>NC_141052.1:58768814-60246314 GCF_041138505.1 Cibotium barometz | reverse complement strand
TATTTTTTTAGTTATATTATTTATATAACTTGCCTCATATAAAAAAGGAGGCCAAATAGACATACCTAGGCATGTTTACAAAGCTACTGAAGTGGGGCGTTTGACAAAGATTTGAATTAAGCATGAGTCCATGCCTACTATTTTTAGCATACAATCAAAATCACTTCAACCCATGGCCTGACAAGAGTGTTACAGAAGCCTCTAGTTGCCTTTTATCAAATCTTGACCTACTTTGATAAATGAAGAGTACTATATTTAGCAATTCAATGCTTTTGGGTCAATATTCATGCAAATTCAACAATACTGAGCAAAAACCTCACTCACACCTGGCTGAAAACGACCTTTCCACATACTAGATATCTCTTACAGGGTTACAGTGTACTCCAAGCTACCCTTAGCCTAACTTCCACTAGAAAAAAGATAAATTTAGATATTTCTAGAAGTTACTAGAAATCGCCCTAGATAACAAGTCAAGAACTTGCAAAAATTATGACTCAAAGGAGTGTATACTTTGAGAAATGGAGATGCGAATAGTATCAGAAGGACACGAGATTCGGTACTAGGTGTAATCCTCCCAAGACTCAACTCATTCTGACAGTTGGAGGAGAGACCCACTTAATAAGACTATGAGTTTAATTAGGTACTTGTTTTCTTGTTTCTTGGATTAAAAGCGATAATTACTATTTTTAAGCTATACTACTAACCTTAAATTGTTTCTCACTTTTTAATTTATTTTTTGTAATTTTTGGCTATTTGTTTCATTTAAAAAAAATTTCTTTGTTTTTGCATCTTTATAAGCTATTTTTATAGGAAAAGTGACTTTATTATTAAAAACTCACTTACATATAGCCATAAATAAATCTGCTGAAATCATTCTATCGATGCATAGCTAAGTAATTTTCACAAATTTGCATCCGATTTAAACACCAAGCCACACCTGAAATAGCATCCCGATAGTCTATGGGTCCTTGCATGCAATTTCTCTGATAAAATTCAACCAAGAGCATTTGTGAAACAAATCGATTTGTTTCTCTCCTTCCCAAAGCCCTGAATACTGGCTTTAATTGTGCCTCTACACTTGTTTAACTGCCTGGTAAGCCGATTAGCCAAATTTTTCTCTTTTTGCTTATTTTTTCACATAAAAATCTATTTTTGAGGAAATTTCAGTCATAAAACATGGGCTGAGTTTAAATTTTATTTTTTCATGCATGATGGTTTTAAGCTTGGATTTTTCTTTCAAATCATCCTTTTACCTCAATTTTCACTCTTTTGCGTGAATTTTTACTTATACTTTGGGGGTAAAAAATAAGCTTAAAACTTATTTAACTATCATTAATTTCTCAAATCATGGCGGTTCTACCGAAATTTTTAAATTTTCGCACACCGCCTTAACGTTTCACTTGATTTTTAAAATCTTGGAGGTAGTAAAGTAGATTCTCATGGAATTTTGTGTGAAGAATCGACAAGCATGCAAAATCACATCCCATTATGATCACTAATGGTGGCTACCTACTTTTAGCGTTCATTGAAAAAGCAGGCAAAAAATCACATCCCATTATGGTCTTCAATGGCTGCTTAATAAATTAAAAGCCATCTACAAACCCAAGTTTTGGATTTAAATAATCCACTGGGTATATTTTACACTTACTATTTTTAGACCTTGTGGGCCAATAAAACGTCTCTAGAGTCCAACTGCACACTTGGATTGGTAGCTGAACACTTTGTCTACACTTTAACTTTGTCCTCTACACACTTGTGGAAGATTGTACAATATCTACACTTTAACTTTGTCCTCTACACACTCGTGGAAGAATGTGCAGGGGGAGGGTATCCTGTAAGTCTATAGATTTCAAGATTTTTGACCACCTTCGATAAGGAAGGCAAAGGGCCATAAGAACTCACCCACAAAAGTGGGAAATACTCAAAATTTTCACTAAAATCCTATCCGACTCCACGAGTATAAGGAAGGTAATGGGCCATAAGAACTCACACACAAAAGTGGAAAATACTCAAAATTCTCACTAAAATCCTGTCTAGGTAGAAGCTTGCTCTATAGGTCTTTGTATCCTTTCATGTTCAATGACCCGCTATCCACACAAACGCTCCTTCTTTGTGGGCTTGAGAGACTGTTTGGACAATTGCTTCCCAACTAACATTGTACGTTTGGGCACTCCCAAAATCTATAAGAGTTTCTGTTGCTATGTTGTACACCTAAATTCTAAAAGAGTTTCTATTGTTGCGTCATACGTTTGAGTAGTCCCAAGATCTATAAGAGTTTATGTTATGGCATCATACTCCCAGTCGTGTGAGTAGACATTGGTCTAAGACTTTCACACCTAGTTCTCTCTTGGAGGCATACACAATGTCACCCACTCATCTCTTGGTTGTCAGGTATTACCTGCGTAGTCCTAGCTTGGGACTGGTTTTACACAGATTGAGCTACTGGGCTGCTAAAATCATTGTTGTGCCAACTGTAAAATCTCTTTTTCTTTTACTCTATAAGACTAAATTAGTGCCTCTACTATTTCTTGCACTTCTTTTAATGCTTTGCCATAAGCATAAGCACTTATGTAGTAGGAGGTGGGTCAATGGTGGGTAGAGTAACAATAGGTACAATAGGAGCTGCTTGGATAGGGATATCAGTGTGGATGCTTTCTCCTGGCAAAACGAGGCTACATATGGTGTTTCTCTAGAGTCCACCTTAACTCCTTCATTGATGGGATGGTATATGTTCTAGAGTGGTTCAAAGGTAGCCAAAACTAAACCTCTGAGATAACTCGCCATATGACCAAATAGGCTAGAAGCCAGTCTGGCTGGTGTGGTTGGGGTAGGGCTTCCTTTCCTAGATCTCGAGAATCTTCTATTAAGTCAAGTTTAGACGAGGTGTCACGAGTGGCACATCTAGGACCCTATACTATACTAAATTGGGTTCTAACCAAATATCTAGAGCCTAGAGTAGGTTGGTATGTCCCTAGCTCACAACAACGGATGTGCTGTCCTCTAAATTGGCCTTTAAAACACGTCTAGACCATAAGTGCATGTGACTTAGGGTTAGTTGGGGGGGGCAAGGACTTAAATGATCAAATTGTTTTGGTTTTGGTTTTTTTAAAACACATTTTGTGTGTTAGGGAAACTTGTCCAAAGTGGGTTTTAGACAGTTTTGAATACTTTGGGAGGGTTGTTTTGGTTTTTTTTTTTTTTTTTGTATTAGGGAAACTTGTCCAAAGTGGGTTTTAGATAGTCCAAAGTGGGTTTTGAACACTTTGGGAGGGTTGTGCATACACGTTTTTTGGGGTACCCAAGCGCTCGTTTGTAAATTTTGAATTTTTTTTATGGTGTATAAGTTGTACCAACCTAATTCCCCCATAATCTAAAATAGGTATCTAGAGAGTGTGCATGCACTTTTCCAAAATTTTTCTTTTTTTTGGCTGTCGTCTCGTGGGGGACAATTATTTCTTTTTTTTTAATTTAACTTTATATTTTTTATAGTTTCAGTTTCAGTTTTTGGTTTTACAGATTACCCAAAAAGGGATGTTGTTAGGATTTTTGGATTTTTTCTAGAACCTCTCTTTGACGTGGGGCCTAAAAGCCTACACACATTAAATGCAGCCAGCCAACTAAGGCTAACAACTAGTGGCCCAAATTATAGGGGGATTAAGCCAAGCTAATCTACATTATTAGCACTATTGTAAAAATACAAAAAACCTACAAAACATAAAAATTAATTCATTTTACGAACCAACAAAACATAAAAATTAATTCGTTTTATAAATCTTACCTAAATCCTTGTTTTTATCCCAAAGTCTCCATGCAAGGAGTTAAAACCCCATGCATGGAAACCAATTTTTAGGTCTATTATTGTTTTTTTTGTGCAAATATGAAAAATGAACAAAAAACAGAAGATGCAAAAATGATCCAAAACAGGAATTGTAAAAATTAAAAGAGACACAGTTTTAATTAAGGGTAATAAGAAAAACAGAACACATATTTCTTAAAAGAACAAGAAAATGCAATAGAAAACAAGAACAATGTAGGAAAATAAAGGGTTTTTTGAGATTTCATTTCTACTTCATTCTTGAAAAAACAAAAAAAAGAACAGAATTAAACTATCCACAAGCATTCAAAATGTGTTAGTGGCTATCCGATGGGGCTATTCCCCGCTCTTTGCACCATCATGTGAAGGGTATAGGAAACTTCTCTTATTGTGGGGCTTTGCCTCCCCACCCTCAAGAGTATGGGGAAGCTCAATCAAAAAACCAATATTGTCTGCTCACCTCGTGAACACTTGTGGCTCGTCCTCATCGATGCTCATAGATAGCATCATAGAAGAAGAACTCCAAAGCTCAGCCTCCTCGTCTTGCTACCATACACCAATATTGTCTGTTCACCTCGTGAACACTTGCAGCTCGTTCGTCGATGCTCATAGATAGCATCGTAGAAGAAGAACTCCAAAGCTCAGCCTCCTCGTCTTGCTGCCACACACCAATGGAAGCTTGACCCTCGTCACAACTCAATCTCACACACTCACTCTCTCACATACATGCAAGCAACAAGAGCTCAAACAAATAAGAGGTAAGAAAGAAAGCAATAGCACAGGAGAGTAGAGAAGAAGATTACTCTATGAAATTAGCATAGGAGAATTCAAGACAATGAGAGGTTGGCTTTCCTTTTGCCTTATCTCCTTCGTTTTTAGGGTTTACACCATGTGGGCAGACAAACTGAAAAATAAGGTTCTCAGGCTCTCTAGCCCACCTAGGCTAGTGTAAACACTCATCCAAAGGTAGTTACCTAAACTCCTTGATCTCTGGTGTGCCTTTAATAGACAAGTCGGTGAGCACACACACACAAAATATACAATACATGGCTTTTAAGTGAATCTTGGCCATTCCATCACATGTGGCCCAAAGAAGGTGAAACTGATATGGTGGATGGCATCAATGCTATAGAGGTCTTGGCAAGGGTTAACACACACCATCACTCATCCACACAATCCTCAAGCAAGCATGCATCAAAGAGAAGAACGCATACAAGCATTCACAAGAGCAAGAAAGACTCAAACTCAATTGTGATATTGGGATTATGTGTTTTCTCATTAGTCAATGTGTCTTATATAAAAGACTCTCACTACCCAAGTAATGTTCGGAGGCCCAAAAGCTAGCAATTATGATAATAGGATTATGTGTTTTCTCATTAGTCAAAGTGTCTTATATACAAGACTCATATTTATAATGCCAGGCTGCCCAAGTAATGTCCGGAGGCCCAAAAGCTAGTCTAGGCTAGTTTCCTAGTCTAAGTATATGCTACCAGCATTACATAAGTCATAAGATTGGTTTTAACTATCTTCCAACATTATACAAGTCATAAGCCCGGAGATTTCCCATAATCATATACGTAAATCCCTTTGCACGATACCAAAACTATGACTTGAAAATGTTACCATGCGTTCGAAGTAATGTCAGCCAATGTGGTTAGCAAGCTTACATTGTATCTTCAACTATCCTTTGTTTAAGCCCTCTATCTTGAATAATCTAAGAAATGCATCAACAATTGTAGGTTTGTTACTATGCATGGCATGTGATCATGCACTACAAAAAGGCACAAGATGGGGAGAAGTGAAACTTCTTACATGCTTCATATAATTGATCATCATGACTCTAATAGATGTACCACAGAAAGGCATAAGATGGGGAGAAAAGGAACTTCTCTTGGACCTAAATGAAGGGCCAAATTCAAATCAGACAGCTTTCTACTTTCATCATCTATGATTCTTACCTGGTCGTATGCTTTATGATTTTGAAATGATGATGGATACAAAGTTTTGGCCTCCCTACAAGGCATTTAGGGGAACTCAATATTCTCTGGAGTTTTGGAATTTACATTGAAAGTCTCCATAGACCATTTTTTATAAAAATAAATCTGAATGCAATCCATGTACATAAAAGATCCACATATATTTTTAAAGTTTGAGTCACCGAGTCTTGTTGGGCTGAAGGTATAGTTTTTTTCTTGCACGTTAGCACATGCACGACCAACAAGTGAACATATTCTAAATATTACACATCTAGGATTTTGGCTTTCACTTGTTATCATTAATATTGGTTGGTGCTCTTTCTATCTTTTTATCACAAAGATAAATTCAGCAAAGCCCATGGGAGTAGACACATTCAATTATTTTCAAAAGTAGGTATAGGATCTCCAAATTCAACAAAACCCATGGGAGTAAACACATTCAATCTAATCCAACAATTAAAAGTACTGAATCCAGGCTTTAACACTCAAATATATTATGAACATTACACATCTCGGATTTTGGCTTTCACTTGCTATCATTAATATTGGTTGGTGCTCTTTCTATCACAAAGATAAATTCAACAAAGCCCAGGGGAGTAAACACATTCAATTTAATCCAAACATCATTTTCAAAAGTAAATAGAGGCTCTCTAAGTTGCCCACACTTGTCTACATAAAGTTTGAAATAAGTTCATGAAAAATACCATACATTTGTATTTTTCAAATAACAACAAGCTAGGTTAAGGATAATGTATATTATGCTAAAACATGACACTTCAAAGAAATTATGGTCAATCACTATCTTACAATACATTTCTCATGGTTTTCAATTGCTGCATAAATCTGTCCTCTTTCCTCTTCCACTACTTCTGCTATTGTGACTGCTCTGGCTGCTGCAGTCTGAGGCAGAACTCTTTCTCTTTGGTTGCCCCAGTTCTGGGAAGGAGTTCTTAGGCTACTCTAGACAGAGGCACATGGCTAAGCTGGAGACGAGATAGTAGGAAGGGACTGGTCTCTGCTTCCTTGACTTCCCTGTCCCCTTGACATGGCAGGGGTCGGGCAGTCTTTCAGCTGACATCCAAAACACCAGTTCTCACTTCTGAGCTCATCCCTCTGAATCCTTGAAAGAGGTGGGGCTCCTGAGAAAGTGTTCTATGGGAAGGGTCTTCCTTCACTTCTGAATCTCCCAGTATTCTGATTCTGATTTGGGCCGCCTTACTGCCTCTTTGGGGGAGGAAAGTTTGAAGTACTTCCCAGGGTTTGGAATCTTTTAAAGTTAGAGGGTGCAGGCTTCGGCGGGACCTTAACTACAAAGGCTTTGGCAAAGTCCTTTGCCATTCTTACAGCTTCGGCCATTGAGACAGGTTTGGCATTCTTCACTAAGGTGTCCAATGGCTCGTTCATTCCTCGAATAAATATGGCCACCATCAGCTGCTCTTCATCCAATTGCAGGGAATATTTGAGGAGAAGGGTAAAAGCTTGATGGTACTCTTCAATTGTTCGGCTATCCTGCTTTAGTTCCAAGAACTCATTCATTTTAGTTTCGAGGAAGCCCGGAGGACAAAACCTCTTTCTAAGGTAAGCTTTAAGATTGGTCCAGGTCTGGGTATTCCGGTTGAGATGGTTAGTCTCGCAGTGATTCTTCCAAGCGACCCTGGCCGTTTCCACAATCTTTAACCTGGCGAGAGCCATCTTGCTTCTTTCATTGTAGCCAGTTACATCAAATTATTCTTCCATAGCCTCAATCCACTTCTCCACTACTTCACCTAACTGCTCCCCTTCACCCTTGAAGGGACCAGGTTGGGATCTATGCAGGGCTTTTCGAACATTTGGATCTAACTCTTCGTCTTATCGGTTAGAGGATCCGGTTGCCTTGTACGGGCCGCGCGCCTCATGATTCTGACAAAACAAGATTTTTGTCAACTTACCTTTGACAGATTTATGATTATTTATTTTTTACGATTTATTCTTTAAACAGATAATTATTTCATCATACTTCATGAAACAAGATTTACTCTGATAATTTTACTAACCATATTCACAATCATGAAAACAATTTTGATTTTTTTTGTAAAATATTGTTTATTATCAAAAGTTTTCGATATATACATAGAGCATCACGGCTCCCAAAATCACTGCCTCAATCACGTACACATAAAGAAGCAAAACTGCAAAGGAGACATACCATGGTACACACGATTCATTACAGAAAGAGGTGCTGTAATTCTACTTCTATGGATAAAGCGGCTAAGAAGCCTAAAAACTTGGCATGAATTTTTTAAGTTCCTAGGTGAATAATCAAAGAGTTGTACATGCTGAACAAGCCCTAGCCTTATCAGAATCATGGCTAAGGAAATATTTTGCCTGAGCCTCTGATGCTGAGTGGTACTGACATTAATACATCGTCCTCCAAACAACCACATATACCAACGTCTCAATAGGATTAGGAAAGTAAAGACTCAAAATGACGTGCGAGTCTCACTCTGCTTACTCGGGTCGTAGCAGAGTTGATGAGGTGCTCGAATGCAAAGGCTATCATATCCTGACTCTGGGAGAGTTCAGGAATGCCAGATAGATTCGGGGTATCCATCTATAAATTTCCAATTCAATTTATGAGTTTTCAATTTTTGAAGTTCATTCAACATAATATTAACAAGTGAAAATATTATTTCCCAGATTTACTTTAAAATTTTAAGCAATTTTTGTTACTGTTACGTAAATTTACAACAGCGCTCTGATACCAACTGTGGAATCCCAACTGCCCCCTCTACGCACCGGATTCCCAGATGGTAGCAGCGCGGAAGTAGCTTCCTCTTGCGCAAGGCAGGGTTTCTCACTCGGGGCCTCGCCCTCGAATGTCCGGGCACGAGACTAAGCTGGTGGTCATTCTGAAAATCGAAACCAAGAAAATTTGCCATGCCCAGAAAACGGAGATAATTCCACCATTTATTTTCTTAACAAATTTTTCTTACGAGGTCAAGATACTGAACTAACCTTCATCTGAATAAACAAGATAGAAGGGAAACTATTACAGACTTAACTTGAAGGGATCAACACTTTTTTTCTTATTGAATCAGGCACAGCTGTTGATCTATTCATTAGAGAAGTCTTTAAGCTTTTATTAAACTACTCGAGTTCTAAGCATACTCCTATTAATCAATTTTATTATTAAAACTCTACTGATTCCAGCCTAACCCCATCCAGACCATGGGTTAGCCACCGCCCAACCACTGGAATTAGTAGAACCAGACAAGTACTCACCCACCCATAATTGAATGCCTTTCTTAACTTCTGCTTTAGAATAGAGATACGCACACACTCCTCTTTAAACTTTAACTTTTAAAAACAATCCATTGATAAAACAATTATTGGTTACAGATGTCATAACTCAAAATTTCCATTCAATCCTTGTTTCTCACAAAACAGTATCACTCTGGACTCTCCGTTGAGACCAGCACGTCAGCAATGAGATCCAGTAACAGATTACAATAATTTTCTCGTCATCATACATATATATATCTTCCACGACATACGCATGGGTGTCCTAAGCACCGCGAGCCCGTGCATCGCCTGGTTAGAACCCTCCAGGATCCTCCATAGGTGTCCTGGCACTTCACTCGGGGACCGCTTCGTTGGCCCTCGCCCATCGTACTACCGGAAGCACACCATTTTGCACCATACCCAGGCTGGTCAAGACCTAGGTAGGTTTTTGCCATGTGAGCCGTCCTTTGAACACTCCCCGCCAGCTGTTGCAACCGAACTTCCCTTAGAAAAACACATATACCAAATGCTCCCTCCAGCATTCTGGCGTAAGACAATCTTTTAAGAAAACAGGGTTTCTATGCAAGTTTTCAATTTTGATTTTCTTTTGAATACAATGGGTATATCTTAAATCCGTATCCCAATACTTCTAGATCACAGGTCTAAAATTCTAACAGAATTTCCTGAATTCTGTAATCTTGATCCTCAGATCAGAATCAAGGGTCTTAACTTAATTTCAGATTCGGTGGGTGATTTGAATGAAATTTTCGTGAACTGGTCACATCGTCTTTTCTTGAAACTGACGAAGGAGATTAAGTCTTGGTCATAGTCTGATTCAGGGTTTGAGTCTAGAAAGGTTCTCCCTGAACTAACTTTCTCGAAGGGTAATGTTTCAATTACTACTTTATTGAATTTCATTCATTGAGTATTTTGCTTAACTGAATTTAAAACTAATCATAAATTCCTATGAGGAATAAATTAATCATTTATCTACAATTCTGACTTGATAGTTTTTCTGAATTTTCTCATTACCATCCTAAAGAATATGAAATGGTAGAATTTTCTCATTACCATCCTAAAGAATATGAAATGGTAGAATTTTCTCTCACATAGTATCTACTTATTCATTTACCAATATTCATGGGATTTAAACATAGGATTAAAGAGAACTCTTATTTTGATATAAAAATGCTGTATGCATCTATTTATGCATAAAATCCAACTTCTATGAAAATAATACTTTTATATAAAAGAAAATCCTTTTATGCATCTATTTATGCATAAAAATCAATTTTGATGAAAGTAACACTTTTATAACAAAAAAAATCTTTTATGCATCTATTTATGCATAAAAATCAATTTTGATGAAAGTAACACTTTTATAATAAAAAAATTCTTTTATGCATCTCTTTATGCATAAAAATAGGCTTCTATTTATAGGAAAAAGTGAGCTTCTAACCAAGCAAACTGATTCTAGAATTTTCCAGATCAGTTTGGTTAATTTTTGACCGTTTTTGGGTCAGTTTAGCTTACTTTTTGGAACTGGACTTGAATTAGGAGAGAGGAGAGATGAAATATCTCAATATTTGAGAATTTAAAACTCCACCACACATGTGAAATAGGCGCCTCCTTCATGAGGGGGAATCCCCACTCTTGAGGTGTCAAAAATTTATTTTTTTAGTATTTTCTTTGGTCCTTAGTCCACTCTTCATCTTATGTGAGTATTTACTCATTTTTGGGGAGATTTTCTTTATTTCTTCAATTTATCTCCTCCATACATTTGTATGAATCTGATTGGCCCCTCAGAACCTTAATTTAAAATTTTTAAAAAATGTGGACCCTTAGGATAAGGCCTTTTGAACAGATTATAATTTATTTCTAATGCACCTTCTGAAAATCTTTTTGAACTTCTGCTTCGGGGAAATTTGTTTTAATAAGAAGAGATATTTTTCCATCCAAAAAATATCTAAAATCTGAATAGCCTCTCACTAGAATATTTTCTCTCTCTAAGCCAAAATAGATAGAAACAAGATCTTTTATTATTCTGAAGAGGGAATTGATTAGAGGGGGAAGATACTGGACATCTTGAGGGGCTGGGGAGGAATCTTACATTCACAACTGTCGTAGGAAACTTACCAATGTTTCAAGCTCGTGTCCCTTGAGATCTCCAAGCTCGCTTAGAGAATCTCCAATCCTCCAAGCTTCACCTCCACACTGTCACCGTAGAGTTGCTCACACCACCATGTAAGGCAATCTCTCTCTCTCTCTCTCTCTCTCTCTCTCTCTCTCTCTCTCTCTCACTTCTCTACATAAGCATGAATGCATACAAGCATAGAGAAGGCACGTGTACTAGAGTACTCTCACACACTCTCTCTCAAGACAAGGAAAGAAGTCTCATAGCACAAAGGGGGATTGTGTCCATTCATTATGAGAAAATACCTTATATACAATTTGGCTCTTATTCACACCTGGGCGCCCAAAACTTACTAACTAAGGCCTTAGGTTGCCAATATCTCATAATGTTCCATGTTTTATAGTGCCTTTGCATGACACTTATTAATGTCCTCAAATGGACGAGCATAATTGTTAATCCTAACTGAGATTAACACCATCTTAAGAGAACGAGTACAAAAATCCCTGTTCACATCCTGTACAAAACTTACTAACTAAGGCCTTAGGTTGCCAATATCTCATAATGTTCCATGTTTTATAGTGCCTTTGCATGACACTTATTAATGTCCTCAAATGGACGAGCATAATTGTTAATCCTAACTGAGATTAACACCATCTTAGGAGAACGAGTACAAAAATCCCTGTTCACATCCTGTACACTCAAAAGAGCTTAAGACTAAGCCAAACCAACCTTCCTCATGGGACAGCCTCCGCTCTTGAAGACATTGCTAGTCTCTCTTCCTTCCTTTCTTCTCAGATCCAAATCCCTATCAGCACCTTACTTCAAGGTTGCCCAAGTTTAGGACTGGATGGAGGGACACCTTGGGACAAGCATGCACGAATCTATGGAGCCTGACAGCTCTAATAAATCAAAGGAAAATGAACTTGTTATACCCCACGAGATAACTGGCACCCCCATGGTTCGAGTGAATAAGCTTGGACAATACTTTGAAGGCAAAGAACTCAATTGCGACTTTGCCAATAACCTTCAATGGCCTCCAAGTCATAGTAATCTTGGATGAGGGAGCAGGAGTGAGCATTGTTACAAAACAATGCTGGGAAAAATGGAAAACGCACCTACCATGGATGGCACTACATTGTTAGTCAAACTCGCTGATGGAGCCACAGCTAGACCCATTGTTCTACTGAGGGATCTAAAATTAAGTTCCTTGGAACTACTTACCGCCACACCTTTGTGGTGATGAACTTTAGACGTTAGTCAGTTTCTTAAGACTGCATCCTTTGGCAAACCATTCACGAGAGAATAAAAACGATTCACGACTAGGATACCGACCACATATACATTTGGAGAAAGGATCAAACATTCAAGATGAATCTACGTACATGAAAGGTACACCCAATGAGTGGCAGACCATTCGCAGAGGACTCTGTCATAACAACCCGATCTATTGCTGTCCATCTGTGTCAAACATGCCATAAGACACTCAAAGATGAAAAGGATAGTGAGGAGTGTGCACCTCTTTCGGAGCCGGAAGACTCTAAGAACTGGATGCATATCCTTGCCACCTTGGACATTTTGCCTAGACGCACCGGCACGAGGTTTGCTATGGCAGACGGGTAGGAGACTACATCTCTATATATGCTTAACTCAACATACATGCCCAATGTCGCCACCCAAGAACCTGAATAGGCCATTAGAGCTGAGCCATCAAGGGACACACGCTCCCATGGGACTCACAGGCCTGATGGATTTCCCAATCCAGAACGATATGTCTTCCTAGACAATTCAAATAACCACTGGGGCTGAAGTATGTTAGGGGTTGTTAAAGCACATGACCACTTCAATGAAATATGGCAAAAGGAGTTTGCCAATAGCTCCCTTATGGTCCACATGACCATCCCATAACCAGAAGAACCCGTTGATTTTAAACCAGAATAAAAAAATCTTTGCCGCTCAGCGCGCAGAGCACGCAACAAAAAGTTAGCACTAGTAAAAAGAAGCCAAAATGCTAGTAGACAAAGAAAGTGCTAAAGCCGAAGAGTCCAGACATGTGCCTAAACATTTCAAGACCTTCCGAATGGCCGACAGATTTTTCCAATATGACTCGGCCCAAAGGTCTTACAGTGGACAACCAGGGACCTCTTATAATGGTCCAACAGATAAATCTGGCATTCCCGAGGAAAGACCCAAGGCCGATATATATTGGAGAAAACCTCTCTATAGAGGAGGAGGCTGAGCTCATCTCGCTCTGATGATAGGATTCCAGGATTGCTTTGCCTAGAAGTACACAAACATGAAAGGTCTACCTCCAGAAGTAGTTCAGCAAACCATTCCAATGGTTGATGAAGCTAGACTGGTCAAACAATAGGCTTACCCGCCGATGAACCCAAAATACTTCAAGATGGTCCCAGAAGGGATTGACAGACTCATTGATGCTAGATTCATCTATGAAATCGAGCACTCGGAATGGGTATCACCCATTGTGATAGTGCGCAAGAAGAACGGAAAAGTCAGAGTGTGTGTAGACCTCAAAAAGGTCAATGCCACTACCATCATGGATCATCATCCCTTACCTTTCACATAACATGTGCTAGATGGATTCTCTCGATACAATCAGGTGCTAATCGATCCCAAAGGATCAGCACAAAACAGCCTTTGCCACTGAATGGGGCACATATGCATATCGTGTTATGCCCTTCTTCAAGCTGACCAATGCCCCCGGTACCTTCCAACATCTCATGTGCACGGCTTACAAGGAATACCTTCAGAAATTCCTTGAGGTCTTTATGGATGACCTTTGTGTCAACTCCTCTTGGAAGGCACACCTTGACTGCTTGCGCAAAGTGTTAGAAAGGTGCAGGCTGTAGCGCATCTCGTTGAACCCACTTAAATGTCAATTTTGGGTTCGAGAGACAGACTGATCCTGGGACACATTGTCTCTAGGTAGGGAATCTCTACAAATAATAGCAAGGTGCGGCTCATCCTTGAGCTCCCCCCACCCACCAACTTTAAGGGAGTCCAGTGCTTCATGGGGCACGTCGGCTATTATCAGCGATTCATTTTTATGTACGCTAATATTGCTTGACCTATTTATGGACTCTTGTTCATCTTCAAGTGGACTGAGGAATGCCAATAGGCTTACACAATGCTCTAATTCTCAAGTCCCCCAACTAGGACATTATCTTCCATGTCCACATCGATGCCTCAGCTTTTGCCATTGGATGTATGCTTGTTAAAACCCTAAGATCTCTCTGGATAATTGTTATGCATAAACTCATCCACCCGACCACCCCCGAGCCCAAGGGATGCTGAAATACATCATACCTCTACCTTGATGTCCCATACCATCAAGAGGTATAACTTCAATCCAATAGCATGTAGCTATAGTCCTGTAGCTATAGTGTATGAAATGGTAGGTGAGTAGATATGATCCTCTACACAAGAGAGCATAACAAACCTAGCCTCAAGCTAACATAGCCTTGGCCTCATAAGCCTCAAGCCTCCAAGCCCCCCTTGAGTGTGCCCCATGCCCCTATTATATAGGAGGGCCCTCAAGTGACTCTTGACTCTCCATTTCCCATGTGTGACCCTTGGATGCATGACCCTAACCTTAACCCTTATGGTTAGTCCTAACCTATGCTCCACTAGAGCTTGTTCCCATGCTCCCATGCTCACAAGCCTAATGTGGGTTAGCCTCCTAGTATATGCACACATAATGTGCATATAACATACTTCCCCTCTCTCTCAAAACATTGCACTCTTGTAATGAAAAGAAGGAGAATACACTGAATAATATCAACCGACTCCCAAGTCGAATCCTCTATTTTCCTATCTTTCCACCTAATTTTAACCTCAGGGATTAGTCAACTACAAAGTTTCCTTTCCCTGAATTCAAGTACCTTATCAGGTTCATGTGTGGAGCATAGGATAATTCTTCGACTTCAACGAGTTCTTGAGGAGTAACTCTGTTATCCTCACCTCCCAATTTCCCTTTCAATCTATTGATATGAAAGACTGGATGAACTCTGACAATTGGAGGTAGTTTTAGTTCATACGCAACCGTGCCAATCCGATGTATAACTCGAAATAGACCACAATATCTAGGAGATAAATTCAAGCATTTTCCTATTGACAAAGTCTCGAAATCTTTAGGAACGTTTAAATAAACCAACGCTCCTGGTTCAAAAGACCAAGTTGGGCATCCTCTATCAGCATAGAACCGTGCCCTATCCTGAGCACTCCTGATAGAATCCTGAGCTTCAGTCAGCATTTCCTGCATATCACGCAAGAAATCCCTTGATGCATCAAGCTTGATGTTCTTAAGGCCGACATCAATAGGTGCCCTGGGTTGATACCCATACATAAGCATGAACACACTAAAACCAGTAGCCATATGTTTAAAACTGTAGGCAAATTCCATCATTGGAAGATAATTTTTCCAATTTGATGCTTTTCCAGAGACATATGCACGAAGCATATCCTCTACAATCTGATTCATACGCTCTATTTGCCCAATAGACTGTGAATGATCAGAGGAATTCATACTCAAAGTAATTTTCTCGTTGTAAATCATTCGAAATAAAGTAGAAAAACATGGCATTATAACAGCAGAAACCAGGGATTCATCGGTGTCCCAACGTACCCACATCTACACATGGAATAATCGACGTCCCGAGTTACCCATATCAACATAGAGAGTCATCAGCGTCCCGATGAGTGAATGACGACGAGATTACACTCATCAATACATGCAGGCTATAGATAAAAGAAGTTTATCTAGAGAATGCCCACACTATAACTTCTAGTGAATTTAGAAAATAAGATTGTCTTTGAATGTTGAGGTCAACATGCTAAGTGATGTAAGCAAAGCAACAATCTTGAGCCCAAATTATCCCATAAGATAATATATGTGGGGGATCACTAGCATCCCATACCACCATGATACCACCCATACATACCTTAACAAGTTAAAAACTCCCTAATATGCCGTCTAGGGAAATATGAATAAAATCCTATATAAAAGGAATAAGATGGCCTTATCCTAGACTTTCACATACTAAAATCTGTCTCTATATACCTGAGACCACATCAAGGAATAACACTTTCTGAGTACATCATTAGAAAAAAAATTGAATTATTGGTGCCTTTCTAATGATAACTACCTAAAACACAATAAAGTTAGGGTAGAAAAATAACTCACCTAGATAAATAAGCAACTAGGTATCTAAGTTGGAATATGTACAAGAGTACAAGCAATATACTCCAAAATTAAGTGCAAAAAGTGAAGGTAAATGCTACCTTCAAAGCACGTGATATTATCCAAAAGATCAAAAGATCCTTATAAAACCATGGATAAAAGTATAGAAGCTCCTCAAATCCATGAAAACCATGGTTGATCTCATAAAATCAATGCGTGCCATCTAATGGTCATTAATCATGCCAAAAGAAGCATTAAAATTGATAGCCAACTCATCAATCCGGAGTATATGAACATGATGTCGTTCAAGCAAAACTCCAAAGTAAACATCCAATAAAATCCACCAAAACAAACCGATCAACTGACCCATGATAGAATTTGTTTTAGGCTTATAAAATTAAGCACAAACCACATAAAATAAATTATCATAGAAAAGTGTCAAAGGTGAAACACACTTTTAACGCAAATTATAGCCATCAAAAGAAATTAAGGAACATGTCCAAAAAGAATGGCTAAACAATAGTAAAAAATCATGAAAACATCATTTAGAATTAATCCAAACAAAAATACCTACTAATACGAGGTACAATCGTATTATTAATATACAAATAACCCGCATCTATTTAATGTCAGCACGAGAAAATGTACTTCAACATTAAATAACCCTCAAAAATATTAAATTCTTGAGAAAAAGAATTATCATGATTTTTTTTCTAATTTTTCCTAATTTTATAGGACCTCAAAATATAATAATTCTGAATTTCACCAAACCTATCTTATGGCATTCCAAACCTATATTATTCCAAAAAACTTTCAGCAAATAGATTTGCTAAAATACCATTGATATTTTAAAAAATACTAACTCTCAAAAATATTAAATTCTCGAGAAAAAAGAATTATCATGATTTTTTTTCTAAAATACGATAATTTTGAATTCCACCAAACCTATCTTATGGCATTCCAAACCTATATTATTCCAAAAAAATTTCAGCAAATAGATTTGCTAAAATACCATTGATATTTTAAAAAATAATAATTTTTAGAATTTCTAAAAATAACTTCCTGAATATTCCTAATTTTTTCTGAGAATCCCATCGTTCACGAAATTTCCAATTCCACCCGACAATTCTCAAATCCATTGAAAATTTATAATTTTAATGGATTTTTTTTATTTTTTAGGTCAAAAATATATTTTTAAAGGAATTTGAATGGTCACACGCACCCGAATGGACACACCACATGCCAAACTCCAACCCCACATGTTCTAGAAATTTAAAATAACCTTTGTCTAATTTTTAGAAATTTTTTAAAATTTTTAATTAACCCCGAACGCATTAGAATACGAACGGTCAAAAAATTTCAGAATCCCAATGGTTTTCCCAGAATATGGAAAGCCAACAGTTTCGGGAAAATGAAAAGACAAAAAAAAAAATCAGAATGTGAAAGGTCAAAAGTTTCCGGAATCCGAAAGGTCAAAAGATTTTCCGGAATTCAGAAAGCTAAAAGGTTTCGGGAAAGCGGAAAGCCAAAAGGTTTCTCAGAAGATGAAAAGCCAAAAGGTTTTAAGAAAAAAAATTCAAAAATTTTCAGAGTTTTTTTTTCTCAAATGTCAAATTTCCTCTATTTTTTAGGCTTATGCATGTGGCATGAAGTGAAGGCTGAGCTTTGCATGCATGTGAAGGTTGAGCTTTCCATACCTAGCCATTGAATCTCTTCTTAGGTGACACAAGAAGAGGTGGAGTGAGCCCCTAGCATCTTCACATCGAGGAGTTAACCCTCATTAGGGTTGGCTAAGTGCAACTCTCCGACCCTTGCATGTATCTCTCTTCTCTTCTCTCTCCTTCTTTGTGTGCAAATTTGTATGCAAAGTAGTATGTTAGGCTTAACAATATTTGGGACACAAGAAGCGGTGGAGTGAGCCCCTAGCCATTGAATCTCTTCTTAGGTGACACAAGAAGAGGTGGAGTGAGCCCCTAGCATCTTCACATCGAGGAGTTAACCCTCATTAGGGTTGGCTAAGTGCAACTCTCCGACCCTTGCATGTATCTCTCTTCTCTTCTCTCTCCTTCTTTGTGTGCAAAGTAGTATGTTAGGCTTAACAATATTTGGGACTAGAAGTGTCAGAGAGATAACTAAGGTGACTTGGACATCACAAAGGATAGATAGCTCAAAGGCCTTCTTGAGGAGGCCACTCCAGAGCTTCGAATAGGTAGCCTTCTTGAGGAGGCCACTCCAGAGCTTCGAATAGGTAGCCTTCTTCCTGCTTCATCACTACTTATGGTCTCATCCGCTTCTTGAGGTGGCTCTCTCATTACAGTTGGCCATTGTGTACTAATAAATTCAATGGAAAGCTGAAAGCAATGGCATGCCTTGAAGAGAGATTACTCCGACACAAAGAAGGTAAAATTGAAGCCAAATCGTGAAACTTGAAAATTAGTAAGAGCTGTAAATTAGGGATATGTGTGTGTGTGTGTGTGTGTTGTGTGTGTGTGTGTGTGTGTGTGTGTGTGTGTGTGAGAGAGAGAGAGAGAGAGAGAGAGAGAGAGAGAGAGAGAGAGAGACCTTGTAGTTGTGAACGACAAGCTAAAAATGTAAATCAAGAAACAAATCATCACGAGAAGACAGATCACTTAGCACAAGAGGGAGGGGTTAGGTGTGCTATAGTCAAATCGAGAGAGAGAGAGAGAGAGAGAGAGAGCAAGTTGGCGAGGGAGAGGGAGTGAAAGTCAGCGGGCGAGGGGGGGAGAGAGAGGATGCTAGCTAGTGATAGCCAAGAGAAAGCTCGCGAGGGAATGAGAGAGAGGGGTGGTGAGGGTGTGGTTGACACGAACGAGTGGTGAGGGAGGGTACATGGAAGCGAAGCAGAGGAAAAAGACATGGCTGGATAACGTGGTTGGCCACTGGGGAGGGAAATTATAAGGCTCATATTCCATGGTAGCTAGCTGGTGGAGAAAGAAAATAACAAAGCAACTGTGGTGGTTTACCATGCCAACGACTTAATGCAAGAGGGGTCTAGCAAATGCCGTGAACGAAGGAAGAGGGTCTCGCATTGATGCCCAAGGGGGTCCAGCTGAGCTCGCCGACGCACAAGGAGGAGGACCAGTTGGCCAACGAAGAACCGCTCCCCCCCCCTTCCCTTTCCCCTTCTATCGGTGTGTGTGTGTGTGTGTGTGTGTGTGTAGGGGTAGTTGCGTGCTCGGGGGTGGATCGGTAGGCTGCTGCCCATCTCCTCCAAAGGTGTATATATATATATATATATATATATAAGTTTAAGAAGAGGTTCTCACATGAGCCAAAAAAAAAAGGGGATATTACGCCAAAACTACAAAGGAGTTGTTTGTTGGAACGGGAGAGCAAGCTAACTCTAGGTGCAAAAAGGAAAGATGGCAAACATAATGAAATGGAAATGAAGGAAATGAAAGCAATGAAAAAGTACTTACATGTAGACCAAGATAGCCTTATTTGATTGATGTGACACACAAGAAAGTACATCACTCTATAGAGTGAACACACACACTCAAGTACCATATGCTTATGGGATAACTCCCAAAGTAACACGTGGCACTCTCTCACACAAAGACTCATAAACTAGTTCCTAGTATACACTAGAACACACTCTTTGACTATGATTTCTCCAACATCCCCCCTCAGAGCAAAGAGTGTGAGACCCAATACGCAAGGAGTAAACTGATCCCCCCTCCAATGCAATACTACAAATAGCCAATCCAACTGACCAACACCTCCCGTGTGTCAGTGACTACTCAGTTAGCTTGTGAGAACCATCACTCATCACCCCCCTCTTACTCTGAACTGGGTGTCAATACTTCATATCAAAGTAAAAACAATACACATTTTTGGGGGGGGACAACCCAAGGTAGAGAACCCTTATTGTCAATACTTCATATCAAAGTAAAAACAATACACATTTTTTGGGGGGGACAACCCAGGGTAGAGAACCCTTATTGACCATCACATATCACACTGTTTATTTCATTCATTTTATGCATAATGCAAGTGAGAGCACCCATACACACATAGAAGAAATCAGAAACAATAATCTTTGTCATCCTCATCGAGGGTGACATGGGCAGAAAGTGCATGATCTTCGAGAAGCTCGTCTCGTGGTTCATCAGCAACAAGATTAGCATGGTGTTGTTCTTGTTCTTTCTCCTTCTCCTTGAAGCAATTGGCTTCAATATGACCTTTTCGCTTACAGTATCTGCATATGATGTTCTTGTTGGCTTTCCATCTGCTGTGGGGGAGATGAGAGCTTCTTCAATGCTTGCGAAAAAAGTAGAATCCTTGTTCGCGATCTTTTTCAAGAATAAGAGCCACCATATCATCAAATGTGGTGGTAGCCAACCTAAGTACTTCAATGGTGTTCTCAAAACGAGAGATCCCTTCCATGCTCTTCAGTATCTGCATATGATGTTCTTGTTGGCTTTCCATCTGCTGTGGGGGAGATGAGAGCTTCTTCAATGCTTGCGAAAAAAGTAGAATCCTTGTTCGCGATCTTTTTCAAGAATATGAGCCACCATATCATCAAATGTGGTGGTAGCCAACCTAAGTACTTCAATGGTGTTCTCAAAACGAGAGATCCCTTCCATACTCTTCATAAGGACTGCCAGTTATCCTCATCGTCTTGATGGCATTTTAAGCTTGACAATTGTTGCACAAGAGATTGCAGTTTTGCTAAATGATCACGAAAGTCATCATTGTCCTCCATTTTCAACTTATAAAATTGCAGCTTCACAGAAAAACTTTGGAGTTTGTATTTTTGTTACCAAAGAGGGCCTCCAGGCTCTTCTAGATCTCCTTGGCTGTCGATTTGAAATCCACATGATGAACTAAGGAATCCGCCAAAAGCAATGATAGCAATGGCTCGGGCATTGCGTTGCTTCCACACTTTGGGTTGCTGAAGATCGTCAGTAGCATCTGCTTCATTGTCGTCAATCACATCCCATACTCCTTCTTTCATATAAGGAGCAGCTGCATCTTGGTTTGCTAGGTGGGAAAGCCTTCCCTCTTAAACTTTTCGACCATAACAGATGTGGAATGGAGTGATGTCATGGCTCCGAGTGTGGCTATGAAGTCAATGAAGAAGAGTAGAAAATCAGATCTGGGTCTCGACCTTCTTGATCAGGTTGGGCAGCAGTCTTACTTCGGCAATGATGACTTGAAGGCAACGGAACCACAAAATGGCCCAGTAGTAGTCAGCAAATCCCTCTTTTGACATTCACAAAAAACAGCCTCTACACGTAGCTTCTACAGGTTGCAATTAGCTTGAAGATACCTTGATTTGAAGTGTTTCTTTTGCTGAATGCCTACACAACCAGTGCGTGGTGTCGGAGAAGGACTAGAGGTGTCTGTTGTGCAAAAGAACCTGTCGTGGTGGCTATGGCATCCTTCAAAGTAATGGTGGGCGTGCTGGTTCTGATGGTGAGCTTCGAGAGGCATGGAGCTAGGGCAGTGCGACCTTGCAACCTGTAGAAGCTGCGTGTAGACCAAGATACTTACATGTAGACCAAGATACCTTGATTTGATTGATGTGACACACAAGAAAGTACATCACTCTTATAGAGTGAACACACACACTCAAGTACCATATGCTTATGGGATAACTCCCAAAGTGACACATGGCACTCTCTCACATAAAGACTCATAAACTAGTTCCTAGTACACACTAGAACACATTCTTTGACTATGATTTCTCCAACATTGTTCACTTTTAGAAAGAAAAAAAAGGAAACAATTTCAAAAGTTGAAACAACATCTTGCAATTTTGATTGACATAAAACTTGAATAAAAGGCCAACAAACTAACTTATTTATTTTCTTAACTTGTCTTTTTGAAATTGCAATGGGCATGAAGGAGCCATTTTTTTTAAAGCTCCATTTAAAAGCTACTATCAAACTTTGAAAATGTTTATGGTAAATAGTAACACCTTTGATAAATAGAGTCTTAACTTACCATGTAAACAATCAAGTTTGAGGCAATGGTACAAGTAGAAACTTACATGTCTACTATATCCCTTTTATTTATATTATTTGTTTAATAGGAAACTCTCTTTACCAAAAGTTTGAAGAAAATGGTGTAAGTAGAAACTTAGATGTCTACTATATCCCTTTCATTTATATTACTTGTTTAATAGGAAACTCTCTTTACCAAAAGTTTAAAGCAAATGGTATGTCCCTTTCATTTATATTACTTGTTTGATAGGAAACTCTCTTTACCAAAAGTCAATTTCTTCTTTGCCTTTAATAGTAAACTCTCTTTACCAAAAGTCGAGTACTTTTATTCCTTTCATAAGTGTACTTAAGGCATGGAAGATAATGCATTAACTTTTTAAGATTATTAACATTGAGAGATTCATTGTCACGACGATCAAGGTGTTGTTACTTTTGATCATGAGCATATTAAATCAACTACAATAGTGCCTTGCTATAATATACATATTGACAATTGGAATTTTCAATGACATGTGGCTAATGGGCTAAATGGTCATGGTTAGATGTATAATGTGAAAGCCCCATTTTTTAAAAGATTGTGATAGCCATTTATATGAAAAATATTATGTAAATGTCAAAAAGTCCCACTTACTTCATTAGAAAAGACCATCATAATTTAAGCACTAGCTTCAAAAACATTACATCCATTCAAAATGCAATTTAGTGCTCCTTATCTTTTGGATTGAATGACATTTCAAATGGAATCTTGAGGGGCCTTACAAAGAAGACATTTGATTGGCCTTACAAAGAAGACATTTGATTGGCCACACACTTTTATTATTATCATAGTTCCCATTAAACTAAGTATGTAGATGTTATTATCATGGATTATACTATTCATGGAGACTTATATAAAGGTTAACATTTCTTATATTTTTTTGAATTATCTCCTTTATGGCTATTGTACAAACCTTTTGATTACTAGAGGTTACATATCTAAAGTGCATTAAGAAGATCCTTGAGAATCCTTTGAAAACTTGATTGCCATCATAAGCAATGATACCTTGAGTGTGATATTAAACATATCTTCTTATTTAAAAAATGTTACAAGATCACTTAAGTATATGAATCAAAATCGTGGACTATAATTTTGTTAAGAAAAGGATTGATTAAGGCAATACTTATTCTTTCATTTCCCCAAGATGCTTGCGTAAGCTAGTCTTAGAATAGAAATCAGGGAAACCTATGCAAGTTGAATTGGCCAGTGGGAAGATTCTTTTCACTCACCTTGAGACAGATTGTATTCAGTTCAATCTAGATGGGAATTTAACTGACTGTCAGTTCAGAGTTATACCTTTGGGAGTTTTCGACGGGATCCTTGGAATGGATTGGCTCCACAAAAATCAAGCTGACATTCACTGTCATAATGGAACCATTTCCTTCCGTGACCTTCATGAAAATAAAGTTCAAGGAACCAAAATTTCAGGATCCCCAAGTCTGCACAGTTAGTAAAGGCTTCTAAGTTACTAAAAGGACTTAGAAAGAAGCAGCTCATTTATGTTGTTAAAATGAATCCAGTAGACACAAAGTTAAAAGCTAAAGAGCCTGAATGGTTAAGTGATTATGATGATTTATTCCCAGCAGAATTAACAGAGATGCCTCCAATCCGGGAAGTAGATCATGAGATAGAATTGACCCCCGGAGCTCAGCCAGTAGCCTTGTGCACGTACAAAATGCCAGTTCCTAAAGCCATCGAACTCAAGGAACAACTTAGATAGCTGTTAGAACAAGGGTTTGTAAGACCCAGTGTTTCACCTTGGGGTGCGTCAGTTCTCTTTTAGAAAAAGAAAGATGGAACGCTAAGACTCTGTGTGGACTACAGAGGTCTCAATCAGCTCTGACAGTTAAGAATAAGTATCCTATCCCCAGAATTGATGAGCTTCTGGACAGGCTAAGTAGAGCCCAGTATTCACAAAGATAGATCTCAAATAAGGGTATTATCAGATCAGGATTAATGAGCAAGATATTCCCGAAGACAGCCAGTATGGGCATTATGAATTCACTATCATGCCATTTGGATTGATAAATGCCCCCAGCTACATTCAATCGCTTAATGCAGGACATTCTCAGAGAATACTTGGATGATTTTGTTTTTGTTTTCTTTGATGATATTCTGATTTACTCAAAGAATGCAGCTGACCATGAAGCTCATGTTAGAAAAGTTCTTGAGATTCTAAGAGGCAGCACCAACTCTTTGCAAAAAAGAGCAAATGCACTTTCTCTATCGTACGACCATGTTGAATATTAGACTTTCTGGTATACAAAGATGGAATTTCTCTAGATTTCGCTAAAGTCCAAGCAGTCATAGATTGGCCTGAACCAAAGACAGTGAAAGAAGTCAGAGGATTCTTGGGATTGACTGGTTGGTATAGAATTTTTATACCAAAGTATGCTCTCATAGCTTCCCCCTTGACTAATCTTCTCAAGAAGAATACCCCGTTTTAATGGTTTGCCAGGTGCCAGAGTGCTTTTGATAAGCTAAAGACCGCCTTGGTAACCAATCCCGTTCTGAAGTTGCCAGATTTCTCTCTACCCTTTGAGGTAGTAAACTGATGCCAGATTTTTCTCTACCCTTTGAGGTAGTAATTGATGCCAGTGGTTTTGCCATAGGAGGTCCACTCATGTAGGAAGGTGGCCTATGAATCCCGAAAACTCCGAACGCATGAGAGAAATTATGCTATCCATGACCTGGAACTACTTTCAGTAGTATATGCCCTGAAGTTGTAGAAACATTACCTACTGGGTCAAAGATTCACTTCGATGACAGATCATCAGAGCTTAAAGTGGATCTTCACTCAGAAGGATCTCAACATGCGCCAAAGAAGGTGGATGCAGACCCTGCAGGAATTTGATTTTGACAAAACCTGCGGGCTAGTAAGTGATGTAACCATGATTCATGTCTTCTCAAAATGACCCTAGAAGGAAAAGCTTATCAATGGTTTCAAACCCTCAAGCTAGAAGATAAGATCAATTTCACTTGGCTCAAGAATGTGTTTGTGCCAAGCTTTGCCCAAAGTGGTGACAGATGGAGTCCTGTGGCACAACTGCATAATATCAAACAAAAAGAAAATGAGTCTATTTGAGACTATGTATCGTGGCCAAAGCACTTGAATTCAAGATGTAAACTACGGGAGAGGCTAACTGATAAATCAGTTATTGCCCTGCTTTCGAAGAGGAGTCCGAGGTCACAAAATGCATGATTATTTAGTATTAGCCCAACTGGTTACTCTAGATGCATGTTGTAAGTTGGTAATCGAATATGAAGACAATATGCTTGAATTGCCACAACCTGAAGATGTCAAGGCATCTTCACAACAATGACTTTGCGAGTTTTGAGTTACCAAGAAATAGGAACTCAGAGCAAGCAAGTTGGACACATGACTATGGATGAACTCAGTAATGCCATACTGGACAAATTAAAGGTGAAGGATGGAAGAGAAGCATCAGGGCATGGGCATGCCCATCTTTACCCTCGTAGAGATCTGTTCTATGTGCAGAATGAATCATACTACCACTGAATGCCCACAGTTAAGAGTAAGGCCATTACTTTATTGAGCTCATTGTGTAAAATAAGGGAACCATGACACTTCCTTCCATGTGCAGGTATCCAAGATTCCAAATCGTAGCACAATTGCTGACACCTAGAGCACCACTGCTTTACCAGCACCACCCGTGCAAAAAATCACTGCCGGCTGCAAGACAGCAAACCCATCCTATTTACCTAGAGAGATGCTTCGAATACATGACACGTTACCTCTACCACACCTCTTCTACCGCCACAACCACCACAGGCTAAAATCAACCGAGTACTGATTGAGGATCCATCAGAGGAAGTTGAAATGGTGCGTGAGGTAGAAATCAACGGTGAGTAATATGAGGTAGAAATCAACGATGAGTACTATGAGGAAGTTGCAGAGATTGCACCAGAATTTTATGTCTTACAAAATAACATGCCAGTGTACCAGTGTTCCAAACCACGGTATAGTGGAAAGGTAAGGACATAAACGCAAATATGAGGAGGGGGCCACTACAATGTTCTGGTTGTGGTGGACCTCATAGAATAGCAATATGTCCTAAAACAAGAATGTGGTTCATACACATAAAAAACAATATAGCTGCGAGACTACCTGTCTCTGGGCTCTTTGGCAAGTGAGGTTACTTCCACGTGCGTGTCTCATATCCATCCCTACGGAATGAATGAATGGACACATCCTGCTCAACCTCCTCAATCTCCTCAAACATTTTTGACATAAGGTTTCCTTGAGATCCCTCTTCATACTCTTTTGGAATTGGAGTAAGTACGTTCAATTCTCTTTCCCTTATCGATTCATTTCCTTGATACATTGTATCCCTAGCCTAGTTAGCCCGTAATTTGGCTTTGTAAACTTCAAGCTTTCTTATTTCTTCTTAAGCATTTGGGTATTCACCAATTCCCTTAGGGGTTGCTGGTTTTTCTCTTTGTGCCTCCTCGTCAAGCTCATCTGATTTTGGCACTTGATCACTCTCTTCTCTTGATTGAGTGGATCCGGTGTCGATAGTATCTTCTTCAGATCCATCCTGAATTGTGACCCTGGTGTCACCTTTACCCACTTTTTTCACCCTCCTTCTCCTGCCAGTTCTGGAAGTGGTGGCCTCTGTTGGGTTCTTCCCTTTGTCCCCTAGTTGGGCTTGGGCTCGTGCCAAGACATTTAGTGGCATGATGTTTCCACGTTGTACACTTATGGTCCTGATAGTGGCCTGGTTAGCAGTGGAAGCAGAACCACTTGTGCGGTATGGGCAGTCTTTGATCAAATGATCAACCCCACATTTAGTACAAGTAAGCACTGGCATGTCATTAGGTGGTGCAATCATTTGCTCTTCCTTATAAATGCCATTGGCACAACAGCTACGCAGTTCACCAACATTGTGGACATACATAAAAGAATGGACAGAGGGTGGATTAAAGCCAACAACCACTGTAGAGGAGATCCAGTCACTTTTAGCAGAAAGAAACTTAAAACACGCAGGGGAAAGAATGCCTAGATTCATTAAGATATTCGGTTAATCAATTGGGTATTACAAAAGTGATGACACTAATGCTACAATCCCAATTCATCATAACGGATACCAAACATTTGCTATCTTGGATGGTGGGGTGGGAGTCAGCATCATCACAAAACGATGTTGGGAAAATTGGGGAAAACCTGATTTGAAAAGGGCGGATCTTATCGTTAAAATGGCAGACGGAACATCTTCAAGACCCATGGGGATTTTGGAGAATGTGCGACTTAAACTCTTTACGTTTCGCTACCGTCATACATTTGTGGTAATGGACTTTATGCACCAACCAGACTCATATGACATAATCTTGGGGAGACCTTTCATGAGGGAATTCAAATTGGTGCATGACTGGGCATTAGACCATGTGTATGTTTGAAGGGACTCACAAATCCTAAAGATAGATCTGTGAACGTGGAAAGAACACCCCACGGAACGGCAACTGTTTAGTAATAATTCGGTACAACTGAGCAAACCACATCCGTACAAGTATGCTAGTCCATGGTGGAATTTTCAAAGGAAGAAGAGGAAGCAGAAATGTATGCATCACTACCTCCTCTAGATTTCAGTGAAAATTGGATGCATGTGCTAGCCACCATAGATGTTATGCAACCCCGAGGAATGTTCCCACTACCTCTGTCTGTATGGTCAATTGGCAACCCATTGAAGAGGAATCAGAGGAGGAAGCTTCAAGCATAGAAGGGACTGGATCACAAGGTTGTACCAGTGCCCAACGCCTTAGAAGATGGTGAAAGTAGAAATGGTATATTGCTCGACAAAATGACCTGCTCTACAAAGAAAAGCCACAGATGTGCAGTGGTTGAGATACTTTAAAGCTACAAGGTATACAATGAGTTTTCTAAGGATTGGAGTGAGGAGTTAAGCAAGATATCCCTTGAAGGTAAACATAGGGGAGGAAGTCACCCTTTAAGAACTGGAAACGCCTAAGCTTACAAAAGCTGGGTGCCAAAAATGAAACAAGGCTTTGGTAGAAGCCAAGCGCGAGGCTAATAAGGTGATGGTTAAAACAAAAAGAGAGGATGATGATAAACTAGACCTACTTTCAATGCCAGACCATTTCAAGTCATACATAATTGACGAACGAAAAGTAGTCAAATTAATGGCCAAAAGGGTTAAGGGAAGATGGTTTATCCACATCATACGACAACTGAGGTCAAGGAAATTGATTTTGCAGAGCCAGGGAAGGAAGCCAAACCTATTTATAACGCTAAGGACTTGGACTCTAGCTAAAGAAAAGGAGCTTGCCCTCCTTAAGGAGTTTCAGGATTGTTTCGCCTGGAACTAAAAAGAGATAAAGGGTGTACCACCTGAACTGGTACAACACATGATCCCAATCATGGACGGATCAAGACCAACCAGGCAAAAACCATACCAGATGAATCCTAAATATGCAGCAATTGTAAAGGAGGAAATTGATAAACTCATTGTTTGTGGACTTCATCTACAAGATAGGACATATGGATTGGTTATCATCACAAATCATGATAGTGCCAAAAAAGAATGGGAAACTTAGGGTCTGTGTTGTCGATATAAACAAGGTCAATGTAGCTATTAGGAAGGACCATTACCCACTGCCTTATACGGAACATGTTTTGGAGGGAGTAGCCGGTGTGAAGAAGCATACAGCTTCTTAGACGGATTTTCAGGTTACACTTAGGTGTCTATAGCACCCAAAGACCAGCATAAAATGGCCTTCAATACAATGTGGGGGATGTTTGCTTACAAAGTTATGCCTTTCTGTCTCACTAATGCCCCAACAATGTTCCAATTGTTAGTGTGCACAACCTTTAAAGACTATTTGCAAAAGTGGTTGGAGGTATTCATTGATGACCTGTGTGCACACTCCCAATGGTTAGACCATTTATCTTGCCTGAGAAAGGTGTTTGAGCGATGTTGATTGTATCGTATATCCTTAAACCCTTTAAAATGCCAATTTTGGGTCAAACACGATGTGATCTTGGGACACATTGTCTCTAAGAACGGTAAGGCAGAGTCAAATTGATCTTGGAACTACTCCCACCCACTAATTACAAACTAATTACAAAGGTGTACAGAGGTTTATGGTCCATGTTGGGTACCATCGCCGCTTCATAGTTTATGTTGAAATTTCCAGACCATTATATAGGCTACACATTGTCTTTGAATGGACTAAAGAATGCCAAGAAGCATATGATAAATTGAAGCAAGCACTGGGGCCAGTGTACCAATTCTGAGACCACCCAACTGGGATCTTATATTTCATGTACACATCGATGCATCAAACTTAGCTATAGGATATGTATTGGTATAGCCTGGTGAGTTCAAATTGGACTACCCAGTCTGCTTTGCTAGTTGCCAATTTAATGATGCGGAGGTGAATTATACCATCACATAACGAGAGGGTTTGGCCATGGTTTATACTGTCTCAAGAAGTATTGACATTACCTATTGGCCTTATTATACTTGGTGAATAAGCCCTGCACCTCGGGAAGAATCGCACACTAGTTGTTATTACTATTGGATTTCGACTTCACGGTCAAGGTAAGAAAAGGGAAAACATCATGTGTTGGCTAATAATATGTTGAGAATTCCAAATGGGGAACTGGCTGGTGTTGGAATTAAATTTTAAATTTTTTAATTTTATTTTTGTGTCGGATTTTTGTTCACGTGATTTTTCCGTTCACGTGAGATTTCCATTCATGTGAGATTTCCATTCACGTCATTTTTCCGTTCATGTGAGATTTCCATTCACGTCATTTTTCCGTTCACGTGAGATTTTCGTTCACGTGATTTTTTTGTTCACGTGAATTTTCGTTCACGTGAGATTTCCATTCATGTCATTTTTTCGTTCACGTGAGATTTCCATTCACGTGAGTTTTTTTCCCCTTGAACTTCTATTTTCACGTCGTAAAACACTCTTCACGTGTGAATTGGACTTCACGTAAAAATTTATTATTATTATTATTATTTGAGTCTAGTAAAAAATACAAATTTTCTTTTTTGGGGGGAATATTTTTTGAATTTAGAATGAAAGGGATATGGGCATTTTCCCAAAAAAGGTAAGTGGAATCAAAAAAGTCAACTCTTTAATGACACACCTTACACCCTTCATAAATGACCCCAAAATGGACAAATTGACAACTCATGAGCATCTTCTCATTGAATGCTCATTAGCCATAATGAGTTATGTAAAAAAGTTATTAAGAATTAATCCAAGGACTCTAATCAAGGACTCTAATTAGCCACTAATCTCTAATTAATTCACACAATTGAGCACACCGTTGGATAGAGCAAGGAAAAACTAATTTATGTGCATCAACAATTGTATAAATTAATCTAAATTAAGAGATTAATTAGACACTTAATTATTATCTCCTTTTTAAGGCAAAATTAAGCAAAGAGAGTCAAATTTCTCCAATTGATCAAAAAATTGATGTGATTAGGTGTTTTGATGCATCTAGATGCTCTCAAAGCTCTCAAAAACCCCAATTTCGACTACTTATATAATCAATTTAGACCCCAATTAACACATTTTCTAAAATTTTTAGCCTCTTTGAATAAGTTTAATCACTCTTAATGTCAAAAACCAGTCCATTAAGAGAAATTAGTCAAATTCAAGGATTTTTTTATGGTTTTAAGAAATTTTTTGAAAGATTAAGACATTCCTAATGCTTGCTAACACTCTAATCCAAACAATTTCGACAAAAAACACACAATTAAACTAAAATTAATGATCTTAAATCTATGTTTAAACTAAAGAGAGCTAATATTCACTAAGAAATGCACTCTTGCATTGTTTGATGCAATGGATGCAAATTAAGCCTAGTACAAACTATTTGCAAGCCCTAAGAACATGAAAAACCATAAAAACAACAACAAAAATAACAAATTAATCTAAAAATTAAGCAAAAAATATTCTTTTCAAAAACAAAATTCAAAAACAAAAAAGAGAGTTATTCTACACCAAATCTCACACAAATCATCATCAAATCCACATCTTTTTCATGAAAAACCACTAGTAAAGATAATGGGCAATGGGTTATGAGTAGATTAGAGACAAAACGATGGAAAAAGCCAAGGGATGGCTCCCCGGCAGAGCAGCAGCGCCAAAAATGTTAAGGCTCACCCTAACCCTCCTTGAAACACATCCAAAAAGAGCTTACCTGGTGAACCGCAACTGTCGTGAGAGGATCTTTCCAATGGTCGAGCTCGTAACCCTCAAGGTCTCCAAGCTCTACAACTCCTTGAGAAGCAATTTCACCATATCTCCCACGAATGTTGTCACACCGCTGTGTTGCACTATGAGTCCTCTTCCCTTCTCTCACCTCACTTCACTCACACACACTCACTAGCATGCATTAGGGAGAGAGATTAGCAAGAGGATTAGCAAGAGCAAGACTCAATTGCACAATGGGAGAGTATGTTGTATTATAAAAGAAATTCACTTATATACATGGCCATAAGTGTTCACACTCACTTAAACTATGGTCGGCTGGGCACTTTAGGCTCATAAGAGACCTAATGTTATTACAATGCCTACTCTCATAATATATCCATGAAGTACATCACTTAGGACTTCATCCTAACTTGCTACCACACGCTCTTGAAGTGGGAATCACCATAAATACTCCGTCACACCATTACAGGCGCCCGTCCAAGTTGTAGCTTTGGATACTATTGCTTCATATCATGAATGTAGGACCCTTTGGTGTATCTACCGTGACTCCTTGATGTAAGATAATGGCAGTAGCTCTTGTTAATCCTAGAATTGGATTAACAGTGTGTGTATAGCTTTAGTCTTTAGGCTATAAAAATATATATATCTATGTATGGAGAGGTGTGTGTGTAGCGTAATATATATATAGTTTAATATATCTATTAGGCTATACACACACACTAGGCTACGCACATATATATTAGACTATATATCTATTTAAGCTGCACACACATATATTAGGCTATTTAGGTTGTGCACACACACACACGCACATATATATATTAGGCTTTACAAATGTATATTAGGCTATATATCTATTAAGCTTTAGGATGTATATATATATATATATATATATATATATATATATATATATATATATATATATATATATATAGCCACACACATGCACACACACACATATTTAGCCTAAATCCTAATATATACATATATATACATACATACATACATATATATATATATATATATATATATATATATATATATATATATATGTATGTATATATGTATATATGTATGTATGTATATACATACATATATATCATGCTTTATATCTATCAAGGAATATATTTTAGTATGTATATACATATATATATATGTATATACATACATATATATCATGCTTTATACCTATCAAGGAATATATATATATATATATATATATATATATATATATATATATATATATATGTATGTATGTATGTATGTATGTATGTATGTATAGCCTAAACATATATATATCTTTAGGCTATATATTACTTGAAGCTATATGTTAGGCTATATATATTTTAGGCTACACACATGCGCACGTGCATATTAAGGTAAAAATCTATTAAGATATATGTATTTTAGCATGTATATATATAAGGTATATATTTTTTACTATATATAAATACAAGAATGAAATGAAATACATATAGCCTAATGTGTGTGTGTGTGCATAATGTAATATATAAATATAGACATACAAGAATGAAATGAAATACATATAGCCTAATGTGTGTGTGCATAATGTAATATATAAATATAGACATATAGTTTATATATGTTTGAGGCTATATATATTTGTGTGTGTGTGTGTGTGTGTGTCTTTAGGCTTTATACATATTTTAGGCCACACAGACATACTCACATATGGCGAAAAATGTATAAGGCTATATATATTTTATCACACACACACACACACACACACACACACACACACATATATAGCCTAAAACCCTAATATATATATATATATATATATATATATATATATATATATATATATATATATATATATATATATATATATATATATATATATGTCTATATATATATATTGTATTGTATAAATATATATATTTGGTTTTGTGTGTGTGGGGCCTAAATATGTATAATGCACACACACACATTAGGCTAAAAATCTATTAGGATATATGTATTTTAGTGTGTGTGTGTGTGTGTGTGTGTGTGTGTGTATATATATATATATATATATTTTAAACTATATATTTTAGAATATATATATATACAAAAATGGAATGAAATACATATGTATGTGTGTGTGTGTTTAGGTGTGTATGGCCTAGAATATATATAGTCTAAAGATACACACACACACACACACACACACACACACATAGCTTAATATGTTTTTAGCCATATATGTGTGTGTGGCCTAAAACATATATAGGCTAAAGATACACACACACATGCACACAAATGTATATATAGCATAATAGATATAAACCATAACATAATATATAAATATAGACATATATATATTAGGGTATATATATGCTTTAGGCTATATATATTTGTGCGTGTGTGTGGCCTAAAATATATATAATGCAATATATAAATATAGACATAAAATAAAAAGTCTTCTTCTTAGTGGGAGAGGCCAGTTGATACAATCACTTTATTGTGGCTCCATTATGTCCAAATAGAAAACCAAAAACTAGAGTAAGAAATTAGGAACTAAAACTAAAGCTAGGGATGTAAAGGATAACCATATCAAGTGTTGAAACTTTGAATGATCTTGCAATACACAAAAGGATACACACACACATGCACACGTGCACTCGCACATACACACACAAAGTAACAAACCATTTTCTTTTAAAAAAAGTTTACCTTCTATCCTTTCAGAATCTTTTGAAGATTGTGGAAGAAGGAAAATAGAGACCACACACCCGCACACACACACACACACCCGCACACACACACACACACACACACACACACACACACACACACACACACACACACACACACACACATACATGTCTTCTTGAAGGGTGACCCCCTTAACCCTAAAATATCTCTCTCTCTCTCTCTCTCTCTCTCTCTCTCTCTCTCTCTCTTTCTTCTTCTTTATAATTCATGAAAAACTATATTCTTGATTCTTTATTTCTTTATTTAGTTTTTGTAGATAATGACTTCTTAAAAATAACATACATAAATGGTGTAAATTTGACAATGATAGATTGAATTTTGATAAATATTTAGAAGTTATTTAACAATGATAGATTAAAATTTAATAAATATTTAGAAGTTATCATCAAAAGCAAAAGATCAAGATATCTTTATTGCCCTTTGATTTCAGTGATGGCAGCTTCTTTAGATATCAACCAAAGTGTTCTATCAAATAAGGATGCCAATGATTTGGATGTTGTTTGTTCTACTCCATTAGAACAAGTTAATTTTTGTGGCACTAAACAACTTGAACAGGAACTATCGCCTTCGAGGGGTGCCGCTAATAATAGAGAAAAACATATGCATTCAAGTGAGCCGTCTAGGCGCCTACCATGTGATGACGCTACAACTAGGGAATACTTAATGGGAATATGGACAGAAGTCCATGGATCAAGAGTGGCTGCTAAAAAAAATTAAGAGAGGATTTAGAAACTTCTTCTAAGGCTATTATTTCTAGCAATGCTCAAATTCAGCACGATGTAAAAGATATGCATGGTGCGCTAGAGAAACTCATGTGGACAAATGTAGAGAGATCGAGCATGTGTAGTAGAGATTGCAAAGAATAGGTCGATGCATTGAAAGAGCATGTGCAGTAGAGATTGCAAAGAATAGGTCGATGCATTGAAAGAGCATGTCTCTATTTTACTACGTGATGAAGTGACAAGTCTCAAAGTCAACTTGAGTAGGATGAAAGCGATAATGAATAGAATGACTAATACATTGGAGCGCTTTATGCGTCCTCGCTCTTGACTTGCTTTATGGACCACTTTTTGGGAGGTTTTTAGGCTCCTTTTGTATTAACATGCAAACTCTCTTAGTGATATATGTTGGAGTGCTTTGTGCCTCCTTTTATTAACTTGCTATATGGACCAATTTTTTTGGGGGGGTTTAGGCCACTTTTTGTATTGACATTCAAACTCTCTTGGTGATATAGATGTACTTACCTCAATTTCAATGAGGTGACAATCTTTGTTGCTGCCTTGCTCCTTAGCCATGTTCATGTAAATGAGCCGCATTTCATCAAAGTGCCAGACAACTGAGACAATTATTTGGCGTTGTGGGAAACATTCTCATTAGATCAAGGTACAATTAAAATTATGAATGTCTGTCAAGCTATGGCAAAAAATGAGGCTTTGTTACAAGTAGAGTGCATTCTTTAATAGCATGGGAGAAGGTTGTCCGAGTTTGAAGGAATGCCTTTGATTGATAGATCAAGTAGGGCAAGAGTTGTGAATGGGTTGTTGCAAGAAGAGATGATGTTTGATCCTATGCAACAAGAAAAAATGGCCAATCAGATATAAATGACTATCAACAACTGTCAACAGGTTGCCTTTAATCAGATTCTTGATGCAATTGAGAGGAATGTTGGTGATGTATTCTTTCTTGATGGTCCTGGAGGATCTGGAAATACCTTCCTCTACAATTGCTTGCTTTATCGAGTACATGGAGATGGCCATGTTGCTCTTGCGTATGCTTCATCTGGTACATCTACCTTACTGTTAGCCAATGGGCGTACAACTCACTCTCGATTCAAGATACCATTAGACCTAAATGCCTCTAGCACTTGCAATATAAAGTTCAATAGCCAACTTGCAGAGGTCTTGAGATTTTTTAGATTGATAATTTGGGATGAGGCATTGATGACACATCAATATGCCTTCAAAGCTTTAGATAGAACGCGACAAGACATAATGTCTAATGACAAGCTCTTTGGTGGAAAGGTCATGCTTTTTGGAGGGGGTTTCAGACAGATTTTACCAGTTGTTTCGAAGGGAGGAAGAGAGAACATTATTAATTCAACATTGTGCCATTCAAAAATCTGGAGAGAGATTAAAGTGTTAAAGCTTATGTAGAACATGCGTGTTCTTTCAGAACACAAGTGACTCGACATAGCAAGAATTTGCATGATGGATCCTAGACATTGGTAATGGGGTTGTACATAGCGAAATAGAAGAAGGTGTTGTGTCAATCCCTCCTAGAATGCTTCTTCAAATAGGGTCTATGCAACAACTCCTAGAATGCTTCTTCAAATAGGGTCTATGCAACAACTCCTAGAATGATTCTTCAAATAGGGTCTATGCAACAACTCATTAAATGGGTGTACACAGGGATTTTGAGAACTGGAGACTATGCAAGTTTTTAAAAAGTGCTATCCTCACACCCCGAAATGTTGAGGTTGATGCTATTAATGAAATTGCTCTAAGTGAGATGCCTACAAAGAACAAGGAATACTTGAGTGCAGATTCTGTGTCCAAAGTTGGTGAGGCAAACTTTTTGTATGCAATAGAATATCTTAATAGCTTGAATCTAGGCAGTGGTTATCCTGCTTATCGATTGGTTTTGAAGAAAAATGCTCCTATTATTTTATGCAATGGGATCCAAGAAAAGGATTATGCAATGGGATGAGATTAATATGTAAGCACTTCCATTCTAAGGTTATAGAAGCAAAAATAATTACAGGTACACATATTGGGGATAGGGTTTTCATCCTTAGAATAACTTTCATACCAAGTACTTTGCAGCTTCCTTTTGGTATGAGATGAAGGCAATTTCCCGTAAAGCTTGCATTTTCTCTATGACCATCAATAAATCATAAGGACAAATACTATTAGTTCTAGGGTTATACTTGGTGACACTTGTACTCAGCCATGGGCAATTATATGTTGCTTTCTCACGAGTTAGATCATTAGATGCTGTGAAAGTATTTATTTCAAACACTACATCTCAAACTGACATGAGTACTTCCAGCATTGTTTGCACCACGAATGTGGTGTTCAAGGAGGTCTTGCAATTGGCTTTGACATGAATGTAGAGGTAATTTGGCAAGGTTTTTTTTTTTTGCTTTGATAAAAGGTAAATTTTTAGGTCATTTACTTAACTATGTGTGATTCAAAATGATTTTGCTATTTCCTCTATGCTTACATTTTTTAAAAGATTTTTTTGGCTCTACATAGACATTGATACATGTATGCTTCATATAGGATTATAATAAAGAGTTATTTTATACTGATTCCTTTTATGTTTCTCACTCCTGTGCTCGGGTGGAAGATACATAATTGTAAAAGTACAAAGGGTGTTGCTTATGTGTCTTCAATAACAACACTAAAGTCCTTTTACCTAAGAAATTATGTAGATACCTTTCTATGGAGAGCTCCTGTCCCTACTCGGTTATTGGTTGAGCTCTTAAACATGGAAAAATTCTCGAGTTAATATTCTAACCTTTTTTGTTCATTATTCTTTGTGAGAAGGAGATAGTGCTCTCTGGTACATACATGAGTGTAAGGGATAGTGTTATGATAACAAGTATATTCTTGATCTATCTAAGTTTATTTTAACTTTTTGGACATTATCCTTGCCTGTCTTGAGCAAGTGTTTTGTTTTAGATTGATGGGGTTGTAGGCTTTAAGAGTCCATTTTGTATTAATGTGTTCTTTTTGGCTTTTAGAAGCATGTTAACTGGGAGCCTATGGGGCATGGTTGTACTGAGAACTATTTATATAGCTTTTTTGTATATTGACCAAAGTTAGTTGAACATCATGGTTGTATGATTATAGAGCTCTTTATCTTTAATTTGAAAATCCAAAGTTCTTATGGGTTGTATATATTAACTAGGTATAGGTTAAGTTCAGAGTATAGGCTATCTATTTTGTTGGCTATCTATGTGATGCAGATTAAGTTTAAGAAATTTTATGTGCTTACAATTCTTTCTATTTTAGCCTCTCCATATACATTGACACATGTTTACTTTAAATAGGATTAGGATGAGAGGATTCTTTACATTTGTCACCGATTCTGCTGCTCAAGTTGAAGGTACACAAATTTGCATGTGCTTAGCATTTAGCTTATGTGTTTTTAATAATATCACTGAAGTTATTTACCTAAGAAAATATGTAGATCCCTTTCCATGGAGAGCTCCTGTGAGTGCTCAGTTATTGGTTGATCTCCTCGAGATAGCAAGTCTTTGTGGGCACATATATTCTAATCTTTTTTTGCTAATTATTCTTTGTGAAGAAGAGGGTGTTGTTTGGTTCATACATAAGTGAGTATAAGGGATCTTCTTTTTGTAATAAGTTCATTCCTAATGTGGATATATTTATATTAAAACTCTCTGTACGTGATTTGTTCTTCGATGGTGGAGAATACATTCTGTTGGGGTTTTATAAGGTAGATCTTCATAGGATTGTAGGCCCTTGCAGCCCAAATTGTATAACTGTGTCTTTCTTAGGCTATCGAGAGCTTATCGACGATTGGTAAGCTATTGGGCACATGGTCGTAATGACAACTATATGTATAGCTTTTTGAGACCTACCCGTACACCTATCCATGAGAGTATATCATCTATTGACACGTTATGTTAAATATTATAATTGTATGATTGTAAAGCTCTTTTATCTCAAAAATCCAAAGTTTTTAATGGGTTTCTATGTTTTACCTAGGTACAGGTTAGTTTGAGGATAGAGCTGGCAGTTTTGAGTATAGGCGTTGTCGCCAGCATGCGCAGGACATCACGTAGACGTTGCCTTTTTTACAAAAGAGGCTTTATGTCTGCAGTACACCAAGATTCTGTCACACCATCTGATTCTACTTAGATATATTATATCTTCCAATTTAGGATCATTGTATATGAGTTTTTTTAGTGGTCCTTATATAGGTTATGATGACCTTCATATTTGAAATGTTTTGGTTACCACATTTTAGTATACTCTATTATATTCATGAGATATTTTGGTGACCACTATATAGCTTATGGGGTCGTTGTATATGAGTTTTTTTGGTGGTCCTTATATAGGTTATGATGACCTTCGTATGTGAAATATGTTGGTTACCACATTTTAGTATAGTTTATTATATTCATTAGAATTTTCGGTGACCACTATATGGCTTATGGGGACTTTTGTATATAAAGCATTTTGGGCACCACATTTTTGTATCGTTTTCAAATGTATTGCTTTTTGTGTATAATTTTCATTCATGATTCTAATTGTCATTTTGATTATTTATAAATTTTTCAAGTTAAGAGAGAGAGAGAGAGAGAGAGAGAGAGAGAGAGAGAGAGAGAGAGAGAGAGAGAGAGAGATGATGAAATCTACGAGAGAGATTGGATTACATATTGAATTGGAGTGGATTTGTGCCTATGTCCAACCTATCGTCTTGGGATGGATCCAATAAATTAGTTGTTTTACTACACTACAATGAAGACACTGCATAATTTGTTTACAACTTGGTGATGTAAGTCAAGTTATGATCATTGATGTTATGATACCTATCATTCGTGTCCCAAAGTGTAAGCTTTGGAAGGACATTGGCATTGGATGGTAAGGTTGCTATGGGATTGTATAGAAGACGGGAGATAGATACGTGGCCCAATATGAAAAGGGAGAATATTCACATTCCAATTCGTGAATGATGAAGTAGCTCTATTTGAGCATTTGAGTGAAAGTGTCCTCAACTCTTCTATGGGTGAGCGCTACAAAACATTAACATTCAAATAATTTACCTTAATTAATTTTTAGACAACAGAAATAAAAATTCGTTATCTTGGGTGCATATATTAATGATAAGCCGCACATATATTTATTCAGATGTGGAATCTTTTACTGTTATATTAGAATATGCTGGAATACACTCCTAATTTTGTGCACTATAACCTAAATGATATTATAATATTTTAATGCTGCGTTTATAATTTTTGGGATTTTAGACGATCATAAATAGGCTCATTAAATTACAACACTCGCTCTGTGTGCTCGAGTAGCCATGGACGAGGCCAAGGATGCAGCTGGTACACATGACAGGGACGACGACGAGCAGCAGCTGGGCCCCATGGTGGGACCCGCCCGCCCTGCGCGCTCCAAGCGTCCCCTGGGCTTCGAGCGCGCTTTCCTGGATGCCCTCCCATCTGCAGCCATGTGAGTGCATGCTTTCAAACACCACCAGATGAGAGTGAACTAGGCTTTGATTATCCTTTTGATTTCCCTTCTTTGGAAAGGTACGAGAAGAGCTACATGCATCGCGATGTGGTGACCCATGTCGCTGTCTCCGGCGCCGAATTCTTCATCACCGGAAGCCTCGATGGTACCCTGTAATGTTTCAATTTCAGTATGTTATACACTTTGAATAGAAGGAAACAAGTGTAAAAAACACTCCTGTCCTTGGGAAGATGTGTGGAGGATGGTGGTAAGTGTGGGGGAGAGGGTGGCCAGTGGGACAGATGGATCCACGTTACCGAGCTGGTGATAGATGTGGTGCGAGTAAACCTCATCTAGGTCATGATGGAAGTGGACCTGTGTGTATGATGTGGGTGGTGGGGGGGGTGGGGAGGTGTGCATGAAAGGCTAAAGGTGAGGTAAATGTGATCAGCTCTGATGTGAGAGCCTCTCCTCTGTATGCTGACTCCCACTGGTATCCAGTCACGTGTAGTAAGCGCCTTTCGGGAGTTTGATGTGTCTCTGCGTAGAAGATGATATTTCTGCTTGTAATAACCTCTTGCATCCCGATAGAATGCACAGTGGAAGATGGAAAGTGGAAACACAGGAGAGGGAGTGTGAGAGAGAGATGGAGAGGAAACACAGGTTTATACCTGCTCCCAATATCACCAAACAAGAATACTGAGCAGGAGGGGAGAAGGCCTCAGATGTGAGGGACTGCGGCAAACCATGCTAAGCAATGAAAAAGGAGTGAGGGTATGCCAGCTATATATATGCCTAGAAGTAGGCAGCCGACCAGCTCATGACTAGGGAAAAAACCTCCATGACTAGGATAAAAGGTGCCCAACTCCATAAAATGGGGATAAAATATGGGTAAAATAAGTGAGGGGTGACCAGTCCCTCTAGCTAACATGGTCAGCCCTAGAGGCTAAAATAGGACACCACAGGAAGCTAGCAACAAGGAGATGATGATGTTTAACACCCCCTCTCAGCATCGTATGTTGAGTGAACTCCAAGAAGCCAGAGATGCCGTCCTTGACCAAAGATGAAAGACTGCAAAAACAAGTACTAGGAAAGCTCCACAAGCAATCTCTTTAGCAAATCAGCTACAAAAGCAATAGAACAAGCTGCCAGGTACACCGCTCCTCTGGAAGAAAACAACCATGTAGGCTGCCCAAGTGTAAGAACACTCCCCGAAGTCGTATGTCGTGTTTTCAACCTGGAGAAAGTATGAAAAACCTCAAAACCAACCAAGATCAGATCTTGAAGATAATCAATCTTGGGAGAAGCAGGCTGCTCCTCACTAGAACCCCCTGAGTCTATCTGCTCAAACTCTGTAACAAGAGTTGCCAAATGCTGAAAAGAAGCATCCTCTGGAAAGGTCAGCATTGCAAGATGTAAAGGCTCTGTAGAAAAGATGGGGTCTATCTGCTCAAACTCCGTACCATGAGTTGCACAATGCTATACATAAGCACACTCCACTGAGGTGGGCATTGCCATATGAAAGGACTCCACATCCCCCTCTGAAAAAAGATGTCGTTGTACTGGTACAAGTCCAACCTGATTTTGATCCAAATCCAAAAAACTCTGGAATTACCACTTTGCCCCAGGCACGGTTAGCAACCATAGATCCAAAGCATCCCACTGGGTCCAAAAAACCATCCTCCAAAACAACAAACCTGCACACCGCATCAAACCCAATGTAGAATTGGTAGGGGGAGGGGCATCCTCAGAAAGCATCACAAAGAGAGGCAAAGGTAGACTCCTCACAATGAGGAAGGGAAGTAGGAATATAAACTGCAATGGTAACAAATTCCTCAAGAGCATCACTAAGAGCAAAAGACTCTTCCATAAGTAGAATCAGATCCCAAGAATCAGCAACAAACAAGTGATCCATGTGAAAGGATCACACCACATAGGCAAAACACCCTCGTTTCTCTGCAAACACTGCAAAGAACACAGGCTCGGACAAAATAAACTTTGCACAGGATCTCTGAAAAGATCACTACTCTCCTCCAAAATCTATAAACTCCGTCATAGAAGAAAGTCTCCATGGATACAAAATAGCTCTCGAAACGGATCCTCAAGTGAAGTAGCTGGAGAAGGGCTCCCTCTGAGTGTAGAAAACTCCTTTGGGAAGTAAAACGCAGCCAAAACACTGCTGTCCAGCAAAAAACAGCACTCCATCGCCAACAGAAGGCAAGGAACATGAAGAAACCGGGTAACTGTGCAGGCCAGGAACAAAACACAGTATAGATGCTCCAAAATCAGCAAAATGCTGACTGAAATAAGAAATTCAACGTCCTTCTCAAGTACAAAATTGCCACCAAAGCCACAATCCAAACAAAACCCCCTCTGCAAGTGATCTGTTTCCATTGGAGAAGAAAACACAGCCAAACAAGGAGCTACAAACCTGAAAATTCAGGCCAACCATGTTCCACACCTCGTATGAGGAAAAACGTTGAAGAGAAGGTACCTTCGGGTCCAACGGAAGGAGCCCAGGTGAAGGTAGAGCTACTAGCAAGATCTATTTAGAAAAACGCAGCAACCATGGCTGCAAATCTGAAAACGCAGAGGTATTCGGGGCATTAGATAGGGTTGAATTTGGTAGAGCATAAGAGATATGGTACCACCAAGCCTCAGATCAGCAAACAACACCAGAAAACCTGTAGGAGAAAAAATGCAGCAAGTATGCTGCTGCTGTCCTGCACAGAACAGGCGGCCAGCACTATAGGGGGAAGTAGATGCTGCTGAAAAATGCTGCAAAACTGCTATAGAAAACACCTGGAGAAAAAATGCAGCACTCCAAGGTGCTGCTGCCCTGAAAATAGAGCAGTCGACAGGTGAAAGGTGAATCTCAGGGGTCAAAACCTGTAAAGGATGACCAATAGCTGCAATGGAGAAAACGCTTGGAAGAAGTAGGTGACCAGCAGCAACTCTGAGAAGAAAAAACGAAGGAGGGAGAGGAGGGAGCATCCAACACTGTTCTTCACCGGCACTCTGATACCACAATAGAACGCACAGTGGAAGATGGAAAGTGGAAACACACGAGAGGGAGTGAGAGAGAGAGATGGAGAGGAAACATGGGTGTATACCTGCACTCAATATCACCAAACAAGAATACAAGTCCCGTGCAAGAGGGGAGAAGGCCTCGTATGTGAGGGATTGCAACAAACAATGCTAAGCAATGAAAAAGGAGTGAGGATATGCCGGCTTTATATATGCCCAGAAGTAGGCAGCCGACCAGCTCACGACTAGGGAAAAAACCTCCATGACTAGGATAAAAGGTGCCCAAGACTCCATAAAATGGGGATAAAACATGGGTAAAATAAGTGAGGGGTGACCAGCCCCTCTAGCTAACATGGTCAGTCCTAGACACCATAGGAAGTCAACAACAAGGAGATGATGATGTCTAACACACCTTCCCCGGTGTCAAACCCCCAAAGGATCTCCTCGTAGAATGCTCCTGGTACAAGACTCGAAGTCTGCAAACAAACCAAACAAACATGACGGGGGTGCAGGCCTGACTCACCTTCCAACCTTGACAGCCGTGGGCAAGCCCACAAGACTTGGCTGTCCCCACACTGAGCCACGAGTTGAGCTAACCAGATGGACGTACCGACTAATCTCTACCTCGTGACGTCCCATACCACCACGAAGCTACCCTCGCGGGCCTCGAGACTGCTGCCGGCCTCGGCTGCATGAAGCAGGTGCACGTCTGCACTAGATCCAGGCTCCTGACCATAGAGCTCTCACAAAGACACGCGAGACTCTATATGACTAATGACTAACCTTGGCCACCCTTTTATAGGCTCTTGGCCGGTTATCGGGCGTCCACACTTGGGTGCTCACCCGTTAGTCTATCCCTAACTCAGCTCGTCAATCTGCCTGCCTAGCTCCAAGCTTCCCCAACCTCGAAGCTAGTCTTGTGTGCGTGTAGCACACGGTAGATACACACTGTGCACATGACATACTCCCCTTCCTCTAAGAGCTCACTCCTGAGCGCTCACTAAAAAGCCAGGGTAATCTCTTTGAAGAGTAGTCAATGTCTCCCATGTAGCGTCCTCCTCAACGCGATCCTTCCACTTGATCTTGTATTCTGTGATGAGCGTATTGCGTAATCTTCTTTCACGAAATCCAAGAATCTTTTCAGGTTCGTGTGGAACAAATGTCATGTCCTCGACTGTCACGATTGTGACTTAGTTCATTATACACAGTCTCCTCATGGTTACAGATACTGAAGTGACATGATTACAGAGGACCCCTACACTTGGATGGTCACGACTATTCGCTCTAGAGACATGCCTCTTCATCAAGAGCCACACTCCTTCGACGACTGGTCACACCCCTTCGCTCTAAGGTTGCAACTCTTCACCCAATGGTTGCAGCTATTTGTCCAAAGGATGTGTCTCTTCGCCTAGAGTCATGACTATTGGTCATGGGATGTGTCTTTTCATTCGTGTCCCTTGAACTCCTATATAAGGAGCCTGTTGTATCACAGTTTCAATCAATCAATCAATCAAACATCTGTGCTCAAGTCTCTCGAGTCTACTTTCAGTTTTAGTCTTAAATACACAGATAAGTGGATGAAATACTAAGTAATAACAGTAATCCTCACAGTGGTATCAGAGCAAAATTTTTCCCGGGCCTACGGTTGTGAGCCTCTCACCCTCTCTGCTCTACTCCCCTACCCGGTGTTGTATGGAAGCAGAAGAAAGATGGAACCTACACTTACGAGTATGAGGTAACCCTAAAACTTCTTTACTAATTACACATACATAAGACAGATACACAGATGTGTGTGTGTGGCATACCCGGTATGTGTGCGGAGGTGACTTGCCGGTAACCCTTTGTGTGCCTTTTCATCGGGTCGTGCCCTTTCATGCGCACTTCCTCCATCAGCGTTGGTGCCTCTTCATCGCATGGTGCCTCTTCACCGCAGCGCACCTTTTCCCAAGCGATGGCACCTCTTCGCTATGCCCCATGGTGGCTGCGCACCTCTTGGCCGCTTGTGCAATAAGCGCTAAGTCCTACAATTCAGCCAACGCAGCCCTTCGTGGGTTTAATAAAACGGCAGCCTACCCAGCCGGCCAGCCCATTAATTAACTTGGGCGGCCCCTTTTATTACATTACGTGCCCTTTCGATAAGTCAAAAAAAAAAGGCGAATATGGGGCCAGCGCAACGAATTAGTCAGCCGGCCAACCCATTCGCTCCTCTCGCACGCTGTTCCAGGGAAGGTTCTGTCACGCCAGGGAATTCTCTCCACTCTGGCACACATTCACCTTCTCAACCAGGCGTCCAATGGAACCCAACAGCAATCAGCCAGAGCCTTACATCTCGTACATAGACAAGGTCTCGGAAGCCATATTGCCCGAAAATTCTCGCCCAGCCCCGGAAATAATTATTATACCCGATACACCCACACCGGAGCCCGCCCCATTACCCGAACCTGTTGCAGAACCTGTTCCAGCTCCAGTTCATGTACCGGACTATTTATTATACGTCAGTCACTGCCACGCCACTCAGTTACAGGCGTGGGTGATCTGGCATATTTACTTGACGTGTCCAGCACACCATCTTGCTCATTACGAGTTTATTTTGGGACGGTACCCACATCTTGCATATTCCTTGGACGAGTGCCGTGTGGATGCAGTAAACCGGATCATCTTGCTTCAGCCCTTGGTTCGAGTATACAGCGAGCTCATTGTGCGAGATTACACTCCATTAACCCCTGCAGAGACACCTCCTGTCGACGAGGTGGAAGACTACGAGCCTTCGGAGTTAGGCTCCAATTTCTTAGCAGAATTGGGAGACGATTCACTGTCACTCTCTCCTCCAGCAGTACCACATATTTTACCAGCTTCTCCGCGCTACTCACTCTAGCAGATCCAACATGCCATCTATCTCAGAGGAGGAGGGCCAGCAGCAAGACGAGCAAATGCAGGCCATTACATCATTACGCGAGCAGATGGAGACACTTCAGCAGACTTTTTCGACAAGTCTCTCTACCATCAGCAGACGACTCGACCAGTTGCAGCGGCCCCATCCAGCGCGCACACCAGCCAGTGATCCACAACCATCTTCTTCAGAGACTTCGGTGGCAGAAAATGAAGATGAACCAGATCCAGCTGCCGAGGTAAACAATGCAGAACTCCAACTTCTTTATAAAATATTTACTGCTGCACAAAAAAAGAAACTCGATGTTAAACTGCCTGCCTCTTATAATGGTCGCCGCGACAAGCGCGTGCTTGACCAATGGATATTCAAAATGGAGGTATATTTGACCAATACCGATTTGGTCGAAAGCAAGAAGGTGGCTTTAGCCAGTTCACTACTCAAGGATACAGCACTTCTATGGTGGCAACGACGTGTTGCAGATGGTAAGCACACTCCTACTTGGGATAAATTCCGGCGCGCCCTCCGCAAGGCCTTTGAACCTGCCAGTGCGGACTACCATGCCCGGTCTGCTCTCCGCTGCCTGAGGCAAACAGGATCCTCAGCCGCGTATATCACAGAGTTCCAACGTTTAACTCTGGAAATTGAGAGCCTCAGCCCCGCTGACAAGCTACACAGCTTCATCGATGGGCTTGAACCCAACTTACAGGAAGATGTGCAGAAGTTTAACCCTCTCACCATAGATGCTGCCATTGCCTATGTAGAGCGCCTTGGAGATCTACGACGACAACCCACGACATCCTTTTTTGGCAATCGGTCCTCAAACAGTGCTCGTTTCTCCTAGAACAATCGCAGAGGAAATTTATCTCAACCTGAGTCTCCATATTCCCAATCCTCTGGTCAGCAATCTACTCGGCAACAGCCCTTTCGGCCTAGATTTTCAGGTTAGGCAGTAGCCTCACAAACAGGATCCTCTTCCAACAACAACAATCGGAATCGAGGACGCAACTGGCAAGGTCACCGACCCAACAATCGTCGCAATTTTCGCCGCGATATCTCAGCAGGTCAGCAAGCCTCTACATCGGCACCTTCAACCTCTCAAGACAACCCTCCAGGTCTTTGCACAATTTGCAATGGACCACACAGGTGGTATGTGTGCCCAAAGCGTAATTCTCGCCAGAATTCCAACATGGAATGTTGCCCAGAAGGTGAACATGGACATCCTCATCATCCTTCTGCGCCAGAAAAAGGCAAGCAGGTGGTTCATGCAGTGCGAGTTTCTAAAGTTGTCAGTGCTTTAATGTTAAATGCCCACAACCATACTTCAGTGCCTATTAACCTTTCCAATCAAGTTTTGAGCTTATTGGGATTTATTGGCCAGCATCCTATCAATGTTCTTGTTGATAGTGGATGCTCAACTAATTTTGTGGGAACTACTCTCGTCAGCAAGTTGCGATTACCTACTCAGCAGAGTGCGGAAGTTTTCCAAGTGGAACTTGCAGATGGTTCTTTCTTGCATTGCAGTAAACGGATTCAGCAGTTGCATTTTCAGATTCAGGACTATCAGGATCAGCTGAATTTCTCTATTATGCCTTTGTCACACTATGACATGATTCTTGGACAGTCTTGGTTATATGAGTATGATCCTTTGATCAGCTTTTGAGATCATTCCATTCGACTTTATCATAATCATCGAGAAATGGAATTACGAGGTCTGTTTAATTCTAAGCCGATTACTGTGGTTTTTGCTATGCAAGTCAAACGCTTAGTGCGTAAACGCGACAGCACTTCTGCCTTAGTTATGTTGCGAGAAGCAGAAGACAATACAGTTGACCAATCGGAATCCTCGCCATCAGATATTTCTTATTTACAGCAGCCCTTCTTTCAACCTTATATGGATTTATTTCCTGACGAGCTGCCAACGACATTGCCTCCTCGACGTTCTGTAGATCATACGATTGATCTAATCCTTGGACAACCACCGCCAGTTCGAGCTCCTTATCGAGTTTCTTATTCAGAGTCTCAAGAAATTCAGAGACAATTGGCAGAGTTGTTGGATAAAGGTCATATACGTCCAAGCAAAAGTCCTTTTGGTGCTCCAGTTTTATTGGTCAAGAAGAAGGATGGATCTATGCGACTTTGCATTGATTATCGTGTCCTTAATAAGCAGACAATCAAGAATAAGTTTCCCTTGCCTCGCATCGATGAGCTCTTTGATCAGTTGCTTGGTGCGAAGGTATTTTCGAAGATTGATCTGAAGTCAGGCTATCATCAAATCAGGATTCGAATTGGAGATGAGTATAAGACAGCTTTCAGAACAAAGTATGGACATTATGAATTTTTGGTCATTCCTTTTGGGTTAACCAATGCCCCAGCTACTTTCATTACTTTGATGAATGACATCTTTGGTCCTTACTTGGATAAGTTTGTCATCGTTTATCTGGATGACATTTTGGTCTTCAGTAAGACTTTAGCAGATCACAAGCAGCATTTGCAGATTGTCTTCGAAGTACTCCGTACGAATGTCTTGTACATCAACAAGAAGAAGAGTCAGTTTTTCAAAGCTCATGTGGAATATCTTGGACACATCATCTCTGGACATGGTATTGCAGTTGATCCTAAGAAGATAAAGGTCATTGTTGATTGGCCTTTGCCACTTACAATTTCAGATGTGCGATCTTTCTTGGGATTAGCAAATTTTTACCACACCAAGGTTCATAAGTTCTCAGATATTGCTGCTCCTTTGACGGCCCTTACAAAGTTAGATACATTGCACTGGTCACTTGAAGCTGAAAAGTCCTTTAATGATCTTAAGCATGCGTTGACAACTACGCCTGTTTTGGCTATTGCGGATCCAACTCAGCCGTTTGACGTCATGACAGATGCTTCGGATAGAGCATCTGGAGGCGTTCTTATGCAGAATGATCGTGTTATTGCTTTTGATAGTCATAAATTTTCGGCTATTCAAATGCGATATCTCGTTTATGACAAGGAATTTTTGGCAATTGTTCATGCTTATAGAACGTGGAAGTATTATCTTCTTGGTGCAGATTCAGTGGTTAAGACAGATCATCAGTCTTTGACTTACATCTTTACTCAGCCAGTGATGAATCCTCGTCAAGGACGATGGGTTGAATTTTTGGCGAATTTTCACATGGCAATACTCTATGTTCCTGGATTACAGAATGTGGTAGTAGATGCTTTGAGCCGCATGCCTCGAGCTACGAACTTTGCTATCTCAAATGTGCAGATGGAGATTCCTGCATGTTTTAAGCATGAGTATTTGACAGATAGAGACTTTGGAGATGTCTTTCGAGCTCTCAAATCTCTTCATCCTACTGTTGCAGAAATGAATATGTTTGCCGCATATACAATTGCAGATGATTTACTTTATTACTTAGATCGCATTTCTGTTCCTCACAATGGATCTTTGCGGAAACTCCTTATTCAAGAGTATCATGAAGTACCCTTTGCAGCTCATCCTGGAATTAACAAGACATATCGTCTGTTATCAGCAACATACTTTTGGCCTCAGATGCAACAGGATGTTATTAAGTTTGTTAAAGCTTGTCACTCTTGTCAAATTATGAAAGCTTCACGACAACTTCCTCAAGGATTGCTTCAGCCTTTGCCAGTTCCTCAGGAAAGATGGGAAAGCATAAGCATGGATTTCATCACTACTTTGCCGCGTTCGCAGAAAGGCAATGCTCAAATTTTAGTAGTGGTTGATCGGTTTTCCAAAATGGCACATTTTATTCCTTGCAAGAAGACAGTTTCTGCTCCAGATCTTGCAGCGTTGTTCGTACAGTATATTTTTAGAATTCATGGATTGCCAAGATCTATTGTTTCTGACAGAGATCCGAAGTTTACTGGACATTTTTGGACTTCCTTATTCAAATCTCTTGGTACGAATCTCTTGTTCAGTTCTGCTTATCATCCTCAGACAGACGACAGACTCTCATTTAATCACATGGGTTTTATTTTAAATGGGAGGGAATGTCATGATTGTGACTTAGTTCATTATACACAGTCTCCTCATGGTTACAGATACTGAAGTGACATGATTACAGAGGACCCCTACACTTGGATGGTCACGACTATTCGCTCTAGAGACATGCCTCTTCATCAAGAGCCACACTCCTTCGACGACTGGTCACACCCCTTCGCTCTAAGGTTGCAACTCTTCACCCAATGGTTGCAGCTATTTGTCCAAAGGATGTGTCTCTTCGCCTAGAGTCATGACTATTGGTCATGGGATGTGTCTTTTCATTCGTGTCCCTTGAACTCCTATTGTGTATCACAGTTTCAATCAATCAATCAATCAAACATCTATGCTCAAGTCTCTCGAGTCTACTTTCAGTTTCAGTCTTAAATACACAGATAAGTGGATGAAATACTAAGTAATAACAGTAATCCTCACATCGACATCTATGATTTCTTGAGGAGTAACTAACTGGTCTATTCCACCCAGTACTTCCTTAAGTCTATTGACATGAAATACAGGATGAACTTTCACATGAGAAGGCAAATCCAATTCATATGCAACTGAACCAATCTGTCATGTAATACGAAATGGTCCACAGTATCTAGGGAATAATTTCAGAGATTGACCTGTCCGTAAAGTCTCGTAATCTTTCGGAACTCGCAAATACACCATCGTTTCTTCAAGACTCTCTGGGTGAACGATGTCTATTAGAATAAAATCTGTCTCGGTCTTGAGCACTTCTAATAGATTCCTTCGCAACTTGTAACATTTCTTGCATAGCTTGCAAAAAATTATGTGCTGCATTATGCTGAAGTCCTAAGAATCCCACTGTAACAGGTGATCTAGGTTGAAAACCATACATAAGCATGAAAGGACTAAAACCTGTACTCGTATGCTTAGTATTGTTATATGCAAATTCTAACATAGGAAGATAATCCTTCCATGAACTCTGTCTTTTGGATACATATGCTCGAAGCATATCCTCAAAATCTGATTCACTCTTTCAGTCTGGCCATCAGATTGAGGATGATCTGAGGAACTCAAATTCAAAGTTGTTTTCAACTTCTCAAAAACAAGTTTTCAAAAATCACTTGTAAACTTAGAGTCCCTATCACTGACTATGTCCTGCGGCAACCCGTCAGTCTAAACAATTGCTCGATAAACTGCCTTGCTAATTGCGTAGCTGAAATGGTCTTCCGGTTCGGTAAAAATCTAGCCATTTTGTCAAGCGATCTACCACAACCCAAATAGAATCGTGGCCTTGATGTCCTGTGTACCCCAGGGTGTCTAGCAGAAGGGGCGTCGTGACACTCCTGAAGAATCTTGGACCTAATGTCCGGGATCTTTGGTACACAAATTTTGTCATTACGGAATAGTAAACCATTCCAAATCCTGCAACGTGAATGTTAGGTTGCTCAGTCATGGAGTCTCGGTCAATCAATGAGCTCCCGTCCTGGATCTTCTGCCAAAATGGACCAAAAGAACTATCAGTCTTGCAAAGCTCTCTCAATGACTGAAATAAATCAGTAGAAATCTCGGTGAACGACAAAGTATTCACCTCTCTAATTCGACTAAGCGCATCTGTAATACTATTCATGGACCCTTTTCTATAACGAATCTCAAAATCAAAATCTTGCATTAATTCAGTCCATCGAGCTTTCCTTCCTCTCAAATCATCCGCATCACACACATACTTGATTGACTAATGATCAGTCAATAGCACAAACTTGGAGCCATATAAATAATGTCTCCAAACCTTGAGAGCGTGAATCACAGCGTAAAGCTTCTTCTCAAGGGTTGGCCAACGAGATTGAATGCCGTCTAGCTTTTTACTTTCAAAAGCAACAGGTCTACCATCTTGAAATAGAGCAGCCCCGATGGTAGAGTCACTGGCATCATTTTCAAGAACATAAGGCTGACTAGAATTGGGTAATGCTAAGATAGGTGCTTTCTTGACTTTATCTTTCAAAAGTCTGAAGGCCATATCCAGATCGTTATTCCAAGTGATAGGCTGATTTGACTTACGTCCACTACCTTTTAACAAGTTGGTCATTGGTAGTATGAGCTGAGAGTACTCCCGCACAGATTTTCGAAGAAAAACAACAAAACCGAGAAAAGAACGAAGTTGTTTCACTGTTCGCGGTATAGGCCAGGCCAGAACCTTCTGAACTCGGTCATAGTCAATGCTCAATCCATCTCTAGTGATCTTGTGTCCCAAGTAAATGATGTTTGTCGTGAAAAACTCACATTTACTTAATTTAGCAGTCCTGCGCCATATGACGAGCAGCAGTCTGTACTTGGTCGCCACGCAGCCAATCAGCACGTCCTCTCCTTCACGCAACCACAGTCAGCCTGAAGCACAGCCCTGTAGCACACCTAGAAGCACAGTCCGCCAGCCCTTTCCATAGAGAAAAAGCGCACACTCCAGATTCAGTAGGCGTCTCCCAAAAAGCATGAGAGCGAAAAAGGCGCATCCTCCAAAAGTGGAGTAGCCTGCCAAAATAGCTTTTGGGCCACCAAAGGTTATAAAACCTTTTTAATTAAAGTCTCTTTGCCCCCTTCACACTTGGGGTTGTCCACACATGGGCTTCCTTTTTAACTCCAATCTGATGCCATTCACACTGTCCACCATGTCCCCATGCAGACCTGTATACTGTCCAGAGAAAAACACAGGGTAGTGATATGGCCACTCTTGTTGCAAACAAGAGTAGATCCCTCAAACCATCAAGCCAAAGGAAAGCTCACAAAACTCCTAGTAAGTTAGAAATTCTACTTTTTCTTATTCTATTTTATGGTTTTCTGATTTTTGCTTTCTTTAAAATGAAAATGGATGTTATGCCTTGTTGGAAAGGCTTTCCCCCTTCTTTTCATTATTGAATTCAGCCTTTCTTTATCTTAGATGTGTAATCAAACTGATGGAATTAAACTTTTCATATTGTTTACTCTTAATAAAGTGAAAATTGATTAGATTAGAGGTGGCTCCTGTTCCATGCCATAAGGCTGAAAAATCATGCCCGGTATCTCCTCTAACTGTGGTATATCCATAGGGATATCTTCTGCCATCTCTGGCTGTCCATTTGGACCATTTTCAGCACCATTTCAGGGCTGGTTTTGCTGCTGTAATGGCTGATTTACAGCCCTTGGTTGTTGTCCATGATGTCCATCATCATCAAAGATGACTCTGCTAGGCTCCTGGTGCCTTGCAGGCTCCTTATACATACATGTTTCATCAAAAATGACATCATTCTTGCGTATAATCTTTCTATTCACGGGATCCCAAAGTCTATACCCCATTTCACCTCTGTCACCATATCCTAGGAATATGCATTTGTGAGACTTAGGATCAAGTTTGGTGCGCATTTCCCTGCGTATGTGCACGTACGCAACGCAACCAAACACTCTCAAGTGCTTGTATGACGGAGGCTTCCCTGTCCATACTTCCTCTGGCACTTTCCCACCAAGCCTCTGTGGCTGCAATATACTCGGCCTCTGTAGTAGATAAGGCTGTGCACTTCTGCATCCTGGATATCCATGACACAGCACCTCCTGTGAATGTAAACACATAACCGGTAGTAGACTTCCGGTTATCTGGATGACCGGCATAATCCGAATCCGTATAACCATGCACTAATGCATCCTGTTTGCCAAAACAAATGCACATATCCTGTGTGCCCTTCAGGTATCTCATGACACCTTTCACTGCTTCCCAATGCTTCTTGCCAGGGTTGGCCATGTATCTAGAAACCACTCCCACTGCAAATGCAATGTCCGGCCTAGTAGCAACCATGGCATACATGAGACTGCCACAAGCTGAAGCATACGGAATCTTGGCCATATCAGCCCTGTCACTATCCGACTGTGGGCTGTCCATAGCACTGAGTTTCACATATGGAGGCAAAGGAGTACTTAAATGTGCTCTGTTCCCCTTCCAAAGTACTGTACAACAGTACCAATTGCTCACCAATGATGTACCAAACCTGTACTGGCAAGTACAGCAGCTGAAATTGAACCTTTTCCTCACTCAAATCAATGTGCAGCCATGCCAAAACTTGCACAAAGCTGTGCCAAATCTGTACCAGCAGGTACAATAGCAATAAATGCTCTCCTGGCTGTCCGAATGAGTGAAAATCAGACTTTTACAGTCCCGTACACTGCATACAACAGTCCCGAACAGAAATTGAGCAAAAGCCCCTTGACTGCAAGCTGATTTCTGAGGATTCAAGGCATAAAAGTCTTGCCTGCTGCTTTGCCAAGCTTAACAAGCATAAAATCTTGAAAAGCCTCTTGATTTAAGATCAATTGCTGATCATACATGGTACATTGATGCACATGAAGGCATCCAGTGTGTTCACAGTGCTTCCCCCTGGCCACATATACATCCAATACATGAAAGCCCCTTGATTTACAGGCACATTGAGTGCTTGTAAGGCATCAACACATTATCCACAGCATCAAATGCGATTGCCTGCATGCAAATCAACCAAATCGGTACAAAAGCCCCTTGATTTGCATTGCAATTTGCTGCAATTTTGCCCGAATGTGCGATTTCTCACATCATACAGCATGTATGAATGTTTAATTGCACAAATACATCAAAAGCCCCAAATTTCGACATCCAATTTCCTGCAAATTGATCCTGATTGTGACCAATTTCACCCAATTTTGCCAATTTCGCTCAAAAATTGAGCAATTCGGCACGTGTACTTGCTCAATTGATGATTGTATTTGCTCAATTGCAAATCCCAAAAAAAAAAATTGAAGCATGTACCTCGTAAATTTTTGAATTTTTCGTTGCAGAAAAAAAAGGGGATGATGAATTTGGTGCTGCTGCAGAAATCTGATGCTGATGGCCCTTATTCCAAATGGACGTCAATGATGACTAATGCCTGCTAGATTGCCATTGGGTGTATTACTCTTCACGTATTCTTCTTCAGCAGGACAGCAGAAACAATTGGCCATTTCACAGGTTGATAAAAGGCTTTGATCAATCTTGCATTTCACGAACAGAGCTTGCCTGGTTATTTCGTGCACAAAGGAGAGAGAGCGTGCCGTAAGGGTTCAGATTTTTAGCTTCAGACTGGTAGACGCGGCAGCTTGCCAATGGCAGGGAAGCAGGTGCGCTGCCCGTGTTCTGACTCATAGACGTGTTCGCCTTAGTTCGCCTGACCACCACCACGTAGGCGTTGCAGCCAGTTACGTATCCGCCTGCTCCGCCTGCTTCGCTTGAATGCGCTGGCCTCCTTCAGTGGCTAACGCTCGCCAGCCTGCACCTTCCGCCAGGTTCGTTTGGGTTACGTGTCCGCAGCCTGTCTCGCCTTCGCTACGCCTAGTAGCGCTACGAGTTTAATTGGCTGCGTCTGTGGCTAACGATCGCAACTTTCCCTTCGCGCTAAGCGTGTAGACGCCTTGTGGCTAACTACGCGTAGCTCTGATTGTCAACCCCTAGTCGACCAAAGCTACCGCCTGGGTTCCCCTCGTAGCCAGCCATCCTATGCTGTCGACCGACGCCTTGTCTGCCTGCGATTGCTGCGAGCGCTGCTGCCTTTCAAGCTTCACTGTTCTATGCTGGCCGAAGGAGGTGTGAAACGAAAGCTATTTGTAAGCACCTGCTCCACAGCCTGAAATGCAGCATGAGATGCTATCAAGAGGGAGGGGAGAGAATGACCATAGCTCTGATATCAGTTGAATGAATGGGAGAAGAAGAATTAGGGTTAGAGATTCATGTGTGGGAGACATACACAGAGAAACAAGGGAGAGAGAGAGAGAGAGAGAGTTGTGGGGATAAGTCAACCCACCAAGATGAGTGTGTGACTCCCCTATCACACATGTATATTGCACTAGTACACATAGTGCACTTAGTACATTAAAAGTACTAAGTGTACTATGTACTATAACTTATAGGCTTGTACACACTATAAGGGTGGGCATAACGCCTTTACTCCAACAGATTGGTGTGTGGATTGGTGTGAATGGATGTATGGAAGATGTGGATGGATGTATGGATGTGTGGATAATGTGGATTGATGTGGATGGATGTATGGATGATGTGGATGGATGTATGGATGTGTGGATTGATATGGATGGATGTATGGATGATGTGGATTGATGTGGATGATGTGGATGGATCTACGGATGATGTGTGGATGATGCGATTGGATGTGATTTGATGTGGGAATAATGTGATGTGATATTGGTGTGGGAATGATGTGATGTGATAGAGATCGATGAAGAAAAAAATTGTGAGAAGATGAGAAAAGATGGGGACTAATGTGAAAGGATGTGGAATGATGGGAAAAGATGAAAATATTATTGGAACTGTATTTGTATGTGAAATCTGTTTTTAAATGACTGTTTTATGTCAAGAATGCTGGGGAAGTATTTTGACCGTCTTGTGAATGAGGTCGTGGAGACTTATATGTTTGCAACTACTGAGACGAAGAGTCAACGGAGGACGTCTCGCGTAGCAAGGTCCGGTCGAGGTCTTGACTAGCCTCGGTTTGATTTAAATGGTGAGCTTTCGGTACAGTGGATGAGGGACCAAGGAAGCGGCCTATGAGTGAAGCGCTAGGTGATTTGTGAAGGATCCTAGAGGGTGCTGACCATACGGTGTTCGGGCTCTGGGTCGCCGACGATACCCACGTGTGCGTCGTGGAAGATATTGGAACAAGGAGTAAGAGTTATTTTCTGAATTCGGGCATGGATCTGGTTGATTGACCTTGCTGGTCCTCAACGGATGAGTCCATGGCTCTTTTATATGGATCCGTTGGTTGATCTTGTTGATCTTCAACGGAGATTCCATTTTGATATGCGAATATATTGCCGATTACTATGAGCTAGGAACTATCGAAAAGGCCCTTGAGTGGACAGGTGGTGAGCGTTCTGGTTGCCAATGATGCCATAGGTACACCGATGAAGGAATGATTGGAAATAAGGATTCAATCGGAGATTTTGACGATTATGATCAGTGACACAATGGTTTCATTAAAAGATTGTTTTTAGAAGATGCTGATTCTGTGAAAAAGGCAATTTCATATTGGGTGTGTAAGTGGTGTGACTAGTTTTAAGTTTGCATGAATTTTTGGCTAGGGGGCCTGGGAACTCTTTTCCCTGGTACCCGGGACAAAACCTAACCAAATTCTTAATTGGATCCTATCACTACAGTGGTTGGGGGCGGTTGGCTAACCCACGGGACTGGATGGGGTTAGGCTGGACTGATGGATCCCTAAAATGAGACTAAATTTCTATTGGTACGATAGATGAAGTAAATCCCGGATAAAAATTGTTCTATGGAAAAGAATCAACGGTTGTGCCTCTCAATGAGGAAAAAAGCGTTGGTCTCTATGATCCAAGTGCAATCTTTCCCTTGATCTGACTATGTGACTTACGGGTTCGGTCAGATCAGTTCAATTAGTTAAGGCTTTTGACTACGTTAGAGAAAAGTTATCCTAGAGGAATCGCCCGTGCTTTCTGGGCAAGGGAAGTTTTTTCGAGTTCGGTTTTGGAAGAACCGATGGATTCGTCGCTTGTCTGGATATCCGTGGGCGAGGCCCCGAGTGTGGGACCGTATCCCGCGCAAGAAGTGCTACTTCCGCTGCTAGCACCCCAGAATTCGTTGCGCAGTGGGGTCAGGGATCTTACACCGTCAATCAGGTCATCTGATCTAGGGAGAGGATAACGGTTCTTAATTGTTAGCTTGTTCAATCTCTTGTAATCTGTACTTATTCTCTAGGTGTTGTTCTTCTTTCTCCTAAGCAACACAGATGCACCCCAAGGTGATTTACTTGGACGGATCTGGCCCATCCTCAAATAATCTTCGAGTTGTTTGGCCAACTCATCTTCCTCAGCTTGGCTCATCCTGTAAGGTGGAATACTAATAGGGTGAGCACCAGGGATCAGGTCAATAAGATGATCTACTGCCCTTTCAGGTGGTAAGCTCGATGGCAGTTCCTTAGGAAATACATCTTGAAACGAATCAAGTATCTTTTGTAATTCTTTGCTTTCAAATACACTTAATTCATTGACATCCATAGAAGATATGAGAAATGAAGAAAGTGGAATCAATACACAATGGAAAGCAGTATACCAAGAAGAATCCATTATATTACCAAAAATCAACTGTATTTACAAGAGGTCCCTGAGAGGGATGTATATAATCACCTAAGATACTATACTGGGTGTTCCTATGTTCAAAAGAAAAAATATGACTAGACCAATCTATCTGGACTTGAAGAGTCTTAAACCACTCAATCCCTAATAACAAGTCTACATGTTCTAGGTGCATAATATAGCATTCCAGAGTATCTTTGTAGTCTTGAATCCGGATCGGTAGCGTCTCCACCTTTCGATCCCATACTTGCCGACCCGCAGGTAGGCGTACCTCATAGGTATGATCACTGGGCGTTGTATCAAGACCCAATTTTTGCACAAGTTTGTAATTAACAAAGTTGTGTGAGCTGCCAGGGTCTAGAAGAATGTGGATTCTATGGCCATTCTATGTCATGTGCACAGTGTGTATCTACCGTGTGCTACACACACACGAGACTAGCTTCGAGGTTAGGGGAAGCTTGGAGCTAGGCAGGCTGATTGACGAGCTGAGTTAGGGATAGACTAACGGGTGGGCACCCAAGTATGGACAAGCGGGCGCCCAAGTGTGGACGCCCGATGACCGGCCAAGAGCCTATAAAAGGGTGCCCAAGGTTAGTCATTAGTCATATAGAGTCTCGCGTGTCTTTGTGAGAGCTCTATGGTCAGGAGCCTGGATCTAGTGCAGACGTGCACCTGCTTTATGCAGCCGAGGCCGGCTGCAGTCTCGAGGCCCGCGAGGGTAGCTTCGTGGCAGTATGGGATGTCACGAGGTAGAGATTGGTCGGTACGTCCATCTAGTTAGCTCAGCTCGTGGCTCGGTGGGGACTGCCAAGATTTGTGGGCTTGTCCACGGCTGTCAAGATTGGGAGGTGAGTCAGGCCTGCACCCCTGCCATGTTTGTTTGGTTTGTTCTGGGTTGCAGGAAACGTTTCCTGGTAGGAAACGGCAAGACCCGGGAAATGTTTGGAAACGCCAAACTCAATTACTAGGAAACGTCGGGGGTAGGCTAAAGTTTAAGGTAAAAAAACAGAAGTACAAATATATCTTTTTACAAAAAAATTAAAGTACATGTACAAATTCAATTATTGATCGGTAAGCACCATTAAAAGATGAAAAACAAAGCAGAACAATGGAAGACCATCATGGCTGAATTTCATTAATCAATCATTCTACAAGATAGAACTTGTTTACATGGGCAGTACACCTTCATCTTCAAACTGATCCTCAAAACACTCATATATAGAATCCTCCTCTAATACATCCCATGCCTGGCATGGAACTGAAGAATACGAGGGCTCTTTCCGTGATATGAGCCTAAGATTACTGTGCACAAAGACCAAGTCATCTGCCTTCGTATGACCCAGCCGGTTGCGCTTCATGGAATGTATGAAGCCATAGGTGGACCAATTTCTCTCACATGCTGAAGCGCTAGATACTTGAGATAAGACACGAATAGCCAATCTCTGTAACATAGGAGTACCTGTACCATAGTTCTCCCACCATGCAATAGGAGAAAGCTTTTGCATGTCCGCTAAAGCTGAAGACTCTGCAAAATCCCCCTGTAGTCCAATGTACTGTGACAATTGTGCTTTGTACTCTGTCTTCTCATCTTCATCTTTGCCCACCCTATCCAACGTCTTTCTCCACCCTTTCATCACATCCTTGTCCTTGTATGGTCGCTTCATAAACCACGTTGGGTTGAGGACATAAGCTGTTGCATGAAGAGGAGAATGAAGCATTTCCCAACGCTCTTGTGCAAGTACCCGAATCTCCTCGTACTCGTCGTTGCCATCTATGTATTCTTTCAATATCTCCTTGATTTTCTCTAGCATCTGATCAATGCCCTCATAAACCGTACCCATGACCGGTTCATCTCTATCCACCATACGAAGCATTGCCATGACCGGCCACAAGACCTTGACATACTTCTCTATGTCCTCCCAAAAAGGAGTAGACAAGAGTTGCATCTCTATGTGCAAAGCATACTCGTTGTTTCTCTTCCATGCATCCCACTCCTCGCTTGTGACTAGCTGCTTCAAGGGACTCTTCACCTTCACCAATCTCTGCAACATCATGAAGTTTGAAGCAAATCGAGTATCACCTGGCCTAATGAGCTTGAGCTTGGAGTGTTTGTTGAACATGGCCCTTGTTGCATCATGATTCGAAATGAACTGCTGGACTTCTTTGCCTTGGGTGATAGCTCGATCCATCCACTCGATTAGGACCAAGTCCTTCAGTAGAAGATTCAAGCAATGAGTGGCACATGGTGTCCAAAAAATATGGGGATATGCTTGCTCCACCAAGTGACCTGCAAGCTTGCAATTGGCAGCACTATCCGTAATTACTTGCACCACATTGTCCACACCGACCTCCCTAATGATGTCCAAAAGAGCAGAGGCAATAAACTCCCCTGTTTTTTGGCTCCCGGATGTATCGATGGATCTCTTGAATACCACACCTCGAGCACTGGAGACAATAAAATTAATCAAGGGCCTCTTCGCGGTGTCTGTCCATCCATCAGACACAATGGAGCACCCAAAGTGTGGCCATGAAGCCTCTACCCCCGAGAGACGACTGCAAACCTTGTCTTTTTCCTTGTCCAAGAGTGTGGTGCGAAGCTTCTCATAGTTTGGGGCTTTGTAACCCTTACCAAAAGACGCTATTGCACCCACCATGTCATGAAAATAAGGAGACCGTGCATAAAAAAACGGCATACCACATGCATAAAAGCATCGAGCAACGGCCTCATCTACTTCCTCTCGAGATGCATGCTTGAACATACCTTCCACGGACGGTTGCATTGTAGGCTTCTTGTTGACTAGATTGTTGCCAGTCTTTTGCTTCTTGATAGCGCTCTCATGGTCTTCTCGAGTCATGTTTGCTCGATTTTCAGTCGACACCTTGCAGCACACTTGGATGCCTTGGTTCTTGATGCCGAGTAAATGGGCCCGTACTCGTGGATAGGAGCCTGCAAAATTTGTTTTGCAAAAAGAACATTCCCATTTCTTGCTGCCCCCTTTCCGAATGCTGCATTCTCAGTCACATACTTCCACAATGGCTCAGGAGCATGAGGTGCTTTAGGCTTGAAGGGCGTGATTAGGGGGACCATAGAAGAAGAAGAAGAGAACATGGTTGAAATTGGAAGTTAGCAAAAAAGAGGGGCTCTTCTCCTTCTAAGCCTGCGAGTTTGCTCCAATTGAAGCTGTTTCGAACAAAGCTACTCAGGGACAGAAGCTGAATTGATGCATTTGCATTTTAAGGCTCTATGGCGAATAGCATCTGCGAGAGTAAGGTGGTATTTAGGATCAAGGGGACATTTGCAAGGCTTGAAAATGATCCTTCTTGGCGCACAGTTAAAGCAAATGCAAGGAGGTTGGGGTGCACAGTTTAAGCAAAGGCAAGGGGGCTCCTCCTGTGCTTGCATGGAAAGGGGTGGGAAGAGGGGAAAGAGAGAGAGAGAGGGGGAAGGAGAGAGAGCTGTGTGCGCCTAAGTTTCTCAACGTTGCAGGCTCAGCTAACTTTTTTTTTTCTAATTTTATTAAAACGGTGCTTTTAAAAAAAAATCCACAAACGGGCTTTTTAAAAAAACGGGCTCCTCGTTTTCAAGGGTCACGATAAATCTGCAGAAAGTGTAGCGTGGAATGCTCTAGCGCACTGTGGGCTTGTGGGTTCATTAACTCTACGCAGAGTCTATGCAGGGAGGCGAATCGTTTTTTATGAATATTGGGCCCTGTTCGTTTTTTTTAAAAAATTCGCGACAGTTCTTTTCGCTTATTGGCCTGCCACGTGTCTTTTAAATAGAACACTAAAAACAACCGTTTCCCAGCCGTTTCCCGCTATAGGAAACGGCTGGCTGGTGGGGAAAGGTGGCCCACATCCCTATTTGGGATGCCTCTCAGTAATGATGACACGGCCGTCTCTGTAGACAGCCCACTTACCTGCTCACATTTTGATGAGCTACCTGTGGGAGTGAAATCATCATCGAGGTAGATCTCTCCTTTCAAGACTATGCGCCTTTCAAGGAAAGACTGTCTGCTAGCTGAATTTGGGAACCTCTAGAGCCGAGAGAGAGAAAGAATGAAAGTTATATTAAACGTCTTCAAAAGACCGAGTGGGTCTATGAGACCAAAAGTGATACAATAGTGTCCATGTAATGTCATCATGGTACAAAAGAAAACAAAGACTAGAGCTATGAGCTGGGAATGTCAAATCCGAGCCATATGATACAAAGTGGGACCATCATCATCATACAACGTATGGAACTCACCCACTGGTAGGGGGAGGGGGCCATCAAGGATATTGAGCATGGGGTTAGCTTGTAGAAGGCTTTGCAGATCCGTTGGACGTGGGAAGGTTGGTGAGAGAGAAAGAAAGAAAGAAAAAAGTTGTATCAATGCCTACAAAAGGCCAAAATGACCTATGAGACCAAAAGGTTACATCATGTCCATGAGAGAGAGAGAGAGAGAGAGAGAGAGAGAGAGAGAGAGAGAGAAATGAAATGTTATATTAACGTCTTCAAAAGGCCATAATGACCTATGAGACCAAAAAGTTACATCATGGTGGATCTGATACAATGTCTGGATAAAAAACCAGAAAATGAAAAATAAAGATGATACTACTGGCACCTAGAAAATGAAATTGGAACTAGAAGGTAAACAGAAACCCTTATAGGGTGTGAATATAGTGAGGGGGGGGTACGCTATGGAGGTGAGTGGAGTACAGTGAGGAGATACAATATCATGTGGGACGGTGGGGTACACTATGGAGGGGCCTCCATCTCATAATATGTGCCGCATCGGACGCTGGCGGATCTCCTCAATATCCTCTGTGGTCAGCACCCTGACTGGGTGTCCCGCATGTCTCGCAAGAATAATCCGAATCCGCCGCTGCAACCTCCGTCTATGCTGGGATGCCCTCCTCCGTAGTCGTGGGCGTCTGGACCACCCAAGCTCAATTGCACGATCAATCAGTGTACCGCTGGTGTGGGCGGTATCCATGTCCTGCTGCTGCTGTGGTCCATCTGGCGCAGTGATGGCTGGACTAAAGAAGTCTGTAATGTGCCTTTGAGTCTGGCTCTCTGAGATTTTTGTCTTACGAAAGGCCCGATGGGCCCATGCGACAAAAGATGATAATTAAGTATCCATGGAATATCATCGTCATGGAAAACTGAAACAAAACTGAAATTGAAACTTGAAACCTAGTAACTGAAGCGAAGTGCTAGGTAAATGCAGAGAACAAACAGGGGATCATGCTATAAAGTATACAAGAAAGAGAGAGAGAGTGCTCAAGTTTTGGGATTTGTGTGTGTACAGGTCATATAAAATTCTGGAAGAAAAAAGCATTGGGCATTGAATTTGTAAAACATTTCCGTGCTCATCTAAACTCAATTGAAGGCCTGGCTGTAAGTATCTTATAATGGTCTGAATTTTTGTAGATGTGCTTAACGTGATTGGCTACAATAACTTTTACTCTTATATGCTTCCGTAGGTAAGTGCAGATGGCTTGCTATGTTGCACGATTTCATCTGATAAAGCAGCAAAAATCTTCGATGTTGTCAACTATGATATGATGGCTATGCTTCGATTGCCTTTTGTTCCGGGTGCTGTTGAATGGGCATATAAGCAAGGAGATGCAAAAGCTAAATTGGCTATCAGTGACCAAAACTCTGCTATGATATACTTGTATGATGCAAGATCTGGCAGCAATGATGCTATTTTAAACAAGCAGGTGTCTTTTCAAAAACTGCTCGAATTCACCTCACTTTCTACACTGGCTGTCTTGAGACGCCTGGCATGTTCATCCGGTAAAGCTCATGTGCTTCTTCATTGCAGATTCATATGGGTCCAGTCAGAACAATGAGATACAATCCCGTACATGACATTGTTGTCTCAGCAGATGCACAGGGTTTCCTAGAATATTGGTCCCCCTTAAATATGGAGTTTCCCACAAAAGGGTAAGTTGCCTGTATGATTCTTCAGTGGATCTTGGAGAGAATTACAGAAAACGTAGACTTTGGCTGACTTATATATCGATTTTGTTTGCAGTTTGCGCTTCAAATATAAAACCGACACAGATTTGTATGCTGTGGCCAAGGCAAAGACAACCATCTTAGCATTGGAGGTATGCCACTCATGGGGTTTTACTTTTTTATGGCATCAATTTAGTTTATAATGTGTTTGTGTGTGTCTGTGTTACGCAAATAAAATTTTGAAGTATAACTGTAAATGTAAATAGGAATATTAATCAATTAATGGATGAATGAACAAATAAGCACGCACACGTGCACACACACACATACACTAGAAAATAAAATAGCCGTGTATTACGCGTGATCGGCCAAGCTGCTGGGGTTGCTAAAGTAGTAACAAAACTTGTTAGCAGAATGAGGCCCATAGAAAGTCCATCAATACCTAAGCCCCACTGAAAATTAATAGAGTTTACCAGTTAAAGTTTTCTATCGATTGAATGGTTTGGTAATCACTTTGGAAGTGACAATGCAAAATATAAATGATTAGTAGAATTCTAGTATACGGATTGTTGCATACCTAGTACTAATGCTAATCTTCAGGATTAGTGCTCTAATCCAGCAAGGTTCGGGGAGCCTTGGGATTAGAGGAAGTAGACTGATACACGTGGCTAAGGCTCATGGTTAATAATATGAAGTATACTGGCTATTTATAACCGGAGAGTTATTTTTAGCAGCAGTAGCCACTATATAAGACTGACTTGGATTATTACTGTTCATAGTGACTCGTGAGTTATCCACTCTGTGGTCTTTGATGGACCAGGATTACCCTCGGGAACATGATTGGATTGGACAGATCACAGATGCTCATGCTGAAGGCCTCAACATGCAGGCATTAGTGGTATACTAGTGTTGACTGGCATGGTTCGTGGGATTGGAGCCTTAGCCTTTGGCTCGGGGGAGGTTTGCGGATGTGAACCTACAACTGGGTGGTGAGCTAGCCTGCACTTGTCTTAGGGGCTTTGTACTACAGATTGCCACCGATCTTTATCGCTAGCTTCTTAGCGCTGAGCCTCATTCTGACTTGAGATTTGGATTCCGAAAGCTGTTCAAACGATGGCTTGTCCCTTAAGAAAAGAAGACTCTGACAAAGCCTCCAGTTCCCATTAAGGCCTCTACAAGTTCTTCAATGCCTACTTAGCCTCTATTTCGAAAGTCCTTCAAGAGAACCCAGTACTTGAGGAAAGGCCTGCTACTCAACAAGTTCTCGCATCAATGTCAACACCTCTCCAAGAACCTGCAAGTCCTATCTATGCTTACGAAAGCATATTACCACCTCTAATTCTTGATTACTCAACAACATCAACAACCAGGTGCGCCCCAAAGCAAGAGTCCCAAGTGGATATGGAGATGATGGCTACAAAGTGCTTACATAAGCCTCCGTGAAGTCTAGGGATGACTTGCAGGGCGACGCCCCACGACATTTGGTCGTTCCCTGCACCTTTCCTACCGAGCATGTTCACATTATGGACCGCTTGTACATAGTACTCTAGTACTTATGTTGGGTTTCACTTATCTTTTGTAGCCTTCTTTTGAGAGTAAGAAGAAGAAAATTTCAGCCTTGCATCTTTGTGTATGTGCTATACATTGGTGTGCGAGTGTGTGCGTGCTTGCAAGAGCTTAATCTCTCTCCTCTCCCAATCTTTTCATATATGGCAAGCATTGTGCTGCTATGTTGTTGTTGTACAACCTGGCTTGGATACCCAATGTAACAACCCTTTTCAAAGGTGGTGCCAGTCTCGTAATCTCACGAAGTGAAGCCCCCAAAAATGAAACGTAGAAACTGGGACCTTTTGGAGGATGAAATTGAGTGATCAAAACAAGGGGAAAATTAGATATAAGATCATATAGGTATTTAGAAGCTCCCCAAGGTGATCTTTGATGCCTCAATTAGTGAGAAACTCCCAATTACTCAGCTCTAATTGTAGCTTAATCAGAAACTTGCAGAAATAAGTAAATGCTCAGTTCTCACTCATCCTTTAGTCATTTGAGCTCAAATTCAAACCATATGTAGCCCTAAGTATGCTGTTTTACCTCCTCAAAGGATTTGTCACGATTCGTAGCCGTCATGTAGGAGGCGGCGATTTTCTATGGATTTTTGTTTTGCTTCGTGTGCCTCCCGTGAGCAATAATTGCACACCAAAATCTTCAAGGAGCTGCACCCTTCTAACCCTAAGAGCATTTTAGTCAATTTGTTACGACCCTGTGTTTTTCCCTCTGGACAACAAGCAGGTGGGTACGGGCACGGGATGGACAGTGTGAACAGGCATTAGTTTGGATATGAAAAGGAAACCCATATGTGTGGCCAGTCCAAGTGTGAAAGGGGACAAAAGGGAGTTTTGAGTTTATAAGGTTTTAAAACCTTAGATGACTTACAATATTATTATTATTTTTGAAGTATGCGTTTTTGCTATGTTGCTTTTGGCATTTTTGAGAAAGGCGAATCGCCTCTTTATAAAGGGCGAAGGGTTCCGGATTCGAGAGCAGGTCGCCTGGTGGTCATCGACGAGTGCCGGGTGGTGGTATATGTGGGTGCATCACCTTGGAGCAGGTCATCGTGTGAGTCATCGTATGGAGTGACGTGTGGCGCTTCTCTCGGCTGGCTGCAGGAGTCGAATCCAGGCGCTACGTGCTGTACATGGACTGGGCTGCAAGTCGAGGAGGCACACATGCTTATGGACGAGCCGGCGGCTGCAGGTTCTCTCCCGGCATCATAGATGTCGAGAGGACATGACATTTGTTCCACACGAACCTGAAAAGATTCTTGGATTTCGTGAAAGCAGATTGCGTAATACGCTTATCACGGAATACAAGATCAAGTGGAAGGATCGTGTTGAGGAGGACGCTACATGGGAGACATTGACTACTCTTCAGAGAGATTACCCTGGCTTTTTAGTGAGCTCTTAGAGAAAGGGGAGTATGTCATGTGCACAGTGTGTATCTACCGTGTGCTACACGCACACAAGACTAGCTTCGAGGTTGGGGAAGCTTGGAGCTAGGCAAGCTGATTGACGAGCTGAGTTAGGGATAGACTCACGGGCGGGCACCCAAGTATGGACGGGCGGGCGTCCAAGTGTGGACGCCCGATGACCGGCCAAGAGCCTATAAAAGGGTGGCCAAGGTTAGTCATTAGTCATATAGAGTCTCGCGTGTCTTTGTGAGAGCTCTATGGTCAGGAGCCTTGATCTAGTGCAGACGTGCACCTGCTTCATGCAGCCGAGGTCGGCAGCAGTCTCGAGGCCTACGAGGGTAGCTTCGTGGCGGTATGGGACGTCACAAGGTAGAGATTGGTCGGTACGTCCATCTAGTCATCTCAGCTCGTGGCTCGGTGGGGACAACCAAGTGTTGTGGGCTTGCCCACGACTGTCAAGGTTGGGAGGTGAGTCAGGTCTGCACCCCCGTCATGTTTGTTTGGTTTGTTTGCAGGTTTCGAGTTGTGTACCAGGAGCGAGGAGATCCTATGGGGATTTAACATGGGGGATGGTGGTGAAGGGACGTGTGGTGTGCAGGTAAGAGTGAAAGAGAGGTAGGCATGGTTAGCTTCAAAGGGGGGTGGTGGGATGGAGAAGTTGGGGAGAAGATGTGCCAAAGCCGGAGATCCCATAAGGTAGTCTACAGTGCTAGTACCTCCTGAGTGAGGGAAGGAGGTGAGGGTGGACCATCAAGACATCGTGTTATAGATAACGAGACAATGTGCAATTCCCAGCTCTAAGAAATATCTTCCATACACCGTGACCTCCTCACGGTCCTCTGATGATGTCTACAACCTCATGTCAGTGATGTGCAGCTCCTGTAGTCTAATAGGGTCATCCAGATCGAGTAGTGGGACCTGCTGACTCCCCATCTTGGCGTTGAAGTCCCCTAGCAGGACTTCCCCAAGTTGTGAGAACTCCATAATTTTCCCATATAATGGTAAGTACAGTGACTGGCCATGTTGTGCGGCATAAGGGCAATGGCATGGTGCAAAATAACACACAGCAATGTGGATGACTCTGTCACTGCTAAGTTGTAGCCGCACGCAAAGATATCGTGCATCCTAGTCCTTTCGGACGATGTTGAGAATGTGTCGGAGATGAGATCTAAAAAGGACAGCTACCCCTCCGGAGCCACGTACTCCTGATGATGTGCGGGTCTCGCCTCAGAAAGATGACTACCACTCATACCCGACTATGTATGGTAAGCCCCTCTCAGGGCTTTGATGAGTCTCTGTATAGAAAATGACATCCCTGCCTGTGAGAATCTCGCTCAAACCTCTTGGATTTGACCATAAGGTGCCATTGCAGTTCCATACCGCTAACCTTAGGTGTTTGGACTCATAGACCGCGCGTTCCTATTTGAGAATCTTGCTCAAACCTCCTGGATTTGACCACAGGGTGCCATTGCAGTTCCATACCGCTAACCTCAGGTGTTTGGTCTCATAGACCCCGCATCCCTATTTGGGACAACGCTCAATGATAATGACCATACCATCACTGTAGATAGCCCACTTGCCTGCTCTACAGGCCTCATGAATTGTCACCATTGCCTCACGTTGGTGTGCCACCTGTGCTGGGTGAGATCATCTCCCATGTACTTCTGTGTGCCCTTGAGGGCAGCCTGTCTATCTAAGAAGGCCAGAGAGAGGGAGAGAGAGAGAGAAAGAGAGCAACTAGCATTAGGGAAACTTGTAGCGGTGGTATAGAGCCATAACCTTGGAGTAGAGAACCACAAGAATAGAGAAGAGCTGCCAACATGATAGAGGCTGGTTTGCAGCAATAGAGCCTGCTCAAATGAATCCCAAAGCTTGTGCTTTCCAAATATTTAGATGTCGTAGAGTCCATCAAACACCTTTTATATTGGGATTTTTTACTGTGTGGGCTGATGATAAAAAAGTTGGATGCTTTAGTGTTGCTCGAAAATAGTAAGTCGGATGGTAAAAAAATTATCAAATATAAAATGATGAATGATAAATGATAAATTTGTTGGTTTTGAGAGATTTGTGGGAGTTCACCACAAGGCTAGCGAGAAGGTCAACGATGTCCATTTGAAAGATACTTAAGAAAAAGTCAAGTGAATCTCCTAAACATGAAATGCAAGTGATAAGTACAAGCCTCCTAAGAGAGGTGCAGGCTAGCTGACCTCCCAACCGTAGCTTCTATGCTTCGAACCACCCTTGAGCGAGGGGCTAAGGTTTGACTCCCAGAGATCCATGCCAATCCTTTGGCATGCCGATCTATGCTCTGCCACACATGTAGCCGAAGTCTTGGTCGAACTTCGACCAATAGTGAGGTTATGACAACAATAACCCATGTTTCACTTATATAGTGCCCACTGTTGGCAGCTGCTATGAATAACCATCCTAATATAAATAGCTAGTACACGTGGATTTATTAATAATAACCTTAGCCACCTATATTAGCCTACTTCTCCCTAATCCCAGGGGTTTCCTAACCTTGCCAGATTAGGCCACTAATCTTGAGGATGCCATAAGCTTTGTTTAGGCACGGGCACACATTCCAACTATGTCTCACCAGAACTCCATCATGACCATATGATTTAAATCAAAAAATCATAATCTCGAGGATCAAATCCAAAATTGGTTACCAAACACCTGCTAGGTCTCAAACAGGGTCATGCATATGTGCCACAGGTTCCCAGGCATCATTGATTGCATGGACATCCACATGCATTAAATCCTAGCAACGCCCATGCCAGAAAAGATAGTCACGCGTGCATCTTCTTCCAAGCTTGTATTGCACAATGTTAGGTTAGACACAAACACAAGTCCCCACTGTATCTCACCAAAACCCAACCAAGGCCGTAAGATTTGTTTAGGCACGGGCACACATTCCAACTATGTCTGACCGGAACTCCATCATGACCATATGATTTAAATAAAAAAAACCATAATCTCAGGGATCAAATCCAAAATTGGTTACATTCGGTTGAGAGAATCAAGTTTCCTGTTGTCATTTTCTTTCCTCTCATTCTTTGTATATTTTCAGTTTTGTACTCAAAGTCATTCAAAGAATCATGATTTCATAGTGCTATTCTGACACCACCTTTGCTGAGAGATTTTGAGCGTGCTTTTATGGCAGGTCAGTCCTGATGGGAAACAATTTGTAACAACTTCTCCTGACCGGCGAATTCGTGTATTTTGGTTCGAGACTGGAAAATTGAGACGTACTTATGATGAGTCACTCGAGGTATGCAAGTCCACTCTATTGCTGAAGCCTTTCTAATGTGATGTCTGTCAATCATCGGGTAACTGATGATTGATAAAATCAATATAAGTGTTTTAAGCTGATGCGTGTGTATGATTTTTTTTCCCTTTTTACCTAGGGTGGATCGTAGAAAGTGTTAAACTCTGATTTAAAGGCTATATTAATTTAGAAAGGATTAAAACAATGCTCAAGCAATGGCACACTAAGCAAAACATATTCGCTCTAGCTCTAGAAAATGAGCCAAGGATAACGTCAATTTATAGCTCACAAGAAGCATCTCTAGATCCACAATCATCTTCCTGAATATCTCCATCAAATCCTAGAATATCTTTTAATATCTCCACACCTCCTAAATCATGTCATGCTACCCTTGAATCTCTCCTAGACCCATGTGGCCTCGTGACATCATCAAGTATACATCATTGCTTACATCATATGGAGTCTCTCACCTTTTTCTCCCTCTTTACATTCACCTCTCACAAGATAACCTTAGAGAGCAATAAACATTGCACACACACCATAAAAATCATGTGGAGAATCCTTGCCTCAATAAATGGAAAACACACACACCTCTCCTCAAATTACAAATGGTCCTTGAATCTCCACTATCCCTAGGTATGACTGATGTGGGCTAGGGGTTGAAGACACTTGCTCGACCACATGCAGCACCATAGGAGCACATTTCACTAAATGAAAAGACCAAATGGGACCAAAGCTAGGTGCTCTGACCCTTGGAGTACCCTATTTTCATCATCATCTTGTATGTGCATTCCATCATAAGGAACCATACGTTCCCACATGCACACACAATCGTTTCTTTTCAAGTTCACAACCATTTTGGACAAACAATCCAAACAGGGCACCCATTGAAACTCACACTTCTCACCCATGCTTATTTTTACAAGTGGAGCAGTCTTCCTTTCATCATAAAAACTCCCAAAAAACTAAGCATGAAGATGATAAAATGTTATTTGATGAATGTCAATCATGCCGTTGTAGAATCTAACGTCGTACCCTATTTTCATCATCATCTTGTATGTGCATTCAATCATAAGGAACCATACGTTCCCACATGCACACACAATCGTTTCTTTTCAAGTTCACAACCATTTTGGACAAACAATCCAAACAGGGCACCCATTGAAACTCACACTTCTCACCCATGCTTATTTTTACAAGTGGAGCAGTCTTCCTTTCATCATAAAAACTCCCAAAAAACTAAGCATGAAGATGATAAAATGTTATTTGATGAATGTCAATCATGCCGTTGTAGAATCTAACGTCGCCTAAGTTGATGTTATCGAAACTGATGATGATCTGAATCTGTGTGTCGATGATGATGAAGATTGAGTGGAATCAATCATGCTTATGTAAAATCTAACGTTGCCTAAGTCGTCGTTGAAGCCGATGATGATTTGAATGTGTCTCTCGATGACGATGAAGATTGAGCGGAATCAATGAAAACTTCTTTGATTTTGCTCATGGAAACCACTTCCAAAAAGGACCAAAAGTGCATTACTCTTAACTCCCATGTGAACGCGTGTAACATGCAACGGTCTTGATTGTGTAACACACAACAAGACCTTCTTTATACTTTATGTTGGTGAGCATGAAGCAATCTGCTTTAATCTTTATACACAGGAGGTAGAGCTGTAGAGAAAGAGATCGCAAAGACGACACCAGATTGGGTCCCAATATACCCACTGAAGGCCCCCCTCCTGCAAGCAAGAGTATTTGCTTTATTACTTTGGAGAACTGTCACAATGCAGAGATCTTATTGAGTATGACTAACAGAGACTACCAAACGCAAGGATGCTATAGAGCAGACGTCTGCTGAACCATCAATCAACTTTGAAACCACTTCGGATAGCCATATGCGCATCCAGATCTGTTGAGGGAGATGCACTACTGAAGGCTGGATGCTGAAGCAAAATTTGGGGCTGCCTATGGAAGCACTAAGTGCTTGACTGAGATTTATGCATGCAAAAGACCAAAGTCTTTAGGCATGCACGTTTCATTCGTGCTTGAGTAGCACAGTGCAAACCTGCACACGACGAGGTTTGGGTAGTTCTTCCTCCGCTCCTGCAAATGAGGACGCTCCAATTGCCTTGTCATAGGACACTAGAGAGCCCGAGCTTGATGACGAGGGAAACATCCTTAGCGAAGGTGACTTCCACGAGTGCTCCGATGGGCACTCTTCTGATGGAGATGATCCTAGCAGGAGCTCTGATTTTGATTGTGATCACTTCTCCATCTAGCCTCCTCTATCTAGATTCTAGCCCCAACCCTCTAGCCTCTCTTTTTTGTACACCACTTCTTGTACTTACTACTACTTGTGCCTAGAGCGCCTCGCATTGTATGACTTAGCCTATCATCTATGTATGTTTTCAACTTGGTTTTAATGGAATTTTGTTTTGTGTCATGTGACAACTTGTCTTCTCTTTGAAATTGAAAATATTGAAGTTTGTAAGTATTATTTTAAAAGACGGTATTTTACCGAAGTTTGTGTCCATAGTTGTATCGTACAAACAACTATGGGCACTTGTTCAACACATGGGTTACACACATGATGGCTTTCATCCAAAAGGTATAAGGCAACTTCCGTGTTGTCACCATAGATCTCGCCATCTCCATGAGAGACGTGTTCTTTCTCAGTTACACCATTTTGCTTTTGTGTATGAGGCATAGTAGCCGGGAAAGCACTCCCGTTCTGCGAACAAACATCGAATTCAGCATATGTTTTGTTATTGTTTTCATCTTGTACATGAAGAATCAGGTGCTAGCCAGTGGAGAATCCCCGGGCACCCGCAAAGTTGTATCTGAAGCAGACTCCTTTTTGGTAATCTAACCATCAGCCCATCTTCTGGCCCCTAGTGTGGTGTATTGTGTAGAGCTATATTCTTTCTCTCTTCTCTGGCATGTTCGTGTGTTTGATCAGTATTCATGATTGATAAGATTCCCATGTTACAGTTGCCCTTCTGCCACATCATCTCTAGGAAGTGCCTACCATAAGCTTTGACACCCCTTCGTCTTTGTTTCTCTTCTAATCCCATTTCAGCCAAATCAGTCTATGACAATCTAACGGCATCATTATGGAAATCATACATTTGCACTTACCTGCCTGTTGTCTGAGCATTGAAGTCCCCTAGTAAGAGTATGAAACCCCCCCCCCCCCCCCCCCCCCCGTGACTTGGTTGAACACAATGCTAATCAATACACTTAAATACACTAAGATTTGAAGGACACTTGCTCATATACAAGAAGTAAATTGCTGAATTGACAAGAGACACACAATGAGCCGGAACGGCCGACCCCTCCCTTGAGCAAATTGTATTACTATTGGAGAAATTCAATACATAGCTTCACGAGCATCCATCGCCAAATCCTCCATGTCAATGCATATGAAATTCAGCATTAAGAAAACAATGGTATGTCGATGTAGATCACCAAGGAGCTGCCTTGATGCCCGGCCCGACTTCAGTGCCCATATTCTCTACCATTGGCTCTATGTTCTACCAAGCAAGGTAGCAACATCTTCAAGAGCACATAGGACAAGAGAAATACTACACAGGGCGGCTAAACAAGGAGTCTTGCCCTTCTACTGAATAAGTAATGACAACACATTGTCCAATTAGCTTACCAGTCTTCATAGAAGTTGTTGTAAGCGGAAGCCTTCGCGTTGGAAGCTTTAGAAGTGTTGATATCTTCGATTTGCCGCAATCCTTCACGACAAAAGTCTTCAAGAGGCTGAAGGGAACCCTGGGAAAGCTTCCCCTATGATTCAATTTGAGAAAGGAAGGTTGAAATTAGGGTTTTCAGCAAAAAGACCAGAAATTACAACAAAAATGAGAGCTGTTTTGCTGAATTTCAGTCATTGGGAATGAGTAGGAGAGTGATTAGCACTTGGAAACACTCTTGGAAGCTTGGAAAACACCCTAGCAAGTTGGGTATGGCTATGGAGAGCTTGGAAATGGAGAGAAATGGTGGAAAAACAGAGTTTTCAGTCTCCAAAAATCCTCATGAAGAGAAAACACGAATTTTCTCTTAATAAGTAAGTGAATTGGGATCCAATCAGGTGAGAGGACATGGGGAGATGCCCATTTATGTGAGTAAAAAGGGAGGATCAGGTCCTGGACATTGAGTCTTGTCCGCCTCGGGACTTCAGTGAGTGTGAACTTGGAAGGGGTCATAATTTATAAGTGACTTTTGGGCGCCCAAACTTTAATGAAGTGGGAACGCACTCACTTATAAATATTGGCTAAGTCCTAAGGGCTATTTGAGCCTAGATTGGGTAATACTTACCACCTGTTCACATGCCACACAACCATGTCAACAAACAGTTTCACACGCACGGTTCACGGGCGGGCGTCCCCTAGCCCGGAACTACACATAGGTCATGCAGGCATGAAAACAGCATGCAATTTCATTTGCAGGCAAGCACATAAAGATGCTATGCAATGCAGCATTGGCATGAGCAATTTCCGTTCATGAAACCATATAAGACCAGGCGTTTCCAGGCAAGTATATGCGATGCCAGACCCAGTGGAAAGCCAATCCTCCAGGCGTTTCCGGGCATGTACACAAAGGTACAAGTCCCAGCGGAAAGCCAAGTCCTCCAGATATTCCGGGCATGATAACGTCAAGTCCCAGCGGAATATCATATCCAACTATACAGCATGACACGTGTCAATCACATGCATAGGCACATTCCATAAGCCATGGACACCAATCCAATATGTACATAGTGTGAAAGCAAGAGTGAACCATTCGGGTGGCCAAATGGTGACATTTCCCCCCGCTTCTAAATAGTTGTCCGCAATTGAAATGCATCCAAATATGTCTGAAGCACATGCGGGCAATCTTTGAAGAACTCTTCATCTACCCATTTAGCATCAATGGGAAGATAGTTCTTAAACTTCACAATGTAACGCCTCACAACTTTGCCTGCAGAGCAAGCTTGCGTTCCTTGTGATACACAATCTGCTCTGGCTGCAAGATCTCCTCAAGTTCATCCACTTCTGGTGGATCCTCAATGACCATTTCACTGGGCTCCGGCCCTACATACTTGCGAAGGAGACTCACATGAAAAGCATTGTGTATGTGCCAATGACTAGGTAATGCCAATCTGAATGCCACTTCATTGATCTTCTCGATCACTCGAAAAGGCCCATAATACCTGGTTGCAAGCTTAGGATATGCACCCTCTTTGCCAGGCCTCTTTGCAAGTCTTGCTTTCTCAAATTTCAGCAATACCCAATCATTCTCTTTAACATCCAATTGCCTTCTATGCTTGTCGGCAGCCTTTTTATGCTTGTCTTGTGTCGTTGCAATGGCTGTCCGCACCTGAGCAAAAGCAATATCCAAGTCTCTTACATACTCATCAGCTGCAAATATCTCATCCTTTGTGCGAAGGATGGGTGGCAAAACCACCTTACCATAAACAATCTCAAACGGGGCCTTTCCCGCAGATACATGCACTGTGTTGTTGTATGCGAATTCGACAAGCGGTGAGTACTTCTCCCAAGAAGACTTCTGATCCGCCACATAACATTTCAAGAGATCCAACACGGCTGAATTTGCAACCTCACTTTGCCCATCCGTTTGAGGGTGATAAGCTGATGAGAAGTCCAATTTGGTGCCCATATTATCAAATAAGGCCCGCCAAAAGAGACTTGTAGTCCTGGGATCTCTATCCCCCACAATGGACTTCGGCATTCCATGATGTTTGAACACTTCTGCAAGATATATTTTAACCATATGCTCAGCTTTGATGGTCTTTTTGACCGGCAAGAAATGAGCTTGCTTGCTAAACCTGTCCACAATTGTCCAAATTGCATGGCTGAAGCAAACCTGGTGCCTTTTGCCTATCAAATTTGACCTTACAGGTGATACATGCACGTCATGTGCCTCTATGTCCTTCCGCATACCTGGCCAAAAGAAATACCGCTCAATCATGTGCGTAGTAGGCATTATGCCTCTATGACCAGCATATGGAGGAGCATGGCATTCATCCAAAACCTTTTGCCTCATGTCAGACACCACACATAGGCAATTATCTTTCATGAGATAACCCTCTTTGATCACATATGAGGCATGTGCATGACCAGCCATCAAATCAGCCCAAATAGTGGCAAAATCAGCATCCGTATGATACAAATCACGCATGGTAGACAAGTCCCCATGAGAGGCAACCGAGATAGCTGCTACATACGGCTTTCGTGACAATGCATCGGCCACTACATTCTTCTTTCCCGGGGTGTGCAAGATCTGAAAATGAAACATAGAGAGGAAATTGGCCATCCTCATATGCTTCTCTGATAACTTAGTTTGAGTAAGAAAATACCTCAAACTCTGGTGATCTGTCTTCACAGTGAAATCAGCCCCAAGAAGATAGTGTTTCCATATAGTAAGTGCATGAATTACAGCCAAGAGCTCTTTCTCATATATGCCAAGAGATAGCTCCGCATCATGCAACCTACGGCTGTCATAAGCCACGGCGTGTCCCTCTTGATTAAGGATAGCTCCTATGCAATTTCCAGATGCATCACATTCCACACAAAAAGACTTTTGCAAATCCGGAACGATCAACACTGGACCATGAGTAGTTGCATCTTTCAATTTGAGGAATGCATCTCTCTCTACATTAGTCCATTTGAACACGGCCTTCTTCTTTGTAAAATCATGCAAAGGAGAAGCAATCCATGCAATGTGCTGTAGGAACCTGCGATAGTAAGCGCATAATCCAAGAAAACTACGGATCTCATGCACCGAACTCAATTCGGGCTAATTCCGAATTTCATCAATCTTTGCCGGATCCATCCGCACTCCATCTTTGGACACAATATGCCCAAGATAATGTATCTCTGACAAGAAGAACTCACTCTTCTTTGCATTTATGAAGAGTTTATGTTTATGGAGCTCTTCAAAAACAATAGCCAAATGAACTTTATGCTCTTCTTCGGTCTTCGAGAAGACTAGGATGTCATCAAAGAAGACACCTGTAAATTTCCTGTATCCACGGAATATGCGATCCATCATTCTATTGAATGTAGCCGGGGCATTTGTAAGACCAAAAGGCATAACAAGATACTCATAAAGCCCAAATGCTGTCCTGAAAGTAGTTTTGTGTACATCCTTAGGCACTACACGCACTTGATGATATCCACTCTTGAGATCAATTCAGCTAAAGCATCCCGATGCATCCAACTTGTCAAGGATGTCGTCTATGCGTGGAATCGGAAACCAATTCTTGATGGTAAGCTTATTCAAAGCTCTATAATCCACACACATACGAAAGGATACATCCTTCTTTTGAACTAAGAGGACGGGTGAACAATATGGGGAAGAGCTTGGCTGAACCAAACCTTACTAACAAAGGCAGCCCCTGCTTCAATTTGAGGACCCATGTCCTCGACTTCAATACCCAAAGCATCTGAGTGGATATGAAATTTTCAGATACACAATCATCAAACATGAACAAAGCGGGCTGATCTTTGAGTTGTCCCTAAGCTTTGCATACAACCCTATCTTTGCTATCATGTGAAGTGTTGCCCTGCACATCCGGAACCATATGCACATTAGGCTTCGGTACATTAGCATTTTCAGCTTTGTTCTTCTTATTTGGGCATGCTCTTGCCATGTGCTCAGTGCTGCCACAAGTAAAGCATTTGCCTTCACGCATATATTGCTGCTCCTTCTTAGCACTAAGACCAAAGTTTGCCGGTTTATAAGGGCGCTTTTTAGCAAACTTATTTTTAGCTTTTTGACCTGATTTGGCTTGGTTTTGGTCCCTTCTAGGTGGCTGTCCATCATTTTGCAGGTTTTGGACAGCCCTCTCTTTGCCTTGAAATGAGGGTTTAGCCTTATTGGATCGACTCAATTTGAGTTCCAATTGCTCGGTGGCGGTGGCGGCTGCGATTAATTAGTGTAAGGTATGACCAGGATACATTTGTAATCCCGCTTTGTACACGGGTTGCAATCCCGATTGAAACCTTCTCTTCCTTTCCGCCTCGGTGACATGCATAAATGGAGACACCTCCAAGAGCACTTTCCAAAACTTTTGTACATATGCATTTACCGATTCCCCCTCATTTTGCTTTACCCGATCCCACTTCATTGTTATCTCATTCAATGCATTGGGAGGCAAGAATTGAGCATAGAACCTCTCCTTGAATTCTTCCCATGATCTAATAGGATTCGGTGAGAGCTTCTCCGTGAGCCACCAATGGGCAGCAGTGCCTTTCATGAACATGCTTACATGCCGGATCATGGATTTCTGAGTGAAATCCTCATCACTGAAAGCAATATCAAACTGGGCAATAAAAGCAAGTGCCTTTGATGCATCATATTCTCCATGATATGTGTCAAACTTCACAGATTTGTCTCCGGCTTTGAAGTCACGAGACTTTGATGCATGTGTGTGCATCTCAACATGTTTTCCCCCATGTTTGTCGATTGGGACAGCCCCTGTAACTGGCATCATTTTTGGACCAAAAGGTGATGCATAAGGCATAGATACATGTGCCCTATAAGCATGAGGCATGGCTGGCCCCTCAACATGCATTGATACATTTTCAGCCATAACTTCTCCCTCACGAGCACACTCGAAGGCATGAGTGGCATGAGAGATACGCGGAATACCTGCACCAACAGAAAATTGCAGCCCATGTTGCATGTGTTGTGCATGCACATTTTCAGCTGGCAATGGCATTTGACATACATTTTGACCACTGCCATAAACATTGTATCCTTCACGGGCTACATGAGGTATTCCTGCATGGCGTGAAGTCACTGATTGTTCCTCTCCCATAGTATGGAGATTTATCCTCTTAGACATAAGTTCTTGTTCGGGCACCAGTGGGGATTCCAAGACATGTGGGATGGTTGCCTTTTCTACATAGGCATCCTCGGTACGAGCCAAGTATGCACGTGCTGCATCCCTCGGTTGCATGTGCAACTCTTGAGCAATCATTGCCATTGCATGATCCATATAAGATTCAGCTTTCTTGGCCTTCAAACGATCATGTAGCAATGGATCCTCGCGGCGATAGAGATTCCATTCTTCTTGTTGTGCATGGAGAAGAGCCTGCATACGAGTAAGTTCAGTCCTCAAGACTATGGACTCTTCGTCTTGCATCTTCTCTTTGCCACGGGACGGCTGTCCCACATATTCATGTTCCCTATTGTGCACCACATGAGTTTGCTCATCCTGTAAAGCATTGGAGGCATGCATTTCATTGTCCCTGCCTCTTGTATTAGCATCTCCAACATTCATTGTATGGCTGTCCATAATGTTCTAAGTGTAGAGATAGCTAGTGTTCACGGTGATCGTCTCTCACGATAGAAGTGAAAGAGAACTGTATGCTCTGATAGCAATGTGACTTGGTTGAACACAATGCTAATCAATACACTTAAATACACTAAGATTTGAAGGACACTTGCTCATATACAAGAAGTAAATTGCTGAATTGACAAGAGACACACAATGAGCCGGAACGGCCGACCCCTCCCTTGAGCAAATTGTATTACTATTGGAGAAATTCAATACATAGCTTCACGGGCATCCATTGCCAAATCCTCCATGCCAATGCATATGAAATTCAGCATTTAGAAAACAATGGTATGTCGATGTAGATCACCAAGAAGCTGCCTTGATGCCCGGCCCGACTTCAGTGCCCATATTCTCTACCATTGGCTCTATGTTCTACCAAGCAAGCTAGCAACATCTTCAAGAGCACATAGGACAAGAGAAATACTACACAGGGCGGCTAAACAAGGAGTCCTGCCCTTCTACTGAATAAGTAATGACAACACATTGTCCAATTAGCTTACCGGTCTTCATAGAAGTTGTTGCAAGCAGAAGCCTTCGCGTTGGAAGCTTTAGAAGTGTTGATATCTTCGATTTGCCGCAATCCTTCGCGACAAAAGTCTTCAAGAGGTTGAAGGGAACCCTGGGAAAGCTTCCCCTATGATTCAATTTGAGAAAGGAAGGCTGAAATTAGGGTTTTCAGCAAAAAGACCAGAAATTACAGCAAAAATGAGAGCTGTTTTGCTGAATTTCAGTCATTGGGAATGAGTAGGAGAGTGATTAGCACTTGGAAACACTCTTGGAAGCTTGGAAAACACCCTAGCAAGTTGGGTATGGCTATGGAGAGCTTGGAAATGGAGAGAAATGGTGGAAAAACAGAGTTTTCAGCCTCCAAAAATCCTCATGAAGAGAAAACACGAATTTTCTCTTAATAAGTAAGTGAATTGGGGTCCAATCAAGTGAGAGGACATGGGGAGATGCCCATTTATGTGAGTAAAAAGGGAGGATCAGGTCCTGGACATTGAGTCTTGTCTGCCTCGGGACTTCAGTGAGTGTGAACTTGGAAGCGGTCATAATTTATAAGTGACTTTTGGGCGCCCAAACCTTAATGAAGTGGGAACACACTCACTTATAAATATTGGCTAAGTCCTAAGGGCTATTTGAGCCTAGATTGGGTAATACTTACCACCTGTTCACATGCCACACAACCATGTCAGCAGACATTTTCACACGCACGGTTCACGGGCGGGCGTCCCCTAGCCCAGAACTACACATAGGTCATGCAGGCATGAAAACAGCATGCCATTTCATTTGCAGGCAAGCACATAAAGATGCTATGCAATGCAGCATTGGCATGAGCAATTTCCGTTCATGAAACCATATAAGACCAGGCGTTTTCAGGCAAGTATATGTGATACCAGACCTAGTGGAAAGCCAATCCTCCAGGCGTTTCCGGGCATGTACACAAAGGTACAAGTCCCAGCGAAAAGCCAAGTCCTCCAGATATTCCGGGCATGATAACGTCAAGTCCCAGCGGAATATCATATCCAACTATACAGCATGACACGTATCAATCACATGCATAGACACATTCCATAAGCCATGTAGACCAATCCAATATGTACATAGTGTGAAAGCAAGAGTGAACCATTCGGGTGGCCAAATGGTGACCCCCCCCCCCCCCCCCCCCCCCCCCCCCCCCCCGCGGCTCTCCTCCTTTTCCCCCTTCGATGGCGCACCCCTCTTTGGTGAGTTTCTATGTAAAAGACTACATCTCTATCTGTGTATCTCTCTCTATGCGGATAGGGGAGAAAGAGAGCAAAAAAAGAAACTTATATTAATGTCTTCAAAAGACCACTAGGGTCTATGAAAGAAAGAAAGAAAGATATATCAACGTCTATAAGAGGCCAAAGTGGCATATGAGACAAAAGTACCAATACATCCAAAACTCAAGAAAACTAAATGTCCCGAGTAGAAAATGAAGAGCATAAGCTGAAAAACAACTAGTTATAACATGTGGCCTTATACAACTGCCAGAAAAAGGCATATCCATCCCATAATGTCACTCATCCCATAATGTCTTGCATAGGTCGCCAGCATAGACAGGGTGGAGCGCTGAGGTCATGCCAGTTTCACCTGTATCCTCTGATAATGTCTCGACTGGGGCCGCGGCCCAGCAGGTCGTGGATGCCGTGCTCTACATAGCTCTCCAGCTCTGTCCAGGGTGACTCAAGGTGGCTGTGGGGGGCCAGTCGACGTGTGGCCAATGGTGCGCTGGCTTGTGTCTCAGACATGTCCTCCCTGTCTGGAGCGTAGGATGTGGTCTCAATGTCTGCGCAGCTCGAGGAGAAAAAGCCGCAACGCTGGTATGAGTAGTCCATCACTCTAGACAGTGGCCCAAATCCATCTCGGAAGAGGCAATGAAAGCGCCCCCGGATCTCGTAGTACACTGGGCACCGACATGTGTAGTGCTCCTCAGTCTCTGGCTCCAATTGACAAAGCTGGCAAATCTGATCCTCAGGGGCAAGGGAGACGGCTCCATGTCAACCGGTCTCTATCCTCAACTGATGTGAAGACGTGCGGATCTGGCCAATAGCACATCTGACTCCATGAGAGAGGTGAATGTCCATGTACCTCGGGCGGACAACAAAACCATCAGGGGATAAGTGGAGAAGATGCTCTTGGTAGAAAGCCATCTTTGTCCCTAGCGGCTCGGCCGGTGTGATCCATGTGCGTGCTATGTGTAGCTGAATGATATCCATCCTGATGATCTTGTTGAGCTCACTCCGGCTCAACTCCAAGAAGGGGGAGTCTAGGCTATACTGTAAAGGTGGAAGGCGGTCCATATGCATACCATGTAGCTGCAACCATGTACCACATAAGATAGTCCGGGCAGAGATGGGAGCCCCACTGATCATAGCCGAGGCCCTCTTCTAGACGGTCACTTTCATACATAGGCTATGGAGCCTCTCCAGGCACAGATACTCTAGACTCGCGCTAGAGTCGTCCAGACAACTCACATCACAGGGCGACATGGAGTGCTGGTATGCCCAGACTAGCACTGATGATTTACTCCTGATCATGCGAGAGATCATCATCACTAGTGGTCTCTCCATGTGCTCCCACCCATCATAAAACTCCCCTCCATTTGAGGCTGGCTGCTCTGCTGTAGATCCACTCCTCCGCCTGTGATAGAGACTCGGCCCCCAGATGGGAGCGCCGTACAAAAGCGCTGGTGTAACCAACGTGTCAAATAACGAGAGCTTCGTTCGAGGCTCATGAAACTGGATGTGTGTACACTGGCTCTCAAGGGCTTCGAGTGCAGCATATCCTCTAGTCAATCTGCCCTCGGCCGCCCTCCTCATGGTAAAGCGTGGTCCTGCAAAAGTTAACCCCAGGTAGACATATCTGCTGACTCTCTGTACTGTCTCCCCACCATAGGTGAACTCATGCCCGGCATTCATCATTGTACCAGCCTTTCTGTGGGACATTCTTCCTGGAGGTGTGACAAATGGGCGAGTGTGAGGGAAGTACATGGCAGCTGACGTGCAGAGTGTCGAGGCGAACTGTGTCGTGAAGTCCTCCAGTGGTACATGTGGGTCCATGTCCTGCAGAGCACTGTACAAGTGGTTGGTGTAGGCAGATGCCGCCTCTCTGGTGAAGTGGTATCGGGGGTGTCTCTGGGGGCCGCTCGGTGGTGGCATCGGATCAAAGCAGCATGCAATGCTGAAGGAAAGGTATGCATGATCGGCAGCTACAGCGATGGGGCGAGGTGAGACTGTAAAAGACTATGTACGGTATGAGAGAATGGTCCCAGCAAGTAGTCCACTGTACTCACACCGGGTCTATCTGTCGTGGAGCGTGCTCTCGGCCGCCTGCTGTGTGCATGCTTATGTGAAAAGCATGTGAAGGCTCCTGAACCTGGCTACCATTGAGTATGGCCAATCTGTGTGCTCCTCCTAGCTACAAAGTATCCATGGGTTACAATGATCCTGGTAAATAACATAAATGAAAAAGAACCTAAAACTAACAGCATCAGCTGCATACAACTAAGTAGTGGGCTAACTGAGGTATGGCCTCGACAACTAGAGAGATTGAGGCTCATGGGATGGTGGCATCATGGAGAGTGGAGACCCAGCCTCCTCAAGAACTATGTAGAGCTCCTCAATATCCACCTCTCGTGGTATTGTGGTGCCTTTGGAGAGAGAGAGAGAGAGAGGTGTGACTGATTTTTGATTCAGGACTACCTTTTTTGTTTCAGGTGGCTCAAGACTTGCAGAGGAGTGATGCACCTCTCTACAGGCTGGATGCGATAGATTTCGGGCGTAGAATGGCAGTGGAGAAGGAGATTGAGAAAACAGAGAAGGTTCCGTCACCAAATGCGGTGTTTGATGAGAGCAGCAATTTTTTGTTGTATACCTCTCTTTTAGGGGTTAAGGTATAAGGCTTTTCTCTTCATGGGGAGTACACTAAGTGTACCCACAAGGAACATCAAGAGACTTTAGCTGCTCATCTTATCATGTATAAGAGATCCTTAAACTGCTTTCATTGGTCAGGCTCTCATGCTTTACTGTTGGTTTTCAGATCGTGAATTTACACACCAATAAAGTGGCAAGGATTCTTGGCAAGGTTGAGAATACCGAAAGGTTTCTAAGAGTAGCTCTTTATCAAGGTGAAAGTGGTGGTAAGAGAGTCAAAAAGCTACCTGGGGGTGCATCAAACGCCACAGATGACCGTGAGCCTTTTGCGGATCCAACTCTGGTGTGCTGTGCTTTCAAGAAACATCGGTTCTATCTTTTCAGGTGAGAGAGCTTTGTATGAAAGGGTTTTGTGAGCTATTTTTGATGGTTTTCTTGTTTGGCACTGGAGGGATTCAAGTGTAGATTAAAAGGTGTTCCTGGCTTGTACACAGCCGTAGAGAACCCGAGGAGGCAGAAGATGCCTCAAAGGGTCGTGATATCTTTAACGAGAAACCACCTCCAGAAGAGCTGCTGGCTGTATCAGATGTGGGCAAGGCCATCACCACTTCTTTACCAGACAATGTGGTATGCTTAACACGGCCACTTCTCTACCAGATAATGTGGTATGTATGGTTGTTGGGCAACACTGGCTAATGCAGTTGAATGGGCATTTCCTTTTCAGGTTCTACATACAAGCTTTGGGGATATGCATATAAAGCTTTACCCAGAAGAGTGTCCCAGGACAGTTGAAAACTTTACTACTCATTGTAGAAATGGATACTATGATAATCTCATCTTCCACCGCGTCATCAAGGGTTTTATGGTGCAGACCGGTGACCCTTTAGGAGATGGAACAGGTGGACAATCTATTTGGGGAGGAGAATTTGAGGACGAGTTTCACAAAAGGTAACAAGTTATACACACCTTGTTTAGGTTCATCCCGGGTCTTAAGGGTGCCCAGCCCCTGGCCTAACCCTTGGGGTCTTGCACGTGCTGGTCTTGGGCCCCATGGGCTTTACACAGCCCTCAAATCTACCCCAAGCCTGAACATCTTGTCCGTGCTGATTTTTTTTGCTGCAACTGATGTCCGCTATGCTCCTTATCATGTTCCCAGCCTGCACATTCTCCTAGGCCTCTGCCTCTGAGCATTATTTTTTCCCATCACAGGCGTCACCTACTGCTACCCTAGTGCATCCCCCATGTGCTTGGACGCAGTGATCTTAGTCCTTTATCAAATAGGGCTCACAAGGGTGTGCAACGCTTCTAAGTATAACCTTGGTAGACATGGCACATGCGTCTGAGGCCTGATGCACATGGCCTGCAGCCAGTTTGTGAACTTATACATAGGCCAAAGTGGCGTTGAGATGATAAGAGTTACATCATTCAACTGACCTAGCTATCTTGTCTTGAACAGTTTAAGACATGATCGACCATTCACGGTTTCAATGGCGAATGCTGGCCCCAATACAAATGGTTCTCAGTTCTTCATAACAACTGTTGCTACTCCTTGGCTTGACAACAAGCACACGGTATTTGGGCGTGTTGTTAAAGGCATGGATGTTGTGCAGGTACCCTTATTTCAGTTGACTGCAAAATTTTATCAGAGTTCAGCTATCTGCTTGTATGTGTAGCAATCCTAATATGCAAACTTACTGTTATGGCAGGGTATAGAGAAGGCTAAGACAGACAAGAATGATAAACCTTACCAAGACATTAAGATATTGAACGTAACAGTCCCGAAGTCATAGCAGCCACAAATATAGCCACCTTTGCAGCTTATTTATCGTGGCATGGCAGACACTGCTCCCTTTATTTTTCTACTCACAGAATTTTTGAGGACATGAAAGTCACATGTAAGATGTTTGTTGGAGGATAGGAGGGGGGCGGCATGTTCCAAACGAAGGAAGGGAGAATACCATGTATATCATCTTTTAGAGTTCAGTTGGTGGTATGTCACAAACGGGAAGCACCTATTAAATTTGCAGGAGATGCAATAACATGTAAGAGTTTTTTTATTGGAGTCTTCACATGCTCTGGCCATTACAATCCTTAAGACCCATGCATTTTTCTCCATCCTATTCATGTGACATTATGGGTAGCTAGACGCACAACATAGGAAGGGAGAAACTTGAGCCAACCACTGAACCGTTGAGTTCCTACAAAACCTAAGGAGCTGTATGGCAATGCTGCTGGTGAGAGGCAATCAAGGCTGTGTAAGTCTCCCCTTTTTTTTGGAGAGCGAGAGAGTGTTAGTCCCTTCTTTAAAAGGGACAAACTTCTAGAAGGGACAAACTTCTATATTTGTATTCGTGAATCTTGTACTAAAGTAGAGATCTATATACAAACTTCAGAAGCCAACTGCATGGCTTAGGTGACCTTTTTCAGCAAGGTTGCATTTCTTCATTGTCATTGGAGCGTTTGCAACAAGCAAGGCTGTATGCAATGATCTATTTTTACTACCATTACTCTCTTATCAATATTGTGAATTGATTTTTATGAACACTTTACTAGTTAGCCTAGTGTATGCTATCCAAATGTGGTGTTTGCTAATAATTATAATAACCCCCTTGTTTTATTTTCAAGACAAAGCAAAGAAAGTGGTTACTAGTTATTTATTTTCATAAGAATGAACCTTGGGGAAAAAATCTGCAATTGTTCTTAGCAAGAAAGTCTAGGTAATGCAATCTTATGTGTGCTATATGGTGCACCACCTTCATGCTGCCTGCATGCACGTGGTTTTTTTTTTTCCAGACGAGATTTCTATCAAGTATGGAAAAGTTTACAAGATGGGAGATTTCAGACCAAGCAAGGGGGAAATCTCAACCAATCTGGTGCCTTGTGCTACTAGCAAGGTCTCAAAAATAAAAGAGTGAAAAAGATGCCATGTTCCCATTCTCACATGAATTTGCCATGTTTTCTCTTTGCAGTCCTTGAAGATCCTTGAGTCTTGGCCCAATGTGTGGATAATATCACACCAGATCATGCAAATGCATTGTGTATCCCCCCCCCCTCCCTTTTGTTCTTCTTTGATCCTTGCTTTGGACACGAAAGCGAGTTTGTATCTAGCATTTGAAGGTTGTTTTTTGTTAACTAATAGAAGGATCTTGTTCCTGGGAAAAAAAAAAAGAAAAATGCATTGTGTATCATAAACCAAAGTGCAAAGTGCCCTCCATGGCCTCGGTGCATCTAGCTTTCCAAATGTGCTAGGCTATGATGCTAGTAATGATCTCACATGTAGTGTCCAATCTCTTTGTTGGTGGTATGTTGCTTGACTCTGGCATGTCTTGAAAATGGCATCGCAAACCCACTTCTTGGATAATTGCATGACCATATCTCTGTTGTTCCCTTCAAACTTGAGTTGTGCAAGAAATAGCACCAAAACACATGTAGGCATCCCTCCTCATCCTTCTAAAAAGGTGTGCTATTGCAATGCAAATCTTCTTTGCTACCCTACACTCCCATTAAGCAATGGTAGATTATCTTTGAAGCACTTACACATCTCGAACAAGCTGGGCTAGCACCAACGATTGATCTCCACTAGTTGGTGGCAAGGCCCCCATGGAGAGAGAGCCAAATAAAAGAGGAGATCTTTGTTTCCCTATATGAGTGCCATGACTTTTGCCAAAAAGCTCTTTGAATGTCAAGGGTGATCCCTTAAAGTAGGGAATCTCTAGATTTGTCCCAAAACTAGGTATTCGGCGTTCTGCACTATGTAACTGAAGAAGGGCATGCTTTTCATGGGGTTAAAAGCATCCCTCTGCTCCAAGTCATCAGGGTCCAAAGCAAGTATTTGATAGGACACCCATCATATAACGAGAGGCTGTAAGGATTCGTAATCATTCCTTGAGGGGGATCAATATAGATGTGCTTCCTTTTTCCTACCCACCACTCACTAGTTGGACCGTTGGACCCATAATGAAATCTTGCCCAAGACTACTCTCCAAAAGCCATCTATCCTAAATGGAGTAAAAAACTGGTACATTGTTCTCATCCAAAGTGGGAGGTCCCATGACTTAAAGAGGTATCCATGTCCCTGAAAATACCTAAACCATAAGTGATTAGGCCCTTCCATGAAGTTTCCAATGATCTAGTGGTTGGGTATGGTTGCATTTATCTACATATTCCTTTGACTAGTGCAGGGTGTGAAGCATTCTCTCATCCTTTGTGAGACTCATGAGCCTCTTTCAATCCAGTACTGAGAGGAGGAGAGTCGCCCAAGCAGCCCATTGGATATGCGTGGTTGCTCCAAGCAGTCTACCATATTCATCCAAAATAAGGTCATTCGACACGATGGGCTGCTTGTTAGCCTCCTCAACTGGTCATGGTCGAATATGAACCAAGAAGCTCCTCATGCAATCCTAGGCTGGTAGAAGAGATCTCACAAAGGGCGAAGAAGGTGGTCGGTGCTTTGCATCCGAGAAGATAAAACATGGGTTGTAAATCCAATCACCTTCCCTAATCGGAGTACACCTCGTAATCTATTGCAGCAGAAGTCCTTCCAAGGCTCAATGCCAGGAAGAAATCTAATCACCTCTTGTAATTGGTATACACCTCATAATTTGTTGCAGAAGAAGTCCCTCCAAGGCTCACTGTTGCCAGGAAGAAATCTTCTAAAACCTTACATTGCACGTCTAGGTCAATGATGTTTGGTCCTCCCTCTTTCTTAGGCATAATAATGGTATCCCAAGCCACACTCGCCCTGGTGTGTATAGGGCCATGTAGTCCTGAGCAAAGGAAATTCAGAATAAGCCAACGAAGCTAACCAATGCATCCCTTATGAAAAACCCAGAACGAGGTGACAAACCAAGCAATCGCCACTAGCACTTGGTTAGCTATCAAGGCTCTCAAGGCCAAATCAAGCTTCCTGCTACTCCAATGCTGAAGTTTACTTTTAATGCTCATGAGCACACGAGTGAATTGTTGTGTAGGCGAGATGTCTATGCCAACCTGACAGCCACGATAACTTGTAAAGCATCCTCTCTCAATCCAGTTAAACCCCAATCTGTGCGGAGAGTCACAAATTTATAATCCTGTCGATTTGTGCCAATTGATGGTGGCGCGTGCTACTACCAAACAAAAAATCTCCAAGGCAGTGTGGACATCACAGAGGCATATAGTAGTATCATCTGCTAGCTTTGAGTCTAGTAACTCTTCTGATGTGCGAAGAGGCAACTTGAGGCCTGAAACCCCTCAGAAGAAACCTACTCATAGCCTACGGTACTATAAGGTAAAGTAGTGGAGCTAAGGGCCATCCCTACCTCACAGAATGAGAGATCTGCAAGCGCTCACCACGTCCCTCATAGGCCAAAGCTATGGGCCTCCCTATACATGCAAGTCAAAGGTTAGCAAGAGAGTGGCAAGGGGTTGTTGGACAAATTTAGTCCACTCCACAGCTTCTCGGAATGAAAAGATATTATAAAAAATACTCCTTTCTTGGAGGAAATCATTCTGTGTATCATGAATAACTCTCTGAAGAACAGGCTGAAGCCTCATACTCATTGTCTTCGCTAAAATTTTGTAATAAGCAGATCCAAGCAGAGTAATGGGCCTCCACTGTCTAATATTGGTCTTGTCTCCATGTTTTGGGACAAGGTGGATAATACCCTCTGGAGAAAAGGGGCCATTATACCGGTACACAACATCTCCACAAAGCAGTAGTAAATTGCAAGAAGAAGAATGGAGAGATACCATTATCCCCTAGGCATTTTTCTTTTTGATAGGGTGTGTATAGCATGTCTCGACTCATCCTTTGGAAAGGGGGCATCCAAAGAGGTGCTCATATCATCTGTAACAAGCCTGGGCATGTGCTTCCAGACTTTCGGTTGTGCAATATCTCTATATGAAGAGTAGGCCTCTGCAGAGAGCAAGGCGGCTTGATAAAAATATGAGGCAATATGTATAGGTCCATGTGGTGAGAAAAATGGTTTGTTGCATCTGTTGCTACCCATCTGAGTCCAGAATGCCTGATTAGTATGAAATACAAAATCAGCTTGCCTATCCATGGCCACTTGTAACTCAGCTCTAACAATGGACAAGAGATCTGGGATCCAAGTGGACTCATGATGCTTCTCGTGTTCCCTCTAAAGTGTAGCCAAGATAGCTCACTCCTTGTCTAGTGCCTCTTCTTTGTTGGCCAAGGCAACAGAGTGATAGAGTTGGTTAGTTCTCTTCAAAGGGCTAAGGCAAGTCTCTCTCGGGGTTCAGGATCATCACATAGCCTCCAAATCTCTCTAACCTCTAGAGGGAGTTTGGGATGCGAACACCAAGTACAGCCTTCTGTCTCCCAAGTTCCCTGATGCACAAAACAACCAGGTAGTGATCTGATTTGGTAGTATTAGGCAAGATGGCAATAGAGTTATGCAGGCCTCAGTCATCCACATAAAATCTATCCAACCATGCAACAAAGATGCATCCATCCCCACTTCTACAGTTATACCATGATTAAGATAAAGAGTTAGTTAAGGCCTCCTCTGGAAATCATCTTCTGTCTAACAATCCCTACCACATAGGAGGAGATTATGAATCTCTCTCAAGAGGCTCTCTCTAAGAGGTGTGTCCGAGGATTGTTGGGGCCACCCTTTTTGCCCGAGGATTGCTTAACCATGTTCTAGCAGGTATGATAACACCATGGCCAATAACTTGAGGCAAAAGTGATGCTAACACTGAGATGCACACCCCACCTTTGGTCCCCTCTGCACAAGACCAAAAAGTGTCTCCAGATAGGATCTTACTAGTTTTACCACACTAAAGCATATCTAATTTGTGCTCTTGCAAGAGTAAGACATCCATAGGTCCACTTGTAATGGCACGAGGGTGGAGTTAACCCTTAACAAGGCGCTTCCTGCTGTGCGTGGGAAGCCTCCCTAGACCCTGTACATTCCATGAGATAATCCTCATGGTAAGAGGAGGTTTTGATTTTGGATGTGAGCAACCTGGAACCGCCTCCCATAATGTTGTAGGAGGGGGTAATCCTTGGAGCAAAGTCCAACATTAACATTCTCACTCTGTACAGTCTTTGCATACATGCACAATGCATGGGTTCGTGGAGGGCATCCTGGCATATCTCATGGTGTACATCTTGCAAGATCTCATAAACTGGCAATGTGTCTTGTGCATCCATACCAAGTGCATCCTGCATATTGTCCATCCCAACAAGCAAGGAGGACTCAACATAGTCATTTTGACTTGATGCAACATCCTTTTGCGAGGATGAGTTTGACCCAATACATTATCACTGTGTATATTATCTTTGGGAGAGGCATCATCATGTGTCCCAATGTTTCCACCTGGAGGGCAATGAGAGACAATCTGCCACTCTTGGCTGAGGCGGAGCATTAGGCTATGTCCCTTGGGGAGTGCGTTTGTGCTACTTCCTAAGATCCTTAGCCCTAGGGTAAGCCCGCACAAAGTGGTCAATTTGGTGTGACAGACCTAGCACTGGTTAGGTTTGCCTAACATCCCCATACGTTGCTTCAAGGGATCATTAGGTCCTAGAAGTAGTGCAAAATCCTCAAAGGACTCACTGTTCACGAGCCAACACCATAACCATAATCCATTGAACTCTAGTAAGTATGGTAACACCATGGCCATTAACATGAGGCAAAAGTGATGCTGACATTGAGATGCACACCCCACCTTTGGTCCCCTCTACACAAGAACAAAAAGTGTTTCGAAATAGGACGTTACTACTTTTACCACACTAAAGCATATCTAATTTGTGCTCCTGCAAGGGTAACACATGCATAGATCCAGTTGTAATGGCAGGAGGGTGGAGTTGATCCTTAGCAAGGCGCTTCCTACTGCGCGTGGGAAGCCTCTCTAGACCCTGTACATTCCATGAGATAATCCTCATGGTAAAAAGGAGGTTTTGATTTTGGACGTGAACAACCGCTTGGCTGGAGTCTGGAACCGCCTCCCATAATGTTGCAGGAGGGGGTAATCCTTGGAGAAAAGTCGAACATCAACATTCTCACTCTGCATAGTCTTTGCATACATGCGCAATGCATGGGTGCCTGGAGGGCATCATGGTGTACATCTTGCAAGATCTCATAAATTGGCAACATGTCCTATGCATTCATACAAAGTGCATCCTGCATATTGTCCATCCCAACAAGCAAGGAGGACTCAACATAGTCATTTTGCCTTGATGCAACATCCTTTTGTGAGGATGACTTTGACCCAATACATTATGACTATGTATATTATCTTTGGGAGAGGCATCATCTTGTGTCCCAATGTTTTCACCTAGAGGGCGGCCATGAGAGATAATCTGCCACTCTTGGCCGAAGCGGAGCAGTAGGCTATGTCCCTTGGGGAGTGCGTTTGCGCTACTTCCTAAGATCCTTAGCCATAGGGTAATCTCGCACAAAGTGGTCGATCTGGTGATGACAGACCTAGCATACATAATGTCCCCATACGTTGCTTCAAGGGATCATTTGGTCCTAGAAGTAGCACAAAATCCTCAAAGGACTCACAGTCATCTCACGAGCCAACACCATAACCTAGGGAACAACATCTGCCGAGGCAATGACTACATGTGTTGCAGAAGTAGGAAAAGTTGGGATGGTGGGCACCTATAGGACCAGCCCAAAGGCTGCCCTAATGGCCTTCAACAATGGCCAATAAGCATGAGGGAGACCTCGGAATTTGAGAATAATAGGGTAACGGTTTCGATCTACTTTGACAGGATCAAAATGTGGCTGTTGTATGGTAGGAGAAAATTTTCTTAAAGCCTAAAGGAAAAGGATTGGCCTTGAGCACTTCTATGGGTGACTTCTTTACACCAAAGTCTACTTGGAAGAATCCTCTCCCAAGTAGCCTTACATCTTTAAAATTGAGGGCAAAGTCATGCCCAATCACGGGCCTCGATACATGAGAAGTGGTGATGTTTCCAATGAGCGTTGTCTTGTAGTCTTTCTCGATTTCAGCAAAGAGGCCTGCAAGCTCATCTTTGAGAGAGCAGTGGATGGTTCACCCGGCACAGGAGGGGATTATTTAGCCATGATGCTAACTAGAAAAAGGCCGACTTGACCCTGATTAAGTGCAATCCGTACTCGAGGAAGGAGGAGGAAACATCGAAGAGGAGGGATAGAAGGGGAGGAGAGGGCAGCGAAGAGGATGGGTGACACTGGGAAGGGGCGCACATAAAGGGGGACGCAACTCATCGGTGTACGAGGTTATACCACAAGGCAAAATCTGGTTTCATATGCATTTCCTTTCATGTTCATGCAAATGGAGCCCTCCGGATTAGTAGCTTCGTCGACTTCTAGTAGTGACGTGTATCTCGTGGAATGGAGGAACGGGTACTCGTGAGTCAGGAAAGTACGATCATTGGATAGATAGAGGAACATGCGTTCCTCCAACTGAGGAACATGCGTTCCTCCAACTGAGGAACATTCGTTTAATTACAAAGGGTATAGCCATGTTCTACATCAGCAAGGACTCTCGCTCGTGGGGGAAAACGACTGTAATATTCTCTTGACAATTCAACTATACCACAAATTAAATGTGGTACAGTTCAATTGTACCACAGTTCAAATGTGGTACAGTTCAGCTGTACCACATTTATGCCCTTTTTAATACACATTACTCTCATTTATAAGACTGGTTTGGAGAGATTCTCCCACAGGAAGTGAACGAGCATGGCTAAAGAAGGTAATGACCATACCTCTATGAAGTGAATGGTCGTTCACTTCTCAGAGATGTAACCCAAGACTGAACTGCGTCTAGTTTCTTTTTGGTCTTTTTCTAATTCATTAGGTAGCTTGGGACTAGCCTAAGCCATCCATAAAAGAAAATCGTAAAAATCATCATTATGATTAATGATGATTTTTAGGAATGCCTAATTGATCCTAATATCCTAAGATTAATGGTGGAATTTAGCTAATATGTAGTTTTTGAACTACTTGAAGAAAAAACCAAAATTAAGGGAATTAAGAGAAAAATTAGAGCACTTGTAGCTTTCCCTTTGGTGTAGCCTCCGAAGGTCCTCATGCTCCCACTGCTCTGTTTGCAACTCCATTGTACAAGGAAAATCAAAATGACACAAATCAAACAAACATAAAACAAGCATCTCGTAACCAACTTCTACCGCTAGATTTGCATTCCATCCAGGTGAAACAAGACTCTAGTAGAAATAGATTGTGGAGGACCCTAAGCTAAGTGCTAGCCCTGGCAATGACTCCATAGATGTTCACCTAAATGAGCATTCTCCTTGTGTGCGAGAGGAAGAAGAGAAGAGAAGAGACCAGTTCTCTTTTGACCCCTCTGCTTCCCTGGCTCCACTTCCAGCCATATGGTGGTATTCATGACTGGTCCAATCCTGGCACTCCCTTTGATGTTTGTGTCAGCATACTCCGTTGGTGAGGGGCACTAACAGTGTTGCTCCTTGCTTGAGTTGTTTCCTCCTCATTTGGATCTGCAGGTCATAATTTTCCCCCACTTCCCCACACCACTAACAGTCGACGAAGCTACTAATCCGGAAAGTACGATCATTGGATAGATAGAGGAACATGCGTTCCTCCAACTGAGGAACATGCGTTCCTCCAACTGAGGAACATTCGTTTAATTACAAAGGGTATAGCCATGTTCTACATCAGCAAGGACTCTCGCTCGTGGGGGAAAACGACTGTAATATTCTCTTGACAATTCAACTATACCACAAATTAAATGTGGTACAGTTCAATTGTACCACAGTTCAAATGTGGTACAGTTCAGCTGTACCACATTTATGCCCTTTTTAATACACATTACTCTCATTTATAAGACTGGTTTGGAGAGATTCTCCCACAGGAAGTGAACGAGCATGGCTAAAGAAGGTAATGACCATACCTCTATGAAGTGAATGGTCGTTCACTTCTCAGAGATGTAACCCAAGACTGAACTGCGTCTAGTTTCTTTTTGGTCTTTTTCTAATTCATTAGGTAGCTTGGGACTAGCCTAAGCCATCCATAAAAGAAAATCGTAAAAATCATCATTATGATTAATGATGATTTTTAGGAATGCCTAATTGATCCTAATATCCTAAGATTAATGGTGGAATTTAGCTAATATGTAGTTTTTGAACTACTTGAAGAAAAAACCAAAATTAAGGGAATTAAGAGAAAAATTAGAGCACTTGTAGCTTTCCCTTTGGTGTAGCCTCCGAAGGTCCTCATGCTCCCACTGCTCTGTTTGCAACTCCATTGTACAAGGAAAATCAAAATGACACAAATCAAACAAACATAAAACAAGCATCTCGTAACCAACTTCTACCGCTAGATTTGCATTCCATCCAGGTGAAACAAGACTCTAGTAGAAATAGATTGTGGAGGACCCTAAGCTAAGTGCTAGCCCTGGCAATGACTCCATAGATGTTCACCTAAATGAGCATTCTCCTTGTGTGCGAGAGGAAGAAGAGAAGAGAAGAGACCAGTTCTCTTTTGACCCCTCTGCTTCCCTGGCTCCACTTCCAGCCATATGGTGGTATTCATGACTGGTCCAATCCTGGCACTCCCTTTGATGTTTGTGTCAGCATACTCCGTTGGTGAGGGGCACTAACAGTGTTGCTCCTTGCTTGAGTTGTTTCCTCCTCATTTGGATCTGCAGGTCATAATTTTCCCCCACTTCCCCACACCACTAATAGTCTACACACCAGGGGATGGGCTTGTGTCCTTGTGGCCTATTCTAACCTCTACATGTCACTGATTTCAATTTCTCCAAATATTCCCCACACTCCTTCAGGTCTTCTAGTGCATGTATCTCCCACTATTCCATTCTCTCAGCCTCTAGCTCATAGACCTCTGGATACTCTTTAGCATCTAGTACTTCCAGTCACGCTTCCGTCTTCACTAGGTCTACTTTATCTTTGTCTGCCTTGTTTTGGACATCTATTATTATCTTTAGGTGCTCCTCCCTGATCTACGTGACCTGTGCTTTAGTTCACATTTGTTGCTCCATAGCTTTGTTCAGCTCCTCCTGCATTGTTGCTCCATAGCTTTTTTCAGCTCCTCCTGCATGCGCTTTGCTTTCTGGTCTTATCTGGCCATGTTTCTTTTGAAATTTTCTACCTCCTATCCTAGCCCTCTTCTGGCCTCTTGGAGCTCTATTAACTGCCTTTATGGTTTTTCCACATGATTGGCTTTTCCTCTCCTCCAACAACGTAGTTCTCCCTGTAGTGTTTCTTGTTGACTCCTCAATTCTTGCAGTTTCTTTGAGCTCTGAGCACATGCCACATCCTTTTTCCTTATGATTGTTTGTAGTTTGGACATTTCTTTGAGGCCATCTGTCATGCACTTTTGTAGGTAATTTAATGCCCCATTGCACCCAATCCATTGTTCAGAATCATGGGGTATCTAGAGCATGCAACAACGGAAGCAATGAAAACAAGAGGAGAGCAAAGTATGAAAGAATGAACAAGAGGAGAGCAAAGTATGAAAGAATGAACAAGCATATGGCCTAATCTTGGTTCTGGTATTCGGCCTTTTGAGCTTGCTGATATTCTCTTTGAGGTTGTGGTAGAGGACTTCTATCCATGCCACATGTGTCCTAGACATGCAGTAGGGTTTGTGTGAGAGGTTGATTTTACATGTCCTCATCAGCATTCCTAGTTATCTTGTATTCTTTTGCCTTGCCTTCCAGTGGGGGGGGGCGAACTCTACAATGAGATCTTCATCTTCTGATGGCTTTTTTTCAACCTATACTTCTGATACATACATGGGTGTGAACTCCTTCTTCTCCCCTGAGGGTAGCATGATGAAAATGGAGCATTGAAGTGCTTCAGTTGTTCTCCTACCTTGAAGTTATGCTGTAGTTCTTCCCAGCGTAGCTTTGCAAATTCCTTGCCCATCTTCTCCAGACATTATGCATGCTTGTATTCTTCTTTGTACAAGGTAGACGATAGGTACTCGAATTCCATTATCCTGCTAGCACACAACACGTAGCTAGAGGGAGGGTAAGAGAGAGTAGGGAATGCAGTGAAGATTAATGAAGAGAGAGCAGGGAACACAAAAAAGTTAATGAAGAGAGGGTAGGGAATGCAACAAAGCTTAGTTTTGCATAGTAGAGAAATGCAAACCAAGTAAGGTGTGAGTTTGAACGAGAAACTATAGTATGCCCTAACTGTAGTCGTGGAGCACACTTCCACTTGGTATGGCCATAATTGCTTGATATTTCACGATTCTTCAAAATTCTTTTCAGATATGGCCTCTTAGTGCCTATTGCATAGATTACGAGGTTGATTATGATTGGGTAGTGGTGGGACAAGACCAATGTGACACCTTTCCCTTTCTATCCATTCATTCTTTTACAAGGTGCCACCATTGGTTTCCCCACTGCCTCCGTGCAATTGACAGCTGGCTCTTCCCTTTCTATGCATACTAAAATTACACTTACATCAATAGTTTCTAAATTTAGATTTTGTGCTTCTCCTTTTTTTCTCTTTCTAAAATCATGTCCCAATCCAGATTTTGGATCATGACTGGATGCGGATTATGTTCCCTAGATCCTATGAGATTCATGACTCGATGCCATGATCCAGATTTTGGATCATGATTGGATGTGGTTTTTGCTCCCTAAATCCTATGAGGTTCCTGATGTGCTTGTCTTACTTGTGTTCTTTCCCATTCTGACACCCTTCCATGATACGACTTTAGCCTATATCCATTCACCAACCTTTTTAACTTCTCTCAATCTAGGCTTGCTAATTTGAAAGTTTTTGTCTCCATTTTCTAGATGACCTTGTACGGGCGTGTCCATCTCATTTTGAGTTTTCCTGGGTGATGTCCCATTCTCGAGTAAAATAACAAAACTTGAGAATAACAAAACTTCATCTCCTTCCTCAAAGATTCTTAATTTGTTATTCATCTCCACTTGGAGCTTTCTTCTCTTCTAAACAATTTCACTTGTCCATCTCTCTCTCTCATCATTAGATTCCTTGATGCCACCAACAGGCAAGCCTTCTAAGACAGACAGGCTGCCCTCAAGGGCACACAGGTGTACATGGGAGATGATCTCACCCCAGCACAGGTGGCACACCAGTAGTGTGAGGAAATGGTTATAGTTCATGAGGCCCCTAGAGTAGGCAAGTGGGCTATCTATAGATATGGTAGGGTCATTATCACTGAATGTCGTCCCAAATAGGGACGTCGGGTCTATGAGACCAAACACCTGAGGTTAGTAGTATGGAATTGTAATGGCATATTGTGGTCAAATCTAGGAGGTTTGAGCGAGATTCTCACAGGTAGGGATGTCATTTTCTATACAAAGACTCATCAAAGCCCTAAGAGGGGCTTACCATACATAGCCGGGTATGAGTGGGAGTCAGCTTTTTGAGGCGAGACCCACATATCAGGAGAAGTACGTGGCTCTAGAGGGGTTGCTGTCCTTTTTAGATCCCATCTCTGATAGATTCTTAGCATCATTTTTTAAAGGACGAGGATGCACAATATCTTTGGGTGCAACTACAACTTAGCAGTGATAGAGTCATCCACATTTCTGTGTGTTATTTTGCCCCATGCCACTCCCCTTATGCCACACAGCATAGCCGAGAACTGTACTTACCATTATATGGGGATATTATGGAGGTCTCACATTTGGGGGGAGTCCTCTTGCTCGGGGACTTCAATGCCAGGATGGGAAGTTAGCAGGTCCCACTACTCAATCTGGATGACCCTATCAGACTACAAGTGTAAGATTCCTCCCTCTAGCTTTTGAGGTGTAAAGGTGTAAGAACCTCCCCTTCTGTTCTTGTAATTATTCCCCTCTCTGAAATAAAAGAAAGATCTTGTTTTACCCTATTTTGGCCTAGAGAGAGAAAATATCTAGAGAGAGATAATCTAAAATTAAGATATCTTTGGATATAAAAATCCTCCTAGTGTCTAAAATGGATTCCTCTAAAACAGAAATTCAAAATGAACTTTCCAAGGTGCATTTGGAATTAATTGAAAATATGTATAAAGGATCTTAGCCTAAGGGTCTACATTTTTAGAAATTTTTGGATTATGGTCCAGGTTCCTATGGGCCAATAGGATTAATCCAAGTGTTGGGATGAGATAAATCCAAAGAATAAAAGAAAATATCCAAAAATGAGTAAATGCTCACATAAGATGAAGAGTTGATTGAGTACAAGGTTTATTAGTTAAAAATTAAGAGATATTACTAAAAAAATGAGATATTTTAGAATAATGATGCATTTTTGACACCTTGGTAAGGAGAGGGGGACTCTTGAGGTAGGCGCCTATTTCACACATGTGAAAGGGTTTTTAATTCAAAAAAATGTGATATTTTTATCTCTCCTCTCTCCTGGATCAAACAAATCAAAAAGGGAGCCAAACTGGTCCAAATCTTTTCCAAATTGAGTCAAATTGAACCTAGAAAATTCTAGAACCTAGTTGGACTTGGTTAGTGGCCTCCCTCACCTATAAATAGATCCTTAGTCTTTTGTAAAAAATCTGTGAACTATACCATGCCACTATTACATTAAAATAATGATATTTTCTATTATCCCTTAAAAATCCTCTACTTTTGGGGAGCTTGGAGCTTCTCTATCTCTTCAACAACTCTTGGAGCTTTCTTCTCAACTCATAAACCAATTGATTGGTTGGGAGCTTCACTTCTAGATAAAGAAGCAAGCCAAACCTAGAGGTAAGAAGGTATTTCATGGTTTTTGTTAATATTCTCAAATGATTTCACTTCTCAACCCCTCTCAAGCTTGAGAAGTTTCTAATTAGTTATTTTTAATGCAAGTCAAGCTTTCTCTAAGAACTTTAATGATTAATCACAAAAAAGTTAATCTTTATGCTTATTTTGAATGCTTTTTATGTATATCTCTCTCTCCCAAAAGAATAGTCATTCCTATAGCTAATTCTTTAAAAAAAGAATGCTTCTCATTGATAAATTATTAATTTAAAACCAAACTCTAAGCTTGTTAAGCTAGAGGTTAAGAAAATAGTATTTTTATGCTTTTATGTTAATAAAATTATGGTAAATTTATGATTTAATTCCATAATTTGGATTTAAGTTTAAGGATAGTTCTTCTATCATAATTGTATTACAAAGTCTTATCTTTTTCTAGAAAAATTAAAAAATTATCTGTAATAGCAGCGAAGCTAAATTTTTTAGAAATTAACACATATCTTATTTTTATGCATAATGCTAAAAGAGGACTTCCTACTATATTCTAGGATTGGACATCCTATGCAAAAAGAATGATTTTCATCATATTCATGAGAAATAATTTTTTTATAATTATGCTTAATTAATTGATAAATAGAAAAGAGTAATTTTTGGTAAATTTATTTTTATGCAAAAAGAGGAATTTCCATGATATTTGAGAATCAAGTAATTAAATGGAAAAAGAGAAAATTTTGATAAATTTATTTTTATATAAAAGAGGAATTTCCATGATAATTGAGATCCAAGAAATTAAATGGTAAAAGAGGAATTTTTAGCATAATTCAAATTATGAGTATTTATCAAAAGTGAAATTTTGAGCATTATTAATTTTATTGAAAAATATGGGTAGAATTGATTTTTGTAAATCCCATGAATCTTTTACTCAAAAAGAAGAATATTGAATATATTTCACTTGAGAAATTTGAGAAAGAATATGAAAATACCCATCGAGAAATTTGAGAAAGAATATAAAAATATCCATTGAGAAAAAGTACCTTTAACTAGGCCAAGCAATTGGCAGAAATTTAGAAAAGTCCCATCATCGGTATCGAAAGTAGAAAATGTTACTTTATATGATAAGATGTGAATACGATGTGATAAGATGTGAATACGATGTGATAAGATGTAAATGTGATGTGATAGGATGTGATGAGATGTGGGTGGGATGTGATGTGATGTAAATGGATGTGGATGTGGATGTGAAGAGATGTGGATAGAATGTGATGTGATGTAAATGGATGTGGATGTGAATGTGATGAGATGAGATTGAGATGTGATGATATGTGAAAAGGATGTGATGTGATGTAAATGGATGTGGATGTGGATGGGATGTGATGTGATGTAAATGGATGTGGATGTGAATATGATGAGATGAGATTGAGATGTGATGATATGTGAAAGGATGTGATGTGATGTAAATGGATGTGGATGTTGATGTGAGAGATGTGGATGGGATGGATGGATGTAATGTGAATGGATGGATGAGATGTCATGTGATGTGGATGTAATGTGAATGGATAGATGAGATGTCATGTAATGTGAATGGATGGATGAGATGTAAGGTGGATGAATATGATGTGATGTGGATCTAGGTAGATGTGAATGGATGAGATGAGATGTGATGTGGATATGGGTAGATGTGAATGGATGAGATGTGATGAGATGTAATATGATGTGATTGGATGAGATGTGATGAGATGTAATATGATGTGATTGGATGAGAATGGATGAAGGACGATGGGAATACATATGATTGGATGTGGAATAAGCAATGTGAGTTGATGTAGAAGAATGTGGAATAACGAGAAATGATGTGGAACAATGTGAAAAAATGAGAATTTGTTAGAAACTGTATTTATGAAACTTGTTTTTAAATGACTGTTTTATGTCAAGAATGCTAGGAAAGCATTTTGACTGTTTTATTTATGAAACTTGTTGTTAAATGACTGTTTTATGTCAAGAATGCTAGGAAAGCATTTTGACCATCTTGTGAATAAGGTCGTGGGGCTGGAGTCCTAATTGATAAAGTTGCAACAGCCGACGGGCGGAGAGTTAACGGAGGACGTCTCGCGTAGCAAGGTCGACCGAGGTCTTGACCATCCTCGGTTCAATTTAAATGGTGAGCTTCTGGTACATACAAATTGACATTCAGAATGAAGATTCATAAATTGGAAATTGGGTCTTCAGATGGAAGTACCGCAATTGTATGGAATCCCTAACTTGCTTGAGGCCTAGATATGATGGTATTTACCTTATAGTTCCAAGGACTATGACTACCTATACTGTGGGTATATTTGTAGCTCTTTACTGACAATATATATGAGTAAATCTAAAACCTTGAAATTATAAGCAAAAATGCCAGATGATGAATTCGAATGCTGGTTGATATGATTTTAGAATTCTGGTTGAGAATTGATGAGTTGATTTGGATTCTGATTGAAAGATGATGATTCCTGAATTCTGGTTGAAAAGAAGATAAGTTGAACAAAGCCACAATGAGGATGAATGGGGTGAATCCCAGTGATGATGTTAGTAACTGGAATGACGACGATTATGACTTCAAGAAATCACTATGAGATTAGTGGATTGTGCTGACAGATTGCTGTTGTTTGACCTTTGACCCAATGGCTCTAATTAAGGGATGACAAATTGAGAACCTACATAACTGAAATTTTCGTGGGGGGAATGTTCAGATGGAAATTCCGGTCTGATGGACCATTATTGTGTTAAGGATATGAATGTTCTGTATATTCTGAATGAATTGTTTTCTACTAATGAGTTCTGTGTGTTCTTCTTGTAGAATGGATCTTTATCCCAGGATTCTGCATGGGTTGACCAGGCTATAAGGAACCCTAGAATTCAGTTGGATCTAAAGTCGAAATTGAATTATAAAGTGATCTTTTCACCTGAGCATCTTGGTTAATTAGGGAAAAAGGGACTTAACAAGAATTTTCGTATTGATAGGATCATGGATCGAGGTCGTCATGGTAGAAATGTTAATTTCCAACTCGATCACGAGAAGAGATCGACCTGGATGTTCATAAAACTCTTCATAGATCGCAACCTGGACCTTTCAAGGGTGAAGGGAAAAACTTGGGCGAAGCTATGGAGAAGTGGATCGAAGCAATGGAAGAATACTTCGATGTCACTGGGTACAACGAGAAAAGTAAAATGGCTCTTGCAAGGCTAAAGATAGTAGAAACAGCCAGAGTGGCATGGAGAAACCACTGCGAGACAAACCGTCTGATCGGAACACCCAAACCTGGAATGATTTCAAGATTTACCTAAGGAAGAGATTCTATCCTCTCGGCTTTTTGGAAACCAAGATGAATGAATTCTTAGAGTTAACCCAAGGGAGCAGGGCTATTGAAATGTATCACCAAGCGTTTGCTCTCCTCTCCTCAAGTACTCACCACGGCTCGATGAAGAACAGCTGATGGTTGCCAAGTTCATTCGGGGACTGAACAAACCTTTGAATGTCCTAGTGAAGAATGCCAAGCCAGTTTCCATGGCCGAAGCAATGCGGATGGCGAAGGATTTCGCCAAGGCCTTTGATGTCAAGGTCCCGCCAAAGCTAGCACCATTATCTTTCAAAAGATTTCTAGCTCCGGAAGGTGATTCCAACTTCCAACCGACTAAGAGACAACAAGGTCAATCTAAGGATATGGGAAATTCCAGAATGGAAGAAAGGTCCTTTTCCCGGAACTCAATCCCCTGGAATTCAACTTCAAAAGTTCCACCCTTGAACAAAGAAGTGAAATGCTATAACTGTCAAGGATTTGGACATCGCAGTATGGATTGCCCAACTCCTTTTGGATCAAGGTTTTCGGGGCAGGGAAATCAGGGACCAAGATTCCAAACTCCAACTCCTTCCTTCCAGAGTAATCAGATTCCTTCCCGTCAAAATCAGGGAAATCCCAAAGGTAGACCCTCCTCTAACCAACCCTCAGTTTAAATCCAAAGTAATGCAAGACCTCTGTCTCATAATAGGGGAAGTCAAAGGGAGATGTTCCCAAATCGGCCATCCACTTCCAAGGCAGTAACATTGGAAGTGATTGAAGAGGAAGAAGATGAAAGAGATTATACTCCACCTGCGAGATGAGGATATCTCGCGTTTTTTAAGTGGGGTAGGATGTAAGATTCCTCCCTCCAACTTTTGAGGTGTAAAGGTGTAAGAACCTCCCCTTCTGTTCTTGTAATTATTCCCCTCTCTGAAATAAAAGAAAGATCTTGTTTTACCCTGTTTTGGCCTAGAGAGAGAAAATATCTAGAGAGAGATAATCCAAAATTAAGATATCTTTGGGTATAAAAATCCTCCTAGTGTCTAAAATGGATTCCCCTGAAATAAAAATTTAAAATAAACTTTCCAAGGTGCATTTGGAATTAATTGAAAATGTGTATAAAGGACCTTAGCCTAAGGGTCTACATTTTTAAAAATTTTGGATTATGGTCCAATTAAGGTTCCTATGGGAGCCAATAGGATTAATCCAAGTGTTGGGATGAGATAAATCCAAAGAATAAAAAAAATTACCTAAAAATGAGTAAATGCTCATATAAGATGAAGAGTTGATTAAGTACAGGGTTTATTAGCTAAAAATTAAGAGATATTACTAAAAAAATGAGATATTTTGGAATAATGATGCATTTTTGACACCTTGGTAAGGAGAGGGGGACTCTTGAGGTAGGCACCTATTTCACACATGTGGAAGGGTTTTTAATTCAAAAACATTGTGATATTTTTATCTCTCCTCTCTCCTGGTGAATAAGATGTGAATACGATGTGATAAGTGTGAATACGATGTGATAAGATGTAAATGCGATGTGATGAGATGTAAATGTGATGTGATAAGATGTAAATGAATGTGATGTAATGTGAATGGATGGATGAGATGTAAGGTGGATGAATGTGATGCGATGTGGATCTAGGTAGATGTGAATGGATGAGATGTGATGTGAATGGATGTAAATGGATGTGATGTGAATGGATGTGATGTGATAAGGATAGATGTGATAATGTGAATGGATGTGATGCGGTGTGAATGAATGTGATGTGATGTGATGTGATGTGGATATGGGTAGATGTGAATGGATGAGATGGGATAAGGATAGATGTGATGAGATGTAATATGATGTGACTGGATGAGAATGGATTAAGGACGATGGGAATCCATATGATTGGATGTGGAATAAGCAATGTGAATTGATGTAGAAGAATGTGGAATAACGAGAAATGATGTGGAACAATGTGGAAAGATGAGAGTTCGTTAGAAATTGTATTTATGAAACCTATTTTTAAATGACTGTTTTATGTCAAGAATGCTGGGAAACCATTTTGACCATTTTGACCATTTGTGAATAAGCCCGAGCACCGTATGGTCAGCACCTCTAGGATCCTTCGCAGGTCACCTAGCGCTTCACTCATAGGCCGCTTCCTTGGTCCCTCATCCACCGTACCGGAAGCTCACCATTTAAATCAAGACCTCGACCGACCTTGCTACGCGAGACGTCCTCCATTGACTCTTCGTCTCAAGACCTCGACTGACCTTGCTACGCGAGACGTCCTCCATTGACTCTCCGTCTCAGCAGTTGCAACTTTATCAGTTAGGTCTCCACGACCTTAATCTCAAGACGGTCAAAATGCTTCCCCAGCATTCTTGACATAAAACAGTCATTTACAAACAGGTCACAAATACAATTTCTATATTGAATTCTCGTCTTTCCACATTATCCCTCATCAGTCCACATTACTTATTCCACATTCCATTCATATGTGTACTCATTCTCATCCAATCACATCATTTTCCATCTCATCACCTCATATTCATTCACATCACATATCATATATTCACATCCCAATTCACATGTCATCACATCTCATCCATTCACTCATATCGACGACACATCATTTCATATACACATTTGCATTCATTATTCTACATACACATCCACATTCGTACATCCACATCATACATCCAATTCCACATCCGCATTCATACATACACATCCATACATCCACATCCACATTCATTTACCATATCCACATCCACATCCACATGCATACATCCATTTCCACATCCACATCCACATGCATACATCCATTTCCACATCCACATTCCATATCTATATCTATACATCCACATCCATACCCACATCCATACATCCACATTCACATTCACATCCATACATCCATATCCACATTCCACATTCACATTCATACATCCATTTTCACATCCTCATTCATACATCCACATCCACATAAATACATCCATACATCCATTTTCACATCCACAATTATACATCTACATCCACATTCACATTCACATCCATACATCCATATCCACATTCCACATTCACATTCATACATCCATTTTCACATCCTCATTCATACATCCACATCCACATAAATACATCCAGACATCCACATCTACATCCGTACATCCATTTTCACATCCATAATTATACATCTACATCCACATTCACATTCATACATCCATTTTCACATCCTCATTCATACATCCACATCCACATCCACATCCACATACATACATCCACATCCGCATCTACATCCATACATCCACATCCACATCTACATCCATTTTCACATCCTCATTCATACATCCACATCCACATCCACATACATACATCCACATCCGCATCTACATCCACATCTACATCCATACATCCACATCCACATCTACATCCATACATCCATTTCCACATCCACATTCATACATCCACATCCACATCCATACATCCACATCCATTCTTTGTTCATTTTCATCTATCTGATTCATTTCACATCCTCATCTCTATTTATAGAATACTTTTCTAAATTCGGGCATGGATCTCGTTGGTTGACCTTGCTGGTCCTCAACGGATGAGTCCATGGCTCTTTTATATGGATCCGTTGGTTAATCTTGCTGATCTTCAATGGAGATTTGATTTTGATGTGTGAATATAATATTGCCGGTTACTATGAGCTAGGAACTATCGAAAAGGTCCCTGAGTGAACAGGTGGTGAGCGTTCTGGTTTGCCAATGATGCCATAGGTACACTGATGAAGGAATGATTGGAAATAAGGATTCAACTAGAGATTTTGAGGATTGTGATCAGTGACACAATGGTTTCATTAAATGATTGTTTTAAAGATAGCTGATGCTAAGAAAAAGGCAATTTCATATTGGGTGTGTAAGTGGTGTGACTAGTTTTAAGTTTGTATGAATATCTAGCTAGGGGGCCTGGGAACTCTTTTCCCTGGTACCTGGGACAAAACCTAGCCAATTTCTTAATTGGATCCCATCACTACAGTGGTTGGGCGGTTGGCTAACCCATAGGATTGGATGGGGTTAGGTTGGACTGATGGATCCTTAAATTGAGACTCAATTCTGTTATGGTATGATAGATGAAGTAAATCCCGGACAAAAATTGTTCTATGGAAAAGAATCAACGGCTGTGCCTCTCAATGAGGAAAAAAGCGTTGGTCTCTATGATCCAAGTGTAATCTTTTCCCTGATCTGATTTGGGACTTACGGGCTCGGTCAGATCAATTCAGTTAGTTAAGGCTTTTGACTACGTTAGAGAAAAGTTCAACTGGAGGAATCGCCTGTGCTTTCTGGGCAAGGGAAGTTTTTCTGGGATCGATTTTGGAAGAACCGATGGATTAGTCTCTTGTCCGGATATCCGTGGGGCGAGGCCTCGAGTGTGAGACCCTGCCCCGCGCAAGAAGTGCTACTTCCGCCTGCTCTAGAACCCCTGATTTCGTTGCGCGGTGGGGATAGGGACCTCACAGCTACACAAACGCAGATAAGGCAGGTAGCTCATATGACAGGAGGTCTACTGGTGGTTATGCCTTTACATTTGGAAGTGCAGTGGTGAGTTGGAGCAGTAAGAAGCAACCTACTATTGCTTTATCTAGTACAGAGGCTGAATACAGGGGTGCAGCCATTGCTACATGTGAAGGAGTATGGTTAAAGAGTCTCTTGGTTTGGGTGAGCCTATTGATGGCAAGGTTGTCATTCATTTTGTGACAACATGAGCAGCATACAGTTGGCCAAGAATCTAGTTTTTCATGCGTGGACCAAACACATAGAGGTCCACTATCATTTTGTCATAGAGAAAGTGTTGGATGGTACAGTGGATTTGCAGTATGTGAAGACTGAAGAGCAGGTGGCCGACATCTTTACAAAGCCACTTAGCAGGGAGAAGTTTGAGTACTTTCGTACTATGTTGGGAGTACATGGGATGAGCTTAAGGGGGAGTGTTGAGAGCTTTGATAGCCCAAGCTCATCTACATCTTCATCTATGGTAGTACATCATGAGCTTGAGAGGGGATGTTGAGATTCAAGCTCGATGTCAGCTTGTGCCAGTTGCACTATGTGCTAGCATGTTAGGTAGTAACATGTGTGAGACATAAATGATCGCATCCAGCTGGTCATAGTGTGTGGACATTAGCTAGGGTTAGTAGTGTGTGGACACAACACATGTAGTGTGTTGTAGATTATGGATAATGGCTTTATGCATTGTGTGGTGCGGTGTGTGGGTCTCTCTGCGTGGTGTGCTGTTCACACACACCAACTGAATCTGCATATGTTGGCCATGAAGATCTTTCAGGACATAGAATGTGGAACCACTGTGATGATGGCAAGACAAAGAAGAGGAAAGAGTTAATACACAAGGAAATGTCATGCAAGGCACTGAATCAAATGTTCAACGATCAGCTTGGAAAGCTTATCAAACATAATTTTGTGTACTTGTGGCAAGCTAAGCAATACAAAGAATTCTTGTCCAATTTTCCCAAAGATGTGGTAATATTTGTTGTAGACTTTGCTGAGAATTACTCTTTTAAGGAGCAAAATGAGATACAATCAATGCACTGGTATTCAAGCCAAGTGTCCATATTTGTGCATATTACATACTTTTGCATTACAGGGTGACATCCACAAAACGATACACTTTTATATCTCTGATGATACCCATTTCATTAGGGGAAAACGAAACTCATTCTTGGGCCTTTTAGTAGCAAAAAGAAAAATAGACGCCCAACCAATGAGCAACAAGCCTACGTAACGTATAAATGCAACAAAAATGAGAAAAAAATATTAAAAATAGGCGGATTTCTTTGCTCTAAAAAAAGAACTAAAATGGACATTCTCTCTTTCTTTCCCTTTTGTATGTCAGATGTTGTCAGCATTTAACATTTTCGTAAGGCTTAAATGTACATTTCCTACCTATACTTTTCAACTCACGTTTCCCACATTTAACAACACACACTCAATTTTATCACTTTTTTGCACTCTCATCACTACCAAATGCCATTTCCCATTTGCGCCCTTGCATTCCTTAATATGGTAACATGATCTAGAAGGCCATCTTCAAATGTCCAAATGATTACAATCTATAACATACTTGATGTAGAAAATGCATAGAATCCCTTAACACTGATGTCAAAGGGGAGGTTGATTTTTCTATAGCCATTATAGAAAAGAAAGCAAAGAGGATCAACCACCAACGATTTTATATTGCATTGGAAAGAAAGAATCCAAGGATTCAGACATGGGATCAACAAAACATGTATCGAAGAGATTGTTGTCCACAAGATCTTCCTCAACACAAACCAAATTGTAAGCTTATTTCATTTGTTTGCGAAGTTAATAATAAGAGTTACAAAGATAATGGTTGTATGTGAAAATATGCAAGAGAGAGATATGATTGAAATCCTCTGTGAAGGATGGGATAGAAAGGAGAAAAATGTAATTTTCTCTTCTAATTGGAATTGCAGTCAAACTCAATGATAGAGTAATTTCAACAATCACTATTGGCAAGAATGACATTCTTCACCAATTAAGAGAAGGTATCATTGACGAGAGCCAAATAGATTTACCCTTTGAATTTTAATTTAGAGTACAAAACAAAGATGTAAATGAATGAGCCAATAATGAATCTCAAAATTCATAACATGCTAGTTTCTGACATGATTCTCTTTGTTGTATAGGTATCATCATGGCGTGTAAAATGTATATTGCACAAAGAGCTACAAGAAAAAAAGTGACTCTAACATGTAAGTGGTATCTATCAAGTAAACCTTAAAAATTATAGTTAGTTATTAAAGTTTGCAAGATTTTATCATGTGAGAAACAATCACAACAAAGAGATTTGGGACATTCTATGTTAGTTTATGTCTCATATCGCATTGTTGTGGTCTTTCCTTGATTGATTTGATTTTGTGATATTTTACAACATTAGTTCATTTTTCTAGAGTTCTAAGATTAATGCCAATTAAGCGTTTAGGTTTGGAAGATACTCTTAAAGAAATGTCAATTAATAATTAAAGAACTACTCCAAAAATATAATATTGCATTCAAGATAAGAGTACAAGAGACTGTAATACTGTATGATGTTTCTGCAATAGTTTTTGTGATTGAAATTTGGTATTTTTGACATCACATACGCGTCTGGCACACCTCAAAACCCCAAGAACGACTCTTGGATCCACTGCATTCCGATGCCGAAACGAGGAGATATGGCAGCAAAACGAGACATGGAACAAGAATGACCACTACAATTGATATGGGGCATTCTTAAATTGCGATATGGCAAAAATAGACATGGAACAAGAATGACCACTACAACGCGATATGCGGCATTCTTAAATTTAAGAATGCCCCATATCGCGTTGTAGTGGTCATTCTTGTTCCATATCTATTTTTGCCATATCTCCTCGTTCTGGCATCGGAATGCACTGATCCAAGAGTCGTTCTTGGGGTTTTGAGGCATGCGAGACACGTCTGTGATGTCAAAAACACCAAATTTCAATCACAAAACTATTGGAGCAACATCATACAATCTTAGAGTCTTAGAAATCATATCCTATTGCATTAAGGAGAGACCATGAGTAGAAATAAAAATTGAATCATAATAACATGATTCATAATACTAAGCTTATTGGATTACTATAATTTATGCTTCAACACGTGCTCTCTACATATGATGGATTTTTCTTTGCATATTTTTTTAAATTAAAGCAAATCCATCTCATAATGTTTGAAGGAGTAGTGGATCATAATGCTTTCAATGACCAAGTAAAGAAGAAATATGGTGAAAATAGACATGGATAAAAATGACCCACCCAAAAAGGACCAGAACAACGTGATCTGGAACAAAAGTTAGCAGCATGATATGTCCCATATTACGTTGTTGTGGTCGTTCTTTTTGCATTGAGAGAGTATTTTGCATTAGGCACCCAAAATGACCAAAACAACGCGATATGGGGCATAATCTAACATAGGATGTCCCATATCGTGTTGTTGTGGTCATTTTTTGCTTTAAGAGTATCTTGCACCAAGCACCCAGAATGATCAAAACAAGGTGATATGGGACATATGCCAACATAGGATGTCCCTTATTGCATTGTTGTGGCTATTTTTTACTAAAATGACTAAAATGAGGTTATTCTAAATTGGACATAATAACACGATATGAGATATTAGATCCCATGGATGTCCCATATCTCATTATTATGGTCATTTTTATATAGCAATAATTATCATAAGATAAATGGTTAAAAGGTGGTTTCTTCAATGTAAATGGAGTTTTTGAAGAGTGGTGTACATTCCTTTCAAATGATTGTACTCCAGCTATGCTACAAAATTTAAGTCTTTTACAACTCTGGTTGATTTGCTTAGTGTAATGTAATAGCCAAGCAATCCTTGGTGACCATCTCCAACATATCTGATTGATGAGGTCAGATTAGAGAATGGAGGTATGAAGGTGTCTAGAGGATTTATTGGATAAGCAATCCTTGGTGTGACCATCTCCAATATATCTGATCGATGAGATCAGATTAGAGAATGGAGGAGTGAATGAGTCTAGATAATTTATTAGATACATAGATCCATCACACCAAAGGTCTATATGCTTTAAACCTAAAACCCTTATTTCATTATTTTCTCTTGAATTGATTGCAATGGGCTTATTTATTTTCTTCAAAGGGAGCATAATCTTCTTAAAGATCAATATCTATATGATATGGCTTCCTTTTCTCTCCCATGGAAACTTGATCAAATATGCAAGTAAGTGTAAAATGGAATGAGGATTTAATGAACATCAATATGTTAGGCTAAATGATAAAATTACAATAGAATCGGGGAGAGAAAAATCACTTAAACAGAAATGCTTTACTAAAGAGAGAAAACTCTTTTCATATAGTGCATTGATTGAGAGCTCGTTTCCCAATAAATACATTGGGGGCTAATTATTCCTTGGATATTTACTACATACAAGGAACATTCTACAATGATAGAATATTCTCTTTTATTCTCAAGCATTTAAAAACATGCCGTCAAAGTAAGGACCAACTTGTTGATTATCTCTCTCTACAAAAACACGCAAAAATGAGCCAAAATTTCTTCATTTTTCCTTTTTGACTCACATAATAGGATGACGTGGATTATCTTACAAGCTAGTTGGGGATCTTTTAAAGACAATGGTTGAGCCTTCTTTTCATGACTTTGTTTGTTGAAAAATTAGATGGATGAACATATTGTTCACCATATTGTTCACCATCGGACGTCACGATGTTGCCAGAAACTATCTATTTATAATCCTGCTCTCTGGTTGTGTAATTGCATTTAGTGTCATTAAGTTGATAGCTAGCAAAGGTCATAGCAAATTCCAAGAACAATCCTAGAAAGGAAATTGTGCATTGAACATTAAAGACAATTCAGGAGCACGGTGGTGGGCATGTGCCTTGTATAGGAGTATATATAGCTTTTCTGTGCAAGACTCTTCCACCTTGTCATCCAATTCCAAGAGAATGTCCAACTCATTCGCCGACATGCCTAAAGAAACATTTCAATTGATTAGGACAAGCATGCTTAATATACAAGGGGTCAGTACCAAGTGATAAGGGGCTTAGGTGATGCATGCGAGCACCTTGTCGTTGGTACTGACCACAAAACAAAAAAAAAAACAAAAGGGAGTTAGTATCAAGCAATTAGGGGCTTATGTGATGCCTGCAAGTTCCCTACTGCTTGGTATTGACCCCTTGTGTATAAAAGGATAGTCATGGGGATAAATACGAGGCCATATGGATCATGGGGTCAATACCAAGAGGTAGGGGGCTTACGTGATGTCCACGAGCCCCTTACCGCTTCAAACTGACCTAGATTAACAAAATGAAAGACCCCAAAACAAAAGAAAACAAAAGGGGGTCAATATCCAAGCAATTAGGGGCTTACGCAATGCCTGCAAGATCCCTACCGCTTGGTATTGACCCCTTGTGTATAAAAGGAGAGACATGGGGTTAAATATGAGGCCATATGGATCATGGGGTCAGTATCAAGTGGTAGGGGGCTTATGTAATGTCCCCACGAGCCCCTTACTTCTTTGTACTGACCTAGATAACAAAATGAAGGATCCCAAAACAAAAGGGGTTCAATATCAAGCAATTAGGGGCCTATGTAATGCCTGCGAGTTCCCTACCACTTGGTGCTAACCCCTTGTGTATAAAAGGAGGGACATGGGGGTAAATACAAGGCCATATGGATCATGGGGTCAGTACCAAGTGGTAGGGAGCTTACACAATGTTTGCGATCCCCTTACCGCTTTGTATTGACCCAGATAACAAAATTAAAGAAAAGGGGGTAAGTAAGAACAAGCTATAAGGCACTACAAGGATACCTGCTTTGGTGATGGCGAGACGACGATAGTGGTAGGGGAGCTCAACACCAAGGTAATGGCAAGGCACAGGTTAGATGATGGTGATGGCGATGGCAATGTAGAGGGATGACATGAAGGGCAGAGAGCTCGACGGCAAGGGTTTAGGATGGGCAGAAAGCTCGATGTCCCCAAGGAGATTCGGGCCGTTTTAGACCCACGTATTGTAGGGAACTCAATATGTAAATGAATGAAGCTCCCGAGGGAGATAGGGGCCATTGAAGACTAATGTGGTCCTATATCACACGTGGCCATACCATGAGGTCTTAGCACCACTCTTGTCGTGTGTACTGATAAGTGGCATTTATAAGGTTTTGACGCATGAATGACATGTCAATATGCTAGGTACTCTCACTCCTCTCCTCTCCTGCATGTGTTTGATTTATTTTAGGAAACTTTATCACACGGTGCCCTATTGCCTTTGCCTCGTGGCAGGACTGTATCTGTCTCCTCATCGACCCCCCCAAACGCAGACAACACCATTGCCTCTACATCCATCGTGTATGTAGGTATTTTGAGATTTTTTGACCTAAACATAAGGGCTCATTTAGGGTCAGTACCGTGCGATAAGGGGCTTGCAGGCACTCCACGAGCTCTTTATCGCGCATGGTAACGACCTTTTCTTAATGTATTGCAGTCTGTTAGGGTAATGATGCTTAGAGGGTCTGCGCACCAAGCAATAGGAGGCTCATTGGCATCCTACTGGCCCCATATCGCTTGGTATACCGAACCCCCTTAGGGTCATGTTGCTCAAGGGGTTAGTACCAAGAGATAAGAGGCTCATGGGCATTGTGTTGGCCCCATATCGCTTGGTACTGACTCCCCTTGGGATACGTTGCTCAGTACACCAAGTGACAAGAGTCTCGTTGGCATCCTACAGGCCCCTTATCATTTGGTATATTGACCCCCTTTTGTGGTCATTTTTCTCATGGGGTCAATACCAAGCGGGAGTCTTGTTTTGGTAGGCACCATTTTGCTTGGTACTATCCACCTTGCGGTCACTTTGCTCACGCGGTCAATACCAAGCAATACGAGGCTCATAGGCATCGTGCTGGCCCCATATCGCTTGGTATTGTAAGATTCCTCCCTCCAGCTTTTGAGGTGTGCAGGTGTAGAACCTTCCCTTCTAATCTTATAATTATTACCCTCTTAGAAATAAAAGAAAGATCCTGTTTTAACCTGTTTTGGCTTGGAGAGAGAAAATGTCTAGAGGGAGGTAATTCAAATTTGAGATATTTTTGGATATAAAAATCCTCCTAGTGTCTAAAATGGTTTCCCCCCTAAAACAGAAATTCAGAAAGAACTTTCCAATGTGCAATTGGAATTAATTGAAAATAGGTAAAAAGGACCTTAGCCTAAGGATCCAGATTTTTAGAAATTTTTGGATTATGGTCCAATTAAGATTCCTATGGACCAATAAGTTTAATCCAAATGTAGGGAGGAGATAAATTAAAGAATAAAAGAAAAACCCCCCAAAAATGAGTAAATGCTCACATAAGATGAAGAGTTGACTGAGTACAAGGTTTATTAGTTAAAAATTAAGAGATATTTAGAGGAAATGATGCATTTTTGACACCTCAGCGTGGGGATCTCCCCTCATGAAGGAGACGCCTATTTCACATGTGTGGAGGAGTTTTAAACTAAAAAATAATGAGATATTTTCATCTCTCCTGTTTCAACTAGATCCAAAAAGTAAGCTAGATGACCCAAAAATGGTCAAAAATTGACCAAACTGATCTGGAAAATTCTAGAATCAATTTGCTTGGTTAGAGGTTCACTTTTTCCTATAAATAGAAGCCTCCCCCTTTGTAAAAGCTTAATGGTGTTTATGCACTGTTACTCTACTCGTGCTGTCCTGAGCCATTTAATTTTTTTAAATTTAATTATTTTTAGCCTAATCCTCTCCAAAGTGAATTGGTGGCCACTCTTACTTCAAACAAGAGTAGAACCCTCAATCCCTCAAGCCAAAGGAGAGCTTACAAGTTTCTTACTTGTTTAATTTTAAATCTATGGTTTTCTTGATTTTTATGTTTTGCAGTAAATTGAATTAAATTCAAATGCTATGCCTTGATGAAAAGGCCACCCCCCTTTTCTTCTTTACATTCCAGCCTTTCTTAATTCTAGAAAGATTAACTAAAGAATTAATTAAACTCTTCTTATTGTTTTCTTCTTTACATTCTAGCCTTGATGAAAAGACCACCCCCCTTTTCTTCTTTACATTCCAGCCTTTCTTAATCCTAGAAAGATTAACTAAAGAATTAATTAAACTCTTCTTATTGTTTACTCTCTTGAATTTAGAAAATTATGTAGATTAGAGTATTTTTATTTCAAAAGTGTTACTCATTAAAATTAATTTTTATGCATAGAAAGATGCATAAAGGATTTATTTCTATTTCAAAAGTGTTATTCTCATTAAAATTGATTTTTATGCATAAATAGATGCATAAAGAATTTTTATATCAAAATTAGAATTCTCTTAAATTCTATGTTTAAATTCTATGAATAGATGTGATGAGATGTGATGTGAATCAGATAGATGTGAATGAATGGATGGATGGATGTGATGTGATGTGAATAGAGGTGATGAGATGTGATGTGATGTGAATAGAGGTGATGTGATGTGATGTGAATAGAGGTGATGAGATGTGATGTGAATCAGATAGATGTGAATGAATGGATGGTTGGATGGATGTGATGTGAATAGAGGTGATGAGATGTGAGGTGAATAGAGGTGATGAGATGTGATGTGAATCAGATAGATGTGAATGAATGGATGGATGGATGTGATGTGAATAGAGGTGATGAGATGTGAGGTGATGTGAATAGATGTGATGTGAATCAGATAGATGTGAATGAATGGATGGATGGATGTGATGTGAATAGAGGTGATGAGATGTGAGGTGAATAGAGGTGATGAGATGTGATGTGAATCAGATAGATGTGAATGAATGGATGGATGTATGTGATGTGAACAGAGGTGATGAGATGTGAGGTGAATAGAGGTGATAAGATGTGATGTGAATCAGATAGATGTGAATGAATGGATGGATGGATGTAATGTGAATAGAGGTGATGAGATGTGATGTGAATAGAGGTGATGAGATGTGAGGTGAATAGATGTGATGAGAATCAGATAGATGTGAATGAATGGATGAATAGATGTAATGTGAATCAGATAGATGTGAATGAATGGATGAGATGTGATGTCATGTGAATCAGGATGTAAATGAGTGACATGGGATGTGAGTGGATGTATGTGAAAGAATGGATGTGAATGTATATATGAAGAATGGATGTGAATGAGTATGTAAAAGAATGGATGTGAATGTATGTGATGAAAATGGATGTGAATGTGTATGTGAAGAATGGATGTGAATGAGTAAACTAAAGAAAGGATGTGGATGTATGTGAAAGAATGGATATAGATGTGTATGTGAAAGAATGTGATGTGATGTAACATGAATATATGTGGATGTGAAGTGATAGATATGAATGTATGGATAGATGTGAGAAGTCGTACGAGTGAACGATTGGATGGATGTGGATGAATGAGATGAGATGTGTATAAATGAGATATGATGTGGATAGAAGTGATGTGATATAATGTGGATAGAATGTATGTGATGGGATGGTTATGAGAATGTATGTGGTGGATATGAACGAATGAATGTGATGGATATGAATGAAACGATGTGATGTAAATGGAGATAGATGTGATGTGTGATGTGAATGAATATGATGTGATGAGATGTGGATATGGGTAGATGTGAGTGGATGAGATCTGATGCGGATAAATGAGAAAAGATGTGATGAGATGGAAAATGATGTGACGAGAATGGGAATACATGTGAAATAAATGAGAATTGATGTGGAACAATATGGAAAGACGAGAGTTCGTTATAGAAACTGTATTTATGACCTATTTTTAAATGACTGTTTTATGTCGAGAATGCTGGGGAAGCATTTTGATTGTCTTGTGAATGAGATCGTGGAGACCTAATTTGATAAAGTTGCAACAACTGAGACGGAGAGTCAATGGAGGATGTCTCACGTAGCAAGGTCGGAGGTCTTGACTAGCTCGGTTCGATTTAAATGGTGAGCTTCTGGTACGGTGGATGAGGGACCAAGGAAGCGGCCTATGAGTGAAGCACTAGGTGACCTGCGAAGGATCCTAGAGGGTGCTGACCATATGGTGCTCGGGCTCTGGGTCACCAAAGATACCCACACGTGAGTTGGGGAAGATATTGGAACAAGGAGTAAGAGTTGTTTTCTGAATTCGGGCATGGATCTGGTTGATTGACCTTGCTGGTCCTCAACGGATGAGTCCATGGCTCTTTTATATGGATCTGTTGGTTGATCTTACTGATCTTCAATGGAGATTCCATTTTGATTTTTATAAGTGAAAATATTACTGGTTACTATGAGCTAGGAACTATAAAAAAGGCCCCTGAGTGGACAGGTGGTGAGTGTTCTGGTTGCCATATGTACACCGATGAAGGAAAAATTGAAAATTAGGATTCAATCGGATATTTTGGAAACTTATGATCAGTGATACTATAGTTTTATTAAAAGATTGTTTTAAAGACAGCTAAATCTGTGAAAAAGGCAATTTCATATTGGGTGTGTAAGTGGTGTGACTAGTTCTAAGTTTGCATGAATATCCGGCTAGGGGGCTTGGGAACTCTTTTCCCTGGTACCCGAGGCAAAACCTAACCAAATTCTTACTTGGATCCCATCACTACAGTGGTTGGGTGGTTGGCTAACCCATGGGACTGGATAGGCTGGACTAATGGGTCCCAAAAATGAGACTCAATTCTGTTATGGTACGATAGATGAAGTAAATCCCGGATAAAAATTGTTCTATGGAAAAGAATCAACGGTTGTGCCTCTGAATGAGGAAAAAAGCGTTGGTCTCTATGATCCAAGTGCAACCTTTTCCTTGATCTAACTATGGGACTTACGGGTTTGGTCAGATTAGTTCAGTTTAGGTAAGGCTTTTAACTACGTTAGTGTAAAATTATCCTGGAGGAATCGCCCGTGCTTTTCGGGCGAGGGAAGTTTTTTTGGGTTCGGTTTTGGAAGAACCGAGGGATTAGTCTCTTGTCCGGATATGCGTGGGTGAGGCCCCGAGTGAGGGACCCTGCCCCATGTAAGAAGTGCTACTTCCGCTGCTAGCACCCCTGAATTCGTTGCGCAGTGGGGATAGGGTTCTTTCAGGTACTGACTTCCCTTAGGACACATTGCTCTCACGGGGTCAATACCAAGTGACAAGAGTCTCTCTCATTGGCATCCTGATAGCCCCATATTTCTTGGTATTGACCATCTTTTGCGATCAATTTTCTCATGGGGTCAGTACCAAGCAACGCAAGTCTCATTGGTATCCTTTAGGCCCATATCGCTTTGCTACTAACTCCTTTGCGGTCATTTTTCTCATGGGGTTAGTACCAATTGATAAGAGATTTGTTGGCATCCTACTAGCCCCATTGGTATTGATGACCTTTTGTAGTCTTTTTTATTCATGGGGTCAGTACCAAGCGATATAAGATTTGCGACATCCATCAGGCCCCATTTTGCTTGGTACTGACCCCTTGCGTCATTTTGCTCACGGGGTCAGTACCAATCGATAGGCGGTTTGTTGGCATCTTGCTGGCCCCATGTCGCTTGGTAGTGATGACCTTTTGTGGTCTTTTTTTTCATGGGGTCAGTACTAAGTGATATAAGGCTTGTGACATCCTGTAGGCCCCATTTTTTTGGTACTGACCCCTTGCGTCATTTTACTCACCGGAGTAGTACCAAGAGATAAGAAGCTCGTTGGCATCCTGCTGGCCCCATATCGCTTAGTACTGACTCCCCTTTGCGTCATGTTACTCACAGACTATACAATAAGATCTTGTTATTTAGCGAGGGTCAATACCAATCAATTAGTTGCAAGGACAAGCGGCATCCCGCTTGTCCGTTATTGCTTGGTACTGACTCCGAATAATTTTTTGGTTGTCATCTTACTGAGTTTATTTATTAGATGGCATGTACCAAGCGAATTGCTTGAAGGGTAGTGAAAGACCTATGGAGTCGCTTCAAGTGCAAGGTTGGAGGAGAAGATATCAAGCCCACATCATAATTCTGCAAGAGCTTCGACGGATTGAGCAACATATGCAACCTGTAATAGCCAGGCTACCATTTCAGAGGCTTGTCTCCATCATCTAATGTAGCTATGAGGTTTCTAACAAAACATTTTCCTTTAATGTACAAGAACTTAATCTGCACAAATATAATCAATTGAATGTTTCTAACAAAACATTTTCCTTTAATGTACAAGAACTTAATCTGCACAAATATAATCTGCACAAATATAATCTACACAAAATTTTTTCTTTAATGTACAAGAACTTAATCTAACAAAACATTTTCCTTTAATGTACAAGAACTTAATCTGCACAAATATAATCAATTGAATGTTAAGCAATTCAGGATAAAAGCTGTACAAAAATTTATTTTGGCGGTGCATGATCATGCAGAAGAAGAGATAAGACGGGCATGAGATTTCGCAAGGGAAGGCAAAGAGAATAGGCCTCAACAAGAAGAACAATACCAAAGGGAAGTTCAAGCACACCAAGTGGCTATATCGACAAATTTGAAAGGTGCATAGTTGAGGTGGATAAATGGCTAGAATCTAGGAGACAGGTTGAGCTGGAGGCTTGAAGGCAAGAATAGGAGGCCACCAAACAAGTAGAGGAAAGATTTTGGGAAGAAATGTTAAGAGCGGAAGAGAGCCTTCATCCAAGGCCAACCCAATCACAGACACATTTAATCACAGACACCTCGCCGCCGCCATTGCCCTTGAAATTAGCCTATGTATAGATACACAGAGTGACAAACATGTATATTTTTCAAGAATATATGAATACATTAGCTGGAATTCCATTGATATTGAATATTTTCGTCTCTTTTTTTTTTCATTAGAAACATGTCAAGTATGGACACAATTGGATGGCATACTATTTTACACAGCTCGGTATCTAACAAGTATGCTAAAAATTGAATGGAATACTATTGTGCATAGCTTCATGTACCTCAGGGGATATGACAAACATATTTTTGTTAACTGTCCATTGGAAATTTGATTGCTTGTACAAGATGCGTCGCTATCAAGGCCTCCAACTTGTCATCCCACAGCTCATAGGTTTGCTCGTCTTTAGGTGTATAGAAGAACCCTTTCACAATAAAACAACCTCATGCAATGGAATTCCCCCATCCGTTCTTTGTAGGTCTCTTGCAAAGCTCTTTCTCCTTTATTCATTTCAAGATGTAGAAGTCCGCATTCTCTAGATTTCCTTTTTCAGTTTCATCACTCACGAAATTGTCTCCTACAAGAAGGACATCGCTAAGGGTATCATGGTGCCCTTCAGAGGTGGCATCCTCAATGTTTGTAATGTTTACATCAATGTCAACATTGTCTTCTTTAGTGCCATCTACAAATGGTTCAAGGGCAATGTAGTCCTAGCTATGAGTATGAGACTGATTGTTGCATCTACACCATAAGTGTTCCATTCAATTACTATAATAACATGATAACCGACACACCCTCAATGCTGTTGGATCGTGCCGAGAGTATGTAGAGGCTGAATGTAGGGATCTTGTGTTTGTTACAACCTTGACATTCCATGCCTCATCTCTATCTATATCACCCAACTTGATCTCCTAAAAGACTCTACTAACATACCGAGCTTGTGCTGTTGGATCGTGCCGAGAGTATGTAGAGGCTGAATGTAGGGATCTTGTGTTTGTTACAACCTTGACATTCCATGCCTCATCTCTATCTATATCACCCAACTTGATCTCCTAAAAGACTCTACTAACATACCGAGCTTGTGATGCATATGTGGACGTGGCTCTAGTGGTGAGCGTTTCTTGCAAAAACTTTACAACATCAGCTGCACATTGGAGCTTAGCACCATTAGGCTTGAGTTGTTCATGAGTTAATGCTATCTTCACCACAGCTCTTGCACCGTCGTGCTCTCCCTTTCCATGATCAGAGCCAAAGAAATTCCAAGTCATTTGCAACCTTGTGATGGTAGTGTACCTAGAAACAAAGTAGAAAGGCCTTTTTGCTTTGAAGTGAGATGAAGCACCATCAGATCAATCCTAATGACGTTGTAGGGGAATACCAAAGGGTAATACCCAATTATAATGTAGCATGAAACAATGCTGCACACATTAGGGAAATCCATGCAAACAGTCACCTTGAACACTCCTGCATGCAATGTACAATTGCTTTTTTACGGGAGGAAGAAACCTTGCAGGAGCTGGAACTTCCAACATATTTTACCCTAAAAAGATCCATAGGATTCTGGTTGGATTGGAAATTGTAAATAAAATCACCACAACTCAAGCACAGCTCTATCCAACACGAGAACACAATCTCATGACCCTCGAGCTATGGGATTTGTTAGGTCAGCCAACACTCACGGCCCATCCTGAAATCTTTTTGAACTTCTGTTTCAGGGGAACTTATTTTAATAAGATGAGAATTTTTTCCATCCAAAAATATTTTACACAAGACTTAAACATGCCATGTTTGGGGTACTTTGAACATACAATGTATATTGAAATTAACCCCCTCACTTGCGAGTTTTTTGTGGTTGAGTATGTGTTGGAAGCAGATTTGATCTTGGGGCATAAATGGACTGTTGTGCTGCCCAAGTACCACTATGCTTTGCTAGCGATAGAGTCATCATGATGGTCAATAATAGACAAGAAGTTGATAATACCATACTACAAGGCAGAGGATCCAACTTTAAAGGATATCTATGATGCTGAACGCAAAAGGATACAAGCCTCTTTCACAAAAGCCTCTCTACACAATGACCTACCATCTGCATCAACAACCAACTCCAATAAAGCCTCTACTCCATCAACCCATCCTCACCTACAAAGCTCGATGCCAAAACCTCACAATCAGCAGCTATTCTTGAAGAATTTCCCAAAGCCCAACCATCTAACTCTAATAGGGAACTCAAAGGAAAGGCCCCAGCTCCTATGCATCTTCATCTCGACGACGAACCTCATCAAAGGAGACAACCACATGCTCAAAGGCCTCGTCTCATCGACAGCCACTCAACAAGAGACTCTAACTTTATCATCATCAACAATGCCCATGAGTCTCAAACCTGCAGCCTGAGTGCCAACCAAAGTCAAGGAGGGCCCCAAACCTTCCACATCACCCCAAAAGAAAACTCCACCACCACGACAACCACAATCAAGATATCTTAATAGTATCAAAATGTGGGTGGAAAAGCAGCTACTTGTAGCTCAAGGCTACTATGAAGGTGCCAATCAAATTTGGGTGCCTTGACAGTCAAAACCTCTTCCTCAACGTAGCACTCGAAAGCCAAGGAAGAACAAGGGTACTCCATAACACCGTCCACAAAAGCCTATGCGAGTTTCTAAAAGAACTCCACCAATGCAACAAGTGTGGGTACCAAAAACATTACTGCAAGCACAAGGGTACTACCAAAGAAATACCAAAGCTTGGGTCCCCAAGCGCATCACAAAGTCCCCTAAGCTCACACAAAGAAGGAAGCCTCAACAGCAAGCACATCGGCAACCAAATTACAGTGTTCATCAAAGATGGGTGCCTGTGCATGTACTTCAACAACAAAGATACTATGATGGTAATTCCATCACATGGTTGCCAAAATCGAACAATGTGAAGAAAACCTCACCACCGACTTACAACCCCAACAACTTCACCTATAGTTTGACAAGAATGGAGGCCCAAGAAACAACAAGTAAACCCCTCAACCACTCTCGTGCATCCAGCACCAACACAAGAGCTTGTCTGTTCAAGCAAACAATCAGCACTCTTCCCTACTGCCTCGACATTATTTCAGCAACAAATTCAAGATCAAATACGGAGACTTAAAAGCACATCAAGGACAAAATAACAATGCTCTTGTCACCCCACTAGAAATGATAAATGATCCATCCTAAGCATGTGCAAACACAGTTGGTCAATCTCTGTAGATTCACGTCTGCACTTTCATATTTTGGATCTTCATGTCATGACTCACGTCTGCTATTTCACGTCTGCTCTTTCGCATCATGACTTTCACGTCTGCTCTTTCACGTCATGACATTCACGTCTGGTCTTTCATGCCTCAGTGTTTCACGTCTTAGCATAGACACACACGCACGTTTGTATAGCCTAATAGATATATAGTATAATATATATGTGTGTGCAACCTAAAAAGCGTAATATATGTATGTGCAGCCTAAATAGATATATAACATAATATATATATGGGTAGCCTAATATATGTGTGTGTATAGCCTAATATATGTGTGTGTATAGCCTAATAGATATATTAGACTATATATCTATTAAGCTACACACCCCACACACACACACACACACATATATATATTATCCTAAAGCCTAAAGCTCTCTCTCTCTCTATATATATATACACACATTTATTAAAATACATATAGCTTAATGTGTGCAGCCCCATAAATACATGGACTAAAATATCTATATATACATCTCTCTCTATATATGTACATATATATATAGCCTAAACTATATTCTCTCTCCCTCTTTTTAGCCTAAAGGTTTAAATTTTTTTTTTAAAGTGCATGAGTTTTCTCTTTGTACATCACAACTATTAAACTCTCTCTCTCTCTCTCTCTCTCTCTCTCTCTCTCTCTCTCTCTCTCTCGTACACAGTTTCAATAACATATAAAATTTAAAAAAGTATGCCACACATATTAAACCATTAAAAAAAGTATTTGATTGAGCTCTCACCTTTAATAGTTGAGGAAAACCTGCAACTTGTAAAACTTGTAAAAAAGAAAAAGTTGTTAAAAAATAGATTCTCTCTCTACATCACACTCAAAAAAGAAAAAGAAGAAGAAGTTAAAAGCAAAAGAAATAGTAGAAGGTGAGTTAAGCAAAGGAGAATAGTCGAAAGTAACTTACAAATTGTAAGAAGAAGTTAAAAGCAAGCGTGCAAAGAAGAAGTCAAAAATCAAAAGAAAAGAAAAGAAAGGGAGGGACATGTATACCTAGGTCCCCCACCGCCAAATCTTCTCCCAAACCTAGGCAATCATAAACCTACCTTCCTCTCCCCAAAAGCGTTCATTTTCAAATTCAAAAAAGTTATCATTGAAGAGAGTGCTTTAAATGCTCTCCCCAAAAGCGTTCAAATCTATTTTTCTCAAATTAAAAAAGTTGAGTGTTTTAAATTCTCCTCTTCAAATTCCTCGTCTATTTTTCTCAAATTCAAAAAGTTGAGTGTTTTAAATGCTCCTCTTCAAATTTCTCTCCCTCTGCCACATGGCATATCCACCTTCTTTCCTTAAGATAATATAGAGATGATAAGATTGCTGGACTTCTACAACTATTTATGAAATGCATGACATGCCACGATTAAACACTACATTTAAACACTTTTGATAATGATTGCTTACAAAGTTATCAGACTCATGGAATCACTCTAGCTCTCATTCTTGATCTCGTCAATCAATCTCTTGATATCAATTGCTCAATTACCTATAAATGACAATTCGACTCCTATTTATAGTTTTCTAAATGGCCATTGAGAATCAAAATTTTTAAACACTTTCTAGCACTACAACCACGTGCATGTAACCATCAAGACTTTATGACACTCGACATGATTTCCGACACTACACAGGTGTTCGCTTTACTTCAACTTGTTGACTACTTTTTCATCATCGTTGCATATAGCAGAGTTTTTTATTGCTAGGTCTCCATTATCTTGAGGCTTGTTTTCATTTCACGCCCTCAGACTTTCTTACATAATTGTTCTAAACACTTTCTAACACTACAACCATGTGCATGTAACCATCAAGACTTTATGACACTCGACATGAATTCCAACACTACACAGACATTGACTTTACTTCAACTTGTTAACTACTTTCTCTACTTTCTTGGCATCGTTACATAGCATAGTTTTTCATTGCTAGGTCTCCATTTTCTTGGGGCTTGTTTTCATTTGACACCCTCAGACTTTCTTACCTAACTGTTCTTTGTTGCAATCTCTACTTGGCCTTTTCCTCATATTGTTGATTCTTGTTGTAGTTCTTAGTTCCAGCACTTGGACTGTACCTTAATGTTCTAAAACTTGCACTTCTTCGTGATAATCCTACTTTTTGCACTTCTAAATTTGTTGCAACCGTGCCAATAACTCCTACTTGAGACAGGCTTTCAAGTTCAAGATAGCTTCTTCATCCATAAAAATCCCTTTTATTAGGCTTTTATCATTTTCTTAACTTTTTTTTTCTTTTTCTTTATTGATTTTTTCAAGTCTTTTATTGGCCTACTTCATTCAATATGTTTGTGCTTGATAATTTTGATTTGTGAATTATTTGACTATATCTTCTACTTTCTCTTTGGATTTTTTTTTTGCTACTAAATTTCTTCATGTAAATGTTGAAATTTTGTAGTCCCCTGTTGATATTGCATTTATAGCTTTTCTTTTTTCTTTAAGTTGTAATAGAGAAATTGACTTTTCTCTTTCAATGATCCTAGCAGTATACTCATGGTTAGAGTGTTTATGGCTACCAAGCTTGCTTTAAGTCTAGCTTCTTCCCACATATCATCTTTTGTTGCACATTGAGCTCGAGATTCTAGAATGGTGTTGTTGGAATCGAAAGACTTCTACTTTCTTCTGTTAGTTGTTTCTAGAGGTATTGTGCTAATGTCGCAAATGTAAATAAGGAGCATTTTTGTTTTACTAAAACTAGGATTTAGATTTTTGTTCTACTAAAACTAGGATTTTTTTTCTTAGGTAATGTGTGTTAGAGTGGAGACAAAGGTAACAACACACATAGAGATGCAACAAGCAAGCAGAGATAAAGAGAAGCACAGCATTCAAAGTATAGATTGATAAGAATGAGTGAAGTACAAGTGACATGACATGATAAGGTCACTTACATACTCACTCATAAGAGTGTGTACACATGCTCAGGGACCTCCTATAAGGAGGGAAAAAATACCTTAGCCCATTATTAGAAGCCTACATCAACCACTCCATAGTTAACATGGTTTCACTCACCTCACCTACCGTAAGGCGCTTTGCCAACTTATCTGCTCGAACGGGCACTTATCTGTTGTACGACAGCTAGAACATATAAAGGGGCCTTACCATTTAATATCAAATAGGGAAAGTTTATGGACTTAGTGTACATAGTTGCTTAAGACTGGTAATGAGTCTCGACCATTTTTTAGTTTGGCCTACCAAGTGTGAAAACTAGTCATCTGTATATAAGTCATTTTTGACAATAAGCAAGACACAATCATACCTTGCAATGGTTTTCTTTTGAGCTCTCCTTCGTCCCTCTTCTTGCTTTCTTGCATATTCATCATGCACATAATCGCCATGTATGATGTCATGATCATGGTTGGATAGCCATAATGGTCTATACATGTGTGGAATGGGTTGTATGGGATCTCCACATGATTAATCTTCTCTCATTGTGCTTTTATGGTCCATGTGATCCACATATGGTCAAAATAGGCTTTATGTGATTTCTATATGCTTGGTATTCTTAAGGTGTGCTATACATGGCCCATGTGGTTTTTTACATGCTTGTTATTGTCCCGGTGTTGTTTTTTGTGGTTAGAATGTGCCCTATGTGATCTATATACTCATTCTTCTGATTGTGTGCTTTGCATGGTCTATGTGTTTTGTAAATGGTCAAAATGGACTACCTGAGATATATGCTTGGTCTTCTCACATTGTCCTTTGCATGGTAGCCCATGTGGTTTGTACGGTCAAAATGGATTGCCCAAGATCTTTACATGCTCGATATCATCTTGATGTGCTCTCTTCAGTCCATGTTCCGCATATAGTTAAATGGGCTCTATGTGATATTTATATGCTTGGTCTTCTCACGATGTGCTCTACATGGTCCATGTGGTCTTTGCACATGGTCAAAATGGGCTATCCAAGATCTTTACATACTCTTTGTTGCCTTAGTGTGGTTTATACAATTGGAATGGGCTCTATGTGTCCCATATATGTTCAAAATGGGCTCTATGTGATCTATATCTATTCATGTAGAATGGGCTCTATGTGATCTATACATATGATCATAATGAGCCCAAGATATTTACATGATTTCGTCTCGGTGTGGTCTACATAGTGCATGTGGTCTATATACATTTGGAACAACCTTCTTGAGATCTTTACACACTTGATGTTACCTTGGTGTGGCTAATTATGGATATAACACACATGGTCACAATGGGCTACTCGAGATCTTTACATACTTAGTATTGTCCATATGGCCCTAGATGGTCCATATGATCTGTACATGTGTGGAATAGGATGTATTATCCATAGATCATGGCCTTGGATAATTCATATGGTCCAGACATATGTGCAATGTCTTGTATATGATCTTCACATACGTGGTCTTCTCCTGGTATGCTCAGTATATTGTCCATGTGATCTGCATATATGGTTAGAATGAGCATCTATATGCTTGGTATTCTCATGGTTTGCTCGATTGCAGAGTCCATGTGGTCTCTGCACATGGTCAAAATGGGGGCTTCTTGACATCTTTACATGCTCAATGTTGTCTCGGTGTGGTTTGTACAGTCTATATGTCTCGTACATGGTTAGAATGGGCTCTATATGTCTTGTACATGGTTAGAATGGGCTCTATGTGACCTCTATAGGTTGATTGTATGGGCTCTGTGTGACCTCTATAGGTTGATTGTATGTGTTTTGTATAGCCCATGCCTGGTCCCTATGGTCTTTTTGGCTGGTATACTATGGTGATGGGCTGCTCAAGACCTTTATGTGGTCAGCATTATCCTCGTGTGGTCTACATGGTCTTTTTGGTTAGTATATTATAGCGATGGGTTGCACAAGATTTTTATGCAATTGGCACTATCCTAGTCTGTTCTACATGGTTCTCATACATCAAGTGTATAATTGGAATGTATGTGATTTCCATATGGTTGATCATCTCGAGGTGTGATTTGTAAAATCCATGGGTCTATATATATACCGTTAGAATGGGCTCTATGTAATCTTTGTATGCTTGGTCTTCTCATGGTGTGCTCTGCATGTTTCATGTGTGTATATATACAGTTGGAATGGGCTCTATGTAATCTTTGTATACTTGGTCTTCTCATGGTGTGCTCTACATGTTCCATGTGGTCTCTGCACATGGCTAGAATTTCTTTACATGCTTGGTGTCCTCTTGGTGTGGTTTGTACAGTCCATATGCCTTGTACATGGTCAGAACAAGACTCTTGTGATCTTTACAGTTGGTGTCATTTAATGTGGTTTGTATGGTTTATATGGCCCCTATACATAGCCGGAGAGTGGATTGCACCAGATCTTTACCTCTATATCGTCTCAATATTGATGTAGCTTGCAAGGCTAGAAAGGGATCCATATGGTCTTTTTAATGGTTTTTGCATTCAATGTGTGGTTTATATGGTCTAAATCATTCGTATGTGTGGAAATATGCATGCTTTGTATTATGGTCGGTGTACATACTTTGAATGGGATCCTTGTATGGTCTATATGGTCCATATGTTTTCTATATGGTTGGGATGCGTTACACATGAATTCTATGTGGTGGTTTTATTCTTGTCTAATTTGTTCCATCCCTATAATGTGTATATAGAAGGGATGGGCTCCCATTGATCTTTACATGCTTGGTATAGTCTTGTGTGGTATGTATGGTCCTCGTGTTCGTGGTATATTCCTTGTGTGACTAATATTGTACGAAGACATAACTAAATCCCTTGAGCACCTCTCCAAGGGCAAGAGGCAAGAGGCAAGAAGTACCAGGACTTTTGAGCCATGTCACCATGAGAGGAGGCCTATACAAGATTTGCAAACTAGGCACCTTTCTTAATGAAACCCAACAAACACCAATGGTGTTTATTATTAATTATGAAACTTGACATACATTGAAATGATAGATAATGCCAAAATGCCTTGTCTCAGTGAGATTGTTTAAACCCAGCCATTAAACTTCCCTTGCATGAATGCTTGTCAGTGATATCGTATAAACCCACCCTTGTTTAAACCCACCCGTTAAGCTTTCCTTGCCCTTAGCCCCTAGCCTTACACCTAAAAACCCGTCCGTCCTTACCCCCCTACCCAACCCTCGTTGCATTCCCAGACCCATCCTATGCACCCCTCTAGACTTGCCGCCATAGACCTGCTGCCCCACCATAGACCTACGTGGCATCAAATACGTAACTTGCATCATGAACAGGTGATGGGACTACAGTTGATGTAGAGATGGCATCACACATAAAAAATGGTGCAATAGAAGCATTGAGTAGCGATGCATGCCCCTCAAAAGCCCAAGTCAAGGGCTAGGATCTATGGAAAGCCTTGTGTGAAGAAAGGCAACAGACAGTGGGATTGTTGGTGGAGATAAGATCCATGGTGTTAGGGGTCACATGAGAGATGGTGATCCATGGTGATAGGCACAACATGGGTGTCACAAGAGAGGAAGGCTATAGAGGGACGACATCACAAATTAAGGCCAAAGGAAAGCCCCCTTATGTTGGTAGAGATGAAATCGATAGATGCAAGCAAAGGCCCCCTTATTTATGTTGGGTAAAATGAGGGCAACATTGACTGCTACATAGTTTGTTTCAAAGGTGGACATAAACCCACTATCATTGGTGAAGAGAAAGGGTGATACTTGAGAGGCCATGTACTGTGCCTCTACAAATGGAAACAAGAAAGAGACCCTCCTTGTGATAAGCAGGGGTTTTGAAGAGGCTAGAGAAATCTGGTGATGTAGAACCAAGAAATAAGCCTCTCTTTGTTTGAGGGGGTGAGTATTGCTGAGATTAGGGAGGCACGAACATTTGCCTCGAGGACTTAAGGAGCTAGAGCAGCATGGGAAGCATGTGCATGAAAGTGTTAGGAGCGGCATCTTCTCTGCTAAACCTAAAAAAATAGAGCATTTGTGAAGCATGTTGTTGCCCCTCTTGAGAGGGCTATTGCGATGCCTACATTTGCCTAGAGGACTTGAGGAGCTAGAGCAGCATGGGAAGCATGTGCCTGGACGTGTTAGGAGCGGTAGAGATTAGGGAGGCAATAACATTTACCTCGAGGACTTTAGGAGCCATAACAACATGGGAAGCATGTGCATGAAGGTGTTAAGAGCTTTATCTTATCTGTTAAACCTAAAAAAACGAGCATTTGTGAAGCATGTTGTTTCCTCTCTTACGAGGGCTATTATAATGCTTGCATTTTCCTCACCAGAGAGGGCTTCAAGGAATGCATGTAAGATTGCTCCATGTGCACAGTTTGCTATAGAGGTAGACAGAAACCCTCCATCGTTTGGAGAGAAAGGGTACTACTTGAGGCCATGTAATGTGCCTGCAATGGGAACAAGAAAGAGAACCTCCTTGATAGGTAGGGGCTAGGCCAGTAGATTCTGGTGCTATAAAACCAAGAGAGAAGCCCCTCTTTGTTGGAGGGGGCAAGCACTATAGAGATTTGGGAGGCAAGAACCTTTGCATCGAGGACTCAAGGAGCTAGAGCAACGTGGGAAGCATGTGCATGCAGGTGTTGGCCACATTAGGAGTATCATCTTCTCTCTAAACCTACATAAAATAGAACATTTGTGAAGCATGCTGTTGCCCTCTTGTGCGAGGGCTGTTGTGATGCCTGCATTTGACTCATGAGATAGGGCTTCAAGTGATGCATGTAAGATTTCTCCATGTGCATAGTTTGCTGCAGAGGTAGACACAGAAACCCTCTGTTATTGGAGAGAAAGGGTGCTGCTTTGAGAGGCCATGCAATGTGCCTACAATGGGGAACAAGAGAGAGGCCCTCCTTGAAAGGCAGGGGCTATAAAAATTGAGTGATATAGAACTAAGAGAGAAGCCCCTCTCTTTGTTGTGGAAGGGGTGAGTACTAAGAACCTTTACCTCGAGGACTTAAGGAGCCAAAGCAGCATGGTGTTGCACCTCTTGCGAGGGCTATTGTGATGCCAACATTTGCCTCAAGGCTTCAAGGGATTCAAGGGATGCATGTAAGATTGCTCCATGTGCCTCTTCAACGAGGGCTTCCATTGTAACAGGTAAGTTACGCAGGGAAGAGCTGCCTTCTACAGCGGCTTCCACTAAGGCAATTGGGCAGCTCTCTACAAAGGCGTAACTTTTGTTGTGCAAGCCAGAATTGCACAGAAGTTACATAAGCAGAAGGCTGAGCCTTATATAGATAACTTTTAATTATTTGAACACCTCAATTGGTTATGGATCAAAAGATACGATTGTCTCGCAAGTTGACCATGGCCAGAGGAGTTGTCAATGCTTTTAGCAAAAAGTTGCCAATGCTTAGCATTTTCTCCCACCTTAATTACTCTTTCTAAAAATTGATTTTCCTAAACGACATAGTATTAGCCCTTTATTGGGTATGGCCTCAAACTTCTAAATTTAAAAATTACCTAAATCCGATGTGCTTGCGCTTTTCCTTGATTATGCTTGGCTAAAAATAGCAATTGGAGACTTGGAAATAGGACCTAAGGTGCCCGACATAAAGATTAGTAGTTGGTCATGTTGCATATCGAGGCTAAAGCTAGAGACCTAAGAAGGTGCCCAGACTAAAGATTAATAGTTGGTCATGTCACATATCGAGCCTAAATCTAGAACTAATTGTGGACCCCTCCAAAAAGGTAAAAGCATGGTCCTTAGCTGAAAATTAAGCCTTTCCAAGCTTAATTACATGAGTTATTTATGTCTGGTTCTAGATTTGAATTGGTAAGTCCAAATTGCATGAGACTTTCACTAGGAAAAATTTAGACTCAAATTGGGCACTTTAAGGATTGCTACAAAATGGGCTTTTGGGAAAAATTTTACAAATTAACTTAGAAGTGAGTGGAGTCTGGACATTTGGAATCTAATCTTTGAGACCTTTCCAATGATATATAGCATGATGGAAAATTTTGAATATTCAAGAAGTCCCCAAATTTTGTGATGATGAGACCTTTCCAATGATATATAGCATGATGTAACATGCCACATCATCACCAAATTTGGGAACTCCTTGAATATGCAAAATTATCTATCATGCTATATAACATTGGAAAGATCTTGAAGAGTAGATTCCAAATGTCCAAACTCCGCCCACTTCTGAGTTGATTTGAAAAAAGTTCAGCATGATCCCATTTTTGTAGAGAGAGAATGTGTAGCAATACTTAAAGAGCCCAATTTGAGTCCAAATTTCCCTTGATGGTCACAGTGAGAGGTACACAAGCACGAGACTTTGTCAGGGCGAGGTACACAACTTGTGCTCTCTTAGAACTTGACCAAGTTGTTGTGTGCTAGCTATTTTTAGTAGCTCTATGGACTGAGATTGTAAGTGAGTGACTCGTCCATGCTCGGCTTTAATTATTAGTGGCTTATCCACCCAGATAAGGTAAGCACGTATCCAGGTTAGATATCTCTCATGGCCTTATTGAGAACTAACCGAGTTGTGATCTTTTAAGGTCTTACACTCATTAAGACAACCTTAGAAGGTGATATTAGGCTCTAGAACAACTAAGCTTAAGTAAGCGACTTGTCTATTCCTAACTTTAATTAGTGGCTTATCTACCCACATAAGGTAATGTGTATCTAGATTGGATAGCTCTCATGTGGCAATATTGAGAACTAACCGGGTTGTGATCTTTTAAGGTCTTACACTCATTGAGACAACCTTAGAAGGTAATATTAGCTCTACAATAACTAAGATTAAAGAGTAAGAATAAGTTTCTGGCCCCAATAGGAAGTATAGTTACGTGTTTCACTCACTAACTAAACTTAAAGCCTTGTTAAATGCATATTTGTACTCTGAATAGACCATTTTGGGGTTAACAAGAGTTGCCACTATAATTTTACATCAAATAGCAAAGATGGAGACACCACAAGAATGTATGATCAATCTATGAAGCAACGGTGTTCAAATATACAACTTGAATGGATGCCCATCAAAAAATGGTCCCAATGGAACATTTATGGTGACTCCCTTTCCAAAAGCGTGTTGCAACAAGCTAGAATGAATTCCCTATGAATGCCAACTTCATGCATGTAATATGATATTAAGCATTGTACAAACAACAAGCCACTTATGAGCCTTGGGTGCCCGATCGGCCATAATTTAAGTGTGTGAACACTTATGGCCTTGTATATATACTCATAATACAATATACTCTTCCATTATGCAAAATAGAGTCTTGCTCTCTACAATTCTTGAATAAGCCCAATCCAAAAAAGCCTCAAGAAGACATAGCCATATCTGCTTAGGATGCTATGACACAGAGGACGATGCTTGAGCGAGTAGGTAAGGAAGCCTATAGCTTCTTGGTAGATTTTGGGGCTATAACATAAGTGGAGATAGACTTGAAGACTCAACACAAGATAGACTTGAAGACTCAACACAAGATTATATTTACAAAAGGTTGGGGCACATATGCATACAAGGTTATGCCTTTTAGCCTATCCAATGCCCCTAGAATATTTTAGAGACTTATGTGCACAACATACAAGGAGTATCTTTAAAAATTCCTTGAAGTATTCATGGATGACCTTTGTGTCAATTCAAAATGGAAAGCACATCTTTGGTGCTTATTACCACGAAAGGTGTTGGAGTGGCCAGCTGATATAGCCATTAGCATGTGCAAAGGTGGGTTTGGACACACATAGAGACGGGTTTTGATTAGATGTATAGACAAGGTGCCAAAGAACTAAATGGAACACATAATGAAATACTCTCATTGTAAAACACACATGTAAGAGCAACATCGTTATACTAAGTTAGCCTCGAGGTCATAGTACATGTTAACCACCCATTTGATTATAACATCTCTGGTCCACAATATATATTAAAACCCCCTTTTTTGTACACCATAGCCTAGCACTACCTGTCCTCTCTACATGATGGTGCACATGCACATATTTATGCATATTATCACTTTGGTGCACATATCATATATTTTACCTTAGGATATTTGGGTAACATTGAGCATAATGTATATCTTTTTGTGGACTCAACTATCGCCATGCATATGGGATGGCCCTATATTTTACTATTTATAGAGAGCACGGTGAGAGAAATCTCAATTCCCCTCTAGCCCAAGCTATGGATTCTATCCTTGTGTCCCTTCTGAGATTAGTGAGTTGAGAGTGAGTTTATCTTCTCCTTGTTCTCTTAGGAGTTTCACTTAGTATGTGGTGTGCTTGGGCATGCCTTGCTCACTCCACAAGGGCACTCCCCATGTGTGAGAGGATTGTGGTTGAGAGTTTGTGTGTAGGTTGCCATGTGCTTGTCATTTGCTTGAGCTTAGGCTTGTGATGTGACTGAGAGCTTGTGTGGGCTACCATTTTCTCATTGCCATGTGCTTGTCATTTACTTGAGCTTAGGCTTGTGAGTGAGAGGTGAGCATGGAGTGGTAGTGTGAGTGATATGTGAGTTTCTTTCTATTTCTTTAGTTATGTTCATTCCCACTTTCTACCCTCTTCCTCTCTCTTCTCATTTCCCTTAGATTAGCTTATGCATTATTAATTCATCTAGAATACAAATGGAGATTAGTACATTCAATATTCTTTTCTTGAGGACTTGGGTGAGAGACAAGCCATTGAGCACCTCCCATGGTTATTCCATTGACATGTGAACACCTGGATTAGAAAGCACCTCGCCAATGGCCTAGGAATGGTTCTGTTGCCAAGACAAGTTTGCAAGGAGGAGTCTTCATCAAACTTTAAGATGGAAGAGGTGTAAGGAAGAAAGAAGAACAATGGTGGTGAGCTCTGGTTTAGAAGTGGCTATCTTGTGGTGGAGCTCAACCAAGGGCTGGCGGTGGTCTCCGCTTAAACAAGAACTAGCAGTGGTGTCCCAACTGCCATTGTGGGAGAGATAAAAAGAGGAGGGAGGCATGTCAGGCACCTAATCATCAAGAAGTGCCAAGGGAACAAGAGGTGGTGGCGAGCGTTGTAGTTATAGCACCAAGGCTATGTGGACTCTGGAGGAGACAAGCAACACAAGTTTGTTGCAAAAGAGGTTGAGGTAGCTCAACATTGTAAGGCTGTTGTGTGGAGGGCACCACAACCTATCGAGAAAGAAGAAGGGGTGGTAGGGCTATCGTGGCAAGCAAAGCAATGGTGGTGGCTAACTGTGAGGGCACTATAGGCAAGGACAATAGGCAAGGTGGCTATTTTGGCAGAGGTAGTTATCATAGCTCTCCACTAAGCAACAACAACAATAGGTTTAGCACGAAGAGGAGGTATTAATAGTTGTGCGTACAAAATAGGGCTTGATTTTTCACTTTTACAAAAATAGCTCAAACACTAGAGCTTGTTCACACACTAAGTGTAAATAACCAAAACTCTTCTAATATATGTGCTAGTAATATAGCAATGCCAAGCATAAGCGTGCATAAATAATTTGTATAATCATTTGGCACGTGGCTAGTAAAATAATACGAAATAATAAAATTCCAAGATGATATTGACAAGATCCTCCATGTGCGACACGTGCGCTTCTCATCATCTATCTCACAAGCGTAAACACATTAGTTGTTCCAATTAATTGCCTTCTCTACAATTAATCCCAATATGAAACACTGATAGGCACAAACATAACATACACTTACCACTTTGTTACACTATGATGAGAGTATCATTATACAAATCATCTAGTATGGCGTGTATTGCCACTTGTTACACTTCAATTAGCATGGCATATCAATTGCATAAACCACTTGTTATGCTTCGACCATGTGCTGTTGTCTAGTGTAGTCCACTTATTTCACTTTGACCATAATACAATGGTCAAGCATGGCACTACTTGCTACACCTGAACAATATACACCCATCAAGCATGGTCTCAAGCTATACCAATAACACTAGGTAACTAGTATTTAATGTGGGGTCACCCACGATACCAATTCACTAGGATGGCACACTAGCGTCCCCGTTCAGCTAAAGGGTGGACATTATGTAACATCCGTCTCGCTGAGTAAGAAAATGACCTCAGTTGCGTGTTTGCTTATTGCGAGCAAAGAAGATCAATTGTCTTATTGCGAGCAAAGAAGATCAATTGTCGTATATATACAAATTCTAGTATCTTCTTTAATTATGACAAAGGAGATCAATTGTCTTATATATATACAAATTCTAGTATCTTCTTTAATTATGACAAAGAGACATTCTATGTGTAATAAATTCTAGTGTCCCATACCACCTGAAATTATCCCACATAAATCTAGAGATAATTATGCATCGAAATTCTTCACACATGATTAATCTTGTTTCCCATACCACAAGACTAATACATGATTAATCTTGTTTCCCATACCACAAGACTAATACCACCAGAAATTATCCCACATAAATCTAGAGATAATTATGCATCGGAATTCTTCACACATGATTAATCTTGTTTCCCATACCACAAGACTAATACATAGTGAAAATTTCATAAAGTATAGTTCAAGATGGAAGAGCTGACTCCTCCAAGAAGTTCTACTTTTGATGGAAGAGCTGACTCCTCCAAGAAGTTCTACTTTTGATGCATAAAAACTCTCCTTGAAATTTACAAAAAAGTCTTACATAAAATTTATTGTAAAAATAATCAAATGAAATGAATATATTACCTCAGTTGTCGTAGTAGAAGTCTTCTTCTTGTCATCAAATTTTATTACTTTTTTGGGTAAAATAATTTATAAGATGGTAATTTAAAAATTACAAAAGTAACAAACTTATCTGATTCTCATTTGTTGCGAGAAATCTCTTTTCGAATTCTTCTCCCCCGACTACACTCACTGACAAGCTGAGCTTGAAGAGCATTTAACTGATCTTGGATGGTAGGAGGTAGAGGATAGGTTGCTACTGTAGAAGGAATTTTTGAAGAAGAAGAATGAAAAATAATTGAGGAACATAAGAATTAGAAATAGCAAAAATAAGTAAGCTTATCCGACTCGTGTTGATTGAAAACAAGCTTTGTCATGCCGCTTTAGCCGATAATTAATGTCGAATTTGAAGTCGATTGTGACAGAATTGAAGAAGAAGAATAAACCCATTCTTTGTAGATTTCTGAGCTACCCAAATGTTTTTCAACTTTGAACAAATGCTAATAATGATATGGAGACCAAGCACAATGGAGAAAGGAGTTTCCCTTTTTGTCATAATCTCCCCAACAATTGGTGTTGAATTTAAAGCTTTAAATTTCATTAAGCTTTAGCATTTAAGGCTTTAAAACTTATAAGGTTATTAAATAGCTTATATATATATATACAGAGGCGACCCGTTGCTTTTCAGCCGCAACAACCTTCGTTGCCTCCAGCCCTCCAGCCTGGCGCCAAGGACTGCTTGCCCGTGTGCATTTTCCTCCCCTTCAGCTCTTTTTTGCCAGCGCGCTCTATTCCAAACTTTTGAATTAAAGACCTTGCAACCATTTCTCCAAAGCGAATTCTCCAATTAATTAAAGGAAAACACTATTGCCACCTATTAATTAATTAAACAAGCACAGGCACAAGCACAGTGGTTAGCAATTCTGAGATAAGGCCTTTGATCTCTTCAATGTGCTGATTCCATCCATATTGATGGATTATAGAGAGGATTAAGATTCATGAAGGTGGTTTTGGAAAAAAAGAGAGTGGGTTTCTATTTAGAAGGAGTGGTTTCTTTTGGATAAAGGTGGGTTAAAACCTGGTCCCTTGATCCAAATCTTGATCCCATGGCTCAAAAACTTCCCATAAACCTTCTCTAAGAGTACTTGACATTTTGTCTTCTTTATGCTCTACATTTTTGTGAGCTTCTTGCTTTTCTTAAAGTGCAAGTTCTTGGTTTTCTTCAAGTGCCAGTACCCACAGCTCTTAAACACACCACCTTGTGTACTTCTTGAAGAAATTGAAGAAATTATTCAAAACTCACATATACATCAAGAATTAAAGCATAGACTTGAATTAAATTGACAAAATTGAAGCATAGCATAAAATAAAACATGAGATAGAGTAGACATTAACATCAACACACTATTGGGTGCAATCTCCCCTCCATACGTGTAGCTCCACTTCCATGATATAAGTATTTTGAGAATTATGTTCAATATATAGTCCAAGGAGCTATTAATAGTTATGCGTACAAAATACAAAATAGGGCTTGCTTTTCCACTTTACAAAAATAACTCTAATACTAGAGCTTGTTCACACACTAAATGATCAAAACTAAATATATGCTAGTAATATAGCAACACCACGCACAAGCATGCATAAATAATTTGTACAATCATTTGGCACGTGGCCAACAAAATAATACAAAATAATAATATTTCAAGATGATTATTGACAAGGTCCTTGTTGTTACATTATTGGCCCTCTATGGTCTATTGGGGACGCCCATTCGACCATTGTGCCATGCTTGCAATTAGTATTGTAAGTGATGTTATATTAAATACTACATTGTAAGTGTGATTGGCATATGCTTTGTGGGTCTATGCTATGTATGCTGTGATTGGGTGATGCCATGTGTACGCATGCTAGTGTTGTTGATATTGGTGTTTGATTGCCTCACCTAACATGTTGACTTGTTGAGTATAGGTGATGAGTACGAGGATGCCGAATGAGGAGGCGTACTTGTGTGAGGGTCACCGAACGAGGTGTTGCATAGGCATGAACGCACGAGGATCACCGAACGAGGTGTTGCACGCACGAGGGTCACCGAACGAGGTGTCGCGCGGGTTGCGGGTTTTGTCATGTGCATGAGCATTTACATCGCCTCGACATTTATGAGTTATACTTCATTATTTTTGGTTGGCCGTGTGCCATTTATTTGTACTCGAATATTTATGCACCCCAATGTGCACGGGTGTAGTGCATGTGAACTAGAGATGCACTATTGTTTTTGGTACACACTAGATGTGTGTGAACATCCTCTAGAAGGATTGATTATTTTTGTAAAAGAGCCCTAGTTTTGGCAAAAGCTTCACGATTGGCTCAAGTGCTATTTTTGGGAATACATGATTAATACTCATGCCGTGCAAGGAGCCAGCACGCATGAAGGGGGAGATTTAACCCAATCCTTGTTGATTTATGGTGATGTTTTTTTGCGCACAGTTTTCAAGTCTATGGTTTATCTTCCATGTTTATTTCCATGTCTATGTTATTTGTTTGGAGTTGAATATTTATTTGTGATTATTGTGTGCAATTTTGGTACTTTGATTCTCTTTTGTGTGGCAAGTTCCTGACAGTCCTCCATGTGCGACACATGCATTACTAATCACCTATCTCACAAATATAAACACATTAGTTGTTTCAATCAATTGCCTTCTCTACAATTAATCCCAATATGAAACGTTGATAGGCACAAACACAACATACACTTACCACTTGTTACACTACGATGAGAGTATCATTATACACATCATCTATCATGGCGTGTATTGCCACTTGTTACACTTCAATTAGAATGGCATATCAATTGCATAAACCACTTGTTATGATTTGATCGTGTGCAGTTATCTAGCATAGTCCACTTATTTCACTTTGACTACAATACAATCGTCAAGCATGGCACTACTTGTTACACCTCAACAACATACACCCGTCAAGCATGGTCTCAACCTATACTAATAACACTAGGTAACTAGTATTTAATGCGAGGTCACCCATGATACTAATTTACTAGGATGGTACACTAGCGTCCATGTGTCCCCGTTCAGCTAAAGGGTGGACATTATGTAGCAACTTAAGTTAGAGAAATCTTCATGTTAGAGAAGTTCACCCATAAGAATACACCTTCTGTCCAATGCCCATGCACATCACCTGTAGATTTCCTATGGACATCACATTTTTTTCACTTCTCACATCTCACAACATGCACATACACGCGCCTGTAACTACCCTCGTCAATGCCAACTCTCTAGGTACATCTCTAGATGGGAGGGAAGGAAAGCCTAGCCCATGGTATTACCCATTGCATGGAGAACCCTCGAGCTTGCTAGTATCTCTAGAATGCTTCAATGGATATGACCTTTGCAAACTTTGGCTCCAACTCAATGCGAACACAACCTCGCCCTTGCTAATATATTCGCCCACAAAGAAGCCTTATATGTGAGCATCATGTTGTGTGATCGAGACATACTATCATGTCGCGCCAAGAAGTTTTGGACCACCATGTACGTATGCAAACCATTCCATGGTGGTCTTGGTACTTATTCTACCAAATCGCGGGGTGTGGACAGCTCCTGTCACCTTTCATGCCACATCACCAATTAGAGTGCTAGGCCTATCCAAAGCTTCCCACCACTTTGCCCTATCGGATCGGTCTTGAACTATACCACTTAATCTAACCTTCCATCCTGACAGCACCTTCACCACCAGATTAAGTGATGCAAGGCTGGGGTCACCATTGGGAAGGAGGGTATATTAACATGGTTTCACCTGCCGCCGTCGACCTACCGTAAGGCGTTTTGTCATCTTACCCATAGGAACAAGAGCTTAACTTTTGTAAGGTAGCGCGCTCAAACATATAAAGTAGCCTTACCATGAGCTTAATGTTAACCATTCCGTAGGTTAACATGGTTTTGCCCGTCAACATACCATAAGGCACTTTGTCATCCTACCCATGCGAACGGGCCCTTTTGTAAGATGGCATGCTAGAACATATAAAGCAACCTTGCCATGAGCTTAATGTCAAATAGGGAAAATTTATGGACTTAGTGTACATACTTGTTTAAGACTAGTAATAAATGTTGGACCATTTTTAAATTTGGCCAGCCAGTGTGAAAACTAATCACTTTTATATAAGTCATTTTTTACAATAAGCAATAGACAATCATTTCCTTGCAATAATTTTACTTGTGAGTTCTCCTTCTTTCCTCTTCTTGCTTGCTTGAATCTTTCTTAATGTATGCTAGATAGGTTTTATTGTAGTTTTTCCTCTTATAATAGCTTCTTCTTCTTCCCTTGCCTTTGTGAGAGAGAACCTGTCATGTGCATGCTCATTCCCAGGGCTATTTCCTTAAAGGGCAATATATAAAGAATCAGTTAGAAGCAGATTTAGGAGCTACAAGAGCTAGGTGTGGGCAGGGAAGACACTGGTGGTAGAATCCAAGAGGTTGTCAACCAACATTTATGGAGATTGATCTCAGTCGACTGCAGCAAAGAAAAGAGGTTTATCCAAGGACCTGGCCGAATGCAGGTCAACCAATCCATATGGGTTTTCCATGGCTTATAAATAGAAAAATGATGTGATCACTCACTCTTCGAGGGAGTAGGGTCCTTAGACTAGATTTAGACTAGGTGAACTACCGCCTTTTGATGGCAACCAAAGGCTGGCCAAGAGCTGTACACGTTTTTGTACTATATGAATATATTGAAACTCAGCTATCACTCTCTTCTCTCCGTCTCTCTTGTTTGCATTTTGCATCAGGTTGTTCCAAGATGGTGTTTAGGGCTGAAAGAAGACTCCCAGAGCTTTCGCAAGCTTCAGGCTGATTTTGAGAACTCCTTTAACAAGGAGCATTCAAGTGTGACAACAGAGTGAGGACGCGATGGACAAGCTAGTGCACCCACATGGGAAGTTGCATTTGTGGGTCTAAGGCAAAACCCAATGACACATGCTTCAGCAAGGCTAAGGTAAGCTCTTGACTTGAACACTCACTCTCACACAAGAGGATAAGGAGAAGAAGCACACAAGAGCTCTCAATCTCACACAAGGGAAATGTCCATTTTCATTAGTTGAGTTATCTTTTAGACAAACTTACTAAATGGTCGGGCACCCCAACACGTGTGGCCACGTAACCGTTGGCTAATGTCTGCCTTGGCCGGACATTATGACAAAGCACCAAAATTTATGTCTCTTGAAACCCTGGCACTTTGTCCAAAACTCTAGTAATTTTAAAAAAAATTAATGAAGCCTATCAAAGTCGTCCACGTGATTAATCGCCAAATCACGCAGGCAAAATTACTAAGTGACCCAAACGAATAGATTTGTTGATGTCGATCACTCGTAAATGACTCTTGCTTAGTAAAAAATGTGATGAAGGAACTCGTCAAATTCATTAACCACCATTAAGTGGCTAATGTTTGCCCTGGCTAGATATTATTACAAAGCACAAAAAAATTTGTGTTTGTTAAAACCCAAACACTTTTTCCACAATTCTGACAATAAAAATAATTTTTATAAGACGCATCAGAGTCGTCCGTCTAGTTAACCACCAAAAACGGGATTATAAAAAATGTATACTTTCACGACGTGAATATAAATGCATGCAAATGTCAAAGGTTTTCTTTTCTCAAGGTCGCATCAGAGTCGTTCGCCTGGTTAACCACTAAAAATGGGATTATCAAAAAATGTATACTTTCACGATGTGAATAAAAGGAATCAAACTAAGAAAATGTATGCAAATGTCAAATGTTTTCTTTTCTCAAGGTCTCCCGAGTATATGCATAAGTCTAACATTAAACAAAAACATCCATTCTTTTCTTCTTTTTCTCTCTAAATATCTAGCCTTATCCTCTTCTTGACTTACATAAACAACATAGTTCATAAATCATTGGCTAAGGGAAAAGATACTTGCATTAGGGAGTGGAGGCTCTAAAAAAGAGTGGAGGAAGCAAGATTGCCTCCTTGGCACCGGCACCAAAAATATTATGGCCCGTTTCGACTTTCTCTAGAACTCCCTCATTCACATGAAAAATAGCAAAAAACAAGCAACAAACGTTGAGATCTTACCTTGCCTCCAAGCCTAGGTCTCTTGAAGCCATCCAAGCTTGACTAGAGGTTGCCAGTTCCTCTCCTCAAGCTCTCTCTTCCTTACTGTCACCAAGGAAGCTATTTCACCTTCTCTCTCTCACACACACACAGAGACAAAAGCAAAAGCTTGAACTCCCTCATTCACAGGCAAATAGCAGAAAACAAGCAACAACCGTAGAGAACTTACCTTGCTTCCAAGCTTAGGTCTCTTGAAGCCATCCAAGCTTGACTAGAGGTTGCTTGTTCTTCTCCTCAAGCTCTCTCTTCCTTACTGTCACCAGGGAAGCTATTTCACCTTCTCTCTCTCACACACACAGAGACAAAAGCAAAAGCTTGAACTCCCTCATTCACAAGCAAATAGCAAAAAACAAGCAACAACTGTACAGAACTTACCTTGCCTCCAAGCTTAGGTCTCTTGAAGCCATCCAAGCTTGACTAGAGGTTGCCAATTCCTCTCCTTCAAGCTCTCTCTTCCTTACTGTCACCAAGGAAGCTATGAGATAATGCCTTATATACAATTGTCCCTTATTCACACTTGGCCTATGTTAACTATTAGGTACCCTAAGAAGGACATTGAGAGTAAGAAGCAGTTAATGATGGCACTCTCCTTAATGAAAATTAATGATCACCTTTGGGTCGTCACTGAGGACAGGGAGGGGAGGTAATAAATGACTTCCTCTCATCTACACTTAGCTTAGGTCTCACGTCGATAATGCCTCCTTTATGAGGAGTAGTCAAGGAAATTGTGCATAACTATTGAAAAAAACTTTGGGAAGATAGTTGATCTAACTCCTACATGCAAGTTCAAACATGAAAAATGGTCCTCTCATAGCAAGAAAGCCACTCAACCTGCAAGCAACTCTTTTCTAAGAGTTGTTATCTGATCTCTACAAACTAGATAGTTTCAAGATTCTCTGGAGCAAGAAATTTGTGGGAAGCAATTTCCATACATAGCCAATGAAGACAAGGCTCAACTCGGGAAATTTTTTTAGGGAATTGGTCACCTAAAGTATAGAATGTAGAATGGTTGCTCTCAATCTTGTTTATCGACAAACTCTTGAGGAGAACATCCAAAAATATAGGGTAGATGGTACAATACTAAGGCCTATAATAAAAAAGCACTCGAAGCCAACTTTCGCACACAATACAAGGTTCTCTTGATTTAATTTCCAAACCTACGAGCTATATTCACACAAAAGAGGCAATATGGTTTGGAGTAAGAGAGCACATCGTCATTGCAAAAGGCACCCTTCCTTGCCTGACACAAAATTGCGTTACAGATTTTTTCTTTTAAAAACTCCTGTTCTAGATCGCATGTAAGGTGACAAGTAAGAGGGCATCGACTGCCTACTGGCCCCTCCACCCCACTCATGAGCTTGTCTACCATGCCAAATTCTTGCTTGAATCTTGTTTGCCATTGACATTTCTTTCATTGATGCATCTCTTGTGTAATACTGCATGTTGGTTTCCTTGTGTTTAATAACTCTTCCCAAGTATTCTAAGGTTGATGGTCACTTTTTTCATCCCTCAAGTCAACTTCTATTCAACACTTCTGATTTGGCACTTGCCCTCATCATGAATCATAATCATATAGTTAAAGAATTGACTTACCTTGATTACTCTCTGGGCTATTCTAAACCTCAAACAGATCCATTGAGTCACTCTCGTTAGCCCATCTTTGGCTCACTACTATTGTCATGGAGTACAAAACAAATACCGAAAGTAATGATTTGACTTCCCTATTCAGAAGAGGAAATAGCATCTCTCTACAAAAAAGCTATTCAATAGGCAGATGTTCCAACATGGTGAGTGCATTCAAATTGACATACCAATGTAGCTTTTATGACATAAGAACGAAGTCACAAATCAATAGAGTCTAAGGGAGATGAGTGGTACCCAAAACCCAGCGTACACAGCATTGCAAAGGATTAGCAGAAAAGGGCAATAGTAGACACCTGAAAACTCTTCTGTATAGATGAGCCCCTCATAGTTACCAACAGAATAAGAAGCCCAGCTTACATGGCATTGCCAAGGATTAGCTAAGAGGGGCAATCGTGCATACCTGCAAGAAGCTTATGACTGAACAAGCCTCGTCTTCAAAAATTGCACACAAAACTGACCTCCCAAAAGAGAGAAAACATAGCAATTTGTATGCTATATGTCGCATAACATGACATGGTTGGAAAGAGCAAAGCTCATCTGTCAAGTGTGAAGTGCTTTTCTCCCAACAGTACCATCCTTTCACCAATATCTTCCTCCTTCACCAAGCAACTGTTATGAAGGACGCCGCCTTCTTGGTGCGACATCATCATCTGCCTCTCGGGTGGTTACATGTTTGTGCCCACCTGTAGACCTGTCATCCTTGCTTGATGATCTATGAGAATCTCGCCTCCTGTCATCTTCTCTATCTCTCTCTCTTTTGTAGGAGCTTCCTTTATCTCTATCCTTGTCAGCTTCCCTTGGACTGCTACTCCCATCTTTTGAATGTGAACCTGTGGGTCTTAAATCTTCGTCTTCACTTCGCTTTGACCGTCGAGCCTCTAAGCTACCATCTCCAGACTTCCCCGTATAAGCAGAACTCAATGACCCTTTCAAAGAAGGCGAGTTTCGGGTCCCAGCTAGGACTTGCCGATCCCGCTCATCCATGAGAGAGGAGCCATGAACAACATGCGGAGAGGTTCTTTGAGGAGGTGCATGGGAGCAAGATAGGGGCCGTTTGAAGTCCCGATCTCGATAGCTATCTGCCTCCCTCTTATCAGTAGACCACCTTGAGGAAGATGTGGGAGAGCGCTGACTTCTTACAGAGGCAAACTCTGAATGGTTTAGAGTACGGTGGCTAGACGGTGGTGTCCTTGACCTTACAACTCTGGACTCTGGCCTCATGTTTGGCATCCGCCTCATTGAATTTGAATGATCCAGAGGATGAGTTGGCCTGCGAGGTGACTCGCTTCTCCTCGATTCCATTCCCCCACCTCGGTATCTGTCCATCAACCCTCGTCCAGCTGATCCACCTCTATCATGCATAGCACCCACAAACCCTGGCCCAGTACCTGGTCCCAAACCTCTCGCTCTCACATTCACACCAGTAATTCTATCAGTTCCCACACCTGCCCTCATCGAATAGTGCGGCCCTGCATCTATGTCAACAGGAGGGCTCCTGCCAACTTGAACAAGAGCTCCCCTGCCTCCCCTACTACCACTCACCGTAGATCGTATCCCTCCTCTACCTGGAGCAATCACACCCCCAGATTTTGTGATTGTGCCATCAGGGGCTACAATAAACCCACTATTCTCAACCCTTGCAGCTGCCACTGCTGCAGCATTAGCAGGTCCACCAAAGCCAGAAGTTGATCGGTGTCGTCCAGGACCCCATTGGCTCATAGGACCAGGCTGAGTGTCAATCCATCCACCAACCCTACCCCTGCCAAAAATTCCTGCTCTCCTTCCAAGGTTTCTTCCTCGAACAGCATTATGAGCACTAAAACTATCATCCAGTCTGCAGGGAAAATAAATGTGTCAATTAGAAAATTTTGAAAAACAGAAAAAAGTGGAGAAAGCACATACAACCAAAATGCTTACCTTCTTCCCTGACTGTAGCTGTCTCTGTCATGCAAGACCTCCTCAGGATGTCTGTCCCCAAAAAAACTATCTGCTCTACCAGCAGAGAATCTGTCTCTAGTGGTACCATGTCCGGGCCCAAAGCGACTTGCAGTATGAGAACTGGACAAAGAGACCCTTCCTCCAGGACTAGCCCAGGATCCACCTCGACCTCCTCTCCGAGAAGAGATCTCTTTTGCAGCTTTCAATGCCTCTTCAGCATTGTCGAAACCCTCCGGCAGCTGATCCCAACCTGTGGGCCTGCTTCTACCTGATGTGGCATGCTTCTCCAAGCTGGGTTCAGACAGCTCATCATGAGAAGAAGCTTTTACTTGTGTCTCACCAACATCTGACACTGCTTCACCTTCCCATGGGGTAAGCTTTCCAGATTCACTATTGTAAGTCCCATCCTCAGCCTTCCAGTTCTCATCTTGCATCAAAGTGGTTCTGTCATCTACATCCAATCCCATGTCATCAGCATCTCTACAGTCAGAATCACCATAGTCGACATGCTCCTCTGCTTCAGGCTCCTCTGATATGTGATTCCAACATTCAGCATCATCACTAGGTGACTTAGCTTGCTTTTGAAATTTTGACGTGTGCTTTTCTGGAATATCATCTTGATGATCTTGCATCCCTGACTTCTCACGAACTGCTACACCACCTGAGGTCATCTCCCCGTCCCAAGAGACAGGATTGTTTGATTCAAGATGATGTGTCACACCCTCTGCCTTCCAAACACTTTCAGTTTGCATCGCCAATGGTGTTGCTTCCTCTTTTTCTACACTGCTACGATCATCCACTTGTCTGCATTCTGAGTATCCGTACGCAACACATTCGTCAATCTCTGGCTCCTCTGCTTCTTCCTTGACACCATCATCCACATAGTCATTTTTCCTGTTACCATGGCTGCCCTGGTCAGAGGCTGTGCTGGTTGATATGCGGGGGGTTTCCGCACCCTCTTCATCCTCACTATTCTTGCCTGTAGCCTGCTCAGTTAGTGTATCCCAAGCTGCCATATCTGTATTCAGATCCCAATGCAATCTATCATCTCTACTGAAACTGCTGGATTCAGATCTCAGTAGTTCACCTTGTAATCTTCCTGGTGAAGCATCCCCATCAATCCCATCTTGGTTCATGGCATCATGTGAACAGTGTCCATTAGCCTCCTCCGAAAACCCTTCTGATATATCCCCAACTATATCATCATCTTCAATACTATGACATTCCTTTGCACTTGTTATGGCCTGTTGTTCATCTTCCTTTTTGGGACTCTCGTCAATTTTATAAGAATTTTGAGAGTGTGGTGAGGATGAAGCAAGCAAAACTGCGCACTGTTCTTTGGCCTCTAGTGCCCCTAGATCATGAAAGGGAGTTGTCATAGCTCCCTCAGCAGTGTTGAGCTCACCACCTGAAAGAGCGAATCGTTGCAGGGGTGAAGCTGGCCGTGGTGAGGAAACAGATTTTGACGAGGACCTAGAACGTGGCACTGGAGATCTGGGAAAGGGTAGCCTGGAAGGTGACCTTGGGAGTGCAGATGGAGATCTAGATCCTGGAGAGGAGGACCTCTGTGGAGATATTGTCGGCAGAGAAATTGACCTTGGTGGAGGAGACAAAGTTTGAGGAGAGGGTGATCTTGGCGGCGGGGATGGAGACCTCATGACTTCAGCAATTAGAAATCTCCGTTTTTTGATTGGCACAATGGCCGGAGCATCATTAAATCGCTGCCCGAGCAGCGCTACTCCTGACTGCATCACACAACATGATCGATTATAATTCAAAAAGAGGATTAAACAGAGAACATTTGATTGAATCACCTTACATTCTATAGAGCAGTAAGACTTCAGGACATCACCTTTCCAGAATCACTCTCCTTGGCCTCCGTATCAGCAGCTTGTGCCACGTTTTTTATCTCATAGCTATTGCCTGGCTGGCTTTCAGGAATGTCCTCAGCTTTCATCATTCCATTTTCGCTCACACGAGCTCTCTTTGTAGCCTGTCCAGTTGCCTGAATAGATTTCATGGGCCGTTTCATACCAACACCTGTGTCCATTTGTTTAGCAGCTGCAGGTTTGTCTCCACCATCTTTAGAATCGTTTGTACCTCCATTGTGCAAAGCTTGCCCACCACAAATGAGGCATTGCAAGAGTGAGCACCTAGCAGTTGTCGACTCCTTACATGCTGCTGCACAGCTTCGATGAAGAGCAGCTAAGCTGGTGCCACAAGCACAAGGCACCTGAAGATAGAAAAAAAGAAGATGAGTGTAAAGGGTGAAGAGTGCTATACAAACAACTTAGCAACAACTGGATTGTTGAGCAAGCATTGAGTTCACATACAAGGTCATCAAAATCTTCATTTTTTTCACATCCACAAACACAGCACTCGTGACCATTCGATTCCATGTACCCCGACCTAACCGCACTTGAGAGCTCTTCAAAGTTCATTGCCCCTCCTCCCTGCCATGACACCACCAAAGAGCATGCAAAATTAGGACAGACATTATAGAAGAAAACATCAACATACATGTACGTGCATTAACAGCCTTGCAGTCCCCTCATAACATGATTATAGCCTGCCAATGCCTTCATCTGGAGGCCATTACCTTGAGGCTGTCGGGTTAGATGCCTTTAGACAAGAGAAAGTTGAAAAGCTCCTAATACTTCTGTCGCAACCTCAAAGGGCTGATTACATTTCACAATTCACCCATAACTGTTTGTGTGCTCTACTTGCAGAACAAAAGAAGAGCGGTAAGACTCCCTGTCCAGTACTGAATTCTGTTTGTGTTAACCTAGCTAGAAGTCTCTGGCTGGCTCTGGGTTCTTTTAAGCTTATTTTCTAGATGCAAAACAGCAAAAGCATCCAGCTTCGGTCCAGTAATCTCACAACTCCTGCAGACATCCTTTCCCTGTGCCCCCAATAGCTTCCTGTTAAATAAAGACATCCCGGAGTTGTCGCACATGCCCGAGACTAACCTGTTCCTCCAACCTGATGGCTAGAATCTCCTCCCTTTCCAGCAATAAGCAAGTAGAGCAAACGTAATCCTCTTGAGCCTGCAAAGGTCACAAGGATCGGTATCAGCAAACCAAACCTTCTCAGAAACATTCAGATAAAGCTCCTCCAGCTCAACCCTGATAACCAAAAGCAAGGCCACCTTTGCAGAGCACCATCTTCTCCTTGAAGGATATGCTCAAAAAGTATAGCGTGGTCAAGAATGAGCATCCCTATGACCCAAAAAATTTTTGATTCAACCTATTGCAAGGCTCCACATCTGTAACAATGAAATTCCCAAGAGGGTTTCTCTTCCGCTGCCTCCATCTAACTAGAGGTGAACACCCTAGAAGTCCAAGTCGGCTACGTACACAACATGAAGGAGTCGTCTGAGAGAAATGTATAACCTGTTGCTCTGGGAGAAAAGTCTTGGCATGGCATTCTGGGTGCTCTAGCCCACCACACTGCTTGCACTTGGCAGTTGAGCCACCATTCTGTCTGCAAACCCCTGCCTCACCCCCACATGGCAATGTCCAGTTTGCAAACCTGTACGCCCAGCTTTTGAATGCCGTGCTACGCAAAAAAGCTGCAACTCTTTCCATTCCAGATTCAACTTTCCTACTTAAGTTCCTGAAAGATATGCTGCACAAAGAGCCATACCCAAACCTACAGATGGCAGCCGTGAACCACAAACCAAAAACTGTGTTCCGCCGTACGCTCAGATAGGCAGTAACTTTGGGATTCGAGATCCCCACAGCACGAGATGCATCCACTCTGGGAGAAGTAGAGGCATCAGCTACTCCAACCTGCACGCTGCGGTGCGTAGACACACCAGAGGTGCCAAAAAGGAAAGACCTAAATGCTGGTAGGGCATCTGTTGTTAGAACGAACCGCAAAGCACCTGCCTTTCCATCGGGGTCATTAGGAGCCTCCGATGAGAATCTTTTTTGTCGGGTTCGAAGAGGTCTCATAGATAATGAAGTGGACTTGCACTCCACCACATGGGAAACCTCGCCAATGCTTTCATTCACTCTTCTGATGGAGAGCACAACACTTTCATACCAACCCATGTCTTGTGGATCTATGTCTTCTTTGGCCCACCTTCCTGCCTTCTTTCGGACCGATATAATATGATCTGATCCAAGCTTGCCCATATTGTTCTCCAAGCCACTTCGTGGGGGTTGAAACCCTAAGCAAGTTGAGGGTTTACACAGGAGTAGTCATGCTGCTGCATCAAAGACCTCCTCTACGCATGACCTAACCTGCTTCCCCTGGCCCCTAAGAGACTGTGAGGCTTGAAAACCTAGCTAAGCAAATGGCTTACACTCAAGTATTTAATTCTGCTGCAAATGGCCTACCGTGCTTTTACACATAACCCCTCATAGATTTCCTCTCATGAGAATTTATTTTAATTTTAATTTTTTGCCCTGGATACCTTCAGCTCGAAGACCTGCAGAGGCTTTGCCTGTTCTTCACCTGCAAAGGTTTTACCTTCTCTTAAGACCTGTCAATGAATGCTTATATAAGCTTTCCACATACTGTAAAAACCTGTTAATCCATCCAAAGAGACTCAACAATCTTTTCTCTTACAGCCCTCCAACAGTATCCAAAAACAATAGACTTTTCTCTGAAGAGCTCAACCTGGAAAAACGATTGTGCGAAACCCTACTGCTCCTTTTGCTCCTCCGACCGTCCGCTCCAACGGACGGGATCCTGCTGCACGGAAGGCGGTCCTTGGCCTCGCTTGAAGAAGGATTCGAGGTCTTTATGCGTCTTGCTGTGTCGAGATTAGGGGTAAAACTCTCTCAGAAACGCAAGGCAGAGACTAGAAAATGCGTTAAGATGCAGGCCTCCTGCTGCAGGTTAAGCCTCCCCCGTTAGCAAACCAGAATACAGAGAGGAAATGCAATGAAGATGGAGAATGGAGATGAACACTGCACCGAGGGATGAATGGACGGGCCTTTATTTCTCCTCCAAGCCCAGTCCCTAATTCGAGGCATCTTCACACAAGGGGCGACTTAGCCTTTGCCGGTCTCGTGTATCCATCGCTCAAGTCTCACGAGTCACCATTCGTTTCGGTTAAAGACGAAGTAGAAAGAAGATGCCTCATCCTAGCCTATAATAGACATGCATTAATTCTTATTCCTTGAAGAAACAATTTAAAGGGGATAAAAAGAATAGATATGCATTAATTATTGAATCACTTATGTTTTTGCTTCTTATAGCATTGCTAATACACCTTCCACTAAAAACAAGAGCCTACCATTTTTTGCCTCAAAAGCTTTTCTAGTCTATCACTAACCCATACCCAGGTTATCATGTCTCAGTACCATTACTTCTGTTCTCCTGTAACTACCTACAACTTGGTAAGAAAAAATGAAGAAAGAAAGATTTCCAATCAATCAATATAATATTTTATCACTTAGTCCAACACTTTGTGATTGAGAATGTGGGACCTACGTGTGAGACCATGCCCCTTGTTCTTGTATTAACTTGACTCATATTACATGGTTACACACTTGGACAAGGGTCTTCTCAACTATTGACTTTGGTGAATCCTCTATATTGCATCGTTCTTTGGGTTTACACACTTATCACTACCCAAAGTGGCTTCGAGCCGACCATTTTTTGCCTCAAAAGCTTTTCTACTCTACCACTAACCCATACCTAGCTTATCACGTCTCACTACCATTACTTCTCAATATAATATTTTATCACTTAGTCCAACACTTTGTGATTGAGAATGTGGGACCTACGTGTGAGACCATGCCCCTTGTTCTTGTATTAACTTGACTCATATTACATGGTTACACACTTGGACAAGGGTCTTCTCAACTATTGACTTTGGTGAATCCTCTATATTGCATCGTTCTTTGGGTTTACACACTTATCACTACCCAAAGTGGCTTCGAGCCGACCATTTTTTGCCTCAAAAGCTTTTCTACTCTACCACTAACCCATACCTAGCTTATCACGTCTCACTACCATTATTTCTCATGTAACTACCTGTAACTTGGTAAGAAAAAATGAAGAAAGAAAGACTTCCAACCAATCAATAGAAAATTTTATCACTTAGTCCAACACTTTATGATTGAGAATGTGGGGCCTATGTGTGGGACCATGCCCCTTGTTCTTGTATTGACTTGACTCATATTACATGGTTACACACTTGGACAAGGGCCTTCTCAACATTGACTTTGGTGAATCCTCTATATTGGATCTTTTTTTGGGTTTACACACTTATCACTACCCACAGTGGCTTCATGTGGGCTCATAGGAGATTTTTGGATGGGGGAGAAGAGGTAATCGATTCGTTATGAGCAAGAGATTCTGAAGCATCCTTCAATTAAGAACGCTTGCAACAATCACATGTGGAAGAAAGGCCGTTTGACAATATTCTAAAGGTTGCCAATCTATAAAGTATCATTCAATTTTGTTGTATTGTCATTCTATTTGTCTACATCAACCTTCCATTTGTTTGGTGTGGAGACACCCTTAGCTCTTGTCTATTTGTTTAGTGTGGAGACACCCTTAGCTCTTGCGATTGACTATAGTAGAAATCCATTTAGAATGAACTTTTATTACTTTCATATTCATACTGAAGAGTGCATTGTCGATGTATCCATTGTATACACCGATCAAAATGAAAGTGGAAATATGTGCTTTATGATGAGCTACAAAATGTTCCCTACCCAAACATGGCCTCCAAACATGCATTTTGCATCAAAGTCATCTTAAAGTGCCGTATGGGTGCTTGTATGACAATGTAGGTTGTTAACCTATGGCGGACATTGAGACGTATTACTTTTTACGTCATGTAATTAATTTAAATATTTTGAGTCATGGGCCGGGCTTATCGGCACCACATGTAAAGGATAAAAGGATTGGGTGATCGCCGATGAGAGGCGCACCTCGAATGTCATTAGGATTGTTGAAATTTGAGCATAATGATGAGCTATGGTGGATCAAACACTAGAATCAACATCATTAACAAAGTGATTAGCAAATAATTAAGACGTAATTAGTAGGTAATTAGCAAATAGATTAATGTAGGCATGGATACTCAAAAACCAGCAAATTCTCATTAGGGCTATGCCTCAATTTATAGAGTTTACATCAAGCATCAAATCCCATTGATTTCTCCATGATTCACTCCCAGAATATCTCCACCTCTTGCCTGATTCTCTCCACCTCTTCTCTTTTCCCTGAATATCTCCCAAAATAACTCCACACTCCACTCCTAAATTCTCTCATGCTACCCTTTATTCTCTCCCAGTAGATTCTTCTCACCTTTTCACAGGTTCTTTCACAATTACATCTTCTCTTTTACAGCCTCTAACCAAGAGCTTGTTCCCACACACACCCTATTCACTTGTATATTTCAACACCTCCCCTCAAGTGAATAATCCTAGCACACCTGGACCCTATACCAAGTTTCCCTCTTACTTGATAGCCCGCGACTAGTGCCTCAAGTCCCTAAACTCCATAGTCCTTGACACTCTCTCTCTCTATGTGTCCAAGGCTACTATAAGTGCCCGCGACCTTGACTAAAGTGCTCACGCATACATCTACCACGTGGCCTACATCATCGGTGGCTCAGAGGTGGTTTTACTTTGTTAGGGCAGGTTACATTGGGTTGTGGGGTCTCTCTCTCAGAAAAGATGATCCGACTCCACTTCCTTTGGAGCCTCCATGAAGTTTGCCGATGTCGTTCCTTCTTCACTGGGTTTGCTGTAGCAGTCTCTCGCCATGTGTCCTAGCTTTCCACATTTGTGGCAAGTGAAGGTCCTTCCTCCTACTCTGCCTCTTCCTCGTCCTCGTCCTCGAGAGAATCCTCCTCAGGTGAAGAATGCTTTTTCTTCTCCTGCTGTTGAGTCGAGCCCTTTCTTCTCTTTGCCTCTGCTCTCTTGCTCTAGTAGAGCTGCTTCTATCTCTTGTAGCTTCAATTCAGGTACATTCTTTAGTGTTGCTACAATGTTTTCATAATCTCCTTTGTCCACACTCTTCAGAAGTACAGCTAATGCTTCATCATCTTCTACCTTTTTGCCAATAGCTACTAGCTGTTGCTTAATGCTTTTATATTTGTTCAAGTGTGTGATTAAAGGTTCACTTTCATTCATGTCCAATTTGTAGAATTGCATTAACAGATTTATCTTTGAATTTTTTGCTTGTGTACCAAATAATTTATTGAGTTCATCCCATGCATCTTTTGCCCATTGTATCCCTGTGATGTGATGAATGATTTCATCATTTAAATTGAGTGCAATAAGTCCCAATGCTTTTTCATTTCTGCTCTTCCACTCATTTTTCCCTCTCTTTGGGCATTCATCTCTCCCTTCAACTAATCCCCACAGATTTTTCCTCATTATCAAATACATGGTTTTTGTCTGCCATGTATAAAACTGTTCCCCATTAAATTTGGCTATTTCTTGTGCTGAACTCATGGTGTTGTGAAGGGGGTCTTACCTCTTGATCCAATTTCAAGATTCAAGGGCAGTGTCTACCCTTTTACAACTCAATCTGGTGTTTAATAGATGATTACAATAATTTTATCAGCATAAAATCACCAGAAATTACATTAAATTAAGGGTAACCAATTTGTACGGGATGGTTGGAGTATCAAACCAACTCCGATTTGCAATCTGAAGCTATAGGGATCTATATCAAATACCTAATGGTTAATTTGAACCCTCAATTGCACCAAAATACAGTGGTTAGCATTGATTAATCATTGATTAGTAAATTAATGCTCTGTTTTGTGTGCAAAAAATAGAGTATGCGGGGAGTCCAGATCTGGTGCCTTACACTTCAAATGAGCTCAAATGCTTTCAAAGGCATCAATAGCAATGAGTCTAGTAGAGGATTAAGCCAAGAAACACAAGATTTGACCAAATATTGAAAGCTTAATCTCTGTTTTACCAAAGTCCCCTGCAGATTTGATGAAGAGCTTGGATCTCAATGTAGACTTGATGAAATTGAATTCTGTCTTCACCAGCTTGTAGAGCATGCTTGAATACACCTTGGGCTAGGAGGAATTAGAAAGATTTGACTTGATGAAGTAGCAATGTCAAGAACTGCACAGAAAAAAGGCACCGGCGAAAATCGCGAATCCTCCTTCCTTGCTTGGCGGTTTGCTGCGCCGTCTTGATGTGCTTGAAGCCAAGGGAGTTGGCTAGCTTGTGTTAGAAGGGCTTGCCCTAATTCTATGTGTGCAAGGTGAATGGAGTCCTCCACTGGCTGGGGGTGAAGGGGTCAAGTGAAAAACAACTAAAAATTGGATTATTTTCTAATTATCTATTAATCTTGATTAATTAAATAATGGGCTTATAAACCTGATTGATTCTAGGCATGGCTCTGATACCATGTTGAAATTTGAGCATAATGATGAGCTATGGTGGATCAAACACTAGAATCAACATCATTAACAAAGTGATTAGCAAATAATTAAGACGTAATTAGTGGGTAATTAGCAAATAGATTAATGTAGGCATGGATACTCAAAAACCAGCAAATTCTCATTAGGGCTATGCCTCAATTTATAGAGTTTACATCAAGCATCAAATCCCATTGATTTCTCTATGATTCACTCCCAGAATATCTCCACCTCTTGCTTGATTCTCTCCACCTCTTCTCTTTTCCCTGAATATCTCCCAGAATAACTCCACACTCCTAAATTCTCTCATGCTACCCTTTATTCTCTCCCAGTAGATTCTTCTCACCTTTTCACAGGTTCTTTCACAATTACATCTTCTCTTTTACAGCCTCTAACCAAGAGCTTGTTCCCACACACACCCTATTCACTTGTATATTTCAACAAGGATAAGGGTTAGGATCGGCCGGCCATGTGTGGACACCCATGTGTGAACGGCTAGGTCACGTATAAGAGTCAAATGTAACCCTAAAAACTCTCATTCTCAATGTGTTGAATACAAGGAGTGCTCTTGCCTTATCTTCTCCATCCCATTCTCCTGCATGAGAGAGAGAGAGAGAGAGAGAGAGAGATAGCGATCGAGTACTACGTGGTGGCACGGCGGCGGCGAGGTGGTAGAGCATTGGCGGCGGCTCCTTCTTCACTGCGGCGCGAGAATCCTTCACGACGGCGGTCTGAGCGGTGAGTGACACACCTTTGCTCCCTGTTGGCTTGCTAGTTTCTGCTTATATGCTTGCAGCCATTCGTGGCTCGCTTACGGTGCCTGGCAAGTCCCCAACTCCGACACGTGCGGCAAAAGCGCACATTTTTGGCGCCGCTGCCGGGGAAATGCCCTGCACCAAGCTCCAGATGCAACTCGGGATGCTGTGTGAAGTGAAATTTATACTGTAGGAAAGGCATAGAGAGGTGTAATTATGTGTATGGTGTTGATCATTCGTTTTCCTGCATTTTTGGTTTTTTCCTGCATTTCTGTTTTGACACGGGCATTTCCTTAGGTCTGCGCGCTGTGCGTATGTGTGCGAACACGAACGAGGGGCTGGTCCCTCAGTTCTGCGCGACGCGTGTCCAAGCAGCAACAAGGCGCTGCAGCGGCCAACCCTAAAACATATTTATAAAAACTAATTTTTAAAAAAATAAAAAAATAAAAAAATAAAAATAAAAATAAAAATCAATTAAAAAAACTGAAACCCGCGTGGAGCGGAAAGAGAGAAATTTTTTATTTGGAAAAAAAAATTTGAAAAGAAAAAACTCCTAATTAGCCCCGGCCTCGGTCTTTTGATATATATATATAGGAGAGTGAGCCTCCATAGCTTTCTTTCAAGTGAAAGCCTAAGGGGAGTGGAGCTCTATATGTAGTCTACCCCCCAAGGAGTGAAGTGGGCATGTGGGATAAAGCCTTCACCCTCCCCCCCACAAGCAACTAGAGTGTTCTGAGGACCACAGGAGCTCCGAATAGGCGAACACTATGCTATAAAGTATGCTAGGATTCCTTGAACGATACGTTTGTCTTGAGCTATCACACGCCCTAGTCCAGGTTCGACTATAAGTAAGGGGGTAAAAAATGGGTTGAAAACAATATAAAAACAAGTAAAAACGGGGTGCGAAACACCTAAGAAACCACTTGTGTGGGCTTCAAGGGTAGTTACTAATGCCCGTAGGGTACCCACGTCACATGCATTTATGCTCTGGTCGGGTGATAGAGTTTGAGCAACTAGAAAGCGTTTCAGTTTATGACCATCCCTCCACGTTAGCATCTTAGCCTTCAGTTGGAACCCAAGGAAGTGCAACCCAAGATCCACGAATAGCGGCTAGTGACTCGTCCTCCGACTCTGAAGTCATGGAAGGGCACCCTACCAAGAACTCTGAGGAAGCAAGCCAAAACGTGCCAGTTTGGGCCCCACAACTCGGATCTAGCATGTTTAGTCGTCTAATAGAGACCTTCAGTAGAGCTACACGCTCTGAACATGCGACAAGTGAAGTAAATGAAGGAGGAGGAGAAGTAGATTCGCCAATCACATCTCATGTAGACCCTACCCTCCCAAAGAGTGTCCATGTGGATATTCTACCCACTTCGTTTAATGAAGGCCCTACTGAGCTACCACCTTCTGACGCTCTTCCTAAAGTAGAGGTCCCTAGAAGCCAATCCATAAGAAGTGACATTGCGTCCACTTCAAAAGAACCGTTTGGCACGCCAAGTTTAGATGGGATATTTCTCAATGAAAATTGGGAATATGATCTACACACGGAGACTCTGACTGACCTATACATGGGTTACACATACCATGTAGGTTAGTTAGAAGTCATACGATCTACATCTAGTGCCACTAATCTAGATAAACAACAACAAATGATATGTGAGGTTATTCATAGAATTATCCAATTCGAGAGGCAGAATAGGGGAGTGAACCTAGTTTCCAATGGCCCTATGAGATTTTTGGATACGGGCAAGGCCAAACAACCAACCCTGTTGCAATTGGAGACTCCCTCGGTGAGTCCCATAGATCCTTCGTATGTTGTTTCGCCTAGAGTCTCAATGCAAGTTGAGCCCATGAGCAGTAACTTTAGCTTTCCAACTTTGGCTCAACTTTCCATTAGGGAATCCACAATGCCTACTCCGATGATGAGCATGACGGAAAGTGCACCCGTTACCACTGTAGTTAGTACAACACCGCTACCTAATGGTATAGTACCTACAACAGCACGTACCGGTGCATATCGACCATATGTACCTATCACTACTCATGCTCAAGTAGCTCCTACACCTCCTCTTATGCCAATGGCGTATGCTCCCCGAATGCCTTACCACAACCCTTATCCAAGAGAAACTAGGCCTAGTCACATATCCTATCTTACATCAGCTGCATACATATCAAGACCACTGCCAACTCCTGTCAACCAGGCCATCCCAAAAGTGCCTCCAGCTATGCCTGCTCACTTAGGTGATCTAGCAGCGTTTGCTCAAACGATCGAACGATCTATTGTGGAAAACATGTGTGGCATGCCTCTGCTGAGAGAGAGCCTAGAAGCAAGGCGGTACAAGTTGCCAAGCTCACTCAGAACTTCAGTGGTAACGAAGATGTTAGGAAGCACATTGAAGTTTTTGAACACGTGTGTGATTCCTTGGAAGAGCACAATGAGCTACATAAATGTAAAGCCTTAGGCTTAACCTTGAGTGGAAAAGCCGAAGATTGGTATCGAACTTTAAGGGTTGAAGAGCGTACTCACTATCCCACTCTCAAGAGATTGTTCTTAAAAGAATATATACGTGAGGGTGTGCTTTGGGGAGTAGCATCTCAACTCCAAAAAGCTGAACGGGAGGAAGGAGAGTCAGTGAGAGACTTTATTAGTCGACTAAAGCATATAAATTCTCGCTGTACTCCCGATGAGCGCTTCAATAACAACCAACTTCTTGATAGATTCATCCGAGGATTGCGCCATACATCCAACACTATAATAGAACTCTCATTTGTCTGCATATGCCTCCCGATTCCCCATAAAAACAAATTTCAAAGCTCCAAAGTAGCTAGAGAGTCATTGCAAAAATCATAAATTCACTTTTGTGGAACACCACAAATCAAGGCACATTCGTCCTCAGTATAAGTAGTCTATGATAGTTTCAAATGACTAAACAACAAAAAAACAGCCCAAACCCAAAAATTATGTCCAATAACACAAAGCAATACTCATTTGTGCTAATTATCCTTTTCTACAGGGGATCATGATGTCCCATCCAACATCAGGACATATTGTCAAGGTGTAGTGTGAGACAGGGCCTAGAATAGTTCCACCTTAGATAGAGCAGCTTGATGCATGAAGGAATGAGTCTGTGTATCCAAGTTGAGCACTTGCAAGAACACAAACTACATGTGTTTACAAGGCACATAAGTAGGGTGTTTTCTCTCCCGCTTTTGAAATTCCTCACACGTGCAACAAGGGAGCTCTGAAATCGTGAGACGGAATAGCTCAAATCCTTGGCACGTGATCCCTCGTCGGTGCCAACATAAAATACGTGTGATTCATTGCATAAGATGATTGCTTCCCAAACCACTTCAATTGAGAAATTTTTCCCCTTTTCATTTTTTCCATTGAACTCTTTAGTCAACTTCTCCCTTCATCGAACCCCCCGCTGATTGACCTTGGAGTAGTGTGGTGATCTCTTTGGTGATTGGAGGTTGAGCTTTCTCTCTCCAAAACAAAACCACTTGCACGAAGATCTTCAATCTCAACGATGGTGAGACTTGTCCCAAAAGTGACAAATTGGCCACACGTCAGGAGCAGGACCCGGTGGCCCCAAGACATGGGACATATCCACAGCCCATGAGTATGTATAGGTGGAGTTGCAAAACCATATAAAACTCTTCATTGTACCAATGGGGTAACAATGACGACCCCAAAAACTAGGTGTAGGAACACCCTCATCTGCCGACTCCCATAAGAGTTGATCAATTTCCCACACCTCATCTTGCTCTCTGGAAACCAAAACATGTGATGATGCTATGCGGTTATGTTCTTTGAATATCCCACAAGGTCTTATTGACATCTGCCTCCACAACATCCATACTGAATTGTCTTTATGGCACACGTGGACCCACTCGCTAATTCACTATTATGGTCGCGTACTCTGGCATGTGACTATTATTCTCACGAACAACACCGAGAATATTCAACACTAGGGCACCTATGTCGCACACTACATTTCCTATGAACATGTTGCATATCAAAAGAGTTTATTCCCACCTCTTCCTTGTTGAATTAGTCAAATCAGTAAGCGTTTTACCACAGGTTGCAGCAACCTCCCCATTGCAAACTTGTCTACTATGCCCTCAAGTTGCGGACCATTTCCTAAGTGCTTTCCTGTTGTAAGAAATGCATTGTAGTTTGAGATTTGCAAAACTGTTAAGGATAAGTCTGCACCAATAGCTTCATAGAAGGAAATGTGATTTTTGAATCCCACACTTGCTCTCACGTTAGAGTACTTTGCCTCAGTCAAATTTGTTGTCAGCACAAATAAGGCGTCTTCATTTTGCGTAAGAAACCACGACCCCCAATGGAAGGCCCTAACATCCCACCGTGTGCTAGTCAGGTTTCCAAGCAAGGAATCTCTCCCTTTTCACGGCATGACTATTTCTCCAAACCCTTCATGCTATGTTCCTAGTGGAAAACACAATATCTCTCTTTAACCTGCATGACCTTTTTAGCTTATACACGGACCGCATAGCTAACCAATTAGCACTAGCCTCATCGGCCATGAACCTTGAAAACTATGGAGTTCCAATTTTTTGGAGTAGCGAAAGGATTGAGTTGTGTATGCATTGCAATATTCTCCTCCACACTTTTCTTTTTGCCTAGATGAACCCTCTTCATAAGGGTGTTCATGAGAACCTAAATGAATAGCACATCTTGTGGTTGAGAAATGGTCACTAGGTATGCAGTAGTAGATAATAGCTATTTTAATTATTTTCTTCAAGAAGATTAAAGGTTCCCGTGACATCAGAGCTTTGGTGTAATTTAATCTTCTTAAAGGCGGTCAAAAACTTGTAGACAAAGAGTTGAAAGAGACAAGAAGTGAGGTGATTTTGGTAATTTTCTTGAATTTAAATTGAAGAAACATTTATTAATTTTGCTCGAGTAGTGGTTCGGTGGTGAAATTTTACCTTCTTCCAGGGTTGGGTGGGGGGCTTTGCTGAGGTTGAAGGGATATTTTAGAATGCTGTGTGCATTCCCAAATTCAAGGACAAAGAGGGACGTGAGGACAGGAGGGAGATGGGGTGGGAAAACATAGTGGTGAGGGGACGAGGGGTAGGGTTGAGGTGCCAGATGGGGGTGGGGGTGGTGGGGGTTGGGAGCTGGTGCTTGGATGAGAGGGACTAGGGGAAGGCAGTTGATCTGGGGGAGATGAGGATGGTGGGGGTGGCGATGGGAGTCCTCCTTGGTTGTCATCACTGCCATCATGCCCTCGTCATCGTCGCCATGAGCTTCAGCCTCTTAGTCTTTTGGGCCATGTTCTTTGAAAAATGCTTTCACCTCCACAGCTTCCTGAGGTGTGAAGTCTATCGAGAAGGCCACGTGCGAGTCATCAAACTGGTTGATGCCCGTGGCTTCCATTACCTCCATCTGTATGTGGAACCTCTGGTAAAGGATAAGAAGCCTAGATGTGGAGTATGGGGGAAGTTCGTTGTTGTTGCTGATGAGGGTGGATTGGAGAGGGTGGGTGGGGAGCTCATAGAAGATCTGGGGGTGGGTGAAAGACCTTGGAAGAAGAAATGGAGAATGAGGCTAATGCTGGAGAGGGGGAGCTTTGTAAGGATATAATTATAGGTTTGGTGGGAGAGTGGCTCGTCCAGAAAAGCGTTGTGCTGGAGCAGATTGAGTCGGGCACTCCGGTAGTGGAGGTCGAGGAGTTGGAAGGGGTTATGTGGGGGGAGGGCGAGGAGGGGCAGCTCCGTTACTGTATCCATTAGTGCATCCACCTTTCTTTTTGTTGCATTATAGGAAGGGGCAGATGGTTTCAGTGGCAGCTATGCTGCTTTGGCCTCTGTTGCATTTAGTGCGGCCTCCATCTCATGGAGTGTGTCCTCTGAGATCTCCCTGTATCGCTAGAAATCGTTTTGTGTCTTTGTGAGGGCCTCTTCTATAGCATGAGCTTGATCTTGGGAGTCTCTAGTAATGGCCTAGGATAAAGATAAATCGTGGTGGGCCCTCTATGCGGCAGCTTCTTGAGCTTGCTAGAGTTGTTGTTGGAGTTTGGTAACACTCGAGATGGCCTGCTTGAGCTGCTGCTCCTTCTCATCGAGTATGTTCTGAAGCTGGAGGTTGTTGAGGTTCGTAGTGTATAAATCTTATGCAATTTTCCTCTCTTGAGCCTTTGCTAGCAATATCTCTCTTTGGGACATGACTACCACCTTTTGTTGGTAGTATATACAATCTGTCATCTGAGTAATGAGCTCCCTAGACATATGAGAAAATCCTAGTGCAAAGTTCGGCACTGCTCCATGGGCCGCATGCACACTCTCCACATATGCTTAGCTTGATTGAAAGCTACCTGACCTTGCCCAGCGGAGGGTCTCCAGTGTGTTGACATGGGAAGAGTGAGGGGAGGAGGGGCCTGCTTCTGTTGTGAAGTGAGGGGGGAAATATGTGAAGCTGTCCGGGGGTGGGGTTTCATAAAGATTTTGATTGAAGAAGTCTTGCTTCTGCCTCTCCTCCTCTGCAACCTTTTGTTTGGCTTCCTCAGCTTCCAGCTCCTCTTGTGTAGGTCCTTGACTGGGCAGCAATGGGGGGAACTAGCTCCTTGCCTTTAGGTTCTGGGTGGTGGCGCTTTGTGGGTGGTGGTTAGGGAGAGGATAGCGCAGCGGGGGCATAGAAATGGGCACTGCATCTAGGCCACTGAGCTGGATGGCTTGGATGGCTTGGGGAAGCTCCTCCCACCCAGAAACATGGTAATGAACTTTCGTGAGGAGCGTGGCTGCTGCGAGCTTCCCCTGAGGATTGGAGCAAACAACATGGAGCTCCTTGTGGAGCTATTTGACCCAATTTATTGGTTGCCCTTGGTGCACCCTAGCCAAAATGGACATGTTGCATCTACTGAACCTATCTATCCAACGGGTGGTCAAAAGAAATTGTAGGGTCCTTGCTGGCATTACCAACTACTCTTGTGTGATATTGGCCCATTTGACCCTGTCATTGTTTGTTGCCCCCCTATAAGTGCCCTTGGTCAACTTGGGGCATTTGTTAGCCACAAAAAAGGCTGGTCTAGCAAGGGAGCTGGAGGGCATCTTTGATCAAATCCATGCTCAATTGCACTCTCTCTGGCTACCCCTCATTGTTGAGTACTTCACCTGTGCTCAATTGCACTCTCTCTGGCTGCCCCTCATTGTTGAGTACTTCACCTGTGTGCAGGTTGGGATCATATGTTTCTATGAAATAGAGGAAATTATAGAGATCTGGTCCCCACGGCTCCATAGTTGGCAGACCTCCTAGCCCCAACTGCTCCAGACATGATGTGACTACTGCAGGGTCGACTGGTGACTATCTTGTAACATGGCTTTGTAGAGGAGCTTGTGTTCTAATTTATGGTTGTTCTTTATGAGTGAATGTACAATGTGGTTACTAACCTGCTTCTCATGAGCGGCTCCCCTAGATGTGATAGCTGTGTGTGGGGTGGCGGCGGGCATATTCCTTAAAGTGTCCCCTGTCCTAAGAGTAGGGTGGTGGAGGACCTCAATAGAGGAGTCCGAGGTGTCGGCCATGGGTGATAGAGCATGTGAGCACATGAAGGCTTGAGAGAAAATTTGGTAAGAGTTTGGTTACACTGAGAGCTGAAACTAAGGAAATGAGGGGGTGGGGCCCATATATATACTTTTCTAGAAGGACACGACCGTGGTAACCTGAATGGTACGAGCATGGCATCCCTAGCAAACGGGCGTGGCATCTTTAGCAAATGGGGTAGCAACTGGGTTTGGATTTAGTATGAGCATGGCAGTTGTTGGAATAGGCGTACCAAGTTTTTGCTGAGGATGGAACGGGTGTGGCACTTCTTTTGGGGGAATGGTACGGCCATGGCAATTTAAGCAAAAGGTGGTGAGACCGTGGCACTTTCGGAATGGTCATGGCAATTGGGTTTGATGATGAAACGGCCGTGGCACTTCATTTGTGGGTTGGTACGACCGTTGGCAAGTTGAACAAAAGTTGGAATGGTCTTGGCTATTTAAGTGAATGTTGGTGCAACTGTGGCATATCTGGAATGGCCGTCGGCGGCAAATTTGAAGTTCTAAATGGTGCGGCCATGTGGCAAAAGGGGATGCGAATGGTACGGCTATGGTATATTTGGTACAACCATGGCACTTTTTGGGGGGGGGGCACCCTGAGTCAGGTTTTGTATGCTTGGGCTATGCTACCAGCACCCCATTGCAGGTTTTATACTAATTGCATGCCCAATTCGCCAAAGTTAGGAGTCAGTTCCAATTGGGTGATGGCAAGGTGGGGACGTTCGATTCTTGGGAGGGATGCAGAGGGGCTGATGACGAGGGAGTACCTGAAACTAAAGAGGTTGATGGTGGCGTTGGAGTACTCCGAGGTAGCCTTAAAATAACGGGTGGAGGAGTTGCTGATGTTGAGGGTATATCATTAGTAAGGGATATCGACGGGCAGAATGGGGACTAGAGTGTCATTGTGAAGCTTTTGCTTCCCTTTTTCCTTGGCAGTCATTGTGGCAGAGGCCATCTTGGGTTTCCATTGAAAGGTCGGTGATTGCGGAGTGACAAGAGGTGGGAGTTGGGGTCCATATTTTCTACAAAAATGGCAAGATTTGCATCTTTTAAGAAATGTGCCTGATCATAATTGCCCCATTGAAACTAGCATATCCTTACAAGGCAAATCTCACTCAATATATAGCTTTCTATAGGGAAATTTTCTTAAAACTTAAGGGCATAGATAATTTTCAAAAAATAAGAGGCTTCATTGGAGGCCTGAAAGGGAGTACAAGACGTAAGTTTGCTCTAAAGAGCCAAAAAACTTAGATGAGGCTATAAGATTTACAAAAGATTTTGACGATACCATGGGTAATGATAATCGTAAAGAAAAAGATAAGAGTTTTTCATATAAGCCTCATGGAGAAAATTTTAGCTCTAAAAAAAAGAAAGGGTTTTTTCTTTAAAAAGGAAGAACTTTCAAAAAAGCAAAAATCCAATCCTAGTAAGTTTCAAAAAAAGCAAGATTTTGAGAGAGCCGTAAAAGAAAAACTTTATTTCTCTTGTCTTGAGTTGGGACATGATAAAAAGCATTGTCCTAAGTCCCAAGGACAAGAACTTACTGGGAATGGTAATGATAAACCTAAAGAAAAATCAGTGAGCACTATTCAAGTGTTGACACTTAAGGATTCTCCTAAATATAAATCAATCAAGGTTTGTAATTCTGATGAAAAGCATTATTGTATGGTGGAAAAATCTATGTGGGAACCATCATTTGGACCACATGATCTGGTTCGAGTGCATGGAAATATTAAGGATAAAAAAGTTAGAATCCTCATAGATGATACAGCCACTCACAACTTTTTAAATTACAACTTGGTTAAGAAACTTAAGTTACCTCAAGTCCCAAGCTCTCATAAGTATATAGTATCATTAGCCAATGTCTATGATAAAGATGAGTGGGATACTATAGTAAACAAAATTAGGATAAAGATTCAAGAGTATGAAACACTTTTGGATTTTTAAGTGATGCGTTTGTCAACCACAGTGGTTATTTTCATTGGGAGAAACACTTTCAAGAAGCTATTTGCATAATACACTAACATTTGAGCATAAAGGAAAATTTATTACATTGCAAGGAGAGCACAATGTACCATCTTCTCCTTTGATATGTAATATTGAGCTCCAAAAGCTTCATCCAGATAATGAAATAGAACAACAGTTTTTCTGTTATGCAATGCCTCAATTTAAAACCATGGTGAAAATCTTGAAACAAAGATTTATTAGGCCAAGTGCAATCACAATAAAAAATAAATTTCATATTCCCATGATAGATGAGTTGTTTAATTAACTCAAAGGTGCTAAATATTTTAGTAAGATATATTTAAGGTTTAAATATCATCAAGTAAGAATTAGAATTGATGATGTGCCAAAAACAACATTTAGGATATCTTTTGGGCACGATGAGGTTTTAGTTATGCCTTTTGGTCTAACTAATGCTCTTGCTACTTTTATGACCATGATGAACAGTATACTTCATCCTTATTTAGGAAATTTTGTGGTGTTTTTTATTGATGATATACTAGTCTTTATTCAAAATGAACAAAAACATATTGAGCACCTTAAAAAATTATTTTACTTATTGAGGATAAACAAATTATTTGCTAAAAAAATCTAAATATGACTTCTTCAAAAAATAAGCGCAATATCTTGGACACATGGTGTCTGAGGAAGGGATTTGTATGTATCCTAATAAAGTTGAAGGTATAGTGAGATGAAAGGCCCCATATAATATAGATGAATTACAAACCTTTTTAGGACTTACAGGGTTTTACCAAAATTTTATCTGGAATATGCATAGATAGCTGTTCCAATGATGAACTAGCTTAAAGGGAAAGAAAAAAAATTTAGTTGGACTCACAGTCAGTCAACAAACTAGTTTTCAAAAATTGAATAATAGCTACGACCCTTATTTTGCAAATACTGGATCCAAATGAACCATTTGTATTATAAACGGATGCTAGTACTTTTATTGTAGGAGTAGTATTATTGCAGAAGGGAAGGCCAGTTGCATTTGAAAATAAAAAGGTGGATAAATTTGAGTTTTACTCAACTAGAAAATGCGTTGCTCGCTCACTTAAAAGGAAAATGTACTAATGACCCTAGCTATCAAGTAGTTTGGAATTACTTGATTAAAAAAGATAACTCTCAAATAGAGTAAAGAAAATGCAGCCTATTAGTGATAAAAGGGTATCATTTAAAAAAGATAGTGGCTCAAATAAATCACTTAAAGAAGGGTCAATAAGTGAAAAAGATCATTGGAAAAAAAAAATCATCGATAATGGGTACTTGTTATATAGAGGTCGCATTTGTGTACCTAAAGAGAAGAAAATTTTTGTGAGAATATTTTACTAGAATATTATGACAATCCAAGTTCGGGGCACCTAGGAATTTCTAAGATCTATGCACTTGTTAAAAGACAGTTTTATTAGGCAGGTTTAAAGAAGGCCGTCCAGAATTATGTTATAAAATTTCCTAAATGCCAAGCCAATAAAGCGGAGAGCCTAAAAGTAGGTGGAATATTACAACCACTAAAAATACCTAAGGGAAAGTGGGAAAGTATTTCTATGGAATTCATAGTAGGACTACCCTGAACAAGTAGAGGGCATGATTTAGTGTGGGTAGTAGTGGATAGGTTAACCAAGTTGGTACAATTTATACCAACTAAAAAAGAAGTAAAAGCACTAGAATTGGCTTGAATGTTTATCCGTCATCTATACAGATTGTATGGATTGCCAACAGATACAGTAAGCTATCAAGATACAAAGTTTATAAGCCATTTTTGGAAAGAAGTGTTTACAAAGTTGGACAACAAAATTAATATGAGTACGTCTGAACATCCACAAAGCGATGGACAGACAGAACGAGTTAATCAAGTCCTAGAACGTATGCTTCGAGCATATGTTAATCATAAGCAAAATAATTAGGATGAGTATCTTCTATTATTATAATTTATAGTGCTAAACATTCTACCACCGATTTTAGTCCATTCATACTAATGTATGGATTTCAACCTAGAGCACCCATAGCAGTTGGGTTCTGGGTAATACCAAATATGGATGATGAAGCCTTGATGGTGCCAGAATCCAAGTCTGGATCAATCAAGACTGAGAAAGAAGAGAGAATGATGAATGAACATCTAACGAAGGACAATGAGGTGCACGGGAATCTTCCTTGTAACCCAAAAACCTAACTCTTCAAGAGGAGCGAGAATCCCTTCCTTCACTTTTCCTTGAACAACAACTTGACCATGATCTCAAACACCTTTGGCAACATACAACTCTTAGATCTCCTCAAAGATCTAACGTGCCTTCATTGATGCAAACTCTCTTCCAAGATCTTGGAATATGTGGAATTGACCTTGATTCCCTTGCGGGATCTTTGGGAACTCTTCCTCAATATCTTGGAAGTGAAGGTCAAGAAATAGAAAAGAAGTCTAATAATGGCCTCTTTACTGCAAGGTCTATATGTTTTCCTAAAAGCAACTTTGTCCAAAAATAAAATCATCACCCTAGGAATGTAAAATTGCTGCAGACAATCTTGTCTACTCCAAACACTATTCCTTTAGGCCAACTCTTGCAAGGTAAGACTACCATGTAGAATGATGCACAAAAATGGCTAAGTAAATGCCTTAGCACAAAGATAGATGCGACTGATGATGAGGACAATGAAAATTCAAATTCAAATCGAGAAGGAAGTCTTCTTGAATTTCCTATTAATAAATTAGGAGAATACCAATATTATGATAGCGAAGACATGAATGCTATACTTTCGATTTCATATAAGGGATACAAAATTCCAGCCATACTTGATGGTGGACCTGGGGTGAGCACTAAGACATGCTGGGAGAAGTGGGGAAAGCCAAAACTCAAGCCCACTAGTGTGTCAGTTGAAATGGTGGATGGTTCTCTCGAACGGCCATTTGGCAAGGTCATTCAAATGCATATTTAAACATGTGGCATACTTTTGTTTATCATGGATTTCCCAAGGCCAACTAACTATTATGTTATTTTAGGAGGGCCATTCATGAGATGATTGTTGATGATTCATGACTAGGGAACTAATAACATTTATCTTCGAAAAGAAGAGCAATTGATCAAGTCAATTTGGCTAATCACAATACTCACCCAGCCACTAGGTCTCCAATAGATCTGGATTCTAATACTACTTCCCATTCAAGAGAATCCCCTGTAGCTAGTGTATGTCTTATGTGTAAGGAAAAATTAATCATCTCGAGAAGAAAAATTATGCTGAAAAAGCACATGTTATAAATGGAGACCTAGACATTAATCTTAACTAAATTGCAATGGAAATCAATAAACATAATCATAAGATAGCATCTATTCCAGATCCAACATGTGAAAATTGGATGCAATTATTGGCAATTCTAGATGTAGTACCCCAAAAATTGGAACTAAATTCTAGAAGGATAAAAACATGGAAGCTATTTTTTTTTGGAATGAATCCCATATCGATAAAGGAAATATCTAGTAATGGAGCTTCAAGCGGAAGTGATCGTGAAGATATCCTTTATAAGAAAATAAGAAAAGCAAAAAAGAAATTGGGTAAAATTAGGGACAAACCTTTGAGGATTAGGCCAATCCCCCACCCTAATCTTGAAAGTGAGAATCATTTCTTACAATATGTGGACGTTGTGCAATCCTATGATAAGTTCGTTCAAACTCTTGGATAGGATTTGAATTGAATCACTCCTATTCAAACCCTTGAGTTAGTTAGAGGAGCCAATGATTACACTGAAACATCTCACAAGATATCTCCTCTTAAAAGATGACTCAAAGTGCCAAAAAGAAGAAGAATAAGCTTCTGAAAGAAGCTAAAAAAGGAGCAAAACAAAAAACTTGAGAAGAGGAATAGCTTGAAGAAGACATGTCCAAAATCCCTGAGTATTCAGAAACTATAACTTAAGAGAACGCATTGTTTACGAGATGAAAAGGCTACGAGAACCAAGGAAGAAAGTGCAAGACCCCTCATATGAAGGACCTGCTACTACTAAGGTCAAACAAGTTAATCTAACTGAACCTGGTGAAGAGCCTAAGCCGGTTTACATTGCTACAGACCTAACAGAAGAGGAGGAGAAGGATCTTATTGATCTTTTGAAGGAATTCAAAGATATGTTTGCCTAGAAATACATAGATATGAAAGGAGTGTTACCTGAAGTTTGCAAGCACACTATTCCTATTATGGATGATGCCCGACCAATGAGGCAACGGTCTTGTCTTATGAATCCTAATTATGCAACATCAATTTGAGAGGAACTTGCCAAGCTACTTTAAAGGAAGCTCATTGCAACTTAGCTAGGAAGGCATTTCAAAGCTGAAGTCACAGTAAGAAAGTCCTTCGGGCTAGGTTATGGTGGCCTACATTATTTGGAGATACTATAGAATTGGTTAAAAGAGGTGATGAATGCCAACGATTTGACATCACTCACATAACAAAGATAGAATGCCATTGACTGCTATCATATCTCTTGGTTTATTCCAAAAATGGGGCTTGGACTTTATCGGTCCTATAAGTCTAGCAACAAAATCTACAAGGGCAAGATATATCATTGTGGCCATGGACTATTGTTCAAAATGGGCAGAATCCAAAGCCACAGTAAAAGCTAATGCTCGTAGTAAAGCAAAGTTTATCTAAGAGAATATTATTACTCGCTATGGCTACCCCCATCGTTGTGGCCATGGACTATTGTTCAAAATGGGCAGAATCCAAAGCCACAGTAAAAGTTGATGCTCGTAGTAAAGCAAAGTTTATATAAGAGAATATTATTACTCGCTATGGCTACCCCCTATCGTTAGAAATATTGAGTGATAGGGGAACACGTTTCATAAATAAAGTTGTACATTTCCTTTTGGGAGAGGACCCATGGGCCGGATGGGAATAGGCTCGAATCAGTGGAGTTTTAATAATTAAATTAAAATAACAGGAATACGCTTAGAATTCGAGTAGTTAAATAAAAACCTAAAGAATTTCTCAAATGAGTAGATCAACGGCTGTGCCTGATTTCGATTAGGAAAAAAGCGTTGATTTCCTCAAATGATTAGATCAATGGCTATGCTTGATTTCGGTTAGAAAAAAGCGTTGATTTCTTCAAATTAAGTCAGTGATAGTTTTCCTTCTTTTGGTTTAATCAGGTGAAGGATAGTTTAGTCTCTTGACCCTGTTAGAAAATTTGTTAAGAAAATAAAAAAGGTGGAATCGCCCCCGTTTTTCGGGCAAGGAAAAATTTTCCAATTTTGGTTTCGGAATGACCACCAGTTTAGTTTCGTTTTCAAACATTAGAGCCCTGAGTGGGAAACCTTACCCTGCGCAAGAGGAAGCTACTTCCGCCTGCTACTATAGCAACCGGGAATTCGGTGCACGGAGGGGGCACAGGGGTCTCACAGCAGTTGGTATCAGAGCGCTGTTGTAAACTTATGAAATAGTAGCAAAAATTGCCTAAAATTTTAAAGTAAATCTGGGAAATAATGTTTTCACTTGCTAAGATTATGTTTGAAATGAATTCATAAATTGAACTGGATTTTTAGATGGATACCCCAAATTTGTCTAGCATTCTTGGACTCTCCTAGAGTCAGGATATGATTGCCTTTTCCTTCAAAAATCTCATCAACTCTGCTACAACTCGAGAAAGCAGAGTGAGATTTGCTCGTCACTTTGAGGATCTATACTTTCCTGATCTAGTAGAGTGACGTCAGCATATGTGGTTCTCTGGAGGGCGAAGTATTAACGTCAATACCAATCAATGTTAGAGACTTAGAAAGAATATCTCGCTAGCCCATGATCTTGATAAGGCTAGGGGTTATTCATTATGTCCAACTCTATAGTCATTCACCTCGGAATTTTAAAAATTCTTGCCGAATTTTTAGACTTCTTAGCTGCTTTATTCCTGGGAGTAGAATTACAGCACCATTATCAGTGATAAATCGTGTATATCATAGTATGTCTCCATCGTAGTATCGCCTTTTTATGCGTATGCGATTGAGGTGGTGACTTTTGGAGCCGACATGCTCTATGTATATATCAAAAACTCTTGATGATAAATGATGTTTTGTAAAAGATTTCAAATTGTTTTCGTGGTTGTGAATATTGGTTAATAAAATTATCAAAGTGAATCTTGTTTTTAAGAATTATGATGCAATATTTAATTGTTTAAGAAGTAAATCTCAAAAATTAAATAGTCATAAATCTGATGACAAAGTTAAGTTGACAAAAATCTCATTTTGTCAAAATCATGAGGCACGCAGGCCGTGGTAGGCAACGGGATCCTCTTACCGATGATGAAGAGTTAGATCTGAACGTTCGTAAAGCCTTGCACCAATCCCAACCTGGTCCCTTCAAGGGTGAAGGGGAACAGTTTTAGGAGAAATAGTGGAAAAATGGATCGACGCAATGGAAGAGTATTTTGATGAGAGGAGCAAGATGGCTCTCGCCAGATTGAAAATTGTGGAAACGGCCAGGGTCGCATGGAGGAACCATTGCGAGATAAACCGTCTTGATCGAAATACCCAGACCTGGTTAGATCTTAAAGCTTACCTCAGGATGAGGTTCTGTCCTCCGAGCTTCCTGGAAACTAAAATGAATGCGTTCTTGGAATTGAAGCAGGATAGCCGGACAATTGAAGAATACCATTAGGCATTTGCCCTTCCCCTCAAATATTCTCCACTTTTGGATGAAGAGAAACTGATGGCCAAATTCATTCGAGGGATGAACGAGCAATTGGACACATTAGTGAAAAATGCCAAACCAGTCTCAATGGCAAAAGTTGTCAGAATGGCAAAGGACTTTGCCAAAGCATTTATTGTTAAGGTCCTAGAGCAAAAGCCTGCAGCCTCAAACTTTAAAAGGTTCCAAACCCTCGGAAGTGCTTCAAACTTTCCATCCCCAAAGAGGCAGCAAGGCCCTAATCAGAATCAAGATGCTGGGAGATTCAAAAGTGAAGGAAGGCCCTTCCCTCATAACACTTTCTCAGGAGCCCCACCTTTTTCAAGGATTCAAAGGGATGAGCTTAGAAGTGAGAACAGGTGTTTTGGATATCAGGGTTTTGGTCACCAGCTTAAAGACTGCCCGACTCCTGCCATGTCGAGAGGGCAGGGAAGTCAAGGACCCAGAGTGCAGAGACCAACCCCTTCATGTATCAATCAAATCAGGGTCCGTCTTACCAAAATTAGGGCAATCCCAGGAGGACTCCAGCTCTCAGCCATCTACCTCTGTTCAGAGTAATCTCAGAACTCCCTCCCCCCTAACAGGGGTAGCCAAAGAGAAAGAGTTCCGTCCCAATCTGCAGTAGCAGCCATAGCAATTACGATAACAGAAGTAGTGGAAGAGGAAAGAGGTCAAATTTATGCCGTAATTGAAAACCAAGGGCCAAATCGTCAATTCTCTGTCATCCATACTCCAGCTGAGTATAAGGGTAAGTCATTTAAGCTTTTGATTGATTCAAGCAGTACTCATTCATTTATTTCCCCAGGATGCTTGCGTAATCTAGTCTTAGAACAGAAATCAGGGAAACCTATGCAAGTTGAATTGGCCAGTGGGAAGATTCTTTTCACTCACCATGAGACAGATCGCCAACTAATGTCAAGGAGGATTCACAACCTCCCCCTTCAACCAAAAAGAAAAATCCACCAAGACAACCAAATTCAAGGTATCTCAATGGTATCACGATGTGGGTGGAGAAGTAACTACTTGTAGCTCAAGACTACTACGAAGGTGCCAAACAAATTTGGGTGCCTCGACAGTCAAAGCCTCTTCCTCAACGCAGTACTCAAAGGCTAAGGAAAAATAAAAGAACTCCACAAAAGCCTATATGAGTTCCTCAAATAACTCCAAGTCAACAAGTGTGGGTACCCAAAAGATTACTACAAGCACAAGGGTACTACCAAGATAATACCGAGGCTTGGATTCCCAAGCACATCACAAAGTCCCCTAAGCTTGCATAAAGAAGAAAGCCTCAAAACCAAAAGCATCAGCCACCAATTTATAATGTTCATCAAAGGTGGGTGCTTGTGCACGTGCTTCAACAACAAGGATACTATGATGGTAATCCCATCATATGGTTGCCAAAATCAAACAAAGTGAAGACAACCTTGCTATCAACTTTTAACCCCAGCAACTTCACCTAAAGTTTGATAAGAATAGCAACCCAAGCAAGTCACTCAACCACTCTCGTGCATTCAACACCTACACAAGAGCTTGTGTGTTCAAGCAACCTCAATGATAGTAACCAACCCGCAATCTTATCTACCGCATTGAGCCAAAAATTCAAGAATCGATTCCCACCTCTGCAAACGGAGACTTATGAGCACATCAAAGACAAACTCACAATGCTCTTTTCACCCCTCCAAATGTGAAGCATAAGTGAAGAAGCTACGTGGCAAACATTGGAACCTGTTCCCTCAAAAAGGAGAGTAGCCACAAGAATCTATTGCTCATAAGGTGGTAGTAAATTAAAAAAAATGCACAAACACAAGGGAGTCACACATATGGCCTACCTAAAAGTGATAAAAATCACAAGCAACTCCCAAGGATCTTTAAAATAGCCATTATATTTTCTTAAGCTTATAGCTTACTGTTCTTTTAGCTATGATAATGTAGCAGCTGCTCCATGAGTACATATCCATACTCATGCACTAGAGAACATTTGCACCAAAGCCTCACCATCGACAACTTCCAGGTACATCTCTGGATGGGGGGGCCATAGTGGGTGAAAGCCTGGTGTCAATGGTACATTTTCCTTCAAATTACAAACCTCTTCAAATGACGCTACCATCTTCAAACCTCTTCAAATTACAAACCTCTTCAAATGACGCTACCATCTTCACCAATCAATGATCTTCAATCCTTAGTGAAGATATCTACATTAGCCTCGTAAGTCGACGTAATTCTTTCAATCCTTGCCAACAAGTGGCTCCTTTAATGAAAAGCACCAGCTTAATAAGAGTCTATTTGACTCACTTATTGTACTTTATGTATATCTTCTTCATAAGAACACTTGAATATACATAAAAACATAAAAAGCACATGGCAAGAAGCATACATAAACATGTCCTACTCAACAACATTTGACAAGAATCTTGCCACAAAGGGACATCATCGAAGGCTAATTTCTTCAAATGAGGAATGTCGCTTCAATGAATCAAATAAGGAACTAAGAATCACCATCTCGTTTTGATGATTATGTCTACGTTCCTCCGGATCCTTCCCTCTCTTCTCTCCCATTATCAACATCTCTTAGCATCCCCACTAACACAAATCACATGTACCCTTGCTTATAATTTCCAAAAACAAAGTGAGCAAAAAACCCCAAAAAAACATTCTCACACAAATATAAAAAAGCAATCACACTCGGTTAGGAATTCCCAATAAACCACTAACCTTTTCATTCACTAACTAGCTTTTCTTATTCCTTCTGAAAGAACAAAGACCATTGAAGGTTACTCAACATCAAAGCCATCGACAAGCTTATCAATTCTCCCCACACAAAAGTCTTCAACGCAATCACGAGGACGAAATCACCATCAGGAAGGGGGGAATGTTAAACCATTCCTAGGGTTAACAAGAGCTACCACCATTATCTTACATCAAGGAGTCAAAGTAGATAGATCAAAGGGTCATACATTCAAGATATGAAGCAATGGTGTCCAAATTCACAATTTGGACGGGTGCCCGTAATGGTGTGACGGAGTATTTATGGCAATTCCCGCTTCAAGAGCATGTGCTAGCATGTAGGATGAAGTCCTAAGTGATGTACTTTGTGGAAATATTATGAGAGTGGTCATTGTAATAGCATTAGGCCTCTTATGAGCCTAAAGTGCCAACCGGCCACAGTTTAAGTGTGTGTGAGCATTTATGGCCATGTATATAAGTGAATTTCTCTCATAATACAACATACTCTCCCATTGTGCAATTGAGTCTTGCTCTTGCTAATCTCTCTCTAATGCATGCCAGAGTGAGAGGAGGGACGAGTACCCGTAGTGCAACGCAGCGGTGTGATAGCGTGCACGGGAGGTACGGTGGAATTGCTTCTCAAGGAGTTGTAGAGCTTGGAGACCTCAAGGGTTATGAGCTCAGCCATTGGAAAGATCCTCAACGAGATAGTTGCGGTTCACTAGGTAGTCTCTTATTGGATGTGTTTCAAGGAGGGTTAGGGTGAGCCATAAAAACCACCCATACAGTGTTATGAGTGTGGGACCTCACGAGTGGTTGATTGTCCTAATAGGAAGGGAATGGCAAGTACCTCTACAGGTGCTCTTGCCGTGTGTAGGGTATTGATCACATGTATAAGGATTGTCTGCTAAGACTAGGAATGACAGGAAAGGCTCACGAAGGTAATCCCAACACCAATCTTAACCTGCTGAGTATGCTAGAGATGGTTTTATCCAAGTAGTCTCTCTCAACGCTATAACAAGACTGCAACATTGGCAGAGACCTACAACACATGCTGCTGCAGAGGCGTCAACCTCGCAAAACCAGGTCCAAGTAAGAGCCCGTGAACAAGCACAAGCGAGCAGGCACTCAAGAAAGAAAGCCTTAAAGATCGGCAAGGGTGAAAGCCGGGTGGCTATTAAAAGCAGTTCAAAAGACGGCACTACAATTCATACATCGACTTCTTCATCTAAAGAGGAATATTTGCTATGCGCTACTGCCCAAGCCAGGGAACCTATTGACATGCACCAACTACCAAAAAATCTTACTAAGTATGTTTACCCCATTGAGGAAAAGGAGAGACTTCTAGCAGCCCAAGAATTGGTGAGGGAATGCCAAGTGCAAATAGAAGATGAGCCCCCTACCGCCTACCTTGAGCCACGCCCATCAGTCTCAAACCTGAGACTCGCTGAAGAAGCTAAGGTATACCCTGGAGAGCTTCCAGACCAACCACCCCCACAAAGGTTAACAGAAGTAGCAGCTTCCACTTCAACAACTAACCCCCAGCAGGGAAACATGGTGGCCGAATACCTTAGAAACCTGGGAGATGACCATTTTAGGGAAACGAGCACATAAATCCCTATTCATATCCCTTACACTCAAAAGAGCTTAAGACTAAGCCAAACCGGCCCTCCTCGTCGTGAAACAACCCCCTTTCCAAGAGATGTTGCAGGTCTCTCTTCCTTCCTCTCTTCTTAGGTCCAAATCCCTATCGCACTTTGCTCCAAAGTAGCCCAAGTCTATGCAATGATCTAAAGGATTGGATGGCAGGATGCCTTAGGACAGGCATGCACGAAACCATGGAGCCTAATAGCTCTAACAAATCTGAGGAAGAAGAATTTGGCATACCCCATAAGGTAACTGGAACCCCCATGGTTTGAGTGAATAAGCTCAAACAATACTTTGAAGGTGATGAACTCAATGCAGTCTTGCCAATAACCTTTGATGGCCTCCAAGTTATAATAATCTTAGATGGAGGAGCAAGAGTGAGAATTGTAACAAAACAATTTGCTCAAAAAAATAGGGAGCACCCACCATCGATGACACCACTTCGCTGGTTAAACTTGCTAATGGAGCCACAGCTATAGACCCATTGGTCTACTGAGGGATCTTAAGATTAAGATCCTAGGAACTACTTACTGCCACACCTTCGTGGTGATGAATTTTGGATGTCAGCCTCATGAGAGAGTATAAAATGATTCATGATTAGGATACCGACCACATATACATTCGACGAAAAGATATAACATTCAAGATCCATCTACACACGTGGAAGGTCCACCCCATGAGCGGGAGACCGTTTGCTGAGGACTCTGTCACAATGACGCGATCCATTATTGTCCACCTATGCCAAACATGCCATAAGACACTTGAAGATGAAGGGGAGAGTGAGGGGTAAGCACCGCTTCCAGAGCCGGATGCATATCCTTGCTACCCGGGCATTTTGCCTAGATGCACTGGTACAATGGTTGCTAAGGTAGACGAGCAAGAGATTACATCTCTATACATGCTCAGTTTAGCATACCTGCCCAATGTTGCCACACCCGAGGACTTGAACAGGCTATTAGAGCAAAGCCATAAGGGGGTACACACTCCCATAGAACGCACAAGCCTAGGGGATTCCCTGGGCTAGAACGATACGTCTTCCCAGATGATTCAGATACCCATTAGCTAAAGTATGTGGGGGCAGTGGAAGCACATGACCACTTCAATGAAATGTGGCAAAAGGAGTTTTTTCTATTTTAAACATATCTCTAAACTACTCTACATATGACGTCATGTGGTTAGAGGCACTAGAATCTATATACCAAATATCTCCTGATCTGGACACATCTCCTATTGTGGAACTGAGCATGTGTTGCATCACAAATAGATGCTCACTTTTAACATCACCATATTTGTTTGATGATGTATGGTTGTGCCTAGTATCATTCTAGTTTTTATAGCAGTTCTTTGCCATGCTTACCAGAGTAATAGCACTCTATACTATTTGCATTTTGATTTCTTTGCCAACCATCTCGGCCTCCCTAGCTCCCCCTATCTCTAAAGTGTTCTTTTTCACATGTCTATACAATTGATTCATGTTGTTGTTTTTGCCCATGATTTATGTTTCCAAATCGACCTCCACCTCGACCTCTAGATGATGGTTTGCCTTTGCCTCTATCTGTGTCTGAGTAAAAAGGCATGCTCATTTGAATTTCCACAAGATGAACCTCCCTAAATATTCATCTCCTCTCACAGATGAGAAGAGCAATCAGTTCCTAAAAAATCAAGCAAGTTCTCTGAAACTCTAATGGAGGTCTAAAACTAACTATGTTCCTTGCCAAGACTATTAAAGATCACCGAAACCATATCATCATCTACTAGTGATCCAATAGAAATAAGGGCATCTACAAGTCCTTCATCGAGTAATCATTTATACTCAGCTTCCCTTTGGTCAGATTATGTAGCTCCTGCTTTAGTTGCATCTTTCGAACTTGGGTGTTTATGCTGTATATCTTCACCGAGATGTCCTAAGCCTCCTTAGGTGTTTGTGCATCCTATATATGCACAATCATACAATTAGCCGCACTGAAAGACAACCAATATAACACATTTGTAGCTGTTTGTTGTGAGGTCAGATTGTCTTTAGTAACCTCGAGCTTCTTTTCATCACTTATGATGAATTCCCAATATCATTTTCCCATAAGGAAATCAGTCATTTTGAACTTTCATGCATGGAAGTTATTCTTGTCTAGCTTCTCGCTCACAATATATGACAAGCTATTAGATCTTTTTACTTGCAGCAACTTACTAAATAGTGCATGTAAAAAACCTTTTACGCAGTGAATTTGCAATCTTTAAAATGGTACTGTGAACCTGCTATAATGCTATTGTATGTGAACCAATCACATAAATATACATCCAACAACACTTATAGCACTTAGATTCTCTACACAGACTATCCTGTAATCCAATTTTTGTTGGAACTTTGCTTTGACCGAAAATTGGGCATGTATAGTCAAAATCGACACTTTCACGAAAATCTTGCAAAGCCAAAACGGGACGCGAATCTCACCAAAACGTTCAAAAATTATGTTAATATAGTTCATTGCATACAATATTGTCTTCTTCCTTCACCCATGAGAATGCCTTAATCTAAGACAATGACTTCCGTGCTCGCCCGTAGCTCTCACAACTACCAAAGGTGTTGCTCCAAAATCAAAGAGGGAAAGAGATGGAAATACCCTTACCTGTGTACCGCAGATGGAAATACCCTTACCTGTGTACCGCTTCCTTGCTTGCCTTAGCTCTCACATGAATCGGAGCTCTGATACAATAAAGAGTGCGGGGAGATTGGAGCTTGAGTTCCTTGTGAAACATACACATAAGAGAGAGAGCAAGACATAAGAGAGAGAGCAAGACATAAGAGAGATGGATGGTTGAACTTTTCTTCTATCTTCTTCTCTTCTCTACAATCATAAATTAAAGAGAAAAGAGTACATACTATATGGGAAAGTACTCTCCTAATATAACATATAATGGCCAGTCCTCTCTATAATGTGAACTCGACTATATGAGTTGGCACTATTACTATGCCATACTCTAGAAAGTACCAAAGCTATCACCCAGTGGGTCACACAACCTATCATCCCCAATGGTGGCATATCAACCATAATCTCACCAACCATGCCAGTGCCAGTGGCATAAGTGCTAAAGCTATTACCCAGGCGGGTCATCAATGTCCCCAACCACTTTGGTGGCATATCAACCATAATCTTACCAACCATGCCAGTGGCATAAGTGCTAAAGCTATTACCTAGGCAATGTTCACAACACTAGTTAAGCCCGATATCTCAACAGAGAAAAGGTGACTCCCAAGCGTAAAAAAAGATGAAACAATGTCTACGTGATTTCCTATATATGTGAAGCTCAGTTTGGAAGCCATAGTGCGTGAGGGGTGTGTGTGTGTGTGTGTGAGAGAGAGAGAGAGAGAGAGAGAGGAAATGAGAACTCTACCTCAAGGTGGCTGAGGCCCTGCCTCCTTTTTTCCCCCTATAGTGTGCCATGCACATGCAAGAGAGAGAGAGAGAGAGAGAGAGAGAGAGAGAGAGAGAGAGAGAGAGAGAGAGAGAGAGAGAGAGAGAGAGAGATCTAATTGTGGCTTGAGCACTTTGCACTTTCTTACACATTGCAATGTTGCCCTGCTTGCATCCGTGCATGTGAACAAAGCCATGATTCAAGAGAGATGATAAAGCTTATCTCACAATCCTTGCCCCGCTTGCATCCATGCATGTGAACAAAACCATGATTCAAGAGATAACTATAATTCGACATCTCTTGCACGAGAGAGAGAGAGAGAGAGAGAGAGAGAGAGAGAGAGAGAGAGAGAGAGAGAGAGAGAGAGAGAGAGAGAGAGAGAGAGAGAGAGAGAGAGAGAGAGAGAGCTGTATTAACGTTTACTAGAGGCCGAACACTCGACCTATGAGACAAATCAATGTACAACTGTAAATGTCTTCTGGATGTCCATTAAAAAAAGGACAAAATGAACATGAAATAAACTATGAAAGTACTGAGCTAGTGGGGGGGTGTGATGGATGGAGCACTACTGCTAGAGGCTTAGTATGCAACCTATATGCGCAGGGTATACAAGAATGCAATGCAGATCTGTCTAGCTCCAACCAGTACTATAATGGGGGTGTAATATGTGATACATAGGTGATGGCGAGGCAAAAATACCTCGGAGCATGATCTCCAAGTGTGAGTGTAAGTGAGCTAGCTGCTCCTGGATATGGTGCTGATGTCAAGCCCGTATCTCTGTGATCTCCCTTTGATGTAGTCTGGGAATCTGGTAGCCTGGTGCTCTCAGTCTCCGTCTGGCTCGGAGGTCCGCAGCGCACTGAAGTGTAACCCCCTCCTGTGTCAGGGTAGGCACTAGGATAGATCTCTGGAAGAAATCAATGAGCTGGAGCTGTCGCCCACCTCTCCCTGTGGTATGAGTCCGTAGCAGTGTCTCTCTATGGCACTGTGTCTCTAGCAAGAAATGGCCAAATCTGCAATGGTTGGTGGACTCCATGATCTGGCGGAGTGAGAGATGTCCACTAAAGATGGTGGTGTATCTCTCTCTAATGACACTATATGCTCTGCATCTGCATACATAATGTTCCTCACTCTCAACCTCCTCCTGGCATAGTTTGCATATCCTCTCTGCTATGGGGATCTGTGCTACCCCACCTGCCTCAATCTCAAGCTGGTGTGATGACACTTTGAGTTGGCCAATCACCACTTGGGCACTGTGAGGCATGTACACATCCATGTATCCAGGTCTGTATGAATCCATCCGCTGAGATACGCATAAATTGATCTTTGTAGTATAGCATCTTCGGTGGTAGAGGCTAATTGGGGTGTAATCCAAGTCTCTTGAGTGTATCGCTGCCATAAATCCTACCGAAGGACTATGTTCCTCTCACTGTGAGAGAGCTAGATGTGTGGTGCATGTATATCATATTGGAAAGGTGGCAGGTGATCTATGTCAAGACCATGCTGAGTGAGCCACTATATCATCTGTGAATACCATGATCTCCTATCTCCACTCTCTGTGAGCTGCCTGGATGCCTCAAAAGCTCTATGTGAGAGTCGATCTGATGGCATATCTCTAATCCTCTGTATGAAGCAGATCGTCTAGAAGAGGGCCTCTACTAGCATAAGAGGTGTAGCAACGGACAATGTTATGTGGGACGGAGGGTTTGCTGCGGATCATCCGTGAGAGCATGAGAATCTGAGGCCTCTCTATCTGAGACCATGTGGAGGTGCCCATATTGTTGCAGCATACATCAAAGCAGGGGTGACCAGTGTGTCAAACAACCACCCCTTCGTGTGGGCTTCCTAGAAGTGTGCCTAGTGTGACATTGTATCTCTAGCATGGCCAGAGCTGCATACCCTCGTGTGAGTCTATCCTTGGCTGCCTGTGCCATAATAAATCTTCCTGGCAGAGTCGTAAATGTAATCCCCAGGTACACATATGAGTCTACCACCTCTACCTGTCCTCCTGCTAGTGTGAAGACGGCCTGTCTCATCGAACCGGCCCTGAGGTGTGGAAAATCATGGCCTTGGTTTTCCCAAGGTTCACTATAAGCCCCCCTCTGTGTGCAGAAGTCATCGAGTGCATGGAGATGGTGCTTTAGTCCCATCTATGACTCAGAGACCAGAATAATATCATCTGCATATAGCATAATGTGGACTGTGGTACCTGAGATGTCTACCTCGTCCCCACCACCGTGACCAATGAAGTTAGCCACCTCATTGATGTATAGCCCAAATAGTGTAGGAGGGAGTGGGAATCCTTGCTTCACACCTAGTGAGTGAGTGTGAGAGAGAGAGAGAGAGGACGCCTCAATTCCACAGCTAGTGAGTGAGAGAGGAGCCCTCGATTGCACATCTCAGGGAGAGACCAAAAGAGGGAGCACTCTATGATGGAGCTTTCTAGATTGCACAGATAACTTGATGTACCCCACCCAAAGAGTGGTCATGCTTGCCACACATCCTCATAATCAAGCAATGCCATTTTTTTGGCTTTTTAAACGAACTAACTAGGACGCTTGGGTAGCCTTATCCGCTTGTACATAAGTGATCGAATGAACATGAATCTGTAAACATACTTGGAAAGGGTGCTAGCGGCACGTTTGCTACTATTGATGGACTGCACGCCTACGCTTTGGATCGATGTAGATCTTGAAGGACCTCGCAAAAAGGATAATTACAAATTGGTTAGCACATTTGAATCTGAACTACACATCGTTGTTCAAGTCATATGAATTTTGTGCTTGTTTGTACGAGTGAAAAAAACACACACACAAAGTATGGTGGGAGTTGGCACAATCCTCCCCAAAATTTTATAAGCTTTGCCTACATCTTAATTTTGTTCTTGATTTGGATGTTTTTTTGCAGATTGCAACTTTGGTTCCGAGGTCGAAGATAACTCGTGCACACCGATAGTTGTTATACCTCTACCTTAATCAGAAATCATAAAACAATATCACATAAGACTCGTTGCATCATCGACTTCAATATCACATACTAACAAAGGTATTCCTATTTTTCGCTCTTTTATATTCAAATAAACTAATGGCCACTTTCAACACTGAAGGTGTATCTTTGGTCCACTTTCGATACTGAGAGTCTTATTTGTTGGGAAACGGGGGTAGGGCATGTTCCCTTAAGTTTCTACTGCAAGTGGCTATCGTTCTTTAATTAAATCTTTCTTTAAAAAAGTGCCCCCACCCGCTCCTGCATTCTCCTTGCTTTGCCTCTTCCTTCTCTCGCTAGCTACGCTAGAGCTAGACAACCCTTCTTCATGTTAATGCATGCAACCCTGCCCTCTAGCGTACATATCAACCAAGGTGCTACCAATAACTAGATCTATTTCAACCAGCTTCATTGATTCAATTTCAACATGCATTTCTTGCCCTTTTTCAGTGACTCCTCTCCCACAAGCTTTCAGACAACAAACATAGATCATGGCATCTGCAAGGACACCCTTGATTTGCAACTCTTCCTAACAATAAAGTGCTTGCCCACCTTGCCTTGTCCATCATATCTTGTAATCAAAGTAGCCCATGAGACAATGTTCCGACTTGGTAGCCTATCAAATGCTTGTTGTGCACTATCACAAAGCTTGTGTTCTGCCTCAAAGGCTTTGTAGTCTGTGCGAATTTTGGAGAGGGGGACGACCTTGGCTATGGAGAGGCCCTTTTTTGCAAGCTACTGCTTGGTTTCTTTATGCTTGAGGTCCTTGGCAATCGTCTATGAAGAGGAAAATATATTATGAGGCGCAAGGATTCGTTCTGCTCTACTCGGGGATAGCTTTGATTTGCTTTATTTTTTCCTTGAGTAGTTGAGGGCATTCTGATTTCCTTTAATTGTGTGCATGCTTGAGGTCTCTATACTGCTGCCACATGTGTAGCTCTGCTTGCATGCTTTTGTGAAAGGGTCTTAGGCTACCCAAGGTAATCAATGTGTGCATTTGTGAATCTTCTCGAGCAAGAAAGGAGTTGGCTAACCCTAGTATGCCTTTGCATGATAAGAAACTAGCATGATGGATATACCTTGCCTTTTCGAAGTTTAAAACTAGGATTTCAAGCTGATGCTCAGAAAAGTTCTCAATAGTGAGAGCCTAGAAATGAACAATCTTGGCCTTGCATCCCATAAGAAGACCATGCTGAAGCATACATCGTAACCATGTCTCTTGCTTAGAAATATGGCGAGGGTTCTTCTCATTGAGGGTTAGAAACATGGGTAAAATAAAACCCTACCCACCAACAACCATTTGTTTGAAACAATTAAGATCTTTGCTCACCACACCCATGTTTTGCATATCCTGCAATTAGTGCATTCCAGGAGACCATAGTTCGAACTAGAAGCTCGTCAAACGCTTCTACAAGTGAGCCACATCTTGATTTCATATAAACTAAGGTGTTGGCAACAAAGTGGTCTCTTTCTAATCCTTTTCTTGGTAATTTCAACATGTATTTCGTGTCCTCTATGTGTGGATCCTATGCTACCAGGCTTTTAAGCTACAAGCAAATGTGATGTCATCCGGAGAGATGCCTACATGTTTCATATGTTTGAAATAGTAAAGTTCCTCCTCACCATGCTCGTGTTTCACACATCCTGCAATTAGCGCAGTCCATGACACTACATTTCGAACTGGGAGTTTGTAACACTTCCAATGCTTTTAGAAGGGAGCCACATTTGAAATACATATCAACCAAGGAGCTGTCAAAGAAAACACCTGTTTTTAGCAACCGCTTTCTCTCAATCTTAGCATGTATTTTGCAACCGCTTTCTCTCAATCTTAGCATGTATTTTGCAACCTCTTTCCAGATCCTTCAGCCTAGCACAAGCTTGTAGTAAGGCCATGAAAGTATATCAATTAGGATATAGAGAATCATCCTTCTGCATGCATCCTGATACATGAGCTTATCAAAAACCTGTTGGGCATAGCACATGCTTCCAATCTCCACCAACATGGAGACAAGGTAGTTCCCAACAAGTGATATATGGGTGTCTAGTCTGCTTTTGCACATGTAGGCATGCAAGCGGAGCCCATGGGTTAGGTCTCTCTCCTTTCTGCACTTGAGTAAGATGGATGCAAGGTCGTCAATCGAAAGGAAGGATGACACACCTTCTTGCAAAGAAGAGAGTGCCTCCTCTAAGCTACACATCTCCCAATTGATGTTGTTGTGCTTGATTTCTTCTTCGTGTACTTTGTGGGACAAAGATTTTCTACTTTCTGAAGTTTTAGCATGTCTTGAACCCAACTTGGGTTTTACAAGTCGACCACCATCGATAGGGACTTTGTGGTGAGACTAAGCTTGTTTTTCAGTATATATTTCATGCAAAGGGGCACCAGAGACTTGCTAGCATCAACGTAAGTTGAGCCCCAATCTAATGTAGTATAGGTTTTTTGCTCTGCAAAATTGGCACAACCCACTTTTGTTCCTTCCATAAGCGCTTTGTACGTGCTCTTGGCCTACTACCTTTAGGCAAGAAGCCATCTCCGCTACATTACGTTTGCTCGACTGTAGGCGAACAACGCCTTTCCCCTCTTCCTTATTTTTACTAGCATCATGTCTAGTTTTATTAATCATGCTTTATTAAAACTAAACTTGGTCTTTTCCCAATGCTTGCTTTTGTGCAATCATGTTAGGCTACCCAAGGTAAAGGAAATGCACTTTAGTAAAACTTGGACTACATTAAGTTTGTTCTTTTAAATATCCGAGACGGAAAGGTTTTTGCTGCAAATTTAAGAACTCGTGTAACAAAACCCCTAGGCAAACCCTGGGGAAAAAATGCAGGCTCTCCGAGCGAGCCTTCTGCGCCAACTGAGGGTACCAGTACGTGGGCATGGGCCGCTGGCCCGCTTCTTCTCCGCCGAGGCTACGGCTTCCTTCCTCGACAAAAAGGAGGTCACGGATGGAGACCTCAGCGTCCTGAATAAGTTCCAGAAAGTCGACCCCTCCAAGGTAATGTCAAAACCCTAGCCATTCATCGTTCTACAGAAAAGAAAAGAAAAAGGAAAAAAGAAGAAGAAAATGGTTTGGCCTCTTATGCTGTTTTGGGGAAATAAAATGCCTGGATTTTCTCTCTTTGGTCGTTTTTATGAATGCATGTGCCACTCCCTTGCTGTCTCAGCTGAGGGTAGATTGCCTAAGCGATGGGGATAGGGCGAGGATCAATCGTGTGGAAGAGGCTTCGTGTCTGGACTTATTCACGCTGGAGTTTTCCATGGATTGATTTGATTTGCACGCTTCGGGTTACCTGTGGAAATGTTTTGTTGGGTCTAGACATTGGATTTTTCCTGTGGATTGATTTGATTTCAATGTTGGGGTTGATCTGTGGGGCAAATGTTACGTGCTCGGTACCCCTGCTTGAAGATTTACGTGGTACAAGCTTTGGAATATGGGAGAATATCCTTGAACATTTGCCTACATGATGAAATGATTTGGGCAGGTGAAATTGTTTTCGTGTGGACATTGCTTGGTTTAAAGTCTTCATCTGCAAAGACCAATCAAGGTAGTTGGTCCCATCTAGGATGGATTTGGGGAATAGATGAAGTAGAAGCCATGGAATCCTCCCCTTGAATCTCCAGCAGAAAGGCTGCAAGTAGGTACCCGGGGGCTGCCCACTCCTCCGTAGACGCTTGTGAGGTGAAAGAAAGATGTAGAACTGAACTCTTTTCGGAGATCAATGCACATGGGTGAAGATGGGAACCAATGTGATGCGTGATCACTGATGAAGTAAGGGAGGGAGAGGCTAATGGAGCAAGCGCACAGTGCTACCATTGGTTTGAGGTATGAACAAAATACAAAATTTATGGAAACAAAAAAATTACGTTAAAAAAGAAGCCTCCTGTGGAGGGGGAGAGAGTTGGAAAAATGAAAATGCTGGCTAATAGTCTTCTTGTAAAGTGTAGAAGCAAGGGTCTAACAACCACAACGCTCTGATACCACGAGGGAATGGTTGAAGGTAGCAAGCGGAAGTAGAGGAGAGACAGAGCAACCAACAATGATCCAACACTTGAGAAAAATGATGAATGTATTAAATGGCATGAAATTTGTTCTTATATACAGCACAAATAGCCAAGTTGGCCAGTAAAAGAAATGCACGATTGGTGAAAAATACCTACGTCTGCGAAAAAGTGCCTAAAAATGTGGGAAAAAACACCCATGACTTAGTAAAATACATCAGATAAATATGCTGCATAAATGGTGCAATAAATGGGATAAATGGTGGAGATGAACTCAATCCAACATGTGCCTTTGCATTTTCAGTCCCATATGATGAAAAGTACAACACACGATTTCACTTGGGCTCCCTATGGCTGCACGCACAGTCAACTTTGCAATGACAGCGAAATCTGAAAGAATGCGGAATAGGAGAGCGCCAAGCGTAGAGCGGAAGTAGAGCACCACATGGACGGAGGCCAACAACCCGCCCAGCCCCCCCCCCCATCCGAAGATCTCGTGAGACCATCATAAAGGTGGGGGATCAAGGGAGACTAATGGGCATTTTGTCATGTGCAAGATTTGCCATGGACATTCTCTGAGGCTAGTCCTGAAGGGCAACAGATAAAGAAGGACTTAAGAATCAGTTAGAACCAGATTTTGGAGCAAAGGAGTGCAAGACATGGACAATGTTGGACTAGGAGAGGACAAGATGACTTGTCGGCTGCATGGTGTGCTGTTGGCTGCAAGAAAAGGCAGGTCGTGAACAGTTTTTGGCAATGTGTGTCCTGTCGGCTGGCAGTTGGCCAGCTCTCTAGTATGTCCAAAGGCCTATATAAGGCACTCATGGCTCATTGTGTTTTTCATTCACTCCCACTTTGGGTGTGGGTCTAGACTAGGATTAGAATAGTGTTCTACCTTTTCATGGAAGGCAGCCATGGGCTGGGCTGCAAGTTCTAGATGTACTTTTTTGTACCATATGAATATATTGAATTTCTAGCTATCCCTCTCTCTATACTCTCACTTCTGTCTGCGTTTTTGCATCAGCATGTTCTAAGTGGTGTTTAGGGCTGAAAGAAGACTCTCATAGCTTCTGCATGTAACATTGCTATTAGAGCATCAGGCTCAGCAAGCCTAAACCCTAATTCAGTCCCATATGAAGGTGTATAGGAAAGTGCACAGGTATGAAGCCCAAGGCAAGGAACACGAGACTGGGAAGAGCTCCCAGGAGGTTGGTTGGTGGTGTTCCACAAAGCCCAAAGGAGATGGCATTCTTGTAAGCCAGGAAAGGCTTCGGGCAACGGTTCCAAGGGAGGATGATCCTCCAAGGGGTGGAGTGAGTGTGCTAGACTTCATTTCTAAGGAATGAGACCAAGACGGTGTTCAGAGACAAGGCAGGAACGGACTGGGGACTGGATGGAACAGATGCATAGATCTTATTCAGAGTCAGAGTGGATTTGGAGACCGGGCCGGGTTTTCAGTGAAAAGGGTTGCCAGAGATGGATGGGATGACAGAGGGACTTCGGGAACAAAATGGGATGATGACAGTCATCCAAGAACAGGTTGGAATCCCGTCATCAAGTTTAGTAGAGGGGGATGTCATGTGCAAGATTTTCCATGGACATTCTCTGAGGCTAGCCCTGAAGGGCAACAGATAAAGGACTTAAGAATCAGTTAGAACCAGATTTTGGAGCAAAGGAGTGCAAGACATGGACAATGTTGGACTAGGAGAGGACAAGATGACTTGTCGGCTGCATGGTGTGCTGTCAGCTGCAAGAAAAGGTAGGTTGTGAATAGTTTTTGGCAATATGTGTCCTGTCGGCTGGCCGACTGTCACGATTGTGACTTAGTTCATTATACAGTCTCCTTATGGTTACAGATATTGAAGAGACATGATTACAGAGGACCCCTACACTCAGAAGGTCACGACTATTCGCTCTAGAGACCTGCCTCTTCATCAAGAGCCACACTCCTTCGACGACTGGTCACACCCCTTCGCTCTAGGGTTGCAACTCTTCACCCAATGGTTGCAGCTATTCATCCAAAGGATGTGTCCCTTCGCCTAGAGTCATGACTATTGGTCATGGGATGTGTCTTTTCATTCGTGTCTCTTGAACTCCTATATAAGGAGCCTATTGTATCACAATTTCAATCAACTCTGTGTTCAAGTCTACTTTCAGTTTCAGTCTTAATACACAGATAGTGGATGAAATACTAAGTAATAATAGTAATCCTCACAGTGGTATCAGAGCAAAATTTTTTCCCGGGCCTACGGTTGTGAGCCTCTCACCCTCTCCGCTCTACTCACCTACCCGGCGTTGTATGGAAGCAAAAGAAAGATGGAACCTGCATCTACGAGTATGAGGTAAACTAAACCTTCTTTCTCAATTCACATATAGAAGACAGATGCCCAGATGTGTGTGTGGCGTACCCGGTGAGTATACAGCGATCTCCTGCTGGTAGCCCTTCGTGAGCCTCTTCATCGGGTTGTGCCCCTTCGTGCATGGGTTCGCACCCCTTCCCACGAACAATGGCACCAAGAGATGGCATCTCTTCGCATGGCACCCCTTCGTTGCTGAATTTGGAGCCCCCCTCTCTTCGCCTTGTTGGCTGCCAGCGTGCCTTTTGATTGCTCAAAGCGCATGACTCCTTGAGAGTAGGGCGCTGAACCGCCCCGTCACCCACCAGCTTACGTTGTGAGCCGCCTTAATCTATTCAGCGACTGCTGGTGGCATCTCCAGTCGGCGTTTCAGCACTGTTCGAAGAGGCACCCCAGCCGGCGATGTGATCCCAACTTTCGAACCGGCGCATCTCTCCAGTCGGCGAAGCGTCACCTTTACAAAAAAAAAAAACGTAACGCTTCAGATTAATACCAAAAGCCTCATTAATTTAAGGCTTATACACTTAAGCCTTTAATCCACGTGGCTTTCGTCAGCCACGTGAGCATTCAAGATCAGCTGAACTTCTCTATTATGCCTTTGTCACACTATGACATGATCCTTGGACAGTCTTGGTTATATGAGTATGATCCTTTGATCAGCTTTCGAGATCATTCCATTCGACTTTATCATAATCATCAAGAAATGGAATTACGAGGTCTGTTTAATTCTAAGCCGATTACTGTGGTTTCTGCTATGCAAGTCAAACGCTTAGTGCGTAAACGCGACAACACTTCTGCCTTAGTTATGTTGCGAGAAGCAGAAGGCAATACAGTTGATCAATCGGAATCCTCGCCATCAGATATTTCTTATTTACAACAGCCCTTCTTTCAACCTTATAAGGATTTATTTCCTGACGAGCTGCCAACGACATTGCCTCCTCGACGTTCTGTCGATCATATGATTGATCTAATTCCTGGACAACCACCGCCAGTTCGAGCTCCTTATCGAGTTTCTTATTCAGAATCTCAAGAAATTCAGAGACAATTGGCAGAGTTGTTAGATAAAGGTCATATACGTTCAAGCAAAAGTCCTTTTGGTGCTCCAGTTTTATTGGTCAAGAAGAAGGATGGATCTATGCGACTTTGCATTGATTATCGTGCCCTTAATAAGCAGACAATTAAGAATAAGTTTCCCTTGCCTCGCATCGATGAGCTCTTTGATCAGTTGCTTGGTGCAAAGGTATTTTCGAAGATTGATCTGAAGTCAGGCTATCATCAAATCAGGATTCGAATTGGAGATGAATATAAGACAGCTTTCAGAACAAAGTATGGACATTATGAATTTTTGGTCATTCCTTTTGGGTTAACCAATGCCCCAGCTACTTTCATGACTTTGATGAATGACATCTTTGGTACTTACTTGGATAAGTTTGTCATCGTTTATCTGGATGACATTTTGGTCTTCAGTAAGACTTTGGCAGATCACAAGAAGCATTTGCAGATTGTCTTCGACGTACTCCGTACAAATGTCTTGTACATCAACAAGAAGAAGAGTCAATTTTTCAAAGATCATGTGGAATATCTTGGACATATCATCTCTGGACAGGGTATTGCAGTTGATCCTAAGAAGATACAGGTCATTGTTGATTGGCCTTTGCCACTTACCATTTCAGATGTGCGATCTTTCTTGGGATTAGCAAATTTTTACCACACCAAGGTTCACAAGTTTGCAGATATTGCTGCTCCTTTGACGGCCCTTACAAAGTTAGATAAATTGCAATGGTCACTTGAAGCTGAAAAGTCCTTTAATGGTCTTAAGCATGCGTTGACAACTACGCCTGTTTTGGCTATTGCGGATCCAACTCAGCCGTTTGACGTCATGACCGATGCTTCGGATAGAGCATCTGGAGGCGTTCTTATGCAGAATGATCGTGTTATTGCTTTTGATAGTCATAAATTTTCGGCTATTCAAATGCGATATCCCGTTTATGACAAGGAATTTTTGGCAATTGTACATGCTTATAGAACGTGGAAGCATTATCTTCTTGGAGCAGATTCAGTGGTTAAGACAGATCATCAGTCTTTGACCTATATTTTTACTCAGCCAGTGATGAATCCTCGTCAAGGACGATGGGTTGAATTTTTGGTGAATTTTCACATGGCGATACTCTATGTTCCTGGATTACAAAATGTGGTAGCAGATGCTTTGAGCCGCATGCCTCGAGCTACGAACTTTGCTATCTCAAATGTGCAGATGGAGATTCCAGCATGTTTTAAGCATGAGTATTTGACAGATAGAGACTTTGGAGATGTCTTTCGAGCTCTCAAATCTCTTCATCCTACTGTTGCAGAAATGAATATGTTTGCCGCATATACAATTACAGATGATTTACTTTATTACTTAGATCGCATCTGTGTTCCTCACAATGCATCTTTGCGGAAACTCCTTATTCAAGAGCATCATGAAGTACCCTTTGCAGCTCATCCTGGAATTAACAAGACATATCGTCTGTTATCAGCAACATACTTTTGGCCTCAGATGCAACAGGATGTTATTAAGTTTGTTAAAGCTTGTCACTCTTGTCAAATTATGAAAGCTTCACGACAACTTCCTCAAGGATTGCTTCAGCCTTTGCCAGTTCCTCAGGAAAGATGGGAAAGTATAAGCATGGATTTCATCACTACTTTGCCGCGTTCGCAGAAAGGCAATGCTCAAATTTTAGTAGTGGTTGATCGATTTTCCAAAATTGCACATTTTATTCCTTGCAAGAAGACCGTTTCTGCTCCAGATCTTGCAGCGTTGTTCGTACAGCATATTTTCAGAATCCATGGATTGCCAAGATCTATTGTTTCTGACAGAGATCCAAAATTTACTGGACATTTCTGGACCTCCTTATTCAAATCTCTTGGTACGAATCTCTTGTTCAGTTCTGCTTATCATCCTCAGACAGATGGACAGATAGAAAGAGTAAATCAAATTTTGGAAGAAATGCTTAGACATTATATTCAGACAAGATTAGCTTCTTGGGAAGAATATTTGCCTCTTGTGGAGTTTGCTTACAACAATTCTCCGCATTCAGTCACTGGAATGACTCCTTTTCAAGCAGCATATGGTCACACTCCGCTTGTGCCCACAAACTTTGTTCTCCAACACAAGGTGGCATTAGCAGATCAGTTGATTCAAGAAATGCAAGATATTCTTGTACAAGTTCGAGACAGACTGATTCATGTTTAGCAGAAGTATCAGAAGTATGCGAATAAGCACAGAAGGCATACTGAGTTTCAAGAAGGTGACTTGGTTTTGCTTTATGTTGCACCGCATCGATATAAGACAGTCTCCTTATGGTTACAGATATTGAAGAGACATGATTACAGAGGACCCCTACACTCAGAAGGTCACGACTATTCGCTCTAGAGACATGCCTCTTCATCAAGAGCCACACTCCTTCGACGACTGGTCACACCCCTTCGCTCTAGGGTTGCAACTCTTCACCCAATGGTTGCAGCTATTCATCCAAAGGATGTGTCCCTTCGCCTAGAGTCATGACTATTGGTCATGGGATGTGTCTTTTCATTCGTGTCTCTTGAACTCCTATATAAGGAGCCTATTGTATCACAATTTCAATCAATCAATCAAACATCTGTGTTCAAGTCTACTTTCAGTTTCAGTCTTAATACACAGATAGTGGATGAAATACTAAGTAATAATAGTAATCCTCACACCGACCAGCAATTGGCCAGCTCTCTAGTATGTCCAAAAGCCTATATAAGGCACTCATGGCTCATTGTGTTTTTCATTCACTCCCACTTTGGGTGTGGGTCTAGACTAGGATTAGAATAGGTGTTCTACCTTTTCATGGAAGGAAGCCATGCAAGTTTTAGATGTACCTTTTTGTACCATATGAATATACTGAATTTCCAGCTCTCTCTCTCTCTCTCTCTCTCTCTCTCTCTCTCTCTCTCTCTCTCCTCTCCCTTCTGTATGCGTTTTTGCATTAGCATGTTCTAAGTGGTGTTTAGGGCTAAAAGAAGACACTCAAGAGCTTCCACATGTAACACATTTAGCCCTGTATAAAAGGGTTAAGTTGACCCCAACCCTCTATGTGGGATAATACAGTGCCACATGGAAGCGTGAGGAGCAGGAGGGGCAAGAATTCATTCAAATACCTCCCTTGGATGCGAAGCTCGATGCCAAGTAGGAGCTAACGAGGCTCTGATACCATGAAAGAACGCGAACAACAACAGAGCGCCACGCGTAGAGCAGAAGCAGAGCACCACACCAACAACCGGCTGGTCCCCCCCCCCCCCCCCCCCAACCCGAAGATCCCGTGAGACCACCATAAAGGTGGGGGATCAGGGGAGACTAGTGGGCATTTAGCCCTATATAGAGGGGTCAAGTTGACCCCAAACCACTATGTGGGATAATACAGTGCCACATGACAACGTGAAGAGCAGGAGGGCAAGAATTCATTCCAACAAAAACGCAACTCCAACAAGGCGCCAACTGCAGAAAACCAAGAAAGGACTCACGTGAATTGCAGTAGGACTGCACACGCACAGCTCCACGTGCCTCTACAGCAACACGAGATGAATATCAGGTTAAAGAGCAGCAACACACACCGAGATAGCTCAAAGCCAAAGCTCTGATACCATGTTAGAAAACACACAGTCAATGGGAGAGAAGAGGAGAGAGACACTTGATTACACGAACACACAGTCTTGCACAAGAGAGAGATAGAGCACAAGGGAACTTGCTTCAGCTTGCTTGCGCCTACGAATAATGTTATATGAGGAGGCACTGGACCGTAGCCTCAGAGTGCGTGTATTAGAGTGTTTTCACATTAACCTTACACTTAATTAAGAGATTGTTCACATGCCCATAAATATAACACTTATGTATGCACCCGGTGTTCCCTCAGAGAGGCTCACAAGTGGAGATGCACTGTAAACCTTGCATCCAACAAGGAGATCTATGGGCGTAACACATGGAATCAGCCATGGGTTTCATCAAGTTATGGGATTAGCTACCGCACCTCAGGTGACCAAACTACTCAAACCCAAAATTAAAGTACATTTTTTCACGTGTATGTTGTAGTATGCTTGATAAACACATGGTGGGGTATATAAGGACTTAGGATACCTTATATAGCTCTTGACACTTAATAGGGGCCTCGCTATGTCTTAGATAAATTTAAATCTAGAGGAAACATCATGTCAAACTTTTCTCCTAAGCATTCAAAAGTATCCTAATGCATTAACTCCACTTTTGGCTGCACATTGTTCTTAAGAGACCACATGTAGTCATAGAAGTTTCTCAGTTTTCTCTAAAGAGTAATTCAGCTTCATGGTTCCAAGTTCTAACATTAGCAGCTTACAATCTCGTTTGGCTGCAGGTTTTGGAACCAGGCGAACTTTTGCCTGGTGTGACAACTGCTGAAGTGGCATCAAGAAGGAAGAAATTGATGTCTGCACTGCCAAATGGGAGCATAATCATATTAAATTCTGCCACTGTGAAGTACATGACAGATATTGTGCCATATCCTTTTCGCCAGAGTTCTAATTATTTGTACTATACTGGTTGCCAAGAGCCAGGAGGCGTTGCTTTGATTTACAATGCAGGCGAGCTATGCATGTTTATGCCAGATCCCAATCCAGAGGTACCAACTTTATTTTTGGATAGGAAATTGGAAAACGTCCCACGGATGTTAAGATCTCAAAGTAGGTTTTGGGTAATTTTTTGTTTTGAACCTTTACCATGTTGCTCTTTAGGGTACTTTTTGGGAAGGACGGCTGTCGCATGTGCCCGAGGCCATTAGTATTTTGAAAGCAGATCGCGCTTACAATATGAGTGATTTATCCAAGGTAAATCAGCTCAGAAATAATATGATAGAATGGAATAGTGCAGGGTATCTAGTGGTGTCATGTATGTATGTATCAGTTTATATTAGTGCATCCAAACCTCACACCTCACACTGTTTTCTATTAGTTATCTTTTTTTCCATCGTTCACTAGGTTCTCTTTTCTTTCCAATGGCTACTTGTCAATAGGTAGTGTTACAAGTGCCAGTGTGCATGCTGGATGTATTTCATCATCAGCTCACTCCTCTTGTATGTATGTGTGTTTGCTAATGGAAAGCCGTTGGGTTAGGGAGCTGCTCAGGAATAGGCCATTCTGAGCCTGTTTAGAAAGGGACACAAGCTTAAAAAAGTTATATTGGAGGGAGGCATTAGGATGTGCAGTGGGTGCAGGGCCTGTGACAAGGGAATGCCTACTCTCTGAGGCAATGGCCAAGAAAACAGGTCGGAGAGAGCTCTGATAGATCAAAGGAGCAACAGCCAAAGCAAGGGAGGAACGGGCAGATGTGCAATTCGAGGATGAATTTCCAAGCAGGCAAAACATAAAAACAAGGCACCAACTTTATTGAAGCTGGGCAAGATGTGGGTAGCCAAAAGAGCAGCAAAGGAGTACCCTAGTGTGGGCATGCGTGGATTATCTGAGACAAGGATGCCATTTTCCATGGTTATTTGGGAATAATGAGAGACGTTGTTAGATGATTATGGTTGTTTAGTGCATGCATGTTTTTCTGACTCCTTGAGGCACATACCCTATGAAATTGAGAGGTTAACCGTTAAAAATAGGAGCAATTTCTGGGAAACCTAGAAAGGTGAATGCATTTTCATCATGGACATCATCTACAAAAGAGGCGCAAGAGGGGAGGTTGCAACCACCTACAGGCAGTCTGAAAGCAGCCTGCCCTGCCCCCGGAGGCCCCAAAAATTGAATATGTCCAAAAGGGACAAAGAGAGGGAATGCTGACCAGTTTTGGTGTCCACCACCGCAGGCTGACAGGTTGATCTCTGGTTTGTGTAAACAGCAGCGCGGATCTTGGAGCACTAAACCGTTAATTCATTTGATCACTTTAAATGACAACATAATTTAGCCACACTTAAACAATCCAGAACCATGAACCAGGCACTAGAATGTGCCAAGAATAAGCCACTTTGCCAAAGCCACCCAAATGCTGTGGGACAGCTAATGGGTACCCTTGAACCAAAAATCACCAACACAAGGGATCTCTGGAAAGGGTAGAATGGCAGGACAACACAAAAGCGGATATTTGCAGCTTTCTTCCTTCTCCCTTGGATATGCACAAGAGTCCAAACAGCCCCACAACTACAGCATTGGACAAACTCTAGGCACTCTTGAGACATCATAGATGAATTCCAACAGCATTAGGATTGGTTGACCAGCTGACCCGAGCGCCCAAAACTGGTCGTACAGCTCTTGGGCAGCCTAGGACAGCAGTACATGTACTTCAAATAGCTGCTGGAAGCCTTATAAATGGCCATACAGCATGAAGATCAGCTCTTTCAAAAGGCATGTGCTCCGTCGTGCAGACATTGCACCTGCCACTCTTGGTAGAGGTGCTTAGCAGTCTCCAACACCTGCTGAAACCGGCCTCTGATAGAAACCAGAGTGCGGTAGACTAGTAGTCACCCGTCCACTTGTAGTCTAGATACGAAAACAGAAAAGATTGGGGCTAGAGTGCCCAAATCTGAAAACAAAGCGACACCTGTTGGCCCCAAAGCTTGGCGCCCCTTGCGGTATTTCTTTATTCAATTCCAAAAGTATGAAAGGCTGAGTACAACCAAAAAAAATCAGCCAAGAGATTACACCTGTATGTCCAATCTGACGGCCCACAATCCCTCTTAGCACAGAGGATCCATGCACACAGATCTGTGTCTCAAAATAACACACTGTGCCTCCCTCTGATCAGCCAAGACCACTAAGCAGGGCAGCCATGAGCATACATCTGGCATAACTCAAGCACATGATTCAACATCTCAGCTCATACATACATATACTGTCCAACCTCTGTCTCAACCCTTGTCAATCTGCCATACCCCTCCTCTCACAAGGGGCCAGATAGCTCACATCTGCAAAACAGACATCAAGCAGTAGAAAGAGAGATAGATGAACAGATGAGGAGCTTACCAAAATCAGCCCGTGTATTTGCACTGGAGGAAGCAACGGTACCAATCTGTACTTGCAGGCACTTGTTTCCACAACCCTGCTTCACACGCATGTCACACGCATGTACGTACTTGTCTGTACCCTCCTCCTTGTGTCCAACTATATGCTGTACTTGACTGTATAGATCTGAAAAACAGCCCTGTACCAGTCTGTACTGCCTCGGGATACGTGCTAGAAGCTATCCTTGTATAAGCCGCCTGCAGCCAACACTTGTACTCGCCTGAACCTGCGCAGCCAGATCTGTCCAGAGCCTGTCCAGCGCCGCCAGTAGCAGTACTGCTGTACGTGGACTGTCCGTACACTGTACGGTAGTCGTACAGTACTGTACCTGCAGTGTACTTGTCTGCACAGCCTGTACCAGCAACTACAGCCTGTCCAGAACCTGTGCGCAGCCTGTTCAGCAGAGAAATAGGCCCGCAGCAGCTCCTGTGCGTAGCTTGTACCAGGAGAGAACCTGCAGCCTGTCCGTACAAGGCTGTACGGCTGGTTTGCACAGAGAAAACAGCAACCAGAAAATCTGCAGTCGATTCTTCCTCTTCCTGTTTTTCCACGCATGAGCACAAGCAAGTATGCTCCACGACTCTTTTTCCCAAAAGCTAGAGAGAGGGAGAGGAGAGAGAAGCACACACTCCAAAAGTGGAGTGGCCCCCTCCCCATAATAATCCTAGGGCCCCTCCCCACTTTAAAAGTTTTTAAAGTCCCTAGGGGTCACTAAGGCCTAGGGGCAACTTTAATAAACATTAAAAGTTTAATGTTCTAGTTCCCCCCCTTCACACCTAGGGATGTCCACACATCTTTAACTCTGTCCGGGCACCCCCCATGTGAATCATTCAATATTGACTCTGCAACCACCATGCCCACACTTGTGCTGTTCCATTTTCACAGGGCCATGACATACCCCCCTCTTGAAAAATGGCAAGCTCTCGATTGCATTCTGGTGATACAGCAAAATATCCAAAGTGAAATATACAATATGGCAAGATCAGCGTCCCAATCTCTCTAAGCCATGCATATGTATCAACATTCACTATAAAACAATGGCATAGTAATAGTCCAAGTTGTATACCACTGTGAACCATACATATCCACAAAATCTCATGTGACTAGTACACATATATCATAGAAGTCCCATAAACAGATGTATTGTCAGCCTCAGTACCTTCGGGTGAGATAAAAACTGCACCAAGCGATCTCTAGATGTCATCTGAGCTTGTCTGTATCAAGGGAGTGGAGGTGCTACCCCCCTCTTGAGCATCAGGTAATGCTCCAGACCCATGCTTTGCTGAACCTGAATGAGCCACAACAAGAGTCGGCTCTAACTCAAAGGCATCGAGATAAAGCTGCAAAACCTGAGGTGAATCTGTTAAGTCACCTTCCTCCATCCACTTCGCATCCATTGGTGAATAGTTCTTGAACTTCACAAGATAGCGACGGGAAACTTTACCTCGTACCTTCCTTTCTTTATGTGCCAGGATCTGCTCTGGAATCAGAATCTCATCAAGTTCCTCAACTTCCGGCTGAGCCTCATCTGATACATCCTCAGGCACATCCCCACGGAAAGGTCTAAGAAGACTCATGTGAAAAGCATTGTGAATCCTCCAGTGATCTGTGATCTGGTAGCTTCAAACGATAGGTTACCTCACCAATCTTTTCCAAAACTTGAAAAGGCCCATAATATCGCATGCTCAATTTAGGGAATAAGCGCTCCTTACCCTTCATCTTCTTGAGTCTAGCCTTTTCAAAGCGCAAAAGAACCCAGTCACCCAATGCAAACTGTAAATCACGTATGTGACGGTCTGTGGCTTTCTTTTGCTTCTGTTGAGTTTTCTAGAGTGCCAACTTAACTCTCCGATAAGCTTCATTCAGACTCTCCACATACTGATCAGCCTCAAAGATCTTATCCTTTGTATGCAAAATGGGTGGTACCTTCTTCCCTCCTTCCACAATCTCAAAAGGCGCCTTGCCTGTCGAGGTATGTACAGTGTTGTTATATGCAAACTCCACCAAAGGAAGATATTTTTCCCATTGTTGCTTGTGCTCTGACACATAACACTTGAGAAGATCCAATACTGTCGAGTTAGCCTCTTCTGACTGACCATCTGTCTGTGGATGAAATGACGATGAAAACTTGAGAGTTGTACCCATGTTGTCAAACAACCCTCTTCAGAACAAACTCGTCATCCGTGGATCACGGTCACTAATGATAGACGTAGGCAAGCCATGATACTTGAAGATGTTCGCCATGAACAACTTCACCATATGATCCACTTTGATCGTCTTACGCACGGGAATGAAATGAGCCTGCTTACTGAACCTGCATATGATAGTCCAGATGCCATCATTTCCCGTTTGTGTCCGTGGAAGATCAAATATAAAATCCATGGCAATGCTCTCCCAAGGTCTATCCGGAATAGGTAAAGGCTGTAATAACCCTGGTGTCTTTTGACGGTCAAACTTTATCTTCTGACATACGATGCATTGCCTCACAAAGGCATCAACATCTCTTCTCAAGGTTGGCCAATAAAAGAAAGTCTCCACTGCTTTTACCGTGGCGTCAATACCTCTATGACCTGCATACGGTGGAGCATGACTTTCAATCATAACCTTGAGTCGCAATGGCCTGGTAACACACAGTCTGCCATGCATCAATAAAAACCCATCTCTGAGAGTATAGTGCTCATGCCGCTGACCCTCAGACATCTGATCATACAACCTTTCAAAGTCCTCATCATGGACATACTGCTCTTTCATTTCATCAAGCTCATGATGATAAGCAAGTGAAACTGCAGAGACCTGTGGCTTGCGTGACAAAGCATCTGCCACTACATTCTTTTTGCCTTCCACATGCAGAATCTGGAAGTGAAACATTGACAAAAAGTTTGCCCAACGCATATGCTTCTTTGAAAGCTTAGTTTGCGTGAGGAAATAACGCAAGGTCTGATGATCTGTCTGCACAGTAAAATCAGCCCCAAGCAAGTAGTGTTTCCATGTAGAAAGAGCGTGAATTACAGCCAACATCTCTTTCTCATAAACCTGTAAATGCTTCTCAGCATCTTGCAAAACTCTACTCTCATAGGCTATGACATGTCTCTCTTGCATGAGAACTGCACCAATGCTACTTCCACATGCATCACACTGGACAACAAAAGCCTTTCGGAGGTCCGGTAACACCAATACTGGGTCTGAAGTAAGCTTTTCTTTGAGCTTTTTGAATGCTGTAATTTCCTGATCAGCCCATCTAAACGGAGTTGCCTTCTTCGTCAAAGCATGAAGAGGCGAAGCAATTTCAGCAAAGTGCTGTATGTAACGCCTGTAATAGGAACACAATCCTAGAAAGCTGCGTACATCATGCACGGTCCTCAAAGCTGGCCAATTAAGTATTGCTTCCACCTTTGCTGGATTCATACGGACTCCATGCGCAGACACAATATGCCCCAAGAAATGTATCTCTTGCAAAAAGAACTCACTCTTCTTGCCATTAACAACCAACCTATGGTTTCTGAGTTCTGCAAACACAATGGCCAAATGCCTTCTATGCTCTTCCTCAGTTTGTGAATGCACAATCATATCATCAAAGAATGTGCCCACAAACTCTCTATGAGGCCTGAAAATCCTGTCCATCATTCTGTTAAATGTGGTAGGCGCATTCGTCAAACCAAAGGGCATAACCAAGAACTCATACAACCCAAACGTGGTTCGGAATGCTGTCTTATGCACATCCTCGGGTCTAATGCGTATCTGATGATACCCACTTTTCAAGTCAATACGACTAAAAACTATGGAGCCCTGTAAGCGGTCCAAGATGTCATCGATCCTCGGTATGGGGAATCGATTCTTGATGGTATTCTTGTTCAGCGCCTTGTAATCAATACACATGCGCCAAGAACCATCCTTCTTCTGCACTAAGAGCACAGGTGAGCAAAAGGGTGATGAGCTAGGCTGTATCAACCCTTTATTTAGAAGCTCCTGCACCTGACTCATAATCTCTTCCTGTTGGGCTGCACTAACACGGTACGGCGGTCTATTCGGTGGAGTACTACCAGGAATCAGATCAATGGCATGATCTTCTGGCCTCTCAAGAGGAAGTTCTCCTGGCAATGACTCGGAAAAACAGTCTTGAAACCCACATAAGAAATCAGTCTTGTCCTTATCTAACATAGACAAATTAGACATAGACTCATCATCCTGTGCATCCTTTACATAAATCAAGTACGCGGAAAGATGCTTTTTCATTACTGATGAAATCGCCGAAGCGGATACAATAGGAACAGATTCCCCTTTGAGTTTTACATCCAATACATGTTCTTTCCCTCTATGAGTCATAGTGATTTTCCTATTGTAAGTATCCACCACCGCATGTACCCTGTGGCACCATGGCATCCCCAACAAAACATCACAGCCATCCAAAGGCATGATGAAGAACTCTTCGCTGTCCACATAACCCTGCAAATGAAGCCGAAGCTTCCCAATGATAGGAGTAACGGGTTCTGCATACCCTGGACAAGCCATATTAGCCTCATGTAACGGCCCCATCTCCTCTGCGCGAATCCCCAATCGGCCAGCCAAATCTGGTGAAATGAAGTTGGCTCTAGCACCTGTGTCAAAGAAGATCAAGGCATTCTGATCTCTCACTTTGCCCCATGCCCTGCACAACTCTGTTGCTTCACCACTTGGCTGTTCCCCCACAAGATCAGGAACTAAGCTTGCAGAAGGTTTTGGTTTCTTTGACTTGGGCTCTCCTTTATTGTCAGAGTCCTTTTGGGACAATTGAATGACATATGCCCCTCTTCAGTACAGTAAAAACACTTATGAGCATCTCTCAAAGCCTGTCTTTCCTCAGAAGTCCTCTTGGGCATTGGCAACTTCTTATACTTCGTCTCTGAAGACCCTTTAGCATCACGAGAAGCATGCCCAAATTTTTCAGCTTTCTTGCCCAATTTCTTATTGCTTTTAAATCCAGATGATCCACCAGTGAGTAACGCATTAGCTGTCATAGCATTTTCAATCATCTGTGACATGTTCGTTACTCTTGTCTTGATACAATAATCTCGCACCTCTTTGGGTAACCCACAACAATACTTCTCTACCATAATCTCGCACCTCTTTGGGTAGCCCACAACAATACTTCTCTACCTGCTCAGATAATGGCACCGCACGATAAGAAGTCACTGGGAGTAATGCTTCCCAAAACTTCTTGTTATAATCCTCCAAATTATCACACTTTGAAGCATCCAATTTGTGCCATGCGGTCATAACATCCACCTCAAATGTAGATGTGAGCCATACGGAAGAGAAAACCTGTTTAAATTGGACCCATGTAGTGGGTGCTATGCCCTGCAAAAGGAGAGTAGACCACCATTGCAAAGCATTGCCCTTGAGAAAAGTGGCAGCTTTCCTCACCTTAGAGGACTCTGTGTAATTCCCACCAGAAAAAGCAGCATCAAACTGCTGTAAAAAGGTAAGTGCTTTAAGTTTATCTTTGGCTCCACTGAATGTATCAAACTTCACTGCAGCTCCCCCTTCCTTGTAATCCTTCGCCTTTCCCATAGGCGTTAGATTATCATATGGAAGTGGTTTTGCAAGATTGCTGCCCCCAACATTCATACCCATCATTGGGTCAACATTTCCCATTCCCATACCAGGCATACCATACATTCCAGCCATGTTTCCAAACATTCCATTATGCATACCTGGCTGCATGCCACCAAACATATTGCCTTGCATTCCAAGTTGCATGCCCCCAAACATATTTCCTTGCATACCGGACTGCATACCACCATACATATTCCCCTGCATACCAGGCTGAAAATTAGCTCCAAAAGGCCCGTGCATACCCATGCCTCCCTGAGGGTAACCCCCAGTCATAGATTGGAACACCGAGCCACCACCAAAATAACCTGGATGCATGTTCTGCTGAGGAATAGGTGGCTGTCCATAGAAGGAACTCTGAGAGTTTGCACCATAAGCATGCTGCATGTTCGAAAACTGGCCAAAAGATGGTTCCTGTGGGATGGCACCACTATGACCCTGTGGAAGATTCTTAGATCGAACCTTCTTCTTCTTTTTCTCGGGCTCTGTGCGGGATCTCATAAATTCAGCAAATCTCTCACTCTGTGTGAGTTGCATAAATACATCCATAACACTAGCCAAACGATCTTTGAACCGAGCATCATCATCCTCTTTACCATGTACATCCTCTGGCTGTGTTACATCCTCATAAGGCTCAGCATCTGCAGCCTGTTCTCCTGCATGAATATCCTCAGATACATCTCTCTCAGGAGAAGTCTCTTGCTCTTCCTCTTCATGATAGAAGTACTCATCCTCTGTATCAGACATGTTTGCTGAATTTTCAGCGATGGCTTTCTTCGAAGCAACCACGAGCTCACCCCCTTCAGAAAGTTGATGATTGGTCCCGGGGACGGAACCTTGAAACCGGCCTCTGATAGAAACCAGAGTGCGGTAGACTAGCAGTCACCCGTCCACTTGTAGTCTAGATATGAAAACAGAAAAGATTGGGGCTAGAGTGCCCAAATCTGAAAACAAAGCGACACCTGTTGGCCCCAAAGCTTGGCGCCCCTTGCGGTATTTCTTTATTCAATTCCAAAAGTATGAAAGGCTGAGTACAACCAAAAAAAATCAGCCAAGAGATTACACCTGTATGTCCAATCTGACGGCCCACAATCCCTCTTAGCACAGAGGATCCATGCACACAGATCTGTGTCTCAAAATAACACACTGTGCCTCCCTCTGATCAGCCAAGACCACTAAGCAGGGCAGCCATGAGCATACATCTGGCATAACTCAAGCACATGATTCAACATCTCAGCTCATACATACATATACTGTCCAACCTCTGTCTCAACCCTTCTCAATCTGCCATACCCCTCCTCTCACAAGGGGCCAGATAGCTCACATCTGCAACAGACATCAAGCAGTAGAAAGAGAGATAGATGAACAGATGAGGAGCTTACCAAAATCAGCCCGTGTATTTGCACTGGAGGAAGCAACGGTACCAATCTGTACTTGCAGGCACTTGTTTCCACAACCTTGCTTCACACGCATGTACGTACTTGTCTGTACCCTCCTCCTTGTGTCCAACTATATGCTGTACTTGACTGTACAGATCTGAAAAACAGCCCTGTACCAGTCTGTACTGCCTCGGGATACGTGCCAGAAGCTATCCTTGTATAAGCCGCCTGCAGCCAACACTTGTACTCGCCTGAACCTGCGCAGCCAGATCTGTCCAGAGCCTGTCCAGCGCCGCCAGCAGCAGTACTGCTGTACGTGGACTGTCCGTACACTGTACGGCAGTCGTACAGTACTGTACCTGCAGTGTACTTGTCTGCACAGGCTGTACCAGCAACTACAGCCTGTCCAGCAGAGAAATAGGCCCGCAGCAGCTCCTGTGCGTAGCCTGTACCAGGAGAGAACCTGTAGCCTGTCCGTACAAGGCTGTACGGCTGGTTTGCACAGAGAAAACAGCAACCAGAAAATCTGCAGTCGACTCTTCCTCTTCCTGTTTTTCCACGCATGAGCACAAGCAAGTATGCTCCACGACTCTTTTTCCCAAAAGCTAGAGAGAGGGAGAGGAGAGAGAAGCACACACTCCAAAAGTGGAGTGGCCCCCTCCCCATAATAATCCTAGGGCCCCTCCCCACTTTAAAAGTTATTAAAGTCCCTAGGGGTCACTAAGGCCTAGGGGCAACTTTAATAAACATTAAAAGTTTAATGTTCTAGTTCCCCCCCTTCACACCTAGGGATGTCCACACATCTTTAACTCTGTCCGGGCACCCCCCATGTGAATCATTCAATATTGACTCTGCAACCACCATGCCCACACTTGTGCTGTTCCATTTTCACAGGGCCATGACACCTGCTCCTGCCACATAGGAACTCATAAGATGGGATTCATGTGATGCCCAAACCATGGCTTTGATCTCTTTGTTTATAAAGGGATCAATCATTCCACACATCCAGTCATGCAAGACTTCGAATGTTACATGCACTGAGCTTGATCATGATAACAACAGGGCCTTCTTTATACCTTTATGTGTTGAGAATCTTTAGCATCAAATTTAGAGAGGTAGAGAGAGAAGAGAATGAGAATGTAGAAGACGACACAATAGTGGGTCCCGATACCGACTGACAAACCCCCCCCCCCCCCCTCTTCCCTTCCCACCTGGAAGCAGGAGTATTTGCTTATATTATTCTTTGGAGAATGCTGTACAATGCTTGAGAAACAAGCAATATGAATGCCTAACGCAAGGACCAGGAAGATCGTACGTCGGCTGAGTATCCACCTAGTCCGAGGCTCTGCCGAAGACTCTTTTGGCCACTAATGCAAGTCTAGATAGCTGTAGGACTGCACATATGCTGGCTATATGTGAAGAGGAGCTCCCTTTTAGCCTAGAGTCGACTAAATGCTGTAGCTTTCTGCACTTTGCTGACTTACCTGAATGAATTGGTGTGGGGCTGAGGCCATGCTTTCATATGACCTCCTGGCTACAGTCGGCTGCTGCAAATGGACAGTTGGCCTGCAGAAATATTTCCCACGATTGGTTTAATAATGCTATCGGCTGGTTTAATAACCCAGTTGGCCGGTTTAATAACCCTGTCGGCTGCATTGTAGAGGTGGTCAGGTAAGCCACAAGGGCTGGCTGACTGCATGGCAAAGGCATGGAAGCCCTTTGCAAGGCTAGCCCACGTTGGGCTGCCTTGGGGCTGGCCTTAGGGCTGGCTCCTTCAATGTGAAATAATGCCTACTCATGCAACTAAGGCTATGGCAGACACCTACATGAGCCTGTATGATACTTTCTCCAAGTGGGTTAAGAGGACTGACATCTGATTGACCTCTAAAGCTCAGAGACTGACCTACGTAGCTCGTGTCTCACTGTCCTTGGACTGAGGACCACAATGGGATCACGACGTATGACGAATAATCCTAAAAAAGGTTCTACTTTTGCACAAATGCTGCACTGATGATCATGCCAGTTTTTCATTGTGTACCCCAGTGGAGGGTGCTGGCGGCAGGTTTAGGGCTTCCAAGTAGTACGCCAACAATTGGGGGTACTCTTGAAAGAACTCTTCATCTAGCCAAACTACTTCTTGGGTTCCGCGGTCTTTAAACTTCATGTAGAACTGTCGTATTTTGCAATCGGAACCATGCTTCCATCTGTGGAGGAGAATTTGCTCTGCTCTATGACTTTAGCTTCGTCTATCATGTTTGGTTGTTGCTCTTCTGATATATCTTGCAATGCTGTGTCGGAATGGGCAGCAGAAATGAGACAAACACCTGTGAGAACAGAAATGCAGAATTGCAGGAGAGAGAAATGCTGTATAAACTCTACTATATACAGGAACTCCGGTACAAGAACAAGTGGGGGGCAAGGGTGGTTGTAACATGCGGAAGCTCTGGGTAGTCTTCTTTCAGCCCTAAACACTCTTGGAAACCTTCTGATGCAAAAACGCACCATCTGATGCAAAAACGCAGGTAGAAAGAAAGAAAGAAAGAAAGATTTTATTAACGTCTTCCAAAAGACCGAACTCGGCCTATGAGACAAATCGGAGTACCTGTATGGGGTATCCTCTGTCATCCCAACAAAATGGAAAAGTACTGAATAAAAAAAGCTGAATCTGGGTGTGCAGGGGATGGAGCTCTATTACTAGGAGAATGCAAAGCTATATGCATGGAGTATACAATCATGATATGCAACCTAGCTAGCTCCATCCTGTACCATACTGGGGGTATAAAATGGTATACATCAGTGAAGGGGGTGTCCACAGCTCCCTGAAGAACATGCCTGGGTGTGCTCTGAAGCGAGCTAGTCGCTCCGCACCCTCTCTGTGAAACTGAGCTCTGATCTCTGTCATCTCTCTCTGGTATAGGCGTGGTGTCCGAAAGCCAGGTGTCCTCTGTCTCCTGCGGGCTCTAAGTGTCTCTGCTCTCTGGAGAGTAATTCCCTGCCGTGTAGGGGCTAGGAGGGGTATGGATCTCTGAAAAAATGTAGTAATCTGTGTCTGTCGCCCCCCCTCTGGAGCTGTCTGAGCCTGTAATAATGTCTCTCTGTGGCGCTGTATGTCTAGAATGTATCTCCCCAGTATGCGCTGGTCTGCTGTCTCAAAGATCTGGCATAGGGAATGTGGCTCTTTGAATAAAATGGGATATCTCTCTCTGATGGTTGTATATGCTCTGCATCTGCATACATAATGCTCCTCACTCTCCACCTCCTCTCTGCACAATCTGCATACCCTCTCCTCTCGGGGGATCCGTGCTGCTCTGCCAGTCTCAATCTCCAATCGGTGTGATGAAACTCTGAGCTGACCAATAGCCACTCGGGAGCCGTGTGGTAAAAAGCCCTCCATGTATCTAGGCCTCTCTATAAATCCATCATCAGTGATACTCATGAAGTGATCTCTGTAGTATAGCATCTTTGGTGGAAGAGGCTGTGTAGGTGATATCCATGTCTCTCGTGTATAGAGCTGCCATAGATCCTGTCTCAATACTCTGTTCCTCTCACTATGAGAGAGACGGATATGTGGTGCATCCCTGTCATACTGGAATGGTGGTAGATGATCCATGTCTAGGCCATGTTGTGAGAACCAATGTGTGACCTGTGCATACCATGATCCTCTGTCTCCTGCCTCAGCCAACTGTCTAGATGCCTGAAAAGCTCTGTATGATAATCTGTCCTGTGGCATCTCTCTGAATCTGTCTAGCAGGCATATAGTCTGAAATATGGCCTCTACCATCATAGGAGGCGCAGCAAACTTTGCTCGGATAATGTCATGAGGTACTGACGGTTTGCTGCGTATCATGCGTGCCATCATGAGGGCCTGTGGTCTCTCTATCTGTGTCCACCAATGGGTAGCAAGGCCTGGTGCCCATACTGCTGCTCCATACATCAATGCCGGTGTGACTAATGTGTCAAATAGCCACCCCTTCGTCCGGGGCTCCTGAAAATGCGCCTGGTGGCACTGTCTCTCTAGCATAGCCAATGCTGCATATCCCCGTGTCAATCTAGCTCTGGCTGCTGAACCCATGGTAAAGCGTGTGGCTGCTGCAGAGAAGGTAACCCCTAGGTACACGTATGATGTCACCACCTCCACCTGGCATCCGGCGAGAGTGAATGTCAGCTGACTCCTGCCCTGTCTCGATGTATGAAAGACCATAACCTTGGTTTTCCCAAGGTTCACAGTAAGACCCCTCTGTGTGCAGAAATCATGGAGTGCATGTAGATGCTGCTGTAGACCACCTGGGAACTCAAACACTAATACAATATCATCAGCATAGAGCATAATATGTACTGAGGTACCTGCTAAATCAACTCCATCTCCGCCTCCCCGTGTAATGAAGTCAGCCACCTCATCAATGTATAACCCAAATAGCGTGGGGGAAAGTGGGTGTTGGGGTAAAGGCGTTATGCCCACCCTTATAGTGTGTACAAGCCCATAAGTTATAGTACATAGTACACTTAGTACTTTTAATGTACTAAGTGCACTATGTGTACTAGTGCAATATACATGTGTGATAGGGGAGTCACACACTCATGCTTTTCATGAGTTGACTTATCCCCACAACTCTCTCTCTCTCTCTCCCTTGCTTCTCTGTGTATGTCTCCCATGAATGAACTCTAAACCCTAATTGACAGGTTTCTCCCCATCAACTGGTATCAGAGCAAGGAGTCAGGTGCAACAGGCAGCAATCAGGCACGTAGTTCTTCTCTTCTCAGCTTTGTGGATGTGAACGAAACGCACCAACAACAGGCGTGTGCTGTCTGGCTGAGCGTTTGGTGGAAGCGAAGGCTGCTGGGTCTATACTCAGACTATAGCACCTGGCGTGAAGTGCAGGCAGGTGAGCCGAAACAGAAGTGGCGGGCGTTGGAGCGAACATAAGCGCTGGACAGTCTAGGCGCAGGTGGAGAAGAAGGCGACGTAGCAATACCAAGCGCTGGGCGTCGACGTAGCAATACCAAGCGCTGGGCGCCGGGTGGCGCTAGGCGAAATATTGGCGAATGCCGTCCGTCGGATGCTGTTGGTGCATCCGTCCGATGACGCAGCGCACGAACGGTTCTCAGGTCGCCATTGTCGGAGTCCCATTGCTTGAAGAAATTCCGTGCCTTTATTCTGATGCGAAGGCACCGGTCTGGCAGAGGAAGTAGAAGAAGAAGAAGATCCGGCAGACCATTACGGCCGGCTGTGCATTCGGTGATCTGCCCTCAGTGTTGGCATTCGATCGCCACCTTGCGGCCCTCTGCAGAAGTCGATCAGACAAACATTGTTGTTCTTGCAACCTTGACGCTAAGGGAAAACAAGTAGGTTCCAACAAGAGGGGTAAGCAGGAATATCGCATTGATTGGCCCCCTCTCCTGCAACAGCATCTGCAATAAAAAAAAATCAGCACTCAAATCAGAATTGCCCCTCAAATTCAGTCCAAATTAGAGGTACTTTGCTTCAATTTCGAGAATTTTTTATATCAATTCAAGCAATTGAGCAGGTACAGGTGCCCAAATTGCTCAATTTTGAGCAAAATTGGCAAAATTGGGTGACAATTGGTCAAATCAGGATCAATTTGCAGGAAATTGGATGTCGAAATTTGGGGCTTTTGATGTAATTGTGCAATTAAGCACTCATACATGCTGTATGATGTGAAAAATCGCACATTTGGGCAAAATCGCAGCAAATTGCAGTGCAAATCAAGGGGCTTTTGTGCCGATTTGGTTGATTTGCATGCAGGCAATCGCATTTGATGCTGTGAATAATGTGCTGATGCCTTACAAGCACTCAATGTGCCTGTAAATCAAGGGGCTTTCATGTATTTGATGTATATGTGGCCAGGGGGAAGCATCGTGAACACTCTGGATGCCTTCATGTGCGCAAATGTACCATGCATGATCAGAAATTGATCTCAAATCAAGGGGCTTTTTCAAGTTTTAATGCTTGTTGAGCTTGGCAAAGCAGCAGGCAAGACATTTATGCCTTGAATCCTCAGAAATCAGCTTGCAGTCAAGGGGCCTTTGCCCAATTTCTGTTCGGGACTGTTTTATGCAGTGTTCGTGACTGTAAAAATCTGATTTTCACTCATTTGGACAGCCAGGAGAGCATTTATTGCTATTGTACCTGCTGGTACAGATTTGGCACAGCTTTGTGCAAGTTTTGGCATGGCTGTACATTGTTTTGAGTGATCAAAAGGTTCAAATTCAGCTGCTGAAATTGCCGGTACAGGTTTGGTACATCATTTGTAAGCACTTAGTACTGCTGTACAGTACTTTGGAAGGGCAAAAGAGCACATTCAAGGTGCTGTCCAAAATCTGCAGCAACCAGATTTTGGTGTTTTCATCACAAAAAGTGGGAGAAAAGTTGCATTCTTGCTTCCGCAGTGGGAGATAAAGCTTGGGAGAACATTTGTTAGCACTTTGTGTGCTTTGGGTGCAGTGTTTGCACATCTTTTGGGTGCAGTGTTTGCACATTTGCAGGGAGTCAGGCATTGACAGGTTGCATTTTGCTATGGCAACCACAGGTGAGAGCTCTTCATTGCTTCACATCAAGAAGCTTGAAGGCTCGCATAACTATGATATTTGGCAAACCCAGTGCTACAATGTGTTGCTTCAGAAAAAGCAACATAAGCCTATCAAAGAAAGGGGTGTGATGCCCGCTTCTCTTACAGCTGAAGAGTGGGAAGATATGGATGAGCTGGCAAGATCTACTATCATGTTGTCTGTGTCAGACTCATTACTTTTCAGCATTCGTGAAGAGAAGACAGCTTGGGGAATGTGGCAGAGATTGCAGGACTTGTATGCCCAACAAAGTGCCTCAAGCAAAGTGTATTGGTTGAAGAAACTCATAGGTCTTCAGATGAAGGAAGGGGCTTCTATGACAGCCCATCTCAATGAGTTTAATGGTATTGTCAGCCAGGTTATAAATCAAAAGTTGGCAATGGACGATGAGTTCAAAGCCACCTTTTTGTTATGCACTTTGCCAGAGAGTTGGGACACATTCAGGACAGCCACTAGCAATTCGAATGCTATGCTGTCATATGCAGATGTTGAGGGTGCTCTTCTTCAAGAAGAAATGAACAGGAAGAACAACTCTGTTGGCAAGTCTAATGCAATGAATGCACGTGGGAGATCCCAGCAAAGGGGGAAAAGCCAAGAAAGGGGAAGGAGCAAGTCTCGCTCCAAAAAGGATTTGGAATGCCATTATTGTGGCAAGAAGGGACACATCAAAAAGCAATGCTACAAATGGAAAAATGATCAAAAAGAAAAGGGAAAAGGCAAAGACAAAGAGAAGGATGAAGCCAAAGATGTAAAGCCAAAGGGCAAAAGTGGAGTCAAGATCGAAGAAATCAATGTGTCACATGCAGGTGGCAGTGAGGATGAGGTCCTCTTTACGTCTTCACTTGATGCCCATTCACTTCTTACAGGTGGTCATGGTATGCACTCATGGATCATTGATTCAGGTGCCTCCTTTCATGTCACAGGTTGCAGAGACTTGTTTGTCAGGTACACTGCTGGCAATGAAGGAGTGGTTTATTTGGGTGATAACCATGCATGCAAAATTCTTGGCAGAGGTGACGTGAGGCTTGTATTTTCAGATGGCTCACAGCTTATGCTCCATGATGTCAGGCATGTGCCTGAGATCAAAAAGAATCTGCTTTCTACTGGACAGCTTGATGATGCTGATTATGTTACCACATTTGGTAGTGGAAAGTGGAAAATTAGTAAGGGCTCACTGGTTGTTGCCAGGGGCTCTAAGGTGGACACTCTTTATTTCATGCATGCAGGTGTTTGTCACCATGCTAATGTAAATGCAACCGAGCTGCCGGAAATCTCTATGTGGCATAGCCGGTTGGGACACATGAGTGTCAAGGGAATGGAGCAATTGTCTCGTTTGGGTTACTTGCCTTCTCTAAAGTTTTCAAGTTTTCAATTTTGTGAGCATTGTATATATGGTAGGCAACTACAGTGCCCCCACAAGAAAGCTCTTGGACAGAAAGATGCTCAGTTAGAGCTTGTGCATACAGATGTATGTGAGATGCCTCAGCTTTCTTTGGGAGGTGCAAAATATTTTGTGTCTTTTATTGATGATGCCACACGCAAGGTGTGGGTCTATCCTCTTCGCTTGAAGAGTGATACATTCTCAGTGTTTCAGAAGTTTGTTGCTCTTGTTGAGAATCAAACTGGCAAAACACTGAAGGCTTTGTGTTCCGACAATGGTGGAGAGTATACGTCCAAACAGTTTCAGGACTTTTGTGATGCTAAAGGCATCAAGAGGGAGCTCTCTACTCCTTATGATCCTCCACAAAACGGGACAGCAGAGAGGATGAACAGGACCATACAGGAGAAGGTCCGTTCTATGTTGTCACATGCTGCATTACCTCATGGTTTTTGGGCTGAAGCTGTTATGACAGCCGTTCACCTTATAAATAGGTCACCTAACACGAGGCTTGGTGGGAAAGTGCCAGAAGAAGTATGGACAGGGAAGCCTCCGTCATACAAGCACTTGAGAGTGTTTGGTTGCGTTGCGTACGTGCACATACGCAGGGAAATGCGCACCAAACTTGATCCTAAGTCTCATAAATGCATATTCCTAGGATATGGTGACAGAGGTGAAATGGGGTATAGACTTTGGGATCCCATGAATAGAAAGATCATACGCAGCAATGATGTCATTTTTGATGAAACATGCATGTATAAGGAGCCTGCAAGGCAACAGGAGCCTGGCAGAGTCATCTTTGATGATGATGGACATCATGGACAACAACAAAGGGCTGTAAATCAGCCATTACAGCAGGAAAACCAGCCCTTAAATGGTGCTGAAAATGGTCCAAATGGACAGCCAGATATGGCAGAAGATATCCCTATGGATATACCACAGTTGGAGGAGATACCGGGCATGATATTTCAGCCTTATGGCATGGAACAGGAGCCACCAATGGGTGATATGCAGGCTGGACAGCAACCTGCAAATGATGGTCATTGGGTACGGAGGTCCACTAGACCCTCCAGAGCCCCTGACAGGTTTGTTCCAGGGGTTGACTATTTGATGCTTACTGACTGTGGGGAGCCCTCATGTTATAAAGAGGCTTTACAGAGGGCAGACAAGGCTCTATGGGAGCGTGCCATGAAGTCAGAGATGGATTCTCTGCATAAAAATGAAACATGGAAGTTGGTGCATTTGCCTGCAGGCAAGAAGGTTTTGCCATGCAAGTGGGTATACAGGCTCAAAGTTGCACCAGATGCAAAGCCAAGATACAAAGCCAGGTTAGTGGCTAAGGGCTTTAAGCAGGAATATGGTGTGGACTTTGAGGAGATCTTCTCTCCAGTGGTCAAAATGACCACACTTAGAGCTGTGTTGGCTTTGGTTGCGCATGATGATCTGGACTTGATTCAGATGGATGTGAAGACTGCTTTTCTTCACGGTGATCTCCATGAGGAGATATATATGCAGCAGCCAGAGGGTTATGCAGTAAGTGGAAAGGAGAAGCTTGTATGCAAGCTGAAAAAGAGTCTTTATGGGCTCAAACAGGCACCAAGAGAATGGTATCATAAATTTGATACATTCATGAAATCTCAGAAATTCAGGAGAAGTGACATAGATCACTGCTTGTACACCAAGAAAGCTTTGGATGGCAGTCTATTGATTCTCATTTTGTATGTTGATGATATGTTGATTGCCGGGAAATCTCGTAAAGAGATGGATGCTTTGAAGAAGAGGCTGCATGAAACCTTTGATATGAAGGATTTGGGTGATGCAAATCACATCTTGGGTATGCGGATACTTCGGGACAGAAATCAGCATGTGTTGTATTTGTCTCAGAAGGAATACATTGGCAAAGTCTTGCAGAGGTTCAATATGGACGGGGGGAAGAAAGCTAGTACTCCTTTGCCTCCATATGTGAAACTCAGTGCTATGGACAGCCCACAGTCAGATAGAGACAGGGCTGATATGGCCAAGATTCCGTATGCTTCAGCTTGTGGCAGTCTCATGTATGCCATGGTTGCTACTAGGCCGGACATTGCATTTGCAGTGGGAGTGGTTTCTAGATACATGGCCAACCCTGGCAAGAAGCATTGGGAAGCAGTGAAAGGTGTCATGAGATACCTGAAGGGCACACAGGATTTGTGCATTTGCTTTGGCAAACAGGATGCATTAGTGCATGGTTACACGGATTCGGATTATGCCGGTCATCCAGATAACCGGAAGTCTACTACCGGTTATGTATTTACATTCACAGGAGGTGCTGTGTCATGGATATCCAGGATGCAGAAGTGCACTGCCTTATCTACTACAGAGGCCGAGTATATTGCAGCCACAGAGGCTTGCAAGGAGGCATTATGGCTATCTCGGTTAGTGGTTGATTTGGGCTATACAGGGGATATTCCATTGTTGCATTGTGACAGTCAGAGTGCCATTCAGTTGGCAAAGAACCCTGTTTTTCATGCAAAGACGAAGCATGTGGATGTGAAGTATCACTTCATCAGAGAGGTGATAGAGAACAAGCAAATTCAGCTTGTTAAGATTCATACGGATGACAACCCGGCTGATCTGTTGACGAAGAGTTTGCCTCCGGAGCGGTTTGCTCATTGCAGACACTTGATGGGCATTGGATGAGGCCATTTTCAGCCTTGATATGGCCTTGTATATTATCATGTACATGCTGATTTTTTCTTTTCCTTTACTTAAGGGCACTTTGCCTTTAAGTGGGAGGTTGTTGGGGTAAAGGCGTTATGCCCACCCTTATAGTGTGTACAAGCCCATAAGTTATAGTACATAGTACACTTAGTACTTTTAATGTACTAAGTGCACTATGTGTACTAGTGCAATATACATGTGTGATAGGGGAGTCACACACTCATGCTTTTCATGAGTTGACTTATCCCCACAACTCTCTCTCTCTCTCTCCCTTGCTTCTCTGTGTATGTCTCCCATGAATGAACTCTAAACCCTAATTGACAGGTTTCTCCCCATCAGTGGGCATCCTTGCTTCACAACAATGGTGCTAGCAATAGTCTCGGACATACCTCCTGGACATCTGACTCGCCCAAAAACTTGCTCATATAATGCATAGATGCCCCATGTCATATCTGCTGGTATGCCAAGAGACTGCAGGCGCTGAAAGAGCCTCTCTCGTGGTACTGTGTCAAATGCCTTGCGGAAATCCACAAAGCAGCAATAGAGCTTTCTCTTCCTCACTCTGGCCTGATCAATCATACATCTCAAAGTGAATACATGGTCAGTGGTAGAGAAAGCTCTCCTGAAGCCTGCCTGCCCTGATGAGCGTAAACCTGCTCGCTCAGCATATAAGCTAAGCTCCTGCTCCAGCACTGCACCATAGAGTTTGGCCAGCACGTGGCCAACCATAACCGTCCTGTAGTTGCTCGGATCGAGCATATCCCCTGTTTTGTGAATCGGCACAATGGTGTGCATTGTCCACTCCGCAAGCAAACCCTCTGCTAGTGCCCTGTTAAACAGGTGTGCAAGAAAAGGAGCTAAAGAATCTACTGCATATATGAGATGCTCACCCTGCAGGCCCATATGGTCGGCGGCCCGTCCATGCTGTAGGCGGCGGATAGCTTCCTGTACCATCGAGTGGGTAAAGAAGCTAGCTGTGGTAGGTCGAGGCTCCTGTGGCTGAGGTATAGGTGGCTGTTGTCTGTGGGGCATGGTATAGACCCTCTGCATATGTGTGCCATGTCTGTGGGTCTGCAATAGGTGTCGGGGTCCGGGGCTCTCTCAAGTGCCGCCATGAGACAGGGCTATCTCTACTCGTGAAGAAATGAAAGATCTCTAGCTCCTGTATCTCTGCGAAGGCCCGCCTTTTGCGGCGAGTAAGTCTCCTCATCTCTCTCCTCGACTCCTGCTCTGTGATGGCTCCCAAGGCTCTCTGTATGCGGAGTCGTGAGTATAGGGCTCTGCACTCGTCATCATACCATCTGTTCTGGGGCATAGTCCCAGGTCTCGCAGGCTCTCCTGAGTATACACGATGTGGGAAGCTCTGTAATGCAGCCGTGTGTAAGAGTGATGCGAGCTGGGTTGTAATGGTATCCATAGATGCCAGGGGATCCATGAGTAGGAGCCCATCCTCTACTCTGCCAGTGTATATGTCTGCCATGTCATGTGTGAAGTAGATGGTAGTGTGTGGCGTCGGTATGTGGGGGGCTGGTGATACTGGTGATCCGGCTAGTGAAAATGCCAAGTATGTATGATCTGCCCCAATAGGACGAGGTGGAATGGAGAATGAGGTGACAAGCTGTGATGCCTCCAAAGACCCCATAATGTAGTCTACCACCGTGCCTCCGGTCCGTGTATGACCCCCATGTGGGAAGCATGTCAGCCCTCCTGATCCCGGCCACTGTAGCATCCCGTTATAAATAACGAGACGATGCCTGGCTCCCAACTCTAGTAAGTGGTCCCCATAATGTCCTCTGTCTGGTCCAGTGTCCTCTGATGCCCGACTAGCCCCTATCTCCTTTGGATCCACAGGGTGGAGGATCTCCATGTCATCATAGTCATACACCTCACACTGTCTGCTCTGTGTGTGGGCATTGAAGTCGCCCGTAAGAAATACTTCCCCTAGTGTAGAATAATGCATAATCTCCTCTGACAGACAAGTGTATTGCGAGGCTCCTATCTCCTCCTCCTGTGGCATGTCCTCTGTAATGACATAGGAGGATCCTGATGGAGAAAAGTAACATAGAGCTATGTATATAACCCTGTCCTGTGAGAGCTGTAAGCTGATCCACATGTATCTGGCCTCTGGATCCTGTGCTACCACTCTCAGTCTCCCCTGTAGCTCCCGTCTGAATAGGACTGCTACTCCCCCCGACCCTCTCGAGGTACCCTGGCGTGTGGTCCTCCTGTATGCTGTCTCCTACTGGAATCCCTCTACTCGAGGTAGCCCTCTCTCTGGGCTCTGATGTGTCTCTGTCAGAAGTATGATGTCTCTTGCCACCATAACATGCTCCAGTCGTCCAGGCTGCACCCATAGTGAACCATTACAGTTCCATACTGCTATGTGTATCTCTGTCAGTGGCTTGGTCTGTGTCCCATAGGCCCCAAACTGCTAATCCATGGGCCGGCCATCAATGATGACCCGACCATCTCGATAGAAGGCCTTCTTGCCTTCTCTCCTCGCGTGTAAGACTCGTGGCATGCAAGTTCTCCTATGCTCAAGCTGCATCCTCGTGAGATCATCATCCAAGAAAATAGGAGCTCCCTCTAAACCCCGTAGTATGACCCTCTTCCTCATGAATGTGACCCTCTCCGTCTCTCCTGCAAACTGTAGGATGAGGGCTCGCTTGCGTGTTGAGTCTTTCCCGGCTCTCCATGCTTTGGTGAAGGGGAGAGGGTGCTCTTCCTTGTAGCCGAGCTTCATGCATAGAAGCTGTCCATCTTTCTCGGGAGTGGAGTCGGGTGTCTCGGCTATACCTGTGACTTGAATGTTGAGGCGGCGGGCATGCCTCATCTTCTCCTCCTCAATGGTGGTGTGAATGATTTGGTTTTCTTCCCTTTGAGTTTCCTCCCTCACTTCTTTACGGATGTTCTTCTTCACCACCTCGACCCATCCTGACTGCTTGGCTTCGAGCTTCCCCTCCATGTCCTTTGCGATCTCCTTGGAGATCTCTTCTTTGATGGCCGTGAGAGTGTTGTCATTGATCTCCCCTTCTTCCTTCTCAGCATTCTTGATGGCTACCATTTCCACTTTCAATGCACTCACCTCCTCCTTGAGTGCCGTGTTCTCTTGTTCGAGGTTCGTGACCCGTGCTTCGAGAGCTATGATGTGCTTGTGTAGTTTGTTTTCCACCTCATTGAGGTTGGAATCGGATGTCTTCTTGTTCTCCTTGATTAATGCCTTCATTGCCATCTCGAGGGCCTCGAGTTTCTCTTGGAGACTCGGGGCCATTCCTCCAAGTCACTCTGCAGTCCTTCCCGCAGGCAGGGAGGAGAGAGAGAGAGAGAGAGAGAGTTATGTTGCTGCCTTGGGGGCCTGAGCAAGGGTGGGTGGGTGGGTGGGTGGGTGGGTGGGTCGGTGGCTGGGTGGGTGCGGAAAAGGGGGCAAGAAGCCAGCGAGGCGCACCGCACAGGCGAAATGGCGAACTGGGCAGACCTAAGGCGGCAGAGGCGAACTGGCGGGCAGAGAGGCGCACAGGCGAAATGGCGAACTGGCGAACTGGGAGGGGTGGGTGGGGAAAAGGGGGCAAGAAGCCAGCGAGGCGCACCGCACAGGCGAAATGGCGAACTGGGCAGACCTAAGGCGGGCGAACTGGCGGGCAGAGAGGCGCACAGGCGAGAGAGAGAGAGAGTGAGAAGTGCTGGAATTTCAGTATATACTATGGTACAAAAAGGTACATATCTGCAGCCCTTGGCTGCCTTCCTGAAAAGGTGGTAAAACACCAAAACCTGTCCCCTATGGGACCCCTAGTGATCCCAACCCCTAGTGGGTTTGAATGAATGAAACCTTGAGCAAGAGGGGCTATTTATAGCCCCTTGGACTACATGGGGAACTGGCCGACTGCTGGTCGGCCAGTTCATACTTCATTAATGCCTTTTTTAAGCCAGCCGACTGGTGGGTGGGGAAAAGGGGGCAAGAAGCCAGCGAGGCGCACCGCACAGGCGAAATGGCGAACTGGGCAGACCTAAGGCGGCAGAGGCGAACTGGCGGGCAGAGAGGCGCACAGGCGAAATGGCGAACTGGGAGGGGTGGGTGGGGAAAAGGGGGCAAGAAGCCAGCGAGGCGCACCGCACAGGCGAAATGGCGAACTGGGCAGACCTAAGGCGGGCGAACTGGCGGGCAGAGAGGCGCACAGGCGAGAGAGAGAGAGTGAGAAGTGCTGGAATTTCAGTATATACTATGGTACAAAAAGGTACATATCTGCAGCCCTTGGCTGCCTTCCTGAAAAGGTGGTAAAACACCAAAACCTGTCCCCTATGGGACCCCTAGTGATCCCAACCCCCAGTGGGTTTGAATGAATGAAACCTTGAGCAAGAGGGGCTATTTATAGCCCCTTGGACTACATGGGGAACTGGCCGACTGCTGGTCGGCCAGTTCATACTTCATTAATGCCTTTTTTAAGCCAGCCGACTGGATATCCTCCTGCGCATGCTGCTGCCCCCCTTATCTGCTGGTTCAGCCGACCCTGTTATGGGCAGCCGACACCTCCTGTCCTGCAGCCGACTCACTTCTGCAGCCAGCCTACTGCACTTATCTGGATCCTGCGCTTCAGCTGTCTGCTGCTTCCATGATCCCACTTGTCTTGCTCCACGTCCACTTCAGATGATACACCTGAAGCTCTGATCATTCTGGTTCTACCTATCTTCTACTGGTTCATGGTCTTAATCTGTTTGCCCCTTCTGGATTTAGCCTTGAGAAGGTCCATGGCATTGCTTATGCACATGACAGTGGTATATATACCACCCTGGGCTGCTAGTCGACCACAACAAAACAGACCGACAGCAGCACACTATCGGAAAAATAACAGTCGGTCAGCAATAATTGAGTCGGCCAACACCTAGATCAAGTCGGCCAGCAAATCTATAGTCGGCTAGTGAACAGATCAGGTCGGCCAACACAAAACAGTTCCCCACGACCAGGGACAATGAGGAAAAATGGAGAAAACTCTTAACCGGGCGGGCACACCTACAGTAAAGGCCCTTATTCCCTAATGAGTAATATGGTACAGACAGGAGATGACTGCTAACACCCCTTGTCAGCTCCTGGATGTGGAACCAACCCTAGTGAGTTGGAGTGCTGACGGAGCATCTGCTGAGGTAGAGGCTTCGTGGAGAGGTCCGCCGCATTGTCCTCGGTCGAACAAAAGATAAGCAAGATGTCACCAGCCAAAATCTTCTCACAAATAAAGTGTGATTGTATCTCTATATGCTCGGTCCAGGCATGGAAGACCAGGTTTCGAGCAATAGCTATATAGCTCCGGTTGTCGCACTGGATGACCGTGGGTTCCTTTTGTGGAAACCCAATCTTGCCAAGTAACCTTCGCAGCCACACCACCTTGCAAACAACACCACAAGCAGCCCGATACTCTGCCTCAGTAGAAGATAAGGTAATAGTTGGTTGCCACTTGTTGCTCCAAGAAATAGCTCTTGAGCCAAGGGTAAAGCCGGAGCTTGATGTAGATCTCCTCATGTCTAGATCTCCTCCCCAATCAGAGTCACTCCAACCTCGGAGATTGACTTGGTTCTTCGTTCCCCCTCTAGTGTTACATAAGAGGCCAAGATTCTTTGTATCTTGCAGATACTGCAAGATCCGCAATCTTGCGTCCCAATGAGTCTTCAAAGGTGTCTGCATAGATGAGCTCAACAGCCCCACTGGAAAACTCAAGTCCAATCTAGTGTTTAGCAACCAAATCAATGAACCAACAAGCTTCCGATACAAGGAGGCATCAACCTGCTCACAAGGATCATGTACTGTAAGTTTGGTATTTGGGTCCATCGGAGATGAAATAGGCTTGCAGTTCTCTATCCCAAAGACCTCTAGCAACTCATGAACATACCGCTGCTGAGAAACAAAGAACCCCCTTCGGGTCTGCCAAATCTCCAATCCCAAAAAGAAATGGAGTAAGCCTAAGTCCGTCATCTCAAACTCCTTTGACTCCACATGACCACCAGTGAGAATAAGATCATTCACATAGAGAATAATCAAGGTGACCACTTTGCGTTCTCGAAAGAGATACAAGTTCGGATCTACAACTTATCTTTGGAAACCCTTTCTAAGAAAGAAAGAATCAATCTTCTGGTTCCAAGCCCTGGGAGCCTGTATAAGACCATACAAGGGCTTCCGCAACTTGTAAACCATACCTTATGATCTCGAAACCTCAAAGCTTGGAGGTTGCTCAACATACACCTCCTCCTGCAAGTCACCATTCAAGAACGCAAATTTCACATCCATCTGATACACCAGTCATTGTTGAGAAGAGGCAAGGGCAAGAACTATCCGAATTGTGGTCATCCTCACTGTCGGTGCAAAAGTGTCCTCATAGCTGATTCCAGGCCGGTGAGCATAGCCCTTAGCCACAAGTCTGGCCTTGTGCTTGTCCACCGACCCATCAAACGTATACATGGTCTTGTAGACCCACTTGACAACAATAACTGACCGTTTTGACGGCCTCTGAACTAACTCCCAAGTGTTATTCTTCTCTATGGCTTCAAGTTCCACTTGCATGGCTTTCCTCCAAGTCTCCTAGGAAAGAGCTTCCTCAACGGAAGTGGGCTCTTTTTCCCGAATGATACGAGACGTCAATGCATAGTTCACTTGTAAAAGCTCCTTTGATTGACTTTTATTACAAACTCTATGCGATCTTTGAAATCCATTCTCCGTGGTCCACTCGGAGGGATACTCCGTAACATCTGATTCCCAAATGGTGTCCAGCAACCACTTTGGTACTCGAACAGAACGCGGAGCCTCCTGCTCCTATTGTGGCTCATCTCCAATCTGAGGCTCAACCTCTACAACTGACTGAGGCTGTATGGAGTGGAGATATGGGGACCCTCAGTGGATCACCACAGCCGAGCTGGTAGCACTGATGGATGGAGACGTATGGAGAGGTCTTTGGTTTCTATGATTTCCCGGATGATTAGGGCCAAGGCCTCCGTACCACATGATATTATCCGTGCAGAGATGGCTGCCCCCCCATTGGTAGTAGAGGCACTCACTCGATCAGTCTCCTTTATACATAGCACTTGGGCTCTCCCTAGAGACAGATATGCTCGCTTAGCCTTGGAGTCTTCACGACAGTTGGCATCACAGGGAGACGGATCTTGTTGGTATGCACAGATGACAGCTTGGTTCCAACTGCATGGCTTTAGTATGGATAGGCTACCTCCATTTCAGTACTCCCTGGATGCACCCTCCCTCTCTCTCACACGGGCAGAGATTACCAGACTTATCAGGCAGGACTTGACTCAGCTGGACACTAGGAGGACATGGATACAGCCGACACACGAGCTTGGTACGAAGATGGCTTTCTATAGAGATCATCTTCTCCAGCTCACGGAGGATGGGTTTGTGATTAGACCCAGCTACATGGATACTCATCTTTCTCATGGGGTACGGTGTGCTATTGGTCAGATGCCACATCCTCACACCAGCTAGAGATTGAGACTGGCAAATTCAGAGGAGTACCAGCTGAGGCCAGGATTTGTCAGCTGTGCCAGATGGAGCCAGAGACAGAGTTACATTACATATGTCACTGTCCAGTATATTATGAGATACGAGGCCGTTTTCACTGCCTGTTCAGAGAGGGCTTTGGACCACTTTCTAGAGTCATGAGATACCAGGATCAGAGATGCCTCGGATTGTACTTGCTGGAGCTGCGTAGACATAGAGAGGGTCTCCTGAGAGGGAGGGGATCAGAGAGGGAGAGACACCTACAGAGGCAGATTACAGACTTCTTTCGACCAGAGATTGAGCAGTCAGGTCAGCAGGCATTGCAGCTAGCCCCAGAGTACAGCCGCACCAGAGGTACACTGATTGATCGGGCTATAGAGCTGGGGCGGTCCAGGCGCCCCAAGATGAGAGGCCCATCTCGACACCGGCGGAGACTACAACAGAGGATCAGGACCATACTAGCACGACATGGGAGACGTCCAGTCAGAGTACTCACCATGGAGGATATTGAGGATATCCGCCATCGACCGATGAGAGACATCTTTGGATAGTGATGTGTATGATGCTTACCTTTGTTGCTGGAGTTTTCCTCCCACATGTTATCCATTAGGAGCTCCTGGTACCGTACTTTTCCTCATAGTTGTTTCAGTTTGAGTTAGTTGTTTAGTTGTTTTTAGCTTTCCTTACACAGACATTGTATCAGATCCACCAATTGTTGTAACCTTTTTGGTCTCATAGGTCATTTTGGCCTTTTGAAAACGTTAATATATCATTTCATTTCATTTCATTTCTCTCTCTCTCTCTCTCTCTCTCTCTCTCTCTCTCTCTCTCTTGCTTTTTGGAAAAAGAGAAGCGTGAGGCTGACTGTAAGGCGTGGGAGATTTCTGAAAAAGAATCGTGTATAGCAGGCTGCAGGGCTGCGCCTCTCCTATGCATGCTTATTGGAAGGGACTGTAGGCGGACAGCACAGAGTTTAAGGCTGGGAAGAACAGTACATGCGCCTGCAGTGCTGCGCATATGGCTATGAAGGCTGTGAGCAAGCTGCGCTTCTTGGCCTGATTGTTGTACAGAAGGTTCAGGCGCAGACTGGACTGATTTCAAGAGGGAGTTCATACAGGCTGATTGCTGGCTGTGGTACAGAACAGAGATTCAGGACTCTTTTCTCTCTCTCTCTCTCTCTCTCTCTCTCTCCCTCCCTCTCTTTAGTTCTTGAAGGGCTGGTTGGCTACTGGCTGCAGAGCAAACAGGCACCTACAGGTTCTGCTCTCTCTCTCACCTTTGCTTTTGGCAAGAAGATGGTTGTCAGTTGGGAAGTGTGAGTTGTGAGAAGGGAACACAAGGCTGGACAGCAGGTTCTCTCACAAGTATTCTCCCTCTTCCAGCTGCAAGACAAGAGGACAAGACAGTTCGGGGCTTTTCCTCGAGTCTTTTCTTGCTTGTGGAAACCGACATCAAGATTGTAAGTTTCTCTTTCTTTGTGAGCAAGTGGGACTGCAGGTGATGTCTTTTGAAGTCTCTCTTTTCACTGGCTCAACACTGCTCTAGAGTGGTTCTCTCTAGCCCTTTGTGAGGAAAGGTTTGGCAGTTTAGAGGGTGGAAACAGGACAAGTTTGTGGGCTGTTTTGGGTGAGTTTGTGGACTAGTTTTCATGTCTGAGATTATGGCTATGTGCATGGTTCAGTTAGATGCTTATTTAAAGCCTCATGGATGTACAAGCTTAGCATATTAGAGGTGATAAGAGTGTGGTGTTCTTGGGACACAAGGCTGTGTAACCTCTATGCTAAGAAGGTTCTGAGGATTGGCAGATTGGACTTGCAGACATACAAGCCATGGATGGCCATGTTGTAATCATCTAAATCTTTCCATTGAAATTGAATAAAGAAGTGCCGAAAGGGGCGCCAAGCTTTGGGCCAACAGGTGTCGTTCTCCTTTTTGTTTTGGAGCACTCTAGCTTCTGTTTATTTGATTATTTGTCAGGACTACAATTGGATTGGGTGACTACTAGTCTACCGCACTTTGGTTTCTACCAGAGGCCGGTTTCAGTATCTCCTGTCAGCTGGCCATTAGATGCTGGTCGGGCTGTAGCAGTACCTGTTTGCTGCCCGACTCAATGGCACAGCCCTTGGATGCCTTTGCAAGGCTTAGCCCAAGTAGGGGTTGCCTTGGGGCTAGCCTTAGGGCTGGCCCCCTTCTATGTGTATGAACCTAAAATGCTTTACATGCATCTAATGCTAAGGTTAACAACTACATGCTTCTGAAAGATGCATTTCTCCAAGTGGGTTAAGAGGACTGACATTTGATTGACCCCTAAAGCTCAGAGACTGACCTACATAGCTCGTGCATGACTGTCCCTGGATTGAGGGCTCACAATGGGATCACGTCGTATGACAAATAATCCTAAAAAAGGTTCTACTTCTGTACAAACGCTCCACTGATGGTCATGCCAGTGTTTCACTGTGTACCCCAGTGCAAGGTGCACGTGACATGAGTAGTGAGGGGTAAGATGAGACAGCAAAGTGATGGCCATATCCTCTGAAGATATCTCCTTTCCAGCCTGAAGAACCTCGTGATGAAGAGCCTGGAGTTTGTTGATGTGCCCATGGATCGTCGAAGACTTTGCAAGATTCATCACTCGCATCTGCACTTTCAAGGAAATTTTCTGGGCGATACCCTATTGTACAAAGAAGCCAAGTGCTGCCAAATCCCTCGGGCCAACGTCATGTGTTTGATGTGATCGATCACTTGGGGTGTGCAATTAAGGAAGATGAAAGAATGCACACGGGCATTGACACGATCCCACAACTGTGCTTGAGCCTCCCGCTCTTTCCTAGTGGATAGTGAAAGCTCCTCCTCCTCCAACTCTGACCTTGGAATTCCAACCACAATGGAATCAACCAAATCATAAGACTCCAAGACAGACTCCATCGTTACCTTCCAGATACCATAGTTGTTCCCGTCCAACTGTTGGTCCATTGGGAATGTTGGGAGGGTGGGTATCATCACATGCTTTTCTGCCATCTCGAGCAAATCTGCCATCTTGGGGGCTCACGAGGTATTGTGAAGGGAGAGTGGGTGGGAAAAAAAATGAAGAAGAGGTTGCAACTGCTATGGAAGGTGGCTGTCCAGCAACGATGCTTGCCTTCTACCTGCTTCTCCACATCCTGAATAGCCCAAAATCACTCCAATCAGCACCAATCGCTGTTGTTCCAAACGCTCTCTCTGTCTCCAAGCTTCAAGCCACCTGGGGCTTTGATACCATGTCGGAATGGGCAGTAGAAATGAGGCAAACACCTGTGAGAACAGAAACGTAGAACTCTAGGAGAGAGAAATGCCGTATAAACTCTACCATATACACGAACCCTGGTACAAGAACAAGTGGGAGGCAAGGGTGGTATATATACCATTGTGGGCTGCTGGTTGGCCACAACAAAACAGGCTGATAGTAGCACACGACTAGAAAAATACCAGTCGGCTAGCAATAAGTGAGTTGGCTAGCACCTAGATCAAGTTGGCCAGCAAATCAGTAGTTGGCCGGTGAACAGATCAGGTCGGCCAGCACAAAACAACCCCCCATGACCAAAAAAACAGGGAAAATATGGACAATAAGGAAAAATGGAGAAAACTCCTAACCGGAGAGGCACACCCACAACAAAGGCCCTCACTCCCTACTGAGTAATATGGTAGAGACAGGAGATGACTGCTAACATGCTAGACCTATATATGACTTCAACCAAGAAACACGAAAGACATTGTGCATAGTCCAACTTTCCGACAACTTTAACTTTAAAGAGACATCACTTAAACTTTTGAATAACTAGAAATGGGCCGAAACTTCGGAATGATAGTTCGGGACAACGCTTGCCTGCTTGCTTTAGCCGTTGTTTCATGATGCGGAGATATATCCAATTCCCTTCCTTAAAGTCGACATCTCGCTTGGATTTGTTGGCTTGCCAGGTATATACTTCGTGAGCCTTACAAAGGCGCTTCTTAACTGACTCCATGATTTCCAAGAATGTCTTGGTGGTTTTATTGGTCTCAAGAGATGGTGACACCTGTCTCGTCAAAGGAGATGAGAACCAACGACCAAATACTACCTCATACGACGTCCGGCCATTACTTGAACAGTGAGTTTCGTTGAGGATTGCGTGAACCAAAGGAAGATATTGTTCCCATTTCAATTTCTGGTCATGGCAGTATGATTTGAGAATGTCAAAGGCCAATTGATTTCTGTTTGGCCATTTGTTTGAGGATGGAACATGCTAGACAACTGCAACTTAGTTTCAAAATTGTCAAACAATGCTTTCCAAAACTGGGACGTAAATTTTGGATCTCTATCTGATGCGATAGTCCGTGGCAAACCACCAATGGGGTACCAAAATCGAATGAACAAGCGAGCTATGTCCTCACTTAAGAAATCAATCTTATCTTGATCTATGGAATTTGCAGCATCATGCTCAACATTATCACGTAGAAAGACCAAGTAAGAACAAGCTGATTTCTTTATTGCCTTGGAAATAGATATGTGGCTTAAAATGGGTATGGTACTCCCAGTAGTACCCGCATCAATACAAACTTCCCTACCTCTATGAGTAAACATAACTTTCTTTTCTTTGTGCAAAATCTTGGGATCCAAACGATAATGCCAAGGCATCCCAAGTATCACATCACATCCCGTAAGTGGTGCCACGAGAAAGTCTTCATAATCGAAATATCTCGGTATTTGTATGCGAAGCTTCCCAATGATGGGAGTGACCTTGACTTCCTTGCACTCAAAGGCATATCTGCATGAAAGTCCATGCCCAATTCCTCGGGCTTTAGCCCAAGAGCAACAGCCATCTGCATGGATATAAAGTTATCTGTTGAGGCATTATCGAAAAGGAATAAAGCTGTTTGGTCCTTTAACTTGCCCCAAGCTTTACATAAGATTCTGCTCTTTGGTTCATGTGCAGTGTTACCCTGAACATCGGGTATAACATTGACACTTGGTTTTGCATCCTGCATATTATTCGTTTTGAGATTCTGAGGGCATTGAGATTTCATGTGATCCTTGCTTCCACATGTGAAGCACTTTCCCTCTCTCATGCAATCAAGAATATGCTTTATAGACAGCTTAGGGTCATCCTTTTTACCCCCCGGCTTCTTTTCCGAGCCCCCTTTTGCATCCTTAGACTCATTGGGCATAAACTTAGGTGGCTATCCACCCTTTTTTTGCTCATTTTCAGCTCTGAATTTCCCTTGTATGAGTTGAATTCTTGTCTTTTTGATGCTCCCTTACCATGTAACTTCTCAGAAATAGTAGCCGAGTATATGAGCTCCTGTAGAGTGTTGTGGGGATACACTACAAGGCTCTTTTGAATGATTCTTTGTAGCCCTGACTCAAACTTTCTTTTCTTCTCGTCCTCACTAATTGTCATGAAAGGTGTGACCTTGAGAAGAATCCGCCAAAACTTTGAGACGTAGGAGGAAACGGATTTGCCTTCATCCTGTGTTAGCCAATCCCATTCCTTTCGTACATTCTTTTCGAAGTGAGGAGGAAGGAATTGATCATAGAATTGCTCTTTGAAAGCACTCCATGTACGAGCAGCCGTCCTGTCCAAAAGCTTTGCCATCCACCAATCACTTGTAGTCTCTCTAAGATGCATACCCACATGCCTGAGCATAGATTTCTCAGTGAAGTCCTCAGTGCAAAAGGCTATTTCAAATTGCCTTATGAAAGCAAGTGCCTTGTTGGTATCTAGGTTTCCATTATAGCTCTCGAATTTTATGTCCTTGTTCCCTGACTTGAACTCTTTGGTCTTCTTGCTGTGACGAGCATCCCGACGCTCTAAAACATCCTCCTCCTCGTCATGTCTATGATGGCGACGGTGCCCAAGTCTAGGGCTGATTTTCCGTGCAACACCCTCCATTGTGGATGGAACTCTGGGAGCCAGAACATACCTAGAAGGTGGAGATACCACCGACAATGCATGAAGGATCTTCTGCATCTCTCAAATGGGCTGAACAGTGAAAACCCCTCATCATCCCCTCGAGCTCCATGTCGATGTACATTATCTCCTTGGGCTGCATGCCTTCTCATATGTGTTGCATGGGCTAAAAACCCCCTCATAACACTTGCTTGGGCTGCATGCCCACTTACATCACTTGCTTGGGCTGCATACCCTCTTACATCACTGGTGCGGGCTGCTTATCCTCTCACATCACTGGTGCGGGTTGCCTATCCTCTCACATCACTGGTGCGGGCTGCATGCCCTCTCACAACATCATCGGAATTCCCTTCACGGGATAGCCTGCAAGGCTACTGTGTGAAGACCCACTTGCCCTCATCATCAGAAACATCATCGCCCCGGCTTTTCAAATAAGCAACAGCCAACTCTTGAGGCTTGTCAATTCCCATTTGTTGGACAATTGCATCAAAAGTGACCACATCAGCCTTGACATGAGATTTTGATTCAATGACCCTCTGTACATTTGGGTCTCTTTGCAAAGCACATTCATCAAGGCATCAATATCCTGTTGATCTTCAGTCCTAGCAGACCATGGTGGATCGTTATCTACCAAAGCCCCAACATGATCCCTGTCTCTATCCTCTTCCCGCATCCGGCGAGTACGAGCGATAGAGTCCTCCATAGAATGATCTGACTGTCTGGCGGCGAGTACGAGTGATAGAGTCCTCCATAGAATGATCTGACTGGTTGGCCATAGAATGATCGGACTGGCTGGCCATAAAGTATCTACCAGATTTTCAGGAAGAAAAGAATTTCTGTGCCTCGGAATTGCTCGCTACCAGCTTCCCAAGTATGATACTGAATAGACTGCAAGGGTGCGATAGTGCTCTTACATGGACAAGAGAGCCACGAAGTCTTTCCACACGCTCACTGCCGCTTGAACCAAAAGTAACCTCTTTCAAGGCCGGACAATAAGACGAGGGCTACCTTAGAATCCCAACCTTCTCTCACGGATAATGACTCCTTACAGCTATATCCAGCATCATATAAGGTACAAGCTTTGTAGAAAGCCAAGCTCTGATACCAATGTAAACAGGAGGGCAACTGTAACAAGGAAATCTTTTCAATCATGAAAACTGAAAATACACATAAGCATGCCAGATAAAAGAAGATGACAACTTTGCATAGTACACCATACTAGGGGCCAGAAGATGGGCTGAACCCTCCCCCCCCCCCCCCCCCCCCCCCCCCCCTCCTCCTCCTTTATGGTTAGATTAATAAAAAGGAGCATGTTTCCAAATACAATTTCATGGGTATCCATGATTCTCCACTGGCTAGCACCTCTCTCTTCCAGTACAGCAGGCATAGTTGTTTCTCGTATCGGTACGAACCCATTCGTACCGTATAGTTCGTACGGAACAAAACCCTGCTTACCGAAGATCCCAAATGCTCGCAATACTTTGCAACTTTCGTGTCCACTCAATATTCCATATGGGGTTGTTGAGAGACCTAAAAAACTGGCAAGGTAGACTGGTAGTGTACACTTGATTGGTAGGATAAGAGAATCTTGCTACATCACTCGGAGGTCCTTGGTATAGGTAGGCTAGACAGTTAGATTCTCAAGTTATGTACGAGGGAGAAGATTTGGACATGGCCATTTTGATCTAGAGAGGAGTCCCTAAACTTATCACCCTAGATGCACTGCTCGTATTTGTGCAAGGACGGTCCCTTAGTCATAAACGCTACACTGGGAGACCTTTGGTATTGCATTACCCATCCAGGTTCTTTTTTGGAGACAATCGGGAGATCCAATTGGGAGAGACACATATCCATGTTCTGGTTCCTCAAGCACTGTGGACTCCTCCCCTCCCAACCTTCCCTCACATTCAAGTGTGAAGCTCCATAGGTTGTAAGTGAAAAAAAAAACCGTGTTTTATCGTTCCGAAAATTTCATATCGTACCAAAAATTCCCGTACGGTATCGTATCATATGGTATCGTATTTTCGTACCGTGACAACTATGACAGCATGAAAGCAAAACAAAAACATATGCAGAAGTTTCAGCGCAAGAGGGCACTTCCGGCATCACGCACATGCATGACAACTATGGACAGCTCATAGCACTCCCACATCAGCTCGGAACAACCCTTTATCTTCACCTTCCTTTTGTATGGCTCACAGGACAAGTCGACCAGCCTTGAGAGGCTGTTAACAGCAGTCGACTAGCCCTCAATAGCCACAAAAGGAAGTGACCAGCAACAGTATGCGAGCCGGTAAGTCTCCGATCAGTAGAGAACCTGTCCAGCCAAAAATCGACCAGCTCTTCCCCCTGTTTTATGACCTGTACAGCTGCTTTTCAGTGCTGTAAAACAGTTGGCCAGCAGTGGGAGACATGCAGAAGGAGTCAGTCAGCGTCTCTCATACATTTGGTGAGTATCTGTCGCAATAGATAGCTGTAGTTGGCTGCCGGCAGGCTGAAAACCAGTCGACCAGCTCTCATGCACACTAGAAAAGCATGCGCCTACCTCAAATATGGAGTTCCAATAAAAGCTCAAAGGTGTGCTTTTCTAGTCCAAAAGGAGGCGCCTACAAGGGTTTGGTACAAATCAGGTCTGGTGCCCACTTTATGGCTGCCACACGTATTAAATAAGTCCTATCTAGTGTGTACAACTTATAAGTTGTTTGGTCACTTATAAGTGTGTGTGAAGTGTGAAATCATAAAGCTGTAAATTGGGTTTTTGGGGACACTTATCACCTGCAAAACACATGTAGACCACCTGTTAGTCCCAAGCAGGTGTGCACATACACGTCCAGAGGGTGTCCAGGCATCCCCCTGCCTCATGGACAACGCAGACATAACTCTCAAGCATTGTCCAGGCAAACAAGACAAGTCATCCAAAGGTAAAACCAAAGTCATGCACACACATGAGTGCAACTAGACTGGAAGAAACACCCATCTGCTCAGTTGTATTAGTTAAAATGTCTAGGGCTCATGATCCTTCCGGAACCTTCCCAAAACATAAATACAGAAAATCTCCAAGATAGCTAGTCCCATGGAATCACATCATGTCAGGCTCCATGAGCCATACATGTACACCATGTCAGGCCCCACAAGCCACACATGTATCATCATGTCAGGCTCCATGAGCCATACATGTACCGTCATGTCAGGCTCCATATGCCACACAAACACACCATGTCAGGCTTCACATGCCACACATGAGCAGTAGAAAAATAGAAGCTGTGAGGAATTTTGTGACAAATGGTGTTAGTGGAGAAAGAGGGTGGAAATCCTTCACAAAGGGCTCTATTGAACATGTAGGCTAGTAGGGGCACCAAGGTATCATCGGCATGTGAGAGGTACTCAGCAGTGAGTCCCGCCTGATCCTGGGTGCACCCATTACGTAGTCTACGAATGGCCTTGAGAACCATGCCCTTTGTGAAGAAGGTGGAGGGGTAGGGACCTGGGTAGAGATGGCTGATGGGGATGTGATAGAGGAAGCGTGCATAGGAGTGCAATGTGTTCGGGTAGGTGATAGGTGTGTGTGTGTGTGTGAGGGGGGGTGTTCTCGGAATCTCCTCCAGGCCTCTTTGCAGTTCGACCCTAAGAAAAGTCATTATAACTCATCCTCTTTTCGAGCGAAGAACTCCTGTTTCTTGCGTTGGGTGAGGTGCTGAGAAATCTGTTGCGCGTGGCACTTCGTGATTTGTCGAATCTGTACCTCATGCTTAAGACCGGAGCGTGTGGCTCGGCATTCGTCATTATACCAATAGTTATGGGGCATGGAACCACCCAATACTCATCCTTGAGCCGCTCAAGTTAGTGAGGCGGTATCGACATCATCCATACCATCCGTGGTTAGTGGGTGGCTCTGACTGCATGCGGAAGCAGTGGGAAGCTTTCTTGAGGCTTTGGCGGCTTGGCTCTTTTCTCACTGATAGAGAAGGTGATCCCACTTGGCATTATAGACCACCTATGTGGTTATTTCTCCCCGCTCCCCCTGTATGAGATAGCCTTCTCCTCATAGAGCGGCCAACCGGAAGGGAAGTGCATCTTTCTCCTCCTTTTGATTATTTGATCCCCGCCCTATACATGAGGCGAGGTTGTATTAGCCCTTCATGGTTGTATTTAGCCCATCGTGGTTGTTTTTCATTAACTAATAGAAGCATCTATTTCTCGGGAAAAAAAAGTTAGTGAGGTGGTAGGGATAGCTTCTTAAGGTCCGTAACATGTTGGTCCCATTCCCATTTGTAGGCAACAACTCCATAATTGGATTTTGCCAGGGCCCAATGTGTCCAGTGTCCACCAAGAGATGGCTTCCCCTTCTATGTAGCAACTAGCTAACACAAGCTTTTCTATATCTAACTTCCTACCAACAGCAAAATAGGCTTTGAACTGATGAATCCACGAGTACAAAGTTGTGGGTATCATCCTTGCGTCAATAGTTGCAAGCAATTTCTCGTGCTTCATGTGTCATCCTTGTTCCTCCTGTGTGGCGGCGCGACCTGCCACCTGAGTTTGAAGCTCTAACTCCCGTACCTATAAATCATGTAAAGCATGGGACTGTTGTGTTAACTTCGTCATTGAGATAGCGAAGAAACAATTTCTTCAAGGATTTGGTTTTCTCCCTCATTGTCAGAATTCGCCATAGTTGGAGTGGTCAAGTTTTTCCATAACCGCAATAAAACCATCCACTATGTGTGTGGGAGTCGTTTTGTCATGCTTCCATGCAAGGGGCTCTAGCTTTCTGAATCTAGCCTTACGCAAAAAACGTGAGAGAGAAGAAGAAGAACTCAAAAATAGCTAAACAAAACCTAGCTTGGCATACCATGTTTAACCACCCAACCATTATATATACCAGTGACCCTAGGCGTCGAGTGTGTACTTTAATGGCCACACACCATACTCACGCGCCCCCTATGTCCCCGTTGGTAGGAGTCACATCTGACATGGTTTGGAGCATCATCGCTCTCTATGAGTCCGTCACTGGACGAGTGAGTCTCAAAAAGGTACATCGTAGGAGATTTTTAGCACTTTTGGGGTGAAACAGGGCTGCCCTCTATCACCCACTGTTTTTGTCTTCATTGATGAGATCTCTAGCTTCATTGATGAGATCTCTAGCTTCATTGGTCCCACACCAGATTAGCCAAACAGAGTTTGCTACAACCTTGATGATAGTGGATGCACTGGACAATTTTAGACAGTCACATACCTCCATTGCATTAGTCACATGGATCCCTGCAGGTCCTCGAGGCTTGCCCTGGAGTCCTCGAGATAGCTAGCACTTGAGGGCCACCCTGGAGTATAGTATGCCTTACTTTCCTTGGTTCTCAGTATATGGGCTCCGCATGGACCGCCTCCCACTCCTTGAGTATAGTTTGGACTCATCACTCCCCTTTTCTCCAGCTCTCTCATGAGGACACCAACTAGGTTATTCGGTTAGATCTTCTCAGCCTCTACACCCACTACACATGGATCACACATTCGGAGCTCCCAATGAAGATGCACTTGTATAGAGATCACTTCCTCATGCTCACTGAGGATGGATTTATCCAGCAGCCGGGCTACCTGAGTGTTCACATGTCCCATGCCATGCGGATTGAGCGGGAGGTGTTTGGTGAGGGATTTGGTTCACTCTCTAGGATCATTGACTTCTTGGACCATTGTTGCCTATGGCTCTTTTTGTTTGAGCTCCGCAAACACACAGACACTTTCTTGAAAGAGCTTTGGCCCTAGCCACCCCGACCCCTCCCTCGCTATCCATCCATCGCTTTTTCCGGACCGAGGGGGTGGAGGACATCCATACGGTGGATACTGTGGACCCACCTCGGGCTGCTCCGGACCCACCTCGCCCGAGAGGAGTTACCTCGGACCGGGCCTCTGCATTCCAGAGTGCCTGACGCCCCCGGTCCCCAGTTGTCGGCCATGATCCCCTCATCAGCTCCAGGTTTAGGACATGCCCCACGACCATGGAGCTACCTTTGCACGTGACGACGTTGAGGGAGACCTCTTGGCCATACTCATTAGCCCCATGCTTGATATTTTGGAGAGTGGTATACCATCTATTGAGGGCTGATGCTCCTCTCATGTTCCATGTTCCTGGTATTCCATGATGAGATTCTATGGACAATTTCGTATCACTCTAGTGAGATAGCTTTGTTTTTTGTTTCTATTTTATTTTCCGTTCCATGATGAGATATGCCATGGACATTATTGTATCACTTTGGTCTCATAGGCCCATTGGGTCTTTAGTAGACGCTTAATATATCTTTCTTTCTTTCTTTCTAAGAGCCTTGTTCTCCCTCTCTTTCTAGGCCCCATGCTCGATATCCTTGATGGCCCCCTCCCCATACCGGGGGGTTAGCTCCATAGGTTCTATGATGATGATGGTCCCACTTTGTATTATATGGCTCGGATTTGACATTCCCAGCTCATAGCTCGCCTTTGTTTTCTTTTGTACCATGATGAGATTACATGGACACTATTGTTATCACCTTTTGTCTCATAGACCCACTGCGTCTTTTGAAGATGTTTAATATAACTTTCTTTCTTTCTTTCTCTCTCTCTCTCTCCCTGGACACACCATGGAGATCTTTCATCCTCCATAGTCTCTTGGCGTGCAAGTTCTCATGGTTCACCATTTTCCACCCTTCATTAAACAGGGCATTAACTTTTTAAGTTATCTGGTAGTGTAGTGTGTAGGTGCCATAATCCTTGTAAATAATGAGGGGTAATACTTACCACATGCAAAGCCCATTTGAAACATATGAGGCCTCAAACAAGGTCAAGCACATGCGTCCACGGGGCTCCCAGGTGTGCTTGACGCTGTGGACCTTCACAAGCGTAAAATCCAGGCAATATTGACACTGAAAATTAGGTTCACACATGCATGTCATGAGCCAAATGAACATGCTTATTGTGTAGTGCGCCATTGTATTGGCCCAAAGTTCCATCTTCCAAGCTTGTATTTTTGTAAATCTAGGAGCAAGGGGTCAAGCTGATGACAGTTTGGGTGGCGGGGGATTCACCTGTAAAAGGGGCCCACGGCCCCTAATTGAAGCATTCATTTCATTCTTCAGACCTCAGCCACTCTTGAGAAAATTTGAGCAGTCAGAAGCAGGCCAAATCAAACCCAGAACTCAGCAAAACAGGAGTATATCTTCATGGCCTTCAGATTTTTAACAGTACTTGCATTTTGAAGGAGAAGCATTCAGTCAGCTGCTTTGTTTCCAACAGGATTTACAGAGAGGACAATGGGGAAATTTGCTCTCTTAGTTTCATAGTCACAGGAAACGGCCGTTTCAGTCCCTAGAAATGCGTTTCTCCGTTTCACGACCCCATCCATTTCCGTGGCCGTTTCTCATTTCCCAAGTAATATTGTCACAGGAAATGGCCGTTTCCACCCTTAAAAGCTCGTTTCCCCGTTTCCATTCCTTGAACGCTTCCGTTCCCCTTTCTCGTTTTCTAGTGACTATGCTTAGTTTTCAACATTTTTATTGCTCTAAACAATCCCTTGCATAAATCTTGATTAACAGGCAAGCTGCATCCAACCAGTGAACTAGCATCAATGCCCTTAGAGACCCTTAGTGTATTTTGCAAAGTACTCATTCATAGTGCATTGGAAAACCTGATAAACCCTACCCCAACTCTTATAACTCCTTAGTGGTCATGGCTAATGCACCCTTGCAGGGGATGAAGCATGTGATATTTCTTCTAATACATGAAGTTACTCCTTCTCTGATGGCTCATATTTTTCTGCTTAAGTTGAGCTTTGCAGTATGTAAAGATTCCCATGCTTGTGGTTTTGCAGATTCTACCTCGCTTAGTAAAACAAGCCAAGGCAGTTTATGTGGAAGATGATGTTCCTTCGGGTTGTGACCTTGAGAAGCTATCAGCTTTCAAGGAGGCAGTGCAAGAAAAAAAGGTTCATAGTGTACAAAGATATGCTTATGAATCTCGTTGGGTGAAGTCCCCTTCAGAAATAAATCTGATGAGACGGTCAGCAGCAGTTGCTTGTCAGGTGCAACTTTCTCTTGTATTGATCTGGTGTTTATTTATGCCTGTATTGATCATTTTATACTATTGATGTCGACTATTCTTTTGGATGCTATCCTAGATTTATTTGCACATTCCGTCACGGTTGTCTCTTGGTCGGCACATTGTGAATCCTATAGCCTCTAAGCTGCTTCTTCTTTAAATGATTTTCTAGGCCTTCTTACAAGCAATGAAAATTTCTCGAACGAGGCCCCATGAGCATGTCTTAGCAGCTACTGTAGAGTTCGAGTGCAAGTTTAGAGGAGCTCAACGCTTGGCGTAAGTTTTTGACCACTTTCTTGAATTTCTTGCCAGTTGTATAAAAGAGCATATGTGAAACTATCGATTTACCAAAACAGGATGGCCTTTCAATTTGTGATTTATTGAAAAAAAAACTTGTGATGCCAATTAAGTTGTACAAGGCACGAACAGATGCACATGGTATGAATATGTTTTACTTACACATGTTTTGATTCAGCATTTTCATTGCAAATACCTCTAATGGAGGCTATATGTGAGAGGCTCTATTTCCTTGATGTAGATGTGTAACGTGCTAACTAACATCGGAAAACTTGAGATGAGCTTAACGCAATTAATCATAGATTAAGGCAAAGATGCTTGACAAGCACAATAAACGAGAGAGAGATTTGAATTAATCTACATGCATGTAAATTACAATAAATTGAAAAGACTGGGGTGTTTCCTGATGTCGTGATGATGATGCAGATGATGCTTGTACTCACAGTATGTTAGGGAGCCCTTAAGTCTGTTGGCTGCCCACTATCTCCAAGTACATGCATTAACTCTACACTTGCCCTCTATTTATAGTGTCCTATGGACTAGTTGGCTGGCTTTGAGGGTTGGTTAGCTGCCAACCCTAAAATTATAAAAAAAAATGTCCAATAATAAGAAATATGTCCAGACTTGGATGCTCATTGGGTGCTTGGACAAAATACAAAGAAGAGGCTCAAAAGCCCCAAAATTTACAAGAACTCTGCCATGAACTCGTTCTCTAAGGTGGCTAATGGGTAGGGACATATTTATGTTTCACTGCTGGCAGGTGTGCACGTGATGTCACATTCTGCTTATATGATGCTCCTGTGCTTCAACCTAGTGTTGGTCCCAGTGTGGGTGCAAACTCCAACGTGATGTCTTTGCCACTTCCTCCTCGGGGACTGCAGGCCTCCGGTCCTTGGCCTTTGTATGCTTTGTTGGTACGATTGGAGCCACGGAAACCTCGGAAACTGTTGAAGCACTCAATCATCGTCCTTCTCAATGGACTCGGAGAGTAAAGCCTAAACCCCATGTGTTGCCACTAGTGACGCCCTTGGAGATTGGTTCAGGAACTAATGGTGGCTTTGCACAACTGGACATTTGTGCTCCTTGGTTGATCTCAAAAAATTGCGGATTCCAATTTATCCCTTGCGTGTCACTGGTATCTTGTTACCCTTTGTCTTCAACTGTGGCACTCCTGAGTTCAGCTTTACGACAATTGCTTCCACTTTGGTGGAGGGTAGAATGAGGCTAGCATGGCTAATAATGTCACGATTGTGACTAACTCTCTTAATCTCTCATTAATTGTAAGGACACCAGTGAAGTGTCATACCGTGTAACATGGGTCACCTATGAGGAGACATGTCTCATTCAAAAGACAACTATTCATTGAAAAGTCACACCCTTTCATAAGGGATGTGTCTCTTCATTTGTAACTTTTCAAGCCCTACTTAAGAAGGTCTTGTGTCTCAATGCAAATAACACAGCTTTCTGCTCTTTGTGTCATGTTTACTCAAGCATTTAAATATTAAGATCCTTAATTATGTTTAATAATGTTTAATTAAGCTAAAAGCTTAACAGAGTATGAGAGAAAACAATCTTCAACAAGTAGTATGTCCACAACCAAACCCTATGTGACTATTTGGCCCTCCTGGTTCTATTTCATATGATGAAACCCATGCCCGGACACCAAATAGGTGGAAGAAGACATGGGAATAGGGTCTATAAGGTTTGATTAAGAAAAAGCACCATTCTTGGTCAAAAAGCAAGAAAAAGGAAGAAGTTAAATAGGGTTGACTGCGAGTCAAGGGCACCATTGGAAAGAGGAGACTAAGCCGGACCAAAAAGCTAAAAGCTGCTTTTTCAAAACGCAGCTCCAGGGCCAAAAAGCAAGGCCGTGAAGCTTGAAAAGCAAAACAAGAACTTTTGACTAAAGTTGAGTAAGATTTTACTATTAAAAAGACCAAAATCAAAGTAAAAGGCAAAAGCATCACATTTTGGCAAAAAGCAAGGCTTCCCCAAGTATAAAAGAAGCATGAGCCTCTCTTGAGCATCAAGTTGAAAAAGAACCTCTTCATCGTGTTGCCATGTTGATTGACGCATGGAGATCATCTTCTCCATCATCATATACTTAACTAAATCATGGAATTAGAACTTGATCAACACAAAGGGCTTGAACTCAGTACGAAGGGCTTTGTGCATGTGTGAGAGCATATCTTGATACAGAGTTCTACACCCACTATTGGGCACTGATAACATTAGTGGGAATGTCGTAGTATCTAGTCCATACTATGCATAATGGAGTTGATAGTTATATAGTCTTGTGGGTTGACTACTATGACTATATAACATGCATGTTCCTAAAAGGTGAATTTGGGCATGTTCCTGGATTCAACTAGGTATATAGTTCAGCCGTATTAGCGGACATGCAGATTTCACATTGTGAAGTTTTCGTCCAAGTTGCGGCCAGTTGATACTGTGCTGATTCTTTCTATCTTTAGCGGTGCATTTGCCCTATCAACTACTTATTTGCTGTACTAATTCTTTCTATTTGCTACTTCCCTTAGTGCTAGGCTTCATTATGGCTGAGTCTGTCCTGCATCTCCGAAGGTTTGAGAGAAACTGAGTACGAAGGGCTTTGTGTGAATATATGCTCTTGTGTGTGTGTGTGTGTGTGTGTGTGTGTGGAGTGCACGTGTGAGAGCATATCTTGATAGAGAGTTCTACACTCACTATTGGGCATTGATGACGTTAGTGGGGATGTCGTAGTATCTAGTCCATACTATGCATAATGGAGTTGATAGTTATATAGTCTTGTGGGTTGACTACCATGAGTATATAACATGCACGTTCCTAAAAGGTGAATTTGGGCATGTTCCTAGATTCATCTAGGTATATAATTCAGCCGTATTAGCAGACATGCAGATTTCACATTGTGAAGTTTTATCCCGAGTTGCGGCCAGTTGATTTTGTGCTAATCCTTTCTATCTTTAGCGGTGCATTTGCCCTATCAACTACTTATTTGCTGTACTAATTCTTTCTATTTGCTACTTCCGTTAGTGCTAGGCTTCATTATGGCTGAGTTTGCCTTGCTTCTCCGGAGGTTTGAGAGAAACTGAGTACGAAGGGCTTTGTGTGAATATATGCTCTTATGTGTGTGTATGTGTGTGGAGTGCGTGTGAGAGCATATCTTGATAGAGAGTTCTACACCTACTATTGGGCATTGATGACGTTAGTGGGGATGTCGTAGTATCTAGTCCATACTATGCATAATGGAGTTGATAGTTATATAGTCTTGTGGGTTGACTACCATGAGTGTATAACATGCACGTTCCTAAAAGGTGACTTTGGGCATGTTCCTGGATTCATCTAGGTATATATATACATATATATATATAGAACTTGGAAATTGGAACTTGGACTAGAACTTGGATTGGAACTAGAACTTTTGGACTTGGACTTGGACTTGGATTTGGATTTGGATTTGAATTCATTGGATTTGGATTTAGATATTAGATCTGAAACTGGCCTAGTGAGAGATACTTGTGGGTGATCCCTGTGGTGTGCTCGGCATCAAAGGTCTCGTGCCTAGACATAGACATCGATATCGACTTGGATATCCTACATCGGCATATCTGTTTGTTTTGTATTCATTGATTGTATTGATCCTGGCCCCGTGGATTGTTGTGGAATGAATTCTTGAAAGGGGGCGGGGTCTGTTCCTCGCTCAGTGTGGTGTATTGTGCAAGATCCCTATTCCCTTCTCTGTCTCTCTCTCTCTCTCTCTCTTTCTTTCTTTCTTTCTTTCTTTCTCTCTCTCTCCCCTCTCTCTCTATATCTTTATCTCTTGGACACGTGGTTGAGTCTATCACTGCACGCCTCGCTGGGCTTACACCCTAACCCTAAAATAAAGAAACCCTAATCCTAAAAATCAACTAGCCGTAACCCTAAAATCAGCTTTACTAGGGATTGTATGACGAAAGGGAGAGAATTCCCTTGTCAATTTTACCCCTTTTGCCCAATTTTGCTTGATTTCGCCAATTATGCAGGAATTTTTTACTACCTAAAAAAAGAAAAAAAAACAAGGACTGTTGTGCTGATACCTTGACACTTTTTGACCTTGCCAGAATCCTAGTCGGCACACTCTCCACTCCTTGTAAACATCTATCCATCATCTATGTGTGCAGGCGGCTTCTCGACTCCCTTGAGCAAAAATACGTCATTTCACTTATTTAAAAAAAAATTATGCCAATGTTTTAGCTTAAGGCTTATAAAATTTAGCCTTTTACAGGGCCACATCACAAAAGAGGAAAAAAACGTGCAACCCCACACACATGCCCACCACATGCTCAACACAAAACATAAAAAAAAAGGAAGAAACGACTTCTTGCGCTCGAATAGCCTCCCCCACGTCCTCCCCTTCCCTTTTTCTCTCTTTGCATGTGTTCACGATTCTGCAACAACCCCCCTCCTTTGCATATTTGGTGCCTACTTTTGTTGATGGGTTCTTCTAAGAACTTGGATGCGTAGTTCACTATTTTCAAGTCAAACACTTTAGCAGATACTATTAAGGTATTATTGAGAGAATTCTTGCTTGAACCTCCAGATTCTTCTTCATTGCAACATAACCAAGTTAACTTCAAGCCCAGCATTTGGAAGCCGACAAAGATGAAGACATTAAAGAATGATGCCACAGCTTGGGATTTAGCATTTAAAGCATGGCGACAAGACAATAGAGGAAACTTTTTCAAATTTCTCAGTGTGAGTTTCACCACAAGAATAAATGGCCTAATAACAAAGAACTCGACTCTGACATGGCAAAATGACGAAAAGGTTTTTGCCTTGGACCAGGACGTGTTGGGTTCAAAAGCCCACAAGGTGCTTCCTCGGCGGCATCGCCTCTATGGGTAGATGAAAATCACCTATGGGCAGGCCCCTTACGGGCGGAGACATGTGACAAGGATACCTTTTTACATGGGTCACATATGAAGAGACATGTCTCATTCAAAGACATGTGTGTCAATGCAAATAACACAACTTTCCGCTCTTTGCCTCAGGTTTACTGAAGTATTTAAATATTTAGATCTTTAATTATGTTTAATTAAGCTAAAAGCTGAACACCTAACACGAATGCATATTAGACTGAATGCTGAAATGCACACCTATATGTTGACTTGATTGAAAACACACATGTGCATGCTCCTTTTGGACTGCCGTATTGCTGCACAAAAATGCATATGTACTTGTTGATTGCATTGAAAATGCTGCTATATATTGTTGAATGGATTGGCCAACTTGCAGCCTGGGCAAAAAACACACATGCACGCCGCTGACCTGAACTGAAATGCCCTCTACGAGCTGCAAAAATTGACTGCAACACAAAAAACTCAAACTGTAATTGCTAATTGCAACCCTAACTGTGCAAGACCTGATGGTTTGATGTGTAACATGCTAACCAACAATGGAAGACTTAAGATGAGATTAATGCAATTAATCACAAATTAATAGAAAGATGCGTGATAGACACAATAGACAAGAAAGAGATTTGACCTAATATACTATGCATTGATATAAGTGCAAATTACAATGAATGGAAAAGCAAGACCTTGGAATGGGGCACTTTCTTGATGGTGATGCGGATGATGCTTGTACAAATTGTATGTCTGGGTGCCCTTAAGTCTATTGGCTGTCCACTCTCTCCGAGCACACGACTAAACTCTACATGAATAACTTTGATCCCCTTCCCCTCTATTTATAGTAACCTATGGGCTAGTTAGATGCACTTTTAGGGTTGGTTTGTTGTTAACCCTAAAATTACAATAGTAAGTTTCCAATAATAATTAACATGTCCACACTTGGTTGCTCATTGGGTGCCTAGACAAAATACAAAGAAATGGGTCAAAAGGCGGTGGCTAATGGGTAAAGACATGTCCATGTCACATTGCTGGAAGGCGTGCATGTGACAAAATGCCAGAGAAGTAGTTTAAACATTTGGTGACTTTCATTATTAGGAAGACTTCTTTTTCCCAAAGAAAAGATTCTTTTATTAGTTCAAAGAATAACCTGCCACGGTGGGAGAATAAAATCCCTACGGTAACGTGTACAAAACATGGGTGGGAGCTCCTTCTATGGTTGGTCGCTCTTGGAAAGTGAGGCTCCTTTTTTTTTTGGGTGGGGGGGTGGGGGAGGGAGGGAAAAGGCCACACCAGGGGTATGCCAAGTAACACCTCCGCCCTCTCATGAAAGCAAGAGACTTGAGATCTTGAGGAAGAAGAAAGCCTCCCGCCGTCGCGTATCCATGTGAATCTTTGCGTAGTCTCTGAGAGCATGTGGGGTGTGCTTGGAATGACTTCATGACACAAAGGCGGCCTTTGAGATCTTGTATTAAAAGGTGGCATGGTACTGTGGCATCAAATGCTTGTTCCCACTGTGGATCGAAGTCCTCGAAATCTGCGTACTTGTGCTTCATCTCACCTAGTTCCGTACCAACAAGGTCTAGTCTAGTGTTTTGAATCAGAGTCAGTGTTCCCTTCCTGCTCAAAGCATCGGCCAATGGATTGGCCTTTCTTGGAAGGTACTTGATCATGCCACCAAATTGTTGGAAAATTTGGCTCCAGTGGTGGTGACGGTCACTCTACACACTTGACATTGTTTGAATCCAACACAATGCGTGATGGGTAGTGTGAACCTTAAATTCTCGCCCGTAAAGAAAATGCTTGCAATGTTTCAGGGCCTGAATAAATGCTAGGAGTTCCCGATCATAGACCGAGTAATTCTTTTGTGTAGGTAGTAACTAATACGACCAGTAGGTATTCGTGGAGCACCTCTCCCGGGTGTGATTCATGAACCTCACATAGATAGAGTGGAACTCGATATAGGGCATCGTATTGCTTTGTGTCTAAAAGCAGCCAACTCTATACTCTGTGTCATTCTAGAAGAGTTTGCAGCCTGTCCGTTGCACGTGCCCTCCTCCTAAGCCTCTTACTCAAGGCAGTCATGTGCTTAGTGGTTTGTGATGGAGTAAAAGCATGCGTGGTAACATAGTCGATCAAGACATCTGGGCATATATGGAAATTGTGGCCGCTTTAAAATATAGGTAATGAACACATTATCTGATCTTGAATGTTTTGTGCTGGAACAGGTTTCCTCCAGTTGTGGCAGGAGGAGCAAATTCAACGGTGATCCATTATTTTCGAAATGATCAACAGGTGGGATGGCGTATGATAAAGATATGCTAGTGTACTGCTGTTTTTGTGTATGTAGCTGTGGCTGTGCCACCCGGGTATATATGTGTGATCATAAACCATGGCATCGGTTCTCCAATGGCCCCGCTCTGCGTTTTCTATCTACTCTTGATGTGCTTGAATGTTTGTCACCTCTTTCCACCATATTGTACTTCTAGTTTCATTATTGAATGTTTGCCACCTTTTTCCGCCATAGTGTACTCCTTGTTTCATTATGCTTTGTCAGTAGTCCACGTGATTTTCTACTTGTCTATTTCGACTTATTGTTAAGGAAGGTGTAAAGCGTATATTGTCCTCCTTTTTGTAAAAACAGATCAGAGAAGGAGAGATGGTACTCATGGATGCTGGATGCGAATATTATGGCTATGTCAGTGATGTGACTCGTACTTGGTCCCCTTCAGGCAGCCTCTCTAATGCACAGGTGGTGGCTTAACGCATCCTTACTAATATACTTCTGGCATATCTATTCCTTTATCTTGCATGTAGGTAGATGGCAGGAAAAGTTGCAACTGCTTCAAAGCTTCCAAAAGGTGGGTATCTGGAGCTGCTCTGGGGTCTTGGCCAGAGGAAGCAACAAGGGGACCAATAACTTAGTATGTACGAAAGTACAAAGGCTTCAGGGATGTAAGAGAGATGTAAAGAGCCTTTATACTTCTGTACATAAGAGCATGGAGTTCTGTTTTCTGTTCCAAGTGACTTTGCATGCTGGGGCATCTCTCTCCACATCATCCACACCCCAAAAGCAGTGGCAAGTTGGTACAAAGTTCTACTGATCCTGCATTTCCGCAAGGCTTTTGATACTGTCCCACGAGCCAGACTGATGAGGAGACTGCAGGATATGGGGGTACCAGCAGAGATGGTTTGGGGCATTCTCACACTATGAGAGTCTGTTACTGGCAGAGTATGGGCCCCAGGGGGAGACTCAGAGGTCATACATAGCACTATCGGGGAGAAGCAGGGCTGCAGCCTGTCTCCCACTCTATTCAGGCTATACATTGATGAGATATCTGATTACATAGACAGGGGGGCCCAAGAGCACGACTGGCATGAGTCTTGAGCCTGATCCTACTGTATGTAGATGACATTGTCCTTATATCGGATTTGCCAGAGGGATTGCAGAGGCACCTAGATGCAATACAGGCCTTCTGCGAGGACTGGGACCTCTCTGTGAATATGCGCAGCACTTTACATACAGTGGGGAACCTGTGGAGGGTGTCACACATCCTATGTATACCTTGGGATCACCTTTTTTGCACTCAAATTCTCCATGAGGAAGGCAGTAAAAGCCTGATTGACACGTGGCTATGCAGCCCTGGGCTCACTAGAGAGGCACTGCTCACAGGTACAGATCCAGGAGCCAAGGACGAAACTATGGCTATTTGACACGCTAGTCACACCTACACTATTGTATGGAGCTCCTAGCTGAGGGCCCGGCCTATACCACAGGAGGAGACGGAGGGGGGAACCATCTCAGACAGATATGGAGGAAGCATATGATGGATGGAAGCCAATGGAGAGGCCCTTGGTGAGGATGATCTCGTGCATGATTAGGAGGAAGCCATCACTGCCACACGAGCTTTTGTGGGCAGAGATGGGTGCTGCACCGATAGCGATAGAGGCTCTAGTCTAGACAGTGACATACTGGCACAGGTTATGGGAGCTCCCACATGACAAATACCCCGGCTTGCCATGGAGTCCTCAAGATAGGTGGCACTAGATGGAGACACACAGTGCTGGAATGCGCAAGTGAGCGCTTGGTTTAGTATACATGGCATGCAGATGGATGCACTTACCCCTTTTTAGTATGACATAGAGGCACCTTCCTTTGATCTCAGCAACATAGATAGGGTCATTAGGTAGGACATTGTTAGACTGGATACTCAGAGGACCTGGCACACTCACCCACTCAACCCTTGGGGATGAAGATGGCCTTCTATAGAGATCACCACCTTCACTTGGTGGAAGATAGCTTTATCACACGCCCACGCTACTTTGACACATATCTGTCCTCATCCCACCAGTTGAGAATGGAGACAGCCAGATATGGGAAAGGGATGGCTACACCAGAGGATAGGATGTATTAGCTTTGCCATAGAGAGGCCGAGACAGAGGAGCACTACATAATAACATATGCCAATGTCCTGTATACTATGAGATCAGGGGGAGGTTCCACTGCCTCTCCCAAGATGGGTGTGGACCATTCTCCAAGATCATACAGATGCAGCATACAAAGGCACTTCTACTTTCTTCGATCAATCATGTTGCTTGTGGTCAAATATATAACAGGAATGTGAGGCATGCTTCATGGATAGACTGTGTTCTATTGAGCGTTGCTACGCTCATTTGTAGGTGTAGGGTCCTGCGATTTTATGTTAATTTCTAGTTGCCATGGCTTGATTATTTGCTCACATTTGTGGTCTATATGATCTTATTTTCTCATTTTCTTTTTAACATTTGAAAAGATGTGAATATAAATTTTGTTTACATTCTTTGCAATGCAGAAAGACATATATCAAGCTGTGTTGTCAGCTTATAAAGAATGCATACGCCTTTACAAACCAGGTGTCACTCTTCAGGAGGTTCATCATGTTGCAGTACGATTCTCCACTCTTCTGAACCCAAAATCAGGGAAATCATTCAAAGTGTTACCAGTTACACTGACTGAAGATGTTGCCCATGTTGCACACACACACATCGTATGCATGGAGATATCAACACAAAGTATGTTTTTTGCATGTACCATAACATGCATGCTATAAATTTAAAATCCCTCTGGATTTCTGTATTTTTAATGTTTCAGACGGAAAAGCTAATAAGGGCTGCCAGAGGCCTTGGTTTAGTAAAAAGACGTGATGACTATCTCAAGATCAACCCGACTAGCGTAGGTGCATAGATTTTGCTTCCTCCATGTATTTGTGTCTTTTTGGTGAATGCCTCCAACCTCCAAACGTTGGTAGAAAATGGAGGAGATTAACTGCAATATAAATGCCGAGTTTCTCTGAAATGCTTGCTTTTTTGTTTCAAACAGTGTTAACTGTATTTTTTGCTGCACTGTTTCCAGGACGCTATCTTGGCATGGATTGCCTTGACTGTAAACTTATACATGAGGATCGCAAACTAGTACCAGGAGTGGTAAAATTCCTTTCATCCATCTTTTTTGACTCAGGTTTCTTGTCTATCGGTACAAATGTACAGAGTTGTACTTCTACAATGTATGTCTTAGGAATTGTGGGAATGGATATGTGAGGTTCTTGTGAGAGAGGGGATGCTACACTTCTACTTGTCAATGGTAGATCATACTGGCAGTTAGATCCTTTAGCCGTGACGGTGCCCTATAGACAGATCAGATACACTCCAGGTAGGGGCTATTGCAGCATAGGAACAATTGTAAGGGCCCATGAGGGTCCTGGCTGATCGTTATGTTATTTTCTTGAAGCTAGGAGGGGAGATTATTGCACATAGCTCTACCACCCTCTTTGTTGTGGTACTTCAAAAGTGTTCCGAAAGGGGCCCGTTTTTCTTGTCTCCAACTCTGGCATTGCGGCATGCTTGAAAAGCCTTGGTGTAGTCCAAAGAATTTGAAACTTACACTAGTCAGGATCTTTTCTTGTCCTTTCTCGAGTAATTTCTGTTGGATTGAATCCACATCAAGCACGCCTAATTTTTATGCAATTTTGGATTGAATCCACATCAAGCACGCCTAATTTTCTCGTGCTTGATTGGGATTGAATCCACATCAAGCACGCCTAATTTTTATGCAATTTTGGATCGTGTTGTTTTTGAATAGGTGGCCACAATTGAGCCAGGTCTCTACATACCACTATCGGATCATTTTCCAAAATGGTAATCATGACCATTTACAAATGCTATTGTTGGTTTGGCTTTTCTAATGGAAATTCTGTTGCATGCAAACAACCTAGTGTAGGTGTTGCACACCTTACAATGCATTCAGGGATTTTTTTTTCTGTTCTTGCCACCCTTTACCTGAGAGCATACCCTTCCTCCATACTTATTTCTCTACCTTGCCAGTCCCTTGCTTATGCACTTTGATAAAACCCCTCAATTATAAAAATTTTCACCTTTTACTTGAGAGCATACCCTTCCTCCATGCCCATCTTCATACATTTCCATTCCCTTCTCCATGCACTTAAACAAGACGCTTTGTACTATGACACCAAGAATGTTGAAGGAGCTCTCTCAACTCTCCACCTTCCTAAGAAGTTATCCACAACCTGCTAGCCTTTATTTTGTGAGTAGACTATTTCTTGTCTATCCTTTTAGAATCTATCCGTATTTAATAGATTAATGTATGATGCTGTGGGTTAGGAAAATCTCATTTTAATTTCTCAAATTCCTTAAGGTGGTGAAGGAGAATAAAACCATACATGTCCAACTGCAGTTGTATTGAATTTTGTAATACATTCTTCTAATGTGCTTATGTTTATATGAATATAAAGAAAACAACTCCTTTCATTTACCTCCCTTTAAAGTTTGGGAGAGTGAAGGCATCCATGCAAAAATAATCATTGGGCTTTATAGGACGTCTGATAATGCAACTGGGCATTACTTATGAAAAACTGGAAAGAAGCCATTATTTAACATTGGGCATCGTCCAAGGACATTTAAAAACCTTATGGCAGCGACTATGGGATAGAGATGCCTCACAAAGATCAGAAACTGGCTTCAGTTGCCCATGCAGGGCACTTTGTCGCTCCAGTTGTGGAGATCAATCACAGATAGTCTCTTCTTTATGTGTACAGTGACACACATAGATTGGTACTCTGCAGCACTTCCTCTTGAATCGTATAGAGGGCAATCAAGGTTTGGCAGTTGAGAGAAAGATCATGTCTGGCTAGATGCTATTCTCAGTGTTTAGATGTTTAATGGAAACACACACAACTTAGCTTGTAGATTAATGGCAGGATTTGGCTTATCTATCACTTTGACTCTCCCTATGACTACAATTACACAAGTTTGAAGTTAAATGCCAGCATAGATTTGAACGGCTAGATGCCTGCATGCTATTTAGGGTGGTGCAACATCTCTTCCAAGTGCCTTACTTACTCTTGGTCTTGCCTTATATATACGTTGAAAGGCCTTGGGAAAGAATGCAGAGAGACTGGAGACTAGCCGACCAATTTTCTTTTCAGCTGAGACAGCGGTGGTCATCTCAATCCTATTATATGCCAAAGATCTGATGCTTGGGTCACATTTCAAGGAGATATGGAGGCCTTGCAGAGTTTACCTTTCTCTTGGGCTATTGGATAGATAGCGAGGTGCCCATGTTTAGGAGGTCCATTTGCAAGCTTGTCTTTATGCTGCTGTTTTAGCCCGAGGCAAACTCTAACCAGCAGGAACACATTCTATAGCAGCCTTCTGATTTTCTAAAGAAAAGAAGAGTACAAAGCGATAGGTGGCTGATTTGGAGAATATTTGCTATTTTATTTGCTCCTTCCAACCATGAGCAAACAGATTGGTACATGTAACTGAGAGAGGTCCTTTTACTCTTGCTTCTCAAAAATTTCCCTTAAGGCATGTAGGGACTCTTGCGTGTGTTTAGAAAGACTCATGTTTGCAGGTATATCCTTCACAGGCACGCAGAGGTCATTGAATCAATTCTAGCAGTCAGAGGTCCTTGAATCATTGCTAGTAGTCAGAAGCCATTGAATTATGGCTAGCAGTTATTCATCCTCTTGCTTGATGAGAAGCTAGGTGGCTCACATCATTCTTAAAATGGAAATTCAGGATGCAGGTGATGCTCATTGTTGTAGGGTTGTGGTGCATTGTGAATGGTCAAGAGGACAAACTAACTAACACTCCTGTATAGGTTGGAGAATGGTAAACAAAGGATTGCTAACATTATATCCACACAGACATCACTTGAAACGGGGTGATATCGCATGTAGTTTTAGTCACCACAGCTAAAAGGATAATTGTATGGTTTGAATATGCAAGAAGGGATGCGATAGCCGACCACGTCATATAAATTGGTGAAATTGCAGAGCAACTTGGAATCCTTGGGGAAAATAAAGGATGGCCAAGCAGAGAACTCATTCATATCATCTTTCATTATCTTCATCCTATGCAACTAGCCTCATCATCACAATAGTGGTTGCCATGGGCTCATCGGAAAGTTATACCAAAAGCAAACAATGCTTCAAGGTCAATCATCTTATAGCCATGATGAAGCCTTCTATAATTGCAACTGCAGCAGAGGAGGTGATACGAACCATGGCAGAGGGTGAGGTAATGTTTACCATAGAAAAGAAGCAATGCAGTTCACAACCACCATATCTGGAGGAAATGAAGCCGGAGGATGTCTTCTGAGAATATCTTGATTCGGCTTTTATTTGCTATTGTTATGACAGGCCATAGTGGGAAGGTGGTAAGATGTCCATCAGTATGTGGTAGTAGAGGAACCATCTAGCAGTGCTGTCACTAGACAGGACAATACTGGTGGTGCTCACACAGAAGTAGGCTGCAGTTATCAAGCTGATGGTCCTTAGTCTCACAAGATTTCGACCCATCTAGCAGTGCTGTTAACTAGACAGGACAATACCGGTGGTGCTCACACAGAAGTATGCTGCAGTAATCAAGTTGATGGTCCTTAGTCTCACAAGATTTCGACCCTTCAGGGAGTCCTTGGGCGCTAGCATGACATGTGGGCCTGTGGCTCTCTTTTTGCATGAAAATTGAAAGCATAGGTATGTAATCATGTGGCATCATATTTATTGAGAGGAGTGCACCAGTCAACACTCCTTAGTTCTTTCTTTTGAGGGATCGATTCGCAGAGATTACACAAGACACATGCCATTTATCCCTAGCCTCTCAAAGACTCAAGCATCATGCAGATCAAGGACTAACGAAGCCACACAAAGCACCCACGTAGACTACAGGGAACCTAGAAAAGTTGGGTGCCAGGAGGGCATGGCAGGTACAATCATGAATATTATCCGGGTACTTGTGGGAGATTCACTATCTAGGCCCTTCAAAGATGAGATTCTTAGCTGTTCTTGTAAGCTTGTTAATATAACAGGTAGTGAGCGTGCGCCCTTAGCATAGGAGAGAGCTCGTAGTGCTTCACAACATTCTTTCGGTATCTGCAAGGCTAAAATCTGGTGCTTTAAGGGACGTTCTAGTCATCTCCTATATTGATCACACATTTCAGTCGAGGCTTGTCAAAATTTCCTTGATCGTATTGCTCTGATTGGATGTTCCAGGCATCTCTAGATTGACCCATGTTTATTTTATTCCATTCTACACAGGCTTCAAGGGATCGGAGTCAGGATTGCAGATGAGGTTTTAATCACAGATTCTGGGCATGAGGTTAGACAAACTGTTTGTGTTGGTGCATTTGATTGTACTCTGGGGTGTGTGTGTGCGCGCGCGCGCATGTGTGCGTGAGTATGAGAGAAAGAGAAAGTTATATTAAACGTCTTCAAAAGACCCAATGGGTCTACGTGACCAAAAGTGATACAATAGTGTAATTCATCATGGTACAAAAGAAAGCAAAGACTAGAGCTATGAGCTGGGAATGTCAAATCCGAGTCATATGATACAAAATGGATCATCATCATCATACTGCCTATGGATCTAACCCCCCCCGGTAGGAGGAGGGGGCCATCAAGGATATCTAGCATGGGGGTAGCTTGTAGAAGGCTCTGGAGATCTGTTGGGCAAAACAAAGAAAAGAAAAGATATATTAATGTCTATGGAAGGCCAAATTGGCCTATGAGACAAATCTGTATACAAGTCCACGTCCTAAGTATCATGGAAAGAAAAACTGAAATGAAAAGCTAATCCTAGTCATATGCAGCTCACTATGCAGTAGAGAGAGATATTAAGCATCTACTAAAGACCCAATGGGCCTATGAGACCAAAGTGATACAATAATGTCCATGGCATATCTCATCATGGAATGGAAAAAAAAATAAAAATAAAAATAAAAATAAAAAAAAATATATATATATATATATATATATATATATATATATATATATATATAAAGAGAGAGAGAGAGTTGTATTAACGTCTACAAAAGGCCAAAATGACCTATGAGACCAAAAGGTTACATCATGTCCATGAAATACATCATCACACACACACACACACACACACACACACACACACACATACATACATACATACATACATACATACATACATACATACATACATACATATATATATATATATATATATATATATATATATATATATATATATATATATATATACATACATATATACATATACATATACATATACATATACATACATACATACATACATACATATATATATATATATATATATATACATATACATATACATATATATACATATACATATATATATATGTAAAGAGAGAGAGAGAGAGAGAGAGAGAGAGAGAGAGAGAGATTGTATTAACGTCTACAAAAGACCAAAATGACCTATGAGACCAAAAGGTTACATCATGTCTATGAAATACATCATCACCTATAAGAAAAAGAAAGAAAGTTATATTAACATCTACGGAAGACCCCAAGGACATATGAGACCAAAAGTAATACAATGGTACCATGGATATAGCGAGCCATGGGAAGTTGAAAGAAAAGTAGAATGAAAACATCTGATAGTACATGTGATCAACGTATGATCCTGTGTAGAGTGAGATATGCTGTAATCATGTGTAGAGTGAGATGCTGTGATCAGCTAATGATGATACCTGCTTCGGCTAGAACCGATCTGATGGTGGAGTGAATGTAAGGCCTATGTGCTAGGAGCGTGTCCTGTCGGCGGAGAACCTCACAAATCTGTCTGTGTGGTCGATGGTCCTGATGCTTTGGCTCGTAGAATGGATCGAGCTCTCTCGCTAAGAACTCCTTTGGGGTGTGGAGCTGGAGCATGGGTACGGGTGGTGGGTTCTGATGTCGTAGTAGAGGAACTGTTGTGGGAAGTGGATTACGATGTGGATGTGTGTACCACAAAGAAATCTGTGATGGCTCTCTGTGAGGTGTCCTATTGGAGCTGAGGCTATGTCTCAATATGCTGCCTCAACACTACATCCGTGTGTTGTGAAATGAAATGAAATGAAATGTTATATTAACGTCTTCAAAAGGCCAAAGTGACCTATGAGACCAAAGTTACAACCATGTGACATCTGATACACTGTCTGGAAAAGAAAAGAAAGAACTGAAGGTAAGTATCTAGCCCTACGATGCATCAGTAGAGAGAGAGAGAGAGAGAGAGAGAGAGAGAGAGAGAGAGAGAGAAATGAAATGTTATATTAACGTCTTCAAAAGGCCAAAGTGACCTATGAGACCAAAGTTACAACCATGTGACATCTGATACACTATGTGGAAAAGAAAAGAAAGAATTGAAGGTAAGTATCTAGCCCTACAATACATCAATAGGGAGCATCCGGAAGCAGCAACTAGGGAGAGTAATGCTACTAGTCAAAATGGGGTACATGAGTATATAGATACATGAATACATGAATATGGGGGAGTACAAAAGTGATAGTGAGTACAACAGGAAGAGGCCCAAGCAATGCTGGTCTTGGAAATCAATGATCCTGGAGAGTGGACTGAATCCCTCACGAAATAGACAGTGAAACCTCCCACGGATCTCATAGTATACTGGGCAGCGGCATATGAGACGGGGGAAGAAACCCGTATTTGGCCAATCGCAATCCGCATGGCATGGGACATGTGAACACTCAAGTAGCCCGGTTGCTGGATGAATCCATCCTCAGTGAGTGTGAGGAAGTGGTCTTTGTAAAAGCGCATCTTCGTGGGGAGCTCTGGGGGTGTGATCCATGTGCAATGTGTGTAGAGGCTAAGTAGATCTGACCGGATAACCCGGTTGTTATCCTCGTGAGACAGCTGAAAAAAAGGGGACTCCAAACTGTATTGAAGGGGGGATAGGCGGTCCATGCAGAGCCCATATACTGAGAACCAAGTGAAAACTAGTGCATACCATACTCCAGAGTGGCCCTCAAGTGCTAGGTGTCTGGAGGACTCCAGGGCAAGCCTCGGGTACCTGTGGGGATCCATGTGACCGATGCGATGGAGGTATGTGACTGTCTGGAAGAGTCCCTAACTGTGAGAACTCCATGATATCCTCATGTAATGGTAAGTACGGTGACTGGCCATGCTATGCGATGTAAGGGGAGTGGGATGGTGCAAAATAACACACAGCAATGTGGATGACTCTGTCACTGCTATAAGCTGTAGCCGCACCCAAAGATATCGTGCATCCTCGTCCTTCTGGACGATGCTGAGAATCTGTCGGAGATGGGATCTAAAAAGGACAGCTACCCCCCCCCCCCCCCCCCCCCCCGAGCCACGTACTCCTCTTGATGTGCGGGTCTCGCCTCGAAAAGCTGACTCCCACTCATACCTGGCTATGTATGGTAAGCCCCTCTCAGGGCTCTGATGAGTCTCTTTATAAAAAAAGACATCCCTGCCTGTGAGAATCTCGCTCAAGCCTCTTGGATTCGACCACAGCATGCCATTGCAGTTCCATACTTCCAACTACAGGTGTTTGGTCTCATAGACCCCGCGTCCCTATTTGGGATGGCGGTCACTGATAATGACTCTACCATCTCTGTAGATAGCCCACTTGCCTGCTCTGCGGGCCTCATGAACAGTCACCATCGCCTCACGCCGGTGTGCCACCTGTGTTGGAGTGAGATCATCTCCCATGTACACCTGTGTGCCATTGAGGGCAGCCCGCCTGTCTAAGAAGGCCGGTCTGTTGGTGGCATCAGGGAATCTAATGATGGGGTCGCTCTCGTGTCATATCCTTTCCTGCCCTCCATGTATCTGCAAAGGGGAGGCTGATCCCGTCCACTCCTAGCATTTGGCAAAGTGTCATGGCATCCTCCTTTGGGGAAGCCCCCGCCTGTAGCCTCCGTACTCGCACATGGGGGGCCCTATCCTTCCTGCGTTTCTCCTCCTCGAGAGTCTCATGTATGATGCTCTATGGGGGTTTGTGCTTCTTCACCACCTCCACCCAATCTTTCTTAGTGGTCTGCAGTTCTTCCCGCAGCTTCTCACTCATAGCTTTCAACTTCTCCAAGTCAGTCCTTAAACCCTCCTGAATATTGATTTCCCCTACCTGCACTGTATGGTCCTTGACCGTAGCCTTTAGGGCTTCCATTTCTGCCCGGAGTTCCCCTATCATTGGGGCAGCTTCTGGCATTCCTCTTTGTTGCAGCTGGGTCTCTTTCAACATCTGAATCTCCTCTTCCTGGTGGTTCACTTGGGCTGTCAGTTCTTCAATCCTGTTGTTCTTTCCCTGTATCTCCTTGCGGAGGCCTTCCAACTGTTTTTCATGTTGGTTCAGAACCCTGTCCAGCACCTTCTTTTGTTCGCCCAGTAATTTCTTGGTGTTGTCCTCCACTGTCTTGATGTATGCCTCCAGCTCCTGTAGGTTCATTGTGCTATTTCCCCCTAGGTGCTGCCTTGGGGGCCTGAGCATGGGCGGGTGGGAAAAAGCGCAGCCTGAAGAGCACAGAGCAGCGCGCAGAGCAAGGGAGGCGGAGGGGAAGCGCGCTCGTGTACAGCACGGAAGCAGGGGCGCAGCGAGGCAAAGGGCGTCTGTGCCGTGGAAACTGGGAGCGGAAGCAGGGCAACAAAGGCGCAGCGCGGCGAACACACAGGATACGAACAGGTGCAGCCGGACGAGCACAGAGCAGCGCGCAGAGCAAGGGAGGCGGAGGGGAAGGCACCTGTGTACAGCACGGAAGCAGGGGCGCAGCGCGGCAAAAGGCGTCTGCGCTGGAAACTGTGAGGCGAAGACACAATGATGTGTAGCATGGGGATACCAACAGGGACACAAGGGGCACATGAGTATGGTGTGTGGCCAGAAAGGTACGCACTGGACGCCCAGGGCCACTGGTATATATAAAGGTTGGGTGGTTAAACATGGTATGCCAAGCGAGGTTTCTTTTTGCTATTCTTGAGTTCATTTTCTTCTCTCTCTCACGTTTCTTGCATGAGGCTAGAAATAGAGACCTTGGTTGCCATGCATGGAGGTGTTACAGAAGTGCATCCTTCCCTTTGTTTATCTTGAGATGGATTTGTACTTTAGCCATTTTGGCTGTTTTATCGGTAACTAATAGAAGGATCTTTTTCCCATAAAAAAAATATATTGAGCCATGGAAAAGTTAGGTGAAAGAAAATTAAAAACAACTATCACTAGTGTATAATACAGATGGGATGTCAGCATGTCACCCTGCATGGAAGAAACTAGCCATGATCAACCAATAATGATGCCCTCCTCAGCCAATAAGGCCTGATGGTCGAGATAGTATCTGGCCTCTGTGATGGAAGCATAACATTGCATCACAGAACATCTTGGGTCCACATCTGTCCAGTGGAGGGTCATGATGCTCTAGGTCGGGGCCGTCTGGCCCACAGAATAGATCGAGCTCTATCACTATAGGACGCCTCTAGGGGGCAGAGAGAGAGAGAGAGAGAGAGAGAGAGAGAGAGAGAGTGTTTTGTCTTGAGAGAGTTTTGTCTTTTGTTCTTCAGGTTCTGACAGCTTCCATTCCCAAGGAGCTAAATGAAATCGAGGCATGGCTGCAATCTTGTAAGATTTTTCTTGAACCGTGCTTTTGCTAAAATGAGCTGAAGAAGATTGAGAAGATGGGCATGAAAATGCTCTTATCTAGTAGAATAAAAATTGATGCTGATTGATTTTTGCTATTATACAGGATCAGCAATACAGCTTCAACTGGCTTCCTTTCCTCACTTGGTTCTGTAGAATGGACCATATAAGTTATGTATACAATTTTCTATCGTAACTGACGAAGTGCTTTTGTCCCAATAGGTTACAAATAGTAGTGCTATTCATTTGGTTGTAGTCATGGCCATTTTTGATGTTTAAATCTCATGTTCTAATTAGAAACGATTTCCATTGGTTTCACATCATTGTGGCAGGACCAATTTGATTTGATTTGATTTTTTTGCTTGCATTGAAAGCCTATTGATTTTTTATTTTTTTAATTTAGCAGAGTTAATGAGCAGGAATGGGGTTCTATCCTTGGCTCTGTGGCTCTAAAAAGTCACAATTATGGGATGTGTAGACAAAATGCGATCGGAGATGGAGCCCTCCCTCATTTCTTTCTTGAAGCTGATATTTGTTTTGACAAAACTTGTGTAGCGCTAGTGGCTGATTTGTCTCTTTTCCTTCTTAGTAGAAAAAGGAGTATAAGATCTTCACTCTGATCCACTTGGGTGTGTTAAGAATATAAGCTCTTCTTCCCTCTAATCCACCTGGCAGTGTTCATTTGAAGTGTCTAGAAAGTGGTATTTTTGATTTGATAGTTGTATTGTTATTTTTTCGACTGGCTTTTGGCCCAAGATTCTCCCGTAGTTACTGATTTTTCACCGCTCGCCATAGGCGCTTGCCTATCGGCCGATGCCGTTGAGGAAGCACCAAGGGGGGTTTTGAACCCAGATGGTCTTGGTCTTAGGCAAACACCTTCACCACTTGAGCTATTACCTCAATGGCAGTTGTATTGCTGCATATTTTGGTGTTTTATACATTCAAAGGGAGTGTTGATATAGCGTTTCATCTCTTTTGACATCAACTCAAAATTTGGTCCCTTGTTCAATCAGTTCTCGGTCCAAGCTCTAGTTATAATCTACGATTGTGGTTTGCTCCAAATCTAATTGAGAGTGCCATTTATTCCACGTGCTTATGCTGCTTACTTTTGCAGCATGATCATCTCTTTTAAGATTTATCTGACTTAAGTCTTCTAACGTCCTTAATAAAGAAAATTAACTTTCTTGGAGAGTATCTTGGCCTTATTTTCAAAATCTTTTACAAGATTTTCTTTTTTTGGTGGTGGTTATGTACCCAACTTTGTTTTGTTGTCTTTTTTGGATTACTCCTTTCAACTCTAATCTTTGATTTTGCGTCTCATTCTTCTACGTTGATGACATCATGCCAAGTCATGATTGCACAAGTGGTGGTGTTGGGTTTGTTACTACCTTTAGGAGCATGGATACACTCGTGTGGCAAGGCTTAGATAAGATCCTATGGTCCATTTGACCTAGCTATTTCTCTCTTCGAATCGTATCTAGGAGAGCCGAGCATAGCCATAATTAGTGATTCAGCCAGAAGGATGTGTTTATACAAATGTTCATGACGTCATGATTTTTTGGCTATGAGGTTTATTTCTTGACTTCTTTTTGAGTTTAATTAAATGATATAATAAAAGTGATTAGATAGGGGTTGGTAAGTTGGTGTGAGACCAACTTGTCTTGGTGGGTGACTTGGTGGGATGGTTGACCTAGTGGAAGTGCTATATAGGGGGAATGGGAGCACTATAGCTCTCTAATAGTATCCATGTTGAAGGAAATTCCATTTCGGGATACTCCGATGGGACACTTAGTAAGGGATTTTCCTTCTGTTGTTACTTATACCTGTGAACTCTCAACCCGATAATTCATTCTTTATACGTTTTAAAAACCATATTCTTACTTTACTCTCTAAGCTAGTCTTTCACAACATTCTAATATTGCTTTCTTTCTACTTTAAGCATCTTTTGTCCTATTTATTATTTTAAGGCAAGAGGATTATTTCCTACCCCGAAGACAAGCTCTATATATGCCGCTGAGGGAGAACTTATACTTCAATCCCAAGCCTTAAGGAGCTCTCTCATTGAGTTCAGTGAGAGAAGTCTCGTTGAAAAGCTTGAGGACACACATTGCAAAGTGTTAACCAATTCATTGGTTAACATGGTTTTGCCCGCTCGACTTATCAGAAAGTGCTTTGCCATCTTACTCATGCAAACGGACACTTATCTATTGTAAGATGGTGTTGGAACATATAAAGTGGCCCTACCATGCACTTAATGTCAAATAGGGGAAGTCTATGGACTTAGTGTACATAGTTAAGTACTTTAGACTAGTAAAAGAGGTTGGACCATTTCTTAAGTTTGGCATTAATTCATTCATGCATTTTATATTTTAAAATAATTTTTTCATGCATTATGGAATTTGTAGAATAGAAGCATGCTAAACCATACAAAAATTAGTTGCATCACAATCATTTATTAGGATTAGAATCATTAATCACATCCCATCAAGTCTAGGAAATCACCAAAAACACAAAAACCAAGCGAAACAAGCTCTCGGATAGGAGATGAGAGTCCATAGTCTTGCGTTCAAAGTTGTGAGTTGGATACATGAGTCTTTGAGCATGAGCTTGGAAACACGAGTCATGAGTCTGGACACGTGAGTTGTGAGCTTGGACATGTGAACCTCCAGACGTGAGCTTGGAGGTAGGTACACCTAATATAGTACGGGTCAACTATTATAGTCATAAAGACTTGTACGGATTCACCTACCTATGTTCTTGGAAGATTTTCTTGTCATACAATATATACCAACTACAATTTTGAAGAGAAATTCTTGTTCTTCACAATTATTGGAGATTTTAAGTACACTTATTATCCAATAAGCGGCGAACCTTGTCATAGGTCCTATTACTAGATTCTTGTATCCTAGATAGGTCTTTTTTTTAAACCAAGAAAGTACGTGAGCCGAGTTTACACAAATGTCGTAAGCTTGCACATGTGAACTTGCATACGTGAGTCAAGATACGGGAGCTCAGACATGTGAACATGCATATGTGATCCAAGAGACATGAGCGTAGACATGTAAGCTTATAGACATGAGTCTAGAGATGTGAACTTGAACACGTGAGCCTAGAAACGTAAAATTGCATACGTGAGCTTAGACACGTGAACCTATAGATATAAGCTTGTAGTTGTGAGCCTAGACGTGAGTTTAGATGTGTTAACTTGGACTCATGAGTCTAGTTGCACAAAAAAAGAAAAATCACAAAAAAGGAAACTTGTTCGAAGATATGAACCAGAAGCAACCATGACATTTGATGCAAACGTGACTTGGATTAATTGTTGGAAACGACAATATAGTCATTTGTAATGCATCAAACTAGACCTCCTCAAACCCACCAAGGCTTTGATCCTAGGAAACGATTAGCACTCAGTAGAGTTATCCCTTGTTAAGAAGGCTAGACTCCTTTTATGAAGAAGGTGCTTAACCGCCCTATCTTAGGGTGTAGCTCCAGTGAAGGAGCGAGATTAAGAAGCAGAGGGTTCGCTCCCATACGAAGGGATCAAACCATGTCAGATGCCATAATGTTTCAAACATTTTGTGTCGGTCACACCAAGAAGATAGCTCAAAGCCAAAGTTCTAATACCATGTCAAAAAATTGCATAGCTATGGAAAAGAAGAGAGAGAGAGAGAAACTTGAGTGCATGAACACAAATACACTTGCACCAGAGAGAGAGAGAGAGAGAGAGAGAGAGAGTACAAGGAAACTTGCTTTAGCTTCATTGCACTTATAAAAAATGTTACATGAGGGTCCTGTACATAGGACTGGACTTAGCCCTTAAATAAATACACTAAAGTGTTGCACACTAACCTTACCCTTATAAATAATGTTACATGAGGGTCCTGTACATAGGACTGGACCTAGCCCTTAAATAAATACACTAAAGTGTTGCACACTAACCTTACCCTTAATTGAGAGACTATTGCCACACCCATAAATATAACAGTATATATATGTACTCGGATGTCCCACAAGGAGACTCATAAGTGGAGATACATTGTAAACCCTACATTCAACAATACTTGACCTTTTCATTCAAGGAATGGTGCTTAATTGTCATGTACTTCTTAACATTTATGAAATGCCAATGTAACTTGAAGATCCCTTGGTGGTGAATCTCGATGACTTAACACCTACTTAACTACACATTCAATGACTAGAGCTCATAACCTTCACAACCTTTTTGAGCCTCCATAACATTGCTTAAATGATATGGCATGTTTTTCCAATGCCATCACAAATGTAAGTAGTAGAAAACAAGAAGAAGAAGAATATTAGCACCAAGAGCACTTTGCTCAATCATCCCTATCTTCATATCCAAATATTTGAATTTAAGCCATATAATGATGACGAAGTTAATTCTAATGCAGCATCTTGACAAACATCTAAGGTCAAATTGGGATAACCTCCAAGATCTTCACAAGACGGATTTTGCAAATCAATCGTCAATTTTACATAATCATAGAATAAAGTCTAAATGACAAAAGGGGAATACTTTTTAATGTGTCTAAACAAACGTTTTGAGTTTCAATAATGAGTGAATAAAGGAATTAGAGAAGAGACTAAAATCTAAGTTGGCTATGAGTTAATGACAATTATGAAAGAGACCTTAGCTTGTCCTTTCACGCATAAGATATTTTTTCTACATTCTAATGGACTATGAAATTTTTTGCTCATTTTGAGATCTCCAATCTCTCTTTCCCTCGTGTTGTCTTGTTGTGTAACTAATTATAGTATGTTGTCATTAATTTACATATACTTTGTGTTCAAGTTAAGAGCTTACCTTAGCCTTGCCCAAGCATAAGATATCGTTTTTACATTCTAATGGATTAATTCAACAGTGTCGAGCACTCGAGATAGAGGCAAGAAGGGTTGAATGAGTGGTGGGGTTGAAGCCGAGGCCACGGAAGGATCCTAAGGTGATGGGTCATACCATGGCCCAGGATTGCACCCACCATGTAGTAATATATCTGTATGGATCTCAAAGATAAGACTCAATGCAAGTTCATGAGATGAAGGAACGGTGCCTATGTGACTATTACATGCAGAGTCCATGGATATTGCAGGTGATGTGCATGGGTATTGGGTGAAGAGTGGACCTGTGTAGAAGCTTCCTCCGATGAAAACTCCAACATAATGCTTTCTTTGACTCTTTTTAATCTGCTTTTTTAAAACTTACACATGGTTTGAGATAAGAATTTGAAAGTTGATGTGTAATAGTGCTAGGGCTAATAAGATAGGAGGAAATGAGATTGGATTGTCCATTGGAATGAAAGAATTTAGGACACCCAATCTCGTAGGAAATGCGTAAACCATGAACTCGGACATAGCCAAATGGATCCTCGTATCTTCTGAGCCTCTTTTAAAAGTGTTGTTGGATACTTGGTATGCTTGCTTGAAGAATATTGATGTTGGCAACAGATAGAAGGAAAGCATTACAAAGTTGCGGCTTGGGGGTGAAATTTTGGAGTAATAGTAGGCAATGCTAACCTTGGGCATACAACTTCATTGTCACCTTTTGGGCATCTCTACCTTGTTTGAGTAGCATGGATAGAAACAAGTGTGGTGTTGTGGAACGAGCGTGCTGGAATGAATCACCTCTGAGTGTGAGGATCGTTGTTTGGATGCATGAATCCGACGGCTCCATAGATCGCGAGTGGGATGCCCGTGTGATTAGACAAGATGGGTGTAATATGCGGAAGCTTCGGAGAAAGATCGGTACTTCAAAACTCAAAATTCAACACTCTTTTCGCAACGGAAATTAACGCACAAATTTGAATGGAGATGGACAGAGAATAGAGAGAGAAGGAGGAGATGGAGAGGACACAGTATTGGGTCCCAATTACCCTCTGTAGAGCCCCCACCATGGATGGTGTATTTGCTTTATTAGAATGATGTAAATCTGAAAACAAATATAGAATTCTTGACCTTTTCTTGGCTGGGAAAATCCCTGCCCTTGACCTCCAGAAGTCCACCCCTTTGCTTAGCAATCTCCTTGGCTTGTCTGCCCCTTGATTGGCTTGAGCTCTTGGTGAATACTGAGATGAATGATGGGATTGTGGACCTCTCCTATTTATACTACACTTCAGCAGCAGCAGCAGGCGGCCAGTATAGGAGCAGGCGGCCAGCAGACAAGTTCCCATGACTGAGTAAAATCAGCATTAAATGCTCCAAAAATCCTAATAAATGCTACGTAAATTCCCTAGCAAGCTGGGGAGGTAGACGCTTGCTTCTAGAAGGCTGGGCATAGCCTTTGCCCACAATCCATGGGCTGGGCAACCTGTAGTATGGGCTGCCCCATACTTGCCCTACAGCCCTATGAAGGCTATAACCTCCTGAAAATAGCCTTATTCTTGCCTTAGGACTATCCTACAGCCCTTCCATGGCTGGTGGGTCCAGCCTGGGCCTTCTTGGCCCACATGGGGATGGTTTCACACCATTCCCATGCCCATACTAAGCTCCGGGGTAGCCCTATGGGCTGGCCCCTTGTCCTAAACATAATCTACTCACTGATCTGGCATCCGGTACCATACCAAATACACAGAACCACTGATATCATTCTAGAGGGAGACTCACAACGCGGACTGGCACTATTTCATGTGCAGGACAGTGTACATCTGACCTTGGACTCCTGTGCATGACAATGCACACCTGACCTCGGACGATTGAGATGGATCCCTGGCTGACTCATCCGGGAGGACTAGGCTCACATGGGACCAGTTCACCATCCCAGGTCCTGCACCTTCTGTACAAAAATGTCTACGTGGCATCCAAGTGCGGGATGCACGTGACATCCCCTCCTGCTTAACTTGACGGAAGCTGCATAACCTCCAAATAATTTGCGTCAATAATGCCGGATAGTCTTCAAAGAACTCTTTGTCGAGCCATACTGCTTCATGAGTTCCTTGGTCCTGAAACTTTGTGAGGAACTGTCGTAATCTTCGGTCGGAGCCATGCTTAAAACGGTGCAGAAGGATCTATTCTGAAACCATTACTTCTGCTTCATCCACAATGTCTGGTTTCGCTTCGTCTTTGACCTCTGAAGGGAGTGGACCTGCATATGGCTTTAACCAACTGATATGAAATACATCGTGCATAGTCCAACTCGGAGGTAGCTTTAACTGCATAGACACCTCATTAATCTTTTTCCGGATGGGGAAAGGTCCGAAGCTCCTGAAAGACAACTTTGGGCATCGCTTGCCCACCTGCTTCAATCTTTGCTTCATAATCCGAAGATAAACCCAATCTTCTTCCGAAAACTTTATATCTCTTCGATCTTTATTGGCCGGTCGGAGTGTAGGCCTCTTGCGCTTTAGCCAATCTGTCATTTACTGACTCTAAATCTCCTGGTAAGACTCCGTCACTCTGTTCGTCTCTGGTACTGAAGACGAAGTCCTGGAAAGGTCTTCCAAACGCTGCCTCATATAGACTCCTACCAATAGCTGAAGAAAAAGAGTCATTCAAAACAGCTTGAACTAAAGGCAAAAAGGATTCTCACTTACCTTGCTGATCGTGGACAAAACACTTCAGCACATCAAAGGCCAACTGGTTGTATATCTCTGTCTGGCCATCTATCTGTGGGTGGAATGCACTGAAAAAATTCAACAGTACCAAAATTATCAAACAATGCCCTCCAAAAATGACTGGTAAACTTGGCATCTCGGTCTCACACTATGGTTCTAGGAATCCCGCCAATCGGGTACCAATGCCGAACGAATAACTAGGCAACATCTTCGGCGGTCACATTGGCCCTGCAAGGAATAAGCATAACAAATTTGCTAAACCTATCAACAATAGTTAAGCACTGCGTATTACGCTTACTTGGACTGGGAGGCAGATTTGTGACAAAGTCCATCGAAATGTCCTAGAAAGGACCCTCACGAATTGGCAAGGGCTGTAACAACCCTATCTTCTTTCCACGAGGAGTTTTCACCTTTTGACAAATGTCACAGCGTTGTACATATGTAAACACATCACGCCTCATCTTTGGCCAATAGTATTGCCGTTCTAATTTCTCGAGAGTCGAATTCATGCCCCTATGACCACCGTAATGGCGTCATGGGCATCATGGAGAAGAGCTGCCCGGAATGACTTCATGGCACATAGTCGGCCTTTGTAGAAAAGCCAACCATTGCGTATCAGAAAATGGCATGGTCCTATGGGCATCCAATGCATGTTCCCATTGAGTACCGAATTCCTCGGAATCCACGTACGTGTGCTTCATGTCCTCTATATACCTATTTTCAATTAATTCCAATTGCACATTGGAAAGTTCTTTTTGAATTTCTGTTTCAGGGGAAACCATTTTAGACACTAGGATCTAGATGGAGACCATTGGATCTTCGCATTTCGGATCTAGCAGTGTCGAGTCATGGGAGGCAGTGTTCGTAAGTATCTTGCCACTTTATTTGATTGTTTACTTAATTCATTGAATCTATGATTGTTTTAATCTTACAAATTGTGTTGATTATGATACAGCGAAACGGGTTATGGGGAGGAAGCCCACAGCCCACGATACTGGGCATGCTCTTCTACGTACTGAATGGGATCTCTAGTTCCATCAAATTTAATCATCATCCTTGAGATATGCACTGGCCTGGTTTTGCCCAACTCTAAGCTTCTAGGTACTATGTTGGTTGCAACCCCCCTTCCCATTTCAAACGACATCCTCAGCATGTCTTCTACGTATTCATGTGCCAGTGGAATGTAAGGGAGTGGTTGCACGAAACCCTCTATCTTAGGGTTTGGGATTTCTTTCCCTATGCGGTTGTGTTGTGCGGTTTCCAATGACACTTGGCCTCCACTGGCCTAGCTTTGATACTACTGGCTCATTGTGGACTGAGGATATATTCTGTGATTTTCCTTGTGAATCCCTTTGTAAGATGAGGTAGACCCTGGCATTGTCTCCTTACTCTTCCCCATGTTCCATGTTCCTCATTCAAGCAAAGAACTGAAACTTGGTTCCATGGTACAGAGACACTTCTATACTTGGCTTTTGTGGGGCGAGAGCGGAGCTCCTCCTTCCACTGTGTGCACTTGTTGTGTGTAATGTCGAACACGTCCCTAGTGGTACATCAAAAGAGACATGTCCAATTTTTTGTAACTGCAATTGTTGGGCTACTTGTCGACTCCTATGCATCTCGTACTACTCCAAATGCACGTGGAGTTGTGCATGTGTATAGTTCTACTGTAATTCATGCGAGCTCTTTCTTGTTTTGCTACTATTGGTTCCTTGTTAGAGTTTCATTTTTTCTATCATAGCAGAGTTGACTATGCGCATAGCTATAACAGAGTTGACTGTGCACACAAGCATAGGAAGTCTAGGTGAAGTCATGTGTAGCATGATGCTCCTTATCGTGTAGGACTGAAAATGCAAAGGCATATTCTTTTCTTTATCTTGTGGAGTGAAGATCTTTTTGAAAACGTTGCTTTTCATCAAGTAGAGGTGAAAATTAAAAAGGTTCTGCTACCGCTCATAATATAAAGAAAGGGTCGAATGAAAAACACAGATTCACTGTTGGTTCTTCATATCGTGGAGGGAGGAAAGGTGATTCAACCCATCTATACTAAGGGGGTAAGGTGTTTTTCCTACTGCAAGTGGTGTTTTGTTAGGAGTTTTAATATTCTTCAAAAAATAAATCATTTGCCTTCTTTACTTTCAAATAATTGCATAAAATCCGTTTGAGTTTTTCGAAAAAATCCTTCTCCTGGATGGTCTTCAAAGCTCTGATACCTCTTTCAAGATGTTTAAGACACTTAGAGAAGAAATTCTAATTCTCAGGCATAAAAATTAGAGTATAATATAAACTTGCACAAATTAAAAGCATAAATTGTAATGAACAAAATCAAATAAACAAGAGAGTTAGAGAATAAGAAAGAGATCATTGTCAACAGAAGATTGTGTTGAATCTCCCTAGGATGAGTGTGGTCTTTGTACCACTTACTCATATTTATATATATTAGAAAGCTTCATTTTCAAAAAGATAATTTCAAAATTAAAAGCGTAAGAGCCTTTGAGTTTTTGAGTGTAAAAGCTCTTACAAAAATATAGTAAACAATAAATATAAAGTCTTGGGCTTACCAAAAGTATAAAATACTAATTGGTATGTATAAAATTTTGAGACCTTAGTCTTACAAAACTATTAATATCAAAATATCAAAATTCGAGATCTTAGTCTTACAAAACTATTAATATCAAAATATGAAGTTATAATAGGTGTTCATATGTCTTTCAAAATATCTCATAGTGGTCCATCACATGTTCCACTTGCGATTAACACATAATTTACCATCACTCAATCATCGCTTACATCACCTATATCTAAAATAATATTAGTTAGTGCATACAGTTGATTAAACATATTAATCTTGACTATATGATGTCATCCCACATAACTGATTAAATATATTAATCTTGGTAGATATTATACCAGCACATACAGCTTATTAAACTCATTAATCTTGGTAGATGATATTAATAAAAGGTATATCCAAAATTAAATATCTCAAAATAAAATAATGGATACTCATAGACGTTATGACTAACATTTTCTCTTCTTAAGGTTGCAATTGATCTCAATTGCATGGATGGTATGAGTGGATAAGATTTTGGTAAGAACAAAACGACTTTTATGGCATCCATTTGGTATCTTCAATAGGATAATTCTTAAAAGTCACAAGATACTTAACATATGTGTTGTCTTTGTGTGTGTAGTAGTGATGGTCTCATGGTCGATGATAGACTCAGGGATAAGATGTTCTTCTTCACCTATAATGTTGAAAGGTCCATAAAACTTTAGAGGTTAATTTTACCATAGGTTACTTTCTTGTCCTTAATTTGTTCTTAAAAAAAAAAGCATATGAGGTGAGACTTAGTTATCATCCATATGATGACTTGTGCAAAAAAAGATGTCGAAGAAGCTCATATGGTGGAGAACCTTGGAGCTTAAATTGCCTTTGAAATCTTTGGTTTTGTTCACAAAAATCAATCTTGGATAAAGCCTTTGAAGGCCTTCTCTTGATTTTAACCCTTGATAATGTATTGCGCTTGAAACCCTTTAAAAAAAGCAATGCTAGAAAAATCCTAAAAGTTTTTGTTTGTCGTGATGCTCAAAATAGTAATCTTTGATGCTAAATTTTCTTGAGGCTTGCACTTGAGTTGTATCTCTTTTTGGAAACTTTGATTATGAAGGTTATGAAATTTATAAGGTTTTGCTGCATCTAAGGCTAAAACTATCTAAAATCTTGAAAATGTAAGACTATAAAGTTTTTAATGCTTTTGAATAATAAGCATTAAGAAAAACTTTAAAGCATTAAGCTTTAAAGCTTTTGTAGCTTTGAAATGGAAAAGCCTTTAAGCTTTAATATAGGAGAGAGCCTATGGATTGTAGGGGTTTAAAGATTTTAAAGCTTTTTAAAGAATAAAGCTTTAGAGATTATAAAGCATTTTAAAGCTTTTGAGTTGTAAGCTTTATAGCTTTGTAATTAACAAGCTTTTTTAAAGGTAGAAAGGCTAAAGCTTTTAGAGCTTTAATTAGGAAAGGTTATAGAAGCTTTTAAGCTTATAAGGTATTAAGCTATAAATTCTTTCAAGTCTTTTAAGTAATAAATATTTTTAAGGTTTAGCTAACAAAGCTTATGGAAAGGCGATGGCGGCGAGTAAGCAAAATAGCGAAGAGAGAGAAAGTAGAATAGCCGGTGAAACAACAAAGAGAGAGATTAAAGGGAAAAAAGCATATAGTAATAAAGCTCTATTATTTTGCTTTTTTTTAAAAAAGGATTTAAATTTTAAGTCTTATAGCTTTTCAAGCTTGTAAAGGCTAGGAAAAGGTGATGAACAGTCGACTATTAGTGTAATAGTGAAGAGAGAGAAAGAAGTGTAGGTGACCAAGATTTCATAAGGAGAGAGAATAAAAGTGGCCGGTGGTTTAGCACAATAATAAAGAGAGGAAAGAAAAAGTGGCACTAATTTTGAGGCGATGGGCGTAATGCGTAGAGAAGGAGAGAAAGGGGGTTTTTTTTTGGAAACTAATGTTTGAGGATTAAGAAGATTGCCTCCACACCGTCCAAATATAGATTTCTTGGATTGTGAAAGTTTCCAAATTGTGAAATTAGAAAATTTGCTCATTTCATCCATAAGTCTTGATCTTGAAGGAGATGAGGGAATTAAAAGATAGTTTTGAAAATATATTTGTGGTTTTGGAGAGAGGTTTTGAAAAAGGTAATGGAGAAGAGGTATTATCCAATGGTTAAGGTACTTGTGTTATTGCCCAATGGTATGGAAATCAACCTTTGACTTTATTATCAACTTTTGATAGCGTGTCAATTCTTTAGCCTTCCTGTACTATTGTTAAGGTATTTGTGCTTTCTCATAGAGTACTTCAATGACCTGTGTGTTGTGTGTGCCCACGTACATAGGATGACTATAATGCCCAAGGATAGCGAGACACTGAAGAGGCTTAGGTGGAGGTATGAGAAGCTTCTACACCCTGCAGAGCTTATAGACCCAAAGATAAAAAACATCCTCATGATTCCACCAGCAAGAGCTCCTTAAGATAAAATAAAAATTATAGAGATTACATATGATATTAACACAAGAGCTAGGGCAGAACATGAAGCCAAATAGGAGGAAGAGTAGAAGGCAAGAAAAGACAAGGATCAACAAGTAAAAATGAACCCAAAGAATCTCCAAGAACAGTACATCAAAGAAGCAGAAGAGTTGCCTGGAGATACTAAGGAGCTTACAACAGAGGGAAATTTTTGTCTTCGTGAATATGGAAGATGGTGAGCGGCGACAGCTCTCTCTTGACATCATGGATGTTAAAACTTTGATGGATAGCAATCCATCGAGCCACTAACAGCTTTGGTATGTGTTTCTCTTGCACCACACACACACACACACACACACACACACACACACACACACACACACACATGCAGGAACACACAGAGACACACACACACACTCATGCACACACACTCTCATGCACGCACACAATGAGACACACACACACTATAAGATTCCTCCCCAGCCTTCGAGATATACAGGAGTAAGAATCTCCCTTTCTGATCTTATAATTATTCCCTCTCTAAAATAAAAGAAAGTTTCTGTTTAAAAAAGGAAAACCCTTTTCCTAGAATACTTCTCAGGAGTCCCACCTGTTTTAAGGATTTAGAACAATGAGTTCAGAAGTGAGAATCGGTATTTTAGATACCAAGGTTTTGGTTTTCATTCGAGTACGGCCCAAAAGAAGTTCTTTATCTCTTGGGGAGTATAAGAAGTTATCCCCTAGATATTGTGACCCTTATATCTGAATTCAATGAAAGTAGGTGACTTAGCCTATAAGCTTCTTTTATCTCCTCATCTCAAAATTCTTAATGCCTTCTATAGAAAAATGTGTCAAACTCAAATCATGGAAAGACGGTAAAACTTTAGTGGCAAGTTACCGGTGGCTTCTAGGTTACGCTAGCTCCTTCCTTTATATAAGTCATAACTTTTACTTGTCGCTCACAGTAATCTTACTCCCATCAATCTCCTTTCTTTCTTAATCTCCTTCATGGCTTGGCAACAGGAATTAGTTTTATCCATGATGATTTCTCACCTTCAAGACGCAAGAGAGTCTGTGAAGAAAGATTTTATAGAACAGTATGAGCGCTCACTTTTCCCTCACTTGGGAACTTCTGTAGCACAGACCAAATGGCGGACCTATCAAGACATAACTAGGGTAACACCCTGGGGTCAGCAGCACTTTCGTAATAATGTCCGCTTGGCCATGGTTATTGAAGCCTTGGGTTTGGGTCCCCGATACTACTGCGTCATGAGATCAAGACATCTTGGGTTTTCTGAGCGGGTCTTCTTACTGGCGTGTTTTCTTCCTCATAAGAAGATATGCCTTTACCCCGTTTTTGGCTTGCCTCTCAGAGGTCCTTTTGTTAGATCACCTCATACCACTAAGATAGGTGCGGCAATAACCAGCAAAATCATTCCCATAGATGAGTTACCCTATACTTGTGCAGCTTGTGAGGACTGCTTTTGTGACCATATGATGGACGGGCTTATGGAAGTATAAAGAGTTCTTCTATCTTTACTGTATAAGTTCCGAGAATGAATAAAGTTTAAATCTTGTTCTTATTTTGAATCTTGCTCTCTTTAAGACTTTTCTTGGTGGTTAATCTTGATTAAATTTTTTCTCTAAGTCTCATATTCGTGCATCTTGCAAAATTATCACAAGTTGCGAGATGAGGACATCTCGCGTTTTTTAAGTGGAGTAGAATGTAAGATTCCTCCCTCAATCCCCTTTTTGATGTCTAGTATCTTCCCCTATAATCAATCCCTCTTCAGAAATATAAAGACCTTGTTTCTAACTGTTTTAACCTAGAGAGAGAAAATATTCTAGAGAGAGAATATTCAGATTTTGAATATTTTTGGATAGAAAAATATCTCATATAATTAAGATGAATTCCCCTGAAACAGAAATTCAAAAAGAATTTTCAAATGTGCAATTGGAATTAATTGGAAATAGGTATAAAGAACCTTAGTCTAAGGGTCTAGATTTTCAGAAATCTTTAGACTATGGTCCAATTAAGGTTCCTATGGGTCAATAGCATCAATACATGTGTAGGGAGGAGATAAATCCAATTTGTAAAAAGAAGATACCCAAAAATGAGTAAATGCTCACATAAGGTGAAGAGTTGAAAATGTACAAGGTTTATTAGTAAAAAACTATGAGCAATATTAAAAATATGAGATATTTTGGGTATCCAAAAATGAGTAAATGCTCACAGAAGATGAAGAGTTGAAAATGTACAAGGTTTATTAGTAAAAAAAACACATATGTAAGGAAGGGGAGTTCTTTAAAGGAGGTGCATATTTCACATAAGATGAAGAGTTGAAAATATACAAGGTTTATTAGTAAAAAAAAACTATGACACATATGTAAGGAAGAGGAGTTCTTTAAAGGAGGTGCATATTTCACATAAGATGAAGAGTTGAAAATGTACAAGGTTTATTAGTAAAAAACTATGAGCAATATTAAAAATATGAGATATTTTGGGTATCCAAAAATGAGTAAATGCTCACATAAGATGAAGAGTTGAAAATGTACAAGGTTTATTAGTAAAAAAACACATATGTAAGGAAGGGGAGTTCTTTAAAGGAGGTGCATATTTCACATAAGATGAAGAGTTGAAAATGTACAAGGTTTATTAGTTTAAAAAAAAAACTATGACACATATATAAGGAAGGAGAGTTCTTTAAAGGAGGTGCATATTTCACATGCTTGAATGAGTTTTAAACTCATAAAAATTGAGATATTTCATCTCTCCTCTCTCCTCATTCAATTCTAGTTCCAAAAAGTTAGCTTAACTGACCTAAAAATGGTCAAAAAGTAACCTAACTGACTTGGAAAATTCTAGAATCAGTTTGTTTGGTTAGGAGCTCAAATTTTCCTATAAATAGAAGCCTCCCCTTGTTGAAAAAAATATAATATCTTATGCATTGTTACTCTACTCTACCTAAGCCAAGAACTGTGAATTCTTTAATAATTCACTAGTTTTTGATACTTCTCTCTTTCTTCAATCCCCATTGGTGGCTCCATCAACATACTAAACCAATTGATTGGTTGGGGGCCTCTACCGTGAACAAAGAATCAAGCAAATTATAAGATAAGTATAGTGAATTATGATCTTTTCTATAATTTCTCAATGATTCTCTCTTCTCAACCCCTCTCAAGCTTGAGAAGCTTAATTGGTATGGTTTTTGAAATGCTATTGAAGTTAATTAATTAATGATAGTAAAGAATTACATAAAATTCTATTTATATTTAATTCTAATGGTTTTTCTCTCTCTCTCTCTCTCTCTCTCACTTAAGAAATGGTCATACTCATGACCCTTTTCAATCCAAATGAAGCTTTTCATAAGGCTTTTCCTTAATCCAAGATTAAGCTATGCTTGAGGCCAAATTAATGGCTTTTTTTTTTCTATGCTTTTAGTTTATGTATATTGATGATTCAATCCATTATGGATTGATGATCCAATTAGAGACCATTCTAATTATTTTGTTAATGATCCAATTAGAGACCATTATGGATTGATGATCCAATTAGAGACCATTCTAATTATTTTCTTAATGATCCAATTAGAGACCATTATGGATTGATGATCCAATTAGAGACCATTCTAATTATTTCTTTAATAATGAGCCTTATCTCTTAGAAAAAAATTGAGATTTATCAGTCATAGTAGCGGAGCTATGGCAAAATTTTTATAGAAATTACGCATAAAATAATTTCATTCAAAGCATAAAAAGAGGACTTCCTACCATATTCTAGGAACTATCATCCTAGATTAATTAAAAGAATATTATTATGCATGGAGATATGGATGTTTGCATGTAGATGTAGAGGTATGGATGTGAGTGTGAATGTGGAGGTGGATGTATGCATGGAGATGTGGATGTATGCATGTACAAATAGATGTGTAGATGAGGATGTAAATGGAGATGTGGATGGATGCATGTAGAAGTAGATGTATAGATATAGATGTGAATGGAGATGTGGATGTATACATGTAGATGTAGATGTATAGATGTAGATGTGGATGTGGAGATGGATGGATGCATGTAGATGTAGGTGTATAGATGTAGATGTGGATGTGGAGGTGGATGGATGCATGTAGAAGTAGATGTATAGATGTAGATGTGAATGGAGATGTGGATGTATACATGTAGATGTGGATGTGGATGTGGAGGTGGATGGATGCATGTAGATGTAGGTGTATAGATGTAGATGTGGATGTGGAGGTGGATGGATGCATGTAGATGTAGATGTATAGATGTAGATGGGAATGGAGATATGGATGTATGCATGTAGATGTAGATGTATAGATGTAGATGTGGATGTGGAGGTGGATGGATGCATGTAGATGTAGATGTAAAGATGTAGATGTGAATGGAGATGTGGATGTATGCATGTAGATGTAGGTGTATAGATGTAGATGTGGATGTAGAGGTGGATGTATGCATGTAGATGTAGATGTATAGATGTGGATGTGAATGTGGAGGTGGATGTATGCATGTAGATGTAGATGTATGGAGGTGAATGTGAATGTGGATGTGGATGTATGCATAGAGATGTGGATGTATGCATGTAGATGTGAATGTACGCATATAGATGTGGATGTATGGATGTGAATGTGCATGTAGATGTGGATATATGGATGTGGATGCATGAATGTGCATGTAGATGTGGATGTGAAAATAGATGTATGGATATAGATGTGGATGTATGGATGTAAATGTGGATGTGGATGTAGATATATGTATGGATGTGAATATATGATATGTGATGTGAAGGAATCTGAAGTGATGAGATGGAAAATGATGTGATGGGATGAGTACACATATAACTCGAATGTGGAATAAGCAATGTGGATTGATGAGGGATAATGTGGAAAAATGAGAGTTAATATAGAAATTGTATTTTGTGACTGTGACTGTTTTATGTCAAGATTGCTGGGAAAGCATTGTGACCATCTTGTGATTAAGGTCGTGGAGACCTAACTGAAAAAGTTGCAACTGCTGACGGAGAGTCAATGAAGGACGTCTCGCGTAGCAAGGTCGGCCGAGGTCTTGACCAGCCTCGGTGCGATTAAAATGGTGAGCTTCCGGTACGGTGGATGAGGGGCCAAGGAAGCGGCCTATGAGTGAAGCGCTAGGTCATCCTAGAGGGTGCTGACCATACGGTGCTCGGGCTCTGGGTCGCCTAGGATATCCACGCGTGCGTCGAGGAAGATATTGGAACAGAGTTGGAGTTGTTTTCTGAAATCGGGCATGGATCTGGTTGATTGACCTTGCTGGTCTTCAATGGATGAGTCCATGGCTCTTTATATGGATCTGTTGGTTGATCTTGCTGATCTTCAACGAGAGTCCATCTTGATAAGAGATTATATTGTCGAGTATTATGGGCTAGGGATTAGGAAACGGCCCCTGTGTGTGGACAGGTGGTGAGCGTCCTAGTTGCCAATGATGCCATAGATACTCTGATGAAGGAATGATGGGAAAATTTAAGAATCAACCGGATAACTTGGAAGATTGTGATCAGTGATACTATGGTTTTATTAAAGGATTGTTTTAAACTGGTTGAATCTGTGAAAAGGCAATTTCATATTGGGTGTGTGAGTGGTGTGACTAGTTTTATTTTGCATGAACATCCGGCTAGGGGGCCTTGGAACTCTTTTCCTTGGTACCCGGGACAAAACCTAACCAAATTCTTAATTGGATCCCATCACTACAGTGGTTGGGTGGTTGGCTAACCCATGGGACTGGATGGGGTTAGTCTGACTGATGGATCCGTAAATCGAGACTCAAACTTTTGTTTTTACGATAGATAAAATAAATCCCAGACAGTAATTGTTCTATGGATAGGAATTAACGGCTGTGCCTCTTGAATGGGGAAAAAAGCGTTGATCCCAATGATCCAAGTGCAAGTTTCTTCCTTGATCCGACCAAGTATCTTATAGATGTAATTGGATCAACTCGATCGGAAATGATCTTGACTACGTTAGAGTAAAAAGTTATCCTGGTGGAATCGCCCGTGCTTTCCGGTAAAGGAAGTTTTTTTCGGTGGTTCGGTTTTGGAACAACTGACGGATATCTAATCTTGACTACGTTAGAGTAAAAAGTTATCCTGGTGGAATCGCCCGTCCTTTCCGGTAAAGGAAGTTTTTTTCGGTGGTTCGGTTTTGGAACAACCGACGGATTAGATATCCGTCGGTTGTTCCAAAACCGAACCACCGAAAAAAACTTCCTTTACCGGAAAGCACGGGCGATTCCACCAGGATAACTTTTTACTCTAACGTAGTCAAGATCATTTCCGATCGAGTTGATCCAATTACATCTATAAGATACTTGGTCAGATCAAGGAAGAAACTTGCACTTGGATCATTGGGATCAACGCTTTTTTTCCCATTCAAGAGGCACAGCCGTTAATTCCTATCCATAGAACAATTACTGTCCGGGATTTATTTTATGTATCGTAAAAACAAAAGTTTGAGTCTCGATTTACGGATCCATCAGTCCAGACTAACCCCATCCACTAGTCCCATGGGTTAGCCAACCACCCAACCACTATAGTGATGGGATCCAATTAAGAATTTGGTTAGGTTTTGTCCCGGGTACCAAGGAAAAGAGTTCCAAGGCCCCCTAGCCGGATGTTCATGCAAAATAAAACTAGTCACACCACTCACAGACCCAATATGAAATTGCCTTTTCACAGATTCAACCAGTTTAAAACAATCCTTTAATAAAACCATAGTATCACTGATCACAATCTTCCAAGTTATCCGGTTGATTCTTAAATTTTCCCATCATATCTATGGCATCATTGGCAACTAGGACGCTCACCACCTGTCCACACACAGGGGCCGTTTCCTAATCCCTAGTCCATAATACTCGGTAATATAATCTCTTATCAAGATGGACTCTCGTTGAAGATCAGCAAGATCAACCAACAGATCCATATAAAGAGCCATGGACTCATCCATTGAAGACCAGCAAGGTCAATCAACCAGATCCATGCCCGATTTCAGAAAACAACTCCAACTCTATTCCAATATCTTCCTCGATGCACGCGTGGGTATCCTAGGCGACCCAAAGCCCGAGCACCGTATGGTCAGCACCCTCTAGGATGACCTAGCGCTTCACTCATAGGCCGCTTCCTTGGCCCCTCATCCACCATACCGGAAGCTCACCATTTTAATCGCACCGAGGCTGGTCAAGACCTCGGCCGACCTTGCTACGCGAGACGTCCTTCATTGACTCTCCGTCAGCAGTTGCAACTTTTTCAGTTAGGTCTCCACGACCTTAATCACAAGATGGTCACAATGCTTTCCCAGCAATCTTGACATAAAACAGTCATTTACAAACAGCATTTACAAACAGTCACAAAATATAGTTTCTATATTAACTCTCATTTTTCCACATTATCCCTCATCAATCCACATTGCTTATTCCACATTCCAGTTATATGTGTACTCATCCCATCACATCATTTTCCATCTCATCACTTCAGATTCCTTCACATCACATATCATATATTCACATCCATACATATATCTACATCCACATCCACATTCACATCCATACATCCACATCTATATCCATACATCTATTTTCACATCCACATCTACATGCACATTCATGCATCCACATCCATATATCCACATCTACATGCACATTCACATCCATACATCCACATCTATATGCGTACATTCACATCTACATGCATACATCCACATCTCTATGCATACATCCACATCCACATTCACATTCACCTCCATACATCTACATCTACATGCATACATCCACCTCCACATTCACATCCACATCTATACATCTACATCTACATGCATACATCCACCTCTACATCCACATCTACATCTATACACCTACATCTACATGCATACATCCATATCTCCATTCACATCTACATCTTTACATCTACATCTACATGCATCCATCCACCTCCACATCCACATCTACATCTATACATCTACATCTACATGCATACATCCATATCTCCATTCCCATCTACATCTATACATCTACATCTACATGCATCCATCCACCTCCACATCCACATCTATACACCTACATCTACATGCATAAATCCACCTCCACATCCACATCTACATCTATACATCTACATCTACATGTATTCATCCACATCTCCATTCACATCTACATCTATCCATCTACTTCTACATGCATCCATCCACCTCCACATCCACATCTACATCTATACACCTACATCTACATGCATCCATCCATCTCCACATCCACATCTACATCTATACATCTACATCTACATGTATACATCCACATCTCCATTCACATCTACATCTATACATCTACTTCTACATGCATCCATCCACATCTCCATTTACATCCTCATCTACACATCTATTTCTACATGCATACATCCACATCTCCATGCATACATCCACCTCCACATTCACACTCACATCCATACCTCTACATCTACATGCAAACATCCATATCTCCATGCATAATAATATTCTTTTAATTAATCTAGGATGATAGTTCCTAGAATATGGTAGGAAGTCCTCTTTTTATGCTTTGAATGAAATTATTTTATGCGTAATTTCTATAAAAATTTTGCCATAGCTCCGCTACTATGACTGATAAATCTCAATTTTTTTTTCTAAGGGATAAGGCTCATTATTAAAGAAATAATTAGAATGGTCTCTAATTGGATCATCAATCCATAATGGTCTCTAATTGGATCATTAAGAAAATAACTAGAATGGTCTCTAATTGGATCATCAATCCATAATGGTCTCTAATTGGATCATTAAGAAAATAATTAGAATGGTCTCTAATTGGATCATCAATCCATAATGGATTGAATCATCAATATACATAAACTAAAAGCATAGAAAAAAAAAGGCCATTAATTTGGCCTCAAGCATAGCTTAATCTTGGATTAAGGAAAAGCCTTATGAAAAGCTTCATTTGGATTGAAAAGGGTCATGAGTATGACCATTTCTTAAGTGAGAGAGAGAGAGAGAGAGAAAAACCATTAGAATTAAATATAAATAGAATTTTATGTAATTCTTTACTATCATTAATTAATTAACTTCAATAGCATTTCAAAAACCATACCAATTAAGCTTCTCAAGCTTGAGAGGGGTTGAGAAGAGAGAATCATTGAGAAATTATAGAAAAGATCATAATTCACTATACTTATCTTATAATTTGCTTGATTCTTTGTTCACGGTAGAGGCCCCCAACCAATCAATTGGTTTAGTATGTTGATGGAGCCACCAATGGGGATTGAAGAAAGAGAGAAGTATCAAAAACTAGTGAATTATTAAAGAATTCACAGTTCTTGGCTTAGGTAGAGTAGAGTAACAATGCATAAGACATTATATTTTTTTCAACAAGGGGAGGCTTCTATTTATAGGAAAATTTGAGCTCCTAACCAAACAAACTGATTCTAGAATTTTCCAAGTCAGTTAGGTTACTTTTTGACCATTTTTAGGTCAGTTAAGCTAACTTTTTGGAACTAGACTTGAATGAGGAGAGAGGAGAGATGAAATATCTCAATTTTTATGAGTTTAAAACTCATTCAAGCATGTGAAATATGCACCTCCTTTAAAGAACTCTCCTTCCTTACGTATGTGTCATAGTTTTTTTTTTTACTAATAAACCTTGTACATTTTCAACTCTTCATCTTATGTGAAATATGCACCTCCTTTAAAGAACTCCCCTTCCTTACATATGTGTTTTTTTACTAATAAACCTTGTACATTTTCAACTCTTCATCTTATGTGAGCATTTACTCATTTTTGGATACCCAAAATATCTCATATTTTTAATATTGCTCATAGTTTTTTACTAATAAACCTTGTACATTTTCAACTCTTCATCTTATGTGAAATATGCATCTCCTTTAAAGAACTCCTCTTCCTTACATATGTGCCATAGTTTTTTTTTACTAATAAACCTTGTACATTTTCAAGTCTTCATCTTATGTGAAATATGCACCTCCTTTAAAGAACTCCCCTTCCTTACATATGTGTTTTTTTTACTAATAAACCTTGTACATTTTCAACTCTTCATCTTATGTGAGCATTTACTCATTTTTGGATACCCAAAATATCTCATATTTTTAATATTGCTCATAGTTTTTTACTAATAAACCTTGTATATTTTCAACTCTTCACCTTATGTGAGCATTTACTCATTTTTGGGTATCTTCTTTTTACAAATTGGATTTATCTCCTCCCTACACATGTATTGATGCTATTGGCCCATAGGAACCTTAATTGGACCATAGTCTAAAGATTTCTGAAAATCTAGACCCTTAGACTAAGGTTCTTTATACCTATTTCCAATTAATTCCAATTGCACATTTGAAAATTCTTTTTGAATTTCTGTTTCAGGGGAATTCATCTTAATTATATGAGATATTTTTCTATCCAAAAATATTCAAAATTTGAATATTCTCTCTCTAGAATATTTTCTCTCTCTAGGTTAAAACAGTTAGAAACAAGGTCTTTATATTTTTGAAGAGGGATTGATTACAGGGGAAGATACTAGACATCAAAAAGGGGGTTGGGGGAGGAATCTTACACACACACACAAGGAGAAACACATACAGACATACACATCCAGTAATGCTACACACACACACAAAGTGTGTGTGCGTGGTTTTTACGATTTGGCGTGATAAGGTGCTTTGAAGCCAAACTGAAAAGCTATATCGTGCCAAACCGCACACACATACACACACTCATATACACTTACATGACATCCACAAATACACACACACATACACACACACACACACACACATACACACACACACAAATACACACACACACACACACACACACACACACACACACACACACATGCACACACACACACACACACACACGAGGGGGTATGGAAATCAACCTTTCACTTCACCATCAATTTTTGATAGTGTCCCAATTCTTTAGTCTTCTTGTGTAAGTATTCCTCTTTTGTTTGAAGGTTTAATATTTGTCAAAAATAAAATCCATTGTCTTCATTGCTCCCAAATAATTGCATAAAATATGTTTTTGAGTTTTTCTCAAAAATCATTCTCCTTGAGTGGTCCCCAAAGCTCTTATACCACTGTTAGGATCTTTAAGAGAATCTAGAGCAAAAATTTTAATTCTCAAGTACACTGATTAGAGCATAATATAGGTTTGTATAAATTAAAAGCATAAATTCTAATAAATAAAATTAAATAAACAAGAGAGCTAAAGAGAATAAGAAAGAGATCACCGTTGACACAAGATTAGATTGAATCTTCCCTAGATGAGTGTGATCCTTGTGACTTACCCATATTTATATGTATTAGAAAGCTTGCTTTTCAAAAATACAATTCCAAAATCAAAAGCATAAGAGTTTTTGAGTTTTTGAGCGTTAAAGTCCTTACAAAAATATAGCAAGCAACAAAAATAAAGCCTTGGGCTTACCAAAAGTATAAAATACTATTTGGCATGTACAAACGTTTGAGGCCTTAGCCTTGTAAAAATATTAATGTCAAAATATAAAACCATAATAGGTGTTTACATGTCTTCGAAAATATCTCATAGTGATCCAACACATGTTCCACCCACAATTACATTATTCACCACTCAATCATTGTCTACATCCAAAATAATATTAATCAGTGCACACATTTGATTAAATAATTAACTTTAACTATATTATACTAGCACGCTGATTAAATACATTAATCTTAGTAGATATTATACCAATATACATAGCTGATTAAACACATTAATCTTAGTAGATAAGATAAATAAAAGATGATAAATATCTTTAAATAAAATAATGGGCGTCCCCATAGAGGTTTATGACTAATAATTTTGGTAATAAATACAAGGATTCTTGCACTATCGATTGAGGTTTTTGGCATAAGTATTGGTATTAACTTAGAAAATAATCTACCTTAGTTTTATTATTACTTTTACCTTAGCTTAGGGGTAGATTATGAATAAGATCTCAGTAGGCATGTTGGATAAGAGATAACACTTTATTTCTCGATCTCCCAATGGTTATTTGTATTCTAAAGTACTAATGTATAAGCATATACAGAAGAAGATATATACAGAATCACTTATGCATCTTTGTTTCACAATTATGTGTGATTACTATGATGTTTGTAATCTACGTGATGATTATCTGAATGTTCATTAATGTCGTAATTATATTTAATATTAAAAATGTAAATAATATGTTATTTTATCTACCAACACCTTTGAAGACCAATTAGGGAGTTTGGAAAATTCTCAATTTTTATTTAGCAAGATAAAAAAATAGGGAGCATAGTAAACTTTTTTAAGATTTTATCAAAATCCTCTCATATGACATATCTTTGGAAAGCTCTTGAAGAGTAGGTTCTAAATCCACATTCTCGGACAACTTTCGAGTTGGTATACTCAAGATACACCAAAAAGTAGATTGAGAAGGAAATTCCCAAAGTAATGGAATTTTTTCAAAGTCTCTAATATGGTCTTTTTGGCCATTTTGTTACGATTGAATCCCCACACATGCTCTGGTTTATGATCTAAGTGTCATACAAATTTTGCATGGATTTGACATGGTGGATTTTTTGGCCTTGCCTGGTTAAGTTGTAAATCATTCATTCTCTTAGGACATCCTTCACTCCATCTTTATTATCACAGACTATGATGGTGTTCATCATTTTGTATATGTTGATGCGTTCACCTTATGTGAAGAGGTTTCACCTATTCCACATATCTCTATTTTGTTAATCTAATTGTGGCATCTGGTTGATCGAGTCAAAGGGACTACATTTCGTGGGTGTTCCCTCTAGGTCTATTAGAACGTCTTCCATTTTCACATTCAAGCTGGTTTTATCACTTCTATATGGCTATCGGGCCGTTAGTTTTTTCCATCTATGCTCAATGAGACGTACAAGACGTGCTTCTCTTAGAGTGTTGTAATGACTCTTACTAGGTTGTTTCCCATTAATAGATTATTCATTTATGATGGAACAAGACCGACGTTATAATGCTTTCTAAGAGTATCAACACCAAAGAACACTGGATAGTCTATGGGAGGATGCACTCGTGGATAAGGAATATGAGGGTGTTAAAGAAGACGAGGTACCCACTGAAGAGGAGGATGAGGCTAAAGACATTGGAGTTGTGGAAGATATAGTCAGTGAGGAACATCACGCATAATACGGATGATCACAACCGGGTTGTCTTACCAGTATATCTATCCCCAATGTAGCCCGAAGCTTGTTAATTTTTAGACTGTTGCTTTGCTAGATTAAGTGTGGATCTATCCTTGATACGTTATCCAAAGGCTCTGACTCGAGTTACTCTTTGGGTAGTTCTTGGCTCACTTGGTCTTAGAGGTGCATCATTATCTCCATGGTTTCTTGTCATGGATTAATATGTATCTCTGAAATATTCAAAGTTTCATGGGGAAAGAAAAAAAAGCACTAATAATAAATAAATCAATAAAAATAAATTCTTTAAAATATTTTTTTTTCTATGTAAATATTTTTCTAATCATAAGCAATTTTGCTATCCAAATATCTATCTAACCACAAGAAATTTTGCTTCTAGAGTTAGAATTTACTTTAGGTGATTCACAACTGTGGTTGTTAAGGATACCCTACCCTAACCATGTCGTGGTGGGAAGTTGCCTATCTGCCGAGCTCGAGCATGGCTCAAGAGCTCCACCGTAGCTACTCGTCATCGCCGTCCTCCCACACTCGTTTTCACACCGAGGTAGTTGCTCTAATCCAACGGGTGATGCAAGCTCTCTCGTGACAAGATCGTGTGGGATCTCCGCGGAAGAGGATGACATTGGTTAGCTTAATGAGAGAGAGAGAGAGAGAGAGAGAGAGAGAGAGAGAGAGAGAGAGAGAGAGAGAGAGAGAGAGAGAGAGAGAGAGAGAGAGAGAGAGAGAGAGAGAGAGGAAGCAAGAGGGAACAAGTGATTAGCACTAATCACTCTCAAATCCTTACCCTAAGCACATCACACATGCTAGATTAGAGTTTCAAGAGAGAGGGAGAGAGAACACTCCACTTTTATTGTACAAATGGGAGAATGAGTTACAAACAAGAGAAATTGGCTTTTATAGTTCTAAGCCTTCTCCCACTAGGCCGCCTGGGAGTAAGTGACCCGGGCTACCCAAAACTTAGTTACAAGGTTTTTCTCTATGGCTTGGCCAACTGACCAAGATCCTTGTGTGTGTCCTGAAGAGAGAGAGAATTATTGAGTGCATGAACACACATACACTTGCACGAGAGAGAGAGAGAGAGAGAGAGAGAGAGAGAGAGAGAGAGAGAGAGAGAGAGAGAGAGAGAGTACAAAAGAACTTGCTTTAGCTTCATTGCACTTATAAATAATGTTACATGAGGGTCCTGTACATAGGACTAGACCTAGCCCTTAAATGAGTACACAAGTGTTTCACACTAATAATTGAGAGACTATTGCCATGCCCATAAATATAACAGTATATATATATACTCGGATGTCCCACAAGGGGACTCATAAGGGGAGATATATCGTAAACCCTACATTCAACAATACTTGACCTTTTCATTCAAGGAATGGTGCTTAATTGTCATGTACTTCTTAACATTTATGAAATGCCAATGTAACTTGAAGATCCCTTGGTTCACCGGTGAATCTCGATGACTTAACACCTACTTAACTACACATTCAATGACTAGAGCTCATAACCTTCACAACCTTTTTGGGCCTCCATAACATTGCTTAAATGATCTGGCATGTTTTTCCAATGCCATCACAAATGCAAGTAGTAGAAAACAACAACAAGAAGAATATTAGCACCAAGAGCACTTTGCTCATCATCCCTATCTTCATATCCAAATATTTGAATTTAAGCCATATAACGATGACGAAGTTAATTCTAATGCACCATCTTGACAAACATCTAAGGTCAAATTGGGATAACCTCCAAGATCTTCACAAGACGGATTTTGCAAATCAATCGTCAATTTTACATAATCATAGAATAAAGTCTAAATGACAAAAGGGGAATACTTTTTAATGTGTCTAAACAAACGTTTTGAGTTTCAATAATGAGTGAATAAAGGAATTAGAGAAGAGACTAAAATCTAAGTTGGCTATGAGTTAATGACAATTATGAAGAGACCTTAGCTTGTCCTTTCACGCATAAGATATTTTTTCTGCGACTATGCAAATTTTTGCTCATTTTGAGATCTCCAATCTCTCTTTCCCTCGTGTTGTCTTGTTGTGTAACTAATTATAGTATGTTGTCATTAATTTACATATACTTTGTGTTCAAGTTAAGAGCTTACCTTAGCCTTGCCCAAGCATAAGATATTGTTTTTACATTCTAATGGATTAATTCAGCAGTGTCGAGCACTCGAGATAGAGGCAAGAAGGGTTGAATGAGTGGTGGGGTTGAAGCCGAGGCCACGGAAGGATCTTAAGGTGATGGGTCATGGGTCATACCATGGCCCAGGATTGCACCCACCATGTAGTAATATATCTGTATGGATCTCAGGGATAAGACTCAATGCAAGTTCATGAAAGAACAGTGCCTATGTGACTATTACATGCAGAGTCCATGGATATTGCAGGTGATGTGCATGGGTATTGGGTGAAGGGTGGACCTGTGTAGAAGCTTGCTCCGATGAAAACTCCAACATATTGCTTTCTTTGACTCTTTTTAATCAGCTTTTTTAAAACTTTTACACATGGTTTGAGATAAGAAATTGAAAGTTGATGTGTAATGGTGATAGGGCTAATAAGATAGGAGGAAATGAGATTGGATTGTCCATTGGAATGAAAGAATTTAGGACACCCAATCTCATAGGAAATGTGTAAACCATGAACTCGGACATAGCCAAATGGATCCTGAGCCTCTTTTAAAAGTGTTGTTGGATATTTGGTACGCTTGCTTGAAGAATATTGGTGTTGGCAACAGATAGAAGGAAAGCATTACAAAGTTGCGTCTTGGGGGTGAAATTTTGGAGTAACAGTAGGCAATGCTAACCTTGGGCATATAGCTTCATTGTCACCTTTTGGGAAAATAGGGAGCATAGAAAACTTTTTTAAGATTTTATCAAAATCCTCATATGACATATCTTTGGAAAGCTCTTGAAGAGTAAGTTCTAAATCCACATTCTCTGACAACTTTCGAGTTGGTATACTCAAGATACGCCAAAAAGTAGATTGAGAAGGAAATTCCCAAAGTAATGGGATTTTTTCAAAGTCTCTAATATGGTCTTTTTGGCCATTTGTTACGATTGAATCTCCACACATGCTCTGGTTTATGATCTAAGTGTCATACAAATTTTGCATGGATTTGACATGGGTGGATTTCTTGGCCTTGCTTGGTTAAGTTGTAAATCATTCATTCTCTTAGGACATCCTTCACTCCATCTTTGTTATCACAAACTATGATGGTGTTCATCATTCCGTACATGTTGATGTGTTCACCTTATGTGAAGAGGTTTCACCTCTTCCACATATCTCTGTTTTGTTAATCTAATTGTGGCATCTGGTTGATCGAGTCAAAGGGACTACATTTCGTGGGTGTTCCCTCTAGGTCTATTAGAACATCTTCCATTTTCACATTCAAGCTGGTTTTATCACTTCTATATGGCTATCCGTTAATTTTTTCCATCTATGCTCAATGAGACATACAAGACGTGCTTCTTTTAGAGTGACATTGTAATGACTCTTACTAGGTTGTTTCCCATTAATAGATTATTCATTTATGATGGAACGAGACCGGCGTTATAATGCTTTTTAAGAGTATCAACACCAAAGAACACTGGATAGTCTATGGGAGGATGCACTCGCGGATAAGGAATATGAGGCTGCTAAAGAAGACGAGGTACCCCTGAAGAGGAGGATGAGGCTGAAGACATTAAAGTTGTGGAAGATATAGTCAGTGAGGAACATCACGCATACAGATGATTACAACCGGGTTGTCTTACCAGTATATCTATCCCCAATGTAGCCCTGAAGCTTGTTAATTTTTAGACTATTGCTTTGCTAGATTAAGTGTGGATCTATCCTTGATACGTTTTCCAAAGGCTCTGACTCGAGTTACTCTTCGGGTAGTTCTTGGCTCACTTGGTCTTAGAGGTGCATCATTATATCCATGGTTTCTTGTCATGGATTAATATGTATCTCTCAAATATTCAAAGTTTCATGGGGAAAGAAAAAAAAAGCACTAAAAATAAATAAATCAATAAAAATAAATTCTTTAAAATATTTTTTTTCTATGTAAATATTTTTCTAATCATAAGCAATTTCGCAATGTAAATATCTATCTAACCACAATAAATTTTGCTTCTAGAGTTAGAATTTACTTTAGGTGATTCACAACTGTGGTTGTTAAGGATACCCTACCCTAACCATGTCGTGGTGGGAAGTTGCCTATCTGCCGAGCTCGAGCATGGCTCAAGAGCTCCACCGTAGCTACTCGTCACCGCCGTCCTCCCGCACTCGTTTTCACACCGAGGCAGTTGCTCTAATCCAACGGGTGATGCAAGCTCTCTCATTGACAAGATCGTGTGGGATCTCCGCGGAAGAGGATGACATTGGTTAGCTTAATCACAAGAGAGAGAGAGAGAGAGAGAGAGAGAGAGAGAGAGAGAGAGAGAGAGAGAGAGAGAGAGAGAGAGAGAGGAAGCAAGAGGGAACAAGTGATTAGCACTAATCACTCTCAAATCCTTACCCTAAGCACATCACACATGCTAGATTAGAGTTTCAAGAGAGAAGGAGAGATAACACTCCACTTTTATTGTACAAATGAGTTACAAACAAGAGAAATTGGCTTTTATAGTTCTAAGCCTTTTCCCACTAGGCCGCCCAAGAGTAAGTGATCCAGGCTACCCAAAACTTAGTTACAAGGCTTTTCTCTATGGCTTGGCCAACTGACCAAGATCCTTGTGTGTGCCCTTTTAAGCTCAATACTTGGGAGCATCTTTAGGTCATTTTCCTCAATTTACAATATAGCACGGCGCCCATTACATAAGTATGTAGACATAGTTGTCACAAGAATGTGCTAACCAATATGTGGTTAACTTACTCCCCTTCCTAAAGTCGATCGCGTTCTCGTGATCGGTGAGAGGTTGGTGAGGCATGCGGGGAAGGTCGTAGTTTGTTGGTTCTCCTGTCTCTTTGGAAATGAGAGGGGGTGGGGGAGTTAGTATGATGAAAAGACGTTAATGGAGTACTGGCGATTAAGTATCCAGGTAGTCATACGGGCTCTTAGAGTTTTCTTTTTTATATGTGCCCACCAGTAGTACTCTTTTTTTTAGTATTTTTTGTTTTTTGCCATCTTTGCAACGAGATCCTCATTTAGAGGAGTCAGAGTACTTGAATGAGTAAACTAGTATGGAATAGTTAATGACCAGTATCCCAGTGGTAGGTGGTATGATTAAAGAGGAGTTAGTAAAACAATGGGGTTAGTAAGTAAGTGGAAAGGGGGGAATTCTGGAGGGAGAAGGAGGCATCACACATGGATGCTAATTATACTCCAAGATGTTGTAGGTCGATGGTGATGTTCATGAAGCTCTAGCATCTGTATCAAGACATCGTAATGGGTATCCTGGATCCCATGGATGTTGAGTCATTAGGTTGCGGTATTCTCTCTTTTTCTTTTTATGCTTTGTCTTCTCCTATCATGGTAGCTCATGGACCTGGGATCCTATTTTGATAAGAGTGATAGTTGATGGCAAGGAATCATAGTTGTTGAGCTGAAGAAGAAGTTTTGGGTAGAATTGATTAGACATGAAACACAATTATTCGAGTGCAGTAGGGGTGATTAAGAAGATCCAGGCGATGGGTTGTACCATGGACCAGGCTTGCATCCACCATGGTTCCCCTATCCAAAGATTACCTAGATAGCTATCGATGATAAAGCTTTATATGGTGTGTGTGCATAGGACAGACCCAATGAGATTTGCAAGTGTTGTGCATGGGCGAAGATAAAAGGTGTGCCTGTGGTCCTAATCACCTAGAGACTCTCTTCTTCGTTTATTTCCATGTGTTTATGGTCAGTACCCCTAAAAAGGATTTTGTATTGAGAGTAGTTTATGTGGTTGGAGTTGTGAAATTACCATTGAGTTTATCTTTGAGTGGTTGGATAAGCTCAGCCATGTGAGTTTGCTTGGTTAAAGGCTCACTTTTTCCTATAAATGAAGCCTCCCCCTTTGTAAATAGTTAATAGTGTTTTATGCACTGTTACTCTACTCCACCTTAGAGCCAAAAACAGTGAATTTATTGATAATTCATTAGTTTTTGACCTTTTCCTCTTCAAAAGAATTGGTGGCCACTCTTGTTGCAAACAAGAGTAGATCTCGCAAACCATCAAGCCAAAGGAAAGCTCATAGAAATTCATGTAAGCTAGAAATCCTACTTTTTCTTTATTCCTTTTAATGGTTTTCTAATTTATGTTTTCTTTAAAATGAAAAAATGATGTTATGCCTTGTTGGAAAGGCTTTTCCTCTCTCTTCATTCTTAAATTCAGCCTTTCTTTATCCTAGATAAGTAATCAAATTGTTAGAATTAAACTTTTCATATTGTTTCTCTTTTAAAAGTGGAATTTGATTAGTTTAGAATGCTTTAAACCATTTGGGATAATTTTTAAGTAACTTGAGGATAGAAAAATTTGAAAAATGGTCAGTCATACAAAGGAGGTTATGGCAAAATTTTCTTAAATTCTATAAAATAAGTTTTATTTTTTTATTATTCAAAAAGAGTAATCCCCACCACTTGTGTATTCAAAAAGAGCAATCCCCACCGCTTGTGTATTCTAAAAGTGTTATTTTTATTCTATGCATAGAAAAATGCATATTAGAAATATTTTTATTATAAAATTGTTATTTTCATTAGAATTAATTTCTATACAGAGAAAGATGCATACTGGGAATATTTTGATTATAAAAGTGTTACTTTCATCAAAATTGATTTTTATGCATAAATAGATGCATAAAAGATTTTTTTTTATTATAAAAGTGTTACTTTCATTAAAATTAAATTTATGCATAAATAGATGATAAAGAAATTTATTTTTATTTCAAAAGATTTATTCTCATCAATTTTGATTTTATGCATAGAAAGATGCATAAAGAAATTTATTTTTATTTCAAAAGAGTTATTCTCATCAATTTTGATTTTATGCATAGAAAGATGCATAAAAGTATTATTTTTTAAATATTTTTATTTTGAAAGTGTTATTCTCCTTAAAATTGAATTTATGCATGAATAGATGCATAAACAGATTTTTATAAAAGTGTTATTTCCCACTAAAGTTGTTCTTATGCATAAATAGATGCGTAAGGAATCTTTATATCAAATAGATGAGAATGAATAGAGAATGGATGTGATGAGAATAGAAGTGATGCGAATGAGAGGTAAATAGCTGTGATGATATAAGATGCGAATCAAATAGATGCAAATGAATGGATGGATGGATGCGATGAGAATAGGAGTGACGAGAATGTGAGGTGAATAGAAGTGATGAGATGTAATGCGAATCAGATAGATGGGAACGAATGGATGGATGGATGTGATGAGAATGAGAGGTAAATAGATGTGATGAGATGGGATGCGAATCAGATAGATGGGAATGAATGGATGGATGGATGTGATGAGAATAGATGTGAGGAGATGGGATGCGAATCAGATAGATGGGAAAGAATGGATGGATGGATGTGATGAGAGTAGAAGTGATGAGAATGAGAGGTAAATAGATGTGATGATATGTGATGTGAATCATATAAATGTGAATGAATAGATGAGATGTGATGTCATGTGAATCAGGATGTAAATGAATGGTATAGGATGTGAATGAATGTATTAGCATGTGAATGGAGATGTGAATGAATGTGTAAGCATGTGAATGGGGATGTGAATGAATGATATAGGATGTGAATGAATGTGATGGCATGTGAATCGAGATGCGAATGAATGATATAGGATGTGAATGAATGTGATAGGATGTGAATCAGGATGTGAATGAACGATAAGGGATGTGAATGAATGTGTTAGCATGTGAATCGGGATGCGAATGAATGATCTAGGATGTGAATCAGGATGTGAATGAACGATAAGGGACGTGAATCGGGATGTGAATGAATGTGATAGGATGTGTTAGCATGTGAATCGGGATGTGAATGAATGAGGTGTTGTGAATCAGGATGTGAATGAACGATAAGGGACGTGAATGAATGTGTTAGCATGTTAATCGGGATGTGAATGAATGAGGTGTGATGTGAAATGGATGTGATAAGATGTGATGTAAACTGGATCGATGTTAATGGATGTGATAAGATGTGATGTAAACCGGATAGATGTTAATGTATGTGAAGTGATGAGATGTATGGGTAGATGCAAGTGGATGTGATCTGATGAGGATAAATGAGGAAATAAGTGATGAGATAGAAAAAGATGTGATTAGATGGAATACTTATGAAATGAATGTGGGTAATGTGGATTGACGTGAATGGATGTATGGATGATGTGGATTGATGTATGGATAATGTGGATTGATGTGGATGGATGTGTGGATAATGTGGATTGATGTGGATGGATGTATGAATGATGTGGATTCATGTGGATGGATGTATGGATGATGTGGATTGATGTATGGATAATGTAGATTAATGTGGATGGATGTATGGATGATGTGGATTGACGTGTAGATAATATGGATTGATGTTATGGATGTATGGATAATGTGGATTGACGTAGATGGATGTATGGAAGATGTGGATGGATGTGTGGATAATGTGGATTGATGTGGATGGATGTATGGATGATGTGGATGACGTGGATGGATGTATGGATGATGTGGATTGATGTGTGGATGATGCGATTGGATGTGATTTGATGTGGAAATGATGTGATGTGATAGGGATCGATGAAAAAAAAATGTGGGAAGATGAGAAAATATGGGGACTAATGTGAAAGGATGTGGAGTGATGAGAAAAGATGGAAATATTGTTGAAACTGTAATTGTATGTGAAATCTATTTTTAAATGACTGTTTTATGTCAAGAATACTGGGGAAGCATTTTGATCGTCTTGTGAAAGAGATCGTGGAGACCTACCTCTGTTAAAGTTGCAACCTGCTGATGACGGAGAGTCGGAGGACATCTCGCGTAGCAAGGGGCCGAGGTCTTGACCACCCTTGGTTTGATTTAAATGGTAGCTTCCGGTACAGTGGATGAGGGACCAAGGAAGCGGCCTATGAGTGAAGCGCTAGGTGACCTGCGAAGGATCCTAGAGGGTGCTGACCATACGGTGCTCGGGCTCTCGGCTGAAGATACCCACACGTACGTCGGGGAAGATATTGGAATAAGGAGTAAGAGTTGTTTTCTGAATTCGAGCATGGATCTGGTTGATTGAACTTGCTGGTCCTCAACGGATGAGTCCATGGCTCTTTTATATGGATCTGTTGGTTGATCTTGCTGATCTTCAACCGAGAGTCCACGGCTCTTTTATATCGATCTGTTGGTTGATCTTACTGATCTTCAACGGAGAGTCCATTACAAACAAGAGTAGATCCCTCAAACCATCAAGCTAAAGAAAAGCTCACAGAAATTCATGTAAGCTAGAAATCCTACTTTTTCTTTATTCCTTTTAATGGTTTTCTAATTTTTGTTTTCTTCAAAATGAAAAAAATGATGTTATGCCTTGTTGGAAAGGCTTTCCCTCTCTCTTCATTCTTAAATTCAGCCTTTCTTTATCCTAGATAATTAATCAAATTGTTAGAATTAAACTTTTCATATTGTTTCTCTTTTAAAAGTGAAATTTGATTAGTTTAGAATGATTTAAACCATTGGGGATAATTTTTAAGTAACTTGAGGATAGAAAAAATTGAAAAATGATCAGCCATACAAAGGAGGTTATGACAAAATTTTCTTAAATTTTGTGAAATAAGTTTTTTTCAAAAAAAGTAATCCCCCACCGCTTGTGTATTCTAAAAGTGTTATTTTTATTCTATGCATAGAAAAATGCATATTAGAAATATTTTTATTATAAAAGTGTTATTTTCATTAGAATTAATTTCTATGCATAGAAAGATGCATAGTGGGAATATTTTGATTATAAAAGTGTTACTTTCATCAAAATTGATTTTTATGCATAAATAGATGCATAAAAGATTTTTTTATTATAAAAGTGTTACTTTCATTAAAATTAAATTTATGCATAAATAGATGCATAAAGAAATTTATTTTTATTTCAAAAGAGTTATTCTCATCAATTTTGATTTTATGCATAGAAAGATGCATAAAGAAATTTATTTTTATTTCAAAAGAGTTATTCTCATCAATTTTGATTTTATGCATGGAAAGATGCATAAAGAAATTTATTTTTATTTCAAAAGAGTTATTCTCATCAATTTTAATTTTATGCATAGAAAGATGCATAAAAGATTTATTTATTTATTTATATCTCGAAAGTGATATTCTCCTTAAAATTAAATTTATGCATAAATAAATGCATAAACGGATTTTTATAAAAGTGTTATTTTTCACTGAAGTTGTTCTTATGCATAAATAGATGCGTTAAGGAATCTTTATATAAAAAATAAGAAATTCTCTTACATTCTATAAATAGATGTGATAATACGATGTAAATGAATGATATAGGATGTGAATGAATGTGTTAGCATGTGAATGGGGATGTGAATGAATGATATAGGATGTGAATGAATGTGTTAGCATGTGAATGGGAATGTGAATGAATGATATAGGATGTGAATAAATGTGATAGCATGTGAATTGGGATGTGAATAAATGATATAGGATGTGAATGAATGTGATAGGATGTGAATCGGGATGTGAATGAACGATAAGGGATGTGAATGAATGTGATAGCATGTGAATTGGGATGTGAATAAATGATATATGATGTGAATGAATGTGATAGGATGTGAATCGGGATGTGAATGAACGATAAGAGATGTGAATGAATGTGTTAGCATGTGAAACGGGACGTGAATAAATGTGTTAGCATGTGAAACGGGATGTGAATGAATGAGGTGTGATGTGAGATGGATGTGATAAGATGTGATGTAAACTGAATAGATGTTAATGTATGTGAAGTGATGAGATATATGGGTAAATGAGGAAATAAGTGATGAGATAGAAAAAGATGTGATTAGATAGAAAAAGATGTGATTAGATGAGAATGGAATACTTATGAAATGAATGTGGGTAATGTGGATTGACGTGAATAGATGTATGGATGATATGGATTGATGTATGGAATGATGTGGATGGATGTGTCGATAATGTGGATTGATGTGGATGGATGTATGGATAATGTGGATTGATGTGGATGGATGTATGGATGATATGGATTGATGTATGGATAATGTGGATGGATGTATGGATGATGTAGATTGATGTGTAGATAATGTGGATTGATGTTATGGATGTATGGATAGTGTGGATTGACGTGGATGGATGTATGGAAGATGTGGATGGATGTGTGGATAATGTGGATTGATGTATGTGAATGGATATATGTATGATGTGGATGATGTATGTGAATGGATATATGTATGATGTGGATGATGTGGATGGATGTATGGATGATGTGGATTGATGCGTGGATGTGATTTAATGTGGGAATGATGTGATGTGATAGGGATCGATGAAAAAAAAAATGTGGAAAGATAAGAAAAGATGGGGACTAATGTGAAAGAATGTGGAGTGATGAGAAAAGATAGAAATATTATTGAAACTGTAATAATTGTATGTGAAATCTATTTTTAAATGACTGTTTTATGTCAAGAATGCTGGGGAAGCATTTTGACCGTCTTGTGAATGAGGTCTTGGAGACCTATATGTTAAGTTGCAACTGCTAACAGAGAGTCAACGGAGGACGTCTCGCGTAGCAAGGTCGGCCGAGGTCTTGACCAGCCTCGGTGTGATTTAAATGGTGAGCTTCCGCCGGTACCGTGGATGAGGGACCAAGGAAGCGGGCAATGAGTGAAGCGCTAGGTGACCTGCGAAGGATCCTAGAGGGTGCTAACCATACAGTGCTCGGGCTCTGGGTCACCGAAGATACCCACACGTACGTCGGGGAAGATATTGGAATAAGGAGTAAGAGTTGTTTTCTGAATTCGGGCATGCATCTGGTTGATTGACCTTGCTGGTCCTCAACGGATGAGTCCATGGCTCTTTTATATGGATCTGCTGGTTGATCTTGCTGATCTTCAACGGAGAGTCCATCTGGATTTTTATAAGTGAATATATTACCGGGTACTATGAGCCAGGAACTATTAAAAAGGCCCCTGAGTGGACAGGTGGTGAGCGTTTTGGTTGCCAATGATGCCATAGGTACACCGATGAAGGAAACATTGGAAATGAGAATTCAAACCGGATATTTTGGAGGATTATGATCAGTGACTCTATGGTTTCATTAAATGATTATTTTAAAGACTGATGAATCTGTGAAAAAGGCAATTTCATATTGGGTGTGTAAGTGGTGTGACTAGTTTTAGGTTTGCATGAATATCCGGCTAGGGGGCCTGGGAACTCTTTTCCTTGGTACCTGGGGGACAACCTAACCAAATTCTTAATTGGATCCCATTACTAGAGTGGTTGGGTGGTTGGCTAAGGCTGGATTGATGGATCCCTAAATTGAGAATCAATTCTGTTCTGGTTCGATAGATAAAGTAAATCCTGGACAAAAATTGTTCTATGGAAAAGAATCAATGTATGTGCCTCTCAATGAGGAAAAAAGTGTTGGTCTCTATGATCCAAGTGCAATCTTTTCCTTGATCTGACTAGGAGACTTACGGGTTCGGTCAGATCAAATCAGTTAGTCAAGGCTTTTGACTACGTTAGAGAAAAGTTATCCTCCTGGAGGAATTGCCCGTGCTTTTCGGGCAAGGGAAGTTTTTGCGGGTTCGGTTTTGGAAGAACCGATGGATTAGTCTCTTGACTGGATATCCATGGGCGAGGCCCCGAGTATGGGACCATGCCCTGTGTGCAAGAAGTGCTACTTCCGCTGCTAGCACCCTTGAATTCGTTACGCAGTGGGGACAGGGATCCCACAGCTGGTATCAGAGCGAATTGGCTCGTGAGGATCAACCGAGAAGCCAAAACTGTCAAAAATTTATGAAGAAGTAAAAGGTTGTAATTGTGTGATAAAATTCATACAAATTGATATTCAAACTGAAATTCGTAAATTGGTTATTGGGTCTTCAAATGGAAGTACCGTAATTGTATGGAATCCCTGACTTGCTTGAGGCCTAGACATGATGGTGTTTACCTTATAGTTCCAAGGACCGTGACTACCCGTATATACCGAGGATATAACTATAGCTCTTTACTGGCAGTATATACGAGTAAATCTAAGACTTGAAGTTATAATCATTAATAATATCCAGATGCTGAATTCGAATGTGGTTGATATGATTTAAAATTCTGGTTGAGAACTGATGAGTTGATTTGGATTCTAATTGAAAAAAATGAAGATTCCTGAATTTTGGTTGAAATGTAATAAACTAAGCAAAACCACAATGAGGATGAAGGGGACGAGTCCCTGTGATGATGTTCGTTTTGCTGGAATGACGTTAATGACTTCAACAAGTCACTATGAGATTAGTGGATTATGCTGGCAGATTGCTGCTGTTAATACTTGACCCAGTGGATCAAGTTAAGGGATGTCAAATTAAAAATCTATATAGTTGAAAATTTCCATGAAGGACTATTCAGATAGAAATTTCGGTCTAATGAACCATATTGTGATAAGGATTTGAATATTACGATCTGAGTGAATTATTATCTGATGATGAGTTTTATATAAGGGATCTTTATCCCAGGATTCTGTTGGGTTCAACAGACCATAAGGAACCCCAGAATCAATTGGATCAGGAAAAGAGTTCTCTAATTTTGCGAGATGAGAACATCTCACGTTTTTTAAGTGGGGGAGGATGTAAGATTTCTCTCTTTGGCTTTTGAGGTGTGCTGGTGTAAGAACCTCCCCTTCTGATCGTATAATTATTCCCCTCTCTGAAATAAAAGAAAGATCCTATTTTACTCTATTTTGGCTTAGAGAGAGAAAATATTCTAGAGAGAGGTTATTCAATTTTTAGATATTTTTGGATGGAAAAATATCTCTTATTAAAATAAATTCCCCCGAAATAGAAGTTCAAAAAGAAATTCAGAAGTTCCAATAGAAATAAATTATAATCTATTCAAAAGGCCTTAGCCTAAGGGTCCAGATTTTCTGAAAATTTTAGATTAAGATTATGAGGGGACAATTAGATTAATCCAAATATAGGGAGGAGATAAATTGAAGAAATAAAGAAAATCCTCCCAAAAATCCTCCTATGCCTATTCCACAAACGATCAAGCCCAAATCCCACATTCACATCAAACAACTCGATGCAGACACTGAAAGAGTCTGACAGAGACTCACGAGGTCCATACACCAAATTTGCTGAGGAATTTTATCCTCGTACTATGACTACCTCTCGACCTCCACACTTGTCAAATAAGGACCAAATTGAACTTCCATATACTATTGCTGGTCCACCCTATGATCAAGGCCCCGCCCCTCAATTGCTGATTCACAGCTTCATCATGCATACCAAAGATCCCTTCAACCCTCTACTTGCAATCGAACAAGAGAAGCTCTTGCTGATCCACCACTGTGTTCTTGCAGACTCTAACAAATGGATCCTCTTGATCTTTGAATGATGATTCTAATGAATTCCTAACGATCTTATTTAGAGGAAAAAGGTTCTTGCTGCCTTGCAGACTCTAACAATTGGATCCTCTTGATCTTTGAATGATGATTCTAATGAATTCCTAACGATCTTATTTAGAGGAAAAAGGTTTGAATTCGTAATCAAGTCAATTTTGCCTATTTTACCCACAAAACATTGTCTAAAAAGTCATATTTTGTGTCTAAACTATGCCCAAAAGGTGTCCCATGACATCCCAGAGCATGTAGGGCTACGTAACGTGGCTATGTCTTGGGCACTTCCCAGAGCATGAGCATCGAGATTAACAGATGCACATGACATCCCCTCCTACTAAACTTGGAGCACTAGGGTAATCCATACACCTTTGCTCCGATTCCGTTCTTGTCTAACTGTAGATTGCACTTCATATCCATCGGCTCAATCCCCAAGCTCTCTAACATGGTCTTCAAGTTCTCTAGCTTGATCTCTAGATCTTCTAAAAACTCCTCTAAAAGTGTCGAGATGACCTCATCCTCCTCCAAATAGGATTTGGAGAGATCCACCTCCTTGGAAACTATCGAGTTGACATCATCCTCCTCCAAATAGGATTTGGAAAGATCCACCTGCTCGGTCTGTGGTTTTGGTTCTGGCTCTAGCTTTGGCTCTGGTTCTGGCATGCATCCCAGGTAATGGCACCTTGAAAACACCTCTGTCTGTGATCACAACTCCCAGGAACTCTTATCTTAGAATCTCTCTTTTCGTTGGGTAAACGCTCTTGAAAATGGGCTCCTTCACAACCCAAGGTGATTCCTTTTTGGACTTTGTTGATGCTGCCATGAATTGTGCCCATGTCTCCTTGAGTTGTGCCCATCTTTGCTTGTACATAAGTTGGCCTTAATGCACCTCTTCTTGAAGCTCTTCTATGAGTTATTGCCTAAACCCGGCCCCGACGATGATTTGTTCATACTGGGCATAGCGTTCTTGTTCCCTTTCATATTGTTCTTCATCTTCTTGTCCCAAAACAACTCTGCAAAGTCTTGAGAAAGTCATCGTCGTCCATTGCCTCTAAACTCATGATATTGTTTTGCAACCCTAATTCTAGAGTTCTACATGCTTTCTAAACTTCCTAGGATCGTGCTAGGCTAAAAACTAGACTTTCTAGCACTATACTATGCTTAAAATGAGCAAAAAGCTGATACAAAAATGTAGATTTAACCCTAAAATACAAAAACCCTGATTTTGCATGTAAACCCTAAAACACAAACCCTAATTTCAAAAATCCTAATTCCGCATGCACCAAACATAAGCTAAGGGCTATCCTAGGATGACCTAAGCTCTGATACCAATGTAACATGCGTTGCAAAAGCGTGTTCATGATTAACGCTAGGAAAAGAAGATTAACGCTAATCCTATGTTTAGCAAAGACACAGAAGAGAAGGAGAGAGAGACCTAATCTAATGTATATTGCCAAAACATGTTATATATATAATGATCTTGCTGACTCACAGCTTCATCATGCATACCAAAGATCCCTGCAACCCTCTACTTGTGCAATTGGACAAGAGAAGCTCCTGCTGATCCACCATTGTGTCCTTGCTATAGACTCTGATAAATGGAGCCTCTTGATCTTTGAATGATGATTCTAATAAATGCCTAATGATCTTATTTATAGGAAAAAGATATGAATTCGTAATCAAGTCGGTTTTGCCTATTTTATCCACAAAACATTGTCTAAAAAGTCATATTTTGTGTCCAAACTATGCCCAAAAGGTGTCCCAACCATTAGGCTATGTGTTGGCACTTCCCGCAACATGTAGGACTATAAAATCCACTCTAAATTTGTCCATATATTTGCTAATGAGAATATCCATGTCTATAAGCATCGGGATTAACGGATGCACATGACAATTGGAGTAAGCATCCTTACACAAACATGCTGGGAAACCTGGGGTCAACCCCGCCTCGATCCCACCACATTGGTGATCAAGCTTATGGATGGAAACTTATGGACGGAAACTCTACAAAACCCCTAGGCTTAGTGCATGACCTCAAGGTAAAATTTTGTGGCATGACATTCCACCTCACATTTGTGGTCATGAACTTTCGTAATGCATCCTATGATGCCATCTTGGGTCGGCCCTTCATGAGACAAACCCAACTGCTCCATGACTAGGACCTGTGTCACATCTACCCCCACAAAGCGTCTCAAATGCTTAAGGTCAACTTATATACCTGGCACTCACATCCCATGGTCAAATCTCCCCTTATTGAAGAATCTGTGACTATCGCCAAGAGCAATGATCTCCTGGTTTGTGATGCTTGTCATCAAGCCCTTGATGATGAGCGGGTGCCATGCACCACCACTTCTGTCCATAGTGGACGAAGTCAACCACGATTGGCTGAAACTCCTTGCTACACTTGACACCCTCCTAGATTGCAAACTCAGCACACAATTTGTGCTCCCAAGCAACAAGACCATTCATGAACCCTACAAGGCCATTGCCTTGCTTAACACCCTGAGTGTAAACATAGCTCCACAACCTGATACAACCACCCTTAAGTCTGGATAGATTTCCCCTTTGGTAGAAACATACAATGGAAACATGCCTTTCTGTCTCCCACAACAAGCCACAATATTTTGCCATGGGAAACATGGGTCTCTCTAGGCAAACCATCTCTAAAAACTGTCCATGCCAAAATTCAATTGCCGGGTGGACAATGCATACAATGGAAACATGCCTTGCTGTCTCCCACAACAAGCCACAATATTTTGCCATGGGAAACATGGGTCTCTCTAGGCAAACCATCTCTAAAAACTGTCCATGCCAAAATTCAATTGCCGGGTGGACAATGCATACAATGGAAACATGCCTTGCTGTCTCCCACAACAACCCATAATATTTTGCCATGGGAAACATGGGTCTCTCTAGGCAAACCATCTCTAAAAACTGTCCATGCCAAAATTCAATTGCCGGGTGGACAATGCATACAAAGCCTTGGGTCCTTTACACAAACTATACATATTGTATCTAACCCATTGGCTTGTAAGTTCTATGTGGTTCCCATAGGTGAGACAAAGGAAGCCATCATCCTTGGAGGAACCTGGGTCTAGAACACTACAAGTATAATTAACTCAGCTGACAACAGAGCTACCCTCAAGCTTCGCCAAGGCAAGGTAACAATGCTCCTCTAGTATGGGGAGTGCATCGACTCAGATCTTCTGCCCCACAAACTACTTCCACAAAGGGTACTTCCTCACCCCCCAACAATAACCAGTAAGCCTTCCACTACCCCTGAACTACCACCAGAACTCAGTCCACCACAAATATGGATTGAAATTCCGACTGAGAATGGGCTACAACGATAGCAAGCCCACATATATCCTATGGTCCACCCCAATCTCATATTCTTGGAGGCGTGGAAAGCTCTTGGAAAACCCACACTAACAAAAGAAAACACTTATATTTAAATTTCACATGAAAGGCGTTTGATGAGTGTTGGGTCTTTCATTCCTAAAATATCTATTGGAAATAACCAGTTAGAGTGAAGACTTCATGTTATAGATGCAAGAGCACTCCAAGGTTGGATTAGTAGATTGATGCCACTCACTGCCAAATCAATTAGCGTGAACAAACAGCCACCATGGAAATCAACAAAACAAGACCACCATCCTCTTGTGTCCCCAAGAGGAAATCATACACACCCTCATCCTCAACTGCCCTTCCACCTCATGCCCCCTCCTCATCACACCGGCAGTCTCCCCTATTCCCCCACCCCATACCTCACCTAAGCCGGTCGATCGGCCCACTGTCAACATCCACCAATGACAAACAAGCATCGTCGTTGACATTGCCCCTTAAATCTACATCCTTGACCACCCACCTGCAAGCACCTCGACCTCATATCTTGATCATGACAATCAATGGTGGGTGCCAACGAATCTTCTTGCTGCTCAGGGATTCTATGATGGCTACATAGAATTATGGATCTCCAGATGGCCATCTCTAAAACCCAAGCAAAAAAATCCAACGAAGCCAACACACACCAACCCTAAGTTTTAACGTTGGCTAGTCCTCAACCGCCTGAGCACAAGGCTACTATGAAGACAATACTCACCTCTGGCTACCCAAGCATGCTGCTTGTTCTCATCCACCATAACAAGAAGCCATGACAAAAGGTTCCACAACAACAAGTTCGGTAACCCCAAGCACAGTGAAGCCAACAATGCTGGGTGCTTACCAATGTGCTCAAAGCATAAGGCTTCCATGAAGGCAACACATACTTGTGGCTCCCCAAGCCACAATCAAAAGCCTCTTCTCCGCATCGACAACCACCTCATAGCTCAAAGCCTCATCGACAAAGAAGCTAGAAGCCTCGCCAACCATACGGACCTTCATCACTCGGCAATGTTAGGTGCCCAAATGTCTCTTAGAAACTCAAGGCTTCCATGATGGCAATTCCCTAACCCCCATAATTGGTCTCAATGGCATGTCCTCATACTTGGTAGGAGGTTTGGCTCTTTGACATTGATCACATCGTTTGACATACTCTGTTGCATCATGAAAAAGCGTAGGCCACCATAGTCCTGACCATAGTATAAGTTTGGCAGTTGTTTCTCCACAGAAATGTCCACCCCCAACTCCTGAATGTGTATGAGTCAATACGCTAAGGTAGTCACTCTCACAAACACAAGTTCGTAGGTTTCCATCTTTGCCCCTTTTGTACAGTTGGCCTTCAATAATCTGAAAACTCGCTGCTTCTACCTCTATGGCTCTCTTTCTATGCCTAGGCATCTTATCGTCCGTATGACCCTGCGTCAAATACTTCACAATGTACGAACTCCAATTGGGTGTTGTTGAAATATAAAATAGAGTCACATGAGGAATGGGTTTCCTTTGTTGACAAATTTTACAATTTTGTACGTACTCTTCTGTATCAGCATGAAGTGTTGGCCACCAATATCCTTCCCACAAAACTCTTTTAACCGTATCCTTTCCAGAGACATGTTTACCTCCTAAGCTCACGTGGACATATGAGATAATCTCATCATATTGATCAGGGTCAGGGCATAGACGGAGTATTCCATCTTTTCCCAATCTATACAATCGTCCAGAAAGAAGCTTATAAGGAGCACAATGCTCTAAGGTCATTATCTTTTCATTGGTGGGACTAATGGAGTTAACAATTCCTGTCGTTAAAACTTGAATGATGGGTTCTGCCCATCTTGGTGTTGTCTCAACCAAGAATAGAGTAGCATCAGGAATATCATCATCTACACCAGTGGGTGCTTCTCCTGAAGTTATCCTAGAAAGATGAACAGCACGCTAATGCATTTTTCCCTTCTTTACCGCTACTTCAAATTCAAATTCAAGTAGAATAACAAACCAGCGTACAATCCTTCCGATTGCACATGGCTTGTTCACAAGGTAAAGCAAAGCTTGATGATTTATGAAGAATGTAAATTTGTTGGCCAAAAGGTAATGCCGAAACTTCTTCACAACATAGATCATAGCTAAGCCTTCTCTTTCCGTGGTGGTGTAATTCTTTTCAGCACTATTCAACTGGCGGCTAGCATATGAGACTGGAAAGTCCATTTTGCTCTCGCCTGGTTGAGCTAAAATACAACCAATTGCAAAAGCCGAAGCATCTATATGTACGTGGAATAAATTATCCCAATCCGGTGACCTGAGAATAGGTGCCATCACTAATGCTTCCTTTAGCTTTTCAAAGGCTTCTTCACAATCCTCTGTCCATTCAAATACAATAAGGAGTGCGTACAATGGCCGTGCTATTTCAGCGTACATGTAGATAAATCTACGATAGTAGTCGCAATGACCCATGAAAACTTGTACCCCTTTTGCATTGTAAGGTCTAGGTAGCTCAACAATAACAGCTATCTTCTCCGCATCCTGTGGATATACCATTCCTAGAAACAATGTGGCCTAGAATCTTCCCTTGCCTAACCATAAACTTGCATTTATTAGGGTTAAGGCATATGCGATACACTCTGCATTTCTCAAAGATTTTTTTGAGATGCTCTATGTGTTCTTCTCTGTCGATAGAATGCACACACAAGTCATCCATGAATATTTCAAGAAATAATCGCAGGTATTCTTTGAACGCATGGCTCATCAGCCTCTGAAAGGTGGCTGGAGTGTTAATCAAACCAAAAGGCATGACTCTATATGCAAACACTCCCCATTTTGTAGCAAATGCGATTTTGTGTTGATCCTTGGGGTCAATAGATACCTGGTTGTAGCTTGAAAATCTATCAAGAAAATTGTATGCCTTCTTACCAGCTACCCTCTCCAATACATGATCAGTGAGTGGAAGCGGATAGTGGTCCCGGACAGTAGCAGCATTTACTTTTGACACATATTCGTAGTTTTCCATTCTTCTTAGGTACTACCACAATCGGTGAAACCCATTCTGTATGTTCAATCTCATAAATAAATTCAGCCCCGCTAACAGCTTGTCAATCTCTTCTTTGATCTTTCTGGCAAAATTATCGTTATACGTATAAGGACGCTGCTTGGACGACTTGGCATCTTCTCGCATGGGAATTGTATGCTGGCAGATCTTTGATCTACCCTCTTAAGGTCTTTGTAACTCCAAGCAAATATATCTTGATACTCTCTCAGAGTAGAGATTAGCAATTCTTCCTCCACTTGGGTTAAGTCTGTGGCAATCCACACGTTACGTGGCTCTTCGCTTGGTTCTGCCAGGTCTATTTTCTTGGCATCCTCAGGGCCATCATAGGAAACTCCTGGTTCCTCAGGTTTCTGTCGACGAATAGGCTGTTGCAAGACTATTTTCCGATCTTGTATGGTGAATTTCTTGAAGTTTGAGGGGATATTTGTGGTATCCTCTTCTTCCTTTGAGTCATCACTCATGGAAGACCATGCTGCTTTTAGCATTCTCTTCCATTCTTGCACTAGAGCTTTACACTCCACTCTCGTCATGGTGCTTTGTTCAGTCTTGACTGAATGCACTGAACCCTCAGATTTTAGCTTCAGTTTCCGTTTCCTTCTTCTTTGGGTTGTCACTCTCCTTCTCGTTTAGCTTTTGCACTAATTGAAAGCCGTATCTCCATTTCATCTCGTCTTTGATGCAAACATCAGCTCCCAAGTAGTACAAGTACTCGTTCTTCCCTACTACAAAGGTTGGAGGTGGAATAAAGTCCTCTTTATCCACATCTTCTCTTTCTTTTTGTTGTTGTCTCTTTTCCTTGACTTCCTGTTTGCGAAACTTCCGGTGACTTGCAAAACTTACGTTTCGGTTTGTCATTAGGAATACTCAGCAAGACCTCTCTGCCCTTTAACAACAATCTTATCTTCTCTAACTCTAATTCAGGGACTATGGCATCGTCATTAGAATCCTTCTCATCAGAGGATTCTAAGCATCTATCCTCATCTCCTTCATCAGCTGAGCTGTACTCAAGAGGGGATACTTCCTCTACAGATACCATATCTCCTAGCAATAATGATTTGTTTGCTTCATACCTAGGGGCTTCTTGAGGTTCCTCTGCATAGATCGGTCTTAGCATTCTTACGCGAATAATGTCATACCCATTTGGATCACAGAACTGTGTTTGCCTTGGCAATGCACAAGTGTCTATGGTAGCTAAAACATGGTTTCATTCTAAGGGATCTATCAAGTTATCAGGAAAAGGTATAGGGATATACGCCTCATCCGTCACACTTCTATCTATGGTAACATTTCCAGGTTGTAAGTCTCGACAAGATGCTCCACAGATCCATAGATCAGCTCTTCCTTCAGACATAGTTGCTCTCGATGCTTCTGAAGAAGCGGAGTCAAACTCATCCATAGGAGAGTGCGTCACATCTCGATAAGCATGGTTTTTCAGATTCACCCTCGTGGTTACATTCTCATGTCTAAGGTACAAGTAATTGTAACCCCAGTCTGGAATCATTTTGAATTGGCGCATGAATGGCCTTCCTAGGATCACTTCGTAATTTGTGTTCTTGCCAAAGTCTACAATAGCAAAGGTATGTCCGTACTCAATGCCACATGACTTGACTATAACGTAAGCAATCCTATGGGACTCTCTAGATTTCCGTGCCAATTGCAAACTCATCCTTGTACTTCTAATTGCAGGCTTTTCCCACATTTCCCATACAGTTTTAGTTGCTATACTCACCCCTGCTCCGCTATCTAGAATAGCTATAGATTCAATCTTGTTAATCTCCACAGGAAGCGTAGTATTTCCTTCATCGTCTTCACAATGCTTGCCAACTTTGTTCACAGGAACCGGAATTGTTTGCTTAAGCATTAGCTCAGAAGCCTTTGCCTTCAACAACTCCTTAACTTGGATGTTCTGGTTCTACAATCCTTGCTCAGTTAATTGTGTAGCCACTTCTCCGCACAATCTTGGCCTAAGCTTTAAGAACTCTGTGAGTGGAATGGTACACGTAACTAGTGTCGACATTAAAGCTTGCAAACTCCCTATGTCTCGTTCCTGATGAGGTTGTCGTGTCATTGATGGTACTCGCATGATTTGGCTATGTACTTCGTACAGTCCTAAATATGAGGGCTGTGTCTTGCATGTGAGCTTGTTGCTCCGAGCTGAGACAACAGTCTGAGCATCATCTGGTAGAGATAAAGCATCTAATTCTTGAACCCTTTGATTCGAGAATTCTACTATAGAGAACGGTGGTGACTTGTCAGAAGATGCTAGATCCTCAACTTGTTTTTGCACCGCTTCCCACATCTCCCTTGTTACTGCTTCCTCTATTTCAAGAATTTCATCTCCAAAATCCGCGGTAGTCAATGGTTTTGACTCGTCTGCATTGGTATGAGGTAAATCATCTCCTTCAGGCATTTCTGGAAAACGTAGAGATACAACTTCACTTCCCTTTTCCATGCTTGGCGTGGCTTTTGGTATCATCTCTAAGTTAGGCTTCAAAGAAGCAGGTCCTCTCACGTACATAGGTGGTGGGCCGTCTATTAGAGTCTGAGTATCCCTAATCAATTGCTTATGGATAGCCAAGTTGATTGTCTCTTCATGAGGGTTGGGATATTCTTGCAACTTCTTAGGCAGCTCGGTCAGAGCTGTGATCCTACTATTATACGCTTGAAGCGTTGCATCTAAAGGCTCGTACACCTTGTCCACAAGGACTGATCCTCCTGAGCTTTCCTCATATTCGGATGCGTTTCCCTTTTGCTCATTTTGAGTTTTCTCTCCTATTTGTTTCGTTTTCAACATTCCTTCTAGCTCTTTTGGGATAGAGTTTCCTCCATCAGAGCTCTTCTGCTCCTTCGACTTCTTACTCCCCTTGCTGCGTGGTTTACGTCGAGTTGATTTCTTTCTCTCTTTTCCATCTTTGGATAGAACCTTAATCTCAAAGGGTTTCTTAACAACCTCTTTGACATTCTTTTGCTCTTGGGATCTAGTCACTACTCTTAGCGACACTAGTTCGTTCTCCTCCTCAGATGTCGTGGGTGATGGAATCACTTCAACATAGTTGAGGGGCGCATTAGCTTTTTGTGCTGCCGGATCCTCAAGCTTCAACAAGCAATCCTTTGGTAGATGCTCAATGCTACGCCCTTGGCAAAACCTCTCTATAGGTGGAAACGTAGACGTTGTGCCTATGTTAGCTAAGAGGGGTCGTTTCTTGTTTGGACATTCTCTCGCCCAATGTGATCCACCACATTTGTAGCATGGTCCTGTTTGTTGCGTGGGGTGTAGTCTCTTTGTAGGATATGGTCCTGGATAACCTTGAGTCTTGGTTGGCTGAGATCCTATAAGCATCAAAGAGCTTGGGTCTCCATTAAAGTCATGAACTAGGCTTGGTCCGGTTGGGTTCTCAAAGTAGGGTTCGACAAGAGGATGCTCCACTTCGATGTAGTATGGTCGAGAGCTAACCATCTCCATTCCTAATTCAGGATTCTCATATTCCACATATCTAAAGGAAGCTGTGCCAGGTGGAGGAGGTTGAGCTCCTAGCATCGGCCGTGCTTGCTCTTGAGCAACTAAGGTTCTCTCATGGTTCACAACTTGCTGCTGCCTAGGTGCAGAGTTGGCTGCTTGTTCCCTTTGTACCCTTGCAATGTGATTGCAGTCCGAAGTCACATGTGTGTAGTTCCATTTACAAAGCTGGCACCACTTCTTTGTTGGTTGATTGCCAACAACCAATGGTGAGAAGGTTGGGCACTGCTCGGTTTTATGGCTGCCTCCACATCCTCCATAGACGTAGGGGCCTGTAGGTACAGTATGCATGTATGATGGTTGGGGTCGGTAGGAAGGTCTGTAGTATTGTCCCATCTTTTTCAATACTATCTCGGGAATCTGATCTGGATTAACTAATGACACACTAGAGTCAGAGCCCTTCCCAGAGCTACGTTTATCGTCCGGATGACTATCTTGGTTTCCCATGCTAGTCATGTTAAAGTTATCGTAATCCATGGCATCCATGCAACACTCATTGAAGATGACATGCTTCTTTGCGTACAAGTGAGCGTGAAGTGTCTTGTTTCGTAAGCCTTCCAGGAAGATAGAAATTAATCTTCCTTGGCTTGGCTTCTCATCGTAAGGGCATCGATTGATGTACTGCTTTAGCCTATTTACGCAATCTCGCACAGATTCTTGATCTTTTTGCTTAAAAGCGTAAATTTGAGCTACCACATTGTGCTTAATTCCCATTTTTGAAAACGCAGCTATAAAGCTCTTCTCCAGCCCATTGAAAGATCGCTTTGCCTCAGGCAATAAAGTCTGAAAACATGATAAAGACTTACTCTCTAGCGTCAAGTCATACTTCTTGACAAGCTTTTGCAGCGCAGATGGTCTCACTTTTCTAGAATATTCATCATCATGTCCCCTATATAAGTCTCGGTCTCTAACTCTAGGCTCTTCAAATTTCAGTTCTCTTGGTCTATGGGATTCTCTTGGAGGTACATATCCACTTGCTCGTGGTCTTTCTTCTCCCCTAGATTCTCTAATAGCCCCGGGTCTCCTCATAGGATCAATCATTTGAAAGACTGGTCCTCTAGCAGTTGTTCGCATGGAAGGTGCTGGTCGAGCCACACTTGGGGTTCTAGCCCATGGTGGTGCTAGTGTTTCTCCTTGAAAGGCAGATTCATATGGACGTGCCGTGTCTAAGGTAGACACCTCAGTGAAAAGGGGCCTTCCTTTCCATGTCATTTCCCTAACCTCTGGCCATTCAAGGGTTCTAAAGTCGTTCCCCCATCTATCATGAACACGGTTAGTGAAACCTTCTAGATGCTCTACAGTTATTGTATGCATGACTGGAAGCTCTAAGCTCGGGTGCTTAGTGGTTGCATAGTAGGTTTCTACCATATCCCTATACACCTCTTTAATTGGGTCGTCTTGATAGATTTTAACTACTGGAATTTCTTTTACTATGTCCCATGGGTTTTTCTTGGTCTCTTTTTCTTTACCCGTTCTTTCTCTATCCTCCCAATTCCTGTCAGAAAACAATTCTTCAAGTAAAGAAATGGGTGTACCAGGTCTGCGCGATGTTCCTGGCCACATTTGGGTCTGATGGAAGCTCCTCCTTCTGCTTTGCTTGTGCGCTAGGTTGAAGTACACCCAAAGCATCCACTTGTTTAGGATTTTTGGTGACCTCATAGCGTACTCCATTTCCACCCATGTACATATCGTCTTGGTAGTTTACCCATGGTGTTGGTTCAAATGCAAAATGAATGTTTGCAATTTTAACAACAAACCGGCTCATTGGATCTTTGTAGATCTCACCGCCATACGCGTTTGTATACAAGAAATGGAGTCTCATGTTGTGAATCAACTCCCCATCTGGGATTTCAAATGGATTAGCAGAATCTGCCATACCAATGGGTGTGGATGGTCTATTCATGCCGTTTACGTCCATTGAAATATCACTCGCGGTTCTTGAGAGGCTCTCTGTTTGAGACTCCGAAGATGTCTCGAGAATGCTCTCCAAGTTGCCAAGTGCCGCTCCCTTGAGTGGTTACCCTAGATGGTGCACTAGTGTTATGTCCCCCTAGTATTGTTCCCGAGCGTAGATGCATACGCTATTTTTAGCACGTTGCAGTGTCCAGTTTTAGAATTTTTTAATTTTTTAATTAATTAATTATTTATTATTATTTTTAAACCCTACCTAACCACTAAATGCAACTAACATGAATATGTGTGTAAATACATATTTTTTAATATTTACACAAAAATACGAATTATGCTAATTATACTAATTATGCAGATTACACTAATTATGCAAAAAATTACAAAAATTTAAAAAATTGCAGAATATGCAAAAAATGCAGAATTCAAAGAAAACACATAATTTATAGATTTTTTAAAATTATTATTATTATTATTATTATTATTATTATTATAAAAATGCAAAAAACATGAAAATTGCCTAGTATGCGGAAAGCACAGAAATTGCAGATTTTGAAAAATAAAGATTAACAAAAAAAATAAAAATAAAACACTAACCTTGATTTAATCACCGGCTTCTTATCGCTTCCCCTTTTTGCGCCGGCACCTTATCGCCTCCCCACTCTCTGCTGCTGCTGCGGCCACCTTATCACCTCCTCCTCTGCTGTCTTCAGTGGCCAGCTGCTGTCCAAGCCCGCCAATGAGCTCTCCAAGAAGGTGAGCGCTGGGGAAGCACGCGTGCAGATGATGGCGATGCCCCAAGCTACTTGAGAGGTGAATTCCTCGGCGACTATGGTTGGGACACCGCCGGACCCTAAGACCTTCGCCAAGAACCGCGAGCTGGAGGTTATCCACTGCCTGGGATGTGTGACACCGGAGCATTTGGGCTTGTCAAGTTATCCTCATGGGCGCCTCGCGAAGGCTACAGAGTCGCCGGCGGCCCTCTTTGGCGAGGTCACCGATCCCATCTACCCTGGCGGCAACTTCGACCCCTTGGGTCTCGCTGACGACCCCGAGGCTTTTGCAGAGCTGAAGGTTAAGGAGATCAAGAATGGCCGCCTCGCCACCAACTTCGCCCGCTCTACCTTGGCCAATAAACTCGTTGCCTGCTCTAGCGCTTCCCTGCAATAGCGTAGAGTCTAATTATCCTATTCCTAATGATGTTTAGAATGTAATGGCTGCCAAGGGTCCTCAACCAACCGTAGGTCGTTTCCCCGGCAGCGGGGTGCCAATGGAAAGACCCTTATCTCCCTACGATGCAATACATGGGCGAATAGAGGTAATGCCTAGCTCCAATGGAATGCAAGCACTCCTTTCGCGCTAGGGACTCAACCCGGTTAGGTGCACGAAAGCTTATCCTCTAAAGGAGAGATGCCTATGGCTACCATCACAAGACACTAGATTAAGCACACACACAAGCTCAACTTGCCCTCATTCCTACACACCCATTCATTCACTAATACAAGCAAGAGGAACACAATCACTATGCACACAAGCAAAGAGAAAGACCTCACTCCACTCCTATCTTCCTACAAGCATGCACACACTCAAGCATTAAGCTTCCATGAAAGCTTCAAATCAGCCCACATACACAAAACGAAATACTAAAAGCATGCATAAGAGTAAAATGATTAGAGAAGAGGATGAGAAAGACTCATGACATTGCTATTGATTCAATGAAGAGATTTATCTCATACAAAGATATAAATGGGGTGAGAGAAGAGTCTTCACCTCCATGGAGAAGAGGGAGAGTAGTCCTCTCAAAGGAGCTCTTACATGAACTTAGCCCAAAGTGTATGTGAGCTCTCAAATGAGCCACTATTTATACTAAAACTCCTAAAACTCCCAAAACTTCCCATGTGGGATTATTCTCAAGCCCACTACAACTTGGAACTCTCTACAAGAGCCCTAAATAAGAATGTCAAGTCTCTTGTTTTCCTGCTTCTATCTTTGTGCTGCATCCTTGCCTTGATCACCACTCGTCACACAACACTTAAGATCCAAGTGATTCTGGGGTTCCTTATAGTCTTGTGAACCCAACAGAATCCTGGGATAAAGATCCCTTATATAAAACTCATCATCAGATAATAATTCACTAAGATCGTAATATTCAGATCCTTATCACAATAATGGTTCATTAGATCGAAATTTCTATCTGAACAGTCCTTCATGGAAATTTTCAACTATACAGATTTTTAATTTGACATCCCTTAACTTGATCCACTGGGTCAAGTGTTAAAACAGCAGCAATCTGCCAGCATAATCCACTAATCTCATAGTGTCTTGCTGAAGTCATTAACGTCATTCCAGCTACGAACATCATCACAGGGACTCGTCCCATTCATCCTCATTGTGGTTTTGCTTAGTTTATTACATTTCAACCAAAATTCAGGAATCTTCATTTTTTTCAATCAGAATCCAAATCAACTCATCAGTTCCCAACCAAAATTTAAAATCATATCAACCACATTCCAATTCATCATCTGGATAGTACTAATGCTTATAATTTCAAGTCTTAGATTTACTCGTATATATTGCCAGTAAAGAGCTACAGTTATACCCTCGGTATATACGGGTAGTCACGGTCCTTGGAACTATAAGGTAAATACCATCATGTCTAGGCCTCAAGCAAGTTAGGGATTCCATACAATTGCAGTACTTCCATCTAAAGACCCAATTACCAATTTACGAATTTCAGTTTGAATATCAATTTATATGAATTTTATCACACAATTATAACCTTTTACTGCTTCTTCATAAATTTTTGACATTTTTGGCTTCTCGGTTGATTCTCACCAGCCAATTCACTCTGATACACCAGCTGTGAGATCCCTCTCCCCACTGCGCAATTGCGCAGGGCACGGTCCCACACTCGGGGCCTCGCCCACCAACCACGGATATGCGGACAAGAGACTAATCCATCGGTTCTTCCAAAACCATACCTGAAAAAACTTCCCTTGCCCGGAAAGCATGGACGATTCCTCCAAGATAACTTTTCTCTAACGTAGTCAAAAGCCTTAACTAATGAACTGATGTGAGCGAACTCGTAAGTCCCCTAGTCAGATTAGGGAAAAGATTGTACTTGGATCATAGAGACCAATGCTTTTTTCCTCATTGAGAGGCACAGCCGTTGATTCTTTTCCATAGAACAATTTTTGTCCAGGATTTACTTCATCTATCAAACCAGAACAGAATTGAGTCTCAATTTAGGGATCCATCAGCCAACCTAACCCCATCCAGTCCCATGGGTTAGCTAACCACCCAACCACTGTAGGGGATCCAATTAAGAATTTGGTTAGGTTGTCCCGGGTACTAGGGAAAAGAGTTTCTTGGCCCCCTAGCTGGATATTCATGCAAACTTAAAACTAGTCACACCACTTGTTATGCAGCATGCGTGAATGCCATGTCTGAAAATGTTGATGCAGCACAAAAACATAATGTATGCTTCAAACCACATGACAAGTCATGGGGAGTGGTTCAAGGAGATTAAAAACTCGGAAAGACCAGGTTTTGTGGAAACAGGGGATGACACTGCTCATCCAATTGCCCATGTTGGAGATGTGCCATTGTCTATGCAGGATGGCAAAGTGAAGTACCTTGCAGATGTACTTCATGTACCAAACATAACAAAGAATCTGGTTTCAGTTGGCCAGATGATTGAGCAGGGTTTGCAGGTTCGGTTTAACCCTGATGGGTGTTATGTTGAAGATTTTAAAGACAAGTGCAGGTTGGTTGCAAAAGGCAACAGAGTGGGCAGAATGTTTACATTGAATGTAGACATGCCTGAAATGAGTGCTGCGATGTTTGCAAATGGTTCAGGAGTTGTTGCAGACACAGACATATGGCATAAAAGAATTGGACATGTAAATGTGCAAAGATTGAAGTCTATGCAGACAAAAGGAATTGTGACAGGGCTGCCAAAATTTAAAGTAGAAGGTATGCAAAAAATATGTGAAGCATGCCAATTTGGGAAGCAAACAAAGCATGTGTTTCCACGTAATAGATATGTGAGCAGAAATGCACTAGATGTTGTGCATTCAGATGTATGGGGTCCTACAAAGACCATATCTATGGGAGGCTACAGGTATTATGTGACTTTCATTGATGACCACACAAGGAAAGTGTGGGTATATTTCATGAAAGAGAAGAGTGAGGTGTTCACTCACTTTCAGAATTTCAGAGTTTTGGTTGAAAAGCAAACAGGGAAATATGTCAAGTGCCTAAGGTCAGATGGAGGGGGAGAATACTTCTCCAATGAGTTCTCTGAATTTTTGAAGAAGAATGGTATTCGGAGACAGTTTACATGCAGATACACTCCGCAGCAAAATGGAGTTGCTGAGTGGAAAAACAGGCACATTGCTGAGATTGCGCGAGCATTGATGGAAGAGAAGAATATGCCGCATTGCTATTGGGCTGAGGCTGTTTCTACAGCAGTATACATCATGAACAGGACTCCAACTGCAGCCATACATGATGTAACTCCAGAGGAGAGGTTTACTGGCAGAAAACCAGATTTGTCTCATCTGAAAGTTTTTGGATGCATTGCATATGTGCATGTGCCAGATGAGCTGAGAACTAAGCTGGATCCAAAAGCTGAAAAATGTGTGTTTATTGGATACTCCCTTGAGCAAAAGGGATACAGGTGTTATAACCCTACTACACGTGAGTTGAGGGTAAGTAGGGATGTTGTCTTTGATGAGATGAGCAGCTGGTATGCTGCTGAAAAAGAAGCTGTTGGGGCTGATGTGAGTGGAAGTGTGGTTGCACAGAATGCAGGTCAGCAATCACAGTCTTTGAGTGGACCAAGAGAGTCCTCATCTAGTGGGTCTGTTGATAGACCATGGAGTGGCAGGCTGCGTCATAATACCAGTCCTGCAAATGTGATCACTACATCACGTAAAGGAAAAGAGAAAGTGGTTGAGCCCCTTGGTATGCTTGACATTTCGGCAGGGCATTCTCATGTTGATGGAGAGTCTAGTGGCTCAGATATGAGCCTTGATGAGGAGCTTGGAATCCCAGCTATGAGAACACCTAGTGTAAAGAAGGCTATGGAAGCCATGAATGAAAAGCTGCGAAGATCAGGGAGAGTGAAGAACCCTGTGCAGAGATTTACATATGATGGTTATGTGGCACATCACTATGCATATATGGCAAAGGTTGTGCAGGTTGTTGAGCCCACATGCATTGATGAGGCTGTTGGAAATGTGTGTTGGGAGAAAGCTATGGATGAGGAGATGGATGCACTATATGGAAATGAAACTTGGGATTTAGTGCAATTGCCAGAAGGCAAGAAAGCCATTGGATGCAAGTGGGTGTACAAAGTTAAACATAACAGTGATGGAAGCATAAATAGGTACAAGGCTAGATTGGTAGCCAAAGGATATGCGCAGACATATGGGATTGATTATGAGGAAACTTTCAGTCCAGTTACCAAGATGGCAACGGTGAGAGTTGTGATAGTAGTGGCTGCGTCAAAGCAATGGTCTTTACATTAGATGGATGTAAAGAATGCATTCTTGCATGGGGATTTGCAAGAAGAGGTGTATATGTTGCAGCCACCTGGTTATGAGGATGTGGGTCACCCCGAGCATGTTTGCAGGTTGAAGAAAGCCTTGTATGGCTTAAAGCAAGCACCAAGAGCATGGTCTGACAAGATTTCTGAATATCTTGTCACTATTGGCTTTCATGTAGCCAATACAGATTTCTCATTGTATGTGAGACATGGTGATAGAGGGGTTGTGCTTGTTGTCATCTATGTAGATGACTTGATCATTACGGGGGACCATGATGCAGAGATCTTTGATGTAAAGATCTTGCTTAGATAGAAGTTCGAGATGAAGGATCTGGGGGAGCTCAGATATTTCTTGGGCATTAAGGTGATTAGGTCACCACATGGTATTGGATTACTGCAGAGACAGTATGGCTTGGACATATTGTCCAAGTATGGTATGATAGGCTGTAAGCCTATTTCTGTGCCATTGGATCAGAATGGCAAGTTGAGTGCAGATTTAGGAGAGATCTTGGAGGATCCTACTATGTACAGGCGCATGGTAGGAAGTTTGATCTACATGACAATCACCAGACCAGATTTGAGCTATGCTGTTGGGTTGGTGAGTCAGTTTATGCAGGTTCCACGGAAACCGCATTTGGATGCAGTGAGACGCATACTGAGGTATGTGAGGTCTACTTTGCATTGTGGACTATTCTATGAGACTAGGACAGAGATATGTGTACATGGGTACACAGATGCTGATTGGGCTGGTAGTATCTCAGATAGAAGATCTACCAGTGGCTTCATGTTTTCTTTGGGGAGTGCTGCTGTGACTTGGAGCAGCAAGAAGCAGCCTACGGTTGCTCTATCGAGTACAGAGGCCGAGTACAGAGGAGCTGCTATGGCAGCATGTGAGGTAGCTTGGTTGAGAAAGCTACTTGCAGATTTGGGTCTATCAGTGGATAGACAAGTTGTCATTTTTTGTGACAACATTAGCAGTATACAGTTGGCCAGGAACCCAGTCTTTCATGCTCATACGAAGCATATAGAGGTCCACTACCACTTCATTAGAGAGAAGGTCTTGGCACGAGACCTTGACCTTGTTTATGTCAGCACAGAGGATTAGGCGGTGGCCACTGATGACCCGCCTGAGGGATAGGCCCCACACTTACACCACTGGCATGGTTGGTGAGATCTTGGGTGATATGCGACCAGTGGGATGACAGGCTGTGTGACAGCCATTCTAGAGACTGGCATAGTTATAGCGCCAGCTCATTTAGTCGGGTTCACACTATAGAGAACCCGTGTATGTATTTGGTTGAGTACCTTTCATATTGTGTGTACTCTTATTCTTGTATATGGTGTGTTGAGTATTGAGTAGAGAAGAAGAAGATTTCAGCCTCTCACCTTGTGTGTTCTCTATTAGGGTTTTGTGAGTGTGTGTGTGTGCTTGCAAGAGCTCAAGCTCTCTTCCCCCCTGCATCTTTTCATAACCTAGCAGCTCGATTAGTTTGCCCAAAGATGGACTTGAGCCTAAGCCATGCTTCATTGGAAGTCTTGTTGAGCTCACTTGATGGATTTTTCTAACACCTAGCCCACAAATGATGAGAGATAATGCTTTGGAATCTAAATTGGTCCACTTGGTAATGAGGTCAGGATCTCTATTCGGGACCTTTTCAATGCCATTGACCACTCCCCATGTGTCTTTTTCTATAAGATACATTTGCATTTTAATGCACCACGTATGATACTTGGATTCATCAAATTTATCTATTTTATCAAACATCTTTCCCACCATATTTTACATGGTATACTCAACCTTACACACACACACACACCCACACACACAATGTTCCCAAATTACACAAATAGGGAAGTCCCTATAGTTCTAGGACTTTACAAAGGAGCTAGTTGTCACTCAAGAACTTCACTCAAGAATACCTTTACCAAACAGATAAAGATCTTTGTACCTGACCGTTGACCTTGGTTTTATCCTTGGATATTTGCTTAGACTGGATGCTTTGTTTTAACTTATGCACTTGGGGTTTGGTTTTGGTTTTGATGAATCTAGGCATTGTGTAACACATAGATTGTACATATTATTAACCCTTGCCCCCTTTCACTCAGAAATTCAAGTGTGCTCTTTATAGTTCTAGAGCATGTACATTATGCTGTTCTCACAAAGGATGCATGTGTAATGCTATTCTCTCACAAAGATGAAACTATCAAGAGTGTGAAAACCCCTTTTATCACAAGATAATTATAAGGTACTTTTGAAACCTTGGAACCTTAGAAAAAATCACAAAGCAAATTTGAAAAATACTTTCCCTCCTATAATGAAGGAGAAAAAGAACGTGACAGTGGAGGATGGATTTCTCTTATGATCTTGTCCCAAATAGAGCTACAATTGATCCTTCTATTACACCTCGAGTTGTGCACCAGCCTAGCTTGTCAATTGGATTGATTAACACCAAATGATGCTTCAATTAATTGGTTGATTAACTATTTGTTTGGTTGCTCTTCCTTAGTTTTGTTGATACTGCTATTGCACGCGGTTTACTCCAACAAGTTCAGAGGTCTTGGGCTATAGGCTTCACTGCCTAGAGAAGGGCTACAAAACGCCACAAAGGTGTTGCTAATGCTTGGCTCAATTCGGCGAATGATGACCTCCAACCGACTGAGACCCCCGCCTAGTAAATCGATTGTTGTGTGGGCGACCAGTTTCGTATGTTTTCTTGTAGGCCCAAGGCTCCAAGCTTGATTCCCTAAGGTGGGATAATAAATCCCTAACACTATTGGTGCAATGATCATTCACACAAGTATGATTGAGGCCTCCAATTTGTGCTTAGTTCCACTATGTTTTGCGCGCGCGCGCGCGCACACACACACAAAAAGACTTTGATACCTTCTTTATGTTGATGCTTTTAATCATCAATCTTGGCCACCATTTGACGTTGATGAGTGCTCAAGCTTTTCCACCATACTTCTTGTTGATGATTTTGAAGAGGGTCTCCAAACTAAGCTCCAATGCACCAAGGTTGATGTACTCAAGCTTCTTTCTCAATGCGCTCACACTAGCAATGCTTTTGCATAAAAACTAGAGATTTTTGTTCTACTTCTCCTTACTACTCACAAAGAGCTTTCCATAGATGCTTTATCTTCCTTCTCTTGTGCCACTCAATTTGAAGAGAACAATGCTTTTTCTCCCTCACTCTTATGCATGTCACTTAAAGAAGCATAGGGGAAATGTACATCACAAAGCAATGCTCACTAAGGAGTTAAAGATGTTGTCCCTCTTGGTGCTTCAAAGTGCCACTCTAAGAAGAAAAAATCAGCCCTCAAATGCAACAAATGCAACCAATGAGTCTCTCACAAAAAATATCACTTAATGTGATAAGAGGAAATGCTTATGAACAAATCACACATACACCCACACACTTCTCACATAGAGAAAGCTCCCAAGAAGGGTAGCTCTCTGATACCATGTTAAAAGACATGCTGTGAGCTTAAGCTTGACAATGATTAAATGAACCACACGCAAACTTACACCAATAGAACAACACATGCAACCACTTAGATAAAGATGAGATGTGACCAATGTGAAATGGAATGTACTCAAGGTCACCACTAAGCATAACATAAACACATGCTAATGAAAATGCCAAAGAGAGATTATTTCCACAAAGAACCACTTAGTATATTAAACACTTAGCAAGTACACAAAGCATGGGCTCTACTCTCTCCACTTAGCTCTTGCTAGAATGATTAGTGTGCCCTATTTATATAGGCTCGTGAGAGGGGGGCACCTAGAGCCCTTGAATCTCTCCACCTCCCTTAGATTTCTCACTTGACTCACCTAAAAGGTGATGCCTCAATCAAGGGAAAGTATCTACTAGACCTACACTCAGTTACTCTAGTAAATGAGCCTTATAACCTTAGAAAAAGATACACTAAGGTACCACTAAGGATCTCACACTAAGGATGAATACTAGATCACATATTTTCTAATAATATCTACATAGAAAAGAATAAATCAATGCATGAATCTTTGGACTCCCTTGTAATTTGTTACTGTGGGTTTGTTATTGTGGGGGTAGTTCCAAGATGACCCTAATTTTGCTCTCATCTCAATGAAAATCCCATTTTTGGACACTATATGCCCAAGAATTACTCGATGCTTCACCCAAAATTGGTAGTTGTTGTAAGGGTTAAGGATATGCGGTAAAATCGACACCTTTCAAATACCCTTTTTAGGCACACTAGAAGCTCTTTCCAAGACGAATGAATGCACAAATGATCCAAGGAACTTTCTTAAGAAGTCCTTAAAAGCAGTATTCATAAGTCTTTGGAATGTGGCTAGTGCATTGGTTAGGCCCAATGGCATAACTCTATAAGCGTAAACTCCATGTTCTGTTAACAAAAGTAGTTTTAGCTTGATCCTCCGGAACAATGGAAATTTGATTGTATCCTGAATACCCATTTAAGAAGCTATATGATTCCTTGCTAACTACTCGTTCAAGTATGTGCTCTAAATACTACAAGGAGTAATGATCCTAGTGATAATTTAAATAGCCACTTTCACAAATAAGAATTCTTTTAAAAAAGTTTAAGGTTTCTTTTGGATTGCAGGCTTTATTGTACCTTGGAGATGTTTTCAAATGGTAGTCTTAAAATAGGATGATTTTCACAACCAATCAAAATAAACACAATGATCCAAAATATTTCTAATTTAGCAATAAAACTAGAATGATTTCCCAAGGATGCAAGTTCGATCTCTACTTACTCTAGTCGATGGAGGTGTGCCTAAAAAAGGACTCATATGGTTATGACTAAAACTTGTAATTTTTTTCCCTTCATAAATCAAAAAATAACAAATATCAAAACAGATAGGCTTTTATTTTATTTTATTAAGGAAAGTCTCCCATTTCTACATCAGAGTGGTTAGGGAGTCAAAGTTACAACACGTTCAGGTCATGGGTTTGACCCATACTCACTTCGTAACCAAGACTAACACTATGAAGAAAGTGAAAAGCTAAATAAGCCATGGTGGTGGAAAAACCTCTTTTAAAAAATATAAATCAGCTAAGGAAAAAACACTAGGAAGACCTGAGTGTACCATATCCAAAGGTGCTTGCCCAATTTGCATGCTTCACATACTTTATACATTCCATCCACCTTGAACACAAACATTGGCAAACCTATAATAATGTTTTTTGCATGTCATGTTCAATGTGTTTATGCCAAATATCAACGTCTACAATCACTTTGGTACCATGTGTAAACATCTAAGAGTATTCACTTCAAGCATGCTTACATCCAATGTAAATGTTTTGCCAACTCTATTTCCTTGTGCAACCAAGTGACATTGCTTATTGAAGTCTTCCACATAACATCGATGAGGGTTAAACCTCACTTGAAGACCCTCCTTAATCATTTGACCAACAAAAACTAGGTTCTTGGTTATGTTTAGTACATGAAGCACATCAACAAATCAGCACATAAACCTCACTTGAAGACCCTCCTTAATCATTTGACCAACAAAAACTAGGTTCTTGGTTATGTTTAGTACATGAAGCACATCAGCAAAATACTTTATTTTTCCATCATGCATAGATAAAGAAAATTTTCCAAGATGTGTAATATGATGTGTCACACCACCACTACCTTGTCCATAAGGACGAGCCTGTAGTGTCAAGTCTAGAGGATATTTTAACCCATGTGTGCCACCTTTTATGAGCACCAGTCTCCAAGCTTCTAACCATCCACTAGCCCTCTATAATTCCAAGTACACTCTGTGAAGTCTCTATCAAGTCTAGAGGAGATGTTAGTATACTGCAAGCTAAAGTATGTGTGCCCCCTTTCGGAGCACCATTCTCCAAGACTCTAAGCATCCCAAGCCCTCTGTAATCCCCCCCACTATCTCTTTTTAGATCCCATGAACACTAAAGTACCCCTACTACCTATCAACATGTTCCTCCATTGTCTCTTTTTAGAACCCATCAACACTAAACTACCCTTGCTACCTATGAACATTTTTCCCCATGATATTGAAGTCTCACATTAGAATCCAAGGCTGTACCATTCAATTTCCTAAGTCAAGACCATAGCTCCCATCTCTACTTAGAAGTATGGCATCTATACACATTAATCACCCAAAGATATGTTGAGATATCGAGCTCAACTAGTGCTGCGAACATTGATGACCTACCTGTTGGATGATAGCTTCCATGCTTATGCCATTGGCATGGTTGGTGAGATATTGGTTGATATAATGCCACTGGTGGTGTGATGATAGAGACTATATAAAGTAACACCTTTGGTAGTTATGAGAGCTACATGTAAATAGGGAAATCATTGTCTCATATTGAGGCATCCTCCTGGGTGAAGGAAGCGATGTAAGGATAAGGTATTTCCATCTCTTTCTCTCTTTGATTTTGGAGTAACACCTTTGGTAGTTATGAGAGCTACATGTAAATAGGGAAATCATTGTCTCATATTGAGGCATCCTCCTTAATCATCGACAACTCTTCTTTAAAAGAGATTAGAAATCATTCATTGTGCAACACCACAAACAATTTAGAGTTTTCTCAAAGCCCAAAATACGATGGAGAGTTGTCAATCCTAGTCAGTCTTTATAACATTTTTTATGTCATGATTTTCTTTATTTTTCCATTATTCATCATTGTCCAAGTTGCACATGTGCTAGAGAGACATGCATAAGAGTCTAAGTCAAGTTGCTTATGTTGGATGGTCAAGCATAAAATGTCACAAACAATACTATGTTAGAGGGAGGAGTATAGATTGCAAAAATTCTCTCACATAGTTCTACATCACTCATGCACAGTACACTGACACTCACATACTATGTGCACCATGTTAGAGTTTTGATAATGAATGTCCTCCCCTATAAATACTCTTTCTTACACCACATACTATTTTTGCTTCTACAATACATATAAGCAAGTAGGTGCAAGCACATGCATTAAGCATCCTTAACCCTCAACAACGATCCCTCTGAGATTTCTTCACCTCGCCACATCGATACCTCCATTCTCTAGGCCCGAAGACAGACTTAGAACCAGGAGGGGGGAATGCTAACCTAAGGTCAATACTAATGCCCAACGTTACTTCCACATTCGTGGGCTACATCAACACTAAGTGAAGGGAGTAAAAGAATCCATCATCAAGCAACAATAAAGAATGGGAAAAGCTAAACAAACCTAAGTAATCAAGGTCATGCATGTTATGAGGTGTAGCTATGTAACCAAGGTGGCATACCCCATACCCCACATGTACATGCTTGCCTAAGCAAGATAGGATTAACTCTATTGCATTGTAATCTTGTATAAATTACACTTCAAGTTATAACCTGAGGGATGGTCAGGCCGTATGTGAAGCCAACATCCCATGCACCCACCACACTCTTGGGTCTACATTAGACAAAAATTACTCTAAGGTCTACTTGGATGCCTAAAAGTGAGTGAAGTCTAAACACCCAAGACTAATAATGGACTTGTATATAAGTGAACTTATTTAATTTTTGTTTACATTAGACAAAAACTAGACTAAGTTCTACTTGGGCGCCTAAAACTCAGTGAAGTCTAAATGCCCCGAAGATGAATAAATGTCTTGTATATAAGTGAACTTGTTTGATGAGAAAGGGAAATTCCCTTGGTTTGGATTGAGAACTAAGCTATTTCTTCTTATGCTCTTACTCTCTCTAGCTATGTGCTTATGTGTGTGGGTGTGGGTGTGAGAGTGTGTGTGTCATTTCTTCTCTCCCATATGCCTTGCCATTGTGAGGAGAGGGCTATTTTCTTGATGCTAGTAAGGAGAGTGTGAGGGTGTGTGTAAGGAGAGGACTATTATCTTGAAGCTACCTTGGAGCTCTTCAACAAGCCATGGGAGTCCCAAACTCAACACAAACAACTCACATGGCGACAATGGGAGGTGGTCTTCTTAAGTGCTAGCTTGCTATAATGCGGTTGCCTCTTCTCCAAGACGGTAGGTAAGTTCCTCACAACATGAGAAAGGTAAGTGCACTTCACTTGGTTTTTAGTCTTATGCTTGTGAGTGTGGTGTTGTTAGGCTTTCCAACTTGTATAATTTTTGTAACAAATTGCACACTAAACCATATCTCTTCATGGGAATAAATGTTGGTGTCTTGGTTGAGGTGTTGGCAAGGGGTTAGCCTTGAGCCTACCCTTAGGACTGGCCCTACCACTGTTGGCCTAAACGGTTAAGCAAATTCTGTACCATCATGTTCATGTTCTTAACTACAACTCTAGCTCGCACACTGGTTGGGTACGATGATGAGGCTTTGGATGATGCATCCCCTATCTCTTGGTTCAGGTGGATGACTTCTACATCTTTGTCTTGCAGGTTATCTATCAAGTCTAATTGCCTTGCAGTGATAACACTCATCAAAGATGTAGTGCCTAGACCTAGAGAGACGATCGTGCAACATCTTACTCGATACCGATCATAAATCAATCAATAATCGTAGATAATCCAGTCGTTTGGCGAGGTGATATATCTCATGTGGAGATACTTGGTTCAAGCAATGTAGTCTCGCATCATGGTTTCGCCCTCCTCTTTCTTAAGGTTATATATATGTGCGATAGGGCTCCAAGTATCTCGTTTGGAGATACTTGGTTCAAGCAATGCAGTCTCCCATTGTTTCACCATCCTCTTGCTTGAGGTTATATATATATATGCAATAGGGCTCCATCTGGCTTCACTAGGTTAGAATCCCACTATGAAAGTGTGTCTGAAGACCTCGTAGCTAGCATTTTCAAGCGGGTTTATTGATCTAAACCACTAAATTAGTCAAAGCAAAGTCCAAATGATCAAATCTTAGTGGGATCATCAATATGTCATGCCATAGTCTCACAAATTTGATTGAACTTCTCTAGGTATTGAATGGGATCTCTAGTTTCATCAAACTTGGTCATCATCCTTGAGATGTGGAGTGGCTTGGTTTTACCCAACTCTGAGTCTCTAGGTGCTATGCTCATCGTAAGCCTCCTTCCCATTTTAAACACAATCCTAAGCATATCTTCTGCATATTCACGTGGCAATAGAACATAAGGAGGTGGCTGCACAAAACCCTATGTTTTAGGGTACATGCTCTCTTTCCTTATAGGGGGTTGGGCCATGTTGTTTCCAAAATGGCACTAGTCCTCTGTTAGCCTAGCCTTCAGGCTTTGCAAGCTCGTGATTTGGTTGAGGACACGTTCTGTGAATGCTCTTATGTATCTCTTTGTGATGAGGCAATTCTAGACACTGGCTCCTTACCCCTTCCCATGTTCCATGTTTCTCGTCCAAATGGAGAAGAACTAGTATTGGGTCTCATAGTAAAGCCACCTTTATAATGGGGTTTTGTGGAGAGCGGGGCTCCTGCTTGTGCTATATGCGCTTGTTGTTGTGTGTATTATGGAAAAACTTTTCCCTGTGATACACCAAAAGAGACATGTTGCGATTACTGTAATTGTTGGTTATTGGTTGTTTTCTAGTCATGCTCGGCACCCATAGTAAAAAGAGACGTGTCTCAATTGCCATAAGTATGCTTGTTGGTTGTTTGCTAGTAGTCATGCTCAACACCGAGCTCAAGATCGATACCAAATGTTTGAAACATTGTGACATCTGTTGACATGGTTTGACCGTTCCTTGTGGGAGAGAACCTTGAGGAATGAATCAAGAGTTCAAAGGCCCATGGTTGCTCCTATTTCTAGGTGTTCCGTTGTTTCCTCCACTCACATCTATGTTTCATTGGCTCATTTCTTCCCAAAGATCCTCATTGGAGATGGATCCGAGAAGAAGTCTAGCCTTCTTAATAGGGGAGCACTCTGCTAGTCGTTTGCTGGGATTGAAGGCTTGTTGGTGGGTTTGAGGAGGTCTGATTTGATGCACTACAAATAACTGTATTATCGTTTCTAACAATTAATCCAAATTGAGTTCGCATTAAAGGTCCCTAGTGTTTCTAAATCAAGTCTGAGAATAGTTTCAAACAATTTTTTTCCTTTTTTGTTGCTGCTAGGCTCATGTATCTAGGTTCATGTCTTTAGACTCACATCTTTGGGCCCACATATGCAAGCTCACGTCTATAAATTCACTTGTCTAAGCTCATGTCTCTTGGCTCACATGTCCAAGTTCACACCTCTAGACTCACGTTTACTACTGCAAGATCACATGATGTCTAGATTTATATATATAAGCTCACACCTCTTTTGTATGAACTTGGCTCATGTACTTTCTTTTTTTTATATAAACTCGACTCACATACTTCCCTTGTATGAAAGGAGCATACCTAGTAAACGAAAATCTAAGAACATGTTGCTGTGCAATTAGTACAATTATTGAGTAATAAGTGTACTTAATTCTTCAATAATTTTAAAGGACAAAATTTTCTTAAAATTTGTATAACAAGAAAATATTCCAAGGACATAGGTAGATGTGTCCATTTCTTTATAACCGCAATAATTCATCCGTACTAAATTAGATATACTACCTCTAAGCTCAAGCTCAGACCTCTCATGTCCAAGCTCACACCTCACGTGTTCAAGCTCACATCTATAGACTCACATGTCCAAGCTCCCATTCTCTAAGACCAAGAACTAGTTTAATTTGATTTCTTGACTTTTTCGACTTAATGAGATTAAGTTAAAGATCTTAATCTTAGTTAATGATTATAATACAACTAATTAAGCATTTTTTATTATTTTTTGATGGTTTAACATGCTTCTAATCTACTAATTGGTAATTTCACTCTAATTTAACATGAATACAAATTGATAATTTCACTCTAATTTAACCTATAAATCTCAATGCTCTTGTTTTTAGAGTGAATTCCACTCATAATCACAATTTCTATGCTAATTCTTAGACCAAAACGAATGAAATCTAAGCCTCTTGGACTCCAATTTTTTGGAGATCACCAAAAGAACGGGATCTTGTCCTACCAATAGATGAACATAGAAAGACCTATTGCAAAATAAACTCCAAATCAGTTAACCTCTCTCTCTCTCTCTCTCTCTCTCTCTCTCTCTCTCTCTACTTAACTTATACTATTCCCATAGATCATATTCGGCCTCTATGTACATTAATGCTATCATCATCATCATCTCTCTCTCTCTCTCTCTCTCTCTCTCTCTCTCTCTCACACACGCGCACACATGTTAAACATAAATAACAATCTCGAAGCTAAATATTGACCATAATTGTGTTTTACTCGAGAATTTCATTAAGATGCACACCAACAAACAGAGCTTTTCAACTGGTAGTGAATTCAACTATTTTTCTTTTTCCACATGGGAAAAATAAAAAACAAAGAAAAAGCATCTCAATTGAAAAGCAATTCTACCCTTTAGCCCTGATGGGGGCGTGGATGGACCCCGCTGACAGGCGAGGGTGCCTTACTAGTGCCCAGGCATAAATTTGTAACTTGGTTTTGAAAAAATAATGACTCTCTTACATTAATGATGAGAGCATTAATCAATCTGCTGGAATGCTTTACCTTCTCAAATATCTTTGAAGAACTCACATAATGAGCTAAGGTCTACATTTCCCCCAGAAAGCACAATTCCAACATGTTCAAAAGTCAATCTGGGCAATTTCGATTGAAACTGTGCGGATAAAAGTGCAGCCAGCCCTACTGCTCCACTTGGCTCTACTACCACTTTCAATCTTTCATAACACATCCGCATCGCACCCACTATTTCTTCCTCCTCAATAGTGATCACCTCATCTACCATGTCACGAACTACTGGCCTGTTGAAATGTAAAACCACCATACAGAGTAAATACCTTGTGATTATGGCCCGATCTTTATCCTGAACTCAGCTTAGGCTATCTATCCTCATACTACATACCATGTTAGAGAGCCCAACCATGCTCTCAAACCATCTGCGATTGTGTTGGTATGAGACAAAGTGACAAGTCTCCCTGCTGCCTTTGATTGTGCTGCATCATCAGCACCTTTTGGCTCAGCAGCGAAAATCCGAATATTGGGTTTAATTGCTTTAGCTGCAAGTGCAATGCCCGAAATCAAGCCACCGCCTGCATGGAAAAAGTAATCAGCCCCTTATATTTAAATTAGGTCATTGTTCGATTCCTGAGTGGCTATCACACCACGTTGATGGGAAGGGGACATAAATTTCAACCCCAACACACACATATATGCATACATACACACAATTAACTAACAAAAAAATAAATTATGTACATTATGCATGATGAAAACAATCTATTTAGTATTTTTGAAGAAAAGAATGAGGCTCTTGAGATGATGCAATGTCTTTACCACTTATTGGGACAATGATGACATCTAGCTGTGGTACCTGCTGCAGTAGTTCCAAAGCAATCGTGCCCTGGCCGCTTCAACACAAAAAATATATATACCAATGAAAAGTTCAGGTTATTTCTCAAACTTAACAAAAGCCAAAGTGCCATCTTGGCTCCTTGAGAGTCTACTCACAAAGCTTCACAATTATCACCTCCATCGTGCAAAAGCATAGACTACTTGCTACGACACAAAAAAATAAAAGCGTGTTTAAACTAGTAGATCTTCAAAGAAATGTAGCATGCACAAGCTAAAGCGGGCTCTTGCCCAAGTGCCTATCACACCACACTACCCAAAAGGGGGCATGAATTTGAACCCCAACGACTGCATATGAGATATGTAACCCACCAAAAAATATAAATATACAGTTCAAGAACTTGGAAAGGAGATGCATTTAGTGGGACGTCAAGCCTACTTGCCTTATGATACGCCCATCGTTGAAAGGGTGGATCATCGTTGCGCCTGTTTGCTCCTGCACATTCCGAGCCACCTCCTCTCTTGATTCAATTGTTGATTCGCAGAAAAAGATGTCCCCCCCATACCTTCTCACATTTTCAACTTTACATTTGGGAGCATTCTTTGGCATGACTATGAAAGCTGGAATATTTCGCATCTTTGCAGCCAAGGCCACTGCAGCAGCATGGTTGCCACTGATCACCACAATATGATGCGGGCTTGATTAGTATTAGAAAAAAGATACATGTTATGGCAGCAATGCAACATGTAGCATGAAGAAGTTTGCAAACTGATGACATGACTAGGGATGCCATAGCATGTAAGTACAATTGACTTTGGCCACTCACTAATGAGTATGGATGGGATAGCCTGTAACTTGGCCTCGGATAACATGAAATAGATTCCATAGCTTGTAGCATGATGGAGTTTGGATGTTGCTTTCTTGCATAGGGGCTATGACATCATGACTCATGTTATCAACACCCATAATCCTGTTGATGCATGCTATGGCATTGCTGGTCATGTCAACAATTCACAATCTCCTATGTGGGACACACTACTCAAGCGATCAGTGCCTACGACATGCCTTAAGCGTCCAAACTCCATTGTTGGACATGCTATAACATCCCTAGTGTCTGCAAGCTCCTTTGCGCTACATGCATGTCAATGTTATTCAAGTGATCAATGCCCAACTCCTTCAAGCTACACATGCCAGCGATGAAGCCAAGGATCCTTGATGCGATACGCTACACCATCGCTATACTCATATGATAATAAATGTGCTACGACATCCGTACTCAGATGATTAGTGTTTCTTCCACATACTAAGGCATCACTACACATGTGTCAGTGCCCAACTCCTTCGTGCTACATGCAATGGCATCCCTGCTATCAAGGACCATATTCCATCATGCTGGAGATCCCCACTCATATGATAAAGGTGCAGGTGTGTGTGTTCTACATTTTGCATGGAAAAGCTGATCATACATACCTGCTGTGCGTGAGGACTCCTTTTCTTGCTGATTCTTGTGAGAGAGAAAGTATAGCATTAGAAGCTCCTCTAAACTTGAAAGCTCCACTGCAGGGGCGTTTTGTACAAAACCCTTCAAAGAGAGGCCTGGAAACAAACACAGAAAAGAACCAGGCCGACAAAAGCATGTGTCTGCATACCCCTTTTGGAAGAGCTCGCATTTGAAGTAGAGCTTTCGGCCTGTTTGCTCGTCCAGAGAGGAGCAGGTGAGCACGGGTGTGACGTGGACAAAGGGGCGGATGCGCTCTTGGGCTTCCTGTATGGAGGCGAGAGTCGCTGCATAGCCATAGCCCGGCCTGGAGCTTCCATCACGCGATCCGTCGTCATTACTTCCCATTCTCAATTGGCACCATTTTGCTGTGTACCTGGGGCCTATCTCTAATCTTATAATTATGGGCCTCCTTTGCTGTGTACCTCTAATCTTATAATTATGGGCCTCCTTTGCAAAAAGCAGTTCTTTTTCTCCTCTCTCTCTCTCTCTCTCTCTCTCTCTCTCTCTCTCCTTCAATTGGTCAATTGGTCTCTCTAGATCAATAAGTCTACGTTAACGAGTCTTGTCTTGTCGTCTTTCTCATGAAAGTTATCTTGTTTATTGGCACAAGGTAACAATGTAATGGATTCCAATTTTAAAGACAATAAGTTTTCAAAAACAGATGGTTTTCAATTTAAAGGCTAGTCTGTGAAGATGGCATGGTGAGTCTCAGAGTTTGTCAAGTGGAACAAGTCAAGCTTAGAGAGGGGGGATCACCTCATATTGAAGGTTTCTAAATTTTTATTTAATTAAGGTGTTTATATTGGAAATCAATGTGCTCCATCCTCATGTGCGTACCAACTAGCCCTAGTTTGTAAGGCCATCTCTATGAGAAAAAGTCTCATTAGTTAAACAACTTGAACGCCCACCACAACAAATCTCTGTTTGTTGGCCTCAGGTGCCTAGATGGATTGAGATGACTTGGATAGGTATGGCACACAAAGAATGCAAGTGTGGGTTGATATTTTCGGATATGAACACACTAAGCATGGAGGGAGATTTCCTTGGAAACAATGTTCTCACATTACCAAGCTTGAACACGTGCGGAATGAGGTTGGACGCACTTGAAAGTTTCACACTAACTTTTCATATCATTTGTAGTCTAATATTACCGTAGTTGATTGGTGTGGTGTTAAAACCCTAAGATCTCTCTAGATAATTGTTATGCATAAAGATGCATAAATCAGACATAAACTCAACCACCCAACCACCCCCGAGCCGAAGGGATGCACACATGAATAATAAATGAAATACATCATGCCTCTACCTTGATGTCCCATACCATCTAGAGGTATAACTCCAATCCAATAGCATGTAGCTATAGTGTGAAATGGTAGATGAGTAGATATGGACCTCTACACAAGAGACCATAGCATAAGCCTCCAAGCCCCCAAGCCCCCTTGAGTGTGCCCCATGCCCCTATTATATAGGAGGGTCCTCAAGTGACTCTTGACTTTCCATTTCTCATGTGTGACCCTTGGATGCCTGACCCTAACCTTAACCCTTAAGGTTAGTCCTAACCCATGCTCCACTAGAGCTTGTTCCCATGCTCCCATGCTCACAAGCCTAATGTGGGTTAGCCTCCTAGTATATGCACACATAATGTGTATATAACATAGCACACATAATGTACATATAACATACTTCCCACTCTTGCAATGAAAAGAAGGAGAGCTGCGCTGAACAATCTCAACCGACTCCCAATTCGAATCCTCAATTTCCCTATCTTTCCACCTAATTTTAACCTCAAGGATAAGTCAACTACAAAGTTTCCTTTCCCTAAATTCATGTACCATATCAGGTTCATGTGGAACATAGGATAAATCTTCGACTTCAACGACTTCTTGAGGAGTAACTCTGTTATCCTCACCTCCCAATTTTCCTTTCAATCTATTGATATGAAAGACTGGATGAACTCTAACAATTGGAGGTAGTTTTAGTTCTTACGCAACCCTGCCAATCCGATGCATAACTCGAAATGGACCACAATATCTAGGAGATAAATTCGAGCATTTTTCCATTGACAAAGTCTAAAAATCTTTAGGAACATTAAAATAAACCAACGCTCCTGGTTCAAAAGACCGAGATGAGCGTCCCCTATCAGCATAAAACCGTGCCCTATCATGAGCACTCGTGATAGAATCCCGAGCTTCGGTCAGCATTTCCTGCATATCTCGCAAGAAATCCCTCGATGCATCAAGCTCGATGTCCTTAATACCGACATCAATAGGTGCCCTGGGTTGATACCCATACATAAGTATGCACGGACTAAAAAATAATAACCGTAAATTTAGAACTGTTATAGGCAAATTCCATCATTGGAAGATATTTTTTCCAATATGATGATTTTCTAGAGACATATGCACGAAGCATATACACTATAATCTGATTCACGAAGCATATACACTATAATCTGATTCATACACTCTGTTTGCCCATCACACTAGTGCGGATGATCAGAGCAATTCACATTCAAAGTAACTTCCTCGTTGTTGTAAACCATTCGGAATAAAGTAAGAAAACATGGCATTATAACAGCAGAAACCAGGGATTCATCGGCGCCCCGACATATCCACATCTGCATATGGAATAATTGACGTCTCGAGTTACCCATATCAACATAGAGAATCATCAACGTCTCGATGAGTTACATATGTCCATCCGTAAACCTATTAGGTTGATTGTGTAAATCACCTAAAGTACGGAACTAGAGAAAGAAATGCCAACAAAGGAAGAATCCAAATTTCCTTATCCGAACACAACAAGATAAACTTGTTTGAACTCTAAAGAAAGAGATTTCAACAAGTGAAAATGCCGAACGAGATTTTTCTCATCAAAACATGCAGGTTATAGATAAAAGAAGTTTATCTAAAGAATGCCTTCTAGTGAATTTAGAAAGAGATTTCAACAAGTGAAAATGCCGACGAGATTTTCCTCATCAAAACATGCAGGCTATAGATAAAAGAAGTTTATCTAAAGAATGCCTTCTAGTGAATTTAGAAAATAAGATTGTCTTTGAATGTTGAGGTCAACATGCTAAGTGATGTAAACAAAGCAACAATCTTGAGCCCAAATTATCCCATAAGATAATATATGTGAGGGATCACTAGCATCCCATACCACCATGATACCATCCATACCACCATGATACCATCCATACATACCTTAACAATTTGAAACTCCCTAGTATGTCGTCTAGGAAAATATGAATAAAATCCTGTATAAAAGGAATAAGATGGCCTTATCCAGACTTTCACATACTAAACCTGTCTCTATATACTTGAGACTACATCAAGGAATAACTCCTTCTGAGTACATCATTTAGAAAAGAAATTGAATTATTGGCGCCTTTCTAATGATAACTACCCAAAACACAATAAAGTTAGGGCAGAAAAATAACTCACCTAGATATATAAGCAACTAAGTATCTGAGTTGGAATATATACAAGAGTATAAGAAATATACTCCAAAATTATGTGCAAAAAACGAAGGCAAATGCTACCTTCAAGGCACATGAAATTATCCAAAAGATCAAAAGATCCTTATAAAACCATGGATAAAAGCATAGAAGCTCCTTAAATCCATAAAAACCATAGTTGATCATAAAAATCAATGCATACCATCTAATGGACATAAATCATGCCAAAAGAAGCATTAAAATTGGTGGCCAACTCATCAATCCCCGGAGTATATGAACGTGGTGTCGTTCAAGCAAAACTCCAAAGTAAAAGTGAAACACGTGTGTAGCACTCAATAAAAAACCCCTAAACACAAGTGATCTAGGCAGCACCTGATGAGTCCATATAAAACTTGGAAAACATTCAATAAAATCCACCAAAACAACACGATCAACTAACCCATGATAGAGGCTTAAGTAATTAAGTACAAACCACACTTAAAAAAGTGTAAAATAAATTATCATGGAAAAGTGTCAAAGGTGAAACACACTTTGAACGTAAATTATACCATCAAAAGAAATTAAGGAACATGTCCAAAAAGAATGGCTAAATAATGGTAAAAAATCATGAATACATCGTTTAAAATTAATCCAAACATAAATATCCATTAATACGAGGTATAATCGTATTAATAATATGCGAATAACCCGCATCTATCTAATGTCAGTACGAGAAAACGTACTTCAACATTAAATAACCCTCGAAAATATTAAATTCTCGAGAAAAAGAATTATCATGATTTTTTTTCATAATTTTTCCTAATTTTATAGGGCCTCAAAATATGATAATTTTGAATTCCACCAAACCTATCTTATGGCATTCCAAACCTATATTTTTTTAGAAAATTTTTAACAATTAAATTTTCCAAAATACCATTGATATTTTAGGATTTCTAAAAATAATTTCAGAATATTCCTAATTTTTTCTGAGAATCTCATCGTTCACGAAATTTTCAATTCTGCCCGACAATTCTCAAATCCAATAAAAATTTACAATTTTAATAGATTTTTCTAATTTTTTGGGTCAAAAAATATTTTTTTAAAGGAATTTGAATGGTCACGGGCGCTTGAATGGACACACCACATGCCAAACACCAACCCCACATTTTCTCGAAATTTAAAATAACCTTTGTCTAATTTTCCACTAATTTTTTTAAAAAAAATTAAAAATTTTAAATTACCCCGAACGCATTTAGAATACGAACGGTTAAAAAATTTCGGAATTCCAACGGTTTTCCCGAAATACGGAAAGCCAAAAGTTTTGGAAAAATGAAAAGACAAAAAAAAATCGGAATGTGAAAGGTCAAAGGTTTCCGGAATTCGGAAGATCAAAGGTTTCCGGAATTCGGAAGGTCAAAAGTTTTTTCGGAATTCGGAAAGCCAAAAGGTTTCGGGAAAACGGAAAGCCAAAGGTTTTCCGAAAGATGAAAAGCCAAAAAATTTCAAGAAGAAATTTTCAGAGATTTTTTCCCTCAAATCCCATATTTTTCAGTATTTTTCAGGCTTTTTTTAAGCTTTTTTCTGAAATATTATCAAAAAGTTTTTTTAAATATAAAAAAAACTTATTTTTTTAAAAAAAATAAAAATAAATTTAAAAAAAGTTTAATTAATCTTTTTGCATGGTTTTGATTTTTTCTAAGGGGGGAGGCATTTTTTTTCGCCCGACTGCACCCCCCCCCCTTGTCTGCGCGCATCGACGAAGGAGAGAGGGAGGGAGTTTTAAAAAAAAGCCTCCTCTCCTTCTTCTCCCTTCCATTCTCTTTCTCCTCCCCTCTCTGTTAATCAGAGATTAATTTAATCAATTGATTAACTTTTTAATTAAACATATCTTAATCATAATTAATATTAATTATGATTAATGCTTTTAAAAAAACTTTTAAGAGAATTTCTCACTGAAAAAAGAAGGAAAAATCAGATTTGAGAGGCGGAGAGAGTCCCACGCACACGGGAGAGCATCTCATGCATCAACATGATGTCCCCTACTATTGAATTTCAGTAGAAAATTGACAGAAATTTGATCGCATTCCCGCGGAAAAAAACCGCAAAAATGTATAAAAATACATTTTTAATCATAAAAATGCTCAAAAAATCCTAAAAACTTAGAAAAATTTTCAAATAATTTTAGAAATTCAAGAAATCCATTCTATCAAAAATATCTACCATAAACTTTATGGTATTTTTGTAAAAAATTCCATTAATGCTTGATAAAAAATAGGAAAAAATAGCATTAACTCACGGAATTCCCCCGCAACGTCGATTCGTCCATTGAATTGTAGTACACACGTTCCAATCACCATATCGATGATCCACATGCAATTCATCAACACAAATCAATAAAATAATATTTTATTAGTAAATATTAAAATTTATTTAAAAAAATCAACAACAATTAACTAGAGATTGCTCTGATACCACTGTTAAAACCCTAAGATCTCTCTAGATAATTGTTATGCATAAACATGCATAAATAAGACAAACTCAACCACCTAACCACCCCCGAGCCCAAGGGATGCACGCATGAATAATAAATGAAATACATCATACCTCTACCTTGATGTCCCATACCATCTAGAGGTATAACTCCAATCCAATAGCATGTAGCTATAGTGTGAAATGGTAGATGAGTAGATATGGACCTCTACACACAAAAGACCATAGCATAAGCCTCCAAGCCCCCAAGCCCCCTTGAGTGTGCCCCATGCCCCTATTATATAGGAGGGCCCTCAAGTGACTCTTGACTTTCCATTTCTCATGTGTGACCCTTGGATGCCTGACCCTAACCTTAACCCTTAAGGTTAGTCCTAACATATGCTCCACTAGAGCTTGTTCCCATGATCCCATGCTCACAAGCCTAATGTGGGTTAGCCTCCTAGTATATGCACACATAATGTGTATATAACATAGCACACATAATGTACATATAACATGTGGTTTATTGGGTCAAGTTGGATTCGATGTAAGGTGGTTGGCATCTACCAAAACATTTTCAAGGCATCTACCATCACTACTTGTATGCACTTGTATTCATATTGCATGTACATGAGCCGTACATGTTGTTGTAATCATCTTTTGTCAAGTTTTAATCTCTTTTCATGTGCAAATCCTACTAAGTTTTTCTTGAGGATCCTGTATTTTGTGTTCACACATAAGTCTATATTTTTCTTTTAGCTTGTGGAGGATCTTATACTTCCGATTTACACATAAAATTGTAATTTCTTACATGATATTAGAGCTATTATAATCTCAAGGGTTCTCCTCCACCATTATTTGGAACTAAAGGAGGCAAGCTAGATGGCACCAACCATTCATTGTGGAAGTTCAAGATACATGACATTTGGACATAGCAATCAAAATTGATACAATACTAGGAGCAATGTTAGAGCCAGATGATTTTTCCCTTTGACTTGTGTCGTATAAGCTATAGGACATAGCAATCAAAATTGATACAACTTATCAATTTTTTAAAAGATCCCAAATTCATACAAAGCGTGCATTTTAAAGATCTCAAATACATGCAAAGAGTGCTCGTTGATAGTTAAGAAGTATTGGTAGCCTTTACAAGAGGCAAGCTTCAAAGCATAATCTCCTCTTTAGCATAATCCACATTGATCTCTTTGGAAAGCTAAACATCTTAACTTTGGGTGGTTCTTCCTACTTCATGTTGATTAACAACATTGATCTCTTTAGAAAGATAAACATCTTAACTTTGGGTGGTTCTTCTTGCTTCATGCTTGCTGACTAACAGCTATAAGATGAAGATCTATGTTTATTTATGAAGGATAATGTAGAGTCTTTTCCAAACATGTCACGTGCATGTGAAGGTTTCTTAGTGGGCAAGTAACATACACAATTTAATGGATGAGTTTCTCATGAGGATCAAAGATCTTAAAGATCAGCTTACATGTATTAATGGAGCCTATCTAAATAGTTCATTGGTGCTATTGTTCTCACAACTTTACCAAGTTCATACCGAGGTTTTGCATCCACACTTTGGCTCATGATGAAGGGTAACCCCAATGCTCTTATGAGTTGGTTGTAGTGGTTGTAAGAAGAGAAATCCCGATAATAGTGTGTGTGGGAGATCAGCCAGTCAAAAAGGTAAAGGCAAAACCTTTTCTAAAGGCGACTACAAGTCAAAGGCAGAATCAGCCCCAAACTTCTAGGAAGGATGTCGAGAAGGGAGATGATAAGCCTAAGAAGAAAGAAAAATGCAACCATTTTTTGAACCCAAGCCATTATATCAATGAATAAAAAACAAGACCAGAGAAGAAAGACTCAAGCATGATGGATGTGGTTGATGCACTAAAATGAAGGAGTGAGCCAACTATGCACAAGATGATCGGGCGACAGGATGATTGGGCATTCATTGTGCACTGCAGTTATTAACACTTTTATCCATGATGTATGCATGCCAGTGACATATCAGCATTCTTGTCTAGTATTTTGATAGTGGTTCTAATAAGCACAATACTTCTTAGCATGATTTTCTTTCCTCCCTTTAATCTGCTCCTCAAAGAGGCACAATCACATATGCAAAAAACTCCTTACATCTAGCGAGGCGTTGGTAAGGTTGTGCTTCTCTCTATCTTTGCTTACTTCTACCACATCTCTATGTGTATTGCTACCTTCGTCCTCCACTTGGTATCATCGTAGGTTCTCTTAGCCCTCACCCCCTCATCATCACCTCCTTAAGCTATTCTTTTTATTGTCTCAAATCGAGCTATTCTCTTAGGTGGGAGAAGGTGTACTCTATAGTGTGCTATTGGCTACGTTATAACTATGTTGATAGAATTTTCAGGGTGTTTTCAAGGTATTTTAGGCATGTTTTGGGGCTTGTTCGCATGTTATAAGGTTTCCACAGACATCTCGGGGAAGTATCTATTCAAACTATCTTTGTTTAATCTTACATTTTTTTGCATTGCAATAGCATTTGGTGTGTAGATGGTGCCATCATCGTTGCTTCATCCACTTCGCATCTTCAAGCTCATCATCAACTTTTGTAGCATCATCATTACTGTCAGCAACTTTTGCATCACTGCTAGTAACATTTCTACACTCTACACTCTCTCTTTTTTCATACACTTTGCAAGTTTCTTTATCATGAGTGATCTACTAGTAGTAGCCATCATGAATGACATTTAGTGGGAATTTCTTCATCATTAGAGTAGCCATCTCGTTTACATTTAGGCATTGATAATACATTCAGCCATCTCGTTTACATTCAGGCATTGATAATACATGCAAGTTGTTAGAATATTTGCATGTTATATCACAAATTCATTATTTGCAAGGTGAAATGGCAAGAAGTGATGCATTTGGGATGTTTTTTACGGAGGATAAGCTTGACATGACCAACGAACCATTGTGGTCCTATATGATGTGCCATGTATTGGTTTGCCAAAGGCTTTGGAATGTTGTTATTTGCATTCAAGCATGGCCTATCTCTCTAGTGTGGGATCATACAGGTATTTTGGATGGTGATACTAGTTTAGATGTAACTATGACACATCTGCCTCCACACCTCATACACAGTGAAACAAGACAAGTGGGATGGCAAGGATGTTGCACACGTGCACATGCCAGGTGGGATGATAAAACACATGCACATGCACATGCCAGGTGGGATGATACACATGCACATGCATTGGTGGAATTTTTCATGAAAAGGATAATTATTCCTCATATTCAGTGTAGGCATCATAGCCACATGTGAGATAAAAGAGGAGGATATTAAAAGCCATGTGCTGTTGGATAGGTGTCATCTCCAGATGGTGTCACGCTAGTGGCACACTCTTTAGTCTCTAGGCATTTTTGGGATTTATAGCATTCATTTCCATTTTTTCCTATTTACACATTTTTGGGTGGAGGAAAGGGTGGAGGAACTTTTCTAGAGATCCGTTCATCTTGTGCCTATATATATGAGGCATTGTAGTTCATTTCTAATCAAGTTGGCTAGTGGTTCATTGATGAGTTCTTGAGTACATTGTCTCTTCTTCATCTCTTCTTTCTCACACATGCTATCGGAGCAAGGTGGTGGTGCACATAGAGCCTCCTTATCCTTCTTCCTCTCTACCTCTAGTCCTCTTCAACAACCCCGCTTTCAATGGCATTTTTTTATTTTTTTATTTTCTGCTAAACGAATGCATTTTTGAGGATTGTGCTCGCATAGCCTAGTGGAATCATCATGGTCTACAACTTAGCAGAAGAAAGTTTTCGCAAATTCCTCACCGTTTTTGAGTTATTCTTCACAGACTGCCTGCATGCAGAATTTTTGCTTGCGTTTTTTGCAGAAGCCCTTACTCATCATCCTTGCACTCATTTAATGATGCAAAAGGCTTCAACCAGCCCCTTACCATCCTCTACAAGTGTGTTTTTAAATCACTTCAATCTGAGTCCTACAACTCCACTTGTGGTGAAAACATTGCCAACTAGTTTACCCTACATGCGGGAGCGTTTTTTTGGAGGCTTCTTGTGGAGAGATTTGTAGCCATTTCTTGGCTGTGTTTTCATCAACAACTTCAGCCCTCTTCATGGTGTTTTGAAGTACATATTCATCCTCTTTTCTACACCTTTCTACCGGCTGAAAATTCCACTTTGCTACACACTTTGTGTTTGCATTTTTGTGGACAATCAACTCCTCCATACTCCTTCTACCTAAGGCTACATTCTCAGCCCTCTTTTGGTGGTTTCTACGAAGTCTATTGGTTCATATATCGGCTGCGTTTTGTGGCTGTGTTTTTGCACTATCTTTGTGCATATTTTGGAGATCCTTCCTTGGTGGACAGCCCATCTATTGGCTGCGTTTTTGGAGGTACGACACTTCTTCCCTTGTGTTTTCCCACCCTCCTCTCCCTATGGGATCTCGGAAGTCCTCTACTCCAAAAGACAAAGGCAAACTTGAAGATACTATGGATCCTACATCTCCTACGACGATTGGACCGGCAACTACTACAACGGAAGTTGGTGCAATTCCTTCTTCGGTAGGTGCTTCTACTTTCTCTTTTCCGTCATATCCATTACTTCTACGATCCTTTCTCTCTTTCTTCTTTGTCCTTTATGCCTTCCTATCCACATACTTCTATGCCCTCTATGGTATATCCCCCTACATAATCTATGCCTTTTATGGCAACTTCATCTACTATGATTCCTCCTTCTACTACTTCCACTACTACTCCACTCCCCACTCAATCATATCAGCCCTTTAACCCATTCACTTAATCTTTGAGCCTTCCAAGTCTTTCCGATCACAAAAGCTTATCCCAAACAACTACCACACTTGGTCCTTGTTTATGCAACTTCTTTTGGAAAGCGTCGGGGTGTGGTCTAGAATCACTTCTCCTCATATTGTGCCTTCTCAATATCAAACCTATATGGATGCATAGGCCAAAGCTTTACTTGTGCATGGCATGTCTACATCGGTTGTGTCTCAATTTCTTTCTACAAGGAGTATGGCTCAACAATTATGGCACGCTATACAAATGCAATATGGAAGACTTTCAACGGTTAAGATGGCTAAGTTGGAAGAAGATTTGGATAAGCTTTCTATCTCCGAATCCGACAACATAGTGGAGAATCTTGGAGAATTCAATCGAATCAAGCGACAACTTGAACTCCCTTGCAACTCTAATCTAGCATGTGTGGTGTGCTTAAGATTAGGGTTTGGGAGTGATTAGTGCTAATCACTTGTTCCCACTTGCTCTCTCTCTCTCTCTCTCTCTCTCTCTCTCTCTCTCTCTCTCTTATAGGTCATTTTGGCCTTTTGAAGACGTTAATATATCATTTCATTTCTCTCTCCCTCGTGATTAGGCTAACCAACGTGATCTTCTTATGTGGGAAGCATCCACACGATCTTCACGAGAGAGCTTCCATCACCCGTTGGATTAGAGTAACTGCCTCAATGTGATGAGTGCGGGAGGACGGCGGTGACGAACGGCTACGATGGAGCTCTTGAGCCATACTCAAGCTCGGCGGATAAGCAACTTCCAACACAGTTAGGGTAGAGTATCCTTAACATTTTTGGCACCGCTGCTGCTGCTGATGAGGAGCGTTGTAAGATTCCTCCCTCCGATTTTTGAGGTGTGCTAGTGTAAGAACCTCCCCTTCTGATCGTATAATTATTCCCCTCTCTGAAATAAAAGAAAGATCATGTTTTACCCTATTTTGGCTTAGAGAGAGAAAATGTTCTAAAGAGAGGTTATTCAATTTTTAGAAATTTTTGGATGGAAAAATATCTCTTCTTATTAAAATAAATTCCCCCAAAACAGAAGTTCAAAAAGAAATTCAGAAGGTGCATTAGAAATAAATTATAATCTGTTCAAAAGGCCTTAGCCTAAGGGTCCAGATTTTCTGAAAATTTTAGATTAAGGTTCTGAGGGGCTAATTTGATAATCAAAATGTAGGGAGGAGATAAATTGAAGAAATAAAGAAAATCCCCCCAAAAATGAGTAAATACGCACATAAGATGAAGAGTTGACTAAGGATAAGGTTATTAGTTAAAAAAGAAGAGATATTTAGAGGAAATGATGCATTTTTTACACCTCAGTGTGGGAAAATTCCCCTCATGAAGGAGGCACCTATTTCACATGTGTGATTGAGTTTTAAACTCACAAATAATGAGATATTTTTATCTCTCCTCTCTCCTGTTTCAACTAGATCCAAAAAGTAAGCTAAACTGACCCTTCATTATCCCCATGACTTGTCATGTGGTTTGAAGCACCTGAATCCACATACCATACATTATCTTTTTGTGCTGCATCAACATTTTCAGACATGGCATTCACGACATGCTGCATAACAAACAACCTTTCATTATCCTCATTATTTCTGCTTGAGGAGGATGCATAGTTGTTTTGCTGCACTTTTCCATTTTGCATGTCAGCTTGCTTCTTATAACATTCTGCCTGCACATGTCCAGGCTTACCACAATAATAGCATTCACGTGCATCATTATATTGCCTTTGCCAATTTCCACGGCCTTTTTGACTCCCCTCTGCCTCTGAATTTGCCTCTTCCACCTGCGTGTTGTTGTTGTTGTTGATTCTGGGACTGTTGTTGCTGCTGCTGCTGCTGCTGGCCATAATTTTGATTACCTGTTCGGCCACCTCCTTGACCGCGTCCCCACGGCCTCCTCTACCTCGTCCTCTTCCCTGAACTCGTGTAGAAGGCCTGTTGCTCTGAACTGTTTTTGCTTTGTGAAGACTGTTGGTCTTCACCCAAGTTCTTCTCTTCGATAATCAGCATAGACACCAAATCTGTAAAGTTGGCAATGTTTTCCCGAGTCTGAATAGACGTCTTAAACGCCTTGTATTGTGGCCCGAGACCACGTAGACAAACTTCCACCTTGTCATCATCATCTACTGACACACCAATAGATGCAAGGGATTCCACAATACCCTTTATCTTCAATGCATAGTCATTCACAGACATGCTCTTTTTCTCCACAGTATGAAGTTCATTCTTCAACTGTATCTTACGTGCCTTGGTATTTGTTTCATAGAGCTTTACCAAGGTGTCCCACGCCTCCTTGGGGGACTTGGCATCCTGAATGTGCCTAATCATGGTGTCCTGTATACTAATGGATAGCCAATACATAACTTTCCTGGCTCCTTGGTTCCAGTCTTTAAACTCTTTCACATCTGCAGCAGTCGGATTTATATCCGGTATCTCTGGTGCCTCTTCATGCTCACCTTCTATGTAGTCCCAATAGCCTTTTCCCATCAGGAAATTCGTCAACCTGAACCTCCAAGCATGGAAGTTATTCTTATCAAGCTTCTCAGCCACAATCTGAGTTATCCCATCATTTGACATCTTGCCAAACACACAATTTTACCAGAAACTGCACTCTGGTTTTTCTGCACAAACTGCTGTATTTTCTGCACAGCGGTACTGTAGTACTCTCAAATGTCACAACCAATGACTTCAATGTGCATACATACACCCAATGGCAATTGCAGACCTCTTTGCAGCACCCACAGTGTCTGCACAGTCAATCTGTCTTCATGCAGTTCTTAAAACAGAGTTCTGCAGAGAATCGATGACTTACCCGCAGTGCTCGAAATCGCCTGCTTTCTGAAAAATGGAGGTCCAGACGCGCCTGAAACGCGTTTTCGGCCCGAAAATTGTAGTCCGATAAGACTATATAGTTGCCCTATAGCTTTACTCCCGCGAAGAAAGCTCCTCAATCAGAGATCGTTTGCCGGTGCCTCCTGTAAAGCTCCCGACAAGGGTGTAGTCACCAACACAAATAGGGAAGAGTAGTTGAAGCTCTTACCCTCGTACCGCTTCCTGTGGTTCTCTTGCTTGCAACTCAGCTCTTAGCACGAACCAGGCTCTGATACCATGAAAAGATGCAGGGGGGAAGAGAGCTTGAGCTCTTGCAAGCACACACACACACACACTCACAAAACCCTAATAGAGAACACACAAGGTGAGAGGCTGAAATCTTCTTCTTCTCTACTCAATACTCAATGTTTGGGACATCATAGCATAGCGGAGGCTACACTCCAACCCACACACTTTGTCAATCCGTGAATGCAACCCGGTTAGCGCATAGAGGCTATCCCGAATGGGAGAAGATTAGTTAACCACATACTAATGACTTCTAGTCCTACTCAATCCTTCTTCAACAATCAAGCAATCAATCATTGATCCCTTCTCAATCTAACATAATCAAAGCATCAAGATTAGGCTACACTTAAGCACAAAAATGCAACTTATGCAAAGAATCTAACATGCAAAGAGCTATCACACAAGCCTCAACTACACATCATTTCATGCACAAGCTTCATCACATGCACTCTACAATTCACAAATCAGATTTTAGCATCAAAACATCATTAAGAAATCTAGATTAGCAAGTGTGTAGACCATAACCTCGTATCATTGAAAATGTAGAGAATAGAGAGTACAAGATTGAAGCATGAATGGAGATGGAGAGCCTTGGGAGAGCACATGAGAAGGAGCTATGGAGCAAGCTCTCTCTATGAGCCTCTCAACCAAATGACCAAAGAGTCCTCTAGCTCTCAAATGGGCCACCTTTTATACAAAAACTCTAGAACTCCCAAAAGTTCCCATGTGGGATTATTATCAAGCCCTCTCCCACATTCATCTACAACTTGGAATTCTTTACAAGAACCCTAAGTGTCTTTTTTGTTGCATCCTTGTATTGATCTTCGTCATGCAACACTCCCCCCTTCCTATTTTGCGCACGTCCTCGAGCGCGGTAATAGCAAGAGCTGCAACAAAAAACAATGGATACAAGTAAAGTCTTTTATTGAAAAAAAGAAAAGAAAAGAAGAAAAGAAAAAAAACAGCAATGACAATTCCACATGTGAGCATACAAGTGAAAGGCTGATTAAAGTTTTAAAGAGTACTAAAATAGGTGAGTAAAGACTAGTCAAAGTGAGACTAAGTGGTAGATAGTGCTATGCAAAGGCAAGTGTGCTTGTACACCGCCGGTTATGACCGCAGTCTCAATGTCCTACAAGTATTTAAGTTATTCCTAAGTGGCAAACCTACTCCTAAATATGAGCAAAGGTGATTGGAACTCTTTATTTTTATTTTTATGTATTTATTATTATTATTATTTTTATTTTTTGATGTGTGTGTAGAAGGTGATAAAGATTAAGGTTCCATCCCAAAGAGACCCAAGAAATGGCCAAGAGACCTCCGCCAAGAGAATCTAATGACCGCTAAGTATCAGGGCGACAGACCCTTTTTGTTTCTTTTATGACATAACGAGTACCCCTTGAAGATGAGGGCATCGGTCTCGAGGGCCCATAGTGTACCCCAGAGTCCTACCAACATCTATCAAGGCGATAGATTCCTTGAAGGTCTTCTTCTGAATTTTTTTAGACGTCCGTGTTTACCCCATGGAAACCAAGGCATCGGCCCCAAGGTGCGGAGACAACCCCAGGTCCTACCAAGCATTTCTCATGGCTGTAGACACGTCATGTCTCAATTTACTTTGTATATATTTATTTTTTTAGGGTATATTTTCGTAAATTTTTATTACTCCTAGCACCTAGCTCATACCTAAGTTGTAGCTACCACTAGGGATAACTAATATACCTTGAAAGCATAAGAACTTGGCGTACTCCTTTGGTATATATCCTACACTGTCTTTAGATAGAAATATCTTTTACTAAGTCTTCTAAGAATCTAGAATTCACTCACCATATTTTAACAACTAATCAAAAACTTAAACCAGCCAACATTGTGTGAACATGCAAACCATATATCCAAAAGATAAAAGCACATAAAGAACAAAAGATTAAGATTTGAATACACCTTTTGTAGTGCCTTGTTGATGTTGTTCGTTTGCATTGATGAATTGCTGATTTTGTGCAGATTGCTCCTCCTTGATCTTTGTAGGCGTAGCATGTCTCCCCCCTTCCTAATTTATGTGCACGATAGGTGGACTATTGGGGCGTGTTTGATACTCTTGTTTTAGCGAAGATCACTGCAAATTTTTTATTAACAAACAAGAAAAGAAAAGAAAAGAATAAAATTTGCTATTGGTGCCAATCACCGAATATAGCCGAGGGGAAAAACCCAATGGGAGAAAAGTGCCCTGGCGCTTGTCGATCTTATTGTGGAGTCGATGTGCTTACCCTTGCCTTGGTAGTGGAGATCATCTCAAAAAGAACATAATCCTCTAAAGGCATAAGGAACTACACTATGCAAACATTGATCTACCAAAGAGCTTCAATTGTAGTGTTAATGCCTTATCTTTGGTTTTAGGCAAATGAGACTCCTTTGAAGTTGGATTTATCTTAGGTACACTAGTTGATGATGGAATTGTGTAATATGGAGAATTTGGGACAACTGGTGTTTCAATACATGTTTTAGGAAGATTAACACAAGTAGATTTGTAGGTGCTATCACAGCCACCTATCCTATCTTGAAGAGTTTGTGTTGATTTCTTTTGCACCCACTGATATGGAAAACCAAGGGTGGCTTTTGGAATCTTTCTGATATACTCTTTTATCCCTCGCAAACCATGGCTTTTGGAATCTTTCTGATATACTCTTTTACCCATCGCAAACCATGGCATTTGGGAAGCCAAAGTATTTTTGCACCCTCATAATAGCCTTGTGCTTTAAGAACATGTTTTGGGACCCATCGAGTAACAATCCGAGGTTTAGGCTTGGAAATGATGTGCTTTTTAGGAGGCTTAGCAACTGGACTAGATGGTACAAGTTTGTACGCATCTTTGGGTAGCCACATTGATAATTCCTTCTTGCCTGGCCTTCTTTGAGCAGCAACTAGAGTAGTTGGAACATTCCAGCCATGGCCCTCACTTGAGTACTCATCAATTATCCACATCATTTGTTTTGGAGCTTCAAGAGCAGATTTTGAAAGTGGGTTGTGTAGGGTAGAAACACCACCCTTTTGACATGATAGAGCTCGTGGATTAGCAGAGACTTCCTCTACTTGCAGTGCTGTTGTGGATGTATTCCTATAGTACAAATCATCTACAAGGGCACGTGGTTGTACCATTCGTATAGGAATAATGTCATATCCATCTGAGTCACAAAATTGAATTGGCTTAGGTAAAGCACATGTCGATAATGTTGCAAGGACATGACTCCATTCTAGTGGATCAATTAAGTGCTCAGGGAAGGGTTGTGGAATGTATGCCTCATTTGATACACTTCGATTACCCTTAAGTCTCTCAGTGTTGAAATCCCTACATGAGGCTCCACACATCCATAGATCTTCTCGCCCATCTGACAATGTAACTCTTGAGCCCTCAGATGAAGCAGAATCAAACTCATCTATTGGAGACCTTGTTACATCACGATATGAGTGATTCCCTAGGTTGACCCTTGTGATGACAGAATCATGTCGGAGGTACAAATAATTGTATCCCCAATCTTGAATCATTTGAAATTGTCGCATGAATGGTCTACCCAATATCACTTCATAGTTTGGATGTTTTCCAAAATCCACTACTGCAAAGATGTGCTCATATTCAATCCCACATGTGGTGACCAATATGTTCTCAAGCAACCCAAGGGGATGTTCTAAGCTTCCATCTGCTAGCTGCAAGCGCATCCTGGGGTACTCCTAATAGCTGGTTTGCCCCACTTTTCCCAAATGGACCTTGTCACAATGCCCACTCCTGCACCACTATCAAGTATTGCAGTTGAAACTACTTTTCGCACTTCTAATGGGAGGGTAGCATTTCCCTGATCGTCCTCACAAAATTTTCCTACTTTGTTGATAGGAACTGGCATAACATGCTTTGTCTTGGGGTGTATAGTACACTCATGGTGACCCTTTTGTAGCAATACCTGCTCTGACAAACATGTGGCAATATCATTCCACAACTCAGGTCGAATTTTTATCAAATCAAGCAAAGGTAAGGTACAAGCCACTGGTGCTGACAAAATAGCTTGCACGATACTCATATCCTTCTCCTTTGTCAACCTTTTATGCATGGAGGGTATCCTCAAGGTTTGAGAACAGTTCTCATATTCTCCCAGATATGATGGTAAGGTTTTCATTGTATGCTTACTTCTAGGAGAAACAATTGTTTGAACTTCCTCCTGGATGCTTGGACGTCCAAAGTTGTTTTCCGTGCCGCCCCTGGTAAAATCCACCTCAGAGAATGGAGGCGAACTAATAGAAGACATGTTCTCATTAACTTTCTCAAGAACTGCGGCCCACATCTCATTTGCCATGTCCTCATTAGCATCAAAAACTTCATCATTGCATGGGAAGACAAGGCTAGGTGGTGGCAGATTACCTCCTTTCAATTGGGTGTCAATTGGTGCAGACCTTTCGCTATGAGCTTGTGAAATGAGCTCACTTTTCATTTCCCGACTTGATGACACTTCTGGTATGGTTTCTAATGTTGGCTTAATAGAGGTGGCCCCGAGGAATAGGTGGTGGTGGTCCCTCAAGTATTGACTGAGCTTCCCTAATGAGTTGCTGATGTACAACTAGATTGATCTTCTTCTCACGAGGGTTTGGGTATTCTTGAAGCTTCTTGGGTAGCTCAGATAAAGCTGCAATGCAACTTCTATGAGCATCAATGATGGCATCTAGAGTCTCATTCACTTTATCCACAAAAACAGAACCCCCAGAACTATCCTCAGTCGTACTAGCCTCATCTTGTTTAGTACTAGGCCCAGGTTGAGGTTGATGCTCCTCATGCACTTCTTGGGATGTAAAAGTTTTATCCCTCATGTTTTGTTTAGAGGCTTCTTGAGAACTAGTGGATGCACTTTTAGTTTGCTTGTTTTGGTTCTTCTTCCTCCTAGTGGTCTTTTTTCTATTGGACTATAGGGTCTTGTCCACTAGATTTGTCTTTGCATCCCTAGTTCGAGGTGTCTCATCAGTTTGTATTTCAGCATTTCGTGTCTGTGATCTAGTCATGACTCTAAGTGGCACGACATCCTCATTCTCTGATGAAGGTGGTGATGGAACTGTGCCTACAAGGTTGAGTGAGACCTTTGGTTGAGAGGTGCCCTCCTCATGTGGTTGCAGCAGACAATCCTTTGGGAAGTGTTCTACACAACACCCTAGACAATATCTTTCAATTGGTGGAAACTGTTGTACTGTTGTATTGGATCGAGATGCTTGCCTTGAGCAATGTGGACAATCACGAGCCCAATGGGGTTCTCCGCACTCATAACAGGGGCCCATTAGTTTGGCATCTACTTTCCTTGGCTGCCATTGACCTGTGGGGCCTGGAGTCCTAGGTTGGTAGCCGCCTAGCAACATCAAAGAGTTTTGTTCCCCTGGTTGAGTGTCCAGTGCTGGGCTTGGGTATGCGGGACTTTCAAAGAGATTTTCTTTGGATGAATATGATGCGTATTCCTCCTCCACATAGCCCGGGTTTTCTAAGTCTCTACACATATTTGAATTGTCGTAGTCAACAACCCTCACAGGAGCAGTCCCAGGAGCAGGAGGTTGAGCACCAAGAACAGGTCGTGCTTGCTCTTGTGCCATCGGTGGCTTACGTTCAAAACTAGTATACTGTTGATACATTTGTGGAGCCACTCCACCCCTTGGCTGCTCACGTTCCTGTCTCATTCTCGCAATGCGAGTACATTCCTGTGTGGTATGGGTAAAGTTCCAAGCACAGGCTTGGCACCACTTTTTTGTGGGTTGGTTTCTTGTGCCTAGAGGAGAAAAGGTATTACATTCCTCTGTTTTATGGTTACCGCCACATGCTCCACAAAGATGAGGACCTGCAGGAAGTACACTCCTCATTCTCTGCTGCTGTTGTTGTGGCTACATGGGTGGACGATAGGTCTGTCCCAATCTCCTTAGTACTAGGTTAGCTATCTGGTCTGGATTTACTAGAGCGCTAGACCCTAAACTTTGGTCATCACCCCCCACTGATCTCTAGTTTTCACCTCTGGGCCAGAACCATCTTGGAATTTGAAGTTATCGGTGAAATCCATAGCATCATGGCAACACTCATTGAAATTTGTATGCTTCTTCGCATAGAGATGTGTATGCAGTGTCGAATTTTTGAGTCCTTTTAAGAAGAGAGAAATTAATCGACTTTGGGCGGGCTTCTCATCTTCTGGGCAACGATTAATGTACTGCTTCATTCTATTTACACAGTCTCTAACACTCTCATTCTCGCCTTGCTTGAAAGAGTAGATGTGTGCTACCGTGTCATGTTGAATTCCCATCAAGGAAAAAGCAGCAATGAATCTCTCTTCCAAAACTCGTAAAGAAGATTTGTTTGAAGCCTCTAATGCCTGAAACCAAGCAAGGGCTTTTCCCTCAAGAGTGAGTCCAAATCCTTCAATTTGAGTATGCTTATCACTTGCTCAGCTCGAACTGCTTGCCTAAATGCTGCTACATGGTCGTATGGATCTCCCGACCCTTCATACTTCTTTACTAGTTTCTGAAGAGTTGATGGCCTTACTTGTCTTGAATACTCATCATAGGGCCTACGGCCTCTCACTCTCAGTGGGAATTGTTCCTCTCTTTGGAAAGATGGTCCACATGCATCAAAAATTGGTGTGGGTACCCTATTACCAGCCTCACCAAACCCCTCCAAAGATCTTGTCACCCGCATTTCAGGAGGTGCATTAATGGGAGGTCGAGTTGGCTCCCCTACCCTCCGATTGTTATAGTGAGAAAGATGTTGTTGTGGTGTGACCGGTGGTCGCACATTTGGTGTAGGACGATATCTTGGTGCTAGAGTTGGGCTACTAGCAGTGGTCCACTTAGATGTTGAAGGTCCCTCTCTAGTAAACTCTCATAGGGGAGGAGCAACAGTTTCTCCAAGAAAGGCTGTCTCTCCTGGTTTGGCTGTATTTGTTGAGAACACTTCCATGAATAATGGTTGTCCTTTCCACGTGAGTTCCCGAATCTCTTTCCAATCTAAGGTTCGGTATTCATTGGCCCATTTATCAATTATTCGGTTCATGTGTCCTGTAAGCTTCTCAACTACCACTACCAATGCTAGAGGAAGATCTAGCTCTGGCAATCTAGTTGTGGCATAATATCCCTCTAACGAGTCCTTATAGACCTCTTGAAGTGGGTCATCCTGTAAGACCTTTGTCACTGGAATTTGTCGTACAAACTCCCATTGGTTCTCAGCTCCCTGATCCATTTTACTCTTGCCTTTCCTATCCCTTTCCAAATTTAGATCTACAAGAAGTAAATCATCTATGGATGGCTTTGAGGACTGGGCATTGGATGGTCCAGGCATGTCCGGCTCAATGAGCCAATCATCTCTAGACTCCCTTGCTCTGGAAAGTTTCGATAAGTCAAAGAACTCGGTTTTAGAGAGCTCCCCTAATTTGTCTACATTTTCTGGATGGTAGGTGACTTCGTAGCGAACACCATCTCCACCCATGTACATGTTACCCTGGTCATTGACTAGAGGTTCTCTATCAAGTTCTGAGAAAATGTCTGCGATCTTAACAAGATACCGTTGCTGTGGATCTCTAAAGATCTCAGCTCCTTGAGCATTTGTGTAGACATATTGGAGTCTTACATTAAGTGTTAACCCCATGGTGTCGGCTTGAAATGGATTAAAAGATCTTGTGGGTGTTCTATTTGGGGCTACGGGATGACTATTTGTCGGCCCTAGATTGTCCATGGACAATGAACTAGTTGTTCTGGAGGAAAGGGTATCGGATTGGGATTCAGAAAGGGTTTCAGCAATATCTGCCAAATTGCCTACCGATTGGGTCCCACTTTCCTGCGTAGGTACTCTAGAAGGTGCCCTAGGCCCTATGGCAGAATCTATAAGACGTCTCGACCGCAAGTACATAAGGTCAAATTTTTTTGGTTTTTTATGTGTTTTTGTTTTGTTTTGTTTTTGTTTTTATTTTTATTTTGTTTTTTAATAAATAAATAAATAAATAAATAAATAAATATATATATATATATATATTTTAACCTACCTAATCACTAAATGCAACTAAAATGAGTATGTGTGGTGTAACTATCTATCCTATTTTTTATTATTATTTTTTAAATGATTTGTTTTTTATATGATTTTATGTTTTTACTTTTTTTAAAAATTAATTATAAAAATTATGAATCACACTAAAAAAATACTAATTATGCACAAAGTTACAAAAATTAAAAAAAATGCAAGTTACACTAATTATGCAAAAAATTAAAAAAATAAAGAATTACAAAATATGCAAAAAAGTAGACTCCTAAAAAACACTTAATTTATAGAATTTTTTTATTATTTATTTTTTTATTTTTTTAATTTCTATTTCTTTTCTTTTATTTTCTTTTGTTTCTTCTCCTTTTGTTGTTGTTGTTTTTTTTTCTTTTGTTTGTTTGTTTGTTTGTTTGTTTTTTCAAACTAATAAATTTCGTACCAATTACAAAAAATATGAATCTACTAATTATGCATCAATTATAAAAATTCTAAAAAAATAAAAAATAAAAAAAATACAAGCTACTTTAATTATGCAAGATTTTATAGAAATTTAAAAAATGAACAACAAATAAAAATTATTTTTCTTCTTTTTTTTTCTCTTTTTCTCTTTTTTTTATAAATTTAATTATTTTTCTTTCTTTTTTTCTTTTTCTTTTTTTCTATCTTTTTTTAAAAACAAATTTATATATATATATATTTTATTGTTTTGTTGTTTTTATTTATTTATTATTATTATTTTATTTAAAAAAATACAAAAACATGAAAAATAACTAAAAAAATAAAAAAAATAAGAAATTCACTAACCTTATCCTCCACCGCTCCGGATTTCTCGCCGCCGCACCCACTCGCCGATTCTTCAATGCTGCCAACTCTCCCTCAGTCAGACGCCCTCCACGCTCGTCTTCAATGCCTCCACGCATCCATCGCTTGTGCCCTCTTCACTGTTGCCTTTTCCTGCTCACTCAGGCGCCCTCCACGCTGCCGTTTTGCTGCTATTTTGCTGCCTACAACAGCCCCTCTACGGCGCTCCCTCTTCTGCGCCTCCACCTTGACGTTTCCACCCGCAGGTCTACTCACCGTCCTACGCCACCACCCGCAGGTCTACCGGCTGCAGCCCTCCTTCACGCAGCCTACACGCATCGCTTGCGCCTATTGGCGCTTCAGTCTCCTTCACTTCACACTGTCGGCCCAGTCTGCAGTTCGACCTCCGCCTCTTCTTGTCTTGCTCAGCTTTTTCCACCTGGCCGGCTTCTGCCAGCCGCCCTTTTGCTGCCGGCTGCCTCCCACACGCCTTTGCTTCTCAAACTAGCCACGCCACCTTCGCCTTCAACTGCTGGTGTTTGGCCGCCTTCACACTGCCATCTACACGCCGTCAACCTACAGCCAGCCGACTCCAACTTCTGCTGCGCTTCAATCGTATATATATATATCTGGTGTTTGGCCGCCTTCACACTGCCATCTACACGCCGTCAACCTACAGCCAGCCGACTCCAACTTTTGCTGCGCTTCAATCGTATATATATATATATATATATATATATATATATATATATATATATATCTGGTGTTTGGCCGCCTTCACACTGCTGCTGCGCTCGATGAAGGCGTCTCTCCACACAATAACAAAACAACAAAACAACAAAACAAAAAAAAGGCCGCCTCCAATACTTCCTACCTACCTCTCGCCAACCCCGTCAAAGATGCAAAAACAGAAAGTACTTAAATCTGAATAATGGCGGGATTTCTCTACCGCAATGGGGTTTTAATTTTTTTTTTTTTGCTTCTAATCAAAAAACAGAAAACACACAAGGCGCCCTTGAGATCACACACTCAATGCCCTTGCAAACTCCACTCTAATCTACCCTAATCCACGATTTTGCAATCAATGGAGCACTTAGTAAGAAGTAATGGTTAACACCCTTCACTAACTTAGGTGTGCGTTCCCCGGCAGACGGCGCCATTGTTTGGGACATCATAGCATAGCGGAGGCTACACTCCAACCCACACACTTTGTCAATCCGTGAATGCAACCCGGTTAGCGCATAGAGGCTATCCCGAATGGGAGAAGATTAGTTAACCACATACTAATGACTTCTAGTCCTACTCAATCCTTCTTCAACAATCAAGCAATCAATCATTGATCCCTTCTCAATCTAACATAATCAAAGCATAAAGGTTAGGCTACACTTAAGCACAAAAATGCAACTTATGCAAAGAATCTAACATGCAAAGAGCTATCACACAAGCCTCAACTACACATCATTTCATGCACAAGCTTCATCACATGCACTCTACAATTCACAAATTAGATTTTAGCATCAAAACATCATTAAGAAATCTAGATTAGCAAGTGTGTAGACCATAACCTCATATCATTGAAAATGTAAAGAATAGAGTATTAACGACATGCTGCATAACAAATAACCTTTCATTATCCTCATTGTTTCTGCTCTAGGATGCATAGTTGTTTTGTTGCAATTTCCTATTTTGCATGTCAGCCTGCTTCTTATAACAATCTGCCTGCACATGTCCAGGCTTACCCACAATAAAAGCATCCACGTGCATCATTATACTACCTTTGCCAATTTCCATGACCTCTTTGACTCCCCCTGCCTCTGAATTGGCCTCTTCCACCTGCGTGTTGTTGTTGTTGTTATGAATTCTGGGACTATTGTTGTTGCTGCTGCTGCTGGCCATAATTCTGATTACCTATTCGGCCACCTCCTTGACCGCGTTCATGGCCTCCTCTACCTCGTCCTCTTCCTGAACTTGTGGGAGATGGCGAGCCTTGGGAGAGCACATGAGAAGGAGCTATGGAGCAAGCTCTCTCTATGAGCCTCTCAACCAAATGACCAAAGAGTCCTCTAGCTCTCAAATGGGCCACCTTTTATACAAAAACTCTAGAACTCCCAAAAGTTCCCATGTGGGATTATTATCAAGCCCTCTCCCACATTCATTTACAACTTGGAATTCTTTACAAGAACCCTAAGTGTCTTTTTTGTTGCATCCTTGTATTGATTCGTCATGCAACACTCAACACACCATATACAAGAATAAGAGTACACACAATATGAAAGGTACTCAACCAAATACATACACGGGTTCTCTATAGTGTGAACCCGACTAAATGAGCTGGCGCTATAACTATGCCAGTCTCTAGAATGGCTGTCACACAGCCTGTCATCCCACTGGTCGCATATCACCCAAGATCTCACCAACCATGCCAGTGGTGTAAGTGTGGGGCCTATCCCCCAGGCGGGTCATCAGTGGCCACTGCCTCACTAGACGAGCTCGATATCTCAACACTTCTTAAGGAAGAAACTCTATAGGATGGAAAAGGATGATAAAACCAGTGTTGCTTCTCATGTGAATGACATTAGATGTATGATTGAAAAGGAAGAGCAATAGATCACAACCGTTGTAGGGCACTTATCAATGCTTCAAACTTGAGTCCCTTGAGGCCTCCAAGCTCACTTGTTAAGCTCCAAACCTCCAAGCTTCACCTCCACGCTGTCACCGTAGAGTCTCTCACACCATCGCATAAGGTAATCACTCTCTCTCACTCTCCCACACAAGCATGAATTATACAAGCATAGAAGAGGTACAATTCTAGAATGCTCTCTCTCTCTCTCTCTCTCTCTCTCTCTCTCTCTCTCTCTCTCTCTCTCTCAATATCTCTCAAGACACAAGGAAGAGCTCTCTATAGCACAAAAGGGGATTGTGTCTTTTCATTATGAGAAAATGTCTTATATACATTTGGCCCTTATTCAGAGTTGGGCGCCCAAACCTTACTTAACTAGGCCTTGGGTGGCCAACTTTTATAGTGCCGTTTCATGACACTTATTAATGTCCTCAATTGGAGAAGCATGCTTATTAATCCAAAATGGGATTAACATCCCTCCTTCCTAATGTAGGTTTTGTCCTCAAAACCTGTTACCGAGGTCTAAAGACCTAGTCACTGAACTCATGTCGGTAGAAATTCCTTCGTGATTTAAGCTTCTTGAGTGTGCGTCTGAATGCTGAGTGGGAGTGCCAGAACCTTGTGTCCACCATGTCCTCAAACGTGACATGCATGTAAGCCAGAAGACACCTTAGGAGGCGATGGTAATACAGCATCATGCCCGATCAGACGGCCTTGATTCATATTGAATTGCAGGTGCTCAGCGTTATGGCCATCATAGGGCTCTTTAGGTTGGTCAATTAGGACCACCAACAATTTCAAAAATCTAACACTTGCCACAATCGCTGGGTCCGGGATACGGTGCCATGCTTGTATCCAAGTAAGCATTTGTTTCCTTTGCTCCCGTATGTTTGGAAAGGTTGCTGACATGAAGATTGAAAAGTTGTAAACAGACATGGGATTCGCGTCGCTTGGCCTCCTAAAACTCTACTGGAGTCCATCTTCTCTAAAGGGGCATGTACAATGGGTCAACCCGCTATGTTGGTGGCGCGCACATATAGACTTGGCTGTACTTTAAGTACTCTTTCCGCCAGTCTCACTGTATTCCAAAATCTTCTAGTTTGGGATGTGCCTCATTTGTGACAATTGTGGCATAGCCGCCTCTTGTGTGTACGGGGTGAGCCTTTCTCCACGTGCGAAAGGAGTAGTTGATCATGAAGGTGACAATCCTATTTCCAATAGGTTAGCCAATTGGGGATTGGCCAATTTTGTGTGCAGCACCACATTAGTCCACAATGTGCCTTCTCCAGCCAAGGGAAGTAATTCTTCTAAATCAGGACGAGGTGCTCGTAGAGGGTATGGCACATAATGCTGCTTTGTTGGTGTGACCTCGGAGTAGGCTTCTGGCATAATCCGTCAAGTTGGTTCAAAGGGTGTTACTTGCATGAGCACCTTGAACATCAACTTGGGCTTTAATAGAGGATTGCCAGCGCAAATGAAGCCCTCATATTCTGCACTAGACAATGATTCCAAAATTGTATCGTGAGTGAAGGCTTCAATATTGTCCTGGGGAATCGGATAGCGTACCTCCTGAGGTTGTCGTTGGGGAGACGGGTGAGGTGCCATTATCTCCTCGGGGGGGGGGGGGGGGGGGGGGGGGCGAGAGAGTTAGTGGGAAAATCTATCTGCTGAGAGGAGTGAAAGTAGAGAATCTGTAGTCGGCCTGAGATGTGTTAGTAGGTGGGGTATTAGGATAGGGATTAAGGAGTTTACTTAGTGACATTAGAATAGACGGGGTAAGTGGACATTGAAGATGAAGACGAGGTTTCTTCCTGACCACGACCTGTGCTAGGGGGTGGGTGGCTAGGCTTGTGAGATTTCATAAACTCTTGTACGTCGAGGATATCCTCAGGATTTATGGTGGCATCAAAATTGTAATGTACATTGGTTAACATGGATTCTAATGTTTGTAGATATTAGAGTATAGATTTAGAATTCCAAAAGGATGATATAAGGTGGACTCACATAAGTTAAGATGTTGGTGAGTATTATAAACTTCGAGCCACCCATGGCTTATAATCCACTGATAGCTATGTGCTACCACCTCATAGTTGGCTGGTGTATCGGGAATGTCATCTAAAACAAATAGGTGTAATTTTTCGACACTATTGTCCAAAAATTCAGAATTTTGGAGTACTCGACACCAACTACGAAGGTTTAACACGATAGGATGTAATGGGTAAAAGAAGATATCTTGTGGATTAGTTAAGACTATGTCCCCCCGCAAAATTCCCATTATTATTGTAGGGTCAGCACTGCGTTCAGTATTCTACTTTATGAGGGTTAGTTCACCTAGGCCTAGGTCTTCAGATAGATTTATATCGTATTGAAGTAAAGAGAGGGCTAGTGTGGACAAAAACAGAGTCAGAGTCTGAGGAGGGGCCCGAGGAGTTACTCGCAACAACAACAACTGACCCAACTCCGAGAGGCACGCTCAAGGAGTAGGCGTAGGTCATTTGTAGGCTTCGGCCTTGTATTACCAACTAGCATTCCAACTCTTGTAGACAAGAGTCATTGTTGCTGAGGAGGTTTGATATGGAAATTTCACGAACCATCCTTGCAGCATCAAATTCCTCGAATCTACGAGTTGCTTCCTGCTGTTGCTTCGCTTTCTTGAGCTTCTGTGATTCTTTGGAGCTTTTTGGTAGCCAGCCTCTGACTGTCTTGTGGTTGCTGTGTAATTTGTGCGATTGCTTCTTGGACGGCTAATTCCATCCTTTGCATTTTGACCTGACTGGCATTGATGGTGTCGTTAAGTGTTCTTATTTTTCGTTGCATGTGCCTTGTTCGATTGTTCTCTCTCTTGTTGTAAGTGAGTGGCTTTTTCCTCTGTTGCTTTCAGATTGGAGGATAGCTGTTTGCAGCTCCTCATCTTTGGCCATGGAATTGTGCTGGAGTTCTTGTACTTGATGGGCATGAAGGGTTGTGAGCTCACGGGTGTGGGTGACCTCCTTCTGGAGTTTCTCTTTAGCTTGTTCTAACTTTGCCTTGAGGTCTATATTTTCTTTGATCCTTTGTATAATGGTTTGACTAAGGATCACATTAGTCCTCTCCAGTGCCTTGTATCTGGTCTCTTTCTCCTTCGTGGCCTTCAAGCTTTTCATTATGACATCTCGATGTGTGGCCTCTGCTGTGCTGCTGCCAAGTGGTCCTTTAAGGTCTGCACTTGTGTGTTTGACTTGTTAACCTGCTTCCAAAGGGCAGCATTACGATCATGGAGCATGTGTGTTGTGAGGAGGTGGCAACACCAGACTTTCTGCTCTTGCTCCCTCAATGCACTTGTGCTTGCACTTTCTTCTAGTCCCGCATGTGGCAGGTTTAACAATTCATCCAAACCTTCCATTGTTTCTTGCATGAATTGTTCATAGTCGACTTTCCTCATCTTCCAAACACCTTCTTTTGCTTGGGCTTGATGGTTCTGCACTTCTTGGTCTTTTGTAGTATCAGTATGGGCTATTGGTTCATGCTCTTGATCCGTTCTTGCTTCAATGCCTTGTGTTTCCTCAGCCTATACTAGAATTGATGCTGCTTTTTCGGGCTCTATCTCTACCGGTGTGTCTGCCAAAGCTGAATCTTTAAGTGGGGACAGGTTCGTGAAAATCAGTTGTGCTGGGCTCTTCGGGGGAGTAACTTGCTGGTGTTTCTCTTGAGTGGCCTGGCTGATTGTTGCTTCTTGCTTTGTCAGTGCTTCTTGGTACTTTTTGATTTCGAGTGCCACCTTAGCCAAAAATCTTTGTTATTTTGCAGCTATGTTTGGGATGATGCCCCGCATTTTCTTGTCTGTCTTCTTCTTTCTCCCTTTCCTTATCTCCTTCATAATGACCTGGGTCTCCACTAGGACATCTTGGCCCTCTTGCATTTCATAATGGCTTGGGTCTCCACTAGGACATCTTGGCCCTCTTGCATTTCTTCAACTGTTAGTGGTGGTTGATCTGGCAGCAGCAGTGCCAGTTGCAGTTGCTTTGCTGGTTCAGGCTCTAGGAGAGGCCTTTTTGCCACATGATTCAGGACTTGGGTTAGCAGGTATGGGTTGCATATTTTGGATTGGTGGGCCTTTAGATAGTTCTCCATCTCTCTATGAATATAATAGACCCAGTCCTCTTCCTTCTCTTCATGTACCTTAGCGATCCTATTCAATGGGACCCTATTGTATCTATCCATTGGCTTGACCTACATTATCAGTGACATAGCCCTACAGGCTTTCTCTGTAGCCTCATCCCAAATATTCTTGTACTCTGCCCCATTGGAGTTATAAAAACTCTTCTTTAGCATTGTGTCCGCACCAGAGGCATTTTTTGGAATGCATGGGCGTGGACTTTGACTGCTGGTGGGAGCTGCAAAGCATCATGAATGAGTTCTTCCATGGTCAAGAGCTACTCTGTTGTGCCGTCGGCCTTCGTGATAGTGCCACATTTGGTGCCTCTGTCCTCATAGTTCTTGATATATTCGGCATATAGCTCTGTGTCGATGCTCCTTGTTGGAAGTATTTGCGCCATTCTCCCTAAGCCCACTTTCTCCAACTTCTCCTTGACCTCTGCCTCTTCCAGGATTTGGAGGCACTCTGGGCTGTGGTAATGCAGCGCGACCTTTCCATGGACCGTAAGGGCTTCCTTACTATGATGATGCCCCCATTGAAGGCTTGGACATATGGGCCCAAATAATTCAGTTTGGGTACCCGCGCACCAGTTTCTTCTTCTGACTTTCTGGGGAGCCTGTAGTGCTGGTTTGAGTGGCTACTGGGGTTTCTACAACTTTTGTTTTCGAGGCCGACATCTGTACATGAAAAGTACATTAGTCTCCAGACTGGTGGGGTAGGTACCATTTCTCTTTTTTTTTTCAGTTAATGGTAAACCGGTTAGTTGAAATGAGAAGTGCGCTAGTATAGGAGTAATAACAAGGTGTGTTAATTGACAGGTGAATGTTGTGGCGTGAAGGTGCAAGGTCTTAGTAGTCCCATGAACCTGCAAGTTGTGAGAAGTTGTCTCGTGAAAGGTGGTTTCATGAAACGAGGTTCCGTGAAAAGTGGTTCCGTGAAAAGTGGTTTCGTGAGATGTGATTTCGTGAAAGGGAGTTCTGTGAAATGGAATCCCGTGAGATGTGGTTTCATGAAATCAGGTTCCATGAGACTACAATGGTTTCGTGAAAGGTGGTTTTGTGAGATGTGGTTTTGTGAACTGAAGTTTCGTGAAAGGTGGTTTCATGAGATGTGGTTTTGTGAACTGAAGTTCCGTGAAAGGTGGTTTCGTGAGATGTGGTTTCGTGAAAGGGAGTTCTGTTTCCGTGAGATGTGGTTTTGTGAACTGAAGTTCCTTGAAAGGTGGTTTTGTGAGATGTGGTTTTGTGAAAGGGAGTTCCGTGTGAAACGAAATCCTGTGAGATGTGGTTTTGTGAAATCAGGTTCCGTGAGACTACAACAGTTTCGTGAAATTGTAGGTTTGTGTAGTCCCGTGAAACTTCAGTGAAGCGTGAAGGTGCAGATTTTTGTTATTGTACCGTTTTTCATTTTTTTGTTATCAAACAATGTGATGCAATGCAAGTGATGATACCGAAAGGAATTATTTAGAATAACCACCAAATCGGGTGATACTTATGTACAAGATTGTTAATGAGAAGATATTGATTGAACATAAACATCAAAATCAAAATAAAAAAGGAAAAATAATACGAAAAGGAAATAAAAAAATGGACCAAGCTCCCACCTTAATTGATGATAGTCGATTATGGTTGAAAAATCTAGGGAAGACGATGCATGATGATTGGAAGTGGGAGCTCAAGCGAGTAGCGATGGACACACGATGCGAAATGATGAGAAAGGAAATAAATTTTGATTTTATAACGCAACCGTCGGATATGGCAGCTGCCTTAATGAAGAAAGCCATGTCGTGTCTTTCGATTGGCCTTCGATTGGCCTGTGAGAAATGACCGTTTCACGGCATGAACTTTTTTGAACCAGTTCACGACATGAACTTTTTAGGGTTGGTTCATGCCGTTTTGACCTAGTTCACAACATGAAATTTTTTAGATTATGAATGTGCAAGATTGATACCTTCTATTTTTCCCTTCATGCTCAGTCATTCAAACATGCACGAAATGAGTGAATGATACCCAGTTTACCTTGTACCCATTGTGCAACAAATGGATACCTTCATTTTTTATTGCCATGAAAACCAAGGTGACACCTTGGCACTTCTAGGTAAGTGTTGCTTTAGGTGTTTTAGCTCCGTGTGGGAGTTTTTGATTCTTCCTTCCACCCAACTGAACAATGCTATTACTGGGACGACCTGTGGTTGGGGGATTTTATTCGTGTCCCTTTGCTGAACTTCTTTGTTTCTACCTTTAGGGTCCTTGTTCAGTTTTGTGACCAAAGTGGACACTGACATTGCTTTGGCAATTCCCAACCCATTTTGTTGAGTTGTCTTCTTCCTCCACACTAATGTTGGCGCAGTTCCAACATTGGTTGGGAGTTGATGCTGTATGCTTTTACTACTCTTTCCTTTGTTACCAGAACTGCTTGTGATGGTGGCCACTAAGTGGGGTTTGGGTATCCATACTGCCATACTTTCTTGGTAGTATCCTTGTGCTCGTATATAGTAAGTCTTTTTGGACCCATTTCTTATGAAAGCCTTGTGGGCTATTGGTATGTCTGGAGTCCTACCAATTTGTTTGTGTAAGCCAAGTCTAATAGGAAGACTAGGACTCTTTTTAACAAAAATGCTAACATTGATATTCATCTAGATAGCAAATAAGAGAAAATCGGACCAATCCAAGTGTAATGCAAACATTCTCCAAGTGAACACCCTCCACCAACTCCAAGTGAACAATGAAAGTAAAAATTTGAAAAAGATCTACATATAAAGAGCAAGTTTCGAATACACCTATTTAAATATAAGAGACTTGCCTTTTTCTACTTGTAAGATGGTTGAATTTGGAGATGTGGAAGGGTAAATTGATAACCCTATCAAACCTATAAACTTGAGTGCACACTTCGATGACACATGTAAGAAAATAACAAAAATGAAGAGCAAAGCTCGTAAAAGGTCATCACGTTAGAACGATGCAATGTGAATGCAAACTCAGACTCATCATCACTAGATCCTTCATCCTCATGAGGTACTCCTAGATCATATGCTTCTTGTGGCATACTTGGTAGAGATCTTAGGGCATCCTCACTATAGAATGGCATTTGGATGACAAGCAGGTGAGCCAAACTTCTATCCCCATGGAAACTATCAAATGAAGTCACCTACAATGGCCCACAATGAACAAGTGCGTGTGGCAATAAGATCTAATAGAGTGATGGGTCTAAGGTATCATAACATTCCATCCTCTATTACTCGACTTCTTACTCTTGGATAGTCCTCACTTGTGATGGGGTCCACCAATTGAATAGAGAAAACTTTGATCATCATGCCGCTATGGGGTCACTCCTACAAGAAGGAATTAAAGAAGTCTCGTCCCATACCTTCTAAAGTAGGTTCTACACTACCAAATAAAGGTAGGACGCAGCTGCAAGCATGCAATGCTCACAATCATGACATGGTTTAAGGGAGTGGAATTGTAAAACAAAATAGGTCAACAAATGCACTCTCACAAAAGATTTCACCTAAGGATGCGTAAAGATATCACGAGTGAGTTTGGAAGTAAGGAATACTTAACTCCCCTTGAAAATTGGGCATCCAAAATGGGTACACTGGTGTCATGCCAAGAGAAATACATTTCTCATCAAGACCTAAAATCCCAACGTTCAAACATCCTAGAAAAAGTCAATTCTTCGGAGGTTAAACAATCTCTTTGTGATTGTTAGTTTTTATTCTCCTTTCTTATCTCTGTTTTAAAAAAAAAATTGTGTGGGTTAGTTTGTGTGTATATTTCCTATAAGTATGTATAGAGGTACAACTCCACATTTTGTGGTGTTAGCATTTTTCAGCAAGCATGAAGAATTGTCGAGGAGTAAAGATTCTAGGGGTCATATATATAGAAGTTGATAGAAATAACTCCCTATCTTATGTCATCCTAGGACTTCACAAAGATTTGTGTACACCTTTTGTAGACATCCCTTCCATCTTCTATCCATGTGGGATTCTTTCTTAGTACACCTAGCTGCCCGCCGGCTGATGGTAGTTGGTAATCAAGGATTAAAGATGGCAAGGGACTTTCATAGGCATGGATTGGATTGTCAAGTTCTTGGAAAGGTGGTGATGTTGATGCAATAACTTGTTGATCAATAGTCCGTTCCTTGGGTGGTGGGCTTTTTAGAGGTATTTGTGTAAATAGAGCCTAGCTTGATGTTGAGGCACTTGTAGTGTTTCGTTAGAACTGAAGGTTTGGTCTGACTCCCCCCCTCCTAAGGTGCATTCTATCCTATTGACAATCCAAGGAATCCAAATCTTTTGAGAAATTGCTGAGGAAGGTTCTATTTTGATTTGATTCTTCCCTTTGTCGATTTGGGCATTGTGAGTGGACAAGATTGAGGGTTTTCTTATAGATGTTGCTTTTGTTGATGAGGTTACGGTAATTTTCTTCCTTTTTTGGCACCCAAATTCATGTGTTACACCCTCAGTAGCCTTGATCTTGAAGAAGACGAGTTGGAATCCATCAAGAGCGAGAGGTAACTTGTGGCTTAGATTGATTTTTGTTGTGGTGCCTCCTCAATTTCTTGATATAGTGGGTTGGCAAGTGAGAGCTGGTGGAGAAGCTTTAGGGACCCACTTAAGGGTAGGTTGTGGCTCTCATCATTACGTGTTTTGGATTTCTACTTGAGCTAGTGAGTGATCAAGATAAGAATTTCATCAATGATGTTATAAAAAATCTCACTTGCACATTCATGATCGCACACCGCAAGTCAATGCCACATTACCCATAAGTAGATGGCCGTAAAGGGCACCAACAAGGTTCTTATTTTGATATTGACAAAGGTTGTTGAGGCTCGACACACTGACTATTTCTCTGCTACTAGGAGGTAAATAAAAAGCTTGATGGTAATGAATTGGGTGACCGGTTGTTTGTTTTAGAACAACTTGTAGAGGAAAGAAAAATTACAGTGTAAAACATGCTGACACACAGAAGGACCATAGAAAGAAGTGGTTTGACCAAAATCTCAAGGACAAGGAGATCAAGGAAGGAGATCTTGTACTTATGTATGGGATCATTTTACTGAAAAGAAAAAGTTTAAATACATTGAAAATGGACCATTTAGGGTTTGTGAAGTTATACCACACATCTTGTACTTATGTATGGGATCATTTTACTGAAAAGAAAAAGTTTAAATACATTGAAAATGGACCATTTAGGGTTTGTGAAGTTATACCACAAGATACTATACGTGTTGAAACTCTTGACAGAGTTGAGACTATTTGTTTCCTTAATTGTAGAGTAAGTTTATGAAATATTATGGATCTCTTATATTAACGAATCCTTACGTGCTTCTCATGGTGACAAACAAGTCCGCTAAGGAAAGGGCTGCCCCAAAAGAAGATCCAAACCCAAGAGGAGGCAAGGGAAAGACATGCAAAACTTGAACAACGTCGAGTACCAAACCTTAGACCTAGAAAGATGAGAAAAACTTCAACAACGTCGAGAACCAAACCTTACAACTACTACACAAGGTTATGTTGGAAAGGTAATTGACAACATAGATGATCACATTCCACCTCTTGAACACCCATTAAACTGCCTAGCCCCTATGGTACAATGTTCTATAATGTTATGCTTGACATGGGTGCTAGTCACAATCTACTCTCCTTTGCTACATGGAATCAGTTGGGTAAACCTCAACTTACAAATTCTAACATGATAATAGAGAGTACAAGTGCCGAAAGTACCAAAGTACTTGGTTTGCTTAAAACTATCATCTATGGTGGTTATAATGGGTTCTTGATTGGTAGGTTTTTGGTCATGCCCACATAACTTTAAAAGAACATGTCATTCTTGGATAGACCTCGATGATGGCTCAATGCGAAATCTATTGGGCCACAAGGAGTGTCTCATTAACAAATCCTAACCCTACACTTTCACACTCCAGGAACACTGCCTTCACATAAATGCGTTGGACTAGTAGTGGCAGCAAGAATTTGAATACTATAAGGAAAAATCCTCAATGTCAATCCAATCCAATGTCATTCCCTCCACATCGACATCCACTTCACCACCACAAGGTTCTTCATCTTCAAGATCCACATTTGCATCTACCTCTATAAAGAACTAGCAGGGCATCAGCAAAGTTTGTTCACAAGATACAACAAGGCTTGATGATCGACATAGAAAACAAATTTATTAGCAAGAAGGTAATGCCTAAATTTATTTATAGCATAGATCATTGCTAACCCTTCATGCTTAGTGGTAGTATCATGTATTTCAGCCTCATCTATTTGTACCAACTTTGAAAAATAATATAAAAGTCCAATTTGTGTTCCTCTGGCTATGCTAGGACACATCTAATTGTAAAATTGGATAGAGGCATCAATGTGCACATGGAAGAATCTGACATCCTAGTTAGGTGCTTGCAAAATCACAGCACTTGCCCCACCAAGGCTTGCTTCAGCATGTTATTATAAGCTTGTTGACACAACTTGGTCCATAAAAATACAACCAATAGCCTATACAAAAAGGAGGAGCTGTCTTGTTAAAAGACATGATGTGAGCTTAATCTTGACAATGATTAAATGAATCACATAATGGAGATGATTATCACATAAGAAAACTCACACCAATAGAACAACACATGCAACCACTTAGATAAAGATGAGATGTGACCAATGATGATGAATGGAATGTACTCAAGGGTTACCACTAAGCATAACATAAACATGTGCTAATGAAAATTATAAAGAGAGATTATTTCCACAAAGGACCACTTAGTATATAACCACTAAGCAAGTACACAAAGCATGGGCTCTACTCTCTTCACTTAGCTCTTGCTAGAATGAGTAGTGTGCCCTATTTATATAGGCTCATGAGAGGGGGGAACCTAGAGCCCTTGAATCTCTCCCCCTCCCTTAGATTTCTCACTTGACTCACCTAAAAGGTGATGCCTCAATCAAGGGAAAGTATCTACTAGACCTAAACTCAATTACTCTAGTAAATGAGCCTTCTAACCTTAGAACAAGATACTCTAAGGTATCACTAAGGATCTCACACTAAGGATGGATGCTAGATCACATATTTTCTAACACCCTCCCTTAATCAAGCATCTATACCATGTAGAGTGTGCTTGGATCAGGTTTACCACCACTAAGACCACTAAGATAAAAATGCCCCACAGGGCTATAAAATTTCATACATAACAACTGCTAGAATAATGTGTGAGGGACGTTTGCCACCTCCTTCTCTGGTTTCTTTGCCTTGTCCTTCTCTCTCTCCTTCTCTGGTTTCTTTTCCTTTCCCTTCTCTTTCTCCTCTTCATCCTTCTTTCTTTTGATGCAATATTTGATGATTTGTCCCTTCTTTTTGCAATAGTAGCAGGTCTGAGGAGCCTTGGTCTTCTTCTCTTTATCCTTAACTGTAGAAGAATAAATATTCTCCACTTGAACTTGTGTTAGAGAAGCTGAGGCCTTGGAACCCTCCATGTGGGTTTCCTCTAGAATGAGGGAAGAAGTCACGGAGGTAAGAGTATGATTGGTTTGATTTGCTATCACTGAGACCACACTGCTCATATCAAGGAGGCATGCTGGAGAGAAACACATAAATGGCCTCCTCTTCATCAATGGTGTTAATCCTATTTTGGAATAACAAGCATGCTCCTCCAATTGAGGACATTAATAAGTGTCATGAAACGGCACTATAAAAGTTGTACATTATGAGATATTGGCCACCCAAGGCCTAGTTAAGTAAGTTTTGGGTGCCCAACTGTGAATAAGGGCCAAATGTATATAAGGCATTTTCTCCTCATAAAATGAAAAGACACAATCCCCTTTTGTGCTATAGAGAGCTCTTCCTTGTGTCTTGAGAAAGATTGAGAGAGAGAGAGAGAGCATTCTAGCATTGTACGTTCCCTCTTGGAGGTGTGGTAGCCCATAACATTTTTGGTTCCGCTGTGTCAAGGAAACACCTTTGTTTCTTCCTTACTCTTGGAGTTTCAGCTCCTATTGTATAATATTCATGATTGCCTTTGCATTCTGGTAGTGCATTGTGTAGGAAATGAATGGATAAGAATTGTGTGAGTAAAAATCATGTAAAATTGGTTGTGTTTGTTGTGTATATGTGTGGTGGAGTGGTCTTGGAATAGAGCTTCACTATTTTTTCTAGTTAATTTTGATATTTTCATCATTGGAAGCATCAACGTGAATGAGCACGTTGGTGTTCTATTTTTCTTCTTTTCCAAAAACCCACAAAAATCTAAAAAATAAGGAGCCATTGACTGCACCTTGAACTTGTATTCCACTCCTTAGATGTGGCACAATCATTTTGGGAATGGTTGGATAAGTATTTTGCACCCAAAATGTTCACGTCGTGAACTGTTTTCTGTAACTTCATGCCGCGAATCGCTCCCAAAATCAACATCGCAATTAACATCGTAAATCACAAGATTACCTTGCCAAAAATAGGTAACCTTATCCTAACACCTCTGATGCCACGAGGTCTGACAAAATCAAGAATCATGAAGGTGCAAAAATTCGTTCTCACGATGTGAACGTTTTCAGAACTCCTCACGATATGAACCATTTTAGAAGACTTTCACGGCATGAACCCATTATTTTTCACGACGTGAACTTTTTCTTGCAAACTCTCGATTTAGTCCAATCCAACGCACAAGTTTGGTATAGTTAGGTTAAGGCTACGAAGGTCTAGAAAGGAGTGACACCTATAACAAGGACGAGGAATTATGACCCCCCAAGAACAAAAAATTTTGAACACGTGAAAGAGCAGAAGAATGTTCACGATGTGAACTGTTTTCTGACACTTCACGTCATAAACTATTCTCTGCAATCTCATGGCCTCAGAAATAAATCAGTAGAATCTGATCAAAACTAAATTGGGTCATCAAAGTAGCTTATCAAATCATACATACATGCACTTAAGATCTAGAAAGCTCATCGAAGATGATCTTACACCTGACAATAGTGCATCAAATCACCCAGGATATTCCTATCAAAAAAGTGTGGGTTCAGGTCACTCAGTAAAAGCACTCACTTGAGTGTCTTAAGGAACCTGACCTCCATAAACTAGTAGTGTGAAGAAGAGTCCATGGAAGAAGGGCTGAGGTACTCTGGGTTTGGGGGAGAGGAGAAACCACCCTCCCCAACCAGATCCAGTGGTATCATTGATATCGCCCGGGGATTTTTTGGTCTCCAAACCAACCATGAGACGAATAAGTGCAATCTGCGAGCATGGGTCCGTCAACTAGTGCTGGACTTGGTCTAAGACAAGAAGTGCCCATCCAAACGTCAAATTAAAGGCTGTTGAACATCGGCACCCCCTAAATGAGACGAGACATGAAAAGTGCAACAAGGACGGGTCAAGTATTCTTCCTCACTCAGAGGAAGTAGAGTTAGATCTAAGAAGGATCGAGGTGGAATGACAGTTATGAGAGTTGAGCTAAAGAAGACAAGAGCTTGACACTCGAAGGACGAGAGTTCAACTAAAGGAGATGGGAGGTTTAAACTTACTCCAATCATGGGGAAAGGAGCCGGAATTAGTCATGGGAAGAAGTGAGGGAGAAATTCCAAACTTAGAAGCCATAAATGAAGAGCCTAGAGTTGAGGAGGGGTTTGTAATCCTAGAAGAAGAGGATAATCTAGCAAGAACAGCAGGTGAAGTAAAGGACCGTCTATACACCAAAAACGATATTGAGCATATGATCAATCATCCTATGTTCCTACAAGACATGGAACTTTTAATTCTGCAAAGGGGCACATAGGCAACTAATGAATAAGCCACTCCAAGGTGCAGTGGGCAGGACTATCCCATAAACCGGAGATACCTAGAAGAGCCAACACAGGAAGAGGATGAGGTCTAGGAAGGGGGGAGCAATTCCTCAAAGACCAAGAGTGGATCCAACCATTGACCTTAATGCAGCCACAAGGACGGATCTGTTGAATATGGCTGTAGAGATGGGCCGAGGAATGGTCAGGGAACTAGGCACTGCTCTAGAATCCCAAGCCTCCCAGATGAAGCCACATATCATTTCCAAACTCATCCAAAAATACTTTGGGGAGACGGAGACCCTATCTAACATGTAGAGATTTTTGAATCCACATGCAAAACCTGCGGACCTGTCAGTGATATGATAATGATTCATGCTTTCTCATTGACCCTAAAAGAGAAAGCGCATCAATGGTTCTGAACCCTCAAACCCGAGGATAAGGTTAACTTCACACGACTCAAGAATGTGTTTGCACCCAGCTTTCCCAGAAGTGGTGATCGATGGAGCCCGGTGGCACAGTTGCACAATATCAAACAAAAGGAAATGGAGTCAATGAGAGACTATGTGTCTCGACTTAAGCACATAAATTCAAGGTGCAAACTATGAGAGAGGTTAACTGAAGATCAGTTATTGCCTTGCTTCTTCCGGAGAGGGGTTAGAGACTACAAGATGCATGATTAGCTGGTACTAGCCCGACAAACCACTCTAGATGCATGTTGCAAACTAGCAATTAAATATGAAGATAATATGCTAGAATTGCCGCAAAAACCAAAAGATGTTAGAATATCTTTAGCAACTACGGCTTCTCGTGTCTCGAGTCGCCAAGAAATTGGAATCGGAGCAAGCAAATCAGAAACATGACTATGGACGAGCTCAGTAATGCAATACTAGAGAAATTGAAGATAAAGGAGAGAAGAGAAACATCTGGGCATGGGCATAACTATATTTACCCCTGCAGGGAATTGGTGTGGTGCTCTATGTGCAGATTGAATCACACTACCACCGAATGTCCAGAATAAACAGCAAGGCCATTACTCTATTGTGCACACTTTGTAGAATTAGGAAATCATGACACTTCAATGTGCAAATATCCAAGATTCCAAAATGTGGCACAGCTACCAGTACCTAGAGCTCCATTGGCCTTACCAGCGCCACTTGGACAGATCACTACTGCTCCAAGACAACCCAACTCTTCCTATTTACCATTCCAGGTACAAGACGCTTCACCTCTACCACCACAACCACCATAGGCTAAAATCAACCAAGTATTGATTGGAGAGCCATCATAAGATGTTGATATGGTACATGAAGTAGAACTTAGCGGAGAGTACTATGAGGAAATTGCGGAGGTCACGCCTGAATTCTACGTCCTATAGAATAACACGCCCGTGCCTGTGTTTTAAACCATGGTACAGTGGAAGGGCAAGGACATGAACTGAAACATGAGGAGAGGACCACTACAATGTTTTGGCTGCGGAGGGCCACATTGAATCGTTGAGTGCCCAAACAAGAATATGGTTCATATGCACCAACCCCCCAACAAGTGACTACTACGCCCAATGACATGCCAATACTCACTTGTACTATGTAAGGTCCCTCCCAAGCCATGTATGTATGTGTCTCTTTTAATATAGATTTCAATAAGAAAAGAGAGTGTAATTAGAAAGAGTGAGACAATAAGGCTAGAAACATTAGAAAAGTGTTAGAATAAAAATATTAGCTCTAAAAATCCTAAAAGAAATAAGAACATAAGAATAGTTCTATTAAGAGATAAGTATCCCCAAAAATAGAATTTCGATTTTAGGTGATAAGAGGTCATATTTAGAGTACTTTTACACATTTAGAGTCCATGCATACTAAAAATGTGGAAAAACAATGTGTTTCTAAAGATGGCGCGTTTGTGGCTATATACACACGTTTTTGCCTATTCTGCTTGCGTTGGCTTGTAGACCAGATGCCTTCCCATTCTTTTGACTGGCTATATGACCATATTCTGAGTTTTTATCAGAGAGTTATGGCCGAAACAATTTGCTGTTTCTGTCAGGGTCTTTACATAGAGAAAACTGTGAGAAGACAGCAAGTAGCCTCAAGGTAATCCTAGAGTTTGAGATGCATATATCCTTTCATTCTTATCTAATATCTCAGAAAAGAAGCTTAGATTGCTATAGTCTTTCGGAGGAAGAGACCAAAACTCTATAGCTTTTCTTTTAGAGAAAGAATAGTATGCCGTAGCCCTGTAAGAGAAGGCTATTTTGCCATAGATCTTAGAAAGAGAGAAGAGTCACAGTATGAGTAAGAGGAGATAAAGCTTGGAGATGATTGGATGATTTCAATCATAAGAGAAGGTATTAGAAGACTCTATATTCTAAAGCTCTTGTTAATAACGAGCAAAGGCAACGATAAACGACAAATTTCTATAAGGTATATACATATTTTGTTTTTCAATTATATATCATTCTTAGGGGTTGATGTATGGCCCTGGCTTCTCTATTGATTGTTACAGTGATCTATTTGATTGATTTACTATTTAAAGTTTGTATTCTTTTAAACAACAGCATATGCTTTAATAAAGAATGTCTTATCGCGCAATCTCAAGTTGAAATGCTAGAATCTTTGTTGTGAAAAGGATTGTTTTCTTAAAGAAGGTGATATGGATCCCAATCCTATGGTTTAGTGAGTAAATGGATTGTTATCTTGGTTAAATTAAGGTACAGGTACAACTTCTCCCTGCCTTGACGCTGCCCCGTTCTTGTGCTTGTGTAGCCGAACGGCGGAGACGTTAGTAAGGCCCGGAGTTGGCCCATGGTATCCCTCATACCATTGGGAGAATGAGGTTTGCCGATTGAGGCGAGTGATTGTGATGCTGCCTAGTTTTCTGAGGACCCAGGCTAGTGCGGTGAATTAGCCCACCCTAGTGCGCAGACATCCCTCTGAGGGGCGGGAGGATCGAGCGATAGAGCCTGAGAGGGCGACAGGCCGGCTTGAGTCCTCACCAGCGGCCGACGATGAGGTGTATGGTCCCGTAGGGTTTTGCCCATGTAGAGACTGGAAGGCCGAATTCTAGATCATCGGTGGTATAAAGGAAAAGAATAAGAGAGCCGGTTTGGCTTGTATGAAATTGATTCATGTTTAAACTTTGTTTTTATAAATCTTGTCTTTGGTATAATTGTATTGTGTAAAAAGGCTGTTTTAATAAACCTTGTGAAAAGGGCTTAATTAAGGAACATGTTTATTTATGTCAAACAGTGTGGTAGGATTAATTAGAAAACAAATTGACTCGTGAGTAGGGTGGAAAGTGGGAGGATGGAATGCCCCGACGGCACCATCCTACGGACGGGTGGACCCGATTAGTCGGGTAGCTTTCCAATAGATTAAGTGAAAACCCTACGCGCTAGATAAATAGGTTCTTGGGTAACTCTATTCTAGAAGACTAGGCCAGCGGCTGTGCCTTGCATGGATGAGGAAAAAAGCGTTGCCTCTAGAAATCAAGTCTTGTAGTTACCCAATTTATGTGATCAATTACCCTATGGGTGATTTGATTTTAGAAGACCACGCTCCCCTTGCGGGATAGAACTAGGTCTTACCTATGAATCGTATCCTTGAATCTCTGTATGGTCAAGGTGTCGATGAGTAGGAAATTTTCTCTAAGATAAGACTTAGTGGACTATCTTAAGTGTTTCCCCTATTTTTGGAAGGGAGGAACCTTACATACTAAATGTGGTATTGATTATTTGATCAAGGATTATCCATATCACACAAGTGGTTTGACTTCCACTGCTAATCAAACCACCATCCAAACCATTAGTGTGTGCAGCCTGGAAATATCACACCACTCAATGTCCTGACACAAGCCCATAGGGGACAAGGGGAAGAACCGAGAAGATTCGACCATTTCCAAAATTGGTCGTAAAGAGGAGTGAAAAAAGTGGGTAAGGGCAACACAAGGGTCACAATCCAAGATGGATTCGAAGAAGATACTATCGACACCAGATTCACCCATTGAAGAGAACAAGGGGATCAAAGGATCAACCGCAAAGAGCCGGACCTAGAGGAGCAAAGGGAGAAACCCTTAACTCCGAAAGGAGTCAGTGAGTACCCCAATGCCGATGAAGAGATAAGAAAGCTTGAAGATGCTAAGGCCTTATCAACGGCTTCATGAAGCCAAGCTAAGGGTTAACCAGGTCATCAAGGATACAATGTATCCACGAAACGAGCCAACAAGGGAAAGGAAATTGGACGTACCTACTCCTATTCCAGAAGTAACAGAAGAGGGATCTCAAGCATACACAATGTCCAGAATGTTTAAGGGAAAATGTGTTGGGTGATTCCATCCATTCCTTCCCTATGGATGAACATGAGACACACACGTGGGAGGAACCCTCAATCACCAAAGAACCAGAGATATCGGAAGTCTCACAGCTGTACTGTACACGCCTGTACAAATGCCATTGGGGCAATTGTTACGCCGTTCACCAACCCTATGGACAGACATAAAGGAATGGGTAGAAGGTGGACTAAATCCAGCTGAGACTATAGAGACGATTCTGCCACCTCTGAGAGAAAGAACCTTAAGACACACACAAGGAAAACCTGAGTCGTCAAGATACCAGTTAATCAATTGGGATGTTATTTACAAAAGCGATGATACAAATGCTACAATCCCGATTCATCATGGCAAATACCAGGCACTGGCTATCTTGGATGGTGGGGCGGGGGTTAGCATCATCACAAAGAGTTACTAGGAGAACTGGGGAAAATCCGATCCAAAAAGGGTAGATCTAATCGTTAAAATGGCTGACAGAACATCTTCAAGGCCCATTGGACTTCTGAAGAATGTAAAACGCAAACTCTTTACATTTTGCTACCATCATACATTTGTGGTAAAGGACTTCTTGCACAAACCTAACTCATATGACATAATATTGGGGAGACCCTTTATAAGGGAATCCCAATTAGTGCATGATTGGGCATTAGATCATGTGTATGTGCATAGGGATTCACAAATTTTAAAGATAGATATGAGAACATGGAAAGCATATCCCATGGAAGGGTAATTATTCGTTAATGATTTGGTCATAATGTAGCGGACCACATCTGTATAAATATGCCAAACCACAGTGGAAAATTCCAAGGAAGAAGAAGAAACGGAAATGTATGCATCACTTCCTCCTTTGGACTTTAGTGAAAACTAGATGCATGTGCTAGCTACCATAGATTTGAAGCAACCTAGGGGAACCCAGTATGTGGAATCTAGAAATGTACATCCCTACGACCTCTCTCTGTATGGCTAAGTGGCAAACCATTGTGAAGAATCAGAAGAGGAAGCCTCTAGCATAGAAGGGATCATAACACAAGGCCGTACCAACGCTCAATGCCTCAAAAGATGGCGAAAACAGAAACGATATATCACCCAACGAAATGCCCTATTACCAAAGAAAACCTATGGATGCCTAGTGGTTGAGATACCTTGAAGCCACTAAGGTACACGATGAGTTTTCTAAGGATTGGAGTGAGGAGTTGAGTAAGATATACCTAGAAGGAAGACACAAGGAGATAGTCACCCTTCAAGAGCCAGAAACACCTAAGCTTACAAAAGCTGGGCGTCAAAAACACAATAAAGCTTTGGCAAAAGATGAACGTGAGGCTAGAAAAGTTATGGCTAAAACAAAAATTGAGAATGAGGATAAACTAAACTTGCTCTCTGTACCAGACCACTTTAGAACCTACACTGTTGATGAACGGAAAGTGGTTCGACTAACGGCAACAAGGTTAAGGAGGATGGGCTATCCACATCATACGATGGCCCAACGAAAGTCAAGGAAGTTGACATTGCGGGACCAGGGGGGAGGAAGCTAGACCCGTATACATTGCTAAGGACTTGACTTCGATTGAAGAAGATGAACTCGTTGCCTCCTTAAAGAATTTAAGGACTGTTTTGCTTGAAGGGACAAGATGCTGATCACCCCTATTATTGTAAGACAACCCTTCGAAAAATGGGGAGTAGATTTTGTTGGACCTATTAGTCCCGTAGCACACCCATCACAAGCCCGATATGTGATCGTGGCCACAGACTATTTCACCAAATGGGCAGAGCCTCGAAGCGAGGTGATGCACGAACAACAACAAAATTCCTATATGAGCAGATTATCTCAAGGTTTGGCTGCCTATTAGAATTAGTTAGTGATCGTGGCTCACATTTTATTAATGAGGTGATCAATCATTTACTTGTGGGATTCTTACTGGTCCATTAGAAATCATCACCTTATTATCCACAGGCTAATGGTCAAGCAGAGAGTACAAACAAAATTTTGTCTAATATCTTGACAAAAACCTTGGAAGCAAGACGGACGGACTAGGAACATAAGCTGACAGTAGCCCTATGGGCATATCGAACATCTTATAAGGTAGCGGTGGGATACACTCCCCTCCGTCTAGCTTATGGTGTTGAGGAAATAATGCCTATGGAATACCTAGTTCCGAGTCTAAGGATTGTAGTGCAAGAACGTCTGATGGTGGAGAATGCATTAGCTGAAAGGCTAATTGACTTAGAGAAGCTTAATGACACCAAGCTAATAACATCGCATGGACTCATGGTTGAGAAACTACGTAGGAAGCATTGGTTTGACAAAAATTTGAAACAAAAAGAACAGGAAACAGGGGACCTTGTCCTCATGTATGGTGTAGGAAGCACCAGGAAAAAGAAACTCAAATACAGAGGCCTAAGACCCTTCTAGGTGTCTAAGATCAGACCCTTCTAGGTGTCTAAGATCACACCTCAGGGGTCGGTTAGAATTGAGACAATTGACGGCATACAGATGGAGGGTTACATCAACTCAAAAAATATTATGGACCACTGACCCAAGAGATGCTCTTGCAAGAACATCTCTTAAATCAACAAAAATAGCTCGCAAAGGAAAAAATCCAGCAACAAGCTCAGGAAGAGGCTAAGGCAAGGGAGGCCAAAGCTAAACAATTACTCCAGAAGAGGATGTTACACATCAACATGGCTTCCTTGACTCTCTCGGACGAAGAGGAATTGAACATTGAGCTAGCACGACTCAGGTTGGAACTCTCTACAGCTAAAGGCCATGCAACAAGCATTGCACTAATAGATATGAGATCAAGTCATAATTTGATCTCATATGAGACATGATAGGAAGCCTTAGATAGGCCACACCTTGAAACCACTAATGCACAAGTACGCAGTGTACACTTGATAACTACGAAAGCTGAACATTTCTATTAGAAATAATTCCTTGGTTGGGAAAGTGCGTGTCATGCTTGCAGGTTCCATGGAAGAGGAACTGATTCTAGGACGATCCTGGATCTGTGCCAACAAATGCAATATCCAATGGGAGAAGAGGACAGCATTGTTGAATGAGGGCGACAAGGTCATGTCCATACCCTTATGGATCCTGACAAATAGAGGAAAATAGATCATGATTGATGAAAAAACAACACCGAATACAGTAACATCAACTCATAAAATAGAACAAGCATCAGTCCCACAAAGCCTACACAAACAATACCCAAAGTCATAGGGTACACAGAAGTGGGTGCCCAAGGTTCAACTCAAAGACCAACCCCACAAGAAGGAGAAGAAGAATAATATGGGGACAGTAAGAAAAATCCACAAAGGAATCATAGAAAGAATGTGTAGCTTGTAGCTCTTAGAGAATGCTCAATTATACTATATGGATAAAGCCCATGGGATTGATGGATTCTTTCTAAAGCACCAAAAAATGAGCCATTCTCTAGGTTGTTGATGGGTTGTGTGTAGCATATAGTTGAAGTGATGGGGTGCCACACCCTCTCCTTCAATTACAAGCTATACATGATTCCAGTTCCATTAGAAGAATCTGTATGATGGAATTCTCAAAAGAAATAAAGGTTTTCACATTTTTTTGCATTTAAAATAATGTATGCCAAGCACTCAACTCTATCTTTATTGAACTCTCCAAAGCCATATTCTAACTCTCTAGTAAATATGTGAGTGAAATGACAATTGTTACAATAAATAGATAAATTAATTAATTAATTAAGAAAAAGGAAAGAAAAGAGAAGACCAAGAAGAGTGCCATCACCATGTAGGATCCTAGTAGGTCTTTGGGACACTAGTAATGATACTTTAGACCGATGCCTTGATTTTTCACGGGGTGGAACCCTGTGTTTTGCTCCCCTAGAAAACCATTGCCATACGAGTTTCTTGCGGTTCATAGATACTCTTAGCGGAGGTCTTTGGGCCATTCCACGGGGTGGTGGCTTATCTTGATTTACTGCAAGAAAAAAAGCACTAAAAATGAATCTCTTTCAAAACAAAAACAGAATTTTGCTATGTAAATAACTATCTAATCACAAGAAATTTTTCTTGTAGAGTTAGCATCTTGCTTTAGATGGTTCATGTGCATCATTGTGTTTTTAGATTGCGGTCATAACCATAGGCATACTCTTGCACGTTCATTGATAGAAGACTTTGTACTCTTATATAAGTTAGATCTGCATGAATTTTCATCTTTGTAGCATCTTTGGGAAGTTTGACCAGTCTTATCTCCATTATATGATGACTACATCGATGAATGCTCTTTTTTGCTAAATCTTGCTTGTTTTCTCAAGAACACCTTACTTGTTATTTTTGTTGCTATACATATAATGCTAAGCTTCATGTTGCTTTTCTCATGCAGTCTTTATCGGACATCTTCTGAGGATGGAATCTACATTATTAGAAAGGGGAGTATGTTAAATCATTACCAGAGACATCCATAACGTCGACGCACCGACCAGCTTACCATCTTCAATAATTTTGGTCAAAGTTGAATGTGCTTATATTGTATTATTTTGCATGTGCGATCATTGCTTTTCTATTAAAAGTGTACCATGGGATCTTAGGTAGAGAGTACTACTTTTGTGGATTAGGTGTTTGCACAAGCTAGAGTGGCCAAATGAGCCCTAGGACCTAATTTTTAACTTTGGTTTCCCAAGAGTGTAAACCCTAGAATCCACACATAAAAGAAAAAATTTAATTCTCATCACTCATTTTCTTATGCTAATTCAATAGAGTGCTCTTCTTCTCTACTATTCTTATGCTATTGCTTACTTGCTTGTTTGAGCTGTTATGTGTGCTTGCTTGCTTGTATGTGAGAGAGTGAGTGTACGAGATTGAGTTGTGATGATGAGGAGGGTCAAGCTTCAATTGGAGTGCAACGGTGGCATGACGACAGCGGGGCAGAGTGGAGCTTTTGGGTGCTTCTGCACACGGGGATGACATGCTCCCTACGCGAATACTAGATAACTAGCTTTTATGAGGTGAGTGACACATCTTGACCATGCATTTGTGTGCTAGGCCAAGACTTATTATTGGTTTCTCGGTTGAGCTATTGTGGTCTCGAGTGTAGAAGGGCAAAGATCCATGATATTGGTTGTTTCTTGCACTCTTTCCATGGTGCTAGGGCTTCCCATAGATGTTTAGAGAGAGGTGTTAGGGTTAGTAGAGCTGAGAGATGGTATATTTGTAGTTTTCTTGAGTGTTTGCAACATGAAAAACCAATTAGAGTTTTCATGAGCATGACTATACAAAGTTATTCATGTTGCTCATTTTTTATTAGAGGCAAGGAAATGTGAATAGAGACACTCAGGGGCATGTTAATGTTTACTTTTTAGCATTTTCCCCTTCCTATGATGAGGTTGGTTTGGCGTGAAAGCCAGTTAGGTTTTTCATAGCGTGAAAAACTAGACTGGTTTGACAAAAGATAGGAGAATGATGAATATAGATGAACTTAGAGCATATTTTGTTAAACAAGACATAGTGTGGTTTTCTAAGGGTTGATGAAAGGAGGAAAGCATTATGCCATGTATATGATAGACATGTAATGCCGTGTATATGATAGACATGACAATACTTTAAAGCATGACAAGAAGAAAGTGTAGAGAGACAACAATACGTCACATATATGACAAACACGACAATACTTTAAAGCATAACAAGATGAACTCAGAGCATATTTTGTTGAAAAAGACATAGTGTGGTTTTTTGAGAGTTGATGAAAGGAGGAATGCATTACACCATGCATATGAAAGATATGACAATACTTTAAAGCATAACAGGAAGAAAGTGTAGAGAGACAACATTTAAATCATAGCCCAAGTAGCCCACCTACCTTGCAGTGTTGATGACTATGGTTGGATGATGATGATTTGAGCAAGCAATTGATAGCTTATAGGCATAGGTGATAAGTAGTAGAAGGCAAGATAGAAGAAAAAGTGAAAAGATAGGCTAAAAAATCAGGGACTAGCAGTTTTAAATATGGATCACGAGTGATATTGGGTTGTAGATTCATTAATACATGAACAACATTTTCATGGCCATGAAAAACCAAACTTTGGTTTTTCATGGCATGAAAAAGTGAGATTTTCATGTCAATTTTTTAAAATTGTTTCATAGTTTCGACTAGATGCAGGGTCTCCCCACACCTTTTAGAACCTATTTATTACCTTAGATGACCTTTTTGATGCACTTTTTTTTAAATCATATCTCAACCTATCAACTGTATATATCTCTTGGTAGACGTTTACACTTGGATCATTGCCACATGTTCTTAACTATACTTGGGCTCTTCATCACTAGGTGTAACAACAATTGGGATCCCAAACTCCGCATTATTAAGGCTTTATCATGAACCTCTAGACTCTAAAACATTAGGCATCATAAAAGAAGGTAGATCTTCCTTCTCTTTTCCCTTCTTGTATGATACATGTGAACTTACTGATTTTTCAACACCTATAGTACCACCATGTGATATGTCATAATGTCTAACATTGTGCCTCAACCTACCTAACCAAGGTCTCACAATAGGCTTGCTTCTAGAGGACTCTCCTAGTCTACTAAGTGTTTGTGATTGTTGCTGCTCCACATTTTCATTTGAGGCACACATCTAATTGCTTGCTTCATTCTCCATATAATTCTTCATTGGTGTATATCCATCTCATCAAACATAGCATCCCTGCTTACTTGCATCTCACACATAGAGGGGTTATAGTGTTTAAAACCTTTCTACTCAAAGGAATAACCAATTAATATACATTTTGTTTCCTTTGGGATCCAACTTACTTCTCACCTCATCTCATACACGTACATAAGAAATGCACCCAAACACTTTCAAGTGTGCTAAATGTGACTTTTGTTCTTGCATCATGCCTTGTAATGGGGAACCTATTTATGAGATATAAGTTGTAATTGCTAATAATTTAGTCCAAAAATAGTGAGTCATCCCTTTCTCACTCATAAATGCACGAGTAACTTTTGAAATGTGTATGTTCTCTTCCTTGCAACTCCATTTTGCTGCAGGGTGTACCCACATGTAAATTGCCTCTTTATCCCATACTCTCTTAAATAGTCATTCACCACATTGGATAAATTTTCTCCCCCACAATCTAACCTTAGGCATTTTATGTGCATGCCTTTGTCTTTCTCTAACATAGCTTTGAAGCTTTGAAAGTGAGTAAGCATCCTTTAATTAATGGTGACTTAATTGGTCCCAAGCATATGAGTGTACCACATCCAAAGGTGTTTGCCTAATCTACATGCTTCACATGCTTTATACATTCCATCCACCTTGAACATTGGTAACATTGGCAAACATGTAATAATGTTCCTGGCATGTCATTTCCAATGTCTATGCTAAATAATAATGTCTACAATCACTTCAGTACCATGTGTAAACATTATAGCAACATTCACGTCAAGTATGCTTGCATCCAATGTAAACATTTTGCTAACCCTATTTCCCTTTGTAACCAAGTGATATTGGTTATTGTATTCTTCCACATAACATCAATGAGGGTTAAACCTCACTTGTAGACCCTCAATCATTCGACCAACAAAATTTTTCCAATCCCTCTTTCTCTAAATCACTCACCAGGGTCGTTCATGTGGTTAGAGGCACCAAAATCACCATAACATAAATCTTTTAGAGTTGGTGCATCTATAGCTTTGGACGAACTAAGAATATATGTGATACATCATAAATAACTGCTCATTTTTATCTTTAGCCTATTTTTACTTTAAATTGCAGAGTTCCCTTGCTAGCTTCCTAATTTTTACGTCATTTTGCTTTTTATAGTAGTCCCTTGCTGTATGCCTTTGTTTTTCCACAATAGTAGCAGTTTATGCTATTTCCACTTTGGTTTCACTACCATCCACCTCAGCCTCCTTGGCTCTCCTTGCCTCCAGAGTGGCCTCCCCTATCTCTAGAGTGGCCTCTTCCACTTGTTTGTGATTGAGAGGCCTATTGTTGTTGTGTCCATGACTCTTATTATTATACCAAACAATCTAGATGATGAGGATATGTTTCTAGCTCTACATGTGTCTGAGTAGAAGGCCTACTCTCCTGTATATTCCTAGAAGAAATTTACTCTCGACATTCATCTCCTCATTGATCACAAAATGGCCATAAGGTCTTGAAAGTTAGGAAAATTTTCCTAAATCTAGATAGAAGTTTAAAATTTGTCATAATCTTTTCCTAGCTCATTTAATGTGACAAACAATAAGTCACCATCATTAGCTCATGCTCCAATAGAGTTGAGGTAATCAAGCCCTTTAAGCATCAATAAAAAATCATTGATACACATAACTTTCCCTTTTTCATGTTATGCATCCACTTCTTTAACCAAGGTATCACATGCATCTTTAGGTGTTGCTACATCTTGTATGTGACTAATCATAGAGTCTGACACACTAATAGAGAGCCAACACATGACATTTTTGGGGCCCTCTTATGTTGTGCTTTAAAAGCATGAACTTGTTATGATGTATTTTCTTTGAGATTCTCTAACTCCTTCTCATCACCTATAATGAACTCCCAATATCCTTTTCCCATGAGGGAATTTGGCATCCTAAACTTCTATGCATGGTAGTTATTCTTGTCCAACTTCTCACTCACAATGTTGCTAGATAGACTATTGTTCACCATATTTACATACAATAACTCTCATCTAACCAAAATGACACTTGCAATACATTTTGTACTCAGAGAACTCTTGTAATCGTTGCCTATTTCTTGTACAATGCTTAATCATCTCATAATACATGCGTGCACAATACATTCACAAGGGATTCATCCTAGATTGCTACCACATGATCTTGGGGTGGGAATGTTGGAGCAAGAATCGCCATAAGTATTCCGTCAAGACCATTATAGGTGCTCGCCCAAGTTGTAGATTTGGCATCATTGCTTCATTGCTTGATCATACATCCTTTTGGTGTGGTTATCTTTTCTCTTTGATGTAGAATATTTGTGATGTTACTTGTTAATGCCAAAATGTTTTAACATTCATCACATGTGCCTACAATATTTAAAAACACACTTCAATTCATTGTCAACATATTGAAATATAAAAGAAGTTTACAAGATAGGATCCTTAAAATAATTATTTACTATATTTTCAAGATAGGATCCATAAAATCATTCTTTACTAGTGTGTAGATAAATGTCTTTAAAGTTTTCTCTATTAGCCCTAGACATATAATAGAAGTTGCAAGATAGGAGCTTTAAAATAACTCTTTACCAATGTACATAAATGTCTTTAAAGTCTGGTCTCTAATATCCCTTAGTGTTTTCTAGGATAGTCTTTGTTGGTAACTTTTCTTCAAGCGTACACCAAGTTTTACGCACAATGCAATAAAGAAATAATTAAAGTGGTATACATGTCTCAAAGTGTCCTACAACATACATATGATTGTTATTTTCAATTTAGTAATCATAAAGTAGGAATGACTCTTATATAAACCAACCATAAAGTAGGCATGATTGTTATATAAACTAGCCATATAAAGCAATTAAAATAATGTTATTTAGTAGTTAAATAGCACTTACAAGACTACTATTGCATAGGAGCATGACTACTTTATAGTAGGTATAAGTCTATGAGAAATAATGTACCTATAATAGTGTTTGTAATATCAATATTGTGGCTAGCACAATAATTAAAATGTAGGGTTTAGACTGCTGTGATAGTAGTCATAATGACTACACTACATAACAAAAATAGCTATACATGTAGGGTCTAGACTACTATGATACCAATCAAAATGATTATGTTATGATAGAAAACATGAGGGTGAAAGGTGGTACAAGAAAAGGGCCAATTTTTTTTCACCTTTTTGGTACTTTGGGGGGGGGAATTTGAGGGTAAAAGGTTTGTATTTAGGAACTATTTTTAAGATCTTTGAGAATCTTTTGTGCAGTACCACCCCGTGAGAGTAGTGGTGTCATGAGTGGTGGTAGTGGTTTCAATTTTTTATTGTTTTTGCTCATTTCTGTTTGAACTAAGCGGGCGTCGTCTGGTCGCACCATATCTCTCTCTCTCTCTCTCTCTCTCTCTCTCTCTCTCTCTCTCTCTCTCTCTCTCTCTCTCTCTCTCTCTCCCCCCGCATTCGATTGTAGCAGAGCTGCTCTGCTCTAGAGCAGTCGTCTAGCCATGAGGACCCCAAAGGCCAAGGGAGCTGCTGCCAGCAGAGCGTCACCTTCAACATGCAAACCGAAAGCGAAGGCAAAGGAGGGCATGGTGCCTCCTGGCAGTAGCAACAAGAAGGGTGCTTCCACCACACCCCCCCAACAAACAAAGCCGGAGCACATAGCCAGTCCCAACACAAGGGCAAGTGCAAAACAGTGCAAGGTCGACTCCGAATGGACCTCACTCCTCTTCGACGACGATGAATCAAAATCTACCAGCAAGTCAAGACGTGGTACGCTATTCATTGGCATATGCATGTGCTAAGTAAGTGGTGCATGTTAACTCCCTGCACTGACATTTGAAGTTAAATAAACAGTACTATATTTGGGAGCATCACCTTCAACATGCAAACCGAAAGCGAAGGCAAAGGAGGGCATGGTGCCTCCTGGCAACAGCAACAAGAAGGGTGCTTCCACCACACCCCCCCAACAAACAAAGCCGGAGCACATAGCCAGTCCCAACACAAGGGCAAGTGCAAAACAGTGCAAGGTCGACTCCGAACGGACCTCACTCCTCTTCGACGACGATGAATCAAAATCTACTAGCAAGTCAAGACGTGGTACGCTATTCATTGGCATATGCATGTGCTAAGTAAATGGTGCATGTTCACTCCCTGCACTGACATTTGAAGTTAAATGAATAGTACTATATTTGGTACTTTGCAGTAGCAAATTTGGTACTCTTTGAGTACCACAATTGGTTCTGTAGGGCATCAGCTCACATTAGACACAATGTCGGGCACCACATTTAATCTATAGGAGTCAGCAATTCTCTGATTTGTTTTGAACACATTTTAGGTAAGAACAAAATGGAGGAGTACCCTCAACAAACCAGGTTCTATTACATGGCACAGGACCTGCATGAAGAGTACGGTCTCAGTCTTGAGGGTAAACTCTTCAAGGACTTGACTGATGAGGACATGCCACCCGAGCAATGGTTAACTGTATTCAAGTTCAAGTACCAAAAGAACATCAAGATCTATTTAAACCATTTGCAGCCACAACTGGTGGAAGACTGCAGACTTCTATTCTCCAAAGTTTATTAGGGGCCCCCTTCATGTGGTGAATTGACCAACAAATTTGCTACGTGCTACGCTTTTGAGAAATGCCATGCAGCGAAAAAAGACCCAGCAGGGCATAAAGTAGCATGGGCCCGGTTTGGGGAAGGAGTGTTGCAGATGATATCATCTAGGAGTGGCGGGCTTGAGCGTAAAATTGAGGCATGGAGGAGGCAAAATGCTTCCTCTCCTGGCAGTGTCCTGCATTCAGATAAGAAGGCCCGGATGACTCAAAGTGGTAGTAATATCTGCACAGAACCAGAGAATGCTGGCAGAGGGGTAATTGCTGACTACCTACCTGATTTAGAGGCATTGCTGCAAAGACTGGCAGACCCAGTGTCACATCCAGGATGGTCAAACCTCAGAAGCCTGAAGGCCTCTATTCAAGCAAACAAGGACTAGCTACTAGTATATGAAGGTAGAAAGGACGTGGCGAAGAGTTTGATGGAAGACATCGATACCCTGGAAGCACGCATTGTTCAGCTTCAGCAACAAATCCCTGTTCCGGATGAAGAGATCAGAGAGGTGGAGGATGAGCTGGGAGCAAGTCGGCTGGTTGCGACGACACGGGGTTTTCAAAAATATCCAAAAGCTCCAAGCGGAGGTTGAACAGCAGGAGGTATTGTATTTCTGGCCTATTGCATTGTGTTTGACTGTTGATAGTGTTTAATTTGCACATGGTTTGGCAATTTGGCATGTTTCACTTCTTGATTGGTTTATCTGCTGACATTTTTGGTGGTTTTGGAACTTCTTGAATTGTTTTGGTACTTTCTTTACTTGTTTTGGTATTTTTTATAACACTTGGTGTTGTGCTGTTGCCTTTCTTGGTACTTAATGGTGCTTCTTTATTTCATTTGGTACTCTATTAAACTATTTTTGTGCTGTTTTGGTACTTTCAGGTTACTGAGTTTAGTCTAATAGAGCACCTTTGGTTGTCTTGGATAATTGGTTGCACCCATGACTGGTACTTTTGGTGCTTTGTTGTTCATTTGAAACTCTTTTGACCTATTATGATACTGCTTTGGTACTTTCTAGCTACAAGTTTTAAAGTCTTTAAGGTATTGCAGTTACATCTTGGGTTCAATGTTGGCACTAACTTTGGTACTTTTTGTGCTTCTTTGCTTCATGTGGTACTCTTTTGAAGTGTTTTGGTACTGAAGTTGATCTTTTATTTGGTCTTATATGGTAGTGCTAAATATGTCTTGGGTGCTATCTAGGTATTATCTTTGGTATTTTTTGTTTTCTTTGATTCGTTTGGTACTTTTTGCACTATTTTGGTACTAGTTTGGAATTTCATTGTGATAAGTTTTTGGGTCTTTTGGGTATTTTTGGGAGTCTTGTGTGTTTTTGGTACTTAATTGTACCAAATTATTGCTGTTTACAACTGTTTTGGCATAATTTACATGTTTTAGTACTGTTTAGTTACCTTTTGGTACTTTTTTGATACTGATTTGTTAACCTTTTGGTACTGTTTTGGTTTGTCATTGGTTTGTCTTGGTACTGTTTTGTTACCTATTTTGGTACTATTTTGCTACTTTTTGGTTTTGTTTTGGTACTGTTTTGTTTCCTATTTGGTGCTATTTTGCTACTATTTGCTACTATTTTGGTACTGATTTGCTACCTTTTTAGCACTGTCTGTAACCTATTTGGTACTATTTTAGTACTATTTGGTACTATTCTGCTACTATTTGATATTATTTTGGTACTGCTTTGCTACATTTTTGGTATTATTTTGGTAGTTTTTGGTACTTCATGTACCAATTTTATGTTGTTTAAAACTATTTTGGTACAATCCAACCTTTTTTAGTACTGTTTTGGTAGTTTTTGGTACTTCATGTACCGCGTCTGCACCGTCTCCACCCACGTCTATCTGTTATGGGGTACGTTTCAAAAAAAAAGACTAAAGTATAACACCTCAGGGAATTTTCACAGCTTAATATTTCTCCTTTATTTCCTTTTTGCCCTCTTTTTCTTTACTCTTGTTCTACCAAGCCTAGGTGGTGTCAAGGACAACCAATTTTGTACCACCATCCCTTGCTTTCACCCATGATTAATTTTTAATAGAAATTAGAATGCAAGCTTCAGAATAGCAATATTATTCATAAATGAGTCCATGAATAATTGAGAGTTTAGGAGATCGCATGTATGCAATGACCTAGGGTTTAACTGGATTTTGTCTCCTCTCCTCTCTGCCCATCATTTCTCAAGCCTTTCATTCTGCATAGGAGCGCCCCCCTCGCCCCCCCCCTTGGGTGCATGGGCATCGAGTGGAGGGATACCCCCCCTCTGCTTAGGGCATAGGGTGCTGGCTCTAGAGTCATGGTAGCGCACAGACCCCAGTTTTGTAGAGAAGATCAAGTCCCTTCTCACCAGCAGTTCCCCCTTGTGGCTACTAGACATGGATCCCAATTGAGAGGCCCTAATGAGATAGGACCAAATTATTGATGACTTCTTGGAAACCAAGAAGCAATTGGAGGAATCCAAAGCCAGAGTTGAAGAGCTGAACCTGTTGCTGCTACAAAAACAAGTCAAGGAAAAAAATGAGGCTTCCAAGATGGCACCATCGAAGGACAACATAACACCCACACCAAGTAATCCTCATTCTAGTAAACTAATGGTGTGCTTGCCCCCAGACTTGGTATTTTCATTGGAAAAGGATTACTTAGCTAGATGCTTGGTAGGCCTACTGTTTGGGCCTAGACCCCCTGTAAAGTTCTTAAGGAGGTGGGTTAGGGATAATTGGTCTGCTATTGGTATTCAAGTAGAAATCATCTAGGTCCTCCCCAATGGATACTACATATTTCTATTTAAAGACTCTGACATGGCCCTCAAAGTCATGGGCTCTAGCCAAAGATGTAGAGAAACATCCCCTTTTGTTTTTTCAGATGGTCGAAAGATTTCAATCCCAATGGTCCCAAACCCTTTGCCTGCTCGGTGTGGGTGGAACTCTCCAATCTCCCCTTTTACTCTACCCTTAGATGAAAAAGATTGTCTCCCCCATAGGCAAAGTCTTGGGCATGAGTGTTAGTGGCCTTCTTTCCCTAATAGAGAAAAAACCCAAAAATATCCATTATAGCTCCCTCAAATCCATAGTCTCATGCATGCTCTCATACAACAGCACACACACAACCTTCACCCATAAACGATCCCAATGCCCAACCACATAAGGTAGGTGGACACACCTCACTCTATAATGCCGGCTCTATAATAAGGTGCATCAATCTGCTGGCTTTGACAACTAGTAGCGCTGCTAATCCGGTTGTGGCTATCCAACCCACCAACACTTGGAACACCCGGTGGGTCGGATTCCTAGTCTGATGACTCGAATCCACAATCAAGGTCATGACAATGTCGTGCACATAATATGAATTTAGTTCAAGTACAATGCAACCATTTCATGGCAACATGCCAGGGCTGGGAACCCATCAGATAACAAGGCCATCCAGCCATGATCATGCAAAATGAAAACATAAAAGTAGGTTGTAACCAATATGTCTAGACTCCACTGGCACGGATTAGACATGGGGTAGGCATAACACTACCCATCAAAAAGATATGTCGATGAAGCTCCAGCATTCACTACATGCTGATATACCCCAAATGGCACAACACCGCGAGCTCGACTCAATGAACATGGCACATCATCTCCAAAGAAATCTACCAAACAGCACAAGAATGTGTGCATAAGTAGCAGTTTAAGCACTCTTTCCACATTTATTACATCATGCTGTGTAGGCTCATCAGGATCACTCAAACCTCATCAAGAACACTCAAACCATGCTCTACTGCATTCGACATACAAGCATAATCTGTATGATCCAAATCCTCTTCCAGCAAGGTCTCAAAACCAAGTTGCATCAACCTTTGCAAGGTTATCACTATGGACAAGCACACCATCATCGGAAAGCAACATGTCAAACCAGTCTATGTCATCATCTTCATCAAAACTAGAAACTGGATTTTTTGGACTATCTACACCATGAGGGAAAGTTGATGAAGGTTAGAGACATCCAAGGGCATCACCTAGCTCTTTTTGGCCTTCATGCTCCTTCCATGCTCTCTCAACCTTCAGCATAACCATCCCATCATCATGGCGAGAAATACCATATGGATCATCCAAATCTTCCCTGCTTAACATCCGAGCATAAGCTGCATTCCGGGTATTCACCTGCTTATCCATCCAAGGTATCTTGGCATGTGAGGGCTTTTCTGGGCTCTCTCGGCCACATAGCTCATCCACTACCTCACCCTCTTCCTCATCCATGGGTGCATGCTGCAACCCGTGTTGCTCATCCATCCGAGCATCCACAAAGCATCCATCCTGCTCATTCATGCGAGCAACCACCATGTATGTATCTTGCTCCTTCATTTGAGCATGTATCCGGTAGCCATGCTGCTCCTCAAGCTTCATCTTTGGTGTCATGGGGCTATCTAGCCACCTTTGCTCATGTAGATCAGAATTATCTTTGATCTCAAAAAGAGCTTGCTACTCCTCAATAGGTTTAAGGTTGCATACAGGCAATTCAGCCTTATCATGTTACTCCAAGATAGCCATAACATCCGAGAAATCTCCCTACCGGTTATCTTTGTCCATTACTGTTCCTTCCACCATCATGGCACATTGCTCTTGTTTGAAGCAATCCAATGCTTGCTTTCTGAGCCCTTTGTCAGCACATTCAGAGATAAGGACATTTCGGGAAGACTACCTCTTGGACTATTAGTGTATCAAACACCTCTTGTGCTCCTTCAAGAAACCCACATTTGATGAGAACCTTCTCATCACTTGGAATTAGATCCTCTCTTGAACATGAGAATATGGGGGTTCAAGGCAATGCACATTCAAGGAAGTGGCTTGGACATCTCCGTCCTCCTCCCCCTTCCATGTATCTGATGACCATGACTCTATGGAATGCATATCACATAGAGCTTTCCACTTGGCAAGTATATAGGCAAGATCCCTACCACCTCAACTAGGATTTTGAGCAACTTTGACTGCATATTCAGATTTTGTTCGGTTCTTGTGGGAAACCTCTACTGATTCCGCTTTGTTTTGTCTGGGCACCACATCTTCTGGATGAACCACCAGGTCCGCAGAATCACTATGAACCATATCATAGGCATTTACCACTGCTGCATGCCACTGGGACATCTCCGTGTGGGCTACTAGTGCCTTCGGGTTATCATCAACCAAACTAAAAAGGTCCCAGGTCAAGTCTTTCCCACATACATCATTTGCAAACAAAAGCCTTCTCTTTCGGATCATTTAGGAATTCTGCCATCAATTGTGCATAGGATGGGGACTTTGCAAAAGCTCACTTTGACGGATTGTTGGGTATAGGATTGGCATCCTCATATACATGATTGTCCTTCAACACACACAACAAGACAAAGCACCTATAGACGTGCACACAGACGTGTTTACTTAACTAAAAAAAAACTTACGGGCGCGTCTATTTGCACGTCTATTAGCGCATCTACAGACCCTATTTAAACAGACGTGCCTATAGACGCGCATATAGACATGCAAATAGACTCTCGGGGAGAAATCTTAAAAAATAGACAGACGCATGCATAGACGTATTTATAGATGCAATTATAGATGCGTTTGTAGACGCGCAAATAGACGCTTCTTGAACAGACAGACGCGTATATAGAGGTGCTACATAATATTTTTTAAATTTTGTGTGCTTGAACAGAATGCTGTGTATGTTGTGTATGCTATGTAGTTACAAGAATCCCATTTCCACATTGTGTAATTCAATTCTTACAGCAACCAACCGCATTTTAATTAGCACTCTTGCAAGCACATCTATAGCCGACATTAATTACAATTCCAAATAAAACATTCCAAAACGTTTAGTTACAAGGCATTAATTGATAGCTCAAAAAGTGCTTGTATGTACATATAGCACGAAGCTAAGCCACGTCATGTGGCTTCAAGTACCAAAAATAAGAGGAGTATATATAAGAGGCATGAAGCCAAGCCAGTGGCTAAGTACAAAAAAGAGTAGCTAGCACTACTTCTACGACTAATCTAAGTTCTCCACATCCTCGCTTCCTTTTGCGCTCCCTTCTCTGCCTCCTTCTTCCTCGTCTTCTTCCTCATCTTCTTGTGCAGGGTCCTGTAAACAAGGGATAACATATATCAATGTATGAAAAATCAAATCTTTATTTATAATATTGACATTATTTAATTACTTTCAAATACCTCGGGGGACTAGTCTCCAGTAGCCCTGCTCCTCAGTAATCAACCCGTCATTATAGAAGTGCCTCCATGTATCTCCTCTGCGATGGTGGCGGTGGTGGGCTGTCTCGACAGGAGTAGGGTACCTGCCCACGATATCAAGCTACAAGATGACACAATTTGTGGAGGGGTTAGTACAAAGAAACAACCTCCTAAACTACATAAACAATATAATTTGAGATCGATACTTACAAATTGGGCCTCCCATGATTCAACACCCCCTGCTCCAAAATGCACGCTTCCATATTGCTCCAGTTGGATCCTTCATGCCTCCACGTGCTTTAGACTGGGTTCCCCCTTCGCTGACTTCATTGCTTTCTTCCACTCACGCTTGTGAGCGGTGTGGGGTAGGCCCCTTGGTGGTTGACCTCCCTGGAGCCTGGCAAGCTCCGCTAGTGCATGCCTCTTAAGCGAAGATCTTTTATTGCTAAGTATCGAAACAATCTTTGACTTGGCCCATTTATCTGTGAACTGAACATTGGGGGGTTAGGATACCTAGAGCGAACAACAGCGAGGGTCTCATCAGCCAACCTCTTTGGTTGATCTTGTAGTGAATAAAGCAATCTCTGTAATTGTTAGCAATTACAGAGTGCATGAAGGCCATGATGTCCTTCCCCCGTGCATCCATCAAGATGCCTCATGTGTGAGTGATGTCATAGTAGATTGTACCATCACCTAGAGGCACGTCTAAATCATCTGAATCATTCTCGTCCCCACCAGCACCCCTCCCAAAGCATTGTGCCATGCATCCCCCACCGCTCTCCCTGCTACTACGCATGCTATTGTGTCGTGTCAAGCTAGTACGCTGGCCACTTGTAGCTGGAGAACCAAGTCTCGACTGCACGGGAGTATGCCAACAGCTCTGCGAGTCAGAAGGGCCTCCTGACGGCATGGGGGAAGGGGCTCGACTATGTAGTCGGCTGGGCTGTGTTGATTCCATTGGGGTAATCTCAGCTGGTGTGCGGTTGGGGTGGTTTGGAGTCTGTAGTGCCGACTCTTGGGGGGTGTTTAGAGTACCCATCATGTAGCCGTATAACTCCCCAGGACTAGGAGGGTGCCCCAAAAGGTTATATAACTCCCGAAAGATGGTCTCCCGAAGATCAGGTGAGGTTGAAGAGCTTCCTGGCCACATGATGAACTGGAAAAAAGAAAAAAAGAAGATTACTGATGAATTGAGAAGAGAAAAAGAAGAGAAAAAGAGAGAGAAAAGAGAGAAGGAAAGAGAGTAGAAAAGGCATGCATAGCGGGGATAAAAGAGAGGAGAAAGGACAGGAAAAGAGAGGAGAAAAAGAGGGGATAAAAGAGAGAAAAAGAGAGGAGAATAGAGGAAAAGAGAGGAGAAAAAAAGAGAGAAAAAGAGAGGAGATAAGAGAGAAAAAGAGAGACGAAAAGAGAAGGAAAGAGAGGATAAAAGAGAGAAGGAAAAAGAGAGGAAAATATAGAGTGCGATCCATTTTTTCAATCATGCTTTCCCTTTCCATCATTCATGCAATCCCCTTCTTTAATCATGCAATCCCTTTCCATCATTCATGCAATCCCTTTCTTCATTCATGCAATCACTTATTTCCATGAAAGGAGAGGAAAAGAGAGGAGAAAAAGAGAGAAAAAGTGGGGATAAAAGAGAGGAGAAAGGAGAGGAAAAGAGAGGAGAAAAAGTGGGGATAAAATAGAGGAGAAAGGAGAGGAAAAGAGAGGAGAAAAAAAGACAGAAAAAGAGAGGAGAAAAACAACGTCTATCTTCGCGTCTATAACAATGCGTCTATAGACGCGGCTATTTGTTTCCAACACAGAGTAGACGCGTCTATAGACGCGCTTTTAGACGCGCTCTCAGATGCGTCTATAGACGCGCTCTGACAGACAAATGGACTATTCTAAAAACTCGAAAGAGACATGCGTCCGACACAAAAGCAGAAGAGTTGTACCAAAAACATTTGTTTCAAAGAGAGCAAAGGACGAATCCAAAGAGAGCAACTTTCAAAGAAGATCAACCCTAAAGAGACTTACCTTGGATAGAGGTATGGAAGCTTCTTGTCCTTCTTCAAAGCTGCTTTTCTTTCTTCTCTTCCTTGTTCACCCTCTTCTCTTGTGTGCTTGGAGATGATTGTGTAAGCCTGGAGATAAGTGTGGGTGCTTGCAGATAAGTGTGGATGCTAGGCTGTGGATCTGTTAATAGCAAAGCAAGCCCGTTAAAAGTATGTGAAGAAAAGCAAGCACGCTAAAAGTAGGTTTGAAAATCGCATCTATAAAAGCGCATCTAATATCGCGTCTAAAACTGCGTCTGTTTTGTGTAGTGCACGTGTATATACACGTCTAAATGTGCGTTTAATTACGCATTTACAACACGGTTTAGATGCGCACCACACAGAACAGACGTGGTTTTAGACGCGGTATTAGACGCGCCACAGAGTTTTTAGATTAAATATTTGATACAAGAGCAAATTTTTTGGGTTGTTTATTTGTAGGATGTCTTCATCTTCAACAAGTAGCTCCAGTGAGGATGAATCCCTCCGTATCCACCATCGCGAAATGTGGTTGGAGCAAAAAATCAAATGTATGTGTGATCGATGTCGAGGAAACATGTATCGTGCATAGGATTACACTCAATCACATCTCAAAGTATGGAGAATGGGATGCGACCGTAAACATGGTAAGTGTTAAAGAGTTAAGGTTGAATGAGATACCTATGGGTGTTCATATGTTTGAGTTATGATCCCGTTTTAATTTGATACAGGATGCAGTGCCACACCCGCATATGTTGCCCTATGCTCGTCAGGAGGCAAAGCGTCGGTGATATGAGGTGGGATCTTCAGGAGAGGGACTGTTACAGATGCATGGAGTGATGGTGATAGTAGCCCTCCGCCATTACCTCATGAAGCCGTGGAGGAGGAGGCGTTTGATGATATGGTGCGGGATTTATATATCCATCAATCCGAAGGGAGGGATGATAGCATGAAGCAGGACGGGAGCAGGACGATCATAGCATCGACTCCACTGTTTGAGGGGTGCACATTCTCTGTTCTACGTGCCTCCCTTGAGTTACTAAACTTGCAAACCATCTATGGATGGAGCAATGCAAGTTTGAATGCATTACTCAATCAAGCTTTAAAGTCTATTTTGCAAACATGGTGAATTATGCTAGTGGGTCAATTACTCGAATGCTTTTCCTCATTTATGGTCTTCACGTGCAGGCTATTGTGTAAAATGCTTCCAAGGGAGAATAAATTACCAACCTCAAGAGATATGGCAAGGCAACATGTGACCTCTCTTGGAGGATTAGATTACAAGCGCATACATGCATGCGTCAACGATTGCGTTTTGTTTCGTGGACTACATAAGGATGCAAGAGAGTGTCCTACTTGTGGAGAGGCAAGATATAGAGCAGATCTCAAAACTTTGGACGTGCCTCGTAAGGTTCTGCGACATTTTCCCATAATCCCTCGCATCCAACATATGTTCAAGTGCAAAACCATTGCAGAGCTCATGTCATGGCATTCCTCCCATCGATCAACCGATGGCAAGTGGAGAACTCCCGCAGACACTCTTGCGTGGAAGCATATTGAAGACACATGGCCAAGCTTCAAGGAAGAACCTAGGAGCTTGAGACTTGGATTGGGTATGGACGGTGTGAACCCATTTGGTCTCAAAAGCACCTCTTACAATGTATGGCCAGTGATATTGGTGAATTATAATCTTCCACCCTCTATGGCGATTAAGAAAGGACATGTTATGTTATCCCTTCTAATTCCAAGGAAACATAAAGTCAAAAATCCTGATGTTTATTTGGAGCCTTTGATTGACGAGCTAGAGATACTTTGGAGAGGTATCGAGGTGCATGATGTGAGCAGGCCTCCCTCGTCACACGAGACTTCAATTGTAAAGCAATCTTGATGTGGACGATGCATGACTTCCCAGGCTATGGCGAGTGTTCAGGTAAGCATTGCACTTCTAATTATGAGTAGGCAAAGGATGTGGCACCCTAAACCCACCTTCAACTTTTAATTGCGTCTATTGTTCAGGTCTCACTACATCGGGTTACCATGCATGTCCTGTTTGTGGTCCTTTGCTTGTTGCCTCACGGGCAGACACATTGAATAAGGTCATCTATGAGAATCACCATCGATTTCTCCCACCTGATCATCCTAGATATGTTGCCCCTTGGAATGAAGTCCTCCCACAATCACTCACTGCAGGAGATTGTATGAGAATTTGGGACGGTTCCACGACTCCTCCACCACTTGGCATGAGCCGGTAAGGGTTTGTAACTATTGTGTGCTATATTGGCTGGAAATAAAGATTGCCCGCTAACACCAGCTTTTGTTTAGATACTCCATCTTTTATCGTTTACCATATTGGTCCCACCTCAAGATCAATCACCTGCTTGATCCCATGCATATCTTCAAGAATGTGGAATCTACCATTTGGGAACATTTGAATGGGACACGAGATTTCGTAGACATAAGGGAGGATCTACGTACCACAGGGAGGATGCGTGAAGCTTGGCCACAAGAGAGACCAAATGGGCGTGTTTTTTTACCTCGTGCACCGTGGAGGTTATCAAAGCTAGAGATGGTGGCGGTGAAGCGTGCTATTACTACAATTCGTACTTCCATTGGATGCATGAGGTGTTTGAAGGGGGCCTTTACAAAGAGCAAGAAAAGAGATGTAGAGCAATTATATGGCTTGAAATCTCATGATTGGCACAAGATGCTCCAAGTAAGTATTTTATGTGCATAATATCTTTTTCCTTTCAAATTTGTGAGTGAATTAGAAGCAACTAATCAACCATTCCTCATGTGTTTAGTTCATACTACCTACTAGCATTTCTCGTAGTGCATTAAAGGACGTGAAAGATTGTATTTACAAGATGGGCGAGCTTGTGAGGTACTTTACATGATACAAAATGTGATGCGTATCAATGCTCCATGATGCAAGGTGTTCATATTGCTAATATGGTGTACTTTTTCATTTCTAGGTATGTGAGCTAAAAGGAAATAGATCCCACCATGCTTGAGAATGCTCGAGTTATGTCAGTGGAGGTGGTTTGTTTAGTGGAGGAGACATTTCCACGTTCTATTCTCACAAGCCAACTACATCTCATAGTGCATTTGGTGGATGAGATTACTATACGTGGTACTATACATGCACGATGGTTGTTCTTCCTTGAGCGCTTCATGAAGACCTTGAAGGGTTTCGTGAGACAAAATGCAAGACTCGAAGGTAGCATGGCCGAGGGTTGGTTGCTACAAGAGTCACTTGTATATATTTCTGAGTTTCTTATTGATGTGGATAGCTCTCTCCCACGACTATGGAGAGATGATGAAGACCTAAGGATGACCTCTATTGTGCCAAGGGAAAGGACGCAACAAAGTAGTAGACACGGAGTTGCTTAATAATATCAACCTCTATTGCGTGCTTAATGGTGATGTGATGAAAAGATGGGTGACAAAATACGAGGATGCAAAGGCAAGAAGATAAGAAGAAAGGGCCCTCTTTTGTACACACCACGGATCTCGTGTGCCATACCCTCAATATCTAAGAGCACTTCCAAAGGATATTCATGTGGATTGGCTACTTGACGAAATGGAGAAAGCAGAGAAAGACGAGGGGATGCATATCACAATGGAAGAATGGGAGTATGCTAGGGGATGCATGAGCAAGGTTGGTATATAGAATGTTATGCATAAGTTAGGAGCTTTCAATAATTTAGATTGCTTATTCAATTGATTTTGTCTTGGTGTAGTGCACTATGTTCAATGCTATATGGTGTCAGGGCAAGCATTTTTGAACACAACGGATTGATGATAAGAGAAACACACAAGATTGCAGCATCATTGCTAGCTTTGAGGGAGCCAATGGAGCCATGGATGATTATTGTGGCATAATCCACTTAGATATTATTAAGCTTGACTTTCGATGCTTCTTTGTGTATGTTTTGGATGTAAAGTGGTTTAAGCACATGGTGGAAAGAGGCCCTAATGCAACAATCAAACGCCATGCAAGTGGCTTTGTAACTATTGACTCCACAAAGTTTTGGCAGAGTAAGAAGGACACACTAGTACTACCACAACAATGTGAACAGGTACTGTACACACATATAAAAATACTCACTTTTAAATATTTGATACCTTCGATGCAAGGAAAATAACATGATTGTATTTGTGTTTGAATTAGGTTGTCTATCAACCAATGGTGGATAATAATAGATGGTGGCATGTCATACCTATTATGCCACGTTCCAAAGTGATGTATAGTACATTTATGAATATGGAGCGTATGGAGGATGATCATGGCCATGGAGGTGATGATGACCGTGATACGAGAGAGGAGGATGATCAAGAGATACAGATATTGAGGCCATTACCCGTGAGGACGAGTCTACCCTTGGTGATGCTGATTTCGATGAGCACATGAGTAGCACAAGTAGTAGTGGGTTGAATGTATTTGTAGATCTAAACACTTGTTTGGATTTTGAAGTAGATAGTTTGGCAAGGGTTGATCTCATTGAGGATGAGATTGTGAATCGTAGCCCATCATTGATATTGGCAAAACTATTTTACATATTGTCTCATTCTCCTCGCCTCACTTAATTTTTGTATATGTGGGTTTGCAAAAAAGCATTGATGTTTTTGTTAAAATTATGTGCTTTGGTAATCATGGGCAATTTTTGGAAAGCAGTGATGTACATTTACCAGCCTACACCAAAATCTCACTTTTTGTATTCTCTGTTTTGCATCTAAATACGCGTCTAATTCTCAGTGTAGACGCACTAATAGACGCGCTAATACACGCGTAAATAAATGCGCTGTTAGATGCAGTATTAGATTCTCAGTGTAGACGCGCGAATAGACGCGTCAATACACGCACAAATACACGCGCTATTAGACACGCTGTTAGACGCGCCCGTAATTTCTCTATTCAAGCAACGCCTATAGACGCACCCGCTATTTTGAGCGTCTATCAAGCGCGTCTATAGTTGCTTTGTGTTGTTGTGACATCGGAACATTTTCCATCCGGCCACACTTGGCCGAAACCCAATCCGGATTGATCATGCGGATGTTGGTATGTGTAGGAGGTACAAAGCTAGAATTTGGAAACATTTCAGCCCAAGTGTTCATGACCTCTACTGCCCCGCGTGGCGAGAACATGTGCCATACATCTGGTTCATCATGGGTATGGGCTGCTTCCGGAACTGATACGGCATCATCCTCATCGGGAAGAGGGATAGGCTGCTCATTTAGCTTATGCCATGCACCATCACTAACATGGGGGATATAATCAATGTGCTGCCTGCTGATCATTACCATGCTCTTCAAGGACGTTCCGGGAGCCAAAAGCTCCTCATTTGGATGGTCAATCACAGCCATACCTGCTGCATTATCATGACAATCATAATCAGCTTCCAGATTAGCATCAGAAGCTTTAGAGCCACTCTCCGGACTGCTATCCAAACTACTGTCTTCATCCTCAAGGTTTGCAATTGCATGCTTGACATCAGACAAGAGTTTTTCGGTTGTAATTACCGTCCACATCATATCCTGCAACAAAAGGTCTCCTCTTCGAGGGTGTTGGGAATGCCATTCCATAGGTGAGGCAGTATCTTTGAGAAACTGCCTGAGCAGCTCCTTTTTACTTTGCAGAAGGCGATTAACTTCGCGGGCATTCTTCCGCGTGAGCCATCGGTGCTAGACATTCTCAAACTGCTCTAACAATGTATTGGGGCACACCCGGGAGCTGTGACGTTGGAATTTGCATTGTCCACATACATGGTATAAGAAATCATTGCTTTGATGGTCATGTTGGCCACACTGCGTGCTGTAGGTCAGACATTCACTGGACCGATGCTTTTGACTGCCACAGTGCTTACATGCTTTCCGACCCATCAGCCAAGTCTACACGGCTCTAGCATACTGATTGTAGCACATGTTGAATTAAAGAATGTGAGGTGGATGCCGGACTGGACTCTGAACAAATTAGCACTAACCTTTCCAACTCAGGCTTCGAAGTCTACATTGGACCAGATTTTAAGACTTCAGCAATAGAAGCAAGTTGCTACACATGCATATTTGGAGCAGTTGTTAAGACACCATCAACAGTTTCCAATAGTTGAACAACTGCACCCATCAGCAATATCGACAGAACGACATTTGCGAAGATTGCAGGAGACTTCTGGAGCTGATTTACAGGCTCAACGGTTGGAGCAGTTGCTTTAGAGACATTCTCAAGAACTATTCTTGCAGGGGCAGCAAGAACATCAAAATCAAGCTGCAGGGCAGCATACTTATCCGCTTCAACAACAACTGTCAAACCTTGATGAGCATCGCATATCTGGAGTTTGGGAGGTGAATGAGTTCAGCCAATTCGTTTTGTCTTCACTCCCATGCGCACGCATGAAGCCTTCCATTAGTAGCAGCTTCACCGTCAGCCGAGCTTTCCTCCGATACAGCATCCAGGAGCAGGGTTATCAGGTTTGCACGGTTCTGAACTGTGTCTGTTCGCGTCCGGGTTTGAGCGAAAATCCTATCTACCTTCTGGATTCTCCTATGCGCCGTCCGAGTCATTAAGCGGAGGATTGGTCCGCTTCTGGGTCCAGTACGCGGAAAATTGATTTTTCGGGTTCTTCATGCAAACGCTGATCCACTCTGGTTTCAGCATGCGGATAGTTTATCTGCCTTCTGGGTTTTACCAAGCGGGGCCGGGTGCGGGAGAAGTGTGAAGGTGGCGGCGGAGAGAGACGGAATCCGAGATTGGATTCCGGTTGTGGTTGTGTGCGGAAATGGAAGTCCGGGGTGGCTGGCGGAATTTCTCGTCGTGCGGCAGCTGGCGGAGGTTGAGTGCAGAATCCGGATCCAGGTGTGGCGGGTGCGGAATTATCTCGGGTTCCGGGTAGCGGGTTCGGAATGCGGAAGGTAGCCGACGGTTGCGGAATGCTGAGATTGAAAGCCTAGCTGGTTTTGTTGCTTGCTCGAGAGGTGAGGGCTGTCTGCACATTCTCCTCCTCTCGAGCTCTCCTCTGCCTAAGCTCACCCACCACTGCCAGCCATGGTCTGTCCACATGGCTATGTCACGTTGCGCTTGGCTTGAAGCTCTGATATCGATGGGGCTGATACACATCTGTTGTCTCTGTATATGAAGCCTTGGATGCTCTACTCTCTCTTCCAGTTACAACATGTGTTTGACACAACCTCTTTAACTCTTTGCGAGAGCGAATCACCGGGCAGTTATGAGATCTGCGCTGTCCAGCTTATTAACGGGCTTGTTCGGCCAATAAACTCTTCGCCTGCTAGCTGGATAGAGGGCCTATTTGCGAGGTATCCCACAGGCAGCCGAACTACCCCATTGAATGGCTAGTGGCCTTTGCACGATCTCCTCACTCACTGAGCAAGTGAGGCACAGGTAATACCCAACGTCATGAGTCTTTTTGCGATGGAGGCAATGAGAGCGATGGTTTCTCTTTATTGCAGCTGTGCATCGTCTTCCACACCAGGTTCATTACCAACAAAGCGTTGTAGCCAGGGTTGCTAGCATCGTGGTTCGCCAAAGTGTTAGTGGCCTTCTTTCCCTAATAGAAAACAAAAACAAAGAAATTCTTTCCCTAATAGAAAAAAAACAAAGAAAAGAAAACATAAGGAAAACCCAAAAATTGCAGCTCTCTCAAATCCATAGTTAGTGAATGCTCTCATACAAATACAAATGCACACACACAACCTTCACCCATAAACCATTCCAATGCCCAACCACATAAGGTAGGTGGACACACCTAACTCTGGAACACTGGATCTATAATAAGGTGCACCGTTGTGTCGGCTCTGACACCCAGCGGCGCTGATTTGGCCGCCAACAATGAGACCCAAGAATGACTATAGTCTTGCTTGGCATCCCCAAATTCTAGTGGAAGCTAATCTTGACAAACCGAGGATAAACCCCTTAGATGAAATAGATATTAACTGTGGGTGAATATAACATGCATCATAAAATCCTTTATAAACATCTTCCCAATGCTTGCTTCCACTGTGGAATGCAAGGGCATGTAATCAGGAGTTGTCCTACTAAATACCCCAACCTGAGAACCCCTGATCCCCCGTCCTAGCAATTTTCCAACAGTCAAAGCTAGCTCAATGGAGGGAGCATTCCTTAAGTGCCCCTTCCATGGTCCTTCTACCTCAAAAGAAAAAGGTGATGGGTTCACCCTCCCCATCAGGAGAAGGACATTTGGACAGAATCGGTCGGGCCAACAGAGGCCATATGAAAATACATATGCTCTGCTAGATAACATCTCTGACCCAGAGGACATTTTGGACTCTCAAGAAACCATCCAATCCACACCTCTGGATAGATCCTGAATCTTAGTTGAAACAAACCAAATAGAGCATGACCAAGTCATTCATTATCAACCATTAGATGAGGTGCATCTGGTGGTTGAGGAATAGAATAGGGCTAACTTGGCCCTGTCTGATATAGAAAATGGCAACCTAAATGAAATGGAAGTAGTAAAGGAACTGAAAGGATTCACGCATTGGTCGGATATGAGGCCCTAAAAAGGTCAATTGTCAGAAAAAATCAAATGAAATGCACTACTTTGAATGTGAAGGGACTGACTAACCACTCCAAAGCTTAGTTAGTGAGGCAATGGCTAAAAAACAAGGTAAACTTGACTTCACTGCATTAATTAAAGTCAAAGTTAGTGGTAATGAGCTGGAGAGAAGGCTTCATACCATCTCTAAAGATCATATCTGGATTTATATAGCCCACACTCAAGGCTCTGGTGGAGTAGCAATAGGGATGCACATCAACCACCAGAATGCATTGAAAAATGTACCAATTGATCTGTATGAACAGTGGGTTGCTTTTGAGTTGTCTACATTCTCCTTTATTGGCATATATGCTGCACGTGCCCAGTCAAATAGAACCTGAACATGGAGGACTTTGAGATTAGTGCCTGAACCCATTATCTTAATGGGAGATTTTAATATGGTGAAATACAAAGAAGATAGGTACAAAGGTTTGGGACAGACCATCAAAGGGGCAAAGAAGCAATCCTCGCATATTACATCAGACCACTTTGGGTTGTGTGACCTGGGGAACATTGGGGATTTCACATGGCAGAACTATCCCTAGGGGGAGCTTGTCAGAAAGGCAAGGTTGGACAGAGTTTTTGCAACTCATTTGTTAGGTGTGAATACAAAACTGACTTCTCTACTCCTTTCATACCACTACCCCATCACCCTACTGTTGGACAATTATGACAAAAAGGTATCTAATCAGTGGTTACACACTGATCCTGCTCTGATCAAGATGCCTATTGTGTAGGAGGAAGTAAAAAAAAAGGAGAGATTTCCTCAGTAGAGGACTCACTTTTGTGAGGGCCCAGAGTATGGCCATCAAATCTACTCAATCACTTCTGATTTGCATCAGAAAGGAGGTGACCAGAATCAGGAAAGCTAGAAGAGAAATGATATGCCTTAAACTAAAGGAGCTTGAGGATAAAGCAGACAAGGAGGACCTCTCATCACAAAATGAGGTGCTTAGGACTAGAGCATAAATTAGGAGAGAGGAAGAGATTTCTCTTCAACATGCCAACCTCTTCTTTAGAGACTGGTGGGGGTAGGGAAAAGTGATCTTCCCACACCTGAAATGTTCAAGATGCTAAAGATTAAGCAATGCAAGGATAAAATTCCTCCTCTTAATAAAGAATCCAATGGTATCTATAGTTGCTCAGAGGAAGGGAACATGAAAAAAGACTATATTAGGGAATTTGGGAAAATCCCAATTTCCATTTTGCAAGATCAAAAAATGGGGGGCATAGTGAATCCTTCTTAGATTTTGTCAAAATCCCCTCATTTAACATATCGTTGGAAAGCTCTTGAAGAGTAGGTTCTAAATCCACATTCTCTGAAAAATTTAGAATTGGTATGCTCAGGATACACCAAAAAGTAGATTGAAAAGAAAGTTCCCAAATATAAGATTCCTTCCTCCAGCTTTTGAGATGTAAAGGTGTAAGAACCTCCCCTTCAATCTAGGTAATCATCCCCTAATTCAGAATACAAGAAAATATTGTTTTCCCTTATTTTGGCCTAGAGAGAGATAATACAAAATTGAGATATTTTTGGATACAAAGTTTCTCCTAATATCTGAGATAAATTTCCCTGGAACAAAAGTTAAAAAAGAATTTTTCAATGTGCATTAGAAATTAATTGAATATGTGAAGAGACCTTAGCCTAAGGGTCCACATTTTCAGAAATTTTTGATTAAGGTCCAAATAAGGTTTCAAAGGGCCAATAGGATTAATCCAAGTGTTGGGATGACAAAAATACAAAGAATAAAAGAAAATCTCAAAAAATAAGTAAATGCTCACATAAGATGAAGAGTTGACCAAGTACTGGGTTTATTAGTTAAAATTTAAGGTTTATTAGTAAAAAAAGTCAAATTTTGGGTTGTTGCAAGATCAGGGTGTCCAGTTTTGTCCAGTTTATGCTGAATTAGGACAATGCTTGGAGAGAAAATTTAGATGGGCAAGGTACTTCAAATGAGATCAAGCAACTAATAGAAAATACACATGCACTCAAATTAAGCCAATATAACTTGAATTAATATAAATAGTCTAATTAATTAAAATTAATCAAAAATATGATGAAATGATTAAGAATTGATCTTTTCGTACTTAGAATGATCAATTTTTTTTTCACAAAGACACCATTACAAGTACACTAGTCCTCCCTATAGGTTTTAGATGATTTACATAAAAAAAATGTAATTTTACTAATTAGATTATTAATATTTACAAGCCTTTTGATAGCCTGAAAGAATTTTGGAAAAGAGATCATTAAAAATCCAACCATTGGATTTGCAATTTTGACTAACCACCACATTCTACTAATGTCTCACTATCTACCACTCTTTTGATCTACAAGATGAGCATTTTAAGTGGTAGTTATGGGTACAAAAAGTGTATTATAACACTATAAAGACCTTGAAATATTTAAAGAAAATAGACAAATCACTTAAAATTTTGTCAAAAAAACAAGTTAAGCTCTATATTATGTGAAGATCCAAGGTCCAAAGTGGGAATCTCATATGAGTTTATATGCAAAAGATATTAGCATTTTATGGAATCAGACCAAATTGGGACAGGGTGTGGAAATGAGGACTTAGATGCCCGCTAAGACCACGAACAACTAGAAAGGCTCACAAAGCTAATCCCAGCACTATCCTTAACCTGCTAAGTGTTCGAAATGGTTTCATTTGAGTAGTCCCCCTCAATGCAGTAACTAGACTAGTGAACCGACAAAGGGCCATAGCACATGCTGCTATAGAGGCATAACAGTGGAAGCCAGCGGCGGCGGCGGCGGCAACGACTAGGAACAGAAATTGCTGACTGCACTTTGGGCTTATAGAACTTCATATATGGTAGCAACTAACGCTACCCCCTTCAGTTTAACCTATGGCACTGAAACAGACATGTCCATGGAGTTCTTAGTCCCAAGTGTACATTTTGCAGTGCACAAAAAACTTACCGAAAATGCCTTAAGCTGTCACCTTTTTGAACTTGAAAAGCTTGATGAAATCCACCTCTTTGTAGTCTACAATATGATTGCAGAGAATCTCAAGCGTAAACAATGGTTTGATGATCAGCTCAACGATAAATAGATGAATAAGGGTGACATGGTACTCTTATTCAGCACCAAAATGCACAAGAAAAAGCTGAAGCTCAGGGGCTTAGGACCTTTCCTAGTCTCTGAGATTAAAAGGAAATTCCTTCGTTAAGCGAGGAGAGATTGGCCACACTACATGTACATAAATGCCTGTTTTTTTATTGTTTACAGAGTGCCTTAGTGGACAAAACTGGGCACCCTGATCCTGCAACAACCCTTTGACACCTCAGTAAGGAGGGAAAGGGCTCATGCAGGAGGCACCTTTTTTTCATCATTACCTTGCATTTTTAATTCAAAAAAATGAGATATTTTTATCCCTCCTCTCTCCTCTTGCAAATTGGATCAAAAAGTGAGCTAAACTGGTCCAAAACCTATCCATAATGGATCAAACTGAAGCTGGAAGCCTCTAGATCCCAGTTGGACTTGGTTAGTGGACTCCCTCATCTTCAAATAGACCCTCATTCCTTTGTATTTTCATCTTTAAGTAATTACATGCCAGTATTATGTTCATTTTATCCCTCTATTTTGCCTCTACTTTTGGAAGCTTTGGAGCTTCACAATTCTCCATCCTCTCTTGGAGATAACCCTCCCCAACTTGGTGGCCAAAGCTTGCTTTGTGGGCTTCACTTCTTTCTTTAAAGAATCAAGCCAAAATCAAAGGTAAGCATTAATCCAATGGTTTTTCTACATTTCTCAATGGTTATCTCCTTCCCAACTCCTCTAATGCTTGGGAAGCTTTCAATTAAATGGTTTTTCTTGAAATCAAGCTTTCTGATGATTCATAATGTTTAAATGGTTTAATATACTAATCTTTATGCTTAATTATAGTGTTTTTATTAGTAAATCTCTCTTTTTGGAAATATTATTAATCTTTATGGTTAGATCCTTGTTAGAAGGATGGTTCTTAATGATAAACTCATTATCTTAAACAAAACTCTAGGCTTGACAAGCTAGAGAAAAAGATTAGGTATTTTTATAATTTTAATCTAGTTAAAAATAATGATTAAGAAAAATCATATTAATTCATTTTAAGTTGAAAGAGGGTTATGCTAACATTTTTGGAAATGAGGAATGGATATTTAAGAGTAATAAATAGATTTAATTATAATTATGATTATAATTATGTTATGTATGCATAAATAAATTATTAGTTTAAAAGAGGAGTTCTTATCATATTTCAATTATGAGTATTTATTTAAGATTAGAAAATTGAACATTCTCTGAAATTGCAGCGAAGCTATGGCAAATTCTTTCCAGAAAACGATGAATCTTATTTTTATGCATAAATTTAATGATGTAAAAAGAGGAATTCCCATCATATTCTAGGCATAGATATTTTTATGCTAAAAGAATGATTTTTTTCATATTTATGAAAAATACTTTTATAGTATTTATGGAATTTTTTGTTATATTTATTTTTACATGCAAAAAAAATTAGATGCAAAAAGAGGAATTCCCATGATATTCTAGGTATAAACATTTTTAATTAAAAAAGAGAAATTTTTGGCATATTTTAAAATATGGGTATTTTTATTTATTTAAAAGTGAAATTTTGAGTATTATCATTTCTTAGAAAATATAGGGAAGCTATGGAAAAATTTATATCATTAGAGAATGAATTAATGCATAATAAATTTTATGCTAAAAGTGAAGTCTTGAGCATTATTCAATTGTCAGAAAAATAAAGAAGGTTATGGATAAATTTTCTAGAATCATTCAATTTATGAGAATTATGAAAATGATTCATTTAGATGAATGGATATAGGAATGATGTGTGAATGGATGAGAATGGATATAGGAATGATGTGAATGGATGTAGGAATGATGTGAACGGATGTAGGATTGATGTGAATGGATGTAGGAATGATGTGAATGAATGCGAATGGATGTGAATGGATGTAGGAATGATGTGAATGGATATAGGAATGATGTGAATGGATGTATGATGATGTGAATGTATGTGATATGATGTGAATGGATGTGAATGAATGTAAATGGATGTGATATGATGTGAATGGATGTAAATGGATGTGATATGATGTGATTGGATATGGAATGATGTGAATAGATGTGAATGGATGTAGGACGATGTGAATGAATGGATGTGGAATGATGTGAATGGATGTAGGATGATGTGAATGGATGTGATTGGATATGGAATGATGTGAATGGATGTAGGACGATGTGAATGGATGTGGAATGATGCGATGTGAATTGATGTAGAAGAATGTGTAATAATAAAAAATGACGTGGAATAATGGGAGTTTGTTGGAAACTGTATTTGTATATGAAATATGTTTTTAAAGATTGTTTTATGTCAAGAATGCTGGGGAAGCATTTTGACTATCTTGTCGAATAAGGTCGTTGAGGACCTAAGTGAAAAGGTTGCAACAATAGCTGACGGAGAGTCAATGAAGATCGTCTCACGTGGCAAGGTCGTCGGTCGAGGTCTTGACTAGCCTCGATTCGATTAAAATGGTGAGCTTCCGATAGTACGATGGATGAGGGACCAAGGAAGCGGCCTATGAGTGAAGCGCTAGGTGACCTACGCGCGGGCTGGGGGGTCACCTTAGATACCCACACGCGCGGGCTCTGGGGGGTCACCTTAGATACCCACACGTGCGACGAGGAAGAAAAATGAGTTGGAGTCATTTTCTGAACACGGGCATGGATTTGGTTGATTGGCCTTGCTGGTCTTCAACGGATGAGTTCATGGCTCTTTTACATGGATCTTTTTGGTTGATCTTGCGGATCCCCAACTAAGAGTCCATATGGTTTTTATGTGATTAAACTCCTAGGTACTATGGACTAGGAACTATTGAAAAGGCCCCTGAGTGAGCAGGTGGTGAGCGTTCTGGTTGCCGATGATGCCATAGGTACATAAAGGAATGACTGAAATTAGATCTTAGGGTTGGAAAGTGGAAAAGTTGGAAATTGGATCTCGAAATGGAATACTAAGGATTAGAAAGGAAACACTGTGGTTTTATTGCAAATCTATTTTGGAAATAGTTGAATCAGAGAAAAGGCAATTTCATATTGGGTGTGTAAGTGGTCTGTCTATTTAATTTTTGCATGAGAGCCGGCTAGGGGGGCTGAGAACTCTTTTCCCTGGTATCCGGGACAAAACATAACCAAATTTTCATAATGGATCCTATCAATACAGTGGTTGGGTGGTTGGCTAACCCATGGGACTAGATGGGGTTAGGTTGGGCTGATGGATTCCTATAATTAAAACTCAGTTCAGTTCAAGTTACGATAGTTGAAGTAAATCCTTGTTCTATGGAAAAGAATCAACGGCTATGCCTCTTGACGAGGAAAAAAGCATTGGTCTCTATGATCCAAGTGCAAGTTCCTCCTCCCTCGATCCGGCCATGTGATCCGTGGGTTCGGTCGGAATGCAAAAGGGAAGTTAAGGCTCTCGACTACGTTAGAAGATTTTCCTAGAGGAATCGCCTATGCTTTCTGGGCAAGGGAAGTTTTTTTCGGGTTTGGTTTTGGAAGAGCCATCGGATTAGTCTCTTGTTAGGACATCTGTGGGAGGCCCCGAGTGGGAAACTCTGCCTTGCACGCAAGGCTGCTACTTCTGCTGCTAGCACTCCAGAGTTCGATGCGTAGAGGGGGTAGGGATCTCTCACCAAAGTAATGGAATTTTGCCAAACTCCCTAATATGGTCTTCAAAGGGTCTTCCATGATTTTAACAAAATTTTCAACAAAGGGGGTGAGATCACACACAAAGTATCATATTAATTGCATAGCCATCATAGGTCAGGCCAAAAAACCCACTATCCCAGATAGCATCTCTAAGACTTTGGAAAACAATCTATCAAGGGAGGAATTAGGAGAGAGGAAGAGATTTCTCTTCAACATGCCAATCTCTTCTCTAGAGACTGGTGGGTAGGGAAAAATGATCTTCCCACACTTGAAATGTTCAAGATGCTAAAGGTTAAACAATGCATGGATAAACTTCCCCCTCTTAAAGAATCCAATGTTATCTATAGTTGCTCAGAGCAGTAGAAAAAGGGTCTTCCATCATTTTAACAACATTTTCAACAAAGGGGGTGAGATCACAAAGGATCAGATCAACTGCATAGCCATCATAGGCTAGGCCAGAAAACCCACTATCTGAGATAGCATCTCTAAAACTTTGGAAAACAATCTATCAAGGGAGGAATTAGGTAAGGCAATAGACAATTTAAAGGGGAAGAAAAGCCCAGGAGTGGATGGCATGCCCTCATAATTCTACAAGACTTTCAAGGAGACCTTGGTGGGGATCCTCTACTGTCTAGCAAGAGGCTGTATCATATGGGGCTCTCCCCCTCACAATCAATGAGGGGTTGATCAAACTCATCCATAAGAAAGGTGAGAAGGAGGACCCAAGAAACTAGAGGCCCGTCACTATGTTAACCTGTGCATAAAAAATATTTGCTAAAGCTTTGGGTATGAGGTTGTCCAGCTAGCTGAAGAGTTGGATCAGACAGGAACAGAAGGGTTTCATAAAGGGAAGGTATATCCTAGATGGCATTATTACTCTATGGGAGGGTATGGAGTATTCTAAAGAATTTGAATAGGACTATATCTTCTTTAAAATAGACTTTGATAAAGCATATGTGTTAATACCATTTTGGATTAATAAATATGCTCCATTTGAGGAAATTAATGTGTCATAAGGCACTATAAAAGTTGTACATTATGAGATATTGGCCACCCAAGTCCTTAGTTAAGTAAGTTTTGGGTGGCCAAGTGTGAATAAGGGCCAATTGTATATAAGGCATTTTCTCATAATGAATGGACACAATCCCCCTTTGTGCTATGAGAGTTCTTTCTTTTGTCTTGAGAGAGAGATTGAGAGAGAGCATTCTAGCACTTGTGCCTTCTCTATACTTGTATGTTGCATGCTTGTATATTAAGGAGTGAGAGAGAGTGATTGCCTTATGTGGTGGTGTGAGCGACTCTATGGTGACAGTGTGGAGGTAGAGCTTGGCGGATTGGAGCTTCTCAAGTGAGCTTGGAGACCTCAAGGGACCAAGTTCAAAGCATTGGTAAGTTCCTACGACAGTTGTGTTCTATTGTTCTTTCTAAAGGTGAATGCATTGAGTTCCCTCTTGGAGGTGTGGTAGCCCATACCATTTTTGGCACCGTTCTCGGAGGAAACACCTTTGTTTCTTCCATCCTCTTTGAGTTTCAGCTCCCATCACATAAGATTCATCATTGCCTTTGCATTCTGGTAGTGCATTGTGTATGGAATGAATGGATAAGATTTGAGTGGAAGTGAAAAATTGTGAGAAATTGGTTGTTTTTGTTGTGTAGTTGTGTGGTGGAGTGGCCTTGGAAGAAGGCTCCCTTGTTTTTTCTAGTCAATTTTGATGTTTGTATCACCATAATCGTTAATGTGAACAAGTAGGGTGATGTTCTATTTTTCTTCTTTCAAAAATTTATAAAAATTATAAATTAAGGAGCCATTGATTGTGTCTTGAACTCATATTACATTCTTTATGCTTGGCACAATCATTTTGGAAGCAATCTGGATAGGCATTTTGCACCCACATTCATCTTAGTCGACGCGGGAATTTCACACATGAAACTGCAGGAGACCATTTCACGATGTGAAACGTTTTTTGCAACTTCACGACGTGAAACGCTCCGCATCATCGCCACAATTAGTGCTGCAATTCAAGGGATTACCTTGCTAAAAATAGGTAGCCTTATCTTGCCACCTCTGACACCACGGCGGGTCTGACAAAATTAAGAATCGTGAACTCGCAAAAAACGTTCATGACGTGAACGATTTACACTTCACGACGTGAACTGATTAAGAGCATTTCATGACGTAAACCATTTGCATTTCACTACGCGAACCATTTGTATTTGCATTTCACGACGTGAACCATTTTGACTTCACGGCGTGAACTATTTATGCAGTTTCACGCCTTAATCAAACCTAACTCACAAACCTTGTATTGTCAGATTAAGGTTAAGGAAGTTCTTTAGACCAATAAAAATTATAACAAGGTAACGTGGATTTCTGAGTTCAAAGTAAAAATTTTAAACAAGTGAAAGTGCAAAAAATTGTTCACGACTTGAACAGTTTTCTGACATTTCACGCCATGAACTATTCTCTGTAATCTCACGGCCTTAGAAAACAAGTCGATAGTATCTTACCAGAATTTAATTGGGGTAGAAAAATAGCTAATCAAATCATATTCACATGCACTTGAGGTATGGAAAGCTCATCAGAGACGACCTCACTCCTGATGATAGTGCATTAAATCACCTACGATCTACCTATCAAAGAGTGTGGGTTTGAGGCCACTCCATTGAGTGTCTTATAAGGAATCTAACCACCGTCGATACTAGACGTGAAGAATCCATGGAAGAAGGGTTGCGATACTCTGGGTTTTGGGAAGAGGAGAAACCACCCTCCTCTACCAGATCTAGCAGTATCGAAATATAGCACGGGGATTTTTTGGTCTCCAAACCAGCAACGATGAAGAGGCGCAATTTGTGGGCATGGGTCTATCAACCAGCGCTGGACTTGGTCCAAGGCAAGAAGTACCTATCCAACCTTAAAATTCAAGGTTGTCAAACACTGGCACTCCCTAACATGGAAAGCGCAGCTAGGACACGTCAAGTATTCTTCCCAACCTTAGAGGAAGTAGAATTAGATCTGAAACGGATTGAAGTGGAAGGGTAGCTACAAGAATTGAGCTTAAGGAAACAAGAGCTCGATACTCAGGGCTAGGGCCGAACAAAAAGAGATGGGAAGTGTGAACTTACTTCAATCACGTGGCAAAGAGCCAGAAATAGCCATGGGCAGGAGTGAGGGAGAAATTCCAAACTTAGAACCCATAAATGAAGAGCCAAGGACAGAGAAAGGGTTTGTAATCCTAGATGAAGGGGATAATCTACCAAGAGAAGCGGGTGAAGTGGAAGACCGCCTATACACCAAGAAGAACATCGAGCAGATGATCAATCATTCCATGTTCTTACATGATATGGAGCTCTTAATTTTACAAGAAGCTCCTCAAAGACCAAGGGTGGATCCAACCATAGATCTTAATATGTGACCATAAGGACGGATTTGTTGAATATGGCTGCGGAAATGGGCCGAGGAATGGTTAGGGAACTAGGCACTCCTCTAGAATCCTGACCCTCCCAAATGAAGCCACACATCATTTCAAAGCTCATTCAAAAATTCTATGGGGATGGGGATCCAATTCAACATGTAGAGATCTTTGAGTCCACATGCAAAACCTGTGGCCAGTAAGTAATGTAACCATGATTCATGCTTTCTCAATGACCCTAGAAGGAAAAGTGCATCAATGGTTCCGAACCCTCAAACCCAAAGATAAGGTTAATTTTAGATGGCTCAATAATGTGTTTGTGCCAAGCTTTTCCAGAAGTGGCAAGATAGATGGAGTCCTGTGGCACAGCTGCACAACATCAAACAAAAGGAAATGGAGTCCTATGGCATAGCTGCACAACATCAAACAAAAGGAAATGGAGTCCTGTGGCACAGCTGCACAACATCAAACAAAAGGAAATGGAGTCCTGTGGCACAGCTGCACAACATCAAACAAAAGGAAATGGAGTTGCGAGACTATGTGTCTCGGAAGCACTTGAATTCAAGGTGTAAACTATGGGACAGGCTAACTGATGATCAATTATTTCCTTGCTTCCAGAGGGGAGTCCAAGACCACAAGATGGTGGGGCAGGGGGGTTAGCATCATCACAAAACGATGTTAGGAAAATTGGGGAAAACCTGAGCTGAAAAGAGTAGATCTTATTGTTAAAATGGTAGACAGAACATCTTCAAGGCCCATTGGGGTTTTAGAGAATGTGAGACTCAAACTCTTTACGTTTCACTACCATCATACATTTGTAGTAATAGACTTTCTGTGCCAACCAGACTCATATGACATAATATTGGGGAGACCCTTTATGAGGGAATCCAAATTGGTGCATGATTGGGCATTAGACCATGTGTATGTTTGCAGGGATTCACAAATTCTAAAGATAGATCTGAGAACATGGAGAGCACACCCAATGGAAGGGAAATTGTTTGGTAATGATTTGGTCACAACCGACTGAACCACATCCGTACAAATATGCCAACCCACGGTAGAAATTTTCAAAGAGGAAGAGGAAACGGAAATGTATGCATCACTTCCTCCTTCGGATTTCAATGAAAATTGGATGCATGTGCTAGCTACCATAGATGTGATGCAACCCTGAGGAACCCAATATGTGGAATCTGGAACTATTCCCACTACCTCTATCTGTATGGTCAATTGGCAAACCATTGATGAGGAATCAGAAGAGGAGGTCTCTAGCATAGAAGGGACTGGATCTCAAGGTCGTACCAGCACCCAACGCCTTAGAAGATGGCAAAAGCAGAAATGATATATCGCTTGATGAAGTGCCCTACTACGAAGAAAACCCACGGAGGCTGAGATACCTTGAAGCTACTAAGGTACATGACGATAAAGTAATGCCTTTCGGTCTCACCAATGCCCCAGCATCATTCCAAAAATTTTTGTGTGCATAGCCTTAAAAGACTACTTGCCGAAGTGGTTGGAGGTATTCATTGATGATCTGTGCACACACTCTTGATAGACAGACCATCTGGCTTGCTTAAGGAAGGTGTTTAAACGATGTCGATTGTATCGTATATCCTTGAACCCTTAAAAATGCCAATGTTGGGTCAAACACGGTGTGATATTGGGACACATTGTCTCTAAGAACGGTATATCCACCACGGATGACAGCAAGGTCAGGTTGATCTTGGAACTGCCACTAATTACAAAGGTGTGCAAAGATTTATGGGCCACGTTGATTCCTGTGGATTGGGGTTTGTAACAGTGTCCATTTGTTGCACCTTCTTTTCAATAACCTTGTCCAGCTCCCCGATCATGGTGGTTACAGGTAGTGGTTTTGTTCTATTTAGCCCATCATGTTAGATTGGTTTCTTCCTCCACACCAATGTTTGTGCATTCCTAGCATTTGTTTTAGTCAAGAGTTGGTTCTGAATGCCTTTACTGCCCTTTTCTTTGTATTTGTAGGTATTTTCAACAGTGGCCACTAGGTGGAATTTGGGCACCCATATTATTGTATTGCCCTAGTAATAACCTTGTGCCATTAGTAAGTTCTTTCGAACCCATTGCTTATGAGGGCTATGTGGGGTGCTATTTTGTTTGGAATACCACTAGCTTACATATGAAGAACATTTCAGTTCCTTGTCTACTCTTTGAGCCTTTTTCCTTGACTCCTTATTGACGCCCTTCTCATCTTTGTATAGCTAGTTTCCAAGTTGGACCCTTAGGCACCCATTGCTGAGTACCCTATGACTTTGGCTGTTTTTTGTGTATGGATTGTGGAATTGATGCCTTCTCTGCTACATGAGCTGATGTCACCATGCTTGGTGTTTCCATATCCTCAATTATAGCCTATTTCACTGTGTTTATCTTGCTCCATAAGGGCACAGAAATGACATTGTTGTCCTCGTTCAGCAATGTTGTGATCTTCTCCCATTGAATATTACAGTGACTAGCACAAATCCAAGATCGTCCCCAGGATTGTTTCCTCCTCCATCGATCCTTCAGGCATAACAAATACCTTTCCAACCAAGGAATTATTTTTGATGTGGAAACATTAACACTTAGAAACCCCTCAACTTTCGTAGTAGTCAAGTGCACACTTCGTACTTGTGCATTGGTGGCCTCAAGGTGCGGTTTATCTAAAGCTACCCATGTCTCATATGAGATTAGGTTATGACTTGATCCCATATTTATCAATGCAATGCTCATTGCATGACATTTAGCCGTAGAAATTCCCACCTTGAGTCATGCTGGCTCAATGTTTAGCTCATCTTCGTCAAGGAGAGTTATTGAAGCCATGTTCACATGTAACATTCTCTTCTAGAGTATCTGTTTGGGCCTTGACCTCCCTTGCCTTAGCCTCTTCTTGAGCTTGCTGGATTTTTTCTTTTGCAATCTCCCTTAGTTGTTTTAAAAGATGTTCTTGCAAGAGCATCTCTTGGGTCAGTGGTCCAAAAAAAAATATTTTAAGTTTCCTTCCATTTACATAACCCTCCATTTGCAAATTGTCTCGATTCTAATCGACCCCTATGGTGTGAATTCTAATCGACCCTTGTGGTGTGATCTCGGACACTTGGAAAGTTCTTAGACCTCTGTACTTGAGTTTCTTTTTTCTGGTGCTCTCTACACCATACATGAGGACAAGGTCCCCTGTTTCTAGTTCTTTTTGTTTTAAGTTATTATCAAACCAATGTTTTCTTCGTAGTTTTTTGACCATAAGTCCATGCAATGCAATTAGTCTAGTGTTTCATCAAGCTTCTCTAAATCGATTAGCCTTTCAGCTAATGCATTCTCCATCTAGCATTCTTGCATTGCAATTCTCAAGCTTGGAACTAGGTATTCCATCGGCATTACTGCCTCAACACCATAAGCCTAGACGGAAGGGAGTATATCCTGTCTCGCTACTTATATGACATTTGATAGGCCCATAAGGCTGTTGTTAGCTTATGTTCCTAATCCGTTCTACTTGCTTCCAATGTTTTTATCAAGATAGTACACAAAATCTTGTTTGTACTCTCCACTTGACCATTAGCCTATGGATAATAAGGTGACAAGTTCCGGTGGACTACAAGGAATCTAGCAAGTAAGTGATCAATCACCTCATTAATGAAATATGAACTGCGATCACTGACTAACTCTAATGGGTAGCCGAATCTTGAAATGATTTACTCATATAAGAACTTTGCTGTTGTTTGTGCATCAGCTCGCTTAGAAACTCTGGCTCTTGCCCATTTTGTGAAATAGTCTGTGGCCATGATCACATATCGGGCTGGTGATAGATGCGCAGCTAGACTAATAGGTCCAACAAAATTAATTCCCCATTTCTTATTAAAAGGTTGTCTTACAATAATAGGGGTAAGTGGCATCCTGTCCCTTTGTTGTGTAGGATAGCAAATCGATGACATTCTTTGCACCTTTTGACAAACTCTATGGCATTCTCGAGTAACGGAGGCCACCATAGTTCTGATTGAAGCACCTTCCGAGTCGTAATCTCTCCAAAAAAAAATGTCCTTCGGGTACCCTGAATGTGCTTGATCCAATATCGTGAGACGAACTCATCTTCCCTCACGCATCTCCTTAGGACATTTTCCTTCGAGTACCCTGAATGTGCTTCATCCAATATCGTGAGACAAACTCATCTTCCCTCATGCATCTCCTTAGGACATTTTCCTTACCTAGCTTGTATAGTTCTCCCGCAATTAATTGATAAGGTGCAGCAAGCTTAACAAGCCGCCACATTTGATCTTTGTTCATTCTTGTGCAAAAAACCATAAGCTAGATAATCGGATATTTCCTCACTCCATTCGGGCACCATGTCCAATTTGAACAAACAAGCATTACGGAGGTCATCTCATCAATTCCCATTGCCAATTCCCCGTTCGGAATTCTCGACATATGATCGGCCAACACATGATGTGTTCCCTTTCTCACCGTAACCGTGAAGTCAAATTCCAATAGTAATTGCAACCAGCATGTAATTCTTCACGTGGTGCAAGGCTTGTTCACCAAGTATAATAAAGCCTGATGGTCCACAAAGAACACAAATTTGTTGGCCAATAGGTAATGTCGATACTTCCTGATTGCATAAACCATGACCAACCCTTCTCGCTCTGTGGTAGTATAATTCACCTCTACATCATTCAATTGGCAACTAGCACAAAGAAGACTAGGTAGTCCAATTTGAACTCACCAGGCTATGCCAATACGCATCCAATAGCAAAGTTCGATGCATCGATATGCACATGAAATATCAGTTCCCAATTAGGTGGTCTTTAGAATTGGTACACTAGCCAACGCTTGCTTCAATCTATCATATGCTTCCTATCATTCTTCAGTCCATTCAAAGACAATGAGTAGCTTATGTAATGGCATGGAAATTTAAACTCTCTTCAGTTGGGTGGAGGGAAGGATCAAGCACTCTCACACATGGAGTTAAAACACCTGCAAAACAACACCTGCCTAGAAGTGCCAAAGTACCACCAAGAACAAGAACGCAGCCAATGACAAGAGCCAACATATGAGATGCGACTACTCCTTGAGTGAGCCTCGAAGATAGGTTCGTTGTTGTCAGTAACTCCTCGGGCCCCTCCTCAAACTCTGACTTCAATATGATATAAACTTGTCTGATGACTTGAGCCTAGGAGAACTAACACTAATTAAACAAAACATAGGATGTGATGCTGATGACTTGAGCCTAGGAGAACTAACACTAATTAAACATAGGATGTCATGCTGATCCTACCATCATCACGGGAATTTTTCCCCGCCGGGGGGAGGGGGGGGAACTTAATACTTTTGACTGATCCTAAAGATATTTACTTTTATCCTTTGCACCCCATTGTGCTCAACCTTCGTAGTTGATGTCAAGTGCTACAAAACTCCGACATCCTCGACAACACGGTCGATAAATTAAACTTATTTGTTCTAGATGATATTCCTAAAACACCGGCCAACTACAAGGTTGTAGCTCAAAGTTATCAATGGATCATAAGCCATGGGTGGTTAGAGGTATATAATACTCAACAGCATTTAAATCTATGTGAGTCCTAATTATATCCATCCTTTTGGTATTCTCAAATTATATCAAAATATCCACAAGTATCTAGAAGGAGATGTGAGGTAAATAGATGTGATGAGATGTGATGTGAATCAGATATATGTGAATGGATGGATGGATGTGATGTGAATAGAGGTTATGAGATGTGAGGTGAATAGATGTGACGAGATGTGATGTGAATTAGTGGATGTGATGTGAATAGAGGTGATGAGATGTGAGGTGAATAGATGTGACGAGATGTGATGTGAATGGATGGATGTGATGTGAATGAGATAGATGTGATGAGATGTGATGTGAATCAAATAGATGTGAATGGATGGATGGATGTGATGTGAATAGAGGTTATGAGATGTGAGGTGAATAGATGTGACAAGATGTGATGTGAATCAGATAGATGTGAATGGATCAATGGATGTGATGTGAATAGAGGTGTGAATAGAGGTGATGAGATGTGAGGTGAATAGATGTGACGAGATGTGATGTGAATGAGATAGATGTGAATGGATGGATGTGATGTGAATGAGATAGATGTGAATGGATGGATGTGATGTGAATAGAGATGATGAGATGTGAGGTGAATAGATGTGATGAGATGTGATGTGAATCAGATAGATGTGGATGGATGGATGAGATGTGAATAGAGGTGATGAGATGTGAGGTGAATAGATGTGATGAGATGTGATGTGAATCAGATAGATGTGAATGGATGGATGGATGTGATATGAATAGAGGTGATAAGATGTGATCACATGTGATGTGAATCAGATAGATGTGAATGGATGGATGGATGTGATGTGAATAGAGGTGATGAAATGTGATCACATGTGATGTGAATCAAATAGATGTGAATGAATGGATGAGATGTGATGTCATGTGAATCAGGATGTAAATGGATGATATGTGATATGAGTGGATGCTATGTGATGAGAATGGATGTGAATGTATAAGTGAAGAATGGATGTGAATGTATATGTCAAAGAATGGATATAGATGTGTTCTTTAGGCACTGTTGAGAAAAATTACTTAAAAAATAGGAATGCCATATTTAGTAATCTCTCTCTCTCTCTCTCTCTCTCTCTCTCTCTCTCTCTCTCTCTCTCTCTCTCAATGCTTGCGAGTGGATACAGAAGACATAATAGAGTGGAACACAACAAAAGAAAATAAAAGACTACAAAAGAGGCACAAAGAGCACTTGCACTAATCTGAGAACACTATTACATGTCCACCACTATACCCCGCACACTCATCAGAGGTCACAGTGAGGAGGACGACACACAGATCAAGTCAAGAACAAGTGACTACAGAACACAAACTACAAGGTATATCCCAAGATGTCGAGGAATCTCTAGTAGTAGATATCCTTCACAGGATGAGTCGAGGGACCATGTATGCCCACTGAAAGATCCCTGCCCTCTCAGCGCAACGAATTTAGGGGTGCTAGAGCAGTGGAAGTAGCACTTCTTACGCTCCCACTTGGGGCCTCGCCCACGGATATCCGGACAAGAGACTAATCCCTCGGTTCTTCTAAAACCGAATCCGGAAAAACTTCCCTCACCCAGCAGACATAGGAGATTCCACCGAGAAAAATATATTCTAACGTAATTAAGAACCTTAACTAACCAAACTGATCCGACCGAACTTGTAAGTCACATGGTCAAATCAAGGAAGAGACTTGCACTTGGATCATAGAGACCAATGCATTTTTACTCATCAAGAGGCACATCCGTTGATTCTTTTCCATAGAACAAGGGTTATCCGAGATTTACATCAACTATCGTAACTTAACAGAATTGAGTCTCATTTTAGGGATACATCAGTCCAGCCTAACCCCATCCAATCCCATGGGTTAGCCAACCGCCCAGCCAAACGCCCAACCACTATAGTGATAGGATCCATTTAAAAATTTGGTTATGTTTTACCGTGGGTACCAGGGAAAAAAATTTCCTAGGCCCGCGCCGGCGCTTCAAGCAAACTTCAAGATAGTCACACCACTTACACACCCAATATAAAATTGCATGTTTCACAGATTTAGCTATCTTTAAAACAATCTTTTAATGAAACCATAGTATCACTGATCATAATCCTCCAAAATATCTAGCTTGAATTCTAATTTCCAATCAATCCTTCATCGGTGTACCTATGGCATCATTGGCAAAATGAGAACGCTTACCACCTATTCACTCAGGGGCCTTTTCAATAGTTCCTAGCTCATAGTACTCAGAAATATAATCACATAAGAAAAATCCAGATGGATTCTCCGTTGAAGATCAGCAAGATCAACCAACAGATCCATATAAAAGAGCCATGGGCTCATCCGTTGAAGACCAGCAAGGCCAATCAACCAGATCCATACACAAATTCAAAAAACAACTCTAACTCATTGTTCCATTTTCTTCCTTGACGCACACATGGTATCTTCGGTGACCCAGAGCCCGAGTACCATATGGTCAGCACCCTCTAGGATCCTTCGTAGGTCACCTAGCGCTTCACTCATAGGCCGTTTCCTCGGTCCCTCATCCACTGTACCGGAAGCTCACCATTTAAATCGAACCGAGGCTGGTCAATACCTCGGTCGACCTTGCTACGCGAGATGTCCTCCATTGACTCTCCGTCAGCTGTTGCAACTTTATCACTTAGGTCTCCACGACCTCATTCACAAGATGGTCAAATACTTCCCCAGCATTCTTGACATAAAACAGTCATTTAAAAACAGGTTTCATAAATATAGTTTCTAACAAACTCTCATCTTTCCACATTGTTCCACATCATTTCTTGTTATTCCACATTCTTCTACATCAATTCACATTGCTTATTCCACATCATCCAATTATATGTAATCCCATCGTCCTTCATCCATTCTCATCCAATCACATCATATTACATCTCATCACATCTATCCACATCTATCCTCATCACATCACGTCACATCCATCCACATCACATCTCATCCATTCACATCTATCCAAGTCCACATCACATCTATCAACGTCACAACATATCCACATCACATCTCATCCATTCATATCACATCACATACATTCATTCAGATCCACATCACATCTAAATATCATCACATCTCATCTATCCACATCATATCTCATCCATTTATATCTAGCCAGATCCACATTTACATCTCATCACATCTCAACCAAATCTATTTAAATATCATCACATCACATTCACATCCATTCACATCTCATCGCATCCTTTCACATCCACTCACATCTCATCACACCCATTCACATCTCATCACATCCATTCACATCTCATCACTCCCATTCACATCTATTTACATTACATCACATCCATTCACATCTCATCACTCCCATTCACATCTCATCACTCCCATTCACATCTATTTACATTACATCACATCCACTCACATCTCATCACATCCATTCACATCTCATCACTCCCATTCACATCCATTCACATCTCATCACTCCCATTCACATCTATTTACATTACATCACATCCACTCACATCTCATCACATCCATTCACATCCATATCCACATCTGTCCATATCACATCACATTCATTCCATCAACATTACATCACCTCTACATCTATCCATATCACATCACATCCATTCACATCTCAGCACATTCGTCCACATCCATCCATTCATTCACATTCACATCTATCACATCACATCTCATCCATTCACATCTCATCACAGTCATTCACTCATTCACATTCACATCTATCACATCACATCTCATCACATTCATTCACATCCATCCATTCATTCACACCTCATCACACCCATTCACATATCATCCCATCTCATTCTCATCCATTTACATCACATCACATCCATTCACATATCATCACATCTCATCACACCCATTCACATATCATCACATCTCATCACATCCACATCCACATCCATTTACATCATATCACATCTTATCCACATATCATCTCATCCACTCACATCTTATTACATCACATTCACATCTTATCACATCACATTCCACATCTTATCACAACACATTCACATCTCATCTCATCACATCACATCCATTTACATCCCATCACACATCCATTTACATTCATTTAGATCCACTAATATCTCATCACATCCATCTACATCTATTCAGATCCACATCACATCTTATCACATCCACTTTTATTATAGTTTCTCTAATTTCGATACTGATAGGACTTTTCTAAGTTTCTGCCAATTGCTTGCCCTAGTTAAAGATACTTTTTCTCAATCCCATTAAATCTACGTATTAGAGTGTTATTGAAGGTTTAAAAAGAGAAAATAAACCTTATCAGAATTGAAGAGTAAAAACTCAGAAAGAGCATTTACGTATTGTATTTTCATTCCTTAAGCTTCATTAATGAGAACTAATTCTAAACTTCCGTTTACTCATTGGATCCTCGATCCTCCCAGCGATTCCAGATTCCCTTTTCTGAATAAGAATTATCCAAGTTTTCTAATTGATATTTTCACATTCTTTCTCAATTTTCTCAATTAAGATATATTCAATATTCTTCTTTTTGAATAAAAGATTCATGGGATTTACAAAAATCAATTCTACCCATATTTCTTAATAAAAATAATAATACTCAAAATTCCACTTTTGATAAATTCTCATAATTTGAATTATGCCAAAAATTCCTCTTTTAACATTTAATTGTTTGGATCTCGAATATCATGGAAACTCCTCTTTTTGCATAAAAATAAATTTACCAAAAATTTCTCTTTTCTCTTAATTAAATATTTATGCATAAATACTAAAAAAAATATTTTCCATGAATATGATGAAAATCATTATTTTTGCATAGGATGTCTAATCCTAGAATATGGTAGGAAGTCCTCTTTTAGCATTATGCATAAAAATAAGATATGTATTATTTTCTGAAAAATTTACCATAGCTTCGCTGCTATTATTGATAATTCTCAAATTTTCCTAAAAGAATAAAAGCTTGTGATGAAAAGATGATAGAAGTTCTACTTTTAAGCATGAATTTAAACTATGAATTTAAATCATAATTTTAACCATAATTATGATTATCCCACTAGATTACGCTAATTTCAACATTCCTCTTTTTCCAATTTGTAGGATAATCTATTTTTCATTTAGAATGAGTTAAAGCAGTTTTTTAACTACTCGAAAATATCATTTTCTTTATCTCTAGCGCATCAAGCCTGGAGTTTAGTTTTGAAATAAGAGATTATCTTTGAGAAACATTCTTTTGTTAAAGAATAAGCCATAGAGATGACTATTCTTTTTGAGAGAGAGATTTACTTAAAGAAAGCATTACAAATAAGTATAAAGATTAACTTTCTCTTATTTAAACATTAAGACTCTTAGGGAAAGCTTGATTTGAATTAAAACAATCATTTAGAAAGCTTCTCAATCTTGAGAGGGGTTGAGAAGAAGAAGTCATTTGAGGAAATTGAAAAAAACCATAAAATCCATCTTACCTCTAAGATTGGCGTGATCCTTTCTTTAGTAGTGAAGCCCCCAACCAATGAATTGGTTAGCAAGAGGAGAAGAGAACTCCAAGAGTTGTTGATGAAGAGAGAGAGAAGCTCCAAGCTCCCCAAAAGTAGAGGAAAACTAAGGAATAATAGAAAATATAATTATTTTAATATAATACTGGCATCATGGTATAGCTCCAATATGAAAATACAAAGGAATGAGGGTCTATTTATAGGTGAGGGAGGCCACTAACCAAGTCCAACTGGGTTCTAGAATTTTCCAGCTTCAGTTTGACTCAATTTGGACAAGATTTGGACCAGTTTGGCTCCCTTTTTGATTTAGTTAAATCTAGGAGAGAGAGGAGAGAGGAGAGATAAAAATATCACATTTTTTGAATTAAAAAACCCTTCCACACATGTGAAAAAGGCGCCTACCTCAAAGGTCTCCCTCTCCTTACCAAGGTGTGAAAAATGCATCATTTCTCCAAAATATCTTTTTTTAAAAGTAATATCTCTTAATTTTTAACTAATAAACCTTGTACTCAGTCAACTCTTCATCTTATGTGAGCATTTACTCATTTTTGGGTATTTTCTTTTATTCTTTGGCTTTATCTCATCCCAACACTTGGACTAATCCAATTGGTCCATTGGAACCTTAATTGGACCTTAATCCAAAAATTTCTGAAAATGTAGACCCTTAAGCTAAGGTCCCTTATACCATTTTCGATTTATTCTTAATGCACATTGGAAAGTTCATTTTGAACTTTTGTTTGAGGGGAATCCATTTTAGACACTAGGAGAATTTTTGTATCTAAAGATATCTCAATTTTGAATTACCTCTCTCTAGATAATTTCTCTCTCTAGGCCAAAACAGGTTAAAACAAGATCTTTCTTCTATTTCAGAGAGGGGAATGATTATAAGAATTGAAGGGGAGGTTCTTACACCTTTACACCTAAAAAGCTCGAGGGAGGAATCTTACAGCCTACCCCACTTTAAAAATGCGAGATGTCCTCATCAGCTTGAGGATAATCTCTTTCATCTTAAGATCCAACTAATTCTGGGGTTCCTTATAGTCTGGTCAACCCTCACAGAATCCTAGGATAAATATCCTTTCTACAAGAAGAACATACAGAACTCATTATTGGAGAACAATTCATTCATATTATTAACACAATAATGGTCCATCAGATCGAAAATTCCATCTGAACATTCTCCACCACGGGAATTTCAATTATGTAGGTTCTCAATTTGTCATTTCTTAATTAGATCCACTGGGTCAAAGGTCAAAGAGCAACAATCTGTCAGCACAATCCACTAATCTCATAGTGATCTGTTGAAAGTCATAATCATCTTCTAATTACTAACATCATCGCTAGGATTCGTCCCATTCATCCTCATTGTGGCTTTGTTCAACTTATCTTCTTTCAGCCAGAATTCAGAAATCATCATTTTTCAATCAGAATCCAAATCAACTCATCAATTCTCCACCAGAATTTTAAAATCATATCAACCAGCATTTGAATTCATCATCTGGATAGCATTTTTGCTTATAATTTCAAGGTCTTAAATTTACTCATATATATTACTAGTAAAGAGATGAAGTTATATTCATGGTATATATGGGTAATCATGGTCCTTGGAACTATAAGGTAAATACCATCATATCTAGGTCTTAAGCAAGTCAGGGATTCCACACAATTGCGGTATTTTCATCTGAAGACCCAATTTTCCATTTATGAATCTTCATTCTGAATATCAATTTGTATGAATTTCATCACACAATTACAATCTTTTACTAGTACTTCATAAATTTTGACATTTCTTGCTTCTCGGTTGATCCACTTTAGCCAATTCGCTCTGAAAGATCCTTGCCCTCTCAACGCAACGAATTCAAGGATGCTAGAGCAGCAGCGAAAGTAGCACTTCTTATGTAGGGCAAAGTCTCCCACTCGGGGCCTCGCCCACGGATATCCGGACAAGAGACAAATCCCTCGGTTCTTCCAAAACCGAGAATCCGGAAAAACTTCCCTCGCCCAGCAGACATAGGCAATTCCACCGTAAAAAATCTATTCTAACATAGTCAAGAGCCTTAACTAACCAAACTGATCTGACCGAACCTGTAAGTCACATGGTCAGATCAAGAAAGAGACTTGCACTTGGATCATAGAGACCAACATCTTTTTCCTCATCAAGAGGCACAGCTATTGATTCTTTTCCATAGAATAAGGGTTATCTAGGATTTACTTCAACTATCGTAACTTACTAGAATTGAGGATCCATCAGTCCATCCACCAATCCCATGGGTTAGCCAACCGCCCCAACCACTGTAGTGATAGGATCCATTTAGAACTTTGGTTATGTTTTTCCCTGGGTACCAGGGAAAAGTGTTTCCAAGCCCCCTAGCCGGCGCTTCAAGCAAACTTCAAGATAGTCACATCACTTACACACCCAATATGAAATTGCCTGTTTCATAGACTCAATTGTCTTTAAAATAATATTTTAATGAAACCATATTATCACTGATCATAATCCTCCAAAATATCTAGCTTGAATTCTAATTTCCAATCAATCCTTCATCGGTGTACCTATGGCATCATTGGCAACAACCAGAATGCTCACCACCTGTTCGTTCACTCAGGGGCCTTTTCAATAGTTCTTAGCTTAGAGTACCCGAAAATATAATCACATAAGAAAAATTCAGATGAATTCTCCATTGAAGATCAGCAAGATCAACCAACAGATCCATATAAAAGAGCCATGGGCTCATCCGTTTTGAAGGCCAACAAGGCCAATCAACCAGATCCATACACAAATTCAGAAAACAACTCCAACTCATTGTTCCATTTTCTTCCTTGATGCACGCGTGGGTATTTCCAGTGACCTAGAGCCTGAGCACCGTATGGTCAGCACCCTCTAGGCTCCTTCGCAAGTCACCTAACGCTTCACTCATAGGCCGCTTCCTTGGTCCCTCATCCACTGTACCGAAAGCTCACCATTTAAATCAAACCGAGACTGATCAATACCTCGGTCAACCTCGCTACGTGCGACGTCCTCCATTGATTCTCCGTCCGCTGTTGCAACTTTATCACTTAGGTCTCCACACAACCTCATTCACAAGATGGTCAAAATGCTTTCCTAGCATTCTTGACATAAAACAGTCATTTAAACAGGTTTCATAAATATAATTTCTAATAAATTCTCATCTTTCCACATTGTTCCACATCATTTCTTGTTATTCCACATTCTTCTACATCAATTCACATTACTTATTCCATATCTAGTCATATGTAATCCCATCGTCCGTCATCCATTCTCATCCAATCACATCATATTACATCTCATTACATCTCATCCACTCTCATCCAATCACATCATATTACATCTCATTACATCTATCCTCATCACATCACGTCACATCCATCCACATCATATCTCATCCATTCACATCTATCCAGGTCCACATCACATCTATCCACGTCACAACATCACTGTGGGCACCCTTGATGGCTAGAGGTCGCCCACCACTAGAGTGCTCACCGTCTTTGGTGAGGCAAGGAAGGAAACATGCTCGTGGAAATTAAAAATGATTATAAATTTTTTTGGGTAGGATATGGATTGCATCCATAGGCAAGGATTCTGCCTTTGTTGTGCCAAACTTCAAGCATGAGGTTCACCTCATAGCCACCTCGAGACTATTACCCCAGAAAGTTGGGTGTACCACAAATCTCCACAGAGAGGCAAGGGCTCCGATAGTCAGTGAGGGAGGGACTGGTAGTATGACTGCCACCCATACAATGAGAAACACTTGAAGGAAGTGGAACCCCACCATATTGCCCCACCACTAGAATTGGATGTTGTACCATTGAATTGCTCCAGGAGTGTACTGAGACATTGCTAGACACTAGGGCTAATATGAAGAAGATTAAAGAGTTTTATTGACATTGTGTTTTCCTTGAGTAGATCTTCCATGGAGAAAGGTGTAAGCTGTGGTTTGGGATGTGGGTGGGAGGGGGTAGATGGGTTGTCTAACCACAACTTACACAAAGTGTAGCTTGTGGAGGTCCTTGAAGGTTTGCACAAAAAGAAGGACTTATCAATGACTATGCATGGAAGTGAAAGGGTGTTATCAGCGGGCTCCTCCCCTTATTACTCTATAGGCATGGCCTTCCTTTGTGATCGGGTGACCATGATGGAGGATGGTGGATCCTCATGATTATTTGTTGTTGGTATGACAGACACACCAAGGGTGGGAGAGGAAGGTGGGCAAGCGGATGGGGGATGTTCAATAGAGACTAAGTGGGTGGTTGGGGCTAGAATGAAGTTAGAGGAAGTGGAGTCCATTTGCTGGGGGAAATCTAGGGTATAATGATCTTTGGATTTGGGGCAATTCTTGCATGATGGCAGAGCACCTTCAGGAAGGGGGTAGGGGATTTGGTAATGACCATATTCCCCACATCTTAGCGGAGGACGGGGTGGTTGGGGAGGGCTAGGAGAACGGTTCATGGGGGCTTCTCCTTCCATGGTGGTTGGTGCAGGAGGATTGGGGATGAGTGGTGGAAGGTAGGTCACCTGAGGGGTGGTTTGGCAAGGAGGAGGTGTAGCAGCGTGGAAGGTTTATGGAATAGCCAAGGCAGCTATAGCATAATGGGCAAGGTTGAGGCTATAGAGGTGGAATGAGAAGTTTGCTACTAATGATGCTAATGGAACCCCTTGAGGTAGTAGCAACTTTGTCTTCATGTCCTCCTTTTTCATAGAAGGATAAGTACCTCCTCTTTGGGCATTCTTGGATAGTGTGTCCAAGGGACTAGCATATAGCACACTACATGCCCTTCTTTTCTTGGTGAGTCATCAATTCTTCAATCTCCCTTTTAAGTTGGAGCAACGGTACTTTCCTAGCTTGGAGGTTTTTGGCTCACTTTGAGTGCCTCTAGCTCTCGCTTCAGCTGAGCCGACTTTCTCGAATCTTTTGTTTGGTGGAACTGGGTAAGGCATGGGTCACCCACCACTGACGCACCATGAAGTCTCTAGGGTAAGTCGGTAAGTGGGCCACCACCACTATGGTTTGTGTCATGAGTTCTGACACCCTCTCTCGTCGTGGCAGTAGTTTTAGCTTCCAGCTCTTGGAGAATGAGGTCCTAAAAATAGTTGCTAGGATAGAAGGTGCGGAGGAAGGTATCCTTAAGAGTGTTCTAGTCTGCAAAATGGTCAGCTACTACCACTTATCCCAGAGCTTTGTATAGTGGATGAAAAGAGTACCAAGAAGGCATCCTCCCGCTCAAGGCCCCGGCTCTCATAGATGGAGATGAACCGTTCAGATGTGGTCATCAACATCCTGAGTGAATGATCCTTTGAATATTGGAAGCTTGATGTTGACTCGACCTAGCACTGTGGAAAGGGGTTCTGCACCAGGAGGATTGCCTTGGCCCCCAGCACTATTGTCGGGAGTGGGATTACCAATGTTGGCTGCCATAGGAAGATGTGGAAGGGAATCGCTAGGTGGTACATAGTTGAACCTCTTCCAACTATGTACCACTTATCTACAGAGCTTTGTGTAGAGCGGACGGGAAGAGTACCAGGAAGGCATCCTCCCGCTCAAGGCCCCAACTTGCAGATGGAGATGAACTGTTAGATGTTTTCATCCACATCCTCAGTGGATGATCCTTTGAATGTTGGAAGCTTGACGTTGACTCGACCCAACACTATGGAAAGGGGTTCTGCACACCAGGAAGATTGACTGGATCAAGAGGGTTGGCTTGGCCTCGAGCATTATTGTCGAGAGTGGGGTTACCAAGGTTGGATGCCACCATAGGAAGAGGCGGAAGGGAGTCCCTAGGTGGTACATGGTTGAACCTTTTCCAACTATGGCCGTGTATTGAGAAAGGAATCTTAGATGGGCTGATTAGACTACCATAGGAGCGTGTATGCAGAGGACACAGAGATAAGGGTGAGCTAATAGGACTCCAAGTTTGGAGAGTCCCACCAGGTGTGCCAAATTTTAGCATACCTATAGTAGGGTTGGTTGCCCGGTACACTAAGTGATGGTCTCTTCTTTGGATAGTATGCCCAGAGTCCTCAATGCTTGCAAGACCTATGCAGAAGACAAAATAGAGTGGAATACAACAAAAGAAGAGACAAGACCACAAAAGAGGAACAAGAACACTTGCACTAATTTGAGAACATTGTTACATGTTCGTCATTGTATCATGCACACTCAGCAGAGGTCACCGTGAGGAGGACGACACACAGTTCAAGTCAAGGACAAGTGATAGTAGAACATAGACTACAAGGTATATCCGAAGATGTCAAGGAATGTGAAGTAGATATCCTTCAAGATGAGTCGAGGGACCATGTACACCCGCCATTAATTCGGCGGTATCCTCTATCTCTAGAAGATTCCCTCGGTGTGTGCAGCCTCTAATGTTGATGCATCACGGCGGCCTTTGGTAGAATCTCTTATCCCTGGGAGATGCCGTTGGAGTGATAATGTGGCGGCGGCCTTTGGTTGTTGGAGTGTTAGTGTGGTGCCTTGAATGCTCCTTCAGTGCTGATGCATGCACTACTATGTTGCTTTTGACTATTCCTTTGAGTTAGACCCCCACTTTGGGCACCCTTGGTGGCTACTCTCTCTCTCTCTTTCTCTCTCTCTCTCTCTCTCTCTTTGTAGATCAGATACAATATGTAAATATCAAGTCACATCTAGTAGATGCCCTCTGCAACGACAAATGGAATGGGAGAGAGAGAAAAAAAAGATCCAAACTCAAATTTTGTTATACACACATCAACTTGAAGTGTTGGGGGAAACTTGAGTAATATTTCACACACATCAACCCGGAGTGTTGGGCCACATACAAGAAAGTTTCCTCCGAATGTCATACATGCATGCCCATGATGGCACAAGTACGAACTAGGAGTGTTGGGCCACATACAAGAAAGTTGCCTTTAAATGCACCCAACCCCATACAGGCATCATCATGATGGCACAAGTATGCAGAGCTATAACATTGCTTTGCACATAATCCCATAACTTGGATATCGAGATTGGGGCATTAGGGGTAACAAAATCGATAGAGGTCTGTACCCTCTGTGATGGCTTACCAGTTGCATAGGCCATATTTTAGCCTCCCATGGACGATAATACACCATCATCATCATCTAGTTAATAAAGGCATGCCCCTAGGCCCTTACATATAAATTCTTTAATTGTTTTTGCCTTAGTGGGAAGGACTTTCATTATTTTCTGTTTGAGTAGGCCCTCAGATATAAAGCCTTCAAAGCCATTCTTGAGGTATTGGGATGAAGAATGTTGCCCTTGAAAAGAAAGCTTAATTTTAGCCTTATTAGTAGATGAAACCTGGCAAACGTGAGTGAAATGATGGGGTTTGCCCTTTAAATTTGAGGACAGTGAACCTTTGTATCCTTCATGTCGATGTCCTGCGTGGGAACAGCCCCCAGGCGCCCATACACATACTGCAGTCACCATGTCGATATGAGTGGAAGCGTGAATGAGCTGCTCACAGAAGGAAGGAAGAGTAATGTGGGTGGGCGGTGCTGGCGGTCCTGAACTGAGCACCCGTGCTTCATCGTCATGATAGAGGATAAATTGTACAACCTCATGGCCATCATGATTGATAGAGGGTGGCGCTGCCGCTGCCAGCCTCCTCCAGGGGGCTGCTCTGGCCTGCTGCTGGCATCATTTATTAGCCAAGTCTGCTGGCACCGGCGCCGACTGCTGAGAGCGAGCTTTCTTCGCCTTGTGTACCATCCCTCGACTGGCCTCCGCCTCCCATTTTGCTTTTTGTTCAGCTTTTCTAGCTTGATTTCACTATACATCAGGTGCTCGAGAGGAAAAAAAAAAAAACAAAACGTATTTTTCGTTGCTAAGGTGTTTCGTTGTCAAAACCCTATGGGTTCGAACCCTGCTGGCTACCCCTATTGATGTGCCTTGCCCCTGATTTGTGGGATAAGGGGGTCCCATTGGTGCTAAGCCCTTCTCTTCTCTAATGCCAAACTTTATTTTTTTTTAAAAAGCGTATTTTTCAACCAATCAGAATAATGGACATCTCGGAAAAAAAAGTATTTTTCAACCAATCAAAATAAAGAACAACTTTTAATGGTTTTTGTTTCCAAAATCTCTACTATATTCCAATTTTATAGGAAAAACCATTCTTTAAAATAAGGGCTCCTTAAAATCTCAGACCCCCTACACAGTGCTCGCTTGGGTTCAATACCTGCCTCCTCCTCCCGCATGCCTAAATGGCATGTGGTCTGTCCATTCCCTCACTAAAAACAAATATCCCTCGCAATACGAGAAAAAAAATCTCAGACTAATACAAATACATTAGAATGCCTTTTTTTTCAATGTCCTAAAATCTCAGACCCCCATGCCGGCTCGGGTTCAATACCTGCCCCCTCCTCCCTCATGCCCAAATGGCATGTGGTCTGTCCATTCCCTCACTAAAAACAAATATCCCTCGCAATACGAAAAAAAAAATCTCAGACTAATACAAATACATTAGAATGCCTTTTTTTTCAATGTCCATCTTAGACCCCCATGCCGGCTCGGGTTCAATACCTGCCCCCTCCTCCCTCATGCCTAAATGGCATGTGGTCTGTCCATTCCCTCACTAAAAATAAATAACAAATATCCCTCGCAATACAAAAAAAAAATCTCATACCGGTACAAATACATTAGAATGTCCTTTTTTTCAAGCACTGATAGTGCAGTGGTGGCTAGTAGTTACTATGTTCTCTCCCCAGGCCAGTGGTACCACCTTTCAATATGTTATAATCTTTTTGAGCTTGCTATATAAACAAGTACAACATTTATACCCATGGCAATAGTGCCACGACACCTTACAACATGCATACTATTATAATGCATTGGAACTTGGTATATACACAAGTACAAATTTTATATAAGGACGGTAGCACCCAAAGTGGAGGAGTTGGATATCAATCTGTCCTAATAAATTAATCTGTCCTTAGTGACATATAATTTCAATAGCCACTCTCGCAACAATAAGAATTCTTTTAGAAAAATTCAAGGTTTCTTTTGGATTACAAGCTTTGTTGTACCTTGGAGATGTTTTTGAAATAGGATGTTTTTTCCAACCAATCAAAATAAACACAATGCTCCAATTTAGCAATAAAACTAGAATGATTGCCCAAGGATGCAAGTTTGATCTCTACTTGCTCTAATTGATGGAGCTATGCATAAAAAAGGACTCGTACAATTATGACTAAAACTTATAAATTTTGTTCCTTCATAAATCAAGCAATAACAAATATCAAATAATGTTTTTTAAAATTTTATTGAGGAAAGTCTCCCATCCCTACATCAGAGTGGTTAGGGAGTCAAAGTTGCAACATTGAGGTCATGGGTTTGACCCCTGCTCACTGTAGTCGAGACCGCCACACTGTCAATAAAGTGACAAGCTAAATAACTCGTGGTCACAAAACCTCTTAGAAAAAACAAGAATCAGCTAAGGGAAAAACACTATAAAATCATGTTTTTTGAGGGAGGAAGACACTAAGATAGAGGCTCTATGCACTAAAAAACAAGGGTGCAATGAATGTAGATACATTGATTTAAGATATAAACATGACTCATCTATATATAGTGTCGAGGGGAGGTCATTTTATTTTAGGTTGTCTGACCACCCTACATTGAGTTATCAAAATCCAACCAACCATATCACATAACTAAGTGGGTCATATTGTAGGTCGTCTCGCTACCCTATATTGAGTTAACAAAACCTAGGTACCCAACTAAACTAAAACAAGGAATCATAGGTCATGGCACACAATTTAGACCCATCTAAGGTTATCTAGGCACACATGAGTGTTACAAGACACGGAGTGAACATTATCGAGCAAGCCCGAAACTCGAGCAACTACAAAAACCATATAGTGCTCTAGGTGATGGATCCCCACATCCATCCAAACCACCAAGTCTTGTTATAGCTTCTGAATGTAATGACACGTATTGTCATTTAAGAATTCTCAATTCAACATGCAATCATAAAAGGTGAATCGCACAACATACTTAGAGCACTGAAATGATTACAAATATAGACAAAACAACCAATGCTTCCTCGCCCTACTACCATGTGGTTTGCAAGCATTGATTCATCTTGACAATCTATCAATACATGTGAGAGCCATGAACTAAAGAAAAACCAAATGGAATTTAAAATATACATGTTATGACAACAATGACCTCGAGGAAACATGGGACTGGACTATTAAAGAGAGCAAGAGTATCCATTTGATTGGTTGTTAGCACACCACCTAACCCTCCTCACACTCATCATCCACATAAAACACCATGCTCAATGATGTGTTCGTGACATCCTTTCGTAGTTCTTGTCAGCAACCATTCTTTGAACTGTAGCATCCGCATACGAGTGCAGTATACTACAATGACACCAAAAGCACACGTGCCACAATACAAAACCTGCATTGAATCCTAATAAAAGTCAGGTAGATTTATTAATTCCAATTTAACAGAACAGCCAAAAAGAGAGTCACTGAAAGAAGGACACCATTAATTTCGATAAACAAACTAGTGCAGGTGTCCAAACTACTAGTGCCAACAAGTAGGACAAGCCAAATACCCAAAATACATCACAGAAATAGTCATCCATCATCACAAATAGTCAACAAGAAACACTCCATATGACATAGACAAAATAAAAAAAAGGGACCAATGGGAATGTCAGTGCAGTATAAAAGCTCACCCCAAATCTAGCAAAAAACCACCAAAAGAAGTCAAAGAGGGACTATCAAAGCTCACTAGTCATCATAGGGGTTCACTCACACACAAGCATCGATCTCATCCTCCATGTGCTCATCCATGCTCATCCTCGTAGATGAGTATGTGCACGTGTATCTGCACAAGTACGGCTCTACATAGCCAAAGTTGATGCCATCATCTACGTCCAATGACACACATGACCTACCTGAATGGAGGCATGCCTTCAGAGGAGTCGTGCCGCACCCCATCTTCAAGACAATCCCTCGTGGATAGAAAAGCAGCTCCAAGAAACATGATAGAAATGTATGGCTCATCTCGCGCCTGCCTCGAAGCTCCAATCCTCCACTGTTGATAGTGTGTCCACTCACCCCGGCAGGTAATGCAAAACACATGAATCCATGGCTCCCATTCTCAATGTCTTAAATAATGGTTTGCTTGCTGAAGTGAAAGTGGGCACAATCATCCCTCTTTCGCAAACAAGATACATCATAGATGTCCAAAACTACGTTTTCATAAGAAGCATGTATAAACACAACCACGCAACAGAATCCACGTACATAACACACAGCAACAATGACACAAATATGATAGGGCATTAAAAGACCAAGTCACGTTACCTCTTTCATGCAGCCCTCTTGTTCAACGTACCTGTATATGCAGAGCGATGAAAGAAAACATTCTATCACCAAACCTCCATGTCATAAACTTTGGAGTAGTGCTTAATCCACCCCATAGAATCCCCTCAGCCCTGCACAAACTCCATGACCAAGTTGGAACCTATGACAAATACTTGGTGAACAAGAAATCGAGTTCAAGGACACCACCACTAACCAACCATTGTTGGGAAGAAAAGTAGCCTGCCAAAGATAGACCATAACGGTCACGGTCCTTCGTGAACATATCCCATGGAGGCCTCTATGCACTCCTGTGCGAGAATCCTTCCAAATGGGAGGTCCAACATAATAAAGTCTTCCCCATCGAAGGCACTTGCTTTCCTTTTCTGGTGTACACACCACTCATAGGCTTATTCTTTGTGAAGAACTCGTGAATGCGTGTGTACACTGGGTCTCTCTACCCACCACTAGTAGAATCCTAGCTGATCGCGATGTACTAGTCCTCCCCGTGAACCGCCATGCATGGAGAGACACCATCACCATCAAAGCATAAAGTGTGCTCTCTCATAAAAATGAAGGTTTATCGAAGATTCAAAGTAGATGTGGACGAAGAAAGAGACTCTGTGTATAAGAGTATAAAATAACAAAAAACCATCACTCAGACACCACAATGCGATGTTCACAACAATTACGAGTGCAGGAAGCCATCCATTCACCACTACTACAAGCCAAATCATCCTCATTGGCAGCATACAAGTCATCGTCAATGTGGTCCAGAAGCAGCTTAACAACACTGGCCACCCACTTTCCTTTTGTTTCACCTGCCAGCCCCCAAACAAATTTAGGAAGAACAAAAAACATACTTCACATCAAGTTTTCACAAATTGCTTAACGAACCATGTGCTGACAATGGTAATGCATCCTTTTTCATCATAGAATGCGTCTTGAAGGCCTCTCTCTCTCTCTCTCTCTCTCTCTCTCTCTCTCTCTCTCTCTCTCGTCCTAGGACATGGCCTTTCTCCATGTCCAACTACAATGGACAATTATCCAACTCCCAATGGCTGAGCGAATGGAAATTTGGGGGGTACATGGTGGTTTCCACATTAGCCATAGAGATCCACTGCCTTGCCCAAATAGGAAAACCACCCAAAAGCTAGCTCTCCTTTAAACTGAGTAAATATCTTCTAAAAAATTAATGCAAATTCAGGTTTTATGCCAAACAATACCAAAACACAACCAATATACAAATTCATGCAAAGTGAGCTCCAAAGGGAGAGGCTAGGTTGTATGTACCTAAACACCAAATGTTGTGTGGCCATTTGCACCACATTCACTTTCTTTGGAGCCTTCACCTCTTTGTCTCTTGAATGAACCTTAGTCTTTCTCACCAATGGAAACATGTATATCCGTGCTTCTATTTTCACTTCCTTAGCACACCAAAACACATCAATAACATATGCAACGATAAATCATTAAAAGAAACCATCCACAAAGCCAATGAAGTTGGAAGATCACATTCTATACTCATGGTTGCCCTTGAGAAGAGCAAACATAGCTTTTGTGTCTTGTTTGCTTTAAAAAGAGAAAGCCATCACAACCTACAAAGCTAGCAAATTAAGCTTATCCAACAAAACAAAACTATCCTTGCTCCATTTCAAGAGAGTACTGCCTTTCTCCATTCATCACCCAACTTTGAATCCAAAACATTCAAGATCTATCAAAGCTGAAGCAATCTTCAACTCTAGGGTGACAAATGACTTTCAAGACATGCATTGCAAGATAGAAGCCAAAGAATCCACCAAATGGTTAACCTTTTTAGATGGCGTTTGACCTGGCGATGAATTTCGATGGCGATGGTGCTCATGATGTCTTTGGACCTTTTTGTTACAGGCGATGATGGCGACCTCGTTGTTTTACAAGCCAGCCCTATGTTGAAGATAGGGCAATGGCAAATTAGATTTTTAGGCCAAAAGTAAATTAGATGAAAATAGGCTATATTTGAAACCATGTAAAATTTATGCTTGGTATGTTACTTGGTATGTCCAAATGATTTATTGCTTCCTTCCTTTTCTCGTAAGGTAGTGAAGCATTTCCCAATGTTGCAACAAGTACTCTAATTCCCTAATCAATACTATGTAACTCGGGAAGGCAAGTTACATATTGAAAGATGAAGAAGCCCCAATGTGTGGAATCTTTTGGCACATGTCTATTTGTCTTGAATTGGTATGCTTAGAGATATAGATGTATGTTCCATCTAATTTTGCTACTAATTGTGATAGTATTTAGTATGTGATTGTATTGTATGTGCAAATGTATAGCAAAGATTTTGGTATTGCCTTAGATAAATGGGAATAAGAGCAATGCTATGGGATCCAAATACATGCTATTTTTCAACAAAGGACATGACTATATGCTTCACATTTATGAAGTTTTGTGAAGTGTAAGCACAACTAGTAGTGTGAATTTTTCTCAAAGGGTAGGCTTATACAGTTAATGTTTGTGGGGTCTTGTGAGTATTACCACAACAAATCATGTGAAGTTACGAGAACACACATGTCAAGTAGACTATATTGACTTATTGGCTAGATACTCATATAATTTACTAATGTTTTGATGGTGATTTGATTTTTTGCTTTGTGGGCCAACAACGTACCCTGACATTGAGATTTTCTATTTTCACCCATGCATGCGCCTACTATGGGGTCAAATTTTCTTCAGTAATCATCCACTCCTTTTCATCACTTGTGATGACTCCCAATATCCTTTTCGAGGAAGGAAATTGGTTGTTATGGACTTCCATGCGTGGAAGTTATTCTTGTCTATCTTTTCACTCATAATTTATGATAGATTGTCAAACATGTTTACTTACATCAATTCACCAAACAATACTTGCAAAAAAGCTTTTACAGTTGCAGTAAATCTGTAACCATCAACAATGGTACTATAAACCTATTATAATGCCACTATATAGGAACCAGGAACCAGTGACATAAACATAGATCCACCAATACCTACAACATGTAGATTCTCTACACAGAGGCTGATTCATGTTCTTGTGTTATATTAAGTGATGTGTTTATGATTAATATGTCTCCTTTTGCATAACTCAATGGGTTGTTGTGCTCATGCATTAAACTATTAGACTACCTTGTTGTGTTATTTAGCCACCAACAGACACCTATCATGTGAGACTTGAATGGGCATCAAACGGGCATCCCTAATGACCTTGGATGGATCTAGAAGTTGCACTAAGACCATTGCGCTAATACCATGGGGATATTCTATAGTCTAATATGGCCCCACTTGGATAATGTGGTTGGTTTGGTCCATATGGACTAGTCATAGGGTGGTTGACATAGGCAGATGTACAATACGACTAACCCTAGGTATACTATATATATAGACTAGTTTGATAGTCTTCATACTTATATTGAGATCACGACTTTAGATCTATCTTTACTATGTTGTGCACCCTTGTATGTCCATGACATTCTTTGTCCCCTCTATCCAGAGTCTACCTAGATCGATGATGTTTAGGTCAATGATGCACAATTTCTCTAACTCTCAAAAAAGATAATATTAGCAAGTTTTGGAAATTCCCAATTCCCACCTTGTAAAGAACCCTATTGATCTTTTATCAAAACCCCCTCATGTGATATCACTGGAAATCTCTTGACATGTAGGCTCTAAGTATATAATCTCCAATAAATTTGGAGTTAGTATGCTCAAGATACTCTAATAAGTAGACTCAAAAGTGCTACCATTTGGAATTTCCAAAGTATGGGATTTTCCCAAACTCCCTAATATGGTCTTAAAAGACTATGATGGAGAGCTTTCAACTCAATCAAAAAGATATTATTTAGGAAATTAATGGTGAATTCTCTTCATTTGGGGAGAAGATTGAGAGGAGTACTCAAGTGAAGAGAGAGAAAATTTAAATGTATGTGGGACTTTAAAACAACCAAATGATACCACCATGGTTATGGTGGGCGATGATGAGGAGGACTATGACCGTTGAAGATGATCATTGCATTGTTAATAAAGAGAATCAACCTCCTCAATGGAGATTTGGATGTTTATCTAAATATTTTGGAAGAGACAAGCAAGTGGTATTTAATGACATGCACATAAATGGAAGATCTGATTGTTAACCCATTTCTAGGGTTAACGAGAGCTACTACCATTATCTTACATCAAGGAGTCAAGGTAGATACACCAAAAGGTCATACATTCAAGATATGAAGCAATGGTGTCCAAATCCACAACTTAGACAGGTGCCCGTAATGGTCCGACAAAATACTTATGGTGATTTCCGCTTCAAGAGCGTGTGGGAGCAAGTTAGGATGAAGTCTCAAGTAATGTACTTCATGGATATATTATGAGAGTAGTCATTATAATAACATTAGGCCTCTTATGAGCCTAAAGTGCTCGGCCGGCCACAGTTTAAGTGAGTGTGAACACTTATGGCTATGTATATAAGTGAAAATCTCTCATAATACAAAGAACTCTCCCATTGTGCAATAGAGTCTTGCTCTTCCTAATCCTCTTGCTAATCTCTCTCTATAATGCATGCTAGTGAGTGTGTGTGAGTGAAATGAGGGATGAGTAAACCTAGTGCAACGCGGCGGTGTGACAATGCTTTGCGGGAGGTGCAGTGGAATGGCTTCTCAAGGAGTTATGGATTTTGGAGACCTCAAGGGTTACGAGCTTGGCCAATGGAAAGATCACCATCACCGTAGTAGCAGTTCGCCATGTAATCTTCTTGTTGGATGTGTTTTGAAGGGGGTTTGGGTGAGCCATAACACTGATAGACCTATACCAAGAGGGTTGATAGATCTATACTAAGAGAGTTGATAGATCTTTTCTAAGAGAGATAATAGACTTATATCAAGAGGACATGTTGGAAATAATGCCCATGAAAAACAATGATAAGTTCAAGGCTATCAAGGGTGGTGTTTACAAAGTTCAAGGAGAGAACACCAACACCAACACCAACACCAACAATGAGGAGTTTGAAGAATGGGCAAATAAACCTAACTTGAACTTTAAGCTAGCTCAATCCTAGAAGTGAGCATGCTAAGGTGTATTTTTCTACTTTGCACTTGGAGGGATATGCACACGTGGTCGTGGCATGTACAAGAATATGGCTATGTCATCACCACTTGGTCAAAATTCAAGGATAAAATGAGGGATACATTTATTTCCAAATTACATGGTGCTCACAAGATTAGTGGGATGAGAGATAGTTGCTCAAGCGCATGCTTTATGTCAAAGGCTTTCACGATGATTTCAAGGTGGTCAAATACATTAAAGGTCTTGTAAAGGACATAAGGGTCAATGTCAATGCTAAAAGGCTAACCACTCTTGAAGAAGCTATAATATTAGTGGAGATATATAAAGAAAAGTATACCTTGAAGGGTGGTTATAAGAGCTTCATGAAGATTGAAGTCACCCCTATGAGACCCACAAGAAGATTGAATTTACCCCATATACTTATGTGAGACTCGCAAGCAATGCTCCTTCAAATGTGACCATTCCTAACAACTTACCGTACTGTTGATGGTGGAAAGGATGGTAATAGAAATTTCAGAATTAGTTGTGGTGCTTTAAAGGCTTCAAGTAGGGATAGAAAGGTCTCTCTAATTGTAGATGCAAGACAAAGTATGTTAAAGAGGACCAAGTAAATGAGCTAAGGAACAAAGGGTTGTGCTTCAAATCTAGGGAGAAGTGGCACAAAGACCATGCAAGGCTAGAAATGCTACTCTCAATTCCATACTTACAAAGATGGATTGGAAAGCACATGGCAAAGAAATGGATCAACTTGTAGAATACAATAAATCAATGGGAGAAGAAGAGGATCATGAACTTGATGGGGTTTTTCTTTTTGATCCCGATGGCTCTTGTGGTAGAGACTTGGATAACTATGATGACAGATTTCCAACTATGTGTACTTTGGGTGATTCATGCAAGGATGCCTCTTTATGACTACTTGGGGTGTGCAAAAATTCTCAAACTTTGAGGCTTAAGGCCTACATCAAGGATAGAGTGGAATATATCCTTGTGGATGACATGGAAGTACGTATAGTTTTATCAATGCCAAATCCTTGCAAAACTTGAAATTACAGCCCATATCTTTGGACTCTTTACACATGGTGCAAGTGGCCAATGGGATAAAGTTTGTCCAATGCAAAATGTCATGTCAAAATGTGGGGCTAATATTTGATAAGATTTATGTATGCAAAGTTGAATTGTTGGTCATGGCAGATTGACATCATCATGGGGTGTAATATCTTTGGTTCATTCACCATGAATATACAACAAGGGTTTATGACATTTAAATTCATGGTGAAAAGCTTATTACCTTGAGGGATCCATGTGGGGTCAAAGTTGGTAAGGATAAATGACATGCAACTTAAGAGACAGATGAGCAAAATGGATCAAATCTTTGTATTACAGCTTTGCAATGATGATGCCAATGAGGAGGACAAGGTGTATATGGTAAAACCTTTGGGAAGAATAAAAAGATGTATTTGACATGCCAAAGTGCCTACCACCATAAAGAAAGGTAGATCATGCTATTGACCTATTGAGCTAGAGCCAAATGTGAAGGTTGTCAATAAACCTCTATATAGGCTTTCCAAGCTGTCCAAAGAAGGATGGGGTGGCCAAAAAAGTTCAAGAATTAATTAATATGGATTGTGTTAATCCAATCCACTTACCACCATAAGGATGCCACTTACCACCATAAGGATGCCACTTTTCACATGTGTGGATTTTAGAGATGAAAAGATTACAGAACTAATACCCTATTCCAAGGCTAGATGAACTCAAAGGTGGATGCTTTTTTTTCAAAGATTGATTCGAGATCAAGCTACCACTAAATTAGAATGAAGGGGATGAAATCAAAATGGCATTTAGAACTGAGAGATGCCATTTAGTTTATGCAATTCTCCCACTACCTTTTAAGCATTGATCAATGGCATTGATGAATGAGGTGCTTCAACCATATCTACTCAAATTGGTGTTGGTCTTCATTAATGACATTTTTGTATATAGAAAGATTAAAGAGGAGCATGTGAAGCGTATCCGTGAAGTTTTAGGGCCAATTAATTATGTGCTAAAGAGAGAAAATGAACATTTATGGTAGAAGAGGTGGAGTACCTTGGGCATATTTTTGGCAAGGATGGTATTAGGGTGGATCCTAAGAAAGTGGAGTGCATCAAGAATTGGCCAATACCAACTAATGCCACATAAGTGAAAGGGTTTTGGGTTGAAGGATGAGAGGCTTTTGTGTCTCTCATCCTTCTTCGATGGTTTATTGAGAGGAAACCATTGATTGATATGTTGAAGAGGGACTCATTCTTTTGGGATGCAATAGTTGACAAGACGTTTAAAGAGCTCAAAGAATGCTTACTTCAGCCTGCCCATATTTTTCCAAGCCTTTTACCATAAGGGTGGACGCATGTGAAAGAGGCATTGGAGTTGTTTTATATTAAGATCATGGGGTAATCGCTTTTGAAAGACAAAAGCTAAGTGACAAGGAGATGAAGATGCATGTGTATGATCAAGGAATGATAGCCATTTTTCATGCATTAAAGAAGTATCATCATTATCTTCATAGGATTATGTTCTATATGTGTGAAGTGATTATCGCTTGCTTAAGTATTTCTTGTCACAACCTCCTAGACTCTCACCCAAGCAAAGGAGATGGTTAGCTACACTCTAAAACTACGACTTTAAGATCACGTCACTCTTCATCTATTGTGAGCCATTTGGGACTCTTCAAAACATTATAATGCCATGAAAAAGAGTTTCCATTGGAAAGAGCTTTGAAAGGATGTGCATGCCTATGTGTCCAAGTGTTTACCCCAATTCCACCCCTTTCGAATTTGTTAAGATAGCCTTCACACCACCAACTCAATACGATTTTCACTTCTGCCACAAGGATATACAAGAGGAGTATTTGTTAGATGAGGATTCATCTCATATGATGAAGAAATTACAGCATTGTACACATTGTGAAGAATTGCCTCATTATTGTATGAGAAAGTGTCTCATATACTTTAAAGACAAAGTTTATCTTGTTTCCACTACAACATTCAAGCAAAAGGTGTTGGATAAAATGCACTCTTCACTGATGGTAAGCCATTTGGGACTCTTCCAAACATATTATGCCGTGAAAAGGAGTTTCCATTAGAAAGGGATTTGGAAGGATGTGCCTGCGTATGTGTCCTAGTGTTTACACCAGTTCCACCTCTTTCGAATCTGGCAGAACATTTGGGACGCCTCCAAACATATGATGCCGTGAAAAAGAGTTTCCATTGGAAAGGGCTTTGGAAGGATGTGTATGCCTATGTGTCCAAGTGTTTACCCCAATTCGATCCCTTTCTAATCTGTTAACACAGTCTTCACACCACCATCTCAATCTGATTTTCACTTCTGCCACTACTATTACGTCTTTACCCGAGATAGAAAGGTGCTCTTAGGCAACCAAAGAATAGCGGGCAATGGGATGGAGGCAAAAAAGGACCAACAGAAAGCTCCACTTTTGACAAGAGAAGCAACTTCTAAAGTTTATAGAAACACGCAAAATAGATCTACACTTGAAGGTTCTAAGAGTCATAAAGACAACGTTATATTTTTTTTAGATGATGGTTTTTTCTACGTTTCAAAATTCCACGATTTTTGAGAGAGAAGTAAATAAGTTAGGGAACGTATATGCCAGCCTGTCTCAATAGCTATGATTTGAGGTCAGCAAAGTGCGGTGCATGAGTGGCGTGAGTAAGGACGTAGGTACAAGCGTCTTAACGCTGGTAAAGATCGCCTTAGAACCAATTTGGCGAGTGTGAGATTGTTGACGGAGTCTTTGGGAACGACGGAGATAGTGTACCTCGCTGACGGACACTCGCAAAATGGCGTGGCAGTGGCTTTCTCCTGCCGTGATCGTGTTGTCCGCACTTGTTCTGACTGCTCGAATCTCCGTGGCGGAATCCCGTCCTGATTTCTGGCGAGAGAGGAGAAGGGACGACGGAACCCCTATAGTGGTGATAGAGCCATCTTCGCCTATAATCGTAGTGGAGCCATCCCCAACGACGCCCACGGTGACGATTCCCACAACGGCAACGCCTGTCATCACTGTCCCAGCCACATCGACGCCAGCTTACACCGTTCCGGCTACCACCACGCCAGTTTACACCGTCCCAGCTACCACTACGCCAGTTTACACCGTACCAGCTACCACCACCCCTACTCCAGTCGTCACAGTCCCAGCAACGACAACGGCGCCAACAGTGCCTGTTTATACCATTCCCGCGAGCAGCACACCGACTCCCGTCATCGCCGTCCCAGCAACTTCATCGCCAACTGTGCCTGTTTATACCTTTCCGGCAACCTCTACGCCCACCCCCGTCGTCACCGTCCCAGCAACTACCACGCCGTCTGGGCCTATTTACACCGTTCCGGCAACAACTCCAACCGTACCGGTCGTCATAATCCCGGAACCTACCACGCCGACGGGGCCAGTGTACACGGTACCAGCAACCACGACGCCAACTGTGCCAGTCATCACCGTTCCGGCAACGACAGCACCGACGGTGCCAGTGGTTACAGTTCCGGCTACGACGACGCCGACGGGTCCTGTCTATACAGTTCCGGCGACCACTGTGCCCGTTCCGGCAAGCAACACGCCAACGCAAGGATGGTTTCCGTGGAGTAGGCCGACGTACTCTCCGCCGGCCGTCCTACCGCCGACGGTCGTTTACGATGCACCACCGACGGTATACTTCTACCAATCGCCGCCCCCGCCGGCTGGTATTCTGCCGCCTCTCCCGCCTAACTACTACTACGCCATTCCCCCGCCGCCAGTCAGCCAGCTCCCTCCAGTCCTCCCGACAGCTTTCCCTCCTCCCACGCCCTCCCCTCCATTCAAGAGATTGTGACTGCATGATCTAACGTAAGCTCAATTGACAGCGTAGCTTCAGTCGATTTTTAAGAATGTTTTACTTAATCTCCTTTTATGAATTGGTGAGCGTTTTTGGAAAAAAACCGTTTGAAAAAAATTTGTTGAAATTTGTGTTGGCCTAAAATTAACGGCGAAGGGTTTTGTTATAAAAGTAGTTTTTTTAAAAGAAAGACCGACAGGAGTAAAAATTAGTCTTTATTTTGACTGGTTAAGAAAAATGTGTGTGTCTTGTTTTTTTTTTTGGCTAGGTACCTATATTTTTTTTGGAAGTGAATGTTTATGATCCTTTAACAATTTTAGTTTTACGGGTAGTTACCTCCAAATGTTTTGGCGTCTTGCATTCTTGGAGAATTCTTGACATAGTTATAGCATCTTCCCATGGTACCACTCTCATTGCTCCATGCTTTTTCCACATGTGGTAGTAGAATTAGGATTTTTTTTAAAAGGATGGAAATATAATTAAAGAAAAAGAACAAGAAAACATGTACAAAATGGCTTAGCAATGAGAGCCCCAATGTGGAACACTTACATAAATTTCCTTCACTCACAAAGAGACACTCCAAAAGATTTAAAATTAGGATTTCTCTTAAAAACTTGGCCATTATGAATCATGATTACCATGGCATAAGCATAATTGTGATGTGTGCTACTTTGTAAGTAGTGACTCCTCACCTAGTGATGAATCATCACTAGTTGTAGAGATGTGCTTGGGGGTCAATGAGATAATATGTGCAAGCAACCTATGAGATGATATGGTCAAAGAAGGACCAATCTATCTATTACTCTATCTATAACTTCCTTGAAAGTTTATCAAAGGTGGTCTTATAATGGCCATGTAGGTAGCGGCCTAGTGAGGTGGAGGCTATGGAACTTAGTATAATGCGAGAGCAAGTAATGAATTGGTCGAAAGAGAGTAAAGCCTACTCATGTTAGTGTGGTGTTCCTTGTTAAACCTCTTAGTGGGCTATTGGCAAGTCTTGCTTAAATTTCATGTGCCTCTTCTTGTGTAAAGAGAAATCATCTTTTGTGTGAAGAACTTATGTGGTTCATATAAAGATCATCCCCCAAGGCAAGAGGGTCTTCTTCTTATGGAAATAGTCATCGCTTCTTGTGTGGGATGATGCTCCTCCAAACCTTACGAAGAATTCTACATGTAGCGAGTAGTGATCTTCTTCTTAATGGTGACCTTAGTAGATCTGGGGCCCATGGTGGGTCACAACTCTTTGAGGTTGACTTTACCAAGGTAGTGGGTAACTTTTAATGCTTGAAACTATGAGGCACTCTATCAACAATAAAACTCATTAAACAAAAATTACATGAACACACAGAAAGTATTACCATAGAAGCTTCATCTATTCATTGTCTGTTGAGATGTCAAGCTCAACATGAGCTGACACTCATGAGGCGCCTGCATGACTGCTCGACATTTACATCACTGGCGGGTTTCATAGCTGGCACACCGACTACACCGACTAGTCCACATCTACCCACTCCTCAACGTGTTCACGTTATGGACTGTGTGTATATACTCTATTATGTGTGTTAGTAGTCACTTTATCTTCTTTGTAGACCTCTTTTGTTGTGTGAAGAAGAAGAAGAATTTTCAGCCTCTCACCTTGTGTGTTTTCTTCTAGGGTTTGTGTGAGTGTGTGTATGCTTGCAAGAGCTCAAGCTCTCTTCTCTCCTTCATCTTTTCATGGTATCAGAGCCTGGTTCATGCTAAGGGCTGAGCGGCAAGCAAGAGAAGCACCGGAAGTGGTACGAGGGTAAGAGCTTCATCTACTCTTCCCCCTTTGTGTTGGCTACTACACCCTTATCGGGAGCTCTTCGAGAGGGCACTTGAAAATGAACTCCGATTGAGGGGCTTTCTTCGCGGGGAGGAGAGCTAAAGGGCAACTATATTGTACGTTGGATGTAATTTTTCCGACCGAAAACGCGTTTTGGGTGCGTATGGACCTTCGTTTTTGAGTTCGCAGAGGTGTTCAAACGGGCACTACGGGTAAGTTTTGATTCTCTACAGAACTCTATTTTTGAAACTGCAGGAAGGGCGATTGGTTGTGTAGACACTGTGTGTAATGCAAAGAGGTCTCAAAGTTTCCATTGGGTGTATGTACGCAAAGTAAGGTCACTGGTTGTGACAGTTTGGGTGTAGTATAGTACCGCTCTACAGAATATAGCAGTTTGTGCAAGTCAAACAAGAGTGCTGGTTTTTTTGTAAATTTGTGTTGCAGAGAAGATGTCAAATGAAGGAATAAACCAGATTGTTACAGAGAAGCTTAACAAGAATAACTTCCATGCTTGGAGGTTTAGATTTACCAATTTCCTGATGGGAAAAGGTTACTGGGACTACATTGAAGGTGAAAATGAGGAGGCATCAGAGATACCGGAGATTAATCAACTGCTGCAGATGTAAAAGAGTTCAAGGATTGGAATCAAGGAGCAAGGAAATTCATGTATTGGCTTTCTATTAGTATATAGGACACCATGATTGGGCATACACAGGATGCCACATCACCTGAGGAGGCATGGGGGACACCTTAGTAAAGCTATATGAAACACCAAGGCATGGAAGATTCAGTTGAAGAATGAGCTTCATACTGTGAAGAAGAAGAATATGCATGTGAATGGTTATTGTTGGAATTAGGGTTGCAGGAAAGTACACAAAGCTTGGAGAAGAAGAAGCAAGAATGCACACAACACACAGTGTATTAGATTGTGTCAGTGTACAAAGATAAGTTAACCCTAGAATGATGGGCGTATATACAAGCCGGGGGAAAAAACCTCCTAAGGAGAGAAAAAGTACCCCGAAGGTCCTAAGTGTGTTCACACACATCACTGCCTATATATATGGCCACAAATCCCCCCTGGTAGTGATGGTGTGAAAGAGAGCTGGCACTCATGTATAGGGAAGTGCCATGCCTGAAGTAGATCAGTCCACAAAGGGGAGCAAGCCCAAAGCTTTGCGGAAAGCTTCGAACTTCTCACGAGGAAGCGCCTTTGTGAAAAGATCGGCGAGGTTGTCCTGTGTTGGCACATAGGCCAAGCTGATCTCTCCTGCTGAGAGTCTCTCCCTGACATAGTGATAATGCACCTCAATGTGCTTTGTGCGAGCATGAAAAACTAGGTTTCTCACAACTACCAATGCGCTCTGACTGCTGTCAATGTAGATAGAGGTGGCACAGACTCCTGTCCAACACCCAAGTCAGCCACTATAAGCCGTCTGAGCCACACACACACTCAACCGTAGCTGTGAAAGCTGCCCTGTACTCAGCTTCACAACTAGAAGTGGCCACAGTAGGTTGCTTCTTGCTCAACCAAGATATGCATGAGCTACCGAGCATGAAACAAAAACCACTTGTGGACACTCTTGTCATAGCACAACCAGCCCAATCCGAGTCCAAAAAAAGCATGTAAATCTGGCGGCAACGATCCCCCCCTTGGGATAAAACAACCCAAGATGTATAGTGCCACTCAAGTAGCGAAAGATGCGTTTAACTGCCTTCCAATGTTGAGACCCTGGGCTATGCATAAACCTACTCACCTGTGAGACCCTGGGCTATGCATAAACCTACTCACCCTGGGCTATGCATAAACCTACTCACCTGTGAGACTGCAAACTGAATGTCCGGCCTCCTAATGCATACATAAATGAGGCAACCAACAGCTGTCTGATAGAGTGTGACATCAAAGTGATCTCCAGCATCATGAAGACTCAACTTCAAACCTATCTCCATTGGAGTAGCAATAGGCTTGCAGTCTTCAAGGCCAAATCTCCGCAACAATGTCTCAATATCAAATAATGATGCAAATGCCCCAAATCTAACATCTCAAAAGAGACATTCAAAACAGCCTTAAAATCAGCAATATGACTCTCATTTGGTCCTGTGAGCAGCATGTCATCGACATAGAGAGCAATGATTAGATGTACATCATCCACACATTTAACATACAAAGTGCTTTCTGTTGGACTATTCTGAAAACCATTTGCAGTCAAATATGCATGTATCTTTTCATACCAAGCTCGTGGAGCTTGCTTTAAACCATACAAAGCCTTTTTCAACCTGCACACTTTGTTTTCCTGCCCTCTTTGAACAAAACCACGAGGCTGTGATACATACACCTCCTCATGCAAATCTCCATTCAAGAACGCAGTCTTTATGTCCACATTAGGACCTCAATGGAAGGCTTCTTGGGCCCTTTTATTTGGCAGTTTAAGGAGTCAAACCTTTTCTCTTAAGAAGAAACGTTTTCTAATTAGAAGCTTCAAAACGGCTACTTTATTCGAATTTGAATTTTGGGAAAAAAATGAAATTTAAAATCTAGCGGACAAAACCATATCATGTAACATATCTATGGAAAGCTCTTGATGCGTAGATCACGGATCTATAATCTCCGCTCAAATCGGAGCTTGTATGTAGAAGTTATGGAGGTCCGAAATTTGTAAAATTGCCTCCCTCCCTTTTTGGGGGGAAAAGTACACCCTTTGACCACTCTTACACCTCTCTTACAAACCCAACATTTCAGTCCACATGGCAACCCCCCATTTGGCTATTCCTTAATCACCTTGATTAGGCTTGGGCAAATTAAAGGGCCCAAGAAGACCCCATTCACTTCTTAATGACTGATGTACATTCCAACCATTATGAGCTGCCAATGCACAAATGCTACGAATGGTAGTCATACGACAAGTGGGAGCAAAGGTCTCATCAAAATCAATGCCCTTTTCTTGAGCATAACCCTTTGCAACAAGTCTAGCCTTATAGCGATCAACACTGCCATCTGGCTTTCGTTTCAACTTAAAAATCCACTTACATCCAATGACCTTTTTACCAATAGGCAAATCACACAAAGACCATGTACCATTCTTCATTATAGCATCATATTCACTTTGCATTGCAGCCAACCAATTTTTTGATTTTTGTGCCTCATCAAATGAAAGAGGTTCTTCCTCTTCACACATACTAGACACATCCAAAGCATAACAATCTGATGCATAAGAGGCATGCTGAAAACCTAAACGAGTGCGACTATAAATAGGTGCATCAATTTTACTATCACGCAAGGTTTGCACCAGCCATTTAGGCATACCTCTAGCCTGCTCATTTTCAGCCCTATCCTCATAAATTACATCCTGTAAATTTGCATCAGAAATAGGCTAATCTATGATGTCGTTTGAAATCTGCATAGACTGAATATTTACCTCATTAGGACTTACATTTGAATTCTCACATGTAAACAGAGGCAACAACGTATCAAATACATCCCGTGAGCTCACACCTGTCTCTTTGGTACATGATAACAAAGGCTGCACAGCATCTTCCACAAAAACAACATCTCGACTAATCAAGATACACTTTGACTACGGATGATACAATCTGTAACCCTTGCTCTCAGCACTGTAACCAACAAAAATGCATTTGACAGCCTTATCATCCAATTTTCTACGTTGTTGCATAAGCACTAAAGCATAGGCCAAGCAACCAAAGACACGCAAGTGATCAATAGAAGGCTTCCTGCTATGCCAATCTTCGTATGAAGTAACAGATTGCAAGGCCTTAGTGGGACACCTGTTGAGTACATATGCAGCACACATGATAGCCTCAAGCCAAAACGCATGTGGCAAAGCTTGGCTCTTGACCATACATCGTGCCATCTCCATAAGTGACATGTTTTTCCTCTCAGCAACACCATTTTGCTGAGGGGTATACGGCACTGTACATTGGTGTTTTATCCCACGACTAGTTAGAAATGCATCAAACTCTTTAGACATGTACTCCCCCCCTCAATCAGAACAGAGGGTGCCCACAGTACAATTGGATACATTTTCAACCATAAGCAAAAACTGTTTGAAGCACAAAAACACTTCGAACTTTGCCTTCAGTGGATATACCCATGCATGCCTTGAGTAATCATCAATGAAAGTCACGAAGTACAAGTGTCTACCAAATGACGGAGTTTGCATAGGCCCACATACATCATTATGTACAAGTTGCAATTTGTGAGTGGCCCGCATAGAACCATCCTGTGGAAACGTAGAACGCTGCATTTTGCCCAAAATACAGCCTTCACAAACATGTTTTAATGGTGCCTCAAGAGGGAGCAATGAAGCAACCATATCAAATTTCTGCAAACGCAGCAAACTAGCAAAGTTCAGATGACCAAAACGAGCATGCCATAGTTTTGCATCTGAAACTGCCTTTTCAAGAGAAACTGTATTTGCTGAATCTTCCACACACTTGTCATAAGAATTGAGCCTATATAGCCCCCCACGAAACAAGGTGCCAGATGCAATAATCGTATCACTAGAAGTCAAATCATGAACAATACATCTGTCATCCCCCACAAATTTGACTACAAGTCCAAGTCTAGTAAGCGTAGAGACACAGACAATAGACTCTTCTTTATCCCTGGCACATACAAAGCATCTGAAAGTGTGAAAGCGCTGCCATTTGCAGCAGTAAGCATAATTTTACCAACGCCCTTCACTGGGTAAGAAGCATTATTGGCACATGTGACAGTATTCCCATTAGGGACAGCCTCAAGACAAGTGAACATATCACGATGCGAGGTAATGTGCTTTTAGCAGCACTGTCAAAATACCATACATCAGAATCAACAGAAACTGCCAAACATGCATCATGTACATATAGATCCAAACTGGCAATACACGCTAAACGCCCATTCTGTATCCTGCACAACATTTGTAGAATCTACATTTGTAGAAGCATCCGCTATTGTGGCTGCATTTGACGCTTTCTTCTTTGCATCTTTAGCCTTTAGCTTAGGGTAATTCTTAATGACATGATCAGCTGCCTTACAATAGTTGCACCTGATCTTTTTCTTGCCTTTATCAAGAGCCTTATCAGACCTATTGTTGCTACCTGTGGAAGGAGAAGAAGTTGCAGACCTACTAATAGGAGAAGAAACAGTGGAAGGGGCTGCCTTACCACTTCTTCTCTGCTGGGCAGCAAAACAAATGCCTGATCAACTGCACGCTGCCTAGCCATGTTTTGCCTGGACTCCGCTTCTTGCAAGAGCTTATTGACTAAAGTATCATACTTGACAACATCAGGTCTATCCTCAGTAACAAGTCTCCACGTGGAAGCAAAAGTCTAATATGACTTAGGTAAAGCATCAAGAGAATAGTCTGCACAAGAGAACGATCAGGAATAATCTCACCTGCAGAAATCAACTGTTCCTTGAGATCTTTAATCTCAGCACAAGAAAAACATTCATGTCATCCTCTTCCTGCATAATCTTCGATTCTAGCTCTTTACACAGGTAAGAGATTTTTGCCTCGTTACGACCTGCATACAAACCAGCTAGAATATCCCAAGCCTGTTTTGTTGTTTTAGCTGAACGAATATGTGGAGTGATGTTACGTTTGATAGAAAGTGCAATCAAGGCATGAGCTTGCGTATCTTTACCATCCCAATGAGCTTGTTCAGCAGTGGGTAAAACAGCAGCAACAGTAGAGCTGCTAGAACCTGCAACATCCTCAACAGATCCTACATCCACAGAACCTGGACGTACATCCATACCCTGCACAATGTTCCACACTCTTTTTGCAACCAAAACATGCTGCATCATGTATGCCTAAAGTGGGTAGTTGCTGTCTCCATCCAGTTTGTCACATCAGCAGCACAGCAGACAACATGCGAAATACATCATTGCTGTTATCAGCCATGGCCACTGACTGAAACTGATGTAAAAGCTACCTGTAAAATGGAGCAAAGACTGAACAGAAAACAACTCGTGCTATGTAGCACAGTCCACAATAGAATACGTATGCTTATTTTGCAGAAAACTGCACTGTCAAAATTTCTACACAAAATGACGAAAACACCTGTGCAGAACTTGTAATGCAAAAATGGAGCCCGAAACGACCTCAGATGCAATTTCTGAGAACGCAAAGCCCTACGGGTCTATTTGCAGAGTATAGGGACCTGCTCGTGAATGCTCACCTCAATCGGAGAACGTGAGTCGGAGGGTGCTAGCGGCGTAGCCCTGGGAGCCGATGCCTGCTCTGATACCAATTGTTGGAATTAGGATTGCAGGAAAGCACACAAAGCTTGGAGAAGAAGAAGCAAGAATGCACACAACACACAGTGTATTAGATTGTGTCAATGTACAAAGATAAGTTAGTCCTAGAATAATGGGCGTATATACAAGCCGGGGGAAAAAACCTCCTAAAGAGGGAAAAAGTGCCCCGGCGATCCTAAGTGTGTTCACACAGATCACTGCCTATATATATGGCAACAGTTGCTGAGAAGCTTGATAAGAACAACTTCCATACTTGGAGGTTCAGGAGGCTGACAAATTTCCTGATGGGAAAGGGCTACTGGGACTATATAGAAGGTGAGCATGAAGAGGCACCGGAGATACCGGAGATCAATCCGACTGCTGCAGATGTGAAAGAGTTCAAGGATTGAGGAGCCAGAAAAGTTATGTATTGGCTTCTCTATCAGTATACAGGACACCATGATTGGGCACATATAGGATGCCAAGTCCCCCAAGGAGGCGTGGGACACCTCGGTAAAACTCTATGAAACAAATACCAAGGCACGCAAGATACAGTTGAAGAATGAACTTCATACTGTGGAGAAAAAGAGTATGTCTGTGAATGACTATGCATTGAAGATAAAGGGTATTGTGGAATCCCTTGCATCTATTGGTGTTTCAGTAGATGATGATGATAAGGTGGAAGTCTGTCTACGTGGTCTCGGGCCATAATACAAAGCGTTCAAGACGTCTATTCAGACTTGGAAAAACATTCCCAATTTTATAGATTTGGTGTCTGTTGATTATAGAAGAGAAGAGCTTGGGTGAAGACCAACAGTCTTCACAAAACAAAAACAGTTCAGAGCAACAGGCCTTCTACACAAGTTCAAGAAGAGGACGAGGTAGAGGAGGCCGTGGACGCGGTGGCCAACAGGTAATCAGATTTATGGCCAGCACAGCAGCAACAACAGTCCCAGAATTCACAACAACAACAACAACAACAACACGCAGGTGGAAGAGGCCAATTCAGAGGCAGGGGGAGTCAAAGAAGTTGTGGAAATTGACAAAGGCAGTATAATGATACACATGGATGCTTTTATTGTGGTAAGCCTGGACATGTGCAGGCAGATTGTTATAAGAAGCAGGCTGACATGCAAAATGAAAAATTGCAGCAAAACAACTATGCATCCTCCAGCAGAAACAATGAGGATAATGAAAGGTTGTTTGTTATGCACCATGTCATTAATGCTGTCATAGCAACCAGCACAATCTGAGTCCGAAAAAGCATGCAAATCTGGTGGCAATGTCCCCACTTGGGATAAAACAACCCAAGATGTATGGTGCCACTCAAGTAGCGAAAGATGTGTTTAACTGCCTTCCAATGCTGAGACCCTGGGCTATGCATAAACCTGCTCACCTGTGAGACTGCAAACTGAATGTCCGGCCTCGTAATGCATACATAAATAAGGCAATCAACAACTGTCTGATAGAGTGTGACATCAAAGTGATCTCCAGCATCATGAAGACTCAACTTCAAACCTGTCTCCATTGGAGTAGCAATAGGCTTGCAGTCTTCAAGGCCAAATCTCCGCAACAATTTCTCAATATACTTTGTCTGACACAAAGCAATACCTCCATCACACTGCTTAAATTGTATCCCCAAATAATGATGCAAATGTCCCAAATCTGACATCTCAAAAGAGGCATTCAAATCAGTCTTAAAATCAGCAATATGACTCTCATTTAGTCCTGTGAGCAGCATGTCATTGACATAGAGAGCAATGATTAGATGTACATCATCCACACGTTTAACATACAAAGTGCTTTCTGTTGGACTATTCTGAAAACCATGTGCAGTCAAATATGCATGTATCTTTTCATACCAAGCTCGTGGAGCTTGCTTTAAACCATACAAAGCCTTTTTCAACGTACACACTTTGTTTTCCTACCCTCTTTGAACAAAACCACGAGGCTGCGATACATACACCTCCTCATGCAAATCTCTATTCAAGAACGCGGTCTTTATGTCCAACTGATGTACATTCCAACCATTATGAGCTACCAATGCACAAATGCTACGAATGGTAGTCATACGACAAGTGGGAGCAAAGGTCTCATCAAAATCAAGGCCCTTTTCTTGAGCATAACCCTTTGCAACAAGTCTAGCCTTATAACGATCAACACTGTCATCTGGCTTTCGTTTCAATTTAAAAACCCACTTACATCCAATGACCTTTTTACCAATAGGCAAATCACACAAAGACCATGTACCATTCTTCATTATAGCATCATATTCACTTTGCATTGCAGCCAACCAATTTTTTGATTTTTGTGCCTCATCAAATGAAAGAGGTTCTTCCTCTTCACATATACTAGACACAGCCAAAGCATAACAATCTGATGCAAAAGAGGCATGCTGAAAACCTGAACGAGTACGACTAGATATAGGTGCATCAATTTTACTATCACGCAAGGTTTGCACCAGCCATTTAGGCATACCTCTAGTCTGCTCATTTTCAGCCCTATCCTCATAAATTACATCCTGTAAATCTGCATCAGAAACATTTGAATTCCCACCTGTAAACAAAGGCAACAACGTATCAAATACATCCCGTGAGCTCACACCTGTCTCTTTGGTACATGATAACAAAGGCTGCACAACATCTTCCATAAAAACAACATCTCGACTAATCAAGATATGCTTTAACTGCGGATGATACAATCTGTAACCCTTGCTCTCAGCACTGTATCCAACAAAAATGCATTTGTGTTAACCTATGACGGACATTGAGACGTACTATGTTTTACGTCATTAATTTAAATATTCTGAGTCATGGGCCGGGCTTGTCGGCACCATATGTTAAGGATGAAGGGATTGGGTGATCGTCGATGAGAGGCGCACCTTGAATATTAGTAGGATAAGGGTTAGGATCGGCCGACCATGTATGGGCGCCCAAGTGTGAACGGCCAAGTCACCTATAAGAGTCAAATGTAACCCTAAATCTTCATTCTCATGTGTTGTGAATACAAGAGTGCTCTTGCCTTATCTCCTTGGTTTCCTTCTACTGCGTGTGTGAGAGAGAGAGAGAGTGAGTGAGAGAGCGATCGAGCACTGTGTAGCGGCACGGCGGCGGAGAGGCGGTAGAGCGGCGACGGCAGCTCCTTCTTCACTGCTGCGACGCGGGAATCCTTCAAGGCAGCAGTTGAGCGGTGAGTGACACACCCTTTGCATTCTGTTTGAGCTTCCTTCCCTGGTTGTATGCTTGTAGCCATACGGTGTCCGGCAAGTCCCCAGCTACGACCTGTGCGGCAAAAGCGCACATTTTTGGCGCCGCTGCCGGGGAGTTGCCCTGCACCAAGCTCCAGTTTGCAGCTTGGGCTGCTACATGAAGTTTAATTTACACTGTAGGAAAGGCGTCTATGTTGCTGTTGAGGTGTTTCTGTGGTTTTCAATCTCTGTTTCTGCAATCTGTCTTCTGCATTTCTGTTTCTTTTGTTATTTTTCCGCTCCGCGTGTGGGCGTGCATTCTGTTATCTGGTTTTCTACGTGTGAGGGGGGATTTCTGAATCCCTAGACCTGCGCTGTGTGCGAACTGCACCGCGACCAAGGCTGAACCCTAGATAGAAACCCTAGAAAACTTATTCCAAACAAAAAAAAAGGAAAAATTAATTTTGAAAAAAAAATTAAAAAAATAAAAATAAAAAATTAAATTTTTTTAAAAAGAAAAAAACCAAACGTGTGGAGAGGAAAGATTTTTCATTTGGAGAAAATTTTTTTGAAAAGAAAGAACCCCAATCGACCCACGACCCCGGTCTCGGTCTCGGTCTTGTGATATATATATAGGAGAGTGAGCCACCATAGCTTTCTTTCAAGTGAGAGCTTATGGGAAGTTGTGCCCTATATGTAGCCCACTCCCCAAGGAGTAAAGTGAGCATGTGGGATAAAGCCCTCACCCTTTCCTCCACAAGCAAATAGGCTTTCGCCCCTTCCCCCCAAAGGAAACGGACTGTTTTGAGGACGACAGGAGCTCTAGATAGGCGAACACGGTGCTGTAAAGCATACTAGGACCCTTTAAACGATACGCTCGTTTCGAGCTATCACACGTCCTAATCCAGGTTTGACCATAAGTAAGGGGGTCAAAAACGGGTTAAAAACAATCTAAAAACAAGTAAAAACGGGGTGCGAAACACCTAAGAAACCACTTGTGTGAGTTTCAAGGGTAGTTACCAACGCACATAGGGTACCCACGTCACATACATCTACGTTTTGGTCGGGTGCTAGAGCCTGAACCACTAGAAAGTGTTTCAGTTTACGCAGGCTCACACCATCCCTCCACGTTAGCATCTTGGCCTTTGGCTGGAACCCAAGGGAGTGCAACCCAAGATCCACGAATACTCGTCCTCTGACTCAGAAGCCATGGAAGGGCACCCTACCAAGAACCTTGAGGAGACAAGCCAAAACATGCCAGGTTGGGCCCCACAACCCGAATCTAGCATGTTTAGTCGTCTAATAGAGACCTTTAGTAGAGTTACATGCTCTGAACATGCAACAAGCAAAGTAAATGAAGAAGGTGGGGTAGTGGATTCGCCATTCACATCTCATGTAGACCCTACCCTCCCAAAGAGTGTCCATGTGGATATTCTACCCACTTCGTTTAATGAGGGCCCTACTGAGCTACCACATTCCGATGCTCTTCCTAAAGTAGAGGTCCCTAGAAGCCAATCCATAAGAAGTGACATTGCGTCCACTTCAAGAGAACCATTTGGCACACCAAGTCTAGATGGGATATTTCTCAATGAAAATTGGGAATATGATCTACACACAGAGACTCTAATGGACCTATACACGGGTTACACATACCATGTGGGTTGGTTAGAAGTCCTACGATCTACATCTAGCGCCACTAATCTAGAAGAGCAACAACAAATGATATGTGAGGTCATTCATAGAATTATCCAATTTGAGAGGCAAAATAGGGGAGTGAACCTAGTTTCCACTGGCCCTATGAGATTTTTGGATACGGGCAAGGCCAAACAACCAACCCTATCACAATTGGAGACTCCCTCGGTGAGTCCCATAGACCCTTCGTATGTTGTTTCGCCTGGAGAATCAATGCAGGTTGAGCCCACGAGTAGTAACTTTAGCTTTCCAACCTTGGCTCAACTTTCCATTCAGGAATCCACAATGCCTACCCCAGTGATGAGCATAGCGGAAAATGCACCTGTTACCGCTGTAGTTAGTACGACACCGCTACCTAGTGGAACAGTACCCACAACAGTGCGTGCCAGTGCCTATCAACCATATGTACCTATCGCTACTCATGCTCATGTAGCTCCTACGCCTCTTAGTATGCCAATGGCGTATGCTCCACGACCACCTTATCATAACCATTATCCAAGGGGAGCTAGGCCTAGTCACATATCATATCCTACGTCATTTGCCAACATACTCAGACCAACGCCAACTCCTATCAGCCAGGCTATCCCAGAAGTGCCTCCACCAGTTATGCCTGCTCACCTAGGTGATCTCGCAACGTTTGCTCAGACGATCGGACGATCTATTGCGGAAAACATGTGGGGTATGCCTGAGAGAGAACCTAGAAGCAAGGCAGTACAAGTGGCTAAGCTCACTCAAAACTTCAGTGGTAACGAGGATGTTAGGAAGCACATTGAAGTCTTTGAACACGTGTGTGATTCTTTGGAAGAGCACAATGAGCTACATAAGTGTAAAGCCTTAGGCTTAACCTTGAGTGGGAAGGCCGGAGATTGGTATCGAACCTTAAGGGTTGAAGAGCGCACTCACTACCCCACTCTCAAGAGATTGTTCTTGAAAGAATACATACGCGAGGGTGTGCTGCTTTGGGGGGTAGCATCTCAACTCCAAAAAGCTGAACGCGAGGAAGGGGAGTCAGTGAGAGACTTTATAAGTCGATTGAAGCATCTAAATTCTCGCTGCACTCCCGATGAATGCTTCAATAACAACCAACTCCTCGATAGATTCATCCGAGGATTGCACCACGAGGACATTTACAATGGCCTAGTCATTAGAGGTCTTACAACGTGGGAAGCAATCACTGCCAATGCAATCCAGTTAGAAGACAACTTGATGATTGCAGGTAAAAAGGTGTCTTCAGAAACAAAATCCGTTAGTTCGCAAGTATCTGGGCACGAGCCAATGACGGTAAAACCTATTGCCAAGGAGCCCAAGATATCTGAAGTGTCTGTGACCGACCTTACTAAGGCTCTCCAAGAATACTTTAGGGGTAATCGAGCTCCTCAGAATAACCATATGTACCCAAGGAGAGAGCAACAATGGTGTTCAGTGTGCTTAGGACCACATAGCACAAGTGAATGTCCCACATTCAGAGTCAAATTCAATGGGAATTGCAATGCATGTGGTAAGTATGGCCATCAATCTAAAGATTGCCTAGTACTTAAGCGAATGTTGGCAAATCAGGCACCACTAGCCTGGTCAAACACACCTCAAGTACCCGCGCTAATGCCTGCACAACCTGTCGAGCAACCGTCACAGCACATAGTTCCAAGGAATCCGAATGTAGTCCAGTCTGTGCCGTTACCACCGCCAGTGCTAGGACCACAACCTCCACATCCAAGGATTACCCCTGTAAACCAGATGGGTTGTGAGTCACATAGTGCATGTGGGGATTATGAAGAGGAGATAGACCCCACTGCTCCATACGAGATTGATACATTTGAAATGATTCCCCAGTACTACATGGAGGATCATTTCGGGCAAGTTAAGCCTGTATATCAAGCGGCTGCTCTCGCCACAAGAGGGCAAAACCTTAATACCTTGGCGAGGAGACCACCTCTTCAATGCTATGAGTGTGGTGGACCGCATCGTGTAGCGGAGTGCCCTAATAGGCTACAGAAGATCGCTACTCAAATGCAACCAAATCAAGGGGGCACATCGGGAATGCCGGTACTTACATGTAATCGTTGTGGCATAGATCATTTGATCGCTCAATGTCCACATAATCCTAATGCACCCAAGATTACGCCATTGAATTTGGTTGAGGTCACCAACCAAGCACGAGGAACCACACCTGTTGTACCCGCGAATGTAGTTACACGGTCAATGCTTCAAAATCAAAACTACATTCTTGAAGAGAGGGATACTGCATCAATCGCTCAGGCAAGGAAAAAGAAAACACGACGAAAGAGATCGCTTAATGCCACGAGCTCCAAGCCCAGTTCAAAGACTAACATAGGGACAGGAGACGACCCCGTGTATATGAATGATCCTGAAGATGATTCTGATTCAATAGAAACCATGGGGACCAAAGCCACTACCTTAAGGGAGGAACCCACTCGGGAGCTCAATGAAGGAGAATCAAGTGAGTACCTAAATAAGGGAAAACAGAAGGAAACTTCCTCGGGCCCACAACCAAGTCAGTTAATGCCCTCTCGACCACCCAAACTGACTGAGACTCCCCAAGACAAGCCACGTGGGCCAAAAACCCTCAAGAAAAAGATTGAAACTTACCCAAACCCAGTTTAGGAGATTGAACAAGTGCAACACTTAAGGGGTTTGGTGGAAGAAACACAAAGAGAACTGGAGCCAAACCCGAGAAAAATCAAAATTCCAGACACAATGTTTCCTACGCAAGTTCAGCCTCACCGGAACCATAAACCGTTAGCTATACCTAGTATCATTCGGGAAGAAAGTGAGGATAGGACATCCGAAAGTGGGCAAACACCCTTCTTGCTGGAAAGAATGTTTAGTGAGGGAATGCCTGAGCCCATTGAAGAGGAAGTGATTCCATCTTCACAAGTCCCTAGTCAAGGGGCGATGTCTCGAAAAGTACCGTTGAATGTGTCTAAGCTAATGGATTTCATGTCCTCTGAAATCAGGACCACGATCATATCCAAATTATACGGAGATCCTGAGCTATTCTTAGCTCTTCGGGCATTTCTCAATGGAGAACTAAAGGCGGGGCTACCACAATTTGCAAATATGGATAGAGCCGACACGCTTCAAGATGAGAAGGAACATTGGAATCTACAACCCAATCTAGATGAAAACTCGATCGTGGAAATACCTATTAACAAGTTGGGACAGTACTTTGAAGGGGACGAATCTAATGCAACCCTCCCCATTACTACCAAGGGGTTAACTCTAAAGGGAATCCTTGATGGTGGTGCTGGCGTGAGCATTGTGACTAAAAACTGTTGGGAATCTATGGGAAGACCTCACCTCGAAGTCACAAACATAGTGGTTAAGATGGCAAACGGAACTATTGCTAAGCCTATTGGAATGTTAAGGGACCTTAAGATCAAGGTTCTGGGGTACAAGGTAAGACATACCTTCATTGTAATGGATTTCTCCAAGCATCCTATGTCATATCAAATGATCTTAGGACGTCCTTTCATGAGGGAAGCACAAATGGTGCATGACTGGTCAAAAAACCATGTCTACCTACAATTCCAGGACTCTGTCATTCGAGTTGATCTTGAGAATGGTCGTGCACATCCTTTAGGAAGCAAGGTTATCATTGATAATCGATCGGATACCACTATTCACTCCGCCCCATTAAGGTATTGCTATACATGCAAAAAAGAGACTGATGATGGGAAAGATTCTCTTTATATGGATGTCCTACCGGGTATGACTGAGTCGGATAACGTGGATTGGGTACACCTAGCGGCAACCATAGACACATGGGGGAATAGAGGCACAAGCTGGGTAACACCTGAGGGGCAAGATATGCCACCATTAGTGCCAATAAACATGATAGGTGTTATGCACTTGTTGATGGCGAGAAAGTGGCAAACTCCACCGACACTGAAAGTAGCGAAGACTCTTACCAATGCAACTCTGAGTATGAATCTCAAGAAGAAACTGACCCTGAGCCTGATGGGGAAAATGAATCAAATATTCACCCAAATGTGGAAGCAAGGTGCTCAAGGCCTAGGACAGTGACCTCTTGCAGTTCATCCGAAAGTGAGGGGGACACAAGTGAAGATCGACCAAGTGAGTCCGAATTTGATAGAAACAAAAATCAAAAACTTGGTAAGAAGAAAACGAGACATAAGCGCCAACGCTATCAAGCTAATGTATGCACTGCAATAAACAAGGAAAGATCCACTACAGAATGGCTTAGTTATGTAGGAGCCATTGATGCTCATCGGAAGATAGCGGATAATTGGGGACAATACCTCCAAAGTGTCATGTGGTGTATTCCGCAACCTCATGACGTCGCCCAATTAGAAATCGAAGAGAAGCCGAAACTAAGTCGTACTGCAAGAAGGCGGCAAAACCAAGAGTTGGCTCAACAACAAAAGGAAGTGGAATTGAAAGAAAAAATCCTGGCACAACAAGAACCAATAGACTTACACCCCGCACCCGAGCATTTCAAATCATTCACCACAGGGGAACGTAAAGTAGTCTACACAAAAGCCCAACGAACGCCTACCAATGGGAGTAGCGGTGTCTACGATGGCCCTGCAGTAGTTAAGGAGATAGACTTAGCAGATCCGGGTGAGGAGTCTAAACCAGTTTTTATTGCTCAAGACCTCACCAAGGCGGAAGAAGCTGCACTTACGAAGCTTCTTAAAGAATTCAAGGACATATTTGCTTGGACATATCATGATATGAAGGGTGTTCCACCCTCGGTGGTGCAACACACGATTCCAATGATTAGCACTGCTAAACCAGTCCAGCAACGTCCCTACCCAATGAATCCTAAGTATGCAAAGATTGTACAAGAGGAAATTGAAAAGCTGGTAAAATGTGGATTCATATACCCAATTGAGCACTCAGAATGGGTTTCTCCGATAGTCATCGTGCCAAAGAAGAATGGGAAACTCAGAGTGTGCATTGATCTCAAAAAGGTTAATGCAGCCACCAGAAAGGATCATTACCCCTTGCCATATTCTGAACATGTGCTTGAAAGAGTGGCAGGCAAGGAGGCATATAGCTTTTTAGATGGGTACTCGGGTTACAATCAGATCACAATTGCAGTCGAGGACCAAGCTAAAACAGCATTTATCACGGAGTTTGGAGTGTTTGCCTTTCGCGTCATGGCTTTTGGCTTGACCAATGCACCTGCAACATTCCAACGATTGATAAACACGGCCTTTAAGGAATATCTAAGGGACTTCTGTGAAGATTTCTTAGATGATCTTTGTGTTCATTCCTCTTGGGACGAGCACTTGATGTGTTTACGAAAAATATTTGAAAGGTGTAGATTATATCGCATCTCCTTGAACCTTTCAAATGCCAATTCTGGGTTTAACACGGAGTTATCTTAGGGCATATAGTGTCCAAAACTGGGATTTCCACTGACGAGAGTAAAATCAAGGTCATTTTGGAATTACCCCCACCCACCAACTACAAAGGAGTCCAACGGTTTATGGGCCATGTTGGTTATTATCGAAGGTTTATTCTATTCTTCACCGAGATAGCTCGACCATTGTATAAGCTTCTCATCGAGTTTATTTGGACCGAAGAATGTGACCGTGCCTATGAGCTATTAAAGAAGGCCTTGGCGAGTGCTCTAATCTTGAGAATGCTTAACTGGGATTTACTCTTCCATGTGCATATTGATGCATCAAACTTTGCTATTGGGTGTGTGTTAACTCAACCTAGAGAACACAAGCTAGACTACCCCATTAGCTTTGCCAGTCGAGTTGAACGATGCTGAGATGAACTACACCACTACGGAGCGAGAAGGGTTGGCAATGATATATGCAGTAAGGAAATTTCGTTATTACCTCCTTGCCACCAAGTTTGTTTTCTATGTAGATCATCAAGCATTGTTGTATCTGGTAAACAAACCATGCTCCACAGGAAGAATCACACTATGGCTATTGATTCTTCTTGAGTTTGATTTCACTGTTGTTGTGAGACCTGGCAAAAAACATGTTATGGCTGATCATTTGTCTCGCATACCTAATGGTGAGGCTCCTACGGGGGTTGATGATGACTTACCGGACACTTCCCTGTTCATGGTGGAGACAATGCCTGAATGGAGTGAGAAGATTGTTAACTTTTTGGTTAATGGCTTTCCACCCAAGGAGCTTCGTAAAGATCTAGCTCGAAAGCTAATCAAAGAATGCGAACCCTATTGCCTGATAGCCGGGACTCTTTATAAAAGAGGAAAGGATGACGTTCTTAGGCGTTGTGCCCGAGAGGATGAGTATCTATACATTTTGCAAGAGGCACATATGGGCGTAGCTGGTGGTCACTTCTCAGGAGACTTAACTGCGCGAAAAATCTTACAATCAGGGTATTGGTGGCCCACTATGTTCCAAGACGCATCACTCTTTGTGAAGAGTTGCGATGAATGCCAACGACATAAGAAACCCCAAAGGAAAGATCAGATGCCCCTACATCCGATCAAAGTAAACCAACCATTTGAAAAGTGGGGTTTAGACTTTGTAGGTCCAATTAGTCCAGCGGCCCGAAACACACAATCTCGCTATATTATTGTGGCCACTGACTATATGACCAAATGGGCTGAAGCGAAAGCGACACGTAAGGCAGATGCGAGGACAACAGCCAAGTTCCTCTTTGAAAATATAATCACACGATTCGGTTGTCCTTTTGAACTTGTGAGCGACAATGGTATGCATTTTATAAATGAAGTGATTAAGGAGCTCACAACAAATTTCATGATATCCCATCATAAATCTACTCCTTACGATCCGCAAGCGAATGGCCAAGTCGAGAGTACCAACAAGACTTTAATCTCTATTTTGACAAAGACAGTTGAAGCTCATCGCACAGATTGGGATCTAAAGCTTACGACAACTTTATGGGCCTATCGTACTGCGTACAAAGTGGCTATTAATTGCACACCATTCAAAATGGTATATGGCCAAGAAGCAGTCATGCCGTGGGAATTTGTCATTCCTAGTCTTCGTGTTGCTACTCAAGAGGGTTGGGATGGTAATCCCTTAGTAGAGTGTCTATATATCCTTGAGCGGCTAAACGAAGAAAGACAATTGGCTGTATACAATGCCCTTGTGGAGAAGGATAGAAGGAAAAAATGGTTTGATCGCCATCTAAAGGACAAGGACATCAAGGTTGGGGATAAAGTCCTGATGTATGGAGTGCGAAACGAAAAGAAGAAGCTCAAATATGCTGGTAAGGGACCATATAGAGTATGTGAAATTACCCTGCAAGGTACCATCAGAGTGGAGACTCTCGACGGAGTTGAAACCATTGGATTCCTTAATGGGAGTAAATTCAAAAGATACTATGACCCCCTGAGCGAGGAGGAGTTACATGCAATCCATCAAAAGAAGGCAGCTAAAGAACAAGTTGAGCTTAAAAAGATACAAGCGAGAGTCGAAGCCAAAGAACGTCAACAGCGTGCTAGGCGACAACGAGAAGCCAACTTGGGGATTACACAAGCATTTTTCGAGGAGGCAGATGAGGATTCACTGGAATCTGACCCACCTCTAAGATACCCAATTGAGTTACAGAGTCCTTACGGGGAGGTGCTGTATAATGCATTATTGGATACAGGAGCTCAACACAATTTGCTATCATATGGCGTGTGGTGTCAACTAGGAAAAGCACCTTTATCCAAGAGTTCTATCCAAGTTCAAGGAATCAACAAGAAGAAAACCCCTGTCTCAGGAATTCTGCACACTCCGGTTGCTTATGACAAGGGAACCATAATTCAAAGCTTTTTGCCTGCTGGTACAATGGAAGGGACTGTAAACTTAGGGCGCAAATGGATGATGGCCACCAAATGCAATATCGATTGGGCAACCAGACGAGTCACGACGCAAGAACCAACACTAGGTCTGACCACTCAAAATCCCGCACCTGTCATCCACTCAAATATTAGATAATGAAAATTCACAAAGTCCAGTGGCAAAACCATCTTTGATTGTTTGCCATTCCTCTAACGCTTCAACGCCAAGAGTGGAAACATGCAGGGTGGTCTCTAAAGCTCCGCTTACTATGCCAAAGAGTATATACAAATGGGTCCCAAAAGCTTCGTTAACAGCTACTTCCCCTGCTCAATCTCGTTCAGCCCACCAAGAAGCCTCGTAGGAAGAAAACAGCTACCCACCTGAGAAAGGGCAATGTAACATCACGATGGATCCCTAAAAAATTATTAGTAGCCCAAGGGTACTACGAGGGGAATGACCAGATTTGGGTCCCTAAACATAAGTTGAATCCCTCTACATCACCTGTAAAACCTTGCAAACCAATTGTTGCCACCCCAATGACAATTCAAGACCGTGGTAAGGGAAAGGTAATAGAGTGCTCCGCACCACTTCTTCCAGAGTTAGTTTGGATTCCCAAACGATATCGATCATTACCACCTAGCTCAGGAAGGGGGGAGCCACATGAAGCTTCTAGCTCCTCATGCCAGGCACACACTCATATAGAAGTTTCTACATGCTCTACACCTACTCTTGTCAACACCCAACAAAAAACTGATGAGTCTACGTCTCCCCTTGTAATAGTATCATCGGAAACCATTTCCTCCATTCGTCAATGGGAGCGTACACTACCATCTCTGCAATTGGATGTGGCCACAAGGGTCATAAAAAGCTATCTGCCCACATCACAACCTATGACCCGCTGGACAAATTGGTTCCAAGAGGCTGCAACATCATTGCAAATAATATGATCTACCTAAGGAAAGGGGGAGCATGTACTCACGCTCGACATTCTAATGCCTCCTCCTTAACCTTCTCCCCTACCATGTAATTGCCAAATTCAAGGGGATGTACATATATAGCTTCATACATTTTTTTTTTAAAACAAAGAAAAGAAAAACAAAAAATAGTAAAAAGAGCAAGAGCACAAAAACAAGAGAAATATCCGTATACAATCAAGAACTAGATTGACTTGTCATAAACCTACTGATGCTATATATGTGTTTGCAGATATGGCAGATGCCCGATCATCATACACTTCATCCACTCTTACCTTTGGTGAGAGGTATCATCTGTACCTTTCTCAGATATTCCACATGTGCTATCCTGTAATTGAAACTGAATGGGATCATATAGATGTACTAGCCAGAGAGGAAAATGTTGAGGAATTAGAATGGCTAATTCGCCTATTGACCATGACTGACCCCTACTCCGTAGTAGAGGACATATCCCCGATAGCCCAATGCTTTCCTTTTCCACAAGATGACTATCCTCGCATGGTTACATTTTTGATGAGTTTATGTGGATGGAAAAATGAAAAGGAAATATCTGACAATGATGAATGGACGGATGAAACTCATGGCACTACTGAGGTTGACTTTATTTATTTGGATGATGCGGATAGAGGCTTAGCCTTAGGGCTAGAACCAGGACTCTACAACATCCTCTTACCGTATTCTCAGTAGTAGTGTGGTGACTGGTAGGTAGGTTAGTGTTTTCAAGTTTTTTCTAGTTTAGATTCCTTAAACAAGTCTTGAAATTTTCACATTGATGTGCCTCTCGAGGTAAAGTCCTTGTTAGTTGATTGTACAGGTTGAAAAGTTTGAGGTGGGTTCGCTTTCAAGTCCTGAGACTGCTGCAACGTTCATCAAAATATATCTACATCAAATTGCAAGCTGTCTCGTCAAATCAAGGAGATCTCCAATTACAGGTGTAATTCTTCCATACCTACTCTCTTTCTTTCGTTTTTACTGTTCAATTAATTGCATAAACTATAATGCATGACCACATGGAAATTGTCAATGTACTACTTAGTTTTTGAAGTTGCTTGCATGCTAGTGTAAATCATTAATGAGCTTAACTTTATTGGAAATATTCCTAGGCAGCATGACGTCTTTAGTTAACCTTGGAATACGATTGTCTTAGGTCTAGGGTCAAACCTTCTTAATGTTTGACACCTGGCCATGTGTGTGTTGACCTCTAGGACATAGCTATTACCCCTTTGTCGAAAGAATGCAAGATAAATTATAGTTCAGGAGCGAAGATCAAAAGAAATAGATTTTTTTTTAAAAAAAAGCCTACAATAAATGGCAATACAAGTCTATGATGTGCTTTAATGTTGGCCTATCGCCTTATTGATACTTGGTAGGCGAGAAGTATTCTACCCTAGACCGCCGATGCCTTGGTTGGTAGGGGGTAGCCTTGCCTAAAGTGAGCTAATAGATTCTTGGATAATGCCTTGTGTTAATGGTACCAGGATCGATGTTAGTTTTGCCTTATGAAGGTCGCCATTGTGTGTAAAAGTTGTCACGTGCATTAAAAAAAAAAGGCAAAAAGCTCCTGTAACTCTGATGTTTCTTGTGTCCCTAGGCTTGTGGTATTAACTTGTTCTTAGAGTAGACACAGTGTGGTTATCTGTTTATTTATTAAGCTTGGTTATTTTCCTTGACTTAGGCCAGTTATAAACCTTGATTAACCTTTGACACCTTGCTTACTCTTGATTTACTTTAAATAATTTTAAACTCCTGTTAATTTGCTACACTAGCTCATTCATGTGACCCTTAAACTAAGTTCTCATAGCAACATCCATTGTGGTCTAACATGCTTGAATTTATACACTTTATATCTTTTGAATTCCAGCATACTTTCACTCTACTTCCCTGTTTTGCAGACAGTCAACAACAACCCTCTCGAGCTTACCATACCCTAGCTTCCGAGGACGGAATCTACATCAAGAAGGGGGGCATGTTAACCTATGACGGACATTGAAACGTACTATGTTTTACGTCATTAATTTAAATATTCTGAGTCATGGGCCGGGCTTGTCGGCACCATATGTTAAGGATGAAGGGATTGGGTGATCGTCGATGAGAGGCGCACCTTGAATATTAGTAGGATAAGGGTTAGGATCGACCGGCCATGTATGGGCGCCCAAGTGTGAACGGCCAAGTCACCTATAAGAGTCAAATGTAACCCTAAAATCATCATTCTCATGTGTTGTGAATACAAGAGTGCTCTTGCCTTATCTCCTTGGTTTCCTTCTCCTGCGTGTGTGAGAGAGAGAGAGAGTGAGTGAAGAGAGCAATCGAGCACTGTGTAGTGGCACGGCGGCGGAGAGGCGGTAGAGCGGCGACGGCGGCTCCTTCTTCACTGCTGCGACGCGGGAATCCTTCAAGGCGGCAGTTGAGCGGTGAGTGACACACCCTTTGCATTCTGTTTGAGCTTCCTTCCCTGGTTGTATGCTTGCAGCCATTCGTGGCTCGTATACGGTGTCCGGCAAGTCCCCAGCTACTACGATCTGTGCGGCAAAAGCGCACAATTTGACAGCCTTATCATCCAAGTTTCTATGTTGTTGCACAGGCACTAAAGCATAGGCCAAGCAACCAAAGACACGCAAGTGACCAATAGAAGGCTTCATACCATGCCAAGCTTCGTATGGAGTAACAGACTGCAAGGCATTAGTGGAACACCTATTGAGTACATATGCAGCACACATGACAGCCTCAAGTCAAAACACATGTGGCAAAGCTTGGCTCTTGACCATATATCATGCAATCTCCATAAGTGACTTGTTTTTCCACTCAGCAACACCATTTTGCTGAGGGGTATACGACACTGTACTTTGGTGTTTTATCCAATGACTGGCCAGAAATGCATCAAACTCTTTAGACATGTACTCCCCCCCTCAATCAGAATGGAGGGTGCCTACAATTGGATACATTTTCAACCATAAGCAAAAACTATTTGAAGCACAAAAACACTTCGGACTTTTCCTTTAGTGGATATACCCATGCATGCCTTGAGTAATCATCAATGAAAGTCACGAAGTACAAGTGTTTACCAAATGACGGAGTTTGCATAGGCCCACATACATCACTGTGTACAAGTTGCAATTTGCGAGTGGCATCCTTTGGAAACGCAGAACGCTGCATTTTGCCCAAAATACAGCCTTCACAGACATGTTTCAATGGTGCCTCAAGAGGGGGCAATGAAGCAACCATATCAAATTTCTGCAAACGCAGCAAACTAGCAAAGTTCAGATGACCAAAACGAGCATGCCATAGTTTTGCATCTGAAACTGCCTTTTCAAGAGAAACTGTATTTGCTGAATCTTCCACACACTTGTCATAAGAATTGAGCCTATACAGCCCACGAAACAAGGTGCCAGATGCAATAATCGTATCACCAGAAGTCAAATCATAAACACTACATTTGTTATCCACAAATTTGACTACAAATCCAAGTCTAGCAAGCACAAAGATAGACAATAGATTCTTCTTTATCCCTGGCACATACAAAGCATCTGAAAGTGTGAAAGCGCTGCCATTTGCAGTAGTAAGCATAATTTTACCAATGCCCTTCACTAGGTAAGAAGCATTATTGGCACATGTGACAGTATTCCCATTAGAGACAGCCTCAAGACAAGTGAACATACCACGATGCGAGGTAATGTGCTTTGTAGCACCACTGTCAAAATACCATACATCAGAGTCAACAGAAACTGCCAAACATGCATCATGTACAGATGGGTCATACTGGCAATACACGCTAAACGCCCATTCTGTATCCTGCACAATATTTACAGAATCTGCATTTGTAGAAGCATCCACTATTATGGCTGCATTTGACTCTTTCTTCTTTGCCTCTTTAGCTTAGCCTTTAGCTTAGGGCAATTCTTAATGACATGATCAGTTGCCTTACAATAGTTGCACCTGATCTTTTTCTTGCCTTTATCAAGAGCCTTCTCAGACCTATTGTTGCTACCTGTGGAAGGAGAAGAAGTTGCAGGCCTACTAATAGGAGAAGAAACAGTGGAAAGGGCTGCCTTACCACTTCTTCTCTGCTGGGCAGCAACAAATGCCTAATCAACTACATGCTGCCTAGCCCTATTTTGCCTAGACTGTGCTTCTTGTAAGAGCTTGTTGACTAAAGTATCATACTTGACAACATTACTCAGTAACAAGTCTCCACGTGGAAGCAAAAGTCTGATATGACTCAGGTAAAGCATCAAGAACAGACACAAGATGTCCTCATCTCGCAAATCTTTTACCATCTCTTCTTTTTTCTCCCAGGTGGTGTCTTCCACTTGACTTAAAACTCTCTAAGGACTCTGCTCCTTAGAACCTTCTCCTGAATGTCAAGGATTTCTACAGGTTGGAGTACCATCTGGCCTTGAGTCGGCGAAATCAATTGTTCATCACATCAAGCACGTGACTCGGGCTGGGTACATATCTCTTAAGCAAAGTGACATGGAATACATTATGTACCTTGAGATGGGGAGGAAGAAGAAGTTTATTAACTAGATCGCCTACTTTCTTTATAACAGCATACGGTCCATAGTATCTAGGAGAGAGCTTCTTGTACTTCCCTAAAGATAAGGAACTTCTTTTTGGCCATACTCGAATGAAGACCATATCTGATTATTCAAACTCTCTCTCTGATCACTTTTTATCTGCATATTACTTTTGCCTATCTTGGGCTACCTTAATATCTTTACGGATTGATTGCATTTGCTGGTCCATGTCATTAAGCATTTGTATGGACATCTCGACTTTGATTACTGGGTCGGACCAAGTCAATGGTATAAGGCAATCTTGTCCATACAGATCTTTGAAAGGGCTCATCCCAATGCTTTGATGATAAGCATTATAAGCAAATTCAACTAGGTGCAAATGGCTTAACCACTTCTTGGGTTCCTTGATCGAAGGATATTTTCTATTACCTGATTCACTCTTTTAGTCTGGCCATCTGTTTCGAGGTGATAGGCTGTACTGAGATCCAAGAAAGTTCCTACTGCTTCGAAGAATGCAGTCCAGAATTTTGACGTGAACTTGGGATCTCTGTCACTTACTATCTTCCTGGGTAAGCCATGAAATCTGAATATCTCTTTAAGGAAAACTCTGGCAACATCCCCTGTAGTGTATGTATCTTTCACTGGAAATCTCTGGCAACATCCACTGCAGTGTATGTATCTTTCACTGGAATCAGATGGGAAACTTTGGTTAGTCTGTCAACTACCACAAAAATGGAGTTGTAACCTGATTGTACTGAAGGTAATCTAGTGACAAAGTCCATACTGATGCATTCCCACTTTATGGAATGTCTAGAGGTTGTAGTTTTCCTGGCATCTTGACTCTCTTTGCCTTGACTCTCTGACACATTAAGCATTGCCGCACATGATCAAGTACATCCTTTTTGAGTCCTGGCCAAAAGAAGCTTTTCTTCATAGACATATAGGTTTTTATAAACCCTGGATGTCCAGCTATCAGGCTATCATGGGCTTCTCTCATAATCCTTCCCTTTATTCCCTCTTCATTGGGAATACATAGCCGATTATTATAATACATGCATCCTTCATCCAATTTGTACCCAAGAACTTGACTCATTTCCTTAGGAGTCTTGCTTTCCTGCATCAGAAGGGTAGCAATAGGGGCAAATAATTTGTCCTGCATGATTCTCTCCCTTGCTTCAATGATTAATGGATTTCACACCACTGAAATTGCAAGCAAGGAGGTTTTTCTGCTGAGCGCATCTACCACCACATTTTCTTTCCCTGGCCAATACTTAATTTCAAAATCGAATTCCTGTAGGGTCTGCATCCATCTCCTTTGACGCAAGTTGAGATCCCTTTGGGTAAAGATCCACTTCAGACTTTGATGATCTGTCTCATCAAGGTGAACCTCTATCCCAAAAGATAATGTCTCCATAACTTCAGAGCATAAACTACAGAGAGTAACTTCAAGTCATGGTGGATGGCATAATTTCTCTCATGTGTTCTGAGCTTTCTAGATTCATAGGCCACTGCATGGCCTTCCTGCATAAGAGCACCGCCTAGGGAAAACCCACTGGCATCAGTAACTACCTCAAAAGGTTTGGTAAAATCTAGCAATTTAAGGACAAGGTTGGTTACTAATGCTGTCTTCAGCTTATCAAAGGCACTCTGACACATTGCAGTCCACTCAAATAGGGTACTCTTCTTAAGAAGGTTAGTTAAAGGGGATGCTATCTAAGCATACCTGGGTATAAAGATCCTATACCATCCGGTTAATCCTAGAAATCCTCTGACTTCCTTTACCGTCTTGGTTTCTGGCCAATCTACGACTGCTTGGATCTTTGCGGGGGTCAGGAGAAATCCCATCTTTAGACACTATGAATCCCAAGTATTCTACCTGGTGTGAGTAGAGAAAGAATACTTTCTCTTTTTTGCAAAGAGTTGGTGCTTCCTTAGGATTTCCAGGACCTTACGCACATGATCTTCATGATCTACAACATTCTTTGAGTATACCAAGATGTCATCAAAGAACAAAATCATCCAAGTATTCTCTAAGAATATCCTACATAAGACGATTAAACATCACCGGGGCATTAGTCAATCCAAACGGCATGATTGTGAACTCATAATGCCCATAGCGAGTATTGAATGCTGTCTTCGGGATGTCATGTTCCTTAATTCTGATCTGGTAGTACCCGGATTTAAGATCTATCTTTGTGAAAATTTGGGTCCCACTTAACCGATCCAGAAGTTCATTAATCCTAGGGATAGGATACTTATTTTTAATTGTTAATTGATTCAACTCTCTGTAGTCATCAATATAGAGTCTTAACATTCCATCTTTCTTCTTTTGAAAGAAAACGGGCGCACCCCAAGGTGAGACAGTGGGTCTGACGAATCTATGCTCTAACAATTGTCTTAACTGCTCCTTAAGTTCTATGGCTTCAAGGACTGGCATTTTTTATGCACAATGGGCTACTGGCTAAGCTCCGAGGGTTAACTCGATCTCATGATCTACTTCACGAGACACAGGCATCTCAGTCAGCTATTCTGGGAACACATCTGCATACTCACTTAACCACTCTGGTTATTTAGCCTTGCATTTTACATCTACTACTGGATTCATCTTAACGACATAAACAGCTTGCCTCTTTCTGAGCCCTTTTAACAATTTAGAAGCCTTGACTAATTGTAGCACTAGGGATCCAGAAATTCCAGTTCCTTGAACTTTATTCCTGTGAAGGTCAAGGAAAGAGATGGTTCCATTGTGACAATGAATGTCAGCCTGATTCTTATGGAGCCAATCCATTCCAAGGATTTCATCATAGATTCCCAAGGGTAGGACTCTAAACTGGCAATCTGTTACGTTCCCATCTAGACTAAACTGAATAAGGTCTGTCGTCTCAAGGTGTGTGAAAAGAATCTTTCCACTGGCCAAATCCACTTGCATAGGTTTTCCTGATTTTTGATTTAGGACTAACTTACACAGACATCCTGGGAAAATAAAAGAATGAGTATTGCCTAAATCAATCAAAAGCTTGAATCGCTTACCCTGGTACTCTACTGGAGTCTGGAGGACTGAAAATTGAGGATTCTTCCCCTGATGCTCAATTGTGGCATAGATCTATCCTTTTTCTTCCTCCACTTCCTCAGCTATAGTGACGGATCTAGCTGCTGCAGTCTAAAGAAGTGGAACTCTCTCTCTCTTGGTTACCCCAATTCTGGGAGGGATTTCGGAGACTGCTTTACTTGGATGCTGCAGGCTGAGCTGGCACCCTTTTGGGGTTGCCCTAATTTTGGTGCGCGGGACCCTGATTGGACTGATACAAAGGACTCTGTCTCTGAATTCTGGGACCCTGGCTCCCTTGGCCCATAGAAGGAGATGGGCAATCCTTGAGCTAGTGACCAAACCCGTGACATCCGAAACACCTGTTCAAAGCTCTTCCCTCTGCATTCTTGAAAGAGCCAAAGTTCCTGAGAAAGAGCTTTGAGGAAAAGGTCTTTCTTCATTCTTGAAACTTCCTAACTCCAGATTTTGGTTGGGACATTGGTGTCTCTTTGGAGACGGAAGGTTGGAAGAACTTCCCGGTGTTTGGAATCTCTTGAAGGATGAGGGAGCTGGCTTTGGCGGGACTATAACGATGAAGGCTTTGGCGAAGTCCTTTGCCATTCTTATAGCTCCAGCCATGGAAACTAGCTTGCATTCTTGACCAAGGTGTCTAAAGGTTCATTCATTCCCTGAATAAACCTGGCCATGAGTTGCTCTTCGTCTAGTGGTGGTGAGTACTTGAGGAGAAGAGCAAATTCTTGATTATATTCTTCAATAGTTTTGCTCCCCTCCTTTAGCTCTAAGAATTCATTCATCTTGGTTTCCAAAAATCCGGGGGGGGGGGGGACAAAATATCTTCCTTCGATAAGCTTTGAGATCATTCAAGGACTAGGTATTCCTATCCAGATGGTTGGTGTCGCAATGGTTTCTCCATGCCACCCTGGCTGTTTCCACAATCTTCAGCCTAGCAAGAGCCATTTTACTCCTCTTGTTGTATCTGGTGGCATCAAAATATTCCTCCATGGCTTCAACCCACTTCTCCACAGCCTCACCCAAGTTCTCCCCTTCACCTTTGAAGGGTTGTGGCTAGTTCTATGCGAAGAGCCTTGCAAAAATCGGGGTCAAGCTCTTCCTCATTAGTGAGAGGATCTAGCTGTCGACCACGATCTACTGCCAAAAATGATACATTATTAAATTTTTATTTTGATTTTGTCAAACAAGATCTTAAGAAAATAATTGCTTATTGGAGATCTATGACATATGTCCGAGTAACAGATCTTGCTTCTTCAGTGTTGAGGAATGTTTTGACTTTGCAAAAATGTCTTGGATTTCTATAAACAACTCTAATTCCTCATCAGCACTCTGCTTTTAGCACTATTCTGAGACTCCTTTTTTAACAGCTTTAAAGTAACATTCTTCTCATCCAAGTCCTTCGGTCTACATAATTTCATCACATGACTAGACTTGTCTCGCAGTAGAAACACTTTGTCTTTGATTTCTTCTTCTAAGAAGCATTGGGATTATTGGAGCCCTTCCCCTTACATTTCTTTGCATTTGGAGCCCTTCCCCTTACATTTCTTTGCATTTGGAGCCCTTCCCCTTACCTCCCTTACCTTTCATTGCATTTTGTCAAGAATATAGTGTCACTACCATCTTTGAATTTAAAACACATCTCTTCGACCTTCACCAATATTGCGCACATGCATGTTTAATGATGTCACCAAAATATCATTCATCGGGGAAAAAACTTGATCCACATGTATGCCAATTCTTCATTGGCCTCAGTTACCCCCACTTTTTCCACAATTGGTTTTGTATATTCTTTACTCAGGGGGTTCACCTCAAAAAATGTTAGTGTACAGTAGGAGGGGTTTTTTAATTAGATACATTGAAAAAAATTAACAGAATTACATTAACATGAGGGGTTTTTAATTCAACTTTAGAAAAAATCTGTTAGTTCATAAGTAAAGAGGGGTTGTTTTATTGGGGGAGAAATTTTAGTTAAGGGGTTTTTTAAATACCTCTTGAACGCACATGATACCAAGGGTTTTCTAGTAGTGCACCCCCCAAGATTCTTTATTCACAGTATGCACTGCTCAATTGCTTCTTCTTTAGAATGACTTTTTACGTGCAAGCTCATTCTCAAGGATTTGAATCCTCGTCTGATTCCTTATCTCATATTGGTTCTTAAGAACTTACCATGCTTCAGAAGCTGTGGGTGGTAGAGTAAGCTCATTCTCAAGGATTTGAATCCTCGTCTGATTCCTTATCTCATATTGGTTCTTAAGAACTTACCATGCTTCAGAAGCTGTGGGTGGTAGAGTATGTTGAATCAAGGTTACGAATCAGTGATGGTGATGACAACACATAATGTATCTATATTTCTTTACATCCACACTAAAGAAAGATTAGATTTTGCTAGTATGGTTTGTAGTAGTGAATGAAAAGATGTAGGGAGGAAGAGAGCTTAAGCTCTTACAAGCACACACACACACACTCACATAAACCCTAGAAGAGAACACACAAGATGAGAGGCTAAAAATTGTTGTTCTTCTTCTTCTCCACAAAAGGGTTCTACAAAAAAAGATAAAGGAAATACAACATAAGTACTAATACTATGTACACACAGTCCATAATGTGAACACGCTAAGTGAGTGAGCTAGCAAGATAAATATGCCATAACTCAATGGTGGACTAGTAGTAGCTAGTGTAGTCCAGCTGCTGCAGAATCACTGGCAAAGATCTATCACGTCAGTATCCTACCAAACACGCCAGTGATGTAAGTGGCAAAAATGGTCACCTAGGCATATCATAAGTGTCAGCTTGTTTTGAGCTTGACATCTCTACACTCCTCCTCAAGCTCAACTTCATATTTAGGACTCCAAGCATAGTCTGGAATCTCCAAAGTTTCTCTGCTCCCAAGGCTTTTGTGAAAATGCTAGCTATCTGCTCCTCTGTGCGCTAACATACATGAGATCAATATCTCCTGCTAGGACTCTCTCTCTCTCTCTCTCTCTCTCTCTCTCTCTCTCTCTCTCTCTCTCATGAAATGATAGTGGACCTCAATGTGTTTGGTCTACACATGAGATCAATATCTCCTGCTAGGACTCTCTCTCTCTCTCTCTCTCATGAAATGATAGTGGACCTCAATGTGTTTGGTCTACACATGAAAAATTGGGTTTCTTGCCAATTGTATACTGCTAAGGTTGTCACAATAGATGACAACTTGTCTGTCAACTTGCAGCCCCAAATCACCAAGTAGCTTGCGCAACCAAGCTACCTCACATGCTGCCATTGCAGCACCCCTATACTTTTCCTCTGTACACTCAATAAGGCAAATGTTGGCTATTTTTTGCTGCTCCATGTCACAGGACCACTGGTAGATCTCCTATCTATGAGATCACCAGCCCAATCTGCTCCAGTGTATCCAAACACCTGCAACTCCGTACTAGCCTCATAAAAGAGACCATAGTCTATTGTGTGTAGATTTCACATAGTGTAAGGTGTGCCTCACACCATCCAAATGTGGCTTCTGAGGAACCTGCATAAACTGACTCTACAATCCAACTGTATAGTTCAAATCTGGCATGGTGATCATCATGTAGATCAAGTTACCCACTATCTTCCTGTACATAGTAGGGTTTTCCAAAATCTCACTCCCCGCAATTGCTCTCAACTTGCCATTTGAATCTAATGGCATAAAAATTGGCTTATAACTAGCCATGCCATATATTTGGACAGCATGGCCAATGTATACTGCCTCTGTGACAACCATATACCCTTGGCCATCCTAATGACCTCAATGCCAATGAAGTACCTTAGCTCATCCAACTCCTTTATGTCAAATTTTTGCTTGAGGAGACATTTCACACTCTCAATTTCCTCTCCATTGTCACCTTCAACAATCAAGTCATCCATATAGATTGTGATGACCATAAGGCCCCTATCACTCTTTCGTACATAGAGTGAATGATCAACATCTGCTACATGAAAACTAATGGTGATAAGATATTGTGCTATCTTATCATGCCATGCTCTAGGTGCCTGTTTCAAGCCATACAAGGCTTTACAAAAATTGCATACAAAATTACGGTGACCCACATCTTTATATCCTAGTGATTGATCCATATACACCTCTTTTGGCAAATCACCATGGAATAATGCATTCTTAACATCCATTTATAAAACCCATCCTTTTGATGCCACCACTGCAATAACAGCTCTCATAGTTGCCATCTTGGCAATGGCTGAATGTCTCCTCATAAATCAATGCCATAAGTTTGAGCATAACCTTTGGCAACCAATGTTCCATTATACCTACTAATATTTCCATCTAAGTTGTGCTTTATTTTGTACACCCACTTGCATCCAATAACCTTCTTGTCCTCAGGCAATGGCACCAATTCCCAAGTCTCATTTGCATCCAATGTAGCCATTTCTTCATCCATGGCTTTCTCCCAATCTAAATTCCCAATAGCTTCTTTAAAACATGTGGTTTTAACATCTTGCACAACTTTAGCCGTATATACATAATGATGAGCGACATAACCATCATATGCCAGCCTATCTCAATAGGTTTTCTGAATCTCCCTGATCTGCATTGGCATTGTCCATGATCACTACCTGACATTTTTACTTCTCTTGCCTTTCTTACACCAGGTGTTCTAATAGCTAGAATCCCAAGCTCATCGTCAAGGCTCTGCTGCTCTAAGCCACTAGACTCTCCATTAACATATGAATGCCCTACAAAAATGTCAAGCATACAAAGCAACTCACCAACCTTCTCTTGCCTTTTTGTGATGTACAGAATACATTTTCAGGACTGGTATTTTGACACAGCTTGCCACTTCATGGTCTATCAACAGACCCAACACAAGAGGACTCTCTAGGTCCACTCAATGACTATGATTGTTGACTTGCATTCTGTGCAATCACATTTCCAGTTACATCAACCCCAACGACATCTTTCTCAGTAGCATACTAGCTACTCATTTCATCAAACACAACATCTCTGCTTATCCTCAACTCACATGTAGTAGGGTTATAGAATCTATATCCCTTTTGCTCAAGGGAATATCCAATAAACATACATTTTTCTGCCTTTGGATCCAACTTCGTATGCAACTCTTCTGGCACATGCACATAGGTAATATAGCCAAAACGTTTTCATGATATAAACTTCTGTAGAAATAGCTTCGGCCCAATAGCTATGCGGCATATTTTGCTCTGTCATGCTCATGCTATCTCTACAATGTGCTTGTTTTTTCGCTCAGCAACTCCATTTTGATGCGGAGTGTATCTACATGTAAATTGTCTCTGAATGCCATTCTTCCACAAGAAATCAGAGAACTCATTGGAGAAATACTCTCCCCCTCCATCTGACCTTAGGCACTTCACATGCTTCCATGTCTGCTTTTCAGCCATCACTTTAAAATTTTGAAAATCAGTAAAAACTTCACTCTTCTTCTTCATGAAATACACCCACACTTTCCTTGTGTGATCATCAATGAATGTTACGTAATACCTGCAGCCACCCATAGACAGTTTTTGCAGGACCCCATACATCTGAATGCACAACATCTAGTACGTTCCTGCTCACATTTCTGTCATGTGAAAATACTCTGCTTTTTGAATTGGCATGCTTCACATAATTTCTGCATACCATCAACCTTAAACTTAGGCAACCATTTCTTTAGTTTACATAGACTTCATTATTTACACATTTACATGCCCAATTCTCTTATGCCAAATGTCAGTATCTGCAACAACTCCTAAACCCTGTGCAAACATTGCAGCTTTCACTTCAGGCATATTTACTAGTGTGAACATTATTCCCACTCTATTGCCTTTTGCAACCAACCTACACACTTGTCTTTAAAGTCTTTGACACATAACAACCATTAGGGTTAAGGCACATCTACAAACCCTGCTCAATCATTTGGCCAACAGATTCTTTGTAATATTTAAAACATGAAGTACACCTGCAAGATACTTCACCTTACCATTCAGTGGCACATTTCCAACATGGGTAATTGGATGAGTAGCATCATTCCTTGTTTTCAACAAAACTTGGCTTTTTAGAATTTTTCATATCCTTGAACCACTCGCCATAACTGGTCATGTGGTTTGAAGAACTTGAATCCACATATCATACATCATCATTGCATGTGGATACATCATTTTTTGACACAATATTAAGCACATGTCACATAACAAACAACCTTTCATTGTTCTTATTACTTCGGCTAAAGGATGCATAATTATTTTGCTGCATAACTAGCCTATTCCACCTATGTGTTATTGTTGTGATTCATGGGACTATTGTTGCTTACCATAATTTTGATTACCTATTCGGCCACCACCTTGGCCATAGTCTTGTCCTCTACCCTGCACTTGTGTAGAAGGCCTATTTCTCCAAACTGCCTTTGTTTTGTGAAGACTAGTCTTCACCCAAACTCTTTTCTTCAATGATCAGCATTGATACCAAATTTGTAAAGCTGGGAATGTTTTCCCGAGTTTGAATAGATGTCTTGAATGCCTTGTATTGTGGCCCGAGACCACATAGACATACTTCCACCTTATCATCATCATCAATAGAAATACCAATAGATGCAAGGGATTCCACAATATGCTTGATCTTCAAGGCATAATCATTTACAAATATGTTTTTCTTCTCATTCTTCAACTAAATCTTTCGTGCCTTGGTGTTAGTTTCATACAGCTTCACCAAGGTATCCCTTGTCTCCTTGGGTGACCTAGCCTCCTGTATATGTCCAATCATAGTGTCTTGTATGCTAATAGAAAGCCAATACATGGCTTTTCTTTCTCCTTGATTCCAATCCTTGTGTTCTTTTACATCTGCAGCAGTTGGATTAATCTTTGGTGCCTCCTCATGTTCACCTTTAATGTAGTCCCACAATAGCCTTTTCTCTCATCAAAAAATTTATCAATCTAAACCTCCAAACATGGAAGTTATTCTTGTCAAGCTTCTTTGCAACAATCTGGTTAATTCCATCATTTGACATCTTGTCTACAACATAAACTCACCAAAAATAGCACTCTTGTTTGACCTGCATAAACTGTTGTATTCTCCACAGGCGAAATTATGCTACACACCCAAACTATCACAACAAGTGACCTCAACTTGCATACATACACCCAATAGCACCTTTAAGACCTCTTTGCAGTACACATAGTGTCAACACAACCAAATTCACTTCCTCCAGGTCCAAAAACATAATTTTGCAGAGAATCGAAACTTACCCACAGTGCCTGTGAACACTTGCGAACTGAAAAACGGACGTCTAAACGTGCCGGAAACACGTTTTCGGCTTCAAAAACTTCTTTTTAAAGAACAATATAGTTGCCCTATAGCTCCGCTCTCATGAAGACAACTCTTGAATCGGAGTTTGTTTGTCGGTGCCTCCCAAGAGCTCCCGACAAGGGTGTAGTAGCCAACAACCTAAAGCCTAAGCTCTGATATAGCAGATAAGAAAACACAACAGTGGAAGCATGATCTTTATAATACAATGCATTAAATTGTAGAAAGAAGTGGAGAGTAAACAATGTTATTACTTGCAAGATTTTATCATGCAGAAACTGATGTTACTACTTTTTGCAAGATTTGATTTGGAGAGTAAACAATGTTATTACTTACAAGATTTGATCATGCAAAAATTGATGGTTGTTTACCCACCCATGTGCTCTAGGTAAGGAGATTTGATGACATACTTATATGGATGATGTCTTTTTTACTAGTGTGCTTAAGCACAATGAACTCGATGTGAACAAAGGCTTCTAAACTAGTTTATATATAGTGCCCAGGGTTAGCGTGTGGACATAGAGGTCAGCCACATCAGCCAACCCATGACTTGGTTTAAAATATTTAACCAACCATATCATTTTATTGGGACCATATTAAATTATAACTATGTCTTGTAAAGATCTTGTGCAGCTCCCCCACAACCATCTGAGACCATCCATATCCTAAAACGGTTCCTAGAACTTGAGAATAGTGTGTCTTTGATTTGCTCTATTATCTAGCACTCACTATACTACAAGAACATAGCCTACATAAGCATTTGTCCTACTTGGTAGAGTGCTAAGTCCATAAAGTGAACACACTAAGTGAGTGAGCTGGCAAGATAAGTATGCCATAACTCAATGGCTGCTGATGTAGTCCAGCTATAGAATCACTGGCAAAGATCTATCATGTCAGCATTTTACCAAACACGCCAGTGATGTAAGTGGTGGAAATGGTCACCAGGCATATCATAAGTATCAACTTGTGTTGAGCTTGACATCTCAATAGAGTGAATCTACTGAATTCAGAGTAGGACTTGGCTTTGTTGTTTCCCAATCAAGAATAGACCTAATCTTAAACTTCTAGACTTTGTAATTTGTCCCATCTAACTTTCCATCACCAAACAGCGATGGAGGATGGGAATGAGCAGATGGCATTATTTCCAGATTAGGAGCATCTCTCTAAATCTACCTTTAAATAGAAAACTACCAAAACAAGGATCTTTACCTAAAGCCTAAGCTTTAATATACCAGATAATAAAACACAATAGTGGAAGCATGACTTTAATAATACAATGCATTAAATTGTAGAAAGAAGTGGAGAGTAAACAATGTTACTCTTTGCAAGAGTTGATTATGCAAAAACTGATGTTACAGCTTGCAAGATTTGATTTGGAGAGTAAATAATGCTCGGGGGAGGGGCGGGGGGGGAGGGGGGGTCACTTATAAATATGTAAGCGTAGCACGTGGGTTCTACAGAAGGGGTTTTTCAATTCCTTTTTTATACATTTATTACATAGAGAAGGGTACCGTTTAAAGGGGTATTTACAGATTGCATAGAAAAATGGTGTGTTTTATTCCATGAAAATTTTATAGATAAGGGGTTTTTAAATTAGGCCTTGAACACACGTGATATAGAGAGTTTACATACAGTGAACCCCCCAAGAAACAATGTTACTACTTGCAAGATTGGATCATGCAAAAACGGATGGTTGTTTACCCACCCATGTGCTCCAAGTAAGGAGCTTTGATGGTGATCTAGACATACTTGTATGGATGATGTCTTTTTTACTAGTGTGCTTAAGCACAATGAACTCGATGAACAAAGGCTTCTAAACTAGTTTATATATAGTGCCCACAGTTAGCGTGTGGACGTAGAGGTCAGCCACATCAGCCATGGTCCAAAATAATTAACCAAACATATCATTCATTTGGGACCATATTAAATTATAACTACATCTCGTAAAGATCTTGTGCAGCTCTCCCACGACCATGTGAGACCGTCCAGATCCTAAAACGGTTCCCAGAACTTGAGAATAGTGTGTCTTTGATTTTCTATTATCTAGCACTCACTATTACAGGCACATAGCCTGCATAAGCATTCATCCTACTTGGTATAATGCTAAATCCATAAAGTGAACATGCTAAGTGAGTGAGCTGGCAAGATAAGTATGCCATAACTCAGTTAGAGTCAAATTGGTAATTTTTCTTAAAAAGAATGTAGTTCCACCGAGTGGATGGATGTAAAGAGAGAGGGGATGGGTTGTCGAGGCTAATAGGAGACCCCTCTTGCAACCAATGTGGTGATAGACTACTCCCACACTCAGGATGTGGATCATCCAAATTGGATAAATCCATATCACATCACATTCATTCCATCCACATTACATCACGTCCACATCTATCCACATCACATCTCATTCATTCCATCCACATTACATCACATCCACATCTATCCATATCTCATCACATCCATTCACATCTCATAACAATCATCCACATCCATCCATTCATTCACATTCACATCTACCCACATCCATCCATCCATTCACATGCACATCTACCCACATCCATCCATTCATTCATTCACATTCACATCTATCCACATCCATCCATTCATTCACATGCATATCTATCACATCATATCTCATTCTCATCCATTTACATCACATCACATCCTTTCACATATCATCACATCTCATTCTCATCCATTTACATCACATCTCATTCTCATCCATTTACATCACATCACATCCTTTCACATATCATCACATCTTATTCTCATCCATTTTCATCACATCACATCCTTTCACATATCATCACATCTTATTCACATCTCATCATATTCACATCCACATCTATTTACATCACATCACATCACATCTCATCACATTCACATCCACATCCATTTACATCACATCACATTCCATCCACATCTCATCACATCCACTCACATCTTATCACATCACATTCACATTTAGTACTGTTTTCTACTTTCAATACCGATGGAACTTTTCTAAGTTTCTGCCAATTGCTTGGCCTAGTTAAAGGTACTTTTTCTCGATGGATATTTTCATATTCTTTCTTAAATTTCTCAAGTGAAATATATTCAATATTCTTATTTTTGAGTAAAAGATTCATGGGATTTATAAAAATCAATTCTACCCATATTTTTTCATAAAATTAATAATGCTCAAAATTCCACTTTTGATAAATACTCATAATTTTAATTATGCCAAAAAATCCTCTTTTATCATTTAATTTACTTGGATCTCAAATATCATGGGAATTTCTCCTTTCGTATAAAAATAAATTTATGAAAATTTACTCTTTTCTCTCACAATCAATTAATTGTGCATAATATGATGAAAATCATTCTTTTTGCATAGGATATCCAATCCTAGAATATGGTAGGAAGTCCTCTTTTAGCATTATGCATAAAAATAAGATATATATTATTTTCTAAAAATTTTACCATAGCTACTGATAATTCTCAATTTTTCTTACAAGTGTAAAAGCTTGTAATGAAAATATGATAGTAGTTCCTCTTTTATGCTTAAAATCAAACTATGAATTTAAATCATTATTTTAAAACTATAATCATAAAATTAATTATGATTATCCCATTAGATTAAGCTCATTCCAGTATTTCTCTTTTCCCAAATTAATAGCTTGATTTGAATTAAAAAAATTATTTAGAAAGCTTCTCAAGTTTGAGAGGGGTTGAGAAGAAGAAAGTCATTGAGATAAATTGGAAAAAACCATAAAAATTAATTTTACCTCCAAGTTTGGCTTCATTCTCTATTAGCAGTGAAGCCCTCGACTAATAAATTGGTCCACCAAGAGGAGAAGAGCAACTCTAAGAGTTGTTGTAGAGAGAAAGAGCTCCAAGCTCCCAAGAGAGAAAAATTTAAGGGATAATAGAAAATATGATTATTTTAATATAATATTGACATAGTATAGCTCCAATATTTTTTTACAAATGATTGAGGGTCTTTTTATAGGCAAGGGAGGCCATTAACCAAGTCCAACTGGGTTTTAGAATTTTTCAGGTTTAGTTTGACTCAATTTGGACAAGATTTGGACCAGTTTGGCTCCCTTTTTGATTTGGTTTGATCCAAGAGAGAGGAGAGATAAAAATATCACAATTGTTTTGAATTAAAAGCCCTTCCACACATGTGAAATAGGCGCCTACCTCAAGAGTCCCCCTCTCCTTACCAAGGTGTCAAAAATGCATCATTATTCCAAAATATCTCATTTTTTGGGTAATATCTCATAATTTTTAACTAATAAACCTTGTACTCAGTCAACTCTTCATCTTATGTGAGTATTTACTCATTTTTGGGTATTTTCTTTTATTCTCTTGGATTTATCTTATCCCAACACTTGGATTAATCTAATTGGCCCATTGGAACCTTAATTGGACCATAATCCAAAAATTTCTGAAAATGTAGACCCTTAGGCTAAGGTCCCTTATACACATTTTCAATTAATTCCAAATGCACATTGGAAAGTTCATTTTGAACTTCTATTTCAAGGGAATCCACTTTAGACACTAGGAGGATTTTTATATCAAAAGATATCTCAATTTTGGATTATACTCTCTCTAGGCCAAAATAGGGTAAAACAAGATCTTTCTCCTATTTTAGAGAGAGGAATAATTTCAAGAACAAAAGGGGAGGTTCTTATACCTTTACTCGTCAAAAGATGGAGGGAGGAATCTTACAAATCGATGGATGTGTGTTAATGGATGTGTGATGCAAATACAATTTTTGTAAAAAAGATTGCTAGGATTATAACAAGCATATAAGTTTCATTGCTTGAAAAATCAAGAAATAATAAATTCTAAGTGGAATTTCAAGGAAAACGTTTTCCTCTATATAGTGAAGTGATTGGGGGTCAAATTCCTAATGCAAAGGTCATGGATTTAACTTTGGTTTACTACTACATTCAGGAGCACTAACGTCACAGGCTCATGGAAAAAAATCCTCCTTAAAAAAGAAGAATTAGCTAAGACCAGCCAATAAAAATACACTACAAATTGGTTTTTTGATAGAGGAAGACACTAAGGTCAAGGCTCTATGCACTATAAAACTAGGGTGCATATACAATGAAGGTAGACATATAAATATAAGATATGATGGATAGATAGTAATGAGGGGAGGTCGTATGATAGTGTGCATATAAAATTAAGGTAGATGTACAAATATAAGATATAATGGATAGAGACATGGCTTATCTATATAGTAGTGGAGGGAGATTATATGGTAGGTCAGCCTATGTTGGTGTGGCCATCCCACATTGAGACAAACCATATCCCCTGACTAAGAACTTGACCAAGTAAAATAAGAGATCATCGGTCATGGCATAGAATTTAGATCCATCCAAGGCCGTTTTGAGTACCCGTTTAGGCTTTGTAACTAACAACATTAAGTCCCAAGAATATCTCCCCCTACATTTAGCATGGTGGTCCATATGAGAATATCAGCTTGCAGGCTGTTTGGATGGACCAAACCTATCTAAGCTATCTCTCAACCATTTGTTCATGCTCAATCAAAGCAAGAATCTCTTAGGTGCCGATGCTACTCAAACAACATAAGCCACTTCTCATAAAGGGGACCTTTGAAACTAGAGCTAGCCAATATTGGCATAGTAAGAATGGAGAGCATTGATTTCCAACATCCTCCCCACTCTCCACCCATACACCAAATTATTGATAAAGATATCATTTTAGACAATATTTCTAATGGCCTTTGTGAAGATATGTTCAGGAAAGTTGAAGCTTCACAACAAGCATTGTCACGTCTCATAAAGGGGACCTTTGAAACTAGAGCTAGTAAGAATGGAGAGCATTGATTTTTAGGAAAGTTGAAGCTTCACAACAAGCATTGTCACTTCTCATAAAGGGGACCTTTGAAACTAGAGCTAGCCAATAGTAAGAATGGAGAGCATTGATTTCCGACATCCTCCCCACTGTCCACCCATACACCAAATTATTGATAAAGATATCATTTTAGATAATGTTTCTAATGGCCTTTGTGAAGATATGTTCAGGAAAGTTGAAGCTTCACAATAAGCATTGTCTTTATCAAGGTATATAATCTGTCTAAAGCATGAAAGCACATTGAACATGGAAATGAAAACATCAAGGGTGGTCAAGCCCTCAAGCTCTACTAATCCAATGCTCAAGGGTGGTTAAGCCATCAAGCAAGCTTCCTCTCTTCTCACACAATCTCTCTCTCTCTCTCTCTCTCTCTCTCTCTCTCTCTCTCTCTCTCTCTCTCTCTCTCTCTCAATCACACTCCACATCTAGTTAATCACAAGAAAAAATCAAGCAAGGTTATCTCAAGTGCGTGTGCACACACACACACACACACACACACACACATCTAGGTAATCACAAGTGGTAGGCTTGGGAGACCATTGGAGTTGCAGTAAAATTGCAAAGGGCTTTAAAATGGAGGAGTGGATTAACTAGATAGGTCTGGAAAATCTTGGACATCTTTGCTTGGAAAAATTCAATCAAGAAACACTCTTCGAAGGTTCGTGGTGTGCTAGAAGCACTAGACTCCCCTTGTAGTAGTAGCCATAGATTTATCAATAGGTCAGATCGATGGTGAAGGGTGCTCATAAAAGATGTACCAAGTCTTTTCAAACCTTTACATTCTCAAAATTTTCTAGGCAAATTAGAAGATTTGTGAAAATTTTGCAGGTCGTCTACACATGGAAATCTTTTGAATTACGATGTGTTTTCTAAAAATAATCTCATCACTTGCCACATCCAATTTTCATTAATTTGCTCTCTCTGTGGCAATAATGGTAGCTCCGAAAAGTTTAACAAATATTTATTGTATTGGAGCTTATCTAAGTACTCCCTCCAACTATAGATCCTGGGTATGGGCATGTACTAGGGATCAATCCTCTAAGTAGTAGGGGCATGTCTATAAGTGTCTCTCTAAAGGTGGTGCTTACAGAACCAGCATGGAAGTTGCCACCTTCACTAATTTTGTATGGTGCCCTAAGTATAGAAATTCTTCTTTGTGGGTTGCATGAAACCAACCCTCATGTGCTCTAGATTGTTCTCTTGCCACTCTTTCCACTCATGGCATCCTCTTGCATTGCTCATTATCAGCCCGATCCCATTCAGTGGGAGGGAGGTTCCAATGTGTCATGGATCCAAATTGGGTTTGGCTATCTGAATATTGGATCCCTTTCCTTGTGGGTTTGGTGTGCAACTTTGGAAGGTTGTCACTGCCTTCTTCCACTTTCCCTTTTCCCTTGTCCTTGTGTGAGTCATTTGTCTTGTGCTCTTCTTTGCTTTGCTAACCAAAGTTAGGCTTGCCCTCATCTTCCTTTTGATGTCATCCTTGTGTTTTGGTCTTTTCCCATTTCCCTCGTCCTTCTTAGAGTCGTCTTCATCTTTGTCTTAGCTTAGCTCCTCTGAGGTCTTCTTCTTATCACCCCCATCTGAATCTTTGTCACATCCATTATCAATCTTCTTCATTAAGGTCATAGACAATTAGGGTATGCAACATGCTCTGTGTTGACGAAGGAGGAATTTTCTTCTCTTTGCTTCTCCATCTGTTTGCAAATTCTTATATACAACACTAGAAATAGCTCTGGAGGATGGGATAGGTACTTAAGTATACTAAGATTTCGGTACCCTCCTATGATAGCTAGCCCCTGTCTGCCATTCAATGTCTTTAGTTCACTATTTAGCTTGATAGGAGCCCTTTGCATATACATCTCTACTTCTAGATCTAATTTCTTCTCTTGATCTAGCTTTTTGGGGGTTGTAGTGTCAAAAAGGCAGAACCAAGCTATGCAATTATAGTGTATATGTCCATGGAATCCTGTAATGATTGGGTGTTGGCCCCAACAGTGCATATGTCCATAGGATCATGTAATTATATCGACCCTTGAAAGACCAACATTGTGATGTAGGTGTCCATTAACATAGGCACCTACTTGTTTATGATCTCCAAGCTAAGCAATGATGACATGAGACACTTTTAGTGACATATTCTGATATAAGTCCATAAGGCCAAGTGCATGCCGTACAAATTTCAAATATTTTATTGGGCGGTGTTTTTGATGCACAAGCTTTAGGAGCTCATTAGCTATTTCTTTATCAACATCTCAGTCTACGGGTGACGAGGGGATGCCAACTTCTTTCTGCTTTAGAGCTACCACCTTAGCTTCTAATCTTCTAATTCTTTCATCTTTTGGATCCAGATGAGCCTTCATGATTACATTGGTGTTTTCAAGAGCCCTTTGCACACTTTCTAATTGAATGTTGAGCCCTACCACTATGCTTACATTGGTCCTGTGTCAAGATCCCTTTGCACAGTTTCTAACTGAATGTGAAGCCCTACCACCGTGCCCCAAGCCTTGTTCAACTCTATCTTAATCTTTCTATTAGTCTCCTCCTTTTTTTTTAGCTACACATTGTCCAAGTGGCTCTATAAGTTGTCGACTCTGTGTGTTTCTTCAAAAATAGTGGCATGTTGTTGGGTACAAGAGTTCATAAGCCATTCATATTGTGCCTCCAACAAGTCCTTTGAGCCATGAATTTGCTGATTCTCCCTTTGTATCTTGCTTATGGTTGCTTTAGCTTCCTAGATTTGTACTTCATACTGCTTTATTTTGGAGGTATGGGCTTGCAATAACTTGAGAGTGCTAAAAATGATGAATCTTGGCATAGGCTTCTATCACTTTTGGCTATGAAGTGGAGGGGGCTCCCTCTTCCATTCAGACTTCTATTTATTTCTTGGAAAGTTCTTAAACTAGCCAGCTTTCCTCCTCTTCAGGATCTGGTAATGAAGCTATGGAAACTTCATCTTCTGACTTTCATCTTTTGTCGCTTTGTTCACTAAAGCAAACAATCGTATTCGGCCCTAAGTCATCTCGATAAGTGTTTTGGTGACTTCTTTGTATTTATGGTCTTTTAGGTTTACCTTAATGGTATTTCCCTCTTGATGGAGGTAGATGACATCATAAATCATGAATCAATAATTAGCACATTGGTCTTCCCAATATTACATCGTAAATGGGTGGGCCTTCCAAAGTCAAAAACAACAAATTTATGCTCATAGATTAGGCCACATGATGTTATCTAAACATCATTAGGGGTTCCTGAATTCCCGTGTGTTGTTGGCTTGAGGACTGTTTTGGCTCTTTTAAGAGGCTTTCTTCTCCATCTTTGCCACATGTCTTTTGTAGCAATGCTGACTCTCACATCAAGAAGGATTGTAGTGGTGGGTCACATCAAGGATTGTAGTGGTGGGTCACATCAAGAAGGATTGTAGTGGTGGGTCACTCTCACATCAAGAAGGATTGTAGTGGTGGGTCACTCCTCCAAATTTGATTGGAATAGTGGCATTTATATGATCTCTGTGATAGTATTTCCCAACTGCACTAGATTGGTACATCCTTGAATGTTTTGTCGTGGCAGTATTTTAGCTTACTATGTCTCCTCAATTTCTCTAAGCTTGTGGCTTGCATGCCAAGTATTCAGCCATGGTTATGGTCACTGGGCTAAAAGGATTGCTTTCAAGGCTCCCATATCTCCTTTCAATGCAGGACTTAAAGATGGTATGTTAGCAACTATCATTGTACCCATGTAGGATGGCACATTTTTGGTAATGATCTAGGCTTCAATTTGCATGGCACCCATGCTAGAGTTGTGTTGTCTAAGGGCATCTTGCCTCACTTAGTTGAGACTTTCCCTTATGATGTGCTCATGAAGCAACTGTCGTTTTTGTTTAAATTAATCTTTCGGTGTCTTTATCTTTTAATGGTGAAATCAATGACGTGTTCTAAAAAAATATTTTTAGAAAAATTTGACCCATTTATTATTTTCTTTCCATCATGAACTCAAGCCCTTTTTTATGATGTTTGTTTGACACATTGTTGGGCCTCCTAGCCCTCCCCATGCCTCATGGGAGTTAGATAGTCTTATAAGGGGCCAAACGAGCATAAGGAAACCTAGGCCCCAGATATGGATCCCTATATGAAAAGATGTAGAAGAGAAGAGAGGTTGAGCTCTTCCAAGCACACACACACTTACACAAACCCTAGAAGAGAACACAAAAGGTGAGAGGCTGAAAATTCTTCTTCTTCTTCACATAACAAAAGAGGTCTACAAAGAAGATAAAGTGACTAACACACATAATAGAGTATATACAAGCGGTCCATAATGTGAACATGCTAAGAGGAGTGCGTAGGTGTGGACTAGTGAGTGTAGTCTAGTTGTAGAATCTCTAGCAAAGACATGTATGTGCCAGCTACCAAACCCGCCCAGTGATATAAATGTCAACAGTCATGTAGCCGCCTCGTGAGTCTCAGCTCATGTTGAGCTTGACATCTCAACACTCCCCCTTAAGCTTAGCTCCAGCTCATGAACTCCAAGCACATCTCTAAATCTATGGAGCTTCTCAGCTCCCAAGACCGTGAAGATGTTAGCGACTTGATTCTATGTGTGCTGACGTAGGCCAAGTCAATGTCGCCTACCAAGACTCTCTCCCTGATGAAGTGGTAATGTACCCCAATGTGTTTTGTCTGTGCATGGAAAACTAGGTTCCTGGCCAATTGTATACTATTAATATTGTCACAATATATGACAACCTTTCTCTCCACATGCAACCCCAAATTAGCAAGTAGCTTGTGTAACCAAGCTACCTCACACGCTACCACCGCAACTCCCGGTACTCTGCCTCTTTACTTAACAAGGTAGTTGTGGGCTGCTTCTTGCTTCTCCATGTCATAGTAGCACTCCCCAATGAAAACATAAATCCACTAGATCTCCTGTCTGAGATGCTACCTGCCCAATCTACATCTGTGTACCCATATAGCTCTAATGGTACACCTGATGCATAAAACAATGCATAATCAACAGTGGCCCTCAAATACCAAAGTGTGTGTCGCACATTGTCAAGATGTGATTTGCATGAAACCTACATAAACTAGCTCTCTAAGCCAACAATGTAACTCAAATCTGATCTCTGATCATTCGTGACATAGATCAAACTCCCCACAATCTTCTGGTACAGTGGGATCCTCCAACACATACCTACATCTGCACTAAGCTTGCCATTTTGATCTAATGGTACCAAGATTGACTTACAATCAGCTATCCTATACCTGGACAACATGTCCAATACATACTATCTTTGTGATAGCCAAATACCCTCAGGTGTGTGAATGACCTCAATTCCCAAAAAGTAGCGTAGATCTCCCAAATCCTTTATCTCAAACTTCCTTTTGAGAAAACTTTTCACATGCTCAATCTCATCCAAGTTGTCATCCCCAACAATAAGATAATCTACATATATGGTGATGATCACAATATCCTTATCACTCTTACGCACATAGAAAGAGTGATCTAAAATGTGAGCAGAAATGCACTAGATGTTGTGCATTCATATGTATAGGGTCCTACGAAGACCATGTCTATGGGAGGTTGCAGGTATTATGTGACATTTATTGATGACCACACAAGGAAAGTGTGGGTATACAGGGTGAGGTGTTCCGTCATTTTCAGAATTTCAGAGTTATGGTGGTTGAAAAGCAAACAGGGAAATATGTAAAGTGCCTAAGGTCAGATGGAGGGGAAGAGTACTTCTCCAATGAGTTCTCTGAATTTTTGAAGAAGAATGGTATTCAGAGACAGTTTACATGCAGATACACTCCGCAGCAAAATGGAGTTGCTGAGCGGAAAAACAGGCACATTGCTGAGATTGCACGAGCATTGATGGGAGAGAAGAATATGCCGCATAGCTATTGGACTGAGGCTGTTTCTACAGTAGTTTACATCATGAACAGGACTCCAACTGCAGCCATACATGATGTAACTCTAGAGGAGAGGTTTACTGGCAAAAAACTTGATTTGTCTCATCTGAAAGTCTTTGGATGCATTGCATATGTGCATGTGCCAGATGAGCTGAGAACTAAGCTGGATCCAAAAGCTAAAAAATGTGTGTTTATTGGGTATTCCCTTGAGCAAAGGGATACAGGTGTTATAACCCTGCTACACGTGAGTTGAGGGTAAGCAGGGATGTTGTTTTTGATGAGATGAGCAGCTGGTATGCTGTTGAAAAAGAAGCTGTTGGGGCTGATGTGAGTGGAAATGTGGTTGCACAGAATGCAAGTCAGCAATCACAGTCTTTTTGAGTGGACCAGAAGAGTCCTCATCTAGTGGTTCCATTGATAGACCATGGAGTAGCAGGCTGTATCATAATACCAGTCCTGCAAATGTGATTAGTATATCACATAAAGACAAAGAGAAAGTGATTAAGCCCCTTAGTATGCTTGATATTTCTGCAGGGCATTCTCATGTTGATGAAGAGTCTAATGGCTCAGAGATGAGCCTTGATGAGGATCTTGGGATACCACCTATGAGAACACCTGGTGTAAAGAAGGCTATGGAAGCCATGAATGCAAAGCTATGAAGATCTAGGAGAGTGAAAAATCCTGTGCAGAGGTTTATGTATGATGGTTATGTGGCACATCACCATGCATACATGGCAAAAGTTGTGAAGGTTGTAGAGCCCACATGCATTGATGAGGCTGTTGGAAATGTGTGTTGGGAGAAAGCTATGGATGAGGAGATGGATGCACTCTATGGAAATGAGACTTGGGATTTAGTGCAATTGCCTGAAGGCAAGAAAGCCATTGGATGCAAGTTGGTGTACAAAGTAAAACATAAAAATGATGGAAGCATAAGCAGGTACAAGGCTAGATTGGTAGCCAAAGGATATGCGCAGACATATGGCATTGATTATGAGGAAACTTTCAGTCCAGTTGCGAAGATGGCAATAGTGAGAGTTGTGATAGCAGTGGCTGCATCAAAGCAATGGTCTTTACATCAGATGGACATAAAGAATGCATTCTTGCATGGGGATTTGCAGGAAGAGGTGTATATGTTGCAGCCACCTGGTTATGAGAATGTGAGTCACCCCGAGTATGTTTGCAGGTTGAAGAAAGCCTTGTATGGCTTAAAACAAGCACCAAGAGCATGGTCTGACAAGATTTCTGAATATCTTGTCACTATTGGCTTTCATGTAGCCAATGCAGACTTCTCACTGTTTGTGAGACACAGTGATAGAGGGGTTGTGCTTGTTGTCATCTATGTAGATGACCTGATCATTACGGGGGACCATGATGCAGAGATCTTTGATGTAAAGATCTTGCTTAGATAGAAGTTTGAGATGAAGGATCTAGGGAACTCAGATATTTCTTGGGCATTGAGGTGATTAGCTCACCACATGGTATTGGATTACTGCAGAGACAGTATGGCTTGGACATGTTGTCCAAGTATTATATGAGAGGCTGTAAGCCTATCTCAGTGCCATTGGATCAGAATGGCAAGTTGAGTGCAGATTCAGGATCCTACTATGTATAGGATCATAGCAGGAAGCTTGATCTACATGACGATCACCAGGCCAGATTTGAGCTATGCTGTGTTGGGTTAGTGAGTCAGTTTATGCAGGTTCCTCGGAAGCCGCATTTGGGTTAGTGAGTCAGTTTATGCACGTTCCTCAGAAGCCGCATTTGGATGCATTGAGACGCATACTGAGGTATGTGAGGTCTACTTTGCTGAAAGATCCCTGCCTCTCTCCCCGCAACGGACTCGAGGGTGCTAGCAGCGGAAGTAGAACTCCTTGCGCGGTGCAGGGTCCTCTCACTCGTGGCCTCGCCCACGGATATCTGGACAGGAGACTAATCCCTTGGTTCTTCCAAAACCGACGAACCCGAAAAAATTTCCCTTTCCCGAAAAGCACAGGTGATTCCTCCAGAATATTTTTACTCTAGCGTAGTCAAGGTCATTACTGACCAAACTGATCCGACCGAACCTAAAGTCACTTGGTCAGATCAAGGAAGAAACTTGCACTTGGATCATAGAGATCAACTCTTTTTTCCCCATCGAGAGGCACAACCGTTGATTCCTTTTTCCATAGAATAATTACTATCCGGGATTTACTTCATCTAACGTACCACAACAGAAATTGAGTCTCATTTTACGGATCCATCAGTCCAGCCTACAGTCCCATGGGTTAGCCAACCGCCCAACCACTATAGTGATGGGATCCAATTAAGAATTTGGTTAGGTTTTGTCCCGGGTACCAAGGAAAAGAGTTCCCAGGCCCCCTAGTCGGATGTTCATGCAAACTTAAAGCTAGTCACACCACTTACACACCCAATATGAAATTGCTTTCTTCACAGATTCAGCTATCTTTAAAACAATCATTTAATGAAGCCATAGTATCATCCTCCAAAATATCCGATTGATTCTTAATTTCCAATCATTCCTTCATCGGAGTATCTATGGCATCATTGGCAACCAGAACGCTCACCACCTGTCCACTCAGGGGCCTTTTCGATAGTTCCTAGCTCATAGTACCCAGCAATATATTCACTTATAAAAATTCAAGATGGAATCTCCGTTGAAGATCAGAAAGATCAACCAACAGATCCATATAAAAGAGCCATAGACTCATCCGTTGAGGACTAGCAAGGTTAATCAACCAGATCCATGCCCGGTTTCAGAAAACAACTCTTACTATGTGTGGGTATCTTCGGCGACTCAGAGCCCGAGCACCGTATGGTCAGTACCCTCTAGGATCCTTCGCAGGTCACCTAGCACTTCACTCATAGGCCGCTTCCTTGGTCCCTCATCCACCGTACCGGAAGCTCACCATTTAAATCAAACCGAGGCTAGTCAAGACCTCGGCTGACCTTGCTATGCAAGACATCCTTCATTGACTCTCCATCAGCTGTTACAATTTTATCAGTTAGGTCTCCACGACCTTATTCACAAGATGATCAAAATGCTTCCCTAGTATTCCTGACATAAAATAGTCATTTACAAACAGGTCACAAATACAGTTTCTATAATGAACTCTCCACATTGTTCCACATCAATCCATATTACTTAATCCACGTCTAATTCATATGTGTACCCATTCTCATCCAATCACATCATTTTCCATCTCATCACATTAGATTCATTCACATCACATATCATCCATTCACATCCCATATCATTCATTCATTCACATTCTGATTCACGTGACATCACATCTCATTCATTCTCATCCCGATTCACATAAATTCACTCACATCGACATCACATCCTTTCACATGCATATCCTCATTCATTCTTCCACATTCGTACTTTCACATACACATCCATATCCACTCTTCCACGTACACATTCACATCCACATCCATATCCACATCCATACATCCACATCCACATCCACATCCACATCCATACATCCACATCCATACATCTACATCCATATCCACATGCACATCCACATCCATACATCCACATCCATATCCACATCCACATCCACATCCACATCCATACATCCACATCCATACCCACATCCATACATCTACATCCATATCCACATACACATCCACATCCATACATCCACATCCACATGCACATACACATCTATACATCTACATCCATATCCACATCCATACATCCATATCCATATCCACATCCATACATCTACATCCATATCCACATCCATACATCCACATCCATACATCTACATCCATATCCATATCCACATCCACATCCATACATCCACATCCACATCCACATCCATACATCCACGTCCATACATTCACATACACATCTACATCCACATCCACATTTATTCATTCTCATACACATGCATACCCTTTCATATACATCCGCATTTACATCCAATCACATCCCATACTCATCTTATCACACCCGATTTACATATTATCACATCCCATACACATCCATTCACATGCTATTCCCATTTAATAGCTTTTTCTAGATTGATAGTGATAATAGGACTTTTTCTAAATTTCTGCCAATTGCTTGGCCTAATTAAAGATTTCTTTGCTGACAACTATTTCCATATTCCTTCTCAATTCCTTAATTGAATTATATTCAACATTCTTCTTTTGAATAAAGAATTCATGGGATTTGTAGAAATCAATTCTACCCATATTTCCACTTTTGGTAAATAATCATAAATCGAATTATACTAAAAATTCTTTTTCTTCCCATTTAATTTCTTGGATCCCAATTACCATGGGATTTTCTCTTTTTGCATTTAATTATTTACATTCCAATGTCATGGGAATTCCTCTTTTTCCATTAATTATTTCTCATAAAATAAATTTATCTGAATTAAAATATCCATTATTTCGATATGCTAGAAATTTCTCTTTGCCCGTCTAAATGATGGAATTCCAAATGTCATAAGAATTCCTCTTTGACATTTAAATATTTATCATAGATAAATAAATTTATCTAAAAATTTATCTTTGAATTTAAATAAATTATCCCATAATTTCAATATACTAGGAATTTCTCTTTTTCCATCCAAATGATGGAATTCCAAATGTAATAGGAATTCCTCTTTTAACATTTAATTATTTCTCATAGATAAATAAATTTATCTAAAAATTCATCTTTAAATTTAAATGAATTATCCAATAATTTCAATGTGATAGGAATTTCTCTTTTCCCATCCAATTGATGGAATTCCAAATGTAGTCAGAATTCCTCTTTTATCATTTAAACTTATCTATGCAAAAAGATAAATTTAACTAAATTTTCTCTTAAAAATTAAATAAAAATCTTCATTATTTCCTTTACACTAGGAGTTATACTTTTCTTATTTAATTATTTGAATTCCAATATGGTGGGATTTCCTCTTTCATCATATAAATTTATCTATGCAAAAAAAAAAATTAACTAAATCTTCTCTTGAAAATTAAATAAAAATCTTCATTAATTCCTTTACACTAGGAATTACACTTTCCTTATTTAATTATTTGAATTCCAATATGGAGGGAATTCCTCTTTCATCATATAAATTTATCTATGCAAAAAGATAAATTTAACTAAAATTTCTTTAATTTTTACATAAAATATACATTATATTAGTATTCTAATTTTTACTCTTAATTCTTTGGAATACATGGATTTCCATTATCATGGGGGATCTCTTTTAACATAAAAATAAATTACTAGAATTTCTCTTTTTTCTAATTTATTTATTAAGTATAAACATAAAAATTAATTTTTCCATGATTTCAATGAGAATCATTCAATTAATCTAGGATGATAATTCCTAGAATATGGTAGGAAGTCCTCTTTTCATATTATGAATGAAAATATTTTTATGTGTTTATTTTACAAAAATTTTGCCATAGCTCCGCTCTGCTGCTATTATTTTACTGATATTTTTCAATTTAATTGAAAGAATGAAGTTTAATATTATTGATATGATTATAATGACCACTAATTGGATCATTATCCAATTATGGATTGATTCATAATTTCTCTATGAAATAAATATCATAAAAGCATTAAAAAGCTATTATTTTGGCCTCTCCAAATAGACAAGCATAGAAATTACTTTTGGATTAGAGAAATGCTTCATGAGAAGCTTCATTTGGATTGAGAATAGGTCATAGGAATGACCTTTCTTTGGATGGGAGAGAGAGAAATGCTTAAAAACAAATAAAATTAAGCATAAATGAAAATTTATGTGTTTCTTTATTTTACAACTCATAAAAGAACTTTAATAGTAATCAAAAGCCATTCAAATTAAAGCTTCTCAAGCTTGAGAGGGGTTGAGAAGAGAAGCATTTGGAGTTTTAATAAGAAAAAGATAATAATCCACACTTTACCTTCTAATTTACTTTATTCTTTGATCATAGTAGAGGCCCCCAACCAATCAATTGGTTTGGTATGTTATAGGAGTCACCAAGGAAGATTGAAGAGAGAGAGAAGCTCTAATCTCTTCAATTTTGTAGAGGTTTTTAGAGGATAATAGAAAATATCATTATTTCATCATAATACTGGCATAGTATAGTTCTCCTATTTTTTACAAAGGGCTAAGGATCTATTTATAGGTGACGGAGGCCTCTACCCAAGTCCAACTAATTTCTAGAATTTTTTAGGTTCACTTTGGTTGAATTTGGACAAGATTTGGACCTGGTTTGGTTCCCTTTTGATTTGGTTTGATCCAAGAGAGAGGAGAGATAAAAATATCACAATATTTTTTAGTTTAGAACTCCACCACACATGTGAAACAGGCACCTCCTTAAAGGGCCCCCTTTTCCTTACACATGTGTCAACAATGAATCATTATACCCAAAATATCTCTTTTTTTTTAGTAATACTCATAGTTTTTACTAATAAACCTTGTACTCAGTCAACTCCATCTTATGTGGGCATTTACTCATTTTTGGATATTTTTCTTTTATAAATTGGATTTATCTCCTCCCCACACTTGGATTGATCCTATTGGCCCATAGGAACCTTAATTGGACCATAATCCAAAAATTTCTCAAAAACTAGACCCTTAGGCTAAGGTCCTTTATACCCATTTCTAATTAATTCCAATTGCACATTGGAAAGTTCTTTTTGAATTTCTGTTTCAGGGGAAACCATTTTAGACACTAGGAGGATTTTTATATCCAAAATTATCTCAATTTTGGACTACCTCCCTCTAGACATTTTCTCTCTCTAGGTCAAAACAGGATAAATAGAATCTTTCTTTTTTTCAGAGGGGGGAATAATTACAATAACAGAAGGGGAGGTTCTTACACTTGTACACTTTAAAGGCTAGGGGAGGAGGAATCTTACATCCTACCCCACTTAAAAAACGCGAGATGTCCTCATCTTGCAAACTAGAGGATAACTCTTTCCCTTAAGATCCAACTGATTCTGGGGTTCCTTATATTCTAGTCAACCCAATAGAATCTTGGGATATATATCCCTTATATAGAACTCATCATTAAATAACAATTCATTCAGATCATATCATTCATATCTTTAACACAATAATGGTCCATTAGAGCGAAAAATTTCTTTCTGAACATTCCTCCATGGGAATTTCAGTCAAGCAAGTTCTCAATTTGTCATCCTATTCACTTGATCCATCGGGTCAAGTGTTAACAGTAGCAATCTGACAGCACAATCCACTAATCTTATAGTGATTTACTGAGATCATTATCATCATTCTAGCTACAAACATTATCACATGGACTTATCCCATTCATCCTCATTATGGTTTTGCTCAGCTTATCACTTTTCAACCAAAATTCAGGAATCATCTTTTTCCAATCACAATCCAAATCAATTCATCAATTCTTAACCAGAATTTTAAAATCATATCAACCACATTTGAATTCATCATCTAGATAGCATTTTTGCTTATAATTTCAAGGTCTTAGATTTACTCATATTATACTGCCAGTAAAGAGCTGCAGTTATAACCTCGGTATATACGGGTAGTCACGGTCCTTGGAATTATAAGGTAAATACCATCATGTCTAGGCCTCAAGCAAGTCAGGGATTCCATACAATTACAGTACTTCCATCTGAAGACCCAATTACCAATTTACGAATTTCAGTCTGAATATCAATTTGTATGAATTTCATCACACACAATTCCAACCTTTTACTGTTACTTCATAAATTTTTGACATTTTTGGCTTCTCAGTTGGTCCACTATAGCCAATTTGCTCTGATACCACCTGAAAGATCCTTGCCCCCCTCCGCGCAACGGTGCTAGCAACGGAAGTAGCACTCCTTGCACGGTGCAGGGTCCTCTCACTCGGGTCCTTGCCCATGGATATCCAGACAGGAGACTAATCCCTCGATTCTTCCAAAACCGAACCCGAAAAAATTTTCTTTCCCGGAAAGCACGGGCGATTCCTTCAGGATATTTTTACTCTAACGTAGTCAAGGTCATTATTGACCAAACTGATCCGACCGAACCTAAAGTCACTAAGTCAGATCAAGGAAGAAACTTGCACTTGGATCATAGAGATCAACGCTTTTTTCCCCATCGAGAGGCACAACCGTTGATTCCTTTTTCCATAGAACAATTACTATCCGGGATTTACTTCATCTAGCGTACCACAACAAAAATTGAGTCTCATTTTATGGATCCATCAGTCCAACTTACTAACCCCATCCAATCCCATGGGTTAGCCAACCGCCCAACCACTGTAGTGATGGGATCCAATTAAGAATTTGGTTAGTTTTTGTACCGGGTACCAAGGAAAAGAGTTCCCAGGCCCCCTAGTCGGATGTTCATGCAAACTTAAAGCTAGTCACACCACTTACACACCCAATATGAAATTGCTTTCTTCACAGATTCAGCTATCTTTAAAACAATCATTTAATGAAGCCATAGTATCACTGATCACAATCCTTCAAAATATCCGATTGATTCTTAATTTCCAATCATTCCTTCATCAAAGTATCTATGGCATCATTGGCAACCAGAACGCTCACCACCTGTCCACTCAGGGGCCTTTTTGATAGTTTCTAGCTCATAGTACCCGGCAATATATTCACTTATAAAAATTCAAGATGGAATCTCCGTTGAAGATCAGCAAGATCAACCAACAGATCCATATAAAAGAGCCATGGACTCATCCGTTTGTTGAGGACCAGCAAGGTCAATCAACCAGATCCATGCCCGGTTTCAGAAAACAACTCTTACTCCTTATTCCAATATCTTCCACGACGCTCGTGTGGGTATCTTCGGTGACCTAGAGCCCGAGCACCGTATGGTCATTAGCACCCTCTAGGATCCTTCGCAGGTCACCTAGCGCTTCACTCATAGGCCGCTTCCTTGGTCCCTCATCCACCATACCGGAAGCTCACCATTTAAATGGTCAAGACCTCGGCCGACCTTGCTATACACGAGACGTCCTCCGTTGACTCTCCGTCAGCTGTTGCAACTTTATCAGTTAGGTCTCCACGACCTTATTCACAAGACGGTCAAAATGCTTCCCCAGCATTCTTGACATAAAATAGTCATTTATAAACAGGTCACAAATACAGTTTCTATAATGAACTCTTGTCTTTTCACATTATTCCACATCAATCCATATTCAGAAATATAGTTTCTATAATGAACTCTTGTCTTGACATAAAATAGTCATTTACAAATAGGTCACAAATACAGTTTCTATAATGAACTCTTGTCTTTCCACATTGTTCCACATCAATCCATATTACTTAATCCACGCCCAATTCATATGTGTACCCATTCTCATCCAATCACATCATTTTCCATCTCATCCATCAGATTCATTCACATCACATATCATCCATTCGCATCCCATATCATTCATTCACATTCTGATTCACATGACATCACATCTCATTCATTCTCATCCCGATTCACATCACATTACATCTCATCCATTCACTCACATCGACATCACATCCTTTCACATACACATCCTCATTCATTCTTCCACATTCACATCCACATTTGTACTTTCACATACACATCCATATCCACTCTTCCACGTACACATTCACATCCACATCCATTCTTCACATACACATCTGCATTCATACATCCACATACACATCCACATCCATACATCTCCACATCCATACATCCACATCCATACATCTACATCCATATCCACATACACATCCACATCCATACATCCACATCCACATCCACATCCATATCCACATCCATACATCCACATCCATAGCCTCATCCATACATCCACATCCATATCGACATCCATACATCTACATCCATATCCACATACACATCCACATCCATACATCCACATACATATATCCACATCTACATGCACATCCATATCCACATCCATACATCCATATCCATATCCACATCCATACATCTACATCCATACACATCCACATCCATACATCTACATCCACATCCACATCCACATCCATACATCCACATCCATACATTCACATACACATCTACACCCATATCCACATTTATTCATTCTCATACACATGCATACCCTTTCTTTCACATATACATCCACATTCACATCCAATCACATACCATACTCATCTTATCGCATCTGATTTACATATGATCACATCCCATACACATCTTATCACATCCATTCACCCATACACATCTTATCACATCCCATACACATCTTATCACATCCATTCACATGCTATTCCCATTTAATAGATTTTTCTAGATTGATGCTGATAATACGACTTTTTCTAAATTTCTGCTGATTGCTTGGCCTAATTAAAGATTTCTTTTCTCACAACTATTTCCATATTCCTTCTCAATTCCTCAATTGAATTATATTCAACATTCTTCTTTTGAATAAAATAATTCATGAGATTTGTAGAAATCAATTCTACCCATATTTTCACTTTTGGTAAATAATCATAAATCGAATTATACTAAAAATTCCTCTTCTTCCCATTTAATTTCTTGGATCCCAATAACCATGGAAATTCCTCTTTTTGCATTTAATTATTTACATTCCAATGTCATGGAAATTCCTTTTTTTCTCAATAATTATTTCTCATAAAATAAATTTATCTAAATTAAAATATCCATTATTTCAATATGCTAGAAATTTCTCTTTTCCCGTCTAAATGATGGAATTCCAAATGTCATAAGAACTCCTCTTTTGACATTTAAATATTTCTCATAGATAAAAAATTTGATCTAAAAATTCATATTTGAATTTAAATAAATTATCCCATAATTCCAATATACTAGGAATTTCTCTTTTCCCATCCAAATGATGGAATTCCAAATGTAATAGGAATTCCTCTTTTAACATTTAAATATTTCTCATAGATAAATAAATTTTTCTAAAAATTCATCTTTAAATTTAAATGAATTATCCAATAATTCCAATGTGATAGGAATTTCTCTTTTCCCATCCAATTGATGGAATTCCAAATGTAGTGGAAATTCCAAATGTAGTGGGAATTCCTCTTTTATCATTTAAACTTTCCTTATTTAAATATTTGAATTCCAATATAGTGAGAATTTCTGTTTCATCATATAAATTTATCTATGCAAAAAGATAAATTTAACTAAATTTTCCCTTGAAAATTAAATAAAAATCTTCATTAATTTCTTTACACTAGGAATTACACTTTCCTTATTTAATTATTTGAATTCCAATATGGTGGGAATTCCTCTTTTATCATATAAATTTATCTATGCAAAAAGATAAATTTAATTAAAATCTTTCTTTAATTTTTACATAAAATATACATTATATTAGTATTCTAATTTTTTCTCTTAATTCTTTGGAATACATGGATTTTCATTATCATGGGATTACTCTTTTAACATAAAAATAAATTACTAGAATTTCTCTTTTTTCTAATTTATTTATTAAGCATAAACATAAAAATCAATTTTTCCATGATTTCAATGAGAATCATTCAATTAATCTAGGATGATAATTCCTAGAATATGGTAGGAAGTCCTCTTTTCATATTATGAATGAAAATATTTTATGTGTTTATTTTATAAAAATTTTGCCATAGCTCCGCTTTACTGATATTTCTCAATTTAATTGAAAGAATGAAGTTTAATATTATTGATATGATTATAATGACCACTAATTGGATCATTATCCAATTATGGATTGATTCATAATTTCTCTATGAAATAAATATCATAAAAGCATTAAAAAGCTATTATTTTGGCCTCTCCAAATAGACAAGCATAGAAATTACTTTTGGATTAGAGAAATGCTTCATGAGAAGCTTCATTTGGATTGAGAATAGGTCATAGGAATGACCTTTCTTTGGGGGGGAGAGAGAGAAATGCTTAAAAACAAATAAAATTAAGCATAAATAGAAATTTATGTGTTTCTTTATTTTACAACTCATAAAAGAACTTCAATAGTAATCAAAAGCCATTCAAATTAAAGCTTCTTAAGCTTGAGAGGGGTTGAGAAGAGAAGCATTTGGAGTTTTAATAAGAAAAAGATAATAATCCACACTTTACCTTCTAATTTACTTGATTCTTTGATCATAGTAGAGGCCCCCAACCAATCAATTGGTTTGGTATGTTATAGGAGTCACCAAGGAAGATTGAAGAGAGAGAGAAGCTCTAATCTCTTCAATTTTGTAGAGGTTTTTAGAGGATAATAGAAAATATCATTATTTCATCATAATACTGGCATAGTATAGTTCTCCTATTTTTTTACAAAGGGCTAAGGATCTATTTATAGGTGAGGGAGGCCTCTAACCAAGTCCAACTAATTTCTAGAATTTTCCAGGTTCAGTTTGGTTGAATTTGGACAAGATTTGGACCTAGTTTGGTTCCCTTTTGATTTGGTTTGATCCAAGAGCGAGGAGAGATAAAAATATCACAATATTTTTGAGTTTAAAACTCCACCACACATGTGAAATAGGCGCCTCCTTGAAGGGCTCCCTTTTCCTTACACATGTGTCAAAAATGAATCATTATACCCAAAATATCTCATTTTTTTAGTAATACTCATAGTTTTTTACTAATAAACCTTGTACTCAGTCAACTCTTCATCTTATGTGGGCATTTACTCATTTTTGGGTATTTTTCTTTTATAAATTATATTTATCTCCTCCCCACACTTGGATTGATCCTATTGGCCCATAGGAACCTTAATTGGACCATAATCCAAAAATTTCTGAAAATCTAGACCCTTAGGCTAAGGTCCTTTATACCCATTTCTAATTAATTCCAATTGCACATTGGAAAGTTCGTTTTGAATTTTTGTTTCAAGGGAAACCATTTTAGACACTAGGAGGATTTTTATATCCAAAAATATCTCAATTTTGGACTATCTCCCTCTAGACACTTTCTCTCTCTAGGTCAAAACAGGATAAAACAGAATCTTTCTTTTTTTTCCAGAGGGGGGAATAATTACAATATCAGAAGGGGAGGTTCTTACACCTGTACACTTCAAAGGCTGGGGGGAGGAATCTTACATTTGCATTGTGGACTATTTTATGAAACTAGGACAGAGATATGTGTACATGGGTACATAGATGCTGATTGGGCCGGTAGTTTCTCAGATAGAAGATCTACTAGTGGCTTCATGTTTTCTTTAGGGAGTGTTGCTGTGACTTGGAGTAGCAAGAAGCAGCCTCCTATGGTTGCTCAGTACTACAAAGGCCGAGTACAGAGGTGCTGCTACTATGGCAACATGTGAGGTAGCTTGGTTGAGAAAGCTACTTACAGATTTGGGTCTATCAGTGACAAGTTGTCATTTTCTATGACAACATTAAAAGTATACAGTTGGCTAGGAACCTAGTTTTTCATGCTCGCACGAAGCATATAGAGGTCCACTACCATTTTGTCAAAGAGAAGGTTTTGGCAGGAGAGGTTGACCTTATTGATATCAGCACACAGGATCAGGTCACTGACATCTTCACCAAAGCATTGGGTACAGAGAAGCTTCGCAGATTCAGGGCTTTGCTTGGTGTACATGAGATGGAGTTGAGCTCGAGGGGGAGTGTTGAGATAGCGAGCTCATCTAGTGAGGCGGTGGACACTGATGACCCGCCTGGGGGATAGGCCCCACACTTACACCACTGGAATGGTTGGTGAGATCATGGGTGATATGCGGCCAGTGGGATGACAGGCTGTGTGACAGCCATTCTAGAGACTGGCATAGTTATAGCGCCAGCTCATTTAGTTGGGTTCACACTATAGAGAACCCTAGTATGTATTTGGTTGAATACCTTTTCATATAGTGTGTACTCTTATCTTTGTATATGGTGTGTTGAGTGTTGTGTGAAGAAGAAGAAGATTTTTAGCCTCTCACCTTGTGTGTTCTCTTTTAGGGTTTTGTGAGTGTGTGTGTGCTTGCAAGAGCTCAAGCTCTCTTCTTCCCTGCATCTTTTCAAAAACCAGCCTTTAGTTGCAACCACGGCAATCATAACTCTCACAGTTGCCATCTTTGCAATCGAGGAAAATGTCTCCTCATAATCAATCCCATGTGTCTACACATATCCTTTGGCTACCAATCTAGCCTTGTACCTGCTTATGCTACCATCACTGTTATGTTTCACCTTATACACCCACTTATAACCAATAGCTTTCTTGCCTTTAGGCAATGGCACCAAATCCCTAGTCTCATTTCCATACAACGCATCCATCTCCTCATCCATAGCTTTCTCCAAACACACATTTCCGATAGCCTCATCAAAACATGTGGGTTCTACAACCTGCACAACTTTTGCCATATAAGCATAGTGATGTGCTGTGAGACCCCCGCCCCCTCCGCGGTGCCCTCTCCGAGGGCGCTGGTGGCGGTGGCGGAAGCAGCATCAGCCTCTCACGACGCAGGGTAGGGATCCAAACTCGGGGCCTCGCCCACGGATATCTGGACAAGAGCCTAGTCCGGTGGTTCCTCTGAAACCAAACCTAGAAAAACTTCCCTCGCCAGGAAGGCATAGGCGATTCCACTAGGAAAATCATCTAGCAGGAGAATTAATCTAACGAGTCAAAGTTTTAACTATTCAAACTGATCCAACTGAACCTAAAGTCACATGGTCAGATCAAAGAAGAGACTTGCACTTGGTTCATAGAATCATCACTTTTTTCCTCCTTTAACGAGGCACAGCCACCGTTGATTCCCTCCCACGAAACAAGGGTCTTCCTAGGATTTAATCTAACTAATGTAACTAATCATAATGTAGGAATCCCCCGATCCAACCTAACCCCAACCGGCCCATGGGTTAGCCAACCGCCCACCGACCACTGTATTGGTGGGATTCCTTTATAAAAATTTGGTTATGTTTTTGCCCAGGTACCGAGGAAAAGAGTTCCCAGGCCCCCTAGCCGATGTTTTATGTAAAAATTAAGGTAGGCATACCACGTACACACTCAATATGAAATTGCCATTATAACAAATTCGGCTGTCTTGAAATCAATCTTTCAATGAAAATCAAATTAATAACTATCATAGTCCTCCAAAAATATTGAGCCCATTGTATTACAAAATATATCATCTGGACTCTCCGTTAAAGACCAGCTAGTCAACCAATGAGATCCAATATCAAAATGATTCATAAAAGTCATTCTTTTTAGTCCATCCGAATCTTCCTCGATGCATGCATGGGTGTCCTAGCAACTGCGAGCCCGTGCATCACCTGGTCAGAACCCTCTAGGATCCTACTTAGGTGTCCTAGCACTTCACTCAGGGACCGCTTCGTTGGGCCTCACCCATCATACCGGAAGCACACCATTTTAACCATACCAAGGCTGGACAGACTTTGTCACGGCGAGTGACGCCCTTGACGACTCCATGCTCCCCAGCTGTTGCAACAATGAACCTCTTCTTAGTTAAACACATACCAAATTCTTCCTCCAGCATTCTCATGTAAAACAGTCCTTTAAAAGAAACGAGAGGTTCTATGCAAGTAAAATTCCCGGTTTGAGATTGGTTCCACAAAACCCTTTTTCCTTAATCCATAATTTCATAATGAGAATCATTGATCTCTCATCAGGGTTATCTACCCCATCATTTGACTGAATGTCCAACTAGATTCTTGGTGATTTCAGTCAAGGAAAAACTAGGTTAATTCAACGGTAGTCTATTCTTTGTATTTAGGAACTGGAATTGGTCACAAAGTTTTTGCTTGATTTTTCAGATCGAGAGATGGACAAGTAGTTTACTGACCGTCCCTCTCATAGTCGTGGTCTACTAACCAAAATCATTCAGTTTAGTTCTAGCTTTGATTCCAAGGATTTTCTTCGAATAAACATCTATTGAACTTCTAACCGAAGAAAATTCCAACTTTATGAATTTCATTCCTTTCTTAACTATAATAGATTAAGAAATGGCTTTACATGATAATATCAGATTTTAATGAAAATACTCTTCTTCCATTTTGGAAAAATATCAATGTGGTGAATTATCCACATAAATATCTAAAGATTCTTTCTACCTATTTAATTTATCAACTCTAATTCTCTAGGTGGAATTATGGTGAAAATTCCTCTTTTGTCTCACCAAAAATTAATTCAAATCTTTCTCTACTTAAATACCATAAAAATTCTTCTTTTAACTAAATACAAATATCCATTTTTTTGCATAAGCTTAAAATTCCTCTTTTTCTCATTTAATGATTGGATTCCAATTGTCATGGGAATTCCTCTTTTATCATAAAATAAATTTATCTAAAATTTCTTTTTAAATTAAATTAAAAATTTATTAATTCAAATATGCCAAGAATTCCATTTTTACCATTTGAATGATTGAATTACAAATGTCATGGGACTTCCTTTTTTATCATTTCAATTTTCTCATGCATAAAAATAAATTTATTTAAAATTTCTCTTTAAATTTAAATAAAAATATCCATTAATTCAATTATGCCAAGAATTCCACTTTTACCATTTAAATGATTGAATTCCAAATGTCATGGTAATTTCTCTTTTATCATAAAATAAATTTATCTAAAATTTCTCTTTAAAATAAATATATTCATTATTTCAATATACCAAAATTTCTCTTTTTTCATTTAATTACATAGATCTCCCATTATCATGGAAATTCCTCTTTTTGCATAAAAATAAAAATACCAAAAATTTCTCTTTTCTTTAATTAATTATTTATGCATAAATACTAAAAAATAGTTTTCCATGAATGTGATGAAAATCATTCTTTTAGCATAGGATGACTAATCCTAAAATATGGTAGGAAGTCCTCTTTTCACATTATGCATAAAAATGAGTTATGTATTAATTTCTAAAAATTTTACCATAGCTTCGCTGCTATTACTGATAATTTTTAATATTTCTAGAAAGAATAAGACTTTGTAATACAATTATGATAGAATAACTATCCTTAGACTTAAATCCAATTTATGGAATTAAATCTAAGTTTACCATAATTTTATTAGCAAAAAAGCATAAAAAAGCCATTTTCTTAACCTCTAGCTTAACTAGCATAGAGTTTGAGTTTTGAATTGAGAATTTATCAATGAGAAGCATCCATTTGAATAAAGAATTAGTCATAGGAATGACTACTCTTTTGGGAGAGAGAGATATACATAAAAAGCATCCTAATTAAGCATAAAGATTAACTTTTTTTGTGATCAATCATTAGAATTCTTATAGAAAGCTTGATTTGCATTGAAAACAATTAATTTGAAACTTCTCAAGCTTGAGAGGGGTTGAGAAGTGAAATCTTTTGAGAATATTAATGAAAACCATGAAATTACTTCTTACCTCTAGATTTGGCTTGCTTCTTTATAATAGAAGGAAGCGCCTAACCAATCAATTGGTTTAGTGTGTTGAGAGGAAAGCTCCAAGGATCGTTGAAGATACTGGCATGGTATAGCTCACAGATGAGAATACAAAAGAATAAGGATCTATTTATAGGTGAGGAAGGCCACTAACTGAGTCCAACTAAGTTCTAGAATTTTTCAGCTTTAGTTTGGCTGAATTTGAACAAGATTTGGACCAGTTTAGCTCCCATTTTGATCCAAGTTAATCCAGGAGAGAGGAGAGATAAAAATATCTTAATATTTTTGAATTAAAAATCCTCCCACACATGTGAAGGAGGTGCCTACCTCAAAGGTCCCCTCTCCTTACCAAGGTGTTAAAAAATTCATCATTCCTCCAAAATATCTTATTTTTTTAGTAATATCTCTTAATTTTTAACAAATAAACCTTGTACTCAGTCAACTCCTCATCTTATGTGAGCATTTACTCATTTTTGGGTATTTTCTTTTATTCATTGGATTTATCTCATTCCAACACTTGGATTAATCGTATTGGCCCATAGGAACCTTAATTGGACCATAATCTAGAAATTTCTGAAAATCTCGACCCTTAGGCTAAGGTCACTTATATAATTTTAAATTGATTCCTAATGCACCTTGGAGAATTTATTTTGAACTTTTGTTTTAGGAAAATATATTTTTGATATTTTTAAAAGTTTTATATCCAAAAATATCTCAATATTGAATTACCTCTCTCTAGAATTTTTCTTCTCTCTAGACAAAAACATGGAAAATTAATATTTTCTTGTATTTAAAAATAGGAATGATTACAAGGGATTGAGGTAAAAGCTTATTCGTTATTCAGGCTGAGGAGGAATCTTACATCCTCTTCCACTCGAAAAACGCGAGATGTCCTCATCTCACAAAGTGGGGGTAATCTTTCGCCAACTCTTCTTCTTTCTCCCAGGTGGCGTCTTCTAGAGGGAAGAACTTCCACTTTACTAAAAATTCTCTGAGGACTCTACTCTTGAGAATCTTCTCCCAAACGTCAAGGATTACTTCATGTTGGAGTACCATCTCAGAGAAATCAATTGTTCGTCGTCATCAAGCACGTGACTCGGGCTGGGTACATATTTCTTAAGCAAACTGATGTGGAATGCATTATTTACCTTGAGATGGGGAGGTAGAAGAAGTTTATAAGCTAGATCACCCACTTTCTTCATAACAGCATACGGCCCACAATATCTGGGAGAGAGCTTCTTGTACTTCCCTAAAGATAAGGAACTTCTTTTTGGTCGTACTCAAATGAAGACCATATCTGATTCTTCAAACTCTCTCTCTCTGATCTCTTTTTATCTGCATACTATTTTTGCCTATCTTGGGCTACTTTAATATCTTTACGGATTAATTGCATTTGTTGGTCCATGTCATCAAGCATTTATGTGGACATCTCGACTCTGATCAATGGGTCGGACCAAGTCAACGTTGTAAGGCAATCTTGTCCATACAAAGCTTTTAAAGGACTCATCTCAATGCCTCGATAATAAGAAGCATTGTAAGCAAATTCAACCAGATGCAAATGGCTTAACCACTTCTTGGGTTCCCTGCTGCCGCAGCATGACCGAAGGATATCTTCTATTACCTAGTTCGCTCTTTCAATCTGGTCATTTATTTTGGGGTAATAGACTGTGCTAAGATCTAAGAAAGTTCCTACTGCTTCAAAGAATGCAGTCCAGATATTTGATGTGAATTTGGGATCTCTGTCAATAACTATCCTCCTAGGTTAGCCATGCAATCTGAAGATTTCTTTAAGGAAAACTTTGGCAACATCCACTAGAGTGTATGTTTCTTTCACTGGAATCAGATGGGCAACTTTGGTTAGTATGTCAACTACTACAAAAATGGAGTTGTAACCTGATTGCACTAAAGGTAATCCAGTGATAAAGTCCATATTGATACATTCCCACTTCATCTGTGGAATGTCTAGAGGCTGCAGTTTCCCTGGCATCTTGACTCTCTCTGCCTTGACTCTTTCACACATTAAGCATTTTCGCACATGATCAAGTACATCCTTTTTGAGTCCTGGGCCAGAAGAAGCTTTTCTTCACAAACATATAGGTTTTTATAAACCCTAGATGTTGAGCTATCAGGCTATCATGGGCTTCTCTCAGAATTCTTCCCTTTATTCCCTCATCATTAGGAATGCATAGCCGATTATTATAATATATGCATCCTTCATCCAGTTTTGTATACCCAAGAACTCGACTCATTTCCTGAGGAGTCTTGCGTTCCTGCATCAGTAGGGTAGCAATAGGGGGTAAAGAATTTGTCCTGCATGATTTTCTCCCTTGCTTCACTGATCAATGGATTTGGCACCATTGTAATTGCAAGCAATGGATTTGGCACCACTGTAATTGCAAGCAAGGAGGCTTTTTTGCTAAGCGAATCTCCCACCACATTTTCTTTCCCCCCCAGCGGATACTTAATTTCAAAATCAAATTCCTGCAGGGTCTGCATCCATCTCTTTTGATGCATGTTGAGATCCCTTTGGGTGAAGATCCACTTCAAACTTTGATGATCTGTCCATCAAGGTGAACCTCTGTCCCAAAAGATAATGTCTCCATAACTTCAGAGCATAACTATTGAGAGTAACTCCAAGTCATGGACAGCATAATTTCTCTCATGTGTTCTGAGTTTTTTGGATTCATAAGCCACTGCATGACCTTCCTGCATAAAAGCACTGCCTATTGCAAACCCACTGGCACCAGTAACTACCTCAAAAGGCTTGGTAAAATCTGGCAACTTAAGGACAGGATTGGTGAAAGACCAGGTTTTGTGGAAACAGGGGATGACACTGCTCATCCAATTTCCCATGTTGGAGATGTGCCATTGTCTATGCAGCAGGATGGCAAAGTGAAGTACCTTGCAGATGTACTTCATGTTTCGATCATAACAAAGAATCTGGTTTCAGTTGGCCAGATAATTGAGCAGGGTCTGCAGGTTTGGTTTAACCTTGATGGTTGTTATGTTGAAGACTTTAAAGACAAGTGCAAGTTGGTTGCAAAAGGCAACAGAGTGGGCAGAATGTTTACATTGAATGTAAACATGCCTGAAGTGAGTATTGCGATGCTTGCAAATGGTTCAACAAACACAAACATTTGGCATAAAAGAATTAGATGTGAATGTGCAGAGAATAAAGTCTATGCAGAATAAAGGAATTATGACAGGGTTGCCAAATTTTAAAGTTGAAGGTATGCAAAAAATATGTGAAGCATGCCAATTTGGAAAGCAAACAAAGCATGTATTTCCATGTGACAGAAATGTGAGCAGAAATGCACTAGATGTTGTGCATTCAGATATATGGGGTCCTACGAAGACCATGTCTATGGGAGGCTGCAGGTATTATGTGACATTTATTGATGATGACCACACAAGGAAAGTGTGGGTATACTTCATGAAGGAGAAGAGTGAGGTGTTCACTCATTTTCAGAATTTCAGAGTCATGGTTGAAAAGAAAACAGGGAAATATGTAAAGTGCCTAAGGTCAGATGGAGGGGGAGAGTACTTCTCCAATGAGTTCTCTGAATTTTTGAAGAAGAATGGTATTCAAAGACAGTTTACATGCAAATACACTCCACAGCAAAATGGAGTTGCTGAGCAAAAAAATAGGCACATTGCTGAGATTACGTGAGCATTGATGGGAGAGAAGAATATGCCGCATAGCTATTGGTTGAGGCTGTTTCTACCGCAATTTATATCATGAATAGGACTCCAACTGCAGCCATACATGATGTAACTCAAGAGGAGAGGTTTACTGGCAAAAAACCTAATTTGTCTCATCTGAAAGTCTTTGGATGCATTGCATATGTGCATGTACCAAATGAGCTGAGAACTAAGCTCGATCCAAAAGCTGAAAAATGTGTGTTTATTGGATATTCCCTTGAGCAAAAGGGATACAGGTGTTATAACCCTACTACACGTGAGTTGAGAGTAAGCAAGGATGTTGTTTTTGATGAGATGAGCAGCTGGTATGCTGCTGAAAAAGAAGCTATTAGGGCTGATGTGAGTGGGAATGTGGTTGCACAGAATGCAAGTCAGAAATCAGAGTCTTTGAGTGGACTAGAAGAGTCCTCATCTAGTGGTTCAGTTGATAGACCATGGAGTGGCAGGCTGCATCATAATACCAGTCCTGCAAATGTGATTAGTACATCACATAAACGCAAAGAGAAAGTGGGTGAGCCCCTTAGTACGCCTGACATTTCTGCAGGGCATTCTCATGTTGATGGGCAAGGCTCAGAGATGAGCCTTGAGATGAGGATCTTGGGATACCAGCTATGTAAACACCTGGTGTAAAGAAGGCTATGGAAGCCATGAATGCAAAGCTACGAAGATCTGGGAGAGTGAAGAATCCTGTGCAGAGGTTTACCTATGATAGTTATGTGGCACATAAATATGTGTACATGGCAAAAGTTGTGCAGGTTGTAGAGCCCACATGCATTGATGAGGCTGTTGGAAATGTGTGTTATTGCGCATGTTGGTAAAGTGCCATTGTCTATTCAGAATGATAAAATGAAGTACTTGGCAGATGTACTTCATGTTCCAAATATTACAAAGAACCTGGTTTTGGTGGGACAGATGGTTGACCAGCGTCTGCAAGTGAGGTTTAATCCTCAAGGATGCTTTGGAAAAGATTTCAAAAATCAGTGTCGCTTGGTTGCAAAGGGTAATAGAAGGGTAATAGAAGGATAATAGAAGTGGCAGGATGTTTACTTTGGATGTGAACATACCTGAGGTAAAGGTAGCAATGTTTACGCATGGAACAAGTGTGTCATTACACATATTGACATATGGCACAAGTGCATTGGTCATGTGAATATACAATTGTCTGAAGTCTAACATGCCCAAAATATTGTTCCAGGTTTACCAAAGTTTAAGGTTAATGGTATGCATAAAGTATGTGAAGCATGCCAGCTTGGTAAGCAGGCCAAACATACTTTCCCACACGAAAAGCATGCCAATGCAAGGCCATTATACATACAGATGTATGGAGACCGGCCAAGACTGTAACAATTGTAGGTTGCAGGTATTATGTTACATTCATTGATGACCACACTAGGAAAGTGTGGGTTTACTTTATGAAGGAGAAAAGTGAGGTGTTTTCTCACTTTCAAAGATTTAAAGCCTTGGTCTAGAAAGCAAAAGGAGTATAAGTAAAACGCATGAGATCAGATGGTGGGGGAGAATACTTCTCCACTGAGTTCAATTATTTCCTAAGAAAGCAAGAAATTAAGAGACAGTTTACATGTAGGTACACTCCACAAAATAAAATGGTGTTACAGAACGAAAGAATAGGCACATTGCAAATGTGGCACATGCCTTGATGGCTGAAAAGAATATGCCACATTGTTTTTGGGCCAGAAGTAGGTAGCTATGTTGTGTACATTATGAACAAGACATCCACTGCAGCATGTTCATGGCATGATGCCTGAACATAAGTTTACAAGCATAAGACTAGATGTGTCTCACTTGAAAGTGTTTGGGTATATTGCATATGTGCATGTTCTTTTGATAAAGTAAGAAAAATGTTGGGCAGAGAAATGCATCTTTATTGGTTATGCTATGGAGTAGAAAGGCAGAGATTGTTCTTGATGAAGTAAGAAAAACGTTGGATCCAAAGGTAGAGAAATGCATCTTTATTGGTTATGCCTTGATGGCTGAAAAGAATATGCCACATTATTTTTGGGCAAAAGCAGGTAGCTCTATTGTGTACATTATGAACAGGACACCCACTACAGCCTATTCATGGCGGCATGATGCCTGAACATAAGTTTACAAGCGTAAGACTGGAGGTGTCTCACTTGAAAGTGTTTGGGTATATTGCATGCATGCATGCTCTTAATGAAGTAAGAAAAATGTTGGATCCAAAGGGAGAGAAATGCATCTTTATTGGTTATGCTATGGAGTAGAAAGATTAGTTATGCTATGGAGAGAAATGCATCTTTATTGGTTATGCTATGGAGTAGAAAGATTAGTTATGCTATGGAGTAGAAAGGTTATAGGTGTTATAACCCTACCACTTGTGAGATGCAAGAAATCAAAGATATTGTCTTTGACAAGATGAGTAGATGGTATGCACCAATGGTGAAGGAAACAGAAGATGCAGATGTAAGAAGTGCCGATGCTACACCGCATGTAGATCAGCACAATCACAAGCGCTTAATGGACCTAGAGAGTCCTCTAGCAGTGGATCCAATGTTAGTCCATGATGGTAGGCAAGTTGAGGACAGATGTAGGTACACATGTATCATGCAAAGGGAAGGAAAAGGTAGATCAACCTTATGTTCTTGATCTATCTTAACAGGTCACTCATATGTGGATTGTGACTCTAGTAGCTCTGAGCAGAGCCTTGATGAGGAGCTTGGCATTCTAATTTATTTCTATGGTTACTCCTAGTGTAAGGATCTGTTCCTGATCTGTCTTAGCAAGTCACTCATATGTAGATGGTGACTCTAGTAGCTCCGAGGAGAGCCTTGATGAGGAGCTTGGCATTCTAATTTCTATCTATGGTTACTCCTGCTGCTGTAAGGAGAACAAAGGTTGTTTTGAGGACACATGGTAGTGATCTAGCGTATGTAGGTCTATGAGGGTTAGGTATCCTATTGACAGGTTGAGATATGATGGATATACAGCCCATCATTATGCTTACATATAGTGAAAGCAATACAAGAGTTGGAGCCCACTTGTTTTGAGAAGGCACTTGGAAATAAGAAATGGAAAGATGCCATGAATGAGGAGATGGCAGCATTGGATGCAAATGAAATGGGAGTTAGTGCCTTTGCCTAAGGAAAATGAGGCAATTAGATGTAAGTGGGTGTATAAAGTCAAGCATAGCGCGCTGATGGTTGAGTTAGTGCCTTTGCCTAAGGAAAAGAAGGCAATTGGATGTAAGTGGGTGTATAAAGTCAAGCATAGCACGCTGATGGTTGAGTTAGCAAGTATAAGGCAAGATTGGTTGCCAAGGGCTATGTGCAGACTTATGGCATTGACTATGAGGAGACATTTAGTCCGGTTGCAAGAATGGCAACCATGAGAGCTATCATTTCTATGGCTGTAGAAAAGGGTTGGTCTTTACATCAGATGGATGTAAATAATGCCTTCTTGCATGGTGATTTTTAAGAATAAGTATACATGATGTAGCCCACCAGGTTATGAGAGTGATGCACAACTAGATTTTGTGTGCAGGTTACGTAAAGCCTTGTATGGCTTGAATCAAGCACCCAAAGCATGGTCAAACAGATCGGGGATTATCTTGTTACCATTGGATTTTAGATATCAAATGTAGATTTTTCACTTTATGTGAAAAAGACAGATAGAGGGATCATACTATTAGTCATCTAGATTTTTCACTTTATGTGAAAAAGACAGATAGAGGGATCATACTATTAGTCATCTACGTGGATGACTCGATTATCATTGGTGATAGTGACGCTGACATACATGATGTCAGGAGGATTTTAAAGCAGAAGTTTAAGATGAAGGATTTAGGTGAGCTACGGTATTTCTTGGGCATAGAGATGGTGAGATCACCTCATGCATTTTGTTATGGTAGAGGCAGTATGGCTTGGACATGTTGTCCAAGTATGGTATGATAGGTTGTAAGCCTATTTTAGTGCCATTGGATCAGAACACAAAGCTTTCCATAGATACATGTGAGATTTTGGAAGACCCCACTATGTGCAAATGCATAGTGGGTAGCTTGATCTACATGAATATTACTAGGCCAGACTTGAGCTATGGTCTTGGACTTGTGAGTCAGTTTATGCAGGTGCCTAGGAAGCCACACTTGGATGTGGCTAGATGGATTCTCAGGTACATAAAGTCCACAGTTGATTATGGACTTTTTTATCAGCTGCTATAGAGATACAACTACATGGGTACACAGATGCTGATTGGGATGGTAGTGTTGTAGAGTGGAGGTCTACTTGTGGTTTTATGTTCTCATTTAGGAGTACTGCTATGAGTTGGAGTAGTAAGAAGTAACCAACAGTTGCCTTGTCGTCGAGTACTACAGAGGTAGAGTACAAGGGTGCTGCTACGGCAGCTTGTGAGGTAGCTTGGTTTCAGAAGCTACTTGGTGATATGGGTGAGCCCATGGATAGGGCAGCTGTCATTTATTGTGATAACATGAGTAGCATATAGTAACCCCATACCATTCTAGAGCAAAGCACATTGAGATGCACCATCACTTTGTGAGGGAATAAGTTCTAGTAGGTGATGTAGATCTGGTATATGTCTGCACAGATGATCAGGTGATTGACATCTTCACAAAGGCATTGGGCACAAAGAAGCTCCACAAGGTTAGGAGCTTACTTGGAGTGGTGTGTGGAGTTGAGCTCGAGGGGGAGTTTTAAGATATCAAGCTCAACTTGTGCTGCGATGGACATTGATGATCTACCTAAGTGATAGTTTTTGTAGTTATGCCACTAGCATGGTCGGTGAGACTATGGTTGATATAGCACCAATGGATGATAGGCTGTGTGACAGCCACTTTAGAGTATTATGGCATAGTTATAGCACCAACTCATATAATCAGGTTCACACTATAGACCAACCATTGTATGTTATTGTAGGAGAGTACTTTCCCTTTATGTATGTAGTCTTATCTTTTAGTTATATGTTCTCACCACCCAGGTGGACATTTTAGTGGGTCACCTGATTCAAATTAAGGGAGTTTAGGTGTCCGAGTACATCATCAGAGGGTTAGAGGATAGCTACAGAACCAATGGTCTATAGGTTTATCGATGAAGAGGCACTGGCTTCGATGTTGTTCCTTTGAGTCCCTTGTTAGAGATAGATGGTTGCACTTGGGGAACTTTTTCAAGAATAGCTGTTGATTGCAAGGTTTTGGCATTGAACTTTGTCGGGTGAGGATGGAGTGGAAGGGGTAGATGCTTTATCGGACTCAGTCACATTGATAGAGATGGTAGGTTTTTGTGGGCTTCCGAGGAAGAGGCTTGTAACTTTTTGCACTCAGCATCATAGAAATCCATTAGGGTTGGATCCTCTTCCTTGCAGTATGGTATTGTCAACTCTATGTCATTGACCATCATGATGACCCTATCGCTAGCAAAGCACAGTGGTGCTTGAGCAATAATAGTCTATTTATGCCCCAAGATCAAATCTACTTCTAACACATACTCAACCATAAAAAACTTGCAAGTAAGAGGATTATTTTCATATACATTGTATGTTCAAAGTACCCCAAACATGGCATGTTCAAGTCTTGTTTGAATGGAATTCTTTCAGGATGAGCATTGAGTGTTGGTTGACCTACTAATAAATCCCATAACTCGAGGGTCATGAGATTGTGTTCTCGTGTTGGATAAAGCTGTGCTTCGATTGTGGTGATTTTATTGGAAATTTCCAATCCAACCATGATTCTTGGAATATTTTCAGTAAGGTATGTTGGAAGTTCCAGCTCCTCCAAGGTCTCTTCCTCTCGTAATAGCAATTGCACAATGCCTGCATGAGTGTTCAAGGTGACTGTTTGCATGGATTCATCAATTGAATACAATGAGTCACGTATCCAGGACGACATCATACTCAAGGGGATCTGTGGTAACATGGAATCTAAATTCCACATCTCCACTGATTGTTTGAGTAGCATAGCTAAAGTAACCTGGAACTTCAATGTTTTACCCATTGGCTCCTCTTGCAAGACCATTGTCTTTAGGGATGATTTTAGGTTATCCCAATGACACCCAAGTGTCTATTGTCATGATGTTATGACTAGCTCGATGCCTAATCAATGCGCATTTATACTTAACATTTCCAGTAGGGAAATCTAGCCATACCATGATAGAATCTTCAAGAGGAACCATTGATGTTTCAGTTTTTGTTTCAGCTTCAGATCCCGTTTCGGTTTCATATTCCCATTCACTTCCATCCTCGTTTTGGCTCTTAGCTTTTTCAAGAGTCCCCAATGTGTACAATGGTGCACTCAGTCCTCTGACAATTTTGATTGAGGTCTGTTTGGAAACTTGTGAATTCTCAGAATCCTGTCCTATGTAACTCTTTATGTCTACCTTTAAAGATGCAAGTACTGATGCTATGCTGGCTTCACCCCATGAGAGAAGGGCACTCCTCCAAATGAGGATGCTATGCTGGTGGCTTCACCCCATGAGAGAAGGGCACTCCTCCAAATGAGGATTTGAGAGTCTCCTTTAATTTCGTAAGGGATTCATCGAATTCGTCACGTGCTTTTTCAACCGCATAATTCGTGCAATCTACCTCTAATGACTCGTCTTTAGAGAGTACGCCTTCCTCTTGAAAGAGGAAGCGATACTCCTCCGGTTCAAGCACAACCGATGATCTTGTGTGACACTCAACAATGTTATGTATGCTCTCCTGAGCTTGCTTTTTGCATTCTACATATGTCATGTTATCATGATTTTCAATTTGGGTTGTTGGGCGGGTTCGGATTGGTCTGTGAGGTGCACCTAGTGTCGAATCGGAACTTGATTCATCCTCACTTAGTGATGAACTAGAACTTGTTTCATCTTTTGAATTTCTTTGGATCGTCAGGTTTTCATTATGTTTACCCATGCGACAAGAACGAATTTTCTTTTGGGCTTTTTGTGTCGCACATGTGGGTGTCATGGTTTGTGTGGTAGCCTTTGAGATGGATGTTTTCGCATCATGTGTAGCTTTTGTCTCTTTTGGATTTATTTCCTCCACAAGCTCTCTTTTCTTATCCTTTATTGTAGCTTTGGTTTTGACAGTTTGTTGCCCCTTGTTTTTCTTGGGTTTAGAAGGTTTTGCTTGCTCTTTTGGTTTCTGCTTTAAAGCATGCTCTTCTACCCATTTTGAAGTGTTTTCTTTGGCATTCTTTTTGACTGTTTCTCGTGCCTTGGCCTTGTAAGCGTGGAAGGGTACCATGGACAATTTCTCATTTTGCACACTTAAGATGTTAAGAGTTATATTTTGCGAGACAGGTTGCAGTGAAGTAACTCGCCTTGGGCAATCTTGGAATAGGTGATTGATGCCACACCGTTCACATATGGGTTGTGAAGTATTAGTGATTATGGGCGCATGGAAGTATTCCAAACTGTGCAGTCTGCCGCTTTGTCCGGTCCACGACAATAGAAACACTGAAGTGTTTGCTTAATTGCTTCCTAAGCAGTTTCTACCCTTTTGACTGTTTCTATTTGGTGCACATGAGATGGAGGTTTTGAGTCAATTGTTGATGAATTGGGACACTGGGTAGTATCATGACCAAAGGTTTTATATGTTAACCCATTCCTAGGGTTAACAAGAGCTACCACCATTATCTTACATCAAAGAGTCAAGGTAGATACACCAAATTGTCATACATTCAAGATATGAAGCAATGGTGTCCAAATCTACAACTTGGATGAGCGCCTGTAATGGTGTGACGGAATAATTATGACGAATCCTGCTTCAAGAGCGTGTGGTAGCAGCAGGTAGGATGAAGTCCCAAGTGACGTGCTTCATGGATATATTATGAGAGTCATTGTAATAGCATTAAGCCTCTTATGAGCCTAAAGTTCCTGGCTGGCCACAGTTTAAGTGAGTTTGAACACTTATGGCCATGTATATAAGTGAATTTCTCTCATAATACGATATACTCTCCCATTGTGCAATAGAATTGCTCTTACTAATCTCTCTCTCTAATGCATGCTAATGAGTGTGTGAGTGATGTGAGGTGAGAGGAGGGACGAGTACACATAGTGCAACGCGGCAGTGTGACAATGCTTGTTGCGGGAGGTGCGGTGGAATTTCTTCTTAAGGAGTTGTAGAGCTTGGAGACCTCAAGGGTTACGAGCTCAGCCATTGGAAAGATCCTCACGACAGTTGCAGTTCACCAGATAATCTCTTGTTGGATGTGTTTTAAGGGAGTTTAGGGTGAGCCATAACATTACAATATATGCAGTACATAAAAATAGGTGCCTTGTACGCACAATGGGGATTGGGATGGTCATACTGATTGCACTGAACATAAGGCATTTAACTCATCACTTGGAGAGACATTAAGGATGTTTGGTTTTGAAGAATCTGATCCCCTCTTAGAGATGTCGGTTGAAAGCTTTTAAGCAAGGCTGCATAGAATTCGAGGAATGACAATTCCGAGATCGATTGTTCTTTAGCCATTGCTTCACTTGGTTTAGATAAGGAACATCTCGTATCATATCATCTTCCATCATGTTGTCATCTAAATGTATTGCTTCTTTACAACATTGATCGAATATTTTCGGAGATTGGACGATCAAATTGTGTAAGTTATTATTCTTTAAGCCCATCATGAAACATCTCTTCAATTGAGCATCATTTAGTTTCTCCCATGGCTCACATCGTGAGTCCAAGATTTTAATCCGAAGGATAAAATCTCTAATGGTTTCGCTTGGCTTATACTCAATTGAATAGAGTTCTATCGCTACACTCCACCAATCACCTTGTTTTGAAAAGCCGTTGAATAAAGGCCGACTTCAAGGTCCTAAAGTTTGTCTTGATCGCTAGCATCAATGTGATGAACCATCGACTAGCTTTTCCCACTAAGTATAGGTTCAACACATGTACCTTGGTGAGGCATTTTGGATTTCCAAAGGCTTCACAGCATCACTGTTCAAACATTTATATGAATTGAACAGGATCAGTTGTTCCATCATATTTACCCAACCATGATTTTGGAATCTGTATAGCCGTGTTTTTGTATGTCATTGAGGACATGTGTGAGTGCTCTTGTGGGTAGGATCTAATGTAGTCCTTTAGCAATCCCCCTTCCTAGATTAGTCAATGTGTGGGCATTGAGGGGTTGAAAAGGGTTAGTACCTATAGGATTTGTGGGAATGTTAGGTAAAGGACCGGATTCAAGTGATAGGGGGTGTAAAACCCGATGACATGCTTGTTGTTGGCATGGCAAATATTAATGGGAGTTGCAGTTGGGGCATAGATTTCAATGGCTCGAAGATGTCAGCCATTGGGTTCAATGAGACCCGAATATGGTTTGCAGTCGTTTTCACATTGTTTTGGGCGATTTTTAATGCTTTAAGGGCCGTTTTTTGCCTCGATTTTCGGGTCAAATTTTGAGGCTGTTGGTCAAGGGCCAAAACGATCGATTTTGCCTTCGGACGGTTAAGACCAAATTCGAAGAGCTCGATGTCAGCTTTCCGATGAAGACTAGACTGCATTCATCGGACTCACGGTTTAGAAGATACGAGCCTTGGAACAAGGGTGTTTTCCAGAGCTTTTTTGGCCGATGGACCCCCTTTCACATCGTGAACTAGCAGGGTGCAATTCTCGGCGTGAAGTGGACTTTATGAATTTTATCAAATTTGATTTGATTTTTTGTTAAGTGAGGCCTTAATTCATGAGACCCTTAAGGCGTGAACCGTGAAACACGCGATTTTTTTTGGGCGCGGAACCCTAGGACGTGAGATCTTAAGGCGTAAAAGTGCAAAAATGGTTCACGACGTGAAACACGTGGCTCATGTGATTTTTTATTTTATTTTTGGGTGCGGATCCCTAGGGCGTGAGACTTTAAGGCGTGAAAGTGTAGAAAATGATTCATGTCGTGAGACACGTGTCTCATGTGGTTTTTTTTTTGTGCACAAAGTGTTTCACGGTGTGAGAGTTCAAATGGTTCACAGTTTAAAACACGTGGCTCACGTGATTTTTTTTTTATTTAAAAATGGAGTCTAGAGGGAAATTCGAATTCCCTTGTTGGAGGGGGATATTTTTTGAATTTTAAAATGGGGAGATGTGGGCATTTTCCCAAGAAGGTAAGTGGGAACCAAAAAAGTCAACCTTTTTATGACACCTCCTTACACCCTCCATATCCAAAATGGACAATTGGACAACTCATTGGCATCTTCTCATTCAATGCTCATTAGCCTTAATGAGTTATATAAAAAACTGTTCAGAAATTAATCAAAAGATTAATTCTTCCACTAATCTTTCTCTTTTAGACTAATCAAGAGCTCTAATTAACTACTAATCACTAACTAATTCACACCATTGAGCACATCATTGGATAGAGCATAGAATTGCTAAGCTATGTGCATCAACTAATGTGTAAATTAATGTATAATTAAAGATTAATTAAACTCTTAATTAATGTCTCTTCTCTTTATGCAAAATTAACCTAAAGAGAGGGAATTTCATCCAATTGATGAAGAAATTGATGTAATTAGATGTTTTGATGCATCTAGATGCTCTCAAAACACTTAAAAACATTAATTTTAACTTCTTATATGATCAAATTGGATCCCAAAAAACACATTTTTTAAATGTTTTGCCTCTTGAATTGGATTAATTACTCTTAATGACAAAAATCGATCGATTAAGAGAAATTAGTTGATTTCAAGGACTTTTTGATCGTTTTAAGGAAATTTTTTAAATGATTAAGCTCTTCCTAATGCTTTCTAACACTCTAATTACCTGATGGGTGTGCTAGTCAAAGCACATGCTACGTCACTGGAGGAGACAAGATGTGTGTCATGGTGTAACACCTCTATGTGAAGCTTTGGATAAAAAAACTCAATGTGATCCTGGAGTAGGTAAAAGGGAAGGCCATGACGAGCCATATACAATAAAGATCCTCTATACACCATATCATGATGTGCAGACCATGTGTCCCCAAAGACCACTCAAGCAAGATCCTCCCATGCCGCTCTCAAAAATGAAATGAAATCCTAAATATCCTCATAATATGGAAGGATTTGCATGAAATTGGTGATGCAATTGTGTTCATGGGAGATGGGTAGTAGTTGATAAAGCAGTGACACCAATGAAACCATGCTAGATCACTAAGGAATGGAGATCAATGTGCATGTGCCGACTTATGTGCGCACAAATGGAGGCATACAATGTGAACCACTTTTTAAAAAGCGCATTACAGAGCGGCGACATTCACTTTCACATGCCTCCTCTGCTCCCTGTAATCCCCTACTCCTCGGTCCAGCCTTGCTCTTCCTTGGCCGAGATGAGCCACCTTCTGCAGGCTGATCTCAAGACCGTACTCTTGCGCTTCTATTATTGTAGACCTTCTAGATATTTTGCTTAAGCGGTTTCCCTGGCTCGCTGCCCAGCCGTGTCCACCACGACACACTTCATGACTCTGCGGCGCATCTTTTGGGTTGCTTTGCTGAGCCGACTTGCTAATAAAACACATCTTTTTCCCCCAGCTAAGCAGAGCTCCTTGCTTGCATTGCCACATGTCAAGGACTTCAAGCCATGCTTTATTTCTTTTGCTGCGTGCTAGTGGGATCCAAGCCTTATAATTTTCTCATGGTTTTTGCTGAAATCCCCTTTCACAGCTGCCCAATAGCTCAATGATGACATTGCATGCGCCGATAGCTCAGCGGTAAGAGCTCCTGATTTCGAGAAGATAGAGGTTTAACTCCTCTTTGGTGCAAATCTTTGTTATATGAAGTTCATGTTGAATATGAACAGTGATACTTCTTTTTTCAAGGTAGTTAGATGAGTAATCATTCAAAGTTGATGATAGGCCGCAAGCAAACGCTACAGCATGATGCACCGGATTTTGCCACATAGCAAGCATAGGAGTCACACAAAATACAACCAATGAGGTGTGGGGAAGCCCATCATCCCTATTACCTAAGGCAAATACCTTAGGCTATGTGCACAAAATAAATAATACGATGTGTGCAATGTGTAGCACCAAATAAATCATACAATGTGTGTAATATGCATGTACACCTAGAGTGGTCAATGAAGCTCAATATCGGCCTAGGTGTTAATTCTAGGGGTTAACATTCCCCCACCTCCTCTGATATGTGCACATCTAATCCCATCAGATATAGAAAAAGTTTCTAAGGTGGAAGTATAAGGGAGGAAGTATAGAAAAGAGATAAAATGATGTAGCATAATAGGCCGAAGAAGATCAAGAGATGTTTCAATGAAGCCCATGTCGAAAAAAGAGGTATAGTAACTTCCTCCACCTCTAATGTGAAGCACATGGCGATGAAGAGAGGCAAGAGGCTCCCCCACCTCTAATGTGTAGCCCATCCACCAGGATTCCAAATGAAGATAGGGATCTGAATGGGTTTCCATAAGTGTATTCTTGGATCCCAAACGTATGATGCTAAGGTTGGTGTCCGAGCTAATTGTAGTGTAAAAGGGTAAGTTGATGAAGCATATGTCGATGGTGAGGGTATGGTCCAAGGATCATCCAATGCGGATCCTGGATTCCAAATAAAAGTGGCTAGAGATGGTGCTCTAACAAAGGCCATAGATGTATAAGTACCATGAACCATAAGGCCTAGTGATGATGCATGTGGAGGTGATGACTCCAGATAAGGTATGGAATCGTAATGTGTACTAAGAGGCTTTCCCTCAATGAATGAGAAGTCCTCTTAATATAAGAAGAGCAAGCCAAATGATGGGAAATAGTCGCTGTCAAGGCTATCTACTGCATAGTGTCCATAGACACTGGCTCAAGATGATGTGAAGTGGCTATTGATGATGAGGATAAATGTAGCTCAACCATTGATGCAAGATAATCTGGATACCTGATGGGTGTGCTAGTCAAAGCACATGCGGAGGGGACAAGATGTGTGAAAGGTCCCTGCCCTCTCCGCGCAATGAATTCGGGGGTGCTAGCAAAGCAGAAGTAGCACTTCTTGCACAGGGCAGAGCCTCTCACTTGGGGCCTCGCCCACGGATATTCTCACAAGAGACTAATCCCTCGGTTCTTCCAAAACCTAACCCGGAAAGACTACCCTGGTGCCCCCAGTAGACATAGGCGATTCCTCTAGGATATTTTATTCTAACGTAGTCAAGGTCATCACTAACCAATTAATCCGATCGAACCCGTAAGTCTCATGGTCAGATAAAGGAAGAGACTTGCACTTGGATCATAGAGTCCAATGCTTTTTTCCTCATCAAGAGGCATAGCCGTTGATTCTTTTCCATAGAACAAGGGTTATCCGGGATTTACTTCAACTAACGTAACTTAACAGAATTGAGTCTCATTTTAGGGATCCATCAGTCCAGCCATCCAATCCCATGGGTTAGCTAACCGCCCAACCACTGAAGTGATAGGATCCATTTAGAAATTTGGTTATATTTTGCCCCAGATACTAGGGAAAAGAGTTTCCAAGCCCCCTAGCCAGCGCTTCAAGCAAACTTCAAGATAGTCACACCACTTATACAGACCCAATATGAAATTACCTGTTTCACAGATTCAGCTGTGAAATTGCATGTTTCACAGATTCAGCTGTCTTTAAAACAATCTTTTAATGAAACCATAGTATCCTCCAAAAGATCTAGCTTGAATTCTAATTTCCAATCATTCCTTCATTGGTGTACCTATAGCATCATTGGCAACCAGAACGCTCACCACCTGTTCACTCAAGGGCCTTTTCAATAGTTCCTAGCTCATAGTACTAGCGATATAATCACATAAGAAAATCCAAATAGACTCTCCGTTGAAGATCAGCCAGATCAACCAACAAATCCATATAAAAGAGCCATGGACTCATCCGTTGAGGACCAGCAAGCCAATCAACTAGATCCATGCCCGAGTTCAGAAAACAACTTTAACTCCTTGTTCCATTTTCTTCCTCAACGCACACGCGTGGGTATCTTCGGCGACCTCCCAGAGCACCGTATGGTTAGCACCCTCTAGGCTCTTTCGCAGGTCACCTAGCGCTTCACTCATAGCCCGCTTCCTTGGTCTCTCATCCACCGCACTGGAAGCTCACTATTTAAATCACATCTTTTCACATCGCATTCACATCGCATTCACATCGCATTCACATTGCATTCACATCGCATTCACATTGCATTCACATTACATTCACATTTAGGACCGTTTTCTACTTTCGATACCGATGGGACTTTTCTAAGTTTCTGTCAATTGCTTGGCCTAGTTAAAGGTACTTTTTCTCGATGGATATTTTCATATTCTTTCTCAAATTTCTCAAGTGAAATATATTCAATATTCTTCTTTTTGAGTAAAAGATTTATGGGATTTACAAAAATCAATTCTACCCATATTTTTCAATAAAAATAATAATACTCAAAATTTTACTTTTGATAAATACTCATAATTTGAACTATGCTAAAGGCATGGATCTGGTTGATTGGCCTTGCTGGTCTTCAACGAATGAGTTCATGGCTCTTTTAAATCGACCTTGTTGGGTTGATCTAGCTGATCTTCAATGGAGAGTCCATATGGATTTTATGGAATAATCGTGATTATACTCTTGGGTACTATGGGCTAGGAACTATTGAAAAGGCCCCTCAGTGAAGTAATAGGTGAGCCTAGAGGGAGCGACCAAGTGGTGAGTGTTCTGGTTACCGATGATACCATAGGTACGTCGAGGAAGGAATAGCTGAAATTGGATTTTATGGTTGGAAATTGGACCTGGAAATGGAATACTGAGGATTATGATGGAAACACTATGGTTTTATTGAAATTCTGTTTTGGAAATAGTTGAATCTGAGAAAAAGGCAATTTCATATTTGAGTGCACAAGTGGTGTGTTTGTTAATTTTTGCATAAGAGCTAGCTAGGGGCGGGACAAAACATAACCAAATTTTTATAATGGATCCGATCAAAACAGTGGTCTAACCCATGGGATTGGATGGGCTTTGGATCGATGGATTCCTATAATAAAATTCAATTCTCTTCAAGTTACGATAGTTGAAGTAAGTCACATGATAATCCTTGTTCTATGAAAAAGAATCAATGGTTGTGCCTCTTTTAATGGGAAAAAAAGCGTTGGTCTCTATAAACCAAGTGCAAGTTCCTCCTTTGAACTGGCCATGTGACCCGCGGGTTCGGTTGGAATACAAAGGATAGTTAAGGCTCTTGACTATGTTAGAAGATTTCTCTTGGAGGAATCACCTATGCTTTTTGGGCGAGGGAAGTTTTTTTCTGGGTTCTCGGTTTTGGAAGAACCGAGGGATTAGTCTCTTGTTCGGACATTCAATTAAATGGTAAAAGAAATTTTTGAAAAACAACTCCAACTCATTTTCTTCCTCGACGCACGCGTGGGTATCTTGAGCGACCCAGAGCTCGAGCACCATATGGTCAACACCCCCTAGGCTCCTTCGTAGAGGTGACCTAGCGCTTCCCTCATAGGCTGCTTCCTTGGCCCCTCATCCACCGTACCAAAAGCTCACCATTTTAACCTCGGCCGATCTTGCCACGCGAGATATTCTTCTTTGACTCTCCATCAGTTTTTATTGCAACATTTTCACTTAGGTCCTCACGGCCTCATTCCATAAGATAGTCAAAATGCGTCTCCAAGATTTCTTGACGTAAAACAATCTTTAAAAAATACGTTTCACATACAAAATACAGTTTCCAAACAAAATTCCCATCTTTCCATATCATTCCATCATTTGGTATCATTCCTCATCATTTCTCATTACTTCACATCATTCTTCATCATTTCTCATCATCTTTATCATTCGACATTATTACACATCATTCAACATCTTTCCACATTAATTCACATCACCCCACATCGTTTCCACATTCATTCACATCATCCCACATCCATTCACATCTTCCCACATTCATTCACATCATCCCACATCATTTCCACATTCATTCGCATCATCCCACATCAATCACACATCATCCACACGTCAATCCACATCAATGCACATTAACCACATCAATCCACACATCACTTTGCATCACTACACATCATTCCACACATTCATTTACATCACTCCACATCAATTTACATCTCAATCAAATTCCCACAAACAAGATGGTCTCTTTTCGCTTTGAGCGAATCAGGCTCGATTATCAACTTTCCTTGATCATTCGCATCATCCCACATTATTCCACATCAATCACACATCATCCACACATCAATCCATATCATCCACACATCAATCCACATCATCCACATCAATGCACATTAACCACATCAATCCACACATCCCACACATCACTTCTCATCACTCCACATCATTCCACACATTCATTCACATCACTCCACATCATTTTACACCTCAATACAATTCCCACAAACAAGATGGTCTCTTTTTGCTTTGAGCGAATCAGGTCTGATTGTCAACTTTCCTTGATCTAGTTATCAAAATTTTTGTTCCACAATCAACCAAGTTAAGAGTGCAGTTACTCTGCTTTTCACACAGATAGAACTTCTAAGTCTCGGCCATTACTTGGCTCAATTAAAGGCAACTTTTTCTTGACTCAATTTAATTAAGTCTAAATTTTCGTTCTCTTTTGGATCCTCGATCCTTTCAAGAATTCTAGATTCTTTTCCCAAGGAATCTAGAATAATTAGTCACAAGTATTTATGTTCATCCAACTATGCATGTTTCTGGTTTTTTCCTAGGAAATCCTTTTTTCCGTTCAGAATATACTCAAGATTCCATGTCTCGAGAGTCTAGATGTATACTTCATAATTCCAAAAGTTAATATGTTCGTGATTCCTCTTTCTGACTAAAACTTTATCCATGTTTTCTTGATGCATTCCTATGAATATTTTCACATTCTTTTCTTTATTTTCTCAAAATAAAATATACTCATTGTTCCTCTTTTTGAATAAAATATTTATACATATGATCTCATGGGATTTACAAAATCAATTATACCCATATTTCCTCTTTCAACATAAACATTTATGCATACATACTAATTCATTTTTAACTAAATGAATTATATTCATAATCATTTGCATAATTCTCATAAATTGAATGAATCTAGAAAATTTGTGCATAGCCTTCTTTATTTTTCTAGCAAATGAATAATGCTCAAAACTCCACTTTTAGCATAAAATTTATTATGCATAAATTCATTTTCTAATGATAAAAATTCTCCCATAGTTTCCCCACATTTTCTATGAAATGAGAATGCCCAAAATTCCACTTTTAATATAAAAATTAGTTTATGCAGATCCTTCATTTTCTAATGATAAGATTTTACCATAGCTTCCCCACATTTTATATGAAATGCGAATGCTTAAAATTACACTTTTAGAATAAAATTTATTATGCGTAAACCTTTATTTTTCAATAATAAAATTTTGCCATAACTTTCCCACATTTTTTATGAATTGAAAATGTTCATAATTACACTTTTAACATAAAAATTAGTTTATGCATAAACCTAAGCTTAAACATAAACATTAATTCATCATAAATCAAGAAAAGCATGGTTTTAAGAGGAAACCCATAAAATAAAATGCTTCCCAACAAGCATGAGGGAGGTTGGGAAGAAGATTACCATTCAAGAAGAGAGTAAAACATCATTGTTTTAGGCTTACCCTTGGTTTTGGCTTGATTCTTTAAGGAAATGTGTAGCCCTCAAAGATCTTTGCCACCAAGTAGAAGAGGGTAATCTCCAAGAGAATAAAAGGATTAGTGAAGCTCCAAAGCTTCACAATGGAGACATGAACTTTATTTCACAAATTTTTAAAAAATTTTGCCATAACCTCCTTTGTATGGCTGACCATTTTTTAATTTTTAACTTTCTAAAATTAATTAGAAGTTCACCAAGAGTATTTAAATCATTCTAATGTAAACATTTTCTACTTATTTAAGAGAAACATTATGAAAAACTTGATTTTATCCAATAATCAATCATCTAGGATAAAGAATGGTTGGATTTACTAAAGAAGAGAGGGGAATGCCTTTTTTCAATGAGGCATAACATCATTTCATTTTAGAGAAGACAAAATCCATAAAAAACCATAAAAGAAATAGAAAAGAGAAGAATCTCCAACTTACATAGATAATTTGAGAGCTTTCCTTTGGCTTGATGGTTTGAGGGTTCTACTCTTGTTTGAAACAAGAGTAGCCACCAATCTTTTAGAAGAGGGAAGGTCAAAAACTAATGAATAAAATTCACAGTTTTTGGCACTTGGGAGAAGCAGGGTAATAGTGAAAAATACTATTGAGTTTTAACAAAGGGGAAGGCTTCTATTTATAGGAAAAAGTGAGCTTCTAACCAAGCCAACTGATTCTAGAATTTTCCAGATCAGTTTGGTCAATTTTTGACCATTTTTGGGTCAGTTTAGTTCACTTTTTGGATCTAGTTGAAACAGGAGAGAGGAGAGATAAAAATATCTCATTATTTAGGAGTTTAAAACTCATTCAAGCATGTGAAATAGGCACCTCCTTCATGAGGGGAACTCCCCCATACTGAGGTGTCAAAAATGTATCATTTCACCTAAATATCTCTCTTTTTTAACTATTAACCTTGTCCTTAGTCAACTCTTCATCTTATATGAGTATTTACTCATTTTTGGGGGATTTTCCTTTTATTCTTCTATTTATCTCCTTCCTACATTTAGATGAATCTTATTGTCCATAGGAACCTTAATTTAAATTTTTGAAAAAATCTTGACTCCTAGGAGGATAATGCCTCTTGCACAGATTATACTTAATTTCTAATGCACCTTCTGAAAATCTTTTTGAACTTCTATTTCAGGGAAACTTATTTTAATAAGATGAGGTATTTTTCTATCCAAAAATATTTAAAAATTGAATATTCTCTCTCTAGAATATTTTCTCACTCTAGGCCAAAACTGGTAGAAACAAGATCTTTTATATTTCTGAAGAGGGATTTGATTACAGGGGAAGATGCTGGACATCTTGAGAGGTTGGGGAGGATTCTTACACAGTCGATCACTTCAAAACACCACGGTCGCTCATTCATCAAAGCCATAACCATTCCTCCATAAGGGAATGCCCGTTCATGTTGAGATTTGTGTGATCTAGCATCCATTAGCATTAGCCCTTAGTGGATACATATTGTGTGCACCTTATGGATAAATATCCTAAGGTCATTTAGTCTCTAATTACCATGGTTTACATGTGTAGGCATGGCAGTTTGTTCCCTTGATGTAGGAGTCACTTTATGGTGAGACTGGTGAGATAATTAGGGGATGGTGGAGCCAATCTAGGAAGCTCACACATTTTCCCCCTAGTTCTCTATATTAACAAGGTGCTACACTCTATGGTGAAAGGATATCGGGGAGAAGAGAGCTTGAGCTCTTACAAGCACACACACACTCACACAAATCCTAGAAGAGAACACACAAGAGGCTGAAAATTCTTCTTCTTCTTCACACAAAAAAAGAGGTCTACAAAGAAGATAAAGTGACTAGCACCCATAATAGAGTATATACAAGCGGTCCATAATGTGAACATGCTAAGTGGAGTGGGTAGGTGTGGACTAGTCAATGTAGTCCAGCTATAGAATCTTTGACGAAGATATGTCGGTGCCAGCTATCAAACCCACCAATGATGTAAATGTCGAACGGTCATGCAGGGACCTCGTGAGTGTCAGCTCATGTTGAGCTTGACATCTCAACACTCCCCCCCTCAAGCTCAACTCTAGCTCATGAAATCAAAGTATATCTTGAAATCTATGGAGCTTCTCAGCTCCCAAGGCCTTCGTGAAGATGTCAATGACTTGATCCTGTGTGTGCTGACACAGGCTAAGTCGATGTTGCCTGCCAACACTCTCTCCCTGATAAAGTGGTAATGTACCTCAATGTGTTTCATCCTTGTATGAAAAACTGGGTTCATGGCCAACTATATACTACTAAGATTGTCACAATATATGATAACCTTTCACTTCACATGCAACCCCAAATCAGCAGTAGCTTGCGTAACCAAGCTACCTCACACACTACCACTGCAGCTCCTCTGTACTCGACAAGGCAACTGTGTGTTGCTTCTTGCTGCTCCATGTCACAACAACTATTAACCCATTCCTAGGGTTAACAAGATCTACCACCATTATCTTACACCAAGGGGTCATACATTCAAGATATAAAGTAATAGTGTCCAAAGCTACAACTTGGATGATGCCCGTAATTGTGTGACGGAGTATTTATGGGTGGCAATTCCCGCTTCAAGAGCATGTGGTAGTAAGTTAGGATGAAGTCCTAAGTGATTTACTTCATGGATATATTATGAGAGTAGTCATTGTAATAGCATTAGGCCTCTTATGAGCCTAAAGTGCTTGGCCGACCACAGTTTAAGTGAGTGTGAACACTTATGGCCACGTATATAAGTGAATTTCTCTCATAATACAACAGACTCTAACATTGTGCAATTGAGTCTTACTCTTGCTAATCTCTCTCCCTAATGCATGCTAGTGAGTGTGTATGAGTGAAGTGAGGTGAGAGGAGGGACGAGTACCCGTAGTGTAACACGGCAGTGTGAATGCTCACGGAAGGCACAGTGGAATTGCTTCTCAAGGAGTTGTAGATCTTGGAGACCTCAAGGGTTACGATTTTAGCCATTGGAAAGATCCTCATGATAGTTGCAGTTCACCAAGTAATCTCTTATTGGATGTGTTTCAAGGAGGGTTAGGTGAGCCATAACATTTTGGCACCATTGTTGGTGGGGAGCCATCCCTTGGCTTTTTTCATCGTTTTTTCTCTAATCTACGCATTACCCATTGCCCATTATCTTGACTAATGGTTTCCCATTAAAAAAGCTATGGATTTGATGGTGATTTAGTGTAGAATAGCTCTCTTTTTTACATTTGTAAAGAATACTTTTTGCTTAATTTTTAGCTTAAATTATTGTTTTTGTTATTGTTATTGTTAATGTGTTTTTTAATGTTCTTAAGGCTTGCACATAGTTTTTATTAGGCTTAGTTTGTATCCATTGCATCAAACAATGCAATAGAATGTAATTTTTAATGGATGTTAGCTCTCTTTAGTGTTAAACATAGAACTAAAATCATTAATTTTTAGCTTAGTTGTGTGTTTTTTATTTTAATTGTTTGCATTAGAGTGTTAGTAAGCATTAGGAGTAGCTTAATCTTTCAAAAAAAATCTCAAAACCATAAAAAAACCCTTCAATTCGACTGATTTTTCTTAATGGACTGGTTTTTGTCATTAAGGGTGATCAATCTTATTTAAGGGGCTCAAAATTAGAAAATATGTTAATTGGGGTCTAAATTGATCATGTGAGTAGTCGAAATTAGTGTTTTGAGAGCATCTACATGCATCAAAACACCTAATTATATCAATTTCTTCATCAATTAGAGAAATTTGACTTTCTTTGCTTAACTTTGCCTTTAGAAGAGACCAAAATTAAGAGTCTAATTAACCTCCTATTGTAGATTAATTTACACAATTGTTGATGGGTGTCATTTATGTGAAGGGTATAAGGGGTGTCATAAAAAGGTTGACTTTTTTTTATTCTCACTTACCTTTTTGGAAAAATGCCCACATCTCCTTAATTTTAAATTCAAAAAATATCCCCCCCCCCGGAACAAGGAAATTCGTATTTCCCACTGGACTCCAAAAAACAAAATCGAAAAATTTTCTGTACTTTCATGTCTTAAGGTTTTACGGCATGAAACAAGGTTCACGCCCAAAAAAAAAAGGTTCACGTGTGAACCATTTTCTGCACTCACGTCTTAAGGTTTCACGACATGAAACAAGGTCACACCTCCAAAGAAAAATCGAATTTAATTTTTACGCGAAACCTTAAGGCGTGAAACACTAAGTGTTTCACGATGTGAACTAAGGTTCACGTCAAAAAAAAAATCAAAAATAATTTTTCCATGAAGTCCGGTTTACAACGTGAAACACTATGTGTTTCACGGCGTGAAACAAGGTTCACGTCCAAAAAAAAAATCAAATTTAATTTTTCCATGAAGTTCGTTTCACAGCGTGAAACCAAGTTCATGCCAAAAAACAAAAAAAAATAATTTTTTTGTGAAGTTCGGTTCACGTCGTGAAACCCTAAGCATTTCACGGCATGAAACACTAGGCAACTCACGATGTGAAATAGTATATATATATATATATATATATTAAAGATAAAATCATGAAGTTCGCTTCATGCCGTGAACTGCACCCTGCTAATTCATGACGTGGGGGTTTGTCGGTCAAAAAACACCCTTGTTTGTAGGCTCGTATCTCCAAAAACGTGAATCCGCCCCAGGGCTCATCGAAAAGCTGACATCGAGCTCTTCATCTTTGGTCTTGACCATCCAAAGTCAAAATTGATCGTTTTGACCTCTGACTCGCAGCCTCAAAATTCGACCCAAAAATCGATGCAAAAAATAGCCCGAAAAGTATGAAAAATCGTTAAAAAAACAGCACAAAAAGGACGTCGATGGGCTACTTTTTTAGGGTCTAATAAAAGAGGAACTACTATCATATTTTCATTACAAATCTTTAGAAAAAAATTAAGAATTATCAGTAATAGCAGCGAAGCTATGGCAAAATTTTCATACATATCTTATTTTATGCATAATGCTAAAAGAGGACTTCCTACCATATTCTAGGATTGGACATCCTATGCAAAAAGAATAATTTTCATCATATTAATGAGAAATAATTTTTTTGTAATTATGCATAATTAATTGATTATGAGAAAAGAGTAAATTTTGGTAAATTTATTTTTATACAAAAAGAGGAATTCCCATGATATTGAGATCCAAGTAATTAAATGGTAAAAGAGGAATTTTTAGCATAATTCAAATTGACCAAACCCAAAGTCACATGGTCAGATCAAAGAAGAGACTTTTACTTGGTCTATAGAATCACCGTTAGGCACAGCCGCTGATTCCTTCCCACAGAACAAGGGTCTTTCTAGGACTTAATCTAACTAACGTAACTAATCATAACTTATTTGTATCACAGGAATCCCCCGATCCCCCAACCGGCCTATGGGTTCGTCGTCGCCAACCACCCAACCACTGTATTGGTGGGATTCCTTTATAAAAAGGTGGGTTATGTTTTGCCCGGGTACCGAGGAAAAGAGTTCCCAGGCCCCCTAGAGCCGGCGTTTCAAGCAAAATTTAAGATAGGCATACCACGTACACACCCAATATGAAATTGCCATTATAACAGATTCGGCTGTCTTTAAAACAATCTTTCAATGAAAAATCGTAGTATTACTGATCATAATCCGCCAAAATATTGAGTCCATTGTATTACAAAATATATCATCCGGACTCTCCATTGAAGACCAGCTGGTCAACCAATGAGATCCAATATCAAATTCAGTTCACAAAGTCATTCTTCTCAGTTTATCCGAATCTTCCTTGACGCATGCATGGGTGTCCTAGCAACTGCGAGCCCGTGCATCACTTGGTCAGAACCTTCTAGGATCCTAGTTAGGTGTCCTAGCACTTCACTGAGGGACTGCTTCGTCGATCCTCGCCCATCGTACCGAAAGCGCACCATTTTAATCATACTAAGGCTGGTCAAGACCTCGATAGGCTTTGTCGTGAGCGACGTCCCTCGATGACTCCTCGCCAGTTGTTGCAAAATGAGCCTCTTCTTAGTTAAACACATACCAAATGCTTTCTCTAGCATTCTGGCATAAAACAGTTCTCTAAAAGAAAACAGAGGTTTTATGCAAGTAAAATTCCCGATTTGAGATTGGTTCCACAAAACCCTTTTTCGTTAATCCATATTTTCTTAATGAGAATCATTGATCTCTCATCAAGGTAATCTACCCATCATTTGACTGAATGTCCAACTAAATTCTTGGTGATTTCAATCAAGGGAAAACTAGGTTAATTCAACGGTAGTCTATTCTTTGTATTAAGAACTGGAATTGGTCTCACGAGGTTTTTGCTTGATTCAGATCGAGAGATGGACAAGTAGTTTACTGGCTGTCCCTCTCACAGTCGTGGTTTAACCAAAATTATTCGGTTTAATTCTAACTTTAATTCCAAGGATTTTCTTCAAATAAACATCTACATAACTTCTAACCGTAAGAAAATTCCAACTTTATGAATTTCATTCCTTCTAACCATAATAGATTAAGAAATGGTTTTATATGAGGATTTTTATAAAAATTCTTCTTCCATTTAATCTAATTTTGGGTAAATATTAAATTGGTGATTCATCCACATAAAATATCTAAAGATATTCTTTCTACCAATTTAATTTATCAACCCTAATTCTCTAGGTGGAATTATGGTAAAAAATTTCCTCTTTTGTCACCAAAATTTAATGCAAACCTTTCTCTACTTGAATACCATAAAAATTCTTCTTTTAACTAAATACAAATATCTATTTTTTTGAATAAGCTTAAAATTCCTCTTTTTCTCATTTAATGATTGAATTCCAAATGTCATGGGAATTCCTCTTTTACATAAAATAAATTTATCTAAAATTCCTCTTTTCTTTAATTAAAATAAAAATATCCATTATTTTCAATATGCCAAGAATTTCACTTTTACCATTTAAATGATTGAATTCCAAATGTCATGGGAATTCCTCTTTTATCATTTAAAATTTCTCATGCATAAAATAAATTTATCTAAAATTCCTCTTTAAATTAAATAAAAATATCCATTATTTTAATTATGCTAAGAATTTCACTTTTACCTTTTAAATGATTGAATTCCAAATATCGTGGGAGATAAAGTAAATCCCGGATAGTAATTGTTCTATGGATAGGAATCAACGGCTGTGCCTCTTGATGGGGAAAAAAGCGTTGATCCTAATGATCCAAGTGTAAGTTTCTTCCTTGATCTGACTGAGTACTTTTATAGGTGCAGTCGGATCAGTTTGATCAGTAATGGTCTTGACTACGTTAAGAGTAAAAAGTTATCCTGGTGGAATCGCCCGTGCTTTCCAGATAAAGGAAGTTTTTCCGGGTTCGATTTTGGAAAAACCAACGGATTAGTCTCTTATCCGGATATCCGTGGACGAGGCCCCGAATATGGAACCCTGTCCCACGCAAGAAGTGCTACTTCCGCTGCTAGCACGCCGAATCCGTTACGCGGTGGGAACAGGGATCTCACAAGGGTAGAGAGAAATCTGGCAGCTTCAGAACGGGACTGGTTACCAAGGCGATCTTCAACTTATCAAAAGCACTCTGGCACCTGGCAGATCACTGAAATGGGGTATTCTTTTTGAGAAGGTTAGTCAGGGGGGAAGCTATGAGAGCATACTTTGGTATAAAAATCCTATACCAACCAGTCAATCCCAAGAATCCTCTGACTTCTTTCACTGTCTTTGGGTCCGGCCAATCTATGACTGCTTCGACTTTTGCGGAATCCAGAGAAATTCCATCTTTGGATACCAGAAAGCCCAAGTATTCAACATGGTCAGCAGAGAAAGTGCATTTGCTCTTTTTGGCAAAGAGTTGATGCTTCCTTAGAATCTCAAGAACTTTTCAGACATGAGTCTCATGGTCAGCTGCATTCCTTGAGTAAATTAGAATGTCATCAAAGAAAACTAGAACAAAATCATCCAAGTATTCTTTGAGGATGTCCTGCATTAGGCGATTGAAAGTAGCTATGGCATTAGTTAATCCGAACGGCATGACAGTAAATTCATAATGCCCATAGCGAGTATTGATGGTTGTTTTTGGTATATCTTGATCATTGATCCTGATCTGGTAATACCCGGATTTGAGATCTATCTTTGTGAAGATCTAGGCTCCATTTAGCCTGTCCAAAAGCTCATCAATTCTTGGGATAGGATACTTATTCTTAACTGTCAACTCATTTAGACCTCTGTAGTCCACACAAAGTCTAAGCGTTTCATCTTTCTTTTTCTGAAAGAGAACCGGTGCACCCCAAGGTGAAACACTGGGTCTTACAAACCCTTATTCTAATAGCTGTCTAAGCTGTTCCTTGAGTTCAATGGCTTCAGGAACTGGCATTTTGTACGTGCACAGGGCTACTAGCTGAGCTCCGGGGGTTAATTCAATCACATGATCTACTTCCCGGATTGGAGACATTTCAGTTAGCTCTGTTGGGAATAGATCATCGAATTCACTTAACCATTCTAGTTCTTTAGCCTTAAGCTTTGAGTCTACTGGGTTCATTTTGACAACATGAATTTGCTGCTTCTTCCTAAGTCCTTTCAGCAACCTGGAAGCTTTTACTAATTGAAGGTCTGGGGATCTGGAAACTCTAGTTCCTTGAACTTTGTTCCCGTGAAGGTCATGGAAGGAAATGGTTCCATTGTGATAGTGTATGTCAGCTTGATTTTTGTGGAGCCAATCCATTCCAAGGATCCAGTCAAAAACTCCTAGAGGTAAGACTTTGAACTGACAGTCGGTCACATTACCATCTAGTTTGAACTGGATAAGATCTGTCTCATGGTGAGTGAAAAGAATCTTTCCACTGCCCAATTCAACTTGCATAGGTTTCCTTGATTTCTGTTCTAAGACTAGCTTACGCAAGCATCCAGGGGAAATGAAAGAATGAGAACTGCCTAAATCAATCAAAAGCTTAAAAGGCTTACCCTGATACTCTGCTGGAGTATGGATGACTGGGTTAGGCCCTTGATTTTCAATTACAGCATAGATTTGCCCTGTTTCCTCTTCTACTACATCTGAAATTGTGACTGCTCTAGCTGCTGCAGTCTAAGGTGGAACTCTTTCTCTTTGGTTGCCCCAGTTCTGGGAAGGAGTTCTAAGGTTACTCTGGACAGAGGCAGATGGCTGAGCTGGAGTTCTTCTGGGGTTTCCCTGGCTTGGGCGAGACACCCTGATTAGACTATGAAGGGGTTGGTCTCTCAACTCGGGATCCTTGACTTCCCTGTCCCCTTGACATGGCAGGAGTCAGGTAGTCTTTTAACTGGTGACCAAAACCCTGGCATCCAAAACATCGGTTTTCAGTTCTAAGCTCATCCCTCTAATTTCTTGAAAGAGGTGGGACTCCTGAGAAAGTATTCTGGGGGAAGGGTCTTCCTTCACTTCTGAATCTTCCTGCATCCTGATTCTGATTCATGCCTTGCTGTCTCTTTGGGGGTGGAAAGTTTGAAGTACTTCCCTGGGCTTAGAATCTTTTAAAGTTAGAGGGTGCAGGCTTTGGCGGGACCTTTACTACAAAGGCTTTGGCAAAATCCTTTGCCATTCTTACTACTTCAGCCATGGACACTGTCTTGGCATTTTTGACCAGTGTGTCCAAGGGTTCGTTCATTCCCCGAATGAACCTGGCCATGAGTTGCTCTTCATCTAGAGGTGGTGAATATTTGAGTAGAAGAGTAAAGGCCTGGTGATATTCCTCGATGGTATTGCTCTCCTGCTTTAGCTCTAAGAATTCGTTCATTTTGGTTTCCAAAAATCCAGGGGGACAAAATCTCTTTCTTAGATAGGTTTTTAGGTCGTTCCAGGATTGAGTATTTCTGTCTAGACGGTTGGTGTCATAGTGGTTCCTCCATGCTACCCTGGCTGTTTCTACTATTTTCAGCTGGGCAAGAGCCATTTTGCTCCGCTCATTGTAGCCTGTGACGTCAAAATATTCTTCCATGGCTTCCACCCATTTCTTCACAGCCTCGCCCAGGTTCTCCCCTTCTCCTTTGAAGGGTCCTGGCCGAGTCCTATGAAGAGCCTTGTGAACATCAAGGTCAAGCTCGTCATCTTCAGAGAGAGGGTTTGGCTGACGGCCATGGTTTCCTCATCTCATGATTCTGTCAAAAATTTATATATTTTTAAATTTTTATTTTGATATCATCCAGGAGATCCTAAGATTTAAGAGGTTCGAAAAACAATTTATTAAACAAGATAATGATCTTATTGGAGGTCTATGACATATGTCCGATAACAGATTTTTCTTTATCATATCGTCCGTAATTAATCACTTATACAACAGTTTATTTTTCTTCAGAAAACATTTTTATATTTATATAAAAGTTACAATATGTACATAGAGTAGCTCGGCTCCAGAATTCAAAATCTCCTCAGGAGACGCATATGACGACGGTACTGGGCCATAGCCATGCCCTGATACAAATGTCCACTTACTGACAAGGGAGCTATTATCTTCCATTTAGGAATAAAGCAACTAAGGAGTCTGTAGACTTGGCATGAAAGTCTGAAATTTCGAGGCGTCAAATGATATAGAATGACGCCACGCACCATTGTCAGCTTTAACAAGATCATAGCCAATGAGAGGTTCTGCCACAAAGCATTGCACGGCGGTCGCAACAAGAGGCATGGACATATTGCCCTGCAAACCACTTATGCTATAGTCTCTCCACTGGGTTAGAAAAATATAAATCCTCAAAATGGCATGCGAGTCTTGCTCGGCTTGTTCGAGTTGAAGCAGAAGAGATGAGATGCTCGAAGGCGAACGCAGTCATATCTTGAGACTGGGTGAGGTCGGGAATACCAGATAAATAAGGAACTTCCATCTATAAAAACAATTTCTTTGATTAAAAATTCTTCATTAAAGAAGCTTACGGAATGAAAATACATTATGAAAATGCTTTTTCTGAGTTCTTATTAGTTCTTATCAATTTCTGATAAGAATTTATTTATCTTTATTAGCTTTCAGCAAAGCTCTCATACCAACTGTGAGATCCCTCTGCCCCCTCCACACACCGGATTCCCAATAGCTGATAGTGGAAGCAACCCCCTAATGCGTCGGGCAGGGTTTCTCACTCGGGGCCTCGCCCACGAATGTCCGGGCACAAGACTATGCTGGTGGTCACTCCGAAAACCGAAACCAAAAAAATTTCCCATGCCCGAAAAGCGGGGACGATTCCATCTTTTTGAATTTTTCTTAACGAGTTTTCTAAAGAGATCAAAATCTAAACTATCCTCCACCTGAATAAACCAGATAGAAGGAAACTATCACTGATATAATTTGATCATCTGAGCAATTCAACGCTTTTTTCCTAATCAAGATTAGGCACAGCCGTTGATCCACTCAATAGAGAAATTTATGAGGGAATTAACTATCTACTCGAATCCTAGCGTAATCCTAAGATTTTTCAATTTGATTATTAAAACTCCACTGATTCGAGCCTATAGGTTAGCCACCACCCTACCACTGGAATCGGTGGAACCAAACAAGTACTCACCCACCCATAATTGAAATGCCTTTCTTAACTTTAGCTTTAGAAAATAGATACACACACTCCTCTTTAAAACTTTAATATATAAAAAATCCATTGACGAACAATTTACTAGTTACACATGTCATACTTCAAAATTTCCATTGAGTCTTTGTTTCTCACAAAATAGTATCACTCTGGACTCTCCGTTGAGACCAGCGAGTCAACAACGAGATCCAGTGATAGATTACAATAACATTGGTCTGTCATACAATATCTTCCTCGACATACGCATGGGTGTCCTTGGCACTGTGAGCTCGTGCATCGCCTAGTCAGAACCCTCTAGTCAGAACCCTCTGGTCAGAACCCTCCAAGATCCTCCTTAGGTGTCCTAGCACTTCACTCAGGGACCGCTTTGTCGACCCTCGCCCATCGTACCGGAAGCGCACCATTTTAACCATACTGAGGCTGGTCAAGACCTCGGTAGGCTTTGCCGCATGAGCTGTCCCTCGAACACTCCCCGTCAGCTGTTGCAACCGAACTTCCCTTAGATAAACATATATGCCAAATGCTCCCTCCAGCATTCTGGCGTAAGACAGTCCTTTAAGAAAACAGGGTTTCTATGCAAGTTTTCAGTTTTGATTTTTGTTTGAAAACCATGAATAATCTTAAATCCGTATCTCAATACTTCTAGATCCAGGTCTGAATTCCAAACAGAATTCCTCGAATTCTGTCAACTTGATCCTCAGATCAAAATCAAAAGTCCTAACTTAGTTTCAGATTCGGTGGGTGTTTTGAGTGCATTTTTCTTGAACTGAGCACATCGTCATTAACGAAGGAATTAGGTCTTGGTCAATAGTCAGAATCAGAGTTTGGGTCTGGAAAGGTTCTTCCTAAACTATCTTTCTCGAAAGGTACTATTTCAATTTCTCTTTTTCTAAATTTCGTTCAAACGAATATTTACTTTACAGATTTCTAAAACATGAATTGCTTATGAGGAATAAAATAATCTAAAAAACTAATCTCTTATGCATACTTCTATGCATGAAAATCAAATATGATAAAAGTAACACTTTTATATAAAAAATAATAATCTTTTATGCATACTTTTATGCATGATAATCAATTATGATAAAAGTAATACTTTTATAATAATAAAAAATCTTTTATGCATAAAAATCAATAATAATGAAAGTAATACTTTTATAATAAAACTAAATTTCTTTTATACAAATAATCAAAATGCATCTTCTGTGCATGAAAATGACACTTTAGAATATAGAAACCATAAGGATTACTCTTTTAGAATAATAAAAGATAATACTTATTCCTAAATTTTTTAAAAATTTCGCCATAACCTCCTTTGTATGGCTGACCATTTTTCAATTTTTAAGTCTCTAAAATTAATTAGAAATACACCAAGAGTATTTAAATCATTCTAAGTAATATTTCTCTACTTATTTAAGAGAAACATTATGAAAAACTTGATTTTATTCATTAATCATTCATCAGGATAAAGAATGGTTGGATTTACTAGAGAAGAGAGGGGAATGCCTTTTGCAATGAGGCGTAACATCATTTGCAAAATGTAGAGAAGACAAAAATGTAGAGAAGACAAAAATCATAAAAAACCATAAAAAGAATATAAAAGAGAAGAATCTCCAACTTACATTGATAATTTGAGAGCTTTCCTTTGGCTTGATGGTTTGAGGGTTCTACTCTTGTTTGAGACAAGAGTGGCCACCAATCTTCTAGAAGACAAGAGTGGCCACCAATCTTCTAGAAGAGGGAAGGTTAAAAACTAATGAATTATGAGTACAATTCACTGTTTTTGGCACTTGGGAGCTTTCCTTTGGCTTGATGGTTTGAGGGTTCTACTCTTGTTTGAGACAAGAGTGGCCACCAATCTTCTAGAAGAGGGAAGGTCAAAAACTAATGAATTATGAGTACAATTCACTGTTTTTGGCACTTGGGAGAGACAGGGTAACAGTGCAAAACACTATTGAGTTTCAACAAATGGGAGGGCTTCTATTTATAGGAAAAAGTGAGCTTCTAACCAAGCCAACTGATTCTAGAATTTTCCAGATCAGTTTGGTCAATTTTTGACCATTTTTAGGTCAGTTTTGCTCACTTTTTGGATCTAGTTGAAACAGGAGAGAGGAGAGATAAAAATATCTCATTATTTGGGAGTTTAAAACTCATTCAAGCATGTGAAATAGGCGCCTCCTTCATGAGGGGAATTACCCCATACTGAGGTGTCAAAAATGCATCATTTCACCTAAATATCTCTCTTTTTTAACTATTAACCTTGTCCTTAGTCAACTCTTCATCTTATGTGAATATTTACTCATTTTTGGGAGATTTTTCTTTTATTCTTCTATTTATCTCCTCCCTACATTTGGATGAATCTTATTGGTCCATAGGAACCTTAATTTGAAAAAAAATATTCACCCCTAGGATAATGCCTCTTGAACAGATTATACTTAATTTCTAATGCACCTTCTGGAATTCTTTTTGAACTTCTGTTTCAGGGGAACTTATTTTAATAAGATGAGAATTTTTTCCATCTAAAAATATTTAAAATCTGAATATTCTCTCTCTAGACCAAAACTGGTAGAAACAAGATCTTTTATATTTCTGAAGAGGGATTTGATTACAGGGGAAGATGCTGGACATCTTGAGAGGCTGGGGAGGAATCTTACATAAAGAAGAGGACGCTAGAAGTGCGTGTCGTCACATTGTGAAACCATTATGTCACTGATGACAATCCTCAAAGTCTCTGGTTGAATCCTTATTTCCAGTCATTCATTCATCGGTATACTTATGGCATCATTGGCAACCAAAACGCTCACCACCTGTTCACTCAGGGGCCTTTTCCATAGTTCCTAGCTCATAGTAACCGGCAATATATTCATATAATAGAATGGAATCTCCGTGGAAGATCAGCAAGATCAACCCACAGATCCATATAAAAGAGCCATGGACTCAGGACCCCTGTTCACTCAGGGGCCTTTTCCATAGTTCCTAGCTCATAGTAACCGGCAATATATTCATATAATAGAATGGAATCTCCGTGGAAGATCAGCAAGATCAACCCACAGATCCATATAAAAGAGCCATGGACTCATCCATTGAAGACCAGCAAGGTCCAAACAACCAGATCCATGCCTGGTTTCAGAAAACAACTCTTACTCCTTGTTCCCATATCTTCCTCGACGCACGTGTGGGTATCCTAGGCGACCCAGAGCCCGAGCACTGTATGGTCAGCACCCTCTAGGATCCTTCGCAGGACCTAGCGCTTCACTCATAGGCCGCTTCCTTGGTCCCTTATCCACCGTACCGAAAGCTCACCATTTTAATCGAACCGAGGCTGGTCAAGACCTCGACCGACTTTGCTACGCGAGACATCCTCCATTGACTCTCCGTCAGTAGTTGCAACTTTATCAGTTAGGTCTCCACGACTTAATCACAAGACGGTCAAAATGCTTCCCCAGCATTCTTGATATAAAACAACCATTTACAAACAGCATTTACAAACAGCCATTTACAAACAGTTTACAAATACAGTTTCTATATTAACTCTCATTTTTCCACATTATCCCTCATCAATCCACATTACTTATTCCATATTCCATTTATATGTGTACTCATCCCATCACATTATTTTCCATCTCATCACTTCAGATTCCTTCACATCACATATCATAATTTCACATCCACATCTACATGCACATTCATGCATCCTCATCCATACAATCACATCTACATGCACATTCACATCCATACATCCACGTCTATATACGTACATTCACATCTACATGCATACATCCACATCCACATTCATACATGTACATGCATACATCCACATCTCCATGCATACATCCACATCCACATTCACATTCACATCCATACATCTACATCTACATGCATACATCCACCTCCACATTCACATCCACATCTATACATCTACATCTACATGCATACATCCACCTCCACATTCACATCCACATCTATACATCTACATCTACATGCATACATCCACATCTCCATGCATACATCCACATTCACATTCTCATTCACATCCATACATCTACATCTACATGCACACATCCACATCTCCATGCATACATTCACATCCACATTCACATTCACATCCATACATCTACATCTACATGCATACATCCACCTCCACATTCACATCCACATCTATACATCTACATCTACATGCATACATCCACCTCCACATTCACATCCACATCTATACATCTACATCTACATGCATACATCCACATCTCCATGCATACATCCACATCCACATTCACATTCACATCCATATATCTACATCTACATGCATACATCCACCTCCACATTCACTTCTACATCTATACATCTACATTCCCATTCACATCCATACATCTATACTTCTACATCTATACATCTACATTCCCATTCACATCCATACATCTACATCTACATGCATACATCCACCTCCACATTCACATCCACATCTATACATCTACATCTACATGCATACATCCACCTCCACATTCACATCCACATCTATACATCTACATCTACATGCATACATCCACATCTCCATGCATACATCCACATCCACATTCACATTCACATCCATACATCTACATCTACATGCATACATCCACCTCCACATTCACATCCACATCTATACTTCTACATTCCCATTCACATCCATACATCTACATCTACATGCATACATCCACCTCCACATTCACATCCATGCATCCACATCCACATTCATACATCCATACATACCCATCCACATTTACATCCATACTCTCACCCTATCACAATCCATATACATCTTATCCCATCACATACACTTCTTACCTCATCCCATACACATCTTATCACTTCTTAACTCATCTTATCACATCCTAACTCATCTCATATGCATCTTATCACCTCTTATCACGTCCCATATCTTTTATGCATACCTCTATGCATGAAATTCAATTATGCTAAAAATAACACTTTTATAATAAAATATTAATCTTTTATGCATACCTCTATGCATGAAATTCAATTATGCTAAAAGTAACTCTTTTATAATAAAATATTCACCTTTTATGCATACCTCTATGCATGAAATTTAATTATGCTAAAAATAACACTTTTATAATAAAATATTCATCTTTTATGCATACCTCTGCATGAAATTCAATTATGCTAAAAGTAACACTTTTATAATAAAATATTCATCTTTTAATTTTTGGAGAGATTTTCTTTATTTCTTCTATTTGTCTTCTCCACACATTTGGATGAATCTGATTGGCCCCTCAAAACCTTAATTTAAAATTTTCAGAAAATCTGGACCCCTAGGATAAGGCCTCTTGAACAGATTATACTTGATTTCTAATGCACCTTCTGAAAATCTTTTTGAACTTTTGTTGTTTCGGGGGATTTATTTTAATAAGAAGAGATATTTTTCCATCCAAAAATATTCAAAATCTGAATAATCTCTCTCTAGAATATTTTCTCTCTCTAGGCCAAAACAGGTAGAAACAAGATCTTTTATATTTTTGAAGAGGGATTTGATTACAGGGGAAGATGCTGGACATCTTGAGAGGCTGGGGAGGAATCTTACAATAGTCTTACTCAAAAGTCTTCTAAATGAAGAGTATAGTAACATTGTTACCACTCTTACAAATCTATCAACATCAAAATTGGTGGATATTGAGGCTTATATCTTGGAGGAGGAAAGAAAGATTAAGAAAAGAAGCTCCAGCTCCACCTACAACAATGAAGGGGGGGACTACTTCATGAAGCAAAAGTAGAAGGGCTATATCAACACGTGGATTTTCTCCAAGGGTTTTACCAACAAAACCAATAATGGATGTGGATTCTATGGTAAGAAGAATCATAAGAAAGATAATTATTTTTAAAAACAAAAGACCAAAGATTTGATTGTTGAAGATAATCAAGAAGAAGATAATGATGAAGTGGATGCCTTAATAGAAGAGGCCAATCATGTGGTTGACTCTAATTGGGATTTTTAAGGCTACTCTTGCTACCAAGGACTTCTTGACTTGACATTTGACAGGAAACCTCCAACCAGGATTTGTATTAATCCTATGGGTATTAGATCTCTAATGTATTTAAATATGTATTAATTTTTAGAACATCTAGCATTGTATCAATCCCTAGGTATTAGAACATTTATTGTAGGGGAGTTTGTTGTAGACAACACATGTTCTCGTGCTTTATCATTGTATGAGTTCCAAAGTCAAAGGGTAGCTTGTGGATGAAGTGTGTAACTACACGTGAACATACCTTATGAGTGTACTTATGTGTAAGTGTACTTATGTAAGTGTGCTTATGTGTGTGAACCAACCCTTAGGTGGATAAGATATTATGTGTGTGTGAAGTAAGCAGTGATACCAATGGCCATGCCATGTGTCACTCACATAGTATATTTGATTGATCAAAAGATAAGGCCTTATGCCTATAAAAAGCATGTACTTTGGTGGAGGTTCTACATTAATCAATATCATTGAGTTTGTGCAATATAAGTCTCTCTCTACAACTAGTTCTCTCTCTCTCTCTCTCTCTCTCTCTCTCTCTCTCTCTCTCTCTCTCTCTCTCACACACACACACACACACACACAATGGAGTTTTATCCTCCATAGCCAAAACCTATGCTATTCATAATAGTCAAGATTGATTCCTAATAAACCTCTCCATCCATGATTAGTCTACACACCAGTCATTTTGAACCACCTCTTAGAGGTGGTTCACATGCACAAGTAAGACCTTGATTCCCAACAAAACTCTCCATCCATGATCATTTCATAGAAAAAGTGATAGTAAGTCTCAATGTGTTTTGTGCAAGCATGGAACACGAAAGTTCTTTACAATGCAATTTTTATTGTTGCATTATTGCAACTCCATTGGATGCTCCTGGATTGCTTCCATATCGTCTAAAATTCTCTTATCCACATTGATCCACATGAAGTAAAGCATGTAGCTGCTTAATAGATTAAAGAGCCATGGTATGCTATATTTGCGTGATCCGTAAGATAATTATAAATTTAAGAGAAAAATAGTTGCCTGTCAATGACCTCTTGCTAGCATAATAACTTGTCCAATCTAAGGCACAAAATGTAATCAAGATCTTGCATAAGGTATAGGTGATACCATTCTTGTGTGTGTAATCAAGATCTTGCATAGGGTATAGGAACATTTGGTATTCATGATACCATTCCTATGTATGTAATCAAGATCTTGCATAAGGTATAGGAATGGTAAAGGTGATACCACTCCTGTGTGTGTACCTTTGATGTATTTTAACATCCACACATTTGGTATTCGTGATACCATTCCTATGTATGTAATCAAGATCTTGCATAAGGTATAGGAATGGTAAAGGTGATACCACTCCTGTGTGTGTACCTTTGATGTATTTTAACATCCACACATTCCTATCTTTTAATGGTTCTCTTAGGGCTTAGAGAAACTAATCTCAATACATTAACTATATTATTTATCCACTAGTCACTTTTTCTTTCATCTTGGTGATTCATGTATATCATGGCTCATCACAAGAAGCAGCCAATTATGGCCACTTTGAGTTGTGACGCTAAGTACATGATGGTAGCTTTTACAATGACTGTGGAATGTATATAGCTCAAATGCCTTTTGGAAGACCTTGGTGTTAGACAACAGTCCCCCACCTCCAGAGTGCATTAGCTATTTGTGGAGGAACCTAGTGTTTCATCCTCAATCTTGCCTAGATGTATCCTTGGACATAGGATGAGGTAATCTATTGAGGGGGGATTTTTGGGAGTCAAGGTCTTACTTGTGCATGTGAACCACCTCTTAGAGAGGGGTCACTTATGTGTTTGTGTATGTGTGTGGTGTGAACCATCTCTTAGAGGTGGTTCACATGCATAGATAAGACCTTAAGTCCCAATAGACCTCTCCATCCATGATCAATTCAAACACAAAGTGATACTAAATTTCAATGTGTTTCGTGCAAGGATGGAACAAGATGTTCTTTACAATGCAAGTTTTATTGTTGCATTGTAACTCTATTGGCTACTCCTAGATTGCTTCCATATCCCTTGAAATTCTCTTAACTAGACTGATCCACATGAAGCAAATCATGTAGCATCTCAATAGATTAAAGAGCCATGGTAGGCTATATTTTCTTGATTCATAAGATAATTCTAAGTTTAAGAGAGAAATAGTTACCTACTATTAATGACCTGTTGAGCTATCATAATCACTTATCCAATCTAAGCCACAAAATGTAATCAAGATCTTGTTTGAGGTATAGATGATACCATTCCCTTTGTACTTTGATATATTTCAACATCCACACATTTTTATCTTTTAATGGTTCTCTTCGGGCTTAGATAAACTACTCTCAATAAATTAACTATATTATTTGTCTATTAGTGGCTTTAACTTTCATCTTGGTGATTCATAAATATCATAGCTTAAGGAAGCAACCACTTGGAGGCTATGAAGCTGACTACAAGGTAGCTACCATGATTGTGGAGTGTGTATAGCTCAAAAGACTTTTAGTAAATCTTGGTTTTGTTGGTGGTGGGATAGTAGTCCCACACCTCCATATTTACTAATAACCTGAATGCATTAGCCGCCGTTAAGAGGAACCTAGTGTTTCATGCTCAATCAGAGTCACTAAAAACATGCAACGGAATATAACCCCCCTTAGCATGCAATATCGCAAGGGAGGGAGTGTCTTCTTGTAAGTATTATAAGTGTTGGAATACTTGCTTGGTAACTTACTAATCTTACTTTTGGGATGTGCATAAACCTTTTCAACTGGAGACCACAAGCTAAATGTCTAGCCTAGTATTGCAAAGGGTAGATAAGACACCTAACCACCTGCTGATATAAAGTGATTCAACACAACCTTCTCAACTGGGAGACCCCAAGCTAAATGTCTAGCCTCATATTGAAAATGGTAGATGAGACACCTAACAAAGTGGTGCAACATAACCTTTTCAACTGAGATACCCCAAGCTAAATTTCTAGCCTTGTATTTCAAAGAGTAGATGAGACACCTAACAACATGTTGCTATAAAGTGATGCAAGAAAACCTTCTCAACTAGGAGACCTAAGATAAATGTCTACCCTTGCATTGCAAAGGGTAGATGAGACACCTAACAACCTGCTTGGTGATATAAAGTGATGCAACACAACCTTCTCAACTAGGAGACCCCAAACCAAATGTCTAGCATTGTATTGCAAAGGGTAGATGAAGTGATAAATCAAATGGTTCATCTACATTATAGAGTCATATTGTAAATGGTAGATGAATTGATAAATCAAATGGTTTAATTGCATTCTAGAGTCTAAGCCTAAAACCTCTCTTTTCTAGTGTACCAACATTCTTATAGTCTTCAAGACCAAAATTTACAAGTATCCTATGTATGTATGTACTTTGACTACAACATCACAATATCATCATCACACTGCATAAATTAATAATAATGTAATGAACCTAAATTTGTCATCTCAAATGACACATTTAATTCAGCCTTAAAGGCTGAAATATTCTCCTCATTATGGTTTGTAAGTAGCATGTTATCTCAACATATAAAATGATGGCCAAAAAAATCTTTACAAGATACTCTCAATTAGACTATTAAAAAAATTATTTGCAACCAAGTATGCACTCATTTTCTCATACCATGATCTGGGAGCATGCGTAAGGCCATATAAATCTTTCCTTAACTTGAGTACTTTAGACTCTTTCCCTTTCTCTTGAGCATAACCCTTTGCACAACAAACATAACCCGTTTTGCAACAAGCCTTGCCTCTTATAGCAGTCAATGATACCATCACACCTTTACACTTAAGCTTATAAACCCACTTTGTTCCAATGGCCTTTTTACCATAATGCAAGTATACCAAATACCAACTCATTTTTTAGGATTAAGTTGTGCTCATCTTGCATTTTAGGGATTGAGTCATACTAATCCTAGATGGCCTACATCTATCTAATGATCATTTTCATGTGCTTTCTTAAAGGAGTTAGGTTCCTCTTTAATTTATATATTGGATTGCATGGTCCACAAAAGAATAAGATGCATGATGAGAACCTACACATGTCCTACTAGGCAAAGGTGTAGCTAATTCACTACCCCCTATAATGTTTGTATACTAGCATTTTGGCATACTCTTAGATGCCTATAATAGCTTCCCTTTCTTCATCCAATGCATCATCCACAATTTCCTCATCAATAGGCTAATCTATGGGCTGAAATTTGAGTTGATTTTCAATTGGTATGGGCTGATTTGTAGCACCTTATTGAGAATTCATTTGCTCCACATATGGCTACCCGACATTGTACAAAGTTAGGAGTGTATCAAAGATGTCATGTAAGCATACATTTTTGTTTTAGCCTTGTGAATGGCTTGAATTTGTTCATAAGACAATAGCTCATAGTACTTCCTAAGTTTACTTACATTGAGGAATCCTTCCATATGGGCTCCATCAAGGGTCTCTAGGCATGCTACTCCTCTCATAATGAGTTTGTAGATCCTAAAAGGACCTATTCCTTTTAACTTCAATTTCCTTTTGTTATAAAGTAGGGACTAAGTCCCCTTCCTTCTTGAATCTCTTAGTTTTGATGTTATCATCAAACCACCTTTTTCTTCTTTTTTTCTTGGTGTACATGCCCCACCACAGAGTGTAGCCTCACTTCATCAAGTTTCTCAAGCTTTACAAGTCATTCAAAAAACTCCTTGTTGTCCGTCCCTTCCATTTTCTTTGCTACCCTCAAAGTTGGGATCATGAATTCTACTAGGAGTATAGCATCAAGTCTAAAGACTAGGTTACATGGAGCAGTCCCAATCAAAGCTTTGTAGGTGGTTCTAGAAGTCCATAAAGTGGATGAGAGCTTTTGCTCCCAATCTGTACTTGATGCTTCACCTATCTTTAAGCACACTGCATAGGACCTTGTTAGTGCTTTGAGCCTACTCGTTTGTTTCTAAATAGTATGGGTAAGACTTGTGGTGCATTACATTAGTTCTTCTAAGATAAATTCTACATCACTTTAGAAATTGGTCCCTTAGCTTGGACTAATTATATCAAGAAGACATCCGAATCTAGTGATAATGTGATGAACTTGGCAGTCATTACCACATCCGCTTTTACTATGGCCTTAGCTCTAGACCACATCTAAATCTAGTGATGATGTGCTCATAAATGAACTTGGCAAGGTCGTTACCACATCTCCTCTTACTGTGGCCTTAACCTCAGTCCCTTAGTCACATATGATATCCCCACAATGATGTATCGTGCTTGTGTGCCTCTAGCAGGGCTAATGGTTCCTGCATTGAGACCAGCTGGTCTCAGCATCAGCAAACGAGATCCAGTTAACAGATTACAATAATCATTTTGTCCATCATACATATCTTCCACGACATACGCATGGGTGTCCTAGGCCCTGCAAGCCGGTGCATCACCTGGTCTCAGAACCCTCCAGGATCCTCCTTAGGTGTCATGGCACTTCACTCAAGGACCGCTTCATCGGCCCTCATCCATCATACCGGAAGCGCACCATTTTTCAACCATACCGAGGCTGGTCAAGACAGGCTTTGCCACACATGAGCTGTCCTTTGAACACTCCCCGCCAGCTGTTGCAACCGAACCTCCCTTAGAAGAACATATACCAAATGCTCCCTCCAGCATCCTGGTGTAAGACAGTCCTTAAAGAAAACAGGGTTTCTATCCAAGATATCAATTTGATTTTCTTTTGAATACAAGGAGTATTACTTGAATCAATATCCCCAAAACTTCTTAATCGTAATTTTGAATTTCATACCAGAATTCCTCGAATTCTATAACCTTGATCCACAGATCAATTTGAAGGGTCTCAACTTAGTTTCAGATTTGGCGGGAGTTTTGAGTGTATTTTTCTAAATTGGTCACATCTTCTTTCCTCGAAACTGACGAAAGAGTTTGGTCTTAGTCATAGTCTAATTCAAGATTCGAGTCGGATAAGATTTTCCCTGAAGTATCTTTCTCGAAAAGGTTTGATAATTCAATTACTATTTTAATGAATTTCTTTCTTTAAATATTCACTTAACTGATTTCTAAATTAGTTACGAATTCTAATGAGGAATAAATTAATCATTTATCTGAATATTTCGATCTCAATAGATTTCTTGAACTTTCTTTTTACAATCCGTGTGAATATAAAATGATAGAAATTTCTCTCTTAGAGTATTTAATTATTCATTTATCAAATACTCATAGAATTTAAACATAGAATTTAAGAGAGTTCTAATTTTGATATAAAAATTCTTTATGCATCTATTTATGTATAAAAATCAACTATAATGGGAATTACACTTTAAAAAAAATCCTTTCATGCATATATTATGTATAAAATCAAATTTAATAGGAATAATACTTTTAAAACAAAAAGAATTTCTTTATGAATCTATTTATGCATAAAAATTAATTTTTATAAGAATAACGCTTTTATAATTAAAAAATTTCCTTTATGCATCATTCTATGCATAGAAATCAAATTTAATAAGAATAACACTTTTATAAAAAAATTCCTTTATGCACCTTTCTATGCATAAAAATTCAAATCTAATAAGAATAACACTTTTGTAATTAAAAAAATCCTTTATGCATCTTTTTATGCATAACAATCAAATTTAATAAGAATAACACTTTTATAATAAAAAAATTTGCATTATGCATCTTTCTATGCATAGAATCACTTTTAATGAGAATAACACTTTAATAATAAAAAAATTTCCATTATGCATCTTTCTATGCATAGAAATTAAATTTAATAAGAAAAACACTTTTATAATAAAAAAATTTCCATTATGCATCTTTCTATGCACAGAAATTAAATTTAATAAGAATAACACTTTTATAATTTAAAAAATTTCCATTATACACCTTTCTATGCATAGAAATCAATTTTAATAATTAATATCAGTGATATCCATGCATATTCATAGGTGAATATGTACATGGAGTAATTAGAATATTTCTTTTAGATGCAAAAATGGTGGGAATTACTCTTCTGGAATAGTATAAAAACAAACTTTCTTTTCCACAAAATTTTGGAAAATTTTGCCATAACCTCCTTTGTATGGCTAACCATTTCTCATTTTTATCATTCTTTATTTAACTTAGATTCCCCCAAATTAGATTTATAGAACTCTAATCTACATAATTTTCTAAATTCAAAAGAGTAAACAATAAGAAGAGTATAATTAATACCTTAGTTAATCTTTCTAGGATTGAGAAAGGTTGGGATGTAAAGAAGAGAAGGGGGTGGCCTTTTTATCAAGGCATAGCATTTGAATTTAATTCAGCATTAGCAAAACATAAAAATCAAGAAAACCATAGACTTTTCATTAAAATTTGTAAATAAAGTAAGAAAATTAGCTTACATGGAGCTTGTAAGCTCTCCTTTGGCTTGAGGGATTGAGGGTTCTACTCTTGTTTGAAGCAAGAGTGGCCACCAATTCACTTTGGAGAGGATTAGGCCAAAAATAATTGAATTATTAAAAAAATTCAATATAGATGGCTGAGGGCAGGAGTGAAGTAACAGTGCATAAACACCACTAAGATTTTACTAAGGGGGAGGCTTCTATTTATAGAAAAAGTGAGCCTCTAACCAAGCAAACTGATTCTAGAATTTTTCAGATTAATTTGGTCAATTTTTGACCATTTTTGGGTCAGTTCAGCTTACTTTTTGGATCTAGTTTTGAAACAAGAGAGAGGAGAGATGAAAATATCTCATTTTATTGATTAAAAATTAGGAGTAATGATGAGAAAAAGGCACCTACTTCATGAGGGGAGATTCCCATGCTGAGGTGTCAAATTTTAATTTTTTAATTCTTTTCTTTGGTTCTTAGTCCACTCTTCATCTTTTGTGAGCATTTACTCATTTTTTTGGGGGGGGGGGGGGGTTCTTTTATTCTTAAATTTATCTCCTCCCTACATTTGGATTAATCTTATTGGTCCATAGGAATTTTAATCCAAAATTTTCAGAAAATATTGACCCTTAGGCTAAGATCTTTTGTGCACATTATAATTTATTTCTAATGCACCTTAGGAATTTCTTTTTAAACTTCTGTTTCGGGGGAATTCATTTTAATAAGAAGGGATATTTTTCCATCCAAAGATATCTAAAAATTGAATTATCTCTCGCTAGAACATTTTCTCTCTCTAGGCCAAACAGGTAGAAACAAGATCTTTTATTATGCTGAAAAGGGGATTGATTACAGGGGAAGAAATTAGACATCTTGAGGGGCTGGGTAGGAATCTTACATCCTCCCCCACTTGAAAAACACAAGATGTCCTCATCTCACAAACTAGGGGTAATCTCGCATCAGTTTCGCTTCTTTCTCCTAGGCAGGTGGCGTCTTCAAAAGGATAGAAGTTCCATTTGACTAATAATTCTCTCAATATTCTATTGATGAAAACCTTCTCTCAAACATCAAGGATTTCTTTAGGTTGGAGTTCCATCCACCCTTGGGTTGAAGAAGTTAAGAGTTCATCATTAAGCACATGATTCAGGCTCGGTACATACTTCTTAAGTAGGCTGACTTGAAATACATTATGTACTTTGAGATGAGGAGGCAGAAGAAGTTCATAGGCTAAGTCACCTATCTGACCTCTTCTTATCTGCATACTGCTTCTATCTATCCTGGGCAGCTTTTATATCCTTGCAGATTGACTGTATCTGCTACTCCATGTCATCAAGCATCTATCTAGAGATCTCGAATGGTGTTAGGCAGTCTTGTCCACATAGGGAAAGGGCTCATCCCGATACTTCGGTGATAAGAAGCATTGTAGGCGAATTCGACTAGGTGCAGATAGCTTAGCCACTTCTTGGGTTCCCTGCCACCACAGCATGACCGAAGTATATCTTTGATTACTTGGTTCACCCTTTCTGTTTGACCATCGGTCTCGGGGTGGTAACCTGTGCTGAGATCCAAGAAAGTTCCTATTGCTTCGAAGAATGTAGTCCAGAATCTTGACGTGAATTTGGAATCTCGATCACTTACTATTCTCTTGGGCCATGCAATCTGAAGATTTCCTTGAGGAACACTCTGGCCACATCCACTGCAGTAGTGTAGGTTTCTTTTACTAGGATCAGATGGGCAAGTTTGGTTAGTCTGTCAACTACCACGAAGATGGAGTTGTAACGTTCTTCCACTGAAGGTAGTCCAATAATAAAATCCATACTGATACATTCCCACTTCATCTAGGGGATGTCTAATGGATGTAACTTCCCAGGCATTTTTACTCTCTCGGCTTAGACTTTCTAACATATGAGGCATTGACGTACATGATTAAGTACATCTTTTTTTAGTCCAAGCCAAAAGAAGCTTTTCTTTATAGACATGTAGGTCGATGAAACCTGGATGTCCTGCTATAAGGCTATCATGGGCTTCATTCAGAATTTGACCCTCAGTTCCCTCATCATTGGGAATGCAGAGCCTGCTATTATAAGACATAATTCCTTCATCCAAGATGTACCCTTGAACTCGGTTCAACTCCTGAGGAGTTTTGCTTTCCTGCATAATTAGGGTAGCAATAGGACCAAAGAATCTATCCTGCATGATCTTCTCTCTTACTTCATTAATCAATGGATTTGACACCACTGTGATTGCAAGAAAGGAGGCTTTTCTGCTGAGGGCATCTGCTACCACATTTTCTTTGCCTGGGCGGTACTTGATTTCAAAATCAAATTCCTACAGGGTCTGCATCCACCTTCTTTGCGCATGTTGAGATCCTTCTGAGTGAAGATCCACTTTAAGCTCTGATGAGATCCTTCTAAGTGAAGATCCACTTTAAGCTCTGATGATCTGTCATCAAAGTGAATCTTTGACCCAGTAGGTAATGTCTCCACCATTTCAGGGCATAGACTACTGAAAGTAGCTCTAGGTCATGGACAGCATAATTTCTCTCATGCGTTCTGAGTTTTTGGGATTCATAGGCCACTGCATAACCTTCCTGCATGATCCACTTTAAGCTCTGATGATCTGTCATCAAAGTGAATCTTTGACCCAGTAGGTAATGTCTCCACCATTTCAGGGCATAGACTACTGAAAGTAGCTCTAGGTCATGGACAGCATAATTTCTCTCATGCGTTCTGAGTTTTTGGGATTCATAGGCCACTGCATAACCTTCCTGCATGAGCGCACCTCCCAGGGCAAAACCACTGGCATCAGTTACTACCTCAAAGGGTAGAGAGAAATTTGGTAAATTCAAAACGAGATTGGTTACCAAGGCGGTCCTCAGCTTATCAAAAGTGCTCTAACACCTGGTAGACCATTGAAACGGGGTATTCTTCTTAAGAAGATTAGTCACGGGGGAAGCTATGAGAGCATACTTAGGTATAAAAATTCTATACCAACCAGTTAATCCCAAGAATCCCCTGACTTATTTCACTGTCTTTGGTTCAGGCCAATCTATGACTACTTAGACTTTTGCAAAATCTGGAGAAATCCCATCTTTGGATACCAGAAAGCCCAAGTATTCAACATGGTCGGCAGAGAAAGTGCATTTTCTCTTTTTTGCAAAGAGTTGGTGCTTCCTTAGAATCTCAACAACTTTACGAACACGAGCTTCATGGGTCAGTTGCATTCTTTGAGTAAATCAAAATATCATCAAAGAAAACAAGAACAAAATCATCCAGTATTCTCTGAGAATGTCATGCATTAGGTGATTGAATGTAGCTGAGGCATTTGTCAATCTAAATGGCATGACAGTAAATTCATAGTGCCCATATTGAGTAGCATTGATGGCTGTCTTCGGGATATCTGTTGAAATTTGAGAATAATGATGAGCTAGGGTGGATCATACACTAGAATCAACATGATTAACAAAGTGATTAAGAAATGATTAAGACGTAATTAGTGAATAATTAGCAGATAGATTAATGTAGGCATGGATACTCAAAAACCAGCAAATTCTCATTAGGGCTATGCCTCAATTTATAGAGTTTACATCAAGCATCAAATCCCATTGATTTCTCCATGATTTACTCCCTGAATATCTCCACCTTTTGCCTGATTCTCTCCACCTCTTCTCTTTTCCCTGAATATCTCCCAGAATAACTCCACACTCCTAAATTCCCTCATGCTACCCATTATTCTCTCCCAGTAGATTCTTCTAACCTTTTCACAGGTTCTTTCACAATTACATCTCCTCTTTTACAGCCTCTATCCAAGAGCTTGTTCCCACACACACCCTATTCACTTGTATATTTCAACATATCTTGATCATTAATTCTGATCTGGTAATACCCTGATTTGAGATCTATCTTTGTGAAGATCTGGGCTCCATTTAGCCTGTCCAGAAGCTCATCAATTCTAGGGATAGGATACTTATTCTTAACTATCATCTGATTGAGACCTCTGTAATCCACATAGAGTCTTAACGTTCCATCCTTCTTTTTCTGAAAGAGAACTGGCACTCCCCATGGTGAAACACTGGGTTGTACAAACCCTTGTTCTAACAGCTGCTACCTAAGCTATCCTTGAGTTCAATGGCTTCAGGGGACTAGCATTTTGTACGTGCGTTGGGCTACTGGTTGAGCTCCGGGGGTCAATTCTATCACATGATCTACTTCCCAAATTGGAGGCATCTCTGTTAGCTCTGTTGGGAATAAATCATCATACTCACAACCATTCTGGTTCTTTAGTCTTTAACTTTGTGTCTACCAGATTCATTTTGACAACATAAATGAGCTTCTTCTTTCTAAGTCCTTTCAGTAACCTAGAAGCTTTTACTAATTGCAGATCTAGGGATTCAAAAATTCCAGTTTCTTGAACTTTGTTCCCGTGAAGGTCACGGAAGGAAATGGCTCCATTGTGATAGTGAATGTCAGCTTGATTTTTGTGGAGCCAATCCATTCCAAGGATTCCTTCAAAAACTCCCAAAGGTAAGACTTTGAACTGGAAGTCAGTTACATTCCCATCTAGATTAAACTGAATAACGATCTGTCTCATGGTGAGTGAAAAGAATCTTCCCATTGACCACTTCAACTTGCATATTTCCCTGATTTCTGTTCTAAGACTAGCTTACACAAGCATCCTGGGGAAATAAATGAATAAGTACTACCTGAATCAATCAAAAGCTTAAATGGCTTACCCTTATACTCAGCTAGAGCATGGATGACAGAGAATTGATGATTTGGCCCTTGGTTTTCAATCGCGGCATAAATGTGACCTCTTTCCTCTTCCACTACTTCTGCTATCGTAACTGCTCTAGCTACTGCAAATTGGGGCGGAACTCTTCCTCTTTGGTTACCCTAGTTCTTAGAGGGAGTTCTAAGATTACTCTGAATAGAGGCAGATGGTTGAGAGCTGGAGTCCTCCTGGGATTGCCCTGATTTTGGCAAGATAGACTGATATGAAAGGGCTGGTCTCTGCACTCTGGGTCCTTGACTTCCCTGTCCTCTTGACATGGCAGGAGTCGGCGGGCAGTCTTTAAGCTAGTGATCGAAACCCTAACACCCAAAACACCTGTTCTCACTTCTAAGCTCATCCCTCTGAATCCTTGAAAAAGGTGGGGCTCCTGAGAAAGTGTTCTGAGGAGGGAAGGGTCTTCCTTCACTTTTGAATCTCCCAGCATCTTGATTCTGATTAGGGCCTTGCTGCCTCTTTCGGGGTGGAAAGTTTGAAGCACCCGCCGGGGACTGGAACCTTTTAAAGTTTGAGGGTGTAGGCTTCGACGGGACCTTAACAACAAATGCTTTGGCAAAGTCCTTTGCCATTCTGACAGCTTCTGCCATTGAGACTGGTTTGGCATTTTTCACTAAAGTGTCCAATGGCTCGTTCATCCCTCGAATGAATCTGGCCACCATCAGCTACTCTTCATCCAAAAGTGGAGAATATTTGAGGAGAAGGGCAAATGCCTGATGGTATTCTTCAATCGTCCGGCTATCTTGCTTTAGTTCCAAGAACTCATTCATTTTGGTTTCCAGGAAGCCCAGAGGACAGAACCTCTTCCTGAGGTAAGCTTTAAGATCTGACCAGGTCTGGGTATTTTGGTCAAGATGGTTTGTCTCGCAATGGTTCCTCCATGCGACCCTGGCCGTTTCCACAGTTTTCAATCTGGCAAGATCCACTACTTCTCCTAATTGTTCCCCTTCACCCTTGAAGGGACCAGGTTGGAATTGGTGGAGGGCTTTACAAACGTCTGGATCTAACTCTTCATCATCCGGTAAGAGGATCCGAATGCCTACCACACGGGCCACTCACCTTATGATTCTGACAAAACGATATATTTGTCAACTTAACCTTGTCATCAGCTTAATGACTATTTAATTTTTGAGATTTATTTCTTAAACAAATAAATATTTCATCATAATTCTTGAAAACAAGATTCACTCTGATAATTTTATTAACCAATATTCACAACCATGAAAACAATTTGGAATCTTTTGTAAAACATCATTTATTATCAAAAGTTTTTGATATATACATAGAGCGTCTCGGCTCCAAAAGTCACTGCCTCAATCGCGTACGCATAAAAAGGCGATACTACGATGGAGACATGCTATGATATACACGATTCATCACTGATAATGGTTCTGTAATTCTTCTCCTAGGAATAAAGCGGCTAAGAAGTCTAAAAATACGACAAGAATTTCTAAAATTCTGGGGTGAGTGATTATAGAGTTGTACATAATGAATAACTCCTAGCCTTATCAAGATCATGGTTAGTGAGATATTCTATCTGAGTCTCTGTCGTAGATTGGTATTGACATGAATACTTCACCCTCCAGAGAACCACATATGCTGATGTCGCTCTACTGGATCAAGAAAGTATAGATCCTCAAAGTGACGAGCGAGTCTCACTCTGCTTTCTCGGGTTGTAGTGGAGTTGATGAGATTTTCGAAGGCAAAGGTGATCATATCCTGACTCTGGGAGAGTCCAAGAATGCTAGATAAATTTGGGGTATCCATCTAAAAATCCAGTTCAATTTATGAGTTTTCAATTTATGAAGTTCATTTCAAACATAATCTTAACAAGTGAAAACGTTATTTCCCATATTTACTTTAAAATTTTGGGCAATTTTTGCTACAGTTTCGTAAGTTTACAACAGCGCTGTGAGACCCCTCTGCCCCCTCTGCGCACCGGATTCTCGGTTGTTAGCAGTGGAAGTAGCTTCCTCTTGCGCGGGGCACGGTTTCCCACTCAGGGCCTTGCCCTCGAATGTCTGGACACACGAGACTACACTGATGGTCATTCCAAAACCAAAACCGGGAAAATTTTCCTTGCCCGAAAAACGGGGACGAATCCACCTTTTTTATTTTTTTATCGAATTTTCTAATGGAGTCAAGAGACTAAACTATCCTTCACCTGATTAAACCAAATAGAAGGAAAACTATCACTGACTTAATTTGAAGAAATCAATGCTTTTTTCTATCCGAAATCAGGCACAGTCGTTGATCTAATCATTTGAGGAAATCAACGCTTTTTTCCTAACCGAAATCAGGCACAGTCGTTGATCTACAATGTTTTTATTTAACTACTCGAATTCGAAGCGTATTCCTATTATTTCAATTTAATTATTTCAATTTAATTATTAAAACTCCACTGATTCCAGCCTACCCCATCCGGCCCATGGGTTAGCCACCACCCAACCACTGGAATCGATAATTATTCACCCACCCATAATTGAATGCCTTTCTTAACTTTTGCTTTCGAATATAGATACGCACACACTCCTCTTTAAAACTTTAACATATAAAATAATCCATTCACAAACAGTTATTGGTTACAAATGGCATAACTCAAAAATTCCATCCAGTCTCTTGTTTCTCAAAAAACAATCACTCTGGACTCTCCGTTGAGACCAGCTGGTCAGCACAACAAGATCCAGTAGAGCAGATTACAATAACCATTTCGTCCATCATACATATCTTCCACGACATACACATGGGTGTCCTAGGCACCGCGAGCCCATGCATCGCCTGGTCAGAATCCTCGAGGATCCTCCTTAGGTGTCCTGGCACTTCACTCACGGACCGTTTCGTCAGCCCTCGTCCATTGTACCGGAAGCGCACCATTTTTCAACCATACCGAGAGGTTGGTCAAGGCTTTGCCACATGAGCTGTCCTTTGAACATGGGGAGCCAGCTGTTCCAACCAAACTTCCCTTAGAAAAACATATACCAAATGCTCCCTCCAGCATCTAGGCGTAAGACAATCCTTTAAGAAAATAGGGTTTCTATGCAAGATTTCAGTTTGATTTTCTTTTGAATACAAGGAGTATTTCTTGAATCAGTATCCCCAAAACGTCTTAATCATAATTTTGAATTTCATACCAAAATTCCTTGAATTCTATAACCTTGATCCACAGATCAATTTGAAGGGTCTCAACTTAGTTTCAGATTTGGCGAGAGTTTTGACTGCATTTTTCTAAACTGGTCACATCTTCTTTCCTCGAAACTGACGGAAGGGTTTGGTCTTGGTCATAGTCTGATTCAAGGTTCGAGTCGCGGATAAGATTTTCCCTTAACTATCTTTCTCGAAAAGGTTTGATAATTCAGTTACTATTTTACTGAATTTCTTTGTTTGAATATTCACTTAACTAATTTCTAAATTAGTTACAAATTCCAATGAGGAATAAATTAATCATTTATCTGAATATTTCGATCTTGATAGATTTCCTGAACTTTCTTTTTACAATCCGTGTGAATATAAAATGATAGAAATTTCTCTCTTATAGTATTTAATTATTCATTTATCAAATACTCATAGAATTTAAACATAGAATTTAAACATAGAATTTAAGAGAATTCTAATTTTGATATAAAAAATCTTTAGGTATCTATTTATGCATAAAAATCAACTTCAATGGGAATTACACTTTTTTTTAAAATCCTTTTATGCATCTATTTATGCATAAAATCAAATTTAATAGGAATACACTTTTAAAATAAAAAGAATTTCTTTATGCATCTATTTATGCATAAAAATTAATAATTATAAGAATAATGCTTTTATAATTAAAAAATTTCTTTATGCATCTTTCTATGCATAGAAATCAAATTTAATAAGAATAATACTTTTATAAAAAAATTCCTTTATGCATCTTTCTATGCATAAAAATTCAAATCTAATAAGAATAACACTTTTGTAATAAAAAAATTTCCTTTATGTATCTTTCTATGCATAAAAATCAAATTTAATAAGAATAACACTTTTATAATAAAAAATTTCCATTATGCATCTTTCTATGCATAGAATCAATTTTAATGAGAATAACATTTTTATAATTAAAAAAATTCATTATGCATCTTTCTATGCATAGAAATTAAATTCAATAAGAATAACACTTTTATAGTAAAAAAAATTCCATTATGCATCTTTCTATGCATAAAAATTAAATTTACTAAGAATAACACTTTTATAATAAAAAAATTTCCATTATGCATCTTTCTATGCATAAAAATCAATTTTAATGAGAATAACACTTTTATAATTTAAAAAATTTTCATTATGCATCTTTCTATGCATAGAAATCAATTTTAATAATTAATATCAGTGATATCCATGCATATTCATAGGTGTTAGAATATTTCTTTTAGATGCAAAAATGGTGGGAATTACTCTTTTGGAATAACATAAAAACAAACTTTCTTTTCCACAAAATTCTAGAAAATTTTACCATAACCTCCTTTGTATGGCTGACCATTTCTCATTTTTATCATTCTTTATTTAACTTAAATTAACCCAAATTAGATTTATAGAACTCTAATCTACACAATTTTCTAAATTCAAGAAGAGAGTAAACAATAAGAAGAGTTTAATTAATGCCTTAGTTAATCTTTCTAGGATTGAGAAAGGTTGGAATGTAAAGAAGAGAAGGGGGTGGCCTTTTTATCAAAGGCATAGCATTTGAATTTAATTCAACATTAGCAAAACATAAAAATCAAGAAAACCATAGACTTTTCATTAAAATTTGTAAATAAAGTAAGAAAATTAGCTTACATGGAGCTTGTAAGCTCTCCTTGACTTGAGGGATTGAGGGTTCTACTCTTGTTTTTGAAGCAAGAGTGGCCACCAATTCACTTTGGAGAGGATTAGGCCAAAAACAATTGAATTATTTAAAAAAATTCAATGTAGATGGCTCAGGGCAGGATGGCTCAGGACCAGGAGAGTAGAGTAACAGTGCATAAATACCATTAGGCTTTTACAAAGGGGGAGGCTTAATTTATAGGAAAAAGTGAGCCTCTAACCAAGCAAACTGATTTTAGAATTTTCCACGTCAGTTTGGTCAATTTTTGACCAGTTTTGGGTCAGTTCAGCTTACTTTTTGGATCTAGTTTTGAAACAAGAGAGAGGAGAGATGAAAATATCTCATTTTATTGATTAAAAATTGGGAGTAATGATGAGAAAAAGGCACCTACTTCATGAAGGGAGATCCCCACTCTGAGGAGATGTCAAAATTCAATTTTTTAATTCTTTTCTTTGGTCCTTAGTCCACTCTTCATCTTATGTGAGCATTTACTCATTTTTGGGGGGTTTTTCTTTTATTCTTCAATTTATCTCCTTTCCCTACATTTGGATTAATCTTATTGGTCCATAGGAACTTTAATCCAAAATTTTTAGAAAATCTTGACCCTTAGGCTAAGGTCTTTTGTGCACATTATAATTTATTTCTAATGTACCTTAGGAATTTCTTTTTAAGCTTCTGTTTTGGGGGAATTTATTTTAATAAGAAGGGATATTTTTCCATCCAAAGATATCTAAAAATTGAATGATCTCTCTCTAGAATATTTTCTCTCTCTAGGCCAAAACAGGTAGAAACAAGATCTTTTATTATTCTGAAAGGGGATTGATTACAGGGGGAAGAAATTGGACATCTTGAGGGGCTGGGGAGGAATCTTACAAGTGAAGTCAAACTCAAGCAAGATAAGCGGCCACCTGGTGATTCTAACCGTCGTATATAGGGCTGATTTACCAGGTATAGAAGAGCTTGATGGTCCACGAAGAAAATGAAATTGGTCTCGCCATAAGATAATGGCAAAACTTCTTAACCGTGTAGACCATAGCAAACCCTTCTCTCTCAGTTGTGGTATAATTTCTCTCAGCATCATGGAGTTGGTAGCTGGTAAAACTGACAGGGAAATCCATCTTGTGTTCACCTAGTTGAGTCAATGTGTTCCTTTCCAAGAGGAGTTGACACAAAGGTCATCCATAAATACCTCTAGGAATTTTCGAAGATACACCTTATAGGAAGTGCACATTAAATGCTGGAAGGTTCTAGGGGCATTGGTCAGCTCGAAGGGCATGACACAATATGCATATGTGCCCCATTCGGTGGCGAAGGCTGTTTTATGCTGATCCTTTGGGTTGATCACATGGTTATAACTAGAGAATCCATCAAGGAAACTATAGGCTTCCTTTTCTCGTTCTAGCACATGTTCCATGAAGGGTAAGAGATCATGATCCCTTATGGTGGTGGCATTAACCTTTTTGAGATCTATGCACACTCTGACTTTCACATTCTTCTTAGGCACTATCACAATGGGTGATACCCATTTTGCATGTTCTATTTCATAGATGAATCCGGCATCAATGAGTCTATCAATCTCTTCTCGTACCATCTTGGAATATTAAGGGTTCATAGGATATGCCCTTTGTTTGATCGGCCTTGCTCCATCAACCATCAAAATGGTATGTTTAACTACTTCGGGAGGTACATCCTTTGTATGGGTGGAGGCACTAGGCAGGTATGCTGAGCTAAGCATATATAGAGATGTAATCTCCTACCTGTCTACCGTAGTAGCAAACCTTGTGCTGGTGCATCTAGGTAGAATTTCAAGGGTGGCAAGGATATGCATCCAATTCTCAAAGTCTTCTAGCTCTGGAAGAGGCGCATATTCCTCACTATCCTTTTCATCACATCGAGTGTCTTGTGGCACGTTTGACACAGATGGACTATAGTAGATCGGGTTGTTGTGACTGAGTCCTCTGCTGCAAATGGTCTGCCACTCATTGGGTGTACCTTCCGGATTGATCTTTACAATTTGATCTTTTCTTCAAATGTAAATGTGGTGGGTATCCCAGTCGTGGATCATCTTTGATTCTCTCATGAATGGTCATCCAAGGCATCTTTGATTCTCTCATGAATGGTCATCCAAGGATACAATCATAAGAAACAAGTTGATGTCCAAAGTTCATCACCACAAAGCTGTGGAAGTAAAAAATGTTGAGATATCGAGCTCGTCTAGTGAGGCGGTGGCCACTGATGACCCGCCTGGGGGATAGGCCCCACACTTACACCACTGGCATGGTTGGTGAGATCATGGGAGATATGCAGCCAGTGGGATGACAGGCTGTGTGACAGCCATTCTAGAGACTGGCATAGTTATAGCGCCAGCTCATTTTAGTCGGGTTCACACTATAGAGAACCCGTGTATGTATTGGTTGAGTACCTTTCATATTGTGTGTACTCTTATTCTTGTATATGGTGTGTTGAGTGTTGAGTAGAGAAGAAGAAGATTTTCAGCCTCTCACCTTGTGTGTTCTCTATTAGGGTTTTGTGAGTGTGTGTGTGTGCTTGCAAGAGCTCAAGCTCTCTTCCCCCCTGCATCTTTTTATGGTATCAGAGCCTGGTTCGTGCTAAGGGCTGAGCTGCAAGCAAGAGAACCACATGAAGCAGTACGAGGGTAAGAGCTTCAACTACTCTTCCCTATTGTGTTGGTGACTACACCCTTGTCGGGAGCTCTACGGGAGGCACCGACAAACGGTCTCTGATTGAGGAGCTTTCTTCGTGGAAGTAAAGCTATAGGGCAACTATACAGTCCTATCGGACTACAATTTTCGGGCCGAAAACGCGTTTCGGGCGCGTCTGGACCTCCGTTTTTCAGAAAGCGGGCGATTTCGAGCACTGCAGGTAAGTCATCGATTCTCTGCAGAACTCTGTTTTAAGAACTGCAGGAAGACAGATTGACTGTGCAGACACTGTGGGTGCTGCAAAGAGGTCTACAGTTGCCATTGGGTGTATGTACGCATATTAAAGTCACTGGTTGTGACATTTGAGAGTACTACAGTACCACTGTGCAGAAAATACAGCAGTTTGTGCAGAAAAACTAGAGTGCAGTTTCTGGTAAAATTGTGTGTTTGGCAAGATGTCTAATGATGGCATAACACAGATTGTGGCTGAGAAGCTGGATAAGAATAACTTCCATGCTTGGAGGTTCAGGTTAACGAATTTCCTGATGGGAAAAGGCTATTGGGACTACATAGAAGGTGAGCATGAAGAGGCACCGGAGATACCGGAGATAAATCGGACTGCTGTGCAGATGTGAAAGAGTTTAAAGACTGGAACCAAGGAGCCAGGAAAGTAATGTATTGGCTTTCCATTAGTATACAGGACACCATGATTGGGCACATTCAGGATGCCAAGTCCCCCAAGGAGGCGTGGGACACCTTGGTAAAGCTTTATGAAACAAATACCAAGGCACGTAAGATACAGTTGAAGAATGAACTTCATACTGTGGAGAAAAAGAGCATGTCTGTGAATGACTATGTGTTGAAGATAAAGGGTATTGTGGAATCCCTTGCATCTATTGGTGTGTCAGTATAGATGATGATGACAAGGTGGAAGTCTGTCTACGTGGTCTCGGGCCACAATACAAGGCGTTTAAGATGTCTATTCAGACTCGGGAAAACATTCCCAACTTTACAGATTTGGTGTCTATGCTGATTATCGAAGAGAAGAACTTGGGTGAAGACCAACAGTCTTCACAAAGCAAAAACAGTTCAGAGCAACAGGCCTTCTACACGAGTTCAGGAAGAGGACGAGGTAGAGGAGGCCGTGGACGCGGTCAAGGAGGTGGCCGAACAGGTAATTAGAATTATGGCCAGCAGCAGCAACAACAACAGTCCCAGAATCAACAACAACAACAACACGCAGGTGGAAGAGGCAAATTCAGAGGCAGGGGGAGTCAAAGAGGCCGTGGAAATTGGCAAAGGCAATATAATGATGCACGTGAATGCTATTATTGTGGTAAGCCTGGACATGTACATTCAGAATGTTATAAGAAGCAGGCTGACATGCAAAATGGGAAAGTGCAGCAAAACAACTATGCATCCTCAAGCAGAAATAATGAGGATAATGAAAGGTTGTTTGTTATGCAGCATGTTGTGAATGCCATGTTTGAAAATGTTGATGCATCACAAAAAGATAATGTATGGTATGTGGATTCAGGCGCTTCGAACCACATGACGAGTCATGGGGAGTGGTTCAAGGAGATGAAAAACCCGGAAAGACCAGGTTTTGTGGAAACAGGGGATGACACTGCTCATCCAATTGCCCACATTGGAGATGTGTCATTGTCTATGCAGGATGGCAAAGTGAAGTACCTTGTAAATGTACTTCATGTACCGAACATAACAAAGAATCTGGTTTCAGTTGGCCAAATGATTGAGCAGGGTTTGCAGGTTCGGTTTAACCCTGATGGATGTTATGTTGAAGATTTTAAAGACAAGTGGTGCAGGTTGGTTGCAAAAGGCCACAGAGTGGGCAGAATGTTTACGTTGGATGTAGACATGCCTGAGATGAGTGCTGCGATGTTTGCAAATGGTTCAGGAATTGTTGCAGACACAGACATATGGCATAAAAGAATTGGACATGTGAATGTGCAGAGATTGAAGTTTATGCAGACAAAAGGAATTGTGACAGGGTTGCCAAAATTTAAAGTGGAAGGTATGCATAAAATCTGTGAAGCATGCCAATTTGGGAAGCAAACAAAGCATGTGTTTCCACGTAACAAATATGTGAGTAGAAATGCACTAGATGTTGTGCATTCAGATGTATGGGGTCCTACGAAGACCATATCTATGGGAGGCTGCAGGTATTATGTGACTTTCATTGATGACCACACAAGGAAAGTGTGGGTATATTTCATGAAGGAGAAGAGTGAGGTGTTCACTCACTTTCAGAATTTCAGAGTTTTGGTTGAAAAGCAAACAGGGAAATATGTAAAGTGCCTAAGGTCAGATGGAGGGGGAGAGTACTTCTCCAATGAGTTCTCTGAATTTTTGAAGAAGAATGGTATTCGGAGACAATATACATGCAGATACACTCCGCAGCAAAATGGAGTTGCTGAGCGGAAAAACAGGCACATTGCTGAGATTGCGCGAGCATTGATGGAAGAGAAGAATATGCCGCATTGCTATTGGGCTGAGGCTGTTTCTACAGCAGTATACATCATGAACAGGACTCCAACTGCAGCCATACATGATGTAACTTCAGAGGAGAGGTTTACTGGCAGAAAACCAGATTTGTCTCATCTGAAAGTCTTTGGATGCATTGCATATGTGCATGTGCCAGATGAGCTGAGAACTAAGCTGGATCCAAAAGCTGAAAAATGTGTGTTTATTGGATACTCCCTTGAGCAAAAGGGATACAGGTGTTATAACCCTGCTACACGTGAGTTGAGGGTAAGCAGGGATGTTGTCTTTGATGAGATGAGCAGCTGGTATGCTGCTAAAAAAGAAGCTGTTGGGGCTGATGTAAGTGGAAGTGTGGTTGCACAGAATGCAGGTCAGCAATCACAGTCTTTGAGTGGACCAGGAGAGTCCTCATCTAGTGGGTCTATTGATAGACCATGGAGTGGCAGGCTACGTCATAATACCAGCCCTGCAAATGTGATTAGTACATCACGTAAAGGAAAAGAGAAAGTGGTTGAGCCCCTTGGTATGCCTGACATCTCTGCAGGGCATTCTCATGTTGATGGAGAGTCTAGTGGCTCAGATATGAGCCTTGATGAGGAGCTTGGGATCCCAGCTATGAGAACACCTGGTGTAAAGAAGGCTATGGAAGCCATGAATGAAAAGCTGTGAAGATCAGGGAGAGTGAAGAACCCTGTGCAGAGATTTACATATGATGGTTATGTGGCACATCACTATGCATATATGGCAAAGGTTGTGCAGGTTGTAGAGCCCACATGCATTGATGAGGCTGTTGGAAATGTGTGTTGGGAGAAAGCTATGGATGAGGAGATGGATGCACTATATGGAAATGAAACTTGGGACTTAGTGCAATTGCCTGAAGGCAAGAAAGCCATTGGATGCAAGTGGGTGTACAAAGTTAAACATAACAGTGATGGAAGCATAAACAGGTACAAGGCTAGATTGGTAGCCAAAGGATATGCGCAGACATATGGGATTGATTATGAGGAAACTTTCAGCCCAGTTGCCAAGATGGCAACGGTGAGAGTTGTGATAGCAGTGGCTGCGTCAAAGCAATGGTCTTTACATCAGATGGATGTAAAGAATGCATTCTTGCATGGGGATTTGCAAGAAGAGGTGTATATGTTGCAGCCACCTGGCTATGAGGATGTGGGTCACCCCGAGTATGTTTGCAGGTTGAAGAAAGCCTTGTATGGCTTAAAGCAAGCACCAAGAGCATGGTCTGACAAGATTTCTGAATATCTTGTCACTATTGGCTTTCATGTAGCCAATGCAGATTTCTCGCTGTACGTGAGACATGGTGATAGAGGAGTTGTGCTTGTTGTCATCTATGTAGATGACTTGATCATTACGGGGGACCATGATGCAGAGATCCTTGATGTAAAGATCCTGCTTAGACAGAAGTTCGAGATGAAGGATCTGGGGGAGCTCAGATATTTCTTGGGCATTGAGGTGATTAGGTCACCACATGGTATTGGATTACTGCAGAGACAGTATGGCTTGGACATGTTGTCCAAGTATGGTATGACAGGCTGTAAGCCTATTTCTGTGCCATTGGATCAGAATGGCAAGTTGAGTGCAGATTCAGGAGAGATCTTGGAGGATCCTACTATGTACAGATGCATAGTAGGAAGTTTGATCTACATGACGATCACCAGACCAGATTTGAGCTATGCTGTTGGGTTGGTGAGTCAGTTTATGCAGGTTCCACGGAAACCGCATTTGGATGCAGTGAGACGCATACTGAGGTATGTGAAGTCTACTTTGCATTGTGGACTATTCTATGAGACTGGGACAGAGATATGTGTACATGGGTACACAGATGCTAATTGGGCTGGTAGTATCTCAGATAGAAGATCTACCAGTGGATTCATGTTTTCTTTGGGGAGTGCTGCTGTGACTTGGAGCAGCAAGAAGCAGCCTACGGTTGCTCTATCGAGTACAGAGGCCGAGTACAGAGCTGCTATGGCAGCATGTGAGGTAGCTTGGTTGAGAAAGCTACTTGCAGATTTGGGTCTATCAGTGGATAGACAAGTTGTTATTTTCTGTGACAACATTAGCAGTATACAGTTGGCCAGGAACCCAGTCTTTCATGCTCGTACGAAGCACATAGAGGTCCACTACCACTTCGTCAGAGAGAAGGTCTTGGCAGGAGATCTTGACCTTGTTTATGTCAGCATAGAGGATCAGGTAGCTGACATCTTCACCAAAGCATTGGGTACAGAGAAGCTCCGCAGATTTAGGGCTTCGCTTGGTGTACATGAGATGGAGTTGAGCTCGAGGGGGAGTGTTGAGATATCGAGCTTATCTAGTGAGGCAGTGGCCACTGATGACCCGCCTGGGGGATAGGCCCCACACTTACACCACTGGCATGGTTGGTGAGATCATGGGAGATATGCGGCCAGTGGGATGACATGCTGTGTGACAGCCATTCTAGAGACTGGCATAGTTATAGCGCCAGCTCATTTTAGTCGGGTTCACACTATAGAGAACCCGTGTATGTATTGGTTGAGTACCTTTCATATTGTGTGTACTCTTATTCTTGTATATGGTGTGTTGAGTGTTGAGTAGAGAAGAAGAAGATTTTCAGCCTCTCACCTTGTGTGTTCTCTATTAGGGTTTTGTGAGTGTGTGTGTGTGCTTGCAAGAGCTCAAGCTCTCTTCCCCCCTGCATCTTTTCAAAAAGTGGTTCCAAGGATCTTTATCTTCAAATCCTTCAGTAGACCAATGGGTCTAATAGCTGTGGCTCCATCAGCAAGTTTGATATGCAATGTGGTGTCATCGATGGCCAGTGCTCCCCATTGTTCCCAACATTGTTTTGTAACAATGCTTACTCTTGCTTCCCCATCCAGGATTGTTGTGACCTAGAGGCCATCAATGGTTATCGACAAATCTGCATTCAATTCATAAACAATGCTTACTTCTGCTCTCCCATCGAGGATTGTTGTGACCTGGAGACCATCGAAGGTTATTGGCAAAGCTGCATTCAATTCGTAATAACAATGCTCACTCTTGCTCCCCCATCCAGGATTATTGTAACCTTGTTGGAGGCCATCAAAGGTTATCAGCAAAGCTGCATTCAATTAGTCTCCTTTGAAATACTATCCAAGCTTATTTAGTCTGACTCTGGGGGTGCTAGTTATTTTGTGGGGTATAACGAGTTCATCTTCCTCTAACTCATTAGAGTTGTCTGGTTCCATGGATTCTTGTATACCTACCCCCTAGGTGTCCTTCCATCCAGTCCTTCATATCTTTACATAAATTTGGGCTACCTTGAAGCAAGGTGACAATAGGGATTTGGATCTGAGATCAAAGGAAAGGAAGAGAGACCAGCAATGTCTTTAGGGGTAGAGGCAGTTCCGTGAGTGTGAGATCCTTATCCCCTCTGCGCATCGAACTCTCGAGTGCTGGCAGCGGAAGTAGCAACCTTGCGTGCAGGACAGAGCTTCCCACTTGGTAAAATTTTCTTTCATACACAGAGTATTTACTTAATTCATTTACCCATATTCATGGGATTTAAACAAGGATTAAAGAGAACTCTTATTTTGATATAAAAATTCTGTATGTATCTATTTATGCATAAAAATCCATTTTGATGAAAGTAACACTTTTATAATTAAAAAAATATTCTTTTATGCATTTATTTATGCATAAAAATCCATAGTTACAAATTACCTTTGTAAAATATGTCATGCCTTTTTGTGGTTGAATTATTTTGCTCTTGTTACTTTTGGTTTGTTGTCGAAAGTTGTCCCATTTTTTGGGTGATAAATGCTCTTAGGGGTTTGATTCTATAATAGAAAACTAAGTGAATTAAATAATAGTTATCAAAATTTTAATTGTAATTAAATAGAAAACTAAGTGAATTAAATAATAGTTATTAAAATTTTAATTATAATTAAATTATACTTAGCAAGGCCAAACTTTAATTGGAAATTTAATCAAATAAAATTACTTTTTAAAGTTACGAGTGATTAGATCCAACACGCACACATAAATACACACATACACACACACAAATACACACATGCACGCACGCACGCACACATACACACACACGTGTACACACATGCACACACCTTCCTAAGGGGTGGGGGTGCACACACACACACACACACACACATAAGTACTACCCTAGGGGCAAGGGCACACACACACACACACACACACAAATACACATATGCATCACATAGTACTTGAGGGGTGGGGGTGCACACACACCCACACTAATACACACGTACACATGCATACACATGAACACATCACACACACACAAATACACATATGCATCACATAGTACTTGAGGGGTGTAGACACACGTGCGCATATATATACACACACAAACACACACACACACACACACACACACACACAAGCACTACCCTAAGGGTAGGGGCACACACACACACACACAAATACACACATGCACACACAGTACCCCAGGGACGAGGATGCACACACACACACGTGTACACAAACACTAGTATACACACACACACACACACACTAATATATACACACACACACACAAATATAGACATGCACACAAACACATAGATACACACACACGCACACACATGTACACACACATTATCCTAGGGGCAAGGGGGGTGCACACACACAAATAGGCACACGCACACACTACCTGAGGAGGAAGAGGGTTTTTTTTTTTGGGGGGGGTGGGGGGGGTCTAGGAGGGAGGATCTAGGGCAAGGTTGGGAAGAGAGTGGGGAAGGGGAAGGCACATACAAACACACACACACACACACATATATATATATATATATTGTGTGTGTTTATGTATGTATTTATATTATATGTATGTAAATACACACTTGCAATTATACATGTACACACATATTCACACGTACATTCACAAACACGCTTGAGTGTATGTGTATGCAAACATATTTTTTTGAGAAACATACCCTCACACGTCCATGCACAGACGTGAGCGCAAGAGCCATTGCACAGCATGGAACTCGGGACCTTAGACAACAGTCACAACACTCAACATCATCGAGTAGTCGCATATTTCGTGAGTATCTTACTGTCTTCGTTTTGAGAGTGCAGGGCTATGCATTTACATGGCTTGCTTGCTCTTAGTCCTCACATCATGTTGCACCTCTTAATTGCTCACCCAGCATAAAGCATTGCTGAGTTAATCCCTGCAGCTCACTACCGCTTACGCCCCATGTGCAGGATGTGGACTGCTTCTACGCCCAGGCTGAAGTGTTGAGACGCCCTCATCTCCAAGGTCGGCCTGTGGGTGTTACTCAGGTTTTTGTCCACACAGCACATTGTAATCTGCATGCTCATATGAATTTGTGCGTGCGTGTGCGTGTGCATGTGTGTGTGCGTGTGCGTGTGCGTGTGCGTGTGCATATTACATACATACATACATATATGTAGATAGATAATTGATTCTATCCACGTAGATAGCATCAATTATCTCAATTGTCAACTATGATAGGAGGGCCAGGCTCTGTTGTAGTTGCGCTGCCATGGCAACCCAAGTCATCAAATTGCCATTTATCCCAATAAGCATAAAAGGCTAACCCTAAAATTGTGAGATGTGGAAATCGAGCATTTCTTGGATCATGTCCAAGGATCCAATGAGGTCATCAGCTACACTCCATGTGGATGGCATGTGAAAGCTTGAGGATACAGGCCATTTGTTATTCTTAATGCTTGAAGACACCATGTGATGTACCCATCTCCAAAAGGTACCTCTTGTCACAAATCCCTAATTTCCCGGGCTTAAGAATAGATCCTCTGCACGTACATGGCAATGGATGGGTCACCATTTGACATATGTGCGTGGCATGCCAGGTGTTATGTTGACATGTACTATGGATGGATCCTGGGGAGCCCATTGACATGGTAGGACGTATTTCCAGGCGTCAGTAGTAGTGCTTTCAATTTGAGCTTATCAAGAAAAGAAGCCCTATCTACTAATGATGCTTGGTTTTGAAGGCTTGGGCAATTTTTTGTGCAAAAGCCTATGATGTTGAGATGATGGGGATGCCTTGATGGACAAGTGTGTTGCATCACTTGTTTGCCTAAGGGGACATTTGATGCGTTTTGTAGGTGGTAAGTATTTAGTTTAAAACCTTAGTTCATATTGAATGGTTGTCGGTTCGCATAACACTAAATTTTTGGATGGACAAAGTTTTGTCTAGACGGAACCCAAATGTCCACCCTCCCTGAACAAAACTCGAAAGCCCCAAAATTTGGGCTTTGGACGTAGGAAATTCTCTTTACTCTCTCTAGAATTTTTTCCGTATTTCTCTTTTTTTGATTTTGAGAGTTTTTGCTCATATTCTTTTTTTGGTCTAGAAACGGGCGACTACATGAAGGAGTCCAAATAATGTCCAGTGCCCAGTCTCTGGCCCCGCCACGTGTATTAAATAAGTCTTGCTCAATGTGTACTCACTTATAAGTTGTCCGGTCACTTATAAGTGGTCACTTATAAGTGAGTGTGAATCTGCATCCATAATTATTAACATGCGAACTCATAAAGCTGTAAATTGAGTTTTTGGGAATACTTACCACTTGCAAAACACATGTAGAATCCCTCCCTGTCAGTCCCAAACAGGTGTGCACATACATGTCCCCACAGGGTGCCCAGGCGTTCCCGGCCCCATGGACAACACAGGCAGAAATCTCAGGCATTGTCCAGGCAAACAAGACAAGTCATCCAAAGATAAAAGCAAAGTCATGCACACACGAGTGCAATTATATTGGAAGAAACACCCATCTGCTCAGTTGTATCCGATAAAATGTCCTGGACTCATGATCCTTCCGGAACCTTCCCAGAACATAAATACACAAGATCTCCAAGATAGCTAGTCCCAGAGACTTTCATCATGTTAGGCTCCATGGCCATACATGTACACCATGTCAGGCCCCACAAGCCACACATGTACTATCATGTCAGGCTACACCAGCCATACATGTACTGTCATGTCAGGCTCCATATGCCACACAGACACACCATGTCAGGCTACACCAGCCATACATGTATGTCATGTCAGTCTCCACATGCCACACATGAACAGTAGAAAAATAGAAGCTGGAAGGAATTTTGTGACAAAGTATGTACCAGTATAAGCGTTCTTTTAAAGGGCTGAATGATGCTGGTCAGCTGTTCGATTCAGGCCATGGGCTGGCTGATTAACGAAAGCCCAAATACGTAACCTTATAATAACACGTGATTGTCTACACGAGAGCACCCATGGCTGGCATTATTAATTTAGATTTCCTGTCCACATGAGAGCGCCCATGGATGGCCTTATTAATTTAGATTTCTTGTCACTACCCATAACCCGCCTAGTTGCGTTCTGCTTGACACAACCCACTTCCTTTGACTGATATGCCACAAGGTAGAGGGTCGGGCGTAGATAGGTGGAAGTATCTAGAATTGCTTAGTTTTTTCTTTTGGTGTGCTCCTTGCCTACCGAGCGATTCTCTGGAATACCCTAATTTGCAATTTGTTGTAGAAAAACACTTGCCTTTACTCCTATTTTGAAGTGGAGTGGTGATATCTTGGACTTGATGCTACCTTGGATGCTCTTGTGATGCTCTGCTGACCTGTACCCCGAACTGAGAAGCAAACGAGGAATGAGGGAAGAGGAGGGGCCTTTATATAGGGTTGTTTCTGCTCCCTATTGATGGTCAGCTTGCTCGACCAGTCCATGACCTGTTGCCTGATATGCCCGGCCTGTCAAGACAGTTCACGTGCTTTCCTGATGGGTTGTGTTGCATGACTTGGGCATTCTACCTCTTGACTGGTCTATGATTTCTGGTGCCCGATACTCGGCCTAATATGTTCGCCATACATTTGTATACACATCAACTTCTAGTTTTTTTTCATGCAAGGAACAAACTGTCAGGGTGGATTGTGTGAAAGTCTATGCAGCGGAGATGAAGACAAAATCTGAGAACACAAGAGCAAGTGCACTGCAGAAAATTACAGCAATAGAGAAGGAGAGAGAGAGAGGCGTGTAAATCTACTATATATACACAAGAAAATCCTGAATACTGAATACAACAAGTGGGGGAGCAAGGGGCCATTTTATATGGCCCCACATGAGCAGTCGGCCTGCTCAAAAGACAGCCGACAGGACCAAAATGTCCACGACCAGCACATGTCCCTAGTCGGCCAGCTTCTCAGAGTCGGCTAGCACACAGGACAAGTCGGGGACCAGTAGGGGCAGTCGGCCAGCATCCAGGACACCCTAACCAGCAATCGGCCAGTGTCTGGATCAGCCAGGAGCCACGGAACATCCTACCACACTTGGTAAAAATAGGGAAAAAATATGGAGAGGGGGGAAAAATGAGAAAACACCTAAATGGGGCGGGCACACCCACAACAGAGGCCATGGTGTAAATATACAGACAGGAGATGACTGCAAACAAAAGCATGTCTCTTTGAACATCTATGAAGCACAAAAATGAGGATATGTAGAGACAAGGAAGAGAGAGAAAGAGTGAAATACTCCTGAACTTATTGCTTATGTCGTGTGCTTTCATAGATCTAGGACTGAGGAACAGACCAAGGAATCCTTTTGCAACCCTCTCCCAAGTAGTCAAGTAGAAAAAACTTGGACTGGTCTGCATATATGATGACTGCTGCTCTTTGAGATGTTTCTGAAGGCTGGAACCAATGCTTTTTAGATATAACCTTGGACTGATCTGCGTATATGATGACTGCTCTTTGAGATGTTTCTGAAGGCTGGAACCTTGTTATATCTAAAAAGCATTGGTTCCAGCCTTCAGAAACATCTCAGAGAGCAGTCATCATTCACGCAGATCAGTCCAAGGTTTTTCTACTTGACTACTTGGGAGAGGGTTGCAAAAGGTTTCCTTGGTCTGTTCCTCAGTCCTAGATCTATGAAAGCACACGACATAAGCAATAAGTTCAGGAGTATTTCACTCTTTCTCTCTCTTCCTTGTCTCTACATAGCCGCTTCATAGATGTTCAAAGAGACATGCTTTCTCACAATGCACCCTGACTGTTTGTTCCTTGCATGAAAAAAAAACTTTGATAGAAAGAATCTTGCATGAGTGTAAATGCTATCAACTAACCTTGAATTGCTCGTTTTTCATGCAGAAATTTTTGGTTGTCACATGCAATTATGTGGCCCGCCAACTTGGTGTGCCAAAGATGGCATCAATTCAAGAGGCAAAACAACGGTACGTCAATGTGGCATTATTTGCTCTATAATTGTCGAATTGTGATTTCTCCCAACCTGTCACATGCTAATACGGAACCTTGTTGATTATGCACCTAATGTTGATTAAGGTGCAAAGATTCACCTAATCTATTGAATGCATTAATTGCATGAATAATCGTGAATATTTACAATCATGATTCAGATCTGGACGATGTACGCTAGCTTACCTACAAATGCAAAGGACCGACTCTACTTCCTGCTCTAGTGTTACAATTTTCTGTCTTTAGGCTGAATCTATTACTTTCTTGACTCTCTCTCTCTCTCTCTCTCTCTCCACTACACAGAGATAGATTTGTGAGGTTCTCCACCGACATGTCACGCTCCCATCACAGAGGCTTGACATTCTCTCCACCATCAGATCTGTTCTAGCTGAGGTGGGTATCGTCATTAGCTGATCACAACATATCTCACTCTACACAGGATCATCTGCTGATCACATGTACTGTCGGATGTTTTCATTTTACTTTTTCTTTTAGTTTTCCATGGCTCAGTATATCCATGGCACCATTGTATCACTTTTGGTCTCATAGGCCCTCGGGGTCTTCTGTAGACGTTAATATAACTTTCTCTCTCTCTCTCTCTCTCTCTCGTGAGGCGCCCCCAACCCAGAGCACCGAGGATCTCCACCACACAAAGACAGATCCATGAGATTTTCTGACGACATGACATGCCCTCACCATAGCCATATCTGCCATCAGGAGTCTTTTTTTTTTCTGGAAACAAGGTCCTTATATTAGTTAACAGAAAAATAGCCTCAAGAGGCTAGATACAAACTCGCCTCCATATATGGAGTGAGGATCAAAGAACAAAAAAGAGGGGGAAGGATGCACTTCTCCTCCGGCTGGCCGCTCTATGAGGAGAAGGCTATCTCATACAAGGGGTGGGGGAGGGAATTCCCATCAAGAGTCATGTTTCAGTTTTCACTTTTCATGTCCTTTTTTTAAAGTTTTTCCTGTTAGAAGTCATCTCTTGTCTTTATGTGGACACCAGGGCCTTTGTTGTGGGTGTGCCCCCCCATTGTAGGTGTTTTCTCATTTTTCCTCACTCCCCGTATTTTTCCCCGCTTTTTTTCCATTTTTCTGTGGTTTGGGTGGCAACCTAGAGGTGGCAGGATGTCTTAGCATGTGGCCGACTGCAGCTGTATGCGTTTACTGATGCTGGCCGACTGTGTGGACACCTTCTTGGTGCTGGCCGTTGTACACAGTACTGGCCAATTGGTTTATTACTAGTCGTCGTGGACAAGCTCTTGTTAGCTGCCCTACAGCAGGCCGACTGCTGTATGGGGGCCATATAAAATGGCCCCACAGTCCTTGCCACATCTTGTATCGTATTCGGGATCTTCTTTGTGTATATAGAGCAGAGTTACACGCCTCTCTCTCTCTCTCTCTCTCTCTCTCTCTCTCTCGTGTTGTTTTTCTGCATTGCGTTTGCTCGTGTTCCCAGATTTGGTCATCATCTGTGCTGCGTATTCTGACATGGTATCAAAGCCCGGGCATGTGTGGTCCTGGGCGACCCCCTCGCGCCTCGGTGGCCTGCGGAGCTCGAATCGAGGGAGGGTGTTGGAAGGTTGGCGTTTTCGAGCTTGTGATCTATGGCTAGAGCGTGCCTTGGATTAGCCCATAAGTGGAAGCATGGGAAGTTGAAGCGCCATATATAGGGTGTGGTGGCACCTTGTCATAGTCATCTCCTCCGGCTGGTGTTTTGGGAGGCAGCTCACTGGGAGATGGGAGCCCGGTGGAGGGATGCTGCAGTGCCCGTTGGGGGTGTTCGTGGAGCTCAATGGTGATGCGTCTCCTACGTGCGTTAGTCTTCCGTTGCGCATTTTGACATGGTATCAAAGCCCAGGCGTGTGTGCACTGTGGTCCTAGGCGACCCCCTCGCGCCTCAGAGATGCGAGCCCGGTGGAGGGATGCTGCAGCGCCCGTTGCGGGTGTTCGTGGAGCTCGATGGTGATGCGTCTCCTACGTGCGTTAGTCTTCCGCTGCGCATTTTGACATGGTATCAGAGCCCGGGCGCGTGTGGTCCGGGGCGGCTCAGGCGTGTGTGGTCCTGGGTGACCCCCTCGCGCCTCGGTGGCTTGCGGAGCTCGAATCGAGGGAGGGTGTTGGAAGGTTGGCGATTTCGAGCTTGTGATCTATGGCTAGAGCGTGCCTTGGATTATCCCATAAGTGGAAGCATGGGAAGTTGAAGCGCCATATATAGGGTATGGTGGCACCTTGTCATAGTCATCTTCTTCGGCCGGTGTTTTGGGAGGCAGCTCACTGGGAGATGGGAGCCCGGTGGAGGGATGCTGCAGTGCCTGTTGGGGGTGTTTGTGGAGCTCGATGGTGATGCGTCTCCTACGTGCGTTAGTCTTCCGCTGCGCATTCTGACACATGGCACAGCATATCCATGGTATCATTGTACCTCATAGGCCCTTCGGGTCTTTTGTATATATCTTTCTTTCTTTGAGCCAAACGCCAATGCCCCCAACCCGCAGCATTAGGACCCACCACCACACAGATAGATCCGGGAGGTTCTCCGCCGACATGACATGCTCCCATTTCAGAGGCCTGACCCTCTTTCTGTCCTGCGGTTGGTATTGGAGGAGGGATCATAGGAGAATCATATGCTATCTGGATGTATACACACATTGGTGTTTTCCCCTTTTTTTTTTTCATTTTCTTTTCAGTTCTTCCATGGCTCAGTATATCCATGGTACCATTGTATTACTTATGGTCTCTTGGGGTCTTCCGTAGACGTTAATATAACTTTATTTTTTCTTTCCTTCTTTCTCGGCTACTCAAAAAAGTCCTCATAGAAGATATTTTGAATGGGGCGTGATGGGCTTTATTTATAGGTAAGTTTCTTGTCCAAATACCTCTAGTTGGCTAGCCTTTTGTAAGCGCAAAGATAATTTCATAAAAGTGACTTAACACGTACTTGGCTAAAAATCATCTTGCTTTACCTCCACTTCGATTATCCATTTTCGCTTGTTTTCTTTTAATTGTTTATCGGGTTTTGAAGTGGTTCTCTGTGATGAAAGACATAACATCTGTGATGAAAGACATAACAGCCCAATCATCACAAAGCTTGTTGTCATTTGGTCACTATAACATGTGGCTCAATATGATTGTGCAAGAGAGGAAATATTTTTCAATCCAAAAATGCCGAGTTTGTGGATACACGTAGAACATAGAAACGAAAAAATCCACTTCTTGCCTATCTTCCGTCCCTTTTGTAGCCCATTGCTCATTCTTGCACCGCTTTACTTCCCTTCGGTTCCTCCTTGCTTCCCCCTAGGCTCACTTTTTTTTTTTTTTGATTTTCTTTTTCAAACTTTGCTCTTGTGCATCGATTTTTTTTGTCCCCTTTGGGCCTTTGCTCTTTTCTTCAATTTTTTTTTTTTTTTTTTTTGGGGGGTTTTTTTTCCCTCCTCTTCTTCGTCGAACCTCCATCTCTTATCTCCCATTTCACAGAATGCCTCGCTAAGATCGTTGTGATTCTACGTGTGCTATATGGAAAGACACCATTCGAAATCATACATATGGTACATCCAATAGGTCCCTTGAGTGTTGACATTACAGGCCCACATGACCACGAGAGCAGGGAGGCCTTGACCTCATAGATCCTGTAGTCGAGAGCAGAGCCCCACTCAACAAGCTCGTAGTCCGCGGTGTCCAGCTTGGGGTAGAACCATGGAAGGACTTTCTCTTTAGTCGCAGATCCCAACCTGGGGTGGGCCCCTAGACTTTAGATGTGCGATGGTTCTTCTCTATGTGACCCCCCCCCCTCCCTCCTTGTGAGAGTTCAGTACCTCCTTTACCTCTTCCGCACTTGGTGTGCCGTCTGCCTAGCTCTGATTCAGTCTCTCCTGTCGAGTGAGGAAGTCACAATGACATTGTCTTTGGGATTGCTCGAACGTCCAGAAAGTTTGGTGGCACATTCTCTAATTCCTCATCTCTGACCTCGACATTGCTCACACTGTCATTTGGGGAGCAGTAGCCTAGCAGGCCGAGGCCGTGTCACGATTGTGACTAACTCTCTTAATCTCTCCCTAATTACTCCTTAATCTCTCATTAAATGTAAAGACACCTGTGAAGTATCACACCCTTGCACATGGGTCACTATCAAAGGACATAACCATTGATTCAAGAGCCACACCCCTTCACAGGGATGTGCCTCTTCAATTGTACCTTTTCGGCCTCTATTTAAGAAAGGCCCCTGTATCACTCAGTCTTTAACTGCAGCATTTGTCTTATGTTCATTAATCAAGTCTTAATCATGTTAATTAAGCTATAAAAGCTTTATAGTGGTATCAGAGCAAACTTTTTCCGCCCTGTGACATGCCCAAACCCTAACCCTAACCCTAAAATTAGTCCTAACCCTAACCCTAACCCTAAAATCAGTCAGCCCAAACCCTAAAATTGGGTGTAGCATGTATTGAATGGAAGAGTAGGAGAGAATGCCCCATCAAATTCAGCCCCAAACTCCCAATTTTCGCTGATTAATGTCGGCCAGTCATATGCAAAAAACTCTTGAATAGAGGCAAGATAGCATGCAACCCCTCAATACGGAAGCTTACCTCTTCAGCCGGCACCCTTTCATGGACAGGCACCCCTCCATTGAATAGCCGCATCCCTTTGTGGATTTTCCCCAGCCGGCTACCCGTTGAGAAGCACACAACGATTTGCTGTTTTTTTAAATTAAAAAAACAAAAAAACATAACATAACCACACCCAAAGGTTATGGGTCTAAGGTTTTAAGTTGCCACGTATACAAGCAAGTTAAAAAAAAACATAAAAAACCAACTATACGGGCTCCTCACGAACCGGTGCCAACTGGTTGTGCAGTTTTCAGTGTGTGCCACCCTGCACTCGGTTTTCAGCGTGCGCCAGCCTGTAGCCGCCTCCTTTTCTTGATGGCTTCAGCCTGCCTCAGCCCCTTCATCGTGTGCTTCCTGCTGTCCACTCCCTTCGCTTGGACCAACCGCTTCTTGTTGAAGACTTTCGTATGATTGCCGGCCACCATCTCCTTGGTGCTTCTCCTACAACAACAACATTATTTATGGCAATCTTTTTCAGTGATTTTTCCATTTTCTTGGGCATTAAAATCTCACATAATGTGGCACATTAGAATATCGGAAACCCGTCACTTCATTCTTTTGCATGCTCTCCACTCATTAGGGACCAATATCACTTTTTATGGGTTTAAGAGCATCTCCCAGATCACGTGGACTCGCATTACCCTGTTCTCCGACGGCTTATGGCAGAGGAAACCTATGAATTCAGTTATTTACAGGATACACCCTCATAGTCCATAGTGCCCCCTCCTACCCGTGTTTCTCCACTGGTCTCTGCCCCTGTTCCAGTGAGTGTGCCCCCCTCTTTATAGCCCACTCATTACCGTGTTCAGATAGCCACACCGACTTCTCACCATCCTTGGCTTCACAGATCCAGCAGCTCAACATGGATCGCCACTCCCACACGAGTTTCGTACCTGTCACCAACCTGGACATTTCCTAGTATGAAAGGGGTCTGGTGGACTCCAAGATGTCTAAATATTTGAAAAGTACAATCTTTGGGAATGGGGGATTATCCTAGAATACAAAGGATCACTCTCCTAAAATTTAGGAGAGTTGCTATTTTTGGCCCGACTTCGATGGAAATTCTGTTCGCGTTATTACATCTGGAATTGAGCAGATACCAAGAGTTGGCAAAGTGCCTTATGACAGAATGTCTACAAGTTGGGATATTTTTAGAGATAAAGTTTATGGAAGGACCCATCTCTTAGATTGGGACATGTGGCAAGAAAGTGGACCAAAGTGAGACAAGTGGCCTGACACTTGTTAGAAAGTGGATCAAAGTGAGACAAGTGGCCTCACACTTGTCACTTCAGCTATTGTGTGGCTCTCCACTTGTCATTGTAGCCTTCTCTTGCCATTTTAGCTCATGGGAGGCCCAAATCTATAAATTGGAGCCCTCTCTCTTCATTAAGAGAGACTCTCTTGCTGCACGCTAGCCTCTACCACCGTTATAGGCTGCCCTAATGATGGCTACTCTCTTTCTCTCTCTCTCTTGAAGGCTGCCCATGAAGAATACCGGTTGTTGGGGATTGTTTTGGAGGCTTCCTTCACGAAGAAATATTGAAGGCAAGGATATTTAATCATTTATTATGATTTCTAGCCATTGTACTTGTTGTACCAGCCTTTGTACCTACTGTACCAGCCATTGTATTGGCTGTACCAATCTTTGTACTTGTTGTACTTGTACCACCCATTGTACTAGCTGTACTAGCTTCTGTACTTACTGTACCAGCCACTGTACCTGCTGTACTAGTCACTGTACATGCTATACCAGCATTTGTACTTGCGGTAGCGTTGTACAATCCTTCAATAGAAATCATAATATTTCTGATCATCATTTTCCAAAATTTCGAGTTCATTGTATTACAATAATATCCTCTGGACTCTCTGTTGTTGAAGACTTGCTGGCCAACCAACAAGATCTAGTATCAAAATTTGGTTCCCAAAAATCTTTCCTTTTAGTCCATCCAAAATCTTCCTCGACGTACGTATGGGTGTCCTAGCAGTCGCGAGCCCGTGCATCGCCTGGTCAGAACCCTCTAGGATCCTCGTTAGGTGTCCTAGCACTTCACTTACAAGCTCTATTGCATGAAGACCTGTGGTTTTTGGGGAAGAATCAGTACCCACACGGAGATATATGGATTATACTGTTGGCTCGGCATTACTACAGCCTATGTTCCGGCTTGGTTGCCTCGTGTTGGGCTGTGTTATGGAATTTGTATATGGATAATCCGGCATCTCCCGTGGGGAGAGTAAGGTCCTCAAAGCTTGTACATGATATTATTCTCCTTAAGTAATAAAATACTCCAAGGGGGGAGTCGGCCCATTCCGGCCTCTATGCGGTGTCACACGTGCAAGCTCCATTTTTAGCATTTGTGGATGTTTTGTCTAGCTTTTAAATGTTTTAATATGGATTGATGGCATCAACAAGTGTGTCAAAGACCCTAGTCCCCCGGGCGCCGCGAGTTTCATTGGTATCAAAGCATAGGCTTTCTTGGAAGCGGAGGCTTCCTTCTATCAATAAGGAAGAGAAAAGATCTCAAGTGGGGACCACACTTACCATCATTGCTATTAAGCATGGCCAGCGATTTCAGAGCTTATGAAGCAAGAGCATGAGCAGTAGACAGCTTGTTGATCTAAGGATATACGAATTCACAAAATTTTATCTTGGAAGTGTGGAGTTGGCTTTATGTGCACACGTTTAGAACTCTTTCCATATGGATATTGTGGATTATATTATCAAGCTTACAGGCAAGCTATATGGAGATATATCTCAGGATACCTTAAGGATATGGTGACGAGATATTTCTTTTGGCTTCATGACCAACCTGGCAAAGAAAAGCTAAGTATACTTTGAGTTTGCAAAGTTGGTGCTTTTGCTATTTACTATGAAGCGTTTTTGATGTTCACTAACCCTTGTATAGCCATGCAAGAAGAAAGGTGGTGTTGTTTGCCTTGAGATGGTTTCAGGGAAACATTGTTTATGGCTCCCTTTATTGGGATGGATTATATCTATGGAGATTTCTTTCTTGGACGAGATTTATATGATATTGAGCTTAACAAGCAATTTCTATGGACGAATCTGTCCCAGTTTATAGAGAAGAAATATTTGGATCTCTCATGGATATGATGCTTTTATGGATAAAAGTCCACCTCTACTCCTGTCACATGCACTCTGCACTTAGTGCATGGTGACAAGATGGCTCATCATCAGAAGTGCAACAGTTGTACAGTTTTAGAACCCAATAGGATGATAATTGTCATACGCTGTGACCCCATTGTACATCCTCAGTCCAGGATAAGTCATGCACGAGCTACGTAGGTCATTCCTTAGCCTTAGCGGGTCAGTCAGTCAGTCAAGTCCCTTAACCCACTTGGAGAGAATCATTTATGCATGTAGAGTCAGTAGAAGCCTTAGGGTTTGCATCAGAAAGCACTCTGCATCCTGCATAATATGCATTCATATGCCTGTGCATCATCTAGAACATCCCAGAAGCCTTAGGGAATTTACTAGGATTTATCTAGTATTTTTCCCATATTTTATAGTATTTATTTAGCATTATTTGCATTATTTGTCATTTATAAATATAAACTTTATTAAATGACCAGCCAACTTGACCAACCTCCAGTTAGTATAAATAGGCTTGCATAGGGCTTAGTTTTTCATTCAGTCTTCAGTGTGCTAAGAGCTTTCCTCCTCAGCCCTAGGAGTTTCCCTTGCCTTCAGCACTAGACTAGTCTCATCCAGCCCTTGGAGAGTTTGAGGTTGCTTCAGCCAGCCTTTTTCATCCAACACCTGCAGTTCAGCAGTCCCTAAAGCCCTAGGCGCCTGCCATCAGCATCAGTTCAGTCCCTGATTCATCATACAGCCTGCATTTTCTGCATGTGAACCAGCCGTACAGTCACCTGCGTTTCTGTCCAGCAGCAGCAGTACACTTATGCGTTTTTGTCCAGCAGCAGAACAGCCTGCGTTTCTGTCTAGTAGCATTTACTACCTGCGTTTCAGTCCAGCAGCATCCCTACAGGTCTGTGTTTCAGTCTACATCAGTTCTCAGCCATGAATCATGAGTTTACATTAGTATCCAGCCTTCTGTGTATCATCCATACATGCAACAGTCATCTGGTGAAGGTAACACAGCATTCATAAGCATTTACAGCATTCTAACATAGCGTAGAACAGTCCACCATCTTCTTTTCTCAGCCTCAGGTGTGCAGCCCTTCCTCATGCCCTTGGGAAGAGTGCATAGGCTTGAGATCAGTTCATCGAGGTGTTTCTACAGCCGTGTACAGTTCAGCCAAGCTTCGATTCTCCGAGATCTTTCGTTTGGCTTATCTACAGTCCACAGTCATTCTCTCTAAAGAAATAAAGCAAATACTATCTCGTTATCGGGATAGGGGGCCCTTCAGTGGGTAATTCGGAACCCAATCTGGTGTACAGTTCTCATATCTCTCTCTCATATCTCTTTAAAGTTTGAAGTATTAAAGTGGATTGCTAAACTCACGAAACTCAGGATACAGAAGATGGTGTGAGCATTTGTGTGACAAGATCTTCCAATACAAAGACTTCCGCTGCATATCACATTGGTATCAGATTCAGATTGTCCACACACACCGTATCCTAGCGTGGGGGCATCCTTGGATGGTTAGATTGCGTTCCGGCACGACCACAGACTTCAGCATCATGTCTACAGAAGAGAGTACTCATCAGCCGGAAGACGTCTCCCCGAAGGAGACCATTGTCACGTGCATCCCGCACTTGGATGCCACGTAGACATTTCTGTACAGAAGGTGCAGGACCTGGGATGGTGAACTGGTCCCATGTGAGCCCAGTCCGGGACGAGTCAGCCAGGGATCCATCTCAGTCGTCCGAGGTCAGGTGTGCATTGTCCTGCACAGGAAGCAGTGCCAGTCCGCGCTGTGAGTCTCCCTCTGGAATGATGTCAGATGTGCTGAGTATCTGGTTTGCAACTGGATGCCAGGCCTCTGTAGGCATGTAGGTTGCATGTAGAGATGGGGCCAGGCCATAGGGCTACCCCAGTGCACTTGCACTTGTAGTATGGGCATGGGGGAGGTGTAGAACCACCCCCAAGGGGCCAGGAGAGCCTAAGTTTTGCCCACCAGCCAAGGCATGGGGTTGGAGGGGCTGTCGGCCAGCTGTACTACTGCTGGACAGGCAGCCGTCTGGGTCCAAAGCCCTAAACAGCAGGCGGCCAGATGTAGGGGCAGTCCCCACACCCATGCGTAGCATGCCCAGCAGCCAGGGTGCTGTCCAGAAGCATGCGCAGAATGGCCAGATTATTGCCTAGTGTGAAAGCAGCAGTTATTAAAGTGTGAAAGTATTTTATTAAAATACTCAGTCGTGGAGCTTCCTGAAGCCAGCCGACTGGATGAAGGGAGGGGTATAAAAGCCCAGCCAAGAATTCATTGTAGTCATCTCATAATTCACCAAGAGCTCCAAGCAACCAAGGGCCAGGACAGCCAAGAACATTGCTAAAGCAAAGGGGTGAAGGACTGAAGGTCAAGGGCAGATTTTCCAGCCAAGAAAAGGTCAAGTACTTTGTATTTGTTTCAGATTTACATCATTCTAATAAAGCAAATACACCATCCGTGGTGGGGGCCCTACAGAGGGTAATTGGGACCCAATACTGTGTCTTTCTCCATCTCCCCCTTCTCTCTCTATTTTCTGCACAGCGTCTTTCAGTTTTGTGCGTTAATTCCGTCACGAAAAGAGTGCTGTTTTCTGAGTTTTGAAGTACCGATCCTTCTCCGAAGCTTCCGCATATTACAGTGGTATCAGAGCTCACTTCAAGGACAAAGATTCAGCAAAGAAAACCAGAAAATTTTTTCGCTAGTGTGGTTGGTTTTTAGACGCCGGTGGACTACCCCTTTCGGAGTGACTCCTGTCCCTCGAAGGACGGTTGGTTTTTAGCCTCCGGAAGCCTCTGGAAGTCTCCCACACAGATAGTGGATGGTCAGATTGCGTTTCGGAAAGGAACTGCATTTTTCCGCTATGGCGAACTTCGGCGACGAGAGAGAACCAGAACCATGGGACCAGAGTGCACCAGGCAGCCCAGCTAGGGCAGCCGGCTTGAGTGTACAAGACATGTTCCAGCAGATGATGCGAGCAATCGCAGACCAGACAACCAAGTTGGATGAACAGAAGGCGCGGATTTTGGCTCTGGAGGAGCGTTCTCGCTCTCCAGCGTCGCGTTTTCCATCTCCTCCTCCCTCTCCTTCCGTATCCCAGATACCAGATCCTCGTCACAGGGACCCTCTCGCAGGGTCACAGCCGCAGCCAAGCTCCTTGCTTGAGATGCAGATGCGTGCATTGGAGATTCGACAACGAGAAGACGAAGCCATGCGACGAGTGGAACACGAGCGTTACCTCCGAGCTTTGGATGCCAGATTGACACCGGCGGCGCCCTCGAATCATTTTCCCGAGAAAATGAATTTCAGTAAGTATAATGGTAAACTCGATCCCACTACTCTGTATTCATGGTTACATCAATTTGAAGCTTACTTTGCCGCAGTTAGGAAATCAGATATTGACAAAGTGATCTTAGCCAGTTGGTATTTGGAAGGTGAGGCCATTCCTTGGTGGACTCAGTGGGCTCATGCCCACACCAGATCAGGTATGGCAGCTTATGGGTGGGACGAGTTCGTCCGTGACCTTAAGCAGCGGTTTTTACCGCCCCACTACCTTGAGCGACTCGAAGACGAGTTCAGGGGTGCGCGTCAGAATGCGCAACCAGTCCTTCAGTTTGCCAATAGAATTTCGACCTTGTGTCTACAATTAGGCTTATCTGATGTGGACAAGAAAGGGCAGTTTTTGTATGGCCTGGACACGCACATCCAATGGGAGGTGCGTATGTTTAGACCAGCCACCTTTGAGGACGCACTCTCGCTTGCGCAGAGTGCATAAATGAAACACAATGGTGGCAAACCCAAGACTTCCCAGCCGGCTTCTCCCAAGGCTAACGCCTCGGGGGGCAAAAGCCAGAACCAGACGGGGTCTTCCCCAGGACAGAGCCCGGGAGCCTCTGGCTCCAAGAACTCGAACAATGCGTCTAAGCTTACTCTAGACCAGAAAGCGGAGGCAGGCAAGACAGGTGGCAAGTTGAGTGCTGAGGAGCTTGCTCAGTACAGGAAGGAGGGTAGATGTTACTTTTGTCACACAAAAGGACATACTTCTCGGGATTGTCCGAAGAAGCCTCCAAAGGCCGCCGCCGCCTCCACAGCTTCCGTGGTGAGCACAGCTCCCACACAGACCCCAGTGGCTACCCCTAGTTCTTCAACCCCCGGTGCTTCAGTTGGAGCAATTATTAGCCGGGAGCTCGAAGATAAGCAGAAGGGCGCCCATGACCAGGAGTATGAGCGCAACGAATTGCTCAAGTCCTTTGGCTACATAGGTGGCCAGAGAGTCGTCGTCTTGTTTGACAGCGGCAGCACGGAGGATGTGATCACGGAAGAGGCCGCTAGGCGTGTCCGTTTCGAGCTAACTCCGGTGGACAAACAAGTTGAGGGTTTTAGCACAGGTATGACAACGAGCGTCAAGTATGAAGCTCTAGGTGCTAAATTAGTGATTCAGGGCATAGTTTGTGCGTGACTTTATGGTTGCCCCTCTTGTAGGAGCAGACATAATTTTGGGTATCCAGTGGTTTCACAAGTTTCTTCCTGATGTCAAGTGGGACAAGCACACGTTCCAGATCGATCGGAATGTGTCAAACACCCCTGTGACCATTAAGTGTGAGCCAGGTATTCCAAACTTTCCGCTCATAAGCCACTTGCAGGCTAAGCGAGCAGTCAGGAAAGGCGCATAGTGTGCGATGATTTACGTCCAGACAGCCCAGACGGTGGCCAGTGCTTCCGAGAAGTACTCGGTTCTCCATGAAGAGTTCCAGAAGATTTTTCTTCGGGACAGTCTCCCTCCCTAGCTTCCCCCGTCCAGACCGGAGGATCACAAGATTGACCTCCTCCCAGGCTCGGAACCCCCGAGCAAGTTTCCGTATCGCCTTTCTAAGGCAATGGAATTGGAGTTGGACCGCCAACTCCAAGAATTGTTGCAAGCTGGCTTCATCCGCCCCAGCGTGTCGCCATTTGTAGCACCGATCTTATTTGTCAAGAAGAAAGATGGGTCTTCTCGGTTGTGTGTCGATTATCGTGCACTCAACAAGCTGACTATCAAGAGCAGATTCCCGATGCCTCGAATTGACTATATTCTCGAGAGGCTGAATGGAGCTAAGGTGTTCTCTAAATTGGATTTAAAGAGTGGGTACCACCAGGTTCGGATTGTTGAGGGGGACATCCCCAAGACAGCTTTCCGTACAGAACGGGCCCACTATGAATTTGTGGTCATGCCATTTGGTTTGACGAACGCCCCAGCTACATTTAACCGCATGATGATGCGTATTTTCCGGGAGTTGATTGGAGTGTGTGTGTTCATATTTCTGGACGACATACTCATATTTTCAGCTACAGTTGAGCAGCATGACATTGATGTGGAGAAAGTCCTTAAGTTGCTAGAAAGCAACGAGCTCTATGTCAATGAAAAGAAGTCAGAATTTTATCTGTTCCAGGTACATTACTTGGGATATATAATCAGTGCCGAAGGCATTCGACTGGATCCGGCTAAAGTGGCCGAGATTGTTAACTGGGAAGTACCTCAGACTGCTTATGACATTAGATCATTTGTGGGTATATGCCAGGCATATTCCACCCACATTGACAAGTTTTCTGATCTCTCGGCAGACCTCACCGATCTGCTAAAGGGAGTGAAAACAAGGAGGCAAAAGATTCGAATGACTCCACGAGCGTTGGAGGCATTCCAGAACCTCAAGGTGGCTTTGTCAGAAGCGCCTTGTTTAGCCCTTGCCTCGTGGGACGAACCATTTCAGGTGATCACCGATGCGAGTAACATCGCAATTGGAGGTGTATTGCAACAGAATGGTCATCCAGTAGCTTACATGTCTCGTAAGTTACTGCCCGCCGAAAAGAATTACTCAGTCTATGATCGTGAACTCCTAGCAGTCATTCAAGCCTTGAAACATTGGAAACATTTCCTGTATGGCCGTGACTTCGAGGTCCGCATTGACCATCAGGCATTGCGCTGGATTCAGACGATGCCAAGTGCACAGTGGAGTGATCGACAACACCGCTGGAGTCAGATATTCCAGCAGTTCGGTGGCATGATTGAGTACCTTCCAGGAAAGGCCAATCCGGTGGCCGATGCTTTGAGCAGGAAGGGACAAGTATCTGCGATTCAGACCACTAGACTTGCCCTTGTTGGTACAGGACTAGAAGACATGAAGCACACGTACGCGGATTCCGAGGAATTCGGTACTCAGTGGGAACAGGCATTGGATGCCACAAGACCATGCCATTTTCTGATACGCGATGGTTGGCTTTACTACAAAGGCCGACTGTGTGTCATGAAATCATTCCGGGCAGCTCTTCTCCATGATGCCCATGACGCCATTACAGGTGGTCATAGGGGCATGAATTCGACTCTGGAGAAATTAGAACGGCAATACTATTGGCCAAAGATGAGGCGTGATGTGTTTACATATGTACAACGCTGTGACATTTGTCAAAAGGTGAAAGCTCCTCGTGGAAAGAAGATAGGGTTGTTACAGCCTTTGCCAATTCCTGAGGGTCCTTTCCAAGACATTTCGATGGACTTCGTCACAAATCTGCCTCCCAGTCCGAGTAAGCGTAATACACAGTGTTTGACTATTGTTGACAGGTTCAGCAAATTTGTTATGCTTATTCCTTGCAGGGCCAATGTGACTGCCGAGGATGTTGCCCAGCTATTCATTCGGCATTGGTACCCGATTGGTGGGATTCCTAGGACCATAGTGTCAGACCGAGATGCCAAGTTTACCAGTCATTTTTGGAGGGCATTGTTTGATAATTTTGGTACTAAGTTGAATTTTTCCAGTGCATTCCACCCACAGACAGATGGCCAGACAGAGATCTACAACCAGTTGGCCTTTGATGTGCTGAAGTGTTATGTCCACGATCAGCAAGGTAAGTGGGAATCGTTTTTGCCTTTAGTTCAAGCTGTTTTGAATGACTCTTTTTCTTCAGCAATTGGCAGGACTCCGTATGAGGCAGCGTTTGGAAGGCCTTTCCAGTCGTTGTTAACCAGGACCTCGTCTTCAGTACCGGAGGCGAACAGAGTGACGGAGTCTTACCAGGAGATCCTAGAGTCCGTCAAAGACAGATTGGCTAAAGCGCAAGAGGCCTACACTCGACAGGCCAATAAAGACCGAAGGGACATGAAGTTTTCGGAAGGAGATTGGGTATATCTTCGGATTATGAAGCAAAGATTAAAGCAGGTGGGCAAGCGATGCCCAAAGTTGTCTTTCAGGAGCTTCGGACCATTCCCCATCCGAAAAAAGATTAATGAGGTGTCTATGCAGTTAAAGCTACCTCCGAGTTGGACTATGCACGATGTATTTCATGTCAGTTGGTTGAAGCCATATGCAGGTCCACCCCCTTCAGAGGTCAAAGACGAAGCGGAACCAGACATCATTGATGAAGCAGAAGTAATGGTTCCAGAACAGATCCTTCTGCACCGTTTCAAGCATGGCTCAGGCCGAAGACTACGACAGTTCCTCACGAAGTTTCAGGACGAGGAACTCATGAAGCGGTATGGCTCGACAAAGAATTTTTCGAAGACTATCCGGCATTATTGACGGATTATTTGGAGGCTATGCAGCTTCCGTCAAGTTAAGCAGAAGGGGATGTCACGTGCATCCCGCACTTGGATGCCACGTAGACATTTCTGTACAGAAGGTGCAGGACCTGGGATGGTGAACTGGTCCCATGTGAGCCCAGTCCGGGACGAGTCAGCCAGGGATCCATCTCAGTCGTCCGAGGTCAGGTGTGCATTGTCCTGCACAGGAAGCAGTGCCAGTCCGCGCTGTGAGTCTCCCTCTGGAATGATGTCAGATGTGCTGAGTATCTGGTTTGCAACTGGATGCCAGGCCTCTGTAGGCATGTAGGTTGCATGTAGAGATGGGGCCAGGCCATAGGGCTACCCCAGTGCACTTGCACTTGTAGTATGGGCATGGGGGAGGTGTAGAACCACCCCCAAGGGGCCAGGAGAGCCTAAGTTTTGCCCACCAGCCAAGGCATGGGGTTGGAGGGGCTGTCGGCCAGCTATACTACTGCTGGACAGGCAGCCGTCTGGGTCCAAAGCCCTAAACAGCAGGCGGCCAGATGTAGGGGCAGTCCCCACACCCATGCGTAGCATGCCCAGCAGCCAGGGTGCTGTCCAGAAGCATGCGCAGAATGGCCAGATTATTGCCTAGTGTGAAAGCAGCAGTTATTAAAGTGTGAAAGTATTTTATTAAAATACTCAGTCGTGGAGCTTCCTGAAGCCAGCCGACTGGATGAAGGGAGGGGTATAAAAGCCCAGCCAAGAATTCATTGTAGTCATCTCATAATTCACCAAGAGCTCCAAGCAACCAAGGGCCAGGACAGCCAAGAACATTGCTAAAGCAAAGGGGTGAAGGACTGAAGGTCAAGGGCAGGTTTTCCAGCCAAGAAAAGGTCAAGTACTTTGTATTTGTTTCAGATTTACATCATTCTAATACAGCAAATACACCATCCGTGGTGGGGGCCCTACAGGGTAATTGGGACCCAATACTGTGTCTTTCCCCATCTTCCCCTTCTCTCTCTATTTTCTGCACAGCGTCTTTCAGTTTTGTGCGTTAATTCCGTCGCGAAAAGAGTGCTGTTTTCTGAGTTTTGAAGTACCGATCCTTCTCCGAAGCTTCCGCATATTACAACCATGTTCTTCCGCCTATAGCAGACACCATAGCTATTCTTAGAGCTCAGAACCATCTGCTCATGGAGCGTCTCCAACTCTTGGAGGCAGCAGCAGCACGTCCTCCTACAACTCCAGCAGCACCCGACTACATCTCCCTCTTCTTTCAGATGGAACAACAAAGGAGAGAGGATGAGGCCCGAAGGAAAAGAGAAAAGGCAGAAAGACGGGACTATGAGGAAGCCCAACGTAGGATCGACGAAGACCGGCGTTAGGCTGAACTCGCCGCTTGGGAACACCAACGTGAGCTTGATCGAGAAGGTATGTTACTTGAGCACCAACGAGAAAAGGAGGCTATACACTTGAGGTATCAGCAGCTCTCCTCAGTCTCCCCAGTGCCAGGAGTCCGCAGCAGCATCAACCACCATCATTCGCAGTCAACCAAACTTCAGTAAGTATGATGGTAAGTGTGATCATTTATCAGTCAATCAATTTATTCACCAGTTTAATGCTCATTTTCCTTTAGCTAGGATCACAGACCCACAAGACAGTCCACTTAGCGGCTCCCCATCTCACTGGTGAGGCGGTCACTTGGTGGCAGCATTGGTCTAGTATTCATATAGACCAGGCCTTAAGTGTCACAGCCTTTGACTGGGACATCTTTGTCCATGACCTGAAGACCAGATTTCTCCTGCCCCAGTACATGACCGGTCTGAAAGACGAGTTCTATGGACTCAAACAGAACGGATCCCTAGTGCTTCAGTTTTCTGGTAAGGTTATTACTTTAGCACATCAGTTAGGGTTATCTGAGCAGGCTAAGATGGAGCAATTCATTCGTGGATTGGACTCTAACATTCGGTTCACAGTTTGTAACTTTGAACCAAGTACATATGACCGGGCTCTGACTCTCGCTCAGAATGAAGAAATGAAGCTTAACGGGGGCAAGCCCAAGCAGTCATCTCAGTCCAGTACTAAACCCCAGCAGCAGCAATCAGCTGCACAGATAGGGAAAGGTAACGTGTCTTCTAAAGATGCTAAGAAGGACAACAGTAATAGCTCCAGTTCAGGGGGTAAGAAGGATAAAGAACCTAAGAAAACCCCTGATGAAAAGGCTAAAGCAGGCATTACTGGAGGTTATTTTCCTCCAGAGGAGCAAAAGCGGCACAAGCCGCCAAAGCTCCTTCTGCCACAGTTGCCACAGCCTTCCCAGCTCCTCCAGCCCCGCCTTCTACCTCAAATGTTGGGGTAAAGGCATTATGCCCACCCTTATAGTGTGTACAAGCCCATAAGTTATAGTACATAGTACACTTAGTACTTTTAATGTACTAAGTGCACTATGTGTACTAGTGCAATATACATGTGTGATAGGGGAGTCACACACTCTCATCTATGATGAGTTGACTTATCCCCACAACTCACTCTCTCTCTCTCTCTCTCCCTCGTTCTCTCTGTGTATGTCTCCCACATGAATCTCTAACCCTAATTCTTCTTCTCCCATTCAACTGGTATCAGAGCTCCATTCAGTGCAAGCAGATTCTTCCCTGGTCCTTTGTTGTCTTCAGAGTCTCCAGCCAATCCAGAAGTTCCAACTCGTTGAAGAAAGCACGGTGACCAGCATCTGTCCAGCAGCAGGGACTCGTCCCGCCGGAAAACTGATCCGCAGTTCTACAGTGACGGAGATCTTTGTCAGGCGAACCCTCACACCCGCCATGGTGCCGTGGATCTTCATCCCGTAAACCCTGGTGACGAAGAAGGGATTCTTCAGCCAATTGCCGGTACACTACTAGCTTCGGCGACGCGGATCTCAGCAGAAGAGAGAGATGGAAGACAGGCTGCAGAGGTCCGTCAAGGACAGAGCTACCGGCGTGCAAAATTCTGTTGAAGCAGGCTTCGTCGGAATGAGAACTGGAAAGCTAGCGCGCACAACTGGCCGCGTAGCCAACATCTAGGCGGATAGGCGAAGGCTACAGGCGAAGGCGGCAACCAACTGCCTGCACGTGGCCGTGGATCCCACCTGCTCTGTGGTCTTTGTGGGCGACCTGCATGGCCAATTCCATGATTTCGTCCATCTCCTCGACAAGGCAGCTCGTCTGCTCTTCACGACTGCCCCAGCCCTCCGTCATCCGTACAGCAGCAAACGCATCAGCTTGATTGGAGCATCCATCAAATCTGCAGCAAGGATCACCTCCAAGAACCTGCACTGCAGCTCCTTCAATTGCCCATTTCTGCAAAAGCAGCAGCAGCATCATCAACCCCTTTCTCCTGCAACAACTGAAATTCAGCCTGCAGATCAGAGAAATTCAAAAAATTAAGAGGTATTTGCCTTCAATTTTGGGAATTTCTTATCAATTCAATCAATTGAGCAGGTACAGGTGCCCAATTGCTCAATTTTTGAGCAAAATTGGCAAAATTGGGTGACATTGGTCACAATCAGGATCAATTTGCAGGAAATTGGATGTCGAAATTTGGGGCTTTTGATGTAATTGTGCAATTAAGCACTCATACATGCTGTATGATGTGAGAAATCGCACATTTGGGCAAAATTGCAGCAAATTGCAATGCAAATCAAGGGGCTTTTGTGCCGATTGTATTGATTTACAAAATTTGCAGCAAATTGCAGTGCAAATCAAGGGGCTTTTGTGCCGATTGGATTGATTTGCATGCAGGCAATCGCATTTGATGCTGTGGATAATGTGTTGGTGCCTTACAAGCTCTCAATGTGCCTGTAAATCAAGGGGCTTTCATGTATTTGATGTATATGTGGCCAGGGGGAAGCATCGCGAAGACTCTGGATGCCTTCATGTGCGTCAATGTACCATGTATGATCAGCAATTGATCTTAAATCAAGGGGCTTTTCAAGATTTTATGCTTGTTAAGCTTGGCAAAGCAGCAGGCAAGACATTTATGCCTTGAATCCTCAGAAATCAGCTTGCAGTCAAGGGGCTTTTGCCCAATTTCTGTTCGGGACTGTTTTATGCAGTGTTCGGGACTGTAAAAGTCTGATTTTCACTCATTTGGACAGCCAGGAGAGCATTTATTGCTACTGTACCTGCTGGTACAGATTTGGCACAGCTTTGTGCAAGTTTTGGCATGGCTGTACACTGATTTGAGTGAGGAAAAGGTTCAATTTCAGCTGCTGTACTTGCCGGTACAGGTTTGGTACATCACAGGTGAGCACTTGGTACTGTTGTACAGTGCTTTGGAAGGGCAATAGAGCACATTTAAGGTGCTGTCCTAAATCTGCAGCAACCAGATTTTGGTGATTTCATCACATAAAGTGGGAGAAAAGTTGCATTCTTGCTTCCGCAGTGGGAGATAAAGCTTGGGAGAACAACTGTGAGCACTTTGTGTGCTTTTGGTGCAGTGTTTGCACATTTTGCAGGGAGTCAGGCATTGACAGGTTGCATATTGCTATGGCAACCACAGGTGAGAGCTCTTCATTGCTTCACATCAAGAAGCTTGAAGGCTCGCATAATTATAATATTTGGCAAGCCCAGTGCTACAATGTGTTGCTCCAGAAAAAGCAGCACAAGCCTATCAAAGAAAGGGGTGTAATGCCCGCTTCTCTAACTGCTGAAGAGTGGGAAGATATGGATGAGCTGGCAAGATCTACTATCATGTTGTCTGTGTCAGACTCATTACTTTTCAGCATTCGTGAAGAGAAGACAGCTTGGGGAATGTGGCAGAGATTGCAGGACTTGTATGCCCAACAAAGTGCCTCAAGCAAAGTGTATTGGTTGAAGAAACTCATAAGTCTTCAAATGAAGGAAGGGGCGTCTATGACAGCCCATCTAAATGAGTTTAATGGTATTGTCAGTCAGGTCATTAATCAAAAGTTGGCAATGGACGATGAGTTCAAAGCCACTTTTCTGTTATGCACTTTGCCAGAGAGTTGGGACACATTCAGGACAGCCACTAGCAATTCGCATGCTATGCTGTCATATGCAGATGTTGAGGGTGCTCTTCTTCAAGAAGAGATGAATAGGAAAAACAACTCTGTTGGAAAGTCCAATGCAATGAATGCACGTGGGAGATCCCAGCAAAGGGGAAAAAGCCAAGAAAGGGGAAGGAGCAAGTCTCGCTCCAAAAAGGATTTGGAATGCCATTATTGTGGCAAGAAGGGACACATTAAAAAGCAATGCTACAAATGGAAAAATGATCAAAAGGAAAAGGGAAAAGGCAAGGACAAAGACAAAGATGAAGCCAAAGATGTAAAGCCAAAGGGCAAAAGTGGAGTCAAGATTGAAGAAATCAATATGTCACATGCAGGTGGCAGTGAGGATGAGGTCCTATTTACGTCTTCACTTGATGCCCATTCACTTCTTACAGGTGGTCATGGTATGCACTCATGGATCATTGATTCAGGTGCCTCCTTTCATGTCACAGGTTGCAGAGACTTGTTTGTCAGGTATACTGCTAGCAATGAAGGAGTGGTTTATTTGGGTGATAACCATGCATGCAAGATTCTTGGCAGAGGTGATGTGAGGCTTGTGTTTTCAGATGGCTCAGCTTATGCTCCATGATGTCAGGCATGTGCCTGAGATCAAGAAGAATCTGCTTTCTACTGGACAGCTTGATGATGCTGATTATGTTACCACATTTGGTCGTGGAAAGTGGAAGATTAGTAAGGGCTCACTGGTTGTTGCCAGAGGCTCTAAGGTGGACACTCTTTACTTTATGCATGCAGGTGTTTGTCACCATGCTAATGTAAATGCAACCGAGCTGCCGGAAATTTCTATGTGGCATAGCCGGTTGGGACACATGAGTGTCAAAGGAATGGAGCAATTGTCTCGTTTGGGTTACTTGCCTTCTCTAAAGTTTTCAAGTTTTCAGTTTTGTCAGCATTGTATATATGGTAGGCAACTACAGTGCCCCCACAAGAAAGCTCTTGGACAGAAAGATGCTCAGTTAGAGCTTGTGCATACAGATGTATGTGAGATGCCTCAGCTTTCTTTGGGAGGGGCAAAATACTTTGTGTCTTTTATTGATGATGCCACACGCAAGGTGTGGGTTTATCCTCTTCGTTTGAAGAGTGATACATTCTCAGTGTTTCAGAAGTTTGTTGCTCTTGTTGAGAATCAAACTGGCAAAACACTGAAGGCTTTGCGTTCCGACAATGGTGGAGAGTATATGTCCAAACAGTTTCAGGACTTTTGTGATGCTAAAGGCATCAAGAGGGAGCTCTCTACTCCTTATGATCCTCCACAAAACGGGACAGCAGAGAGGATGAACAGGACCATTCAGGAAAAGGTCCGTTCTATGTTGTCACATGCTGCGTTACCTCATGGTTTTTGGGCTGAAGCTGTTATGACAGCCGTTCACCTTATAAACAGGTCACCTAACACGAGGCTTGGTGGAAAAGTGCCAGAGGAAGTATGGACAGGGAAGCCTCCGTCATACAAGCACTTGAGAGTGTTTGGTTGCGTTGCGTACGTGCACATACGCAGGGAAATGCGCACCAAACTTGATCCTAAGTCTCACAAATGCATATTCCTAGGATATGGTGACAGAGGTGAAATGGGGTATAGACTTTGGGATCCCGTGAATAGAAAGATTATACGCAGCAATGATGTCATTTTTGATGAAACATGCATGTATAAGGAGCCTGCAAGGCAACAGGAGCCTAGCAGAGTCATCTTTGATGATGATGGACATCATGGACAACAACCAAGGGCTGTAAATCAGCCATTACAGCAGGAAAACCAGCCCTTAAATGGTGCTGAAAATGGTCCAAATGGACAGCCAGAGATGGCAGAAGATATCCCTATGGATATACCACAGTTAGAAGAAATACCGGGCATGATATTTCAGCCTTATGGCATGGAACAGGAGCCACCAATGGGTGATATGCAGGCTGGACAGCAACCTGCAAATGATGGTCATTGGGTACGGAGGTCCACAAGACCCTCCAGAGCCCCTGACAGGTTTGTTCCAGGGGTTGACTACTTGATGCTCACTGACTGTGGGGAGCCCTCATGTTATAAGGAGGCTTTACAGAGGGCAGACAAGGTTCTTTGGGAGCGTGCCATGAAGTCAGAGATGGATTCTCTGCACAAAAATGGAACATGGAAGTTGGTGCATTTGCCTGCAGGCAAGAAGGTTTTGCCATGCAAGTGGGTTTACAGGCTCAAAGTTGCACCAGATGCAAAGCCAAGATACAAAGCCAGGTTAGTGGCTAAGGGCTTCAAGCAGGAATATGGTGTGGACTTTGATGAGATCTTCTCTCCAGTGGTCAAAATGACCACACTTAGAGCTGTGTTAGCTTTGGTTGCGCATGATGATCTGGACTTGATTCAGATGGATGTGAAGACTGCTTTTCTTCACGGTGATCTCCATGAGGAGATATATATGCAACAGCCAGAGGGTTATGCAGTAAGTGGAAAGGAGAAGCTTGTATGCAAGCTGAAAAAGAGTCTTTATGGGCTCAAACAGGCACCAAGAGAATGGTATCATAAATTTGATACATTCATGAAATCTCAGAAATTCAGGAGAAGTGACATAGATCACTGCCTATACACCAAGAAAGCTTTGGATGGCAGTCTATTGATCCTTATCTTGTATGTTGATGATATGTTGATTGCCGGGAAATCTCGTAAGGAGATGGATGCCTTGAAGCAGAGGCTGCATCAAACATTTGATATGAAGGATTTGGGTGATGCAAATCACATTTTGGGTATGCGAATACTTCGGGACAGAAATCAGCATGTGTTGTATTTGTCTCAGAAGGAATACATTGGCAAAGTTTTGCAGAGGTTCAATATGGACGGGGGGAAGAAGACTAGTACTCCTTTGCCTCCATATGTGAAACTCAGTGCTATGGACAGCCCACAGTCGGATAGTGACAGGGCTAATATGGCCAAGATTCCGTATGCTTCAGCTTGTGGCAATCTCATGTATGCCATGGTTGCTACTAGGCCGGACATTGCATTTGCAGTGGGAGTGGTTTCTAGATACATGGCCAAACCTGGCAAGAAGCATTGGGAAGCAGTGAAAGGTGTCATGAGATACCTAAAGGGCACATAGGATATGTGCATTTGTTTTGGCAAACAGGATGCATTAGTGCATGGTTACACGGATTCGGATTATGCCGGTCATCCAGATAACCGGAAGTCTACTACCGGTTATGTGTTTACATTCACAGGAGGTGCTGTGTCATGGATATCCAGGATGCAGAAGTGCACAGCCTTATCTACTACAGAGGCCGAGTATATTGCAGCCACAGAGGCTTGCAAGGAGGCATTATGGCTATCTCGGTTAGTGGTTGATTTGGGTTATACAGGGGATATTCCATTGTTGCATTGTGACAGTCAGAGTGCCATCCAGTTGGCAAAGAACCCTGTTTTTCATGCAAAGACGAAGCATGTGGATGTGAAGTATCACTTCATCAGAGAGGTGATAGAGAACAAGCAAATTCAGCTTGTTAAGATTCATACGGATGACAACCCGGCTGATCTGTTGACAAAGAGTTTGCCTCCGGAGCGATTTGCTCATTGCAGACACTTGATGGGTATTGGATGAGGCCAGTTTCAGCCTTGATATGGCCTTGTATATTATCATGTACATGCTGATTTTTCTTTTCCTTCATTTAAGGGCACTTTGCCTTTAAGTGGGAGGTTGTTGGGGTAAAGGCATTATGCCCACCCTTATAGTGTGTACAAGCCCATAAGTTATAGTACATAGTACACTTAGTACTTTTAATGTACTAAGTGCACTATGTGTACTAGTGCAATATACATGTGTGATAGGGGAGTCACACACTCTCATCTATGATGAGTTGTGTAAGAAAGCATTATGGGCCCAAGGCCATGGACAACTAGTAAGTAGGTGTGAACTCTTGGGTGGAGTATAAATAGCAATGTAAATGGGATTATGGGTCATTCATGATAATGTTATCTGTTCCAAGAATCAATGGTGAGCTTCTCCCGTGAGATGCTAAGTGGTGACTCCTTCATGAGCCACTCCCTTGGTGAGGGACTAACCTACCCCTGTTACTTTCTTTCATTGGTATCAGAGCCTGGCTTTTGATCCATGATTTTTAATTTTTCTTTTCTTCTTCTCATTTCGTGAAATTTCTGCTTCATTTGATTCATGGGGGAAGGGGATATGGCTAAGGTAGAGTTTGTGGTTCAAATCTGAGCACATGGACTTATTTTTTTTTTTTGAATGAGTGGACCAAATTGGGGAAAATTTCTAATCTTGATTAGCAGTTGTTAATCAAAAACGTTTTTTTTTGGGAGCTTTCTTGCAAACCCTAGCCATGGAATCTCAACATGAGCAAAGGGCATTGAGTCTCTCATGTATCTAGCAATGTTTTATGAAGTATTTCACCTATTTTCCATGAGCAATGGGACTCCCAATGTGGCTGAAAATCACTACCAAAGCTGCCCACGTTTTTCACCAAAGTGACCCTTATCTTCATCTCCTTCAACAAATTCAAGCATTAAGGCTTCCCGGGTGACATTGGTGAGTTGCTCCATCACTTCCTTACAATTTTGAAGCATTCTTTCAAGCTATGGAGTGAATTAGGGTTTTATTACACATAAAACCCAAATTTTCAGAAATTGGACTTTAATCATGGCCATTCATGCTGCTCTTTATGCATTATGAATGCTTGAATGCTACACATAGCCATTCAATGCTATGCCTTGCATATTGGCATAAGTGAGCATAGCTTTTGGCACATTTGGGGGATTGAATAAAATATTTTGGGTTGGAAGCCCACTTTTTGGTGACATCATTTTCCAAATCCTTTCTTACAAACCATCCCTTCCCCAATGGTTTCGTCCTCGAAACCTCAATTGAATACCCCAAATTCGGAGAAGAATGTTCCATGTGGCTGAATTTACACCAACCCATATTGCTCTATCAATGCTTCATATCCCTCCAATGCTGAAATAGGTTGCCATGAAGCTTCTTCCTTAGGTAAACCTTTCCATTGAACAAGATACTCCACCAAGGTACGAGTGCGAAGTACCTTTTTCCTTGTACCCAAGATAGCTTCTGGAATGTATTCAATCATTCCCTCTTCATTCATTGGAGGTAACTCATCAACCATTTGATCGATCATACCTACATATCCTTTCAAGTGAGAGACATGAAACACATCATGAATCTTTGTTGTAGATGGAAGTAAGAGTTGATATGCAACCTCCCCAACTCTTCGTATCACTTGATAAGGACCATAATAGCGATGAGCTAGTTTGGTGTTGGTGCTTCCCTTCAAAGACGCATATCTTGACTTTGGTATTCTCAAAAGAACCCAATCTCCCACTTTGAATTCCAATGGTCTTCGATGAACATTGGCATATTGTCTCATTTTCTCTTGTGCAACCTTCAAATTACTTTTGCATTGTTGCAACAAAGCTTGCATCCTTTCAGCTTCCTCCTTGGCATTATGGTTAGAAGTCTCATATGTACCCACCAACATAGGCAAATTGACCTTGTAACCATATAAAGCCTCAAAGGGTGACATGCCAATGCTCACATGATATGTTGAGTTGTAAGCAAACTCAGCCAAAGGTAACCAATCATCCCATGTGCTTTGAGTATCATGACAATAGTGGCGTAGATATGTTTCCACCCATTTGTTTACTCTTTCTGTTTGACCATCGGTTTCGGGATGATAGGCGGTGCTTGGAGTAAGCTTGGTTCCCATATATTCAAACAATGTTCTCCAAAAAGTGCTCATGAATTTGACATCGCGATCACTCACAATTTGTGACGGCATACCATGCAACTTGAAAACCCCATCAACAAATTGCTTGGCAACATTTTGGGCTGAATATGTGACCTTGGAAGGAATGAAATGGGCCACTTTGGTCAATCTATCCACCACAACATACAAGCTGTCCCACCCTTTCTTTGTGCGTGGAAGGTTAGTAATGAAATCCATTGATATATGACTCCATTTGCCTTCGGGAATGGGCAATGGCTGAAGCAAACCTCCCGGTTTATGTGTAGGATCCTTGTTCAATTGACATGACCGGCACCCACTTACATAAGCATGAATGCTCTTCCACATCCCCTTCCAAAAGAAACTTTTCCTTATTGCATCAAAGGTTTTGTAGACACCCAAATGACCAGCCATAGGAGTACAATGCATCTCTTCCATGATCTTCTTGATAAATGATGAAGTAGAAACCAAGTAGACTTTTCCTTTGTAGTAGAGGAGACCATTTTTCAGCTCATAATGGGGTAACTCTTCACATACACCTTGCTGTAATTTCTGCACTATTTGTGAGGTTTCTTCATCAAACAAGTACTCTTCTTGTATCTCCATGATCCAATCTTTATGCACCTCAGAAATAGCATACAATGAGCAGGCCCACATACGAGACAAGGAATCGGCAACCACATTTTCTTTGCCCTTTGTGTATGTGATTTCAAAATCATAGTTTTGTAGTGTTGCTACCCACCTTCTTTGCTTAGGAGACAAATTGGGTTGTGTGAGGAAATACTTCAGCACCCTATGATCACTTCTCACATAAAAATGACTCCCATATAAGTAATGGTGCCATTTCTTGATAGCATGGAGTATAGCAATCATCTCTTGCTCATACACATGGAGTTCTCTTTCTTTGTCATTCAGCTTTCTACTTTCATAAGCAATGACTCCATGGTCTTGGTAAAGTACCGCACCAATCCCTCTTCCACTTGCATCCGCCCTTATTGTGAAAGGTTTGGTGAAGTCTGGACATACCAAAATAGGTGCTGATGTGAGCATCTTCTTCATATCTTCAAAGCTTTTGTTGGCAATGGCATCCCAAAAGAAGGTTTCCTTCTTCAATTTGTCCGTCATTGGGGCTGCAATTTCTGCATAGTGGGCAATAAAGCGCCTATAGAATGAAGATAACCCCAAAAATCCCCTCAATTGAGTAGTGTTTGAAGGAACCGGCCAATTCCTAATACATTCCACTTTCTTTGGATCCACACAAATGCCATCCTTGCTCACAATGTGACCCAAATATTCCACCTCATGTGCCATGAAGGTACATTTTGTCTCCTTAACATACAACTTGTTTTGCCTCAAGACCTCCAAAACCTCTTTCACGTGCTTCAAATGCACTTCCTCATGTTTACTATAGATAAGTATGTCGTCGAAAAAGACCAATACAAACTTGTAGAGGAAAGGTTGAAGCACTTTGTTCATCAATGCTTGAAAAGTTGCCGGTGCATTGCATAATCCAAACGGCATAACCATGAATTGGTAAAGACCCCTTTCTGTACGAAATGTTGTTTTGAACTCATCACCACTTTTCATCCTTATTTGATGGTATCCGGAACGCAAATCAATCTTTGAAAAGCATGTGGCACCCTTCAACTCATCCAAAAGATCATCCACCCTTGGTATTGGAAAACGATTTTTGATGGTGATCTTATTCAAATCACGGTAATCAATGCACATGCGGAAAGTACCATCCTTTTTCTTCACAAGTAGCACCGGAGAAGCAAAAGGAGATTGACTTGGTTCAACCCATCCCATGTCAATGAGTTCTTTGACTTGCTTTCCCACCTCTTCCTTTTCAACCTTTGACAAACGATAGGGAGGCTTGTTGATTGGTTTGGCATTTGGTTCCAAATCAATAGCGTGATCAACACTCCTCTTTGGCGGCATTGATTTTGGCATGGTAAACACGTCTTCATAATCCTTAAGTAGCTTAACTATGTCCACATTTTCGATGCAATCCTTTTTGCTATTATCTTCCTCTTTGCAAAGCTGTAGTACATAAACATAGCCCTCTTTCTTGAACTCTTTCTTCATTTGAGTAGCATTGATCATGAAGAGCTTGGACCCTTGCATTCCATTCAATGTAATAACCCCTCCATGATGCACAAAACTCATGAAACTTTTCTGTAAGTTCATGGTAAAAGAGTTCAAAGTGGACAGCCAATCACATCCAAGTACTATGTCAATTGGTCCCAACTCAATCACCAAAAGATCAACTTTGCAAGAGTAGCTCTTGGACAACTCCAATTCTGTACTTTGACACTTCATATTGCAACCCATTGAATCACCATTGGCCACTTGCACCATGTGCTTGTTTGGTAAAGAAGTTGGTTGCATTTTGAGAGTGTTCAAAGACCTTTTATTGACAAAACTATGCGTGCTTCCAGTATCAATGAGTGCATATGCTGTTCTCCCATTCACCTTGATCTTCAATCTCAATGTGTTGGCACCCTTACTTCCCGCATAAGCATCATGAGAGATTGTACACAAGGTAGTATGTGCACTATTGTTTTCATTCCACACGCATAGAGGCATCCCATCATCCATTTTGTCATGAGCAAACTTTAGTTTCCCACCCGGATCAAAAGGAAACTCGGGATTTTCTTCATCAAAACCATCATCATGAGAACCTCCACCCTCATGAGGATCTCCCCATCCTAAGGCATCATTGCATTCAAGGAATTCCTCCTCCTCATGATTAGCATTGTCCTCAGTGATAATGTAGCTTATGGAAATATCCTTGGATTTGCATACTTTGAAGTGATCCTTGTTCCATTTTTCTCCACATTTGAAACATAGACCTTTGAGCCTCATTTCATGCAAACGGTCCTCCTTGATAACCTTGCTTTTTGAACCCCCATTTGCTGGCTTGGACTCATTGTATGTAGCTTTGTTGGACATAAATGGTGGTTTAAATGGAAGTCTATTAGACCCTCTACCATACACGGTAGGAAATCTTGGAAGATTAGGTCTTGTGTTTGCATGAGAACCCATGTCAGTCCTTGTGATCACTTCCCCTTTGATATTCCCTTTGCTAGCCCACTTTGTCAAGTACTTCTCTTCATGAATTTCTGCAAGCATCATTGCCTTCTTCAAAGTGGCGGGTTCATGAGACTTGACATCACCACCAATAGGAGCTTTCAAGCCCCTTATATACTTGACAACAAGATAATGCTCATCAAAGTCGTCCAAGTATAATAGAAGCTTTAGAAACTTATGAGAATATTCCTTCACGGTAGTGATTTGCTCTAGCTTGTCCCATTCCACAATGTGATTGTCCCTTTGCATGCGAGAAGTAAACTCTTCTGCCATGTCATTCTTGAATTCTTCCCAAGTAGTGATGACATAACCATGAGATTGCTTCCTCCTCCACCAAGTGTGAGTAAAACCTTCAAGATGAAGTGAGGCGAAGTAGACTTTGGCAATCTCGCTCCTTGGGCTGATTTCGAAGTAGAGATCCATCTTGTTTGCCCACTCTTCAAAGTCTTCGATAAAATTTGATTCTCCTTTGAACTTATTAAATATGATTTTGTCCTTCACAGCATTGTCAAAATCACCATGCATTCTTGAACCCCTCTGCCGTGCTCTTGGATCATCAAATCCTCTTCCTTCACCCAAGTGTCTATGCATTTGCTCATCTTCCAATTGCCAATCACCTACATCTTTAAATCCCTTCTGTTCATACCCTCTTCTTGCATCTTGCATAAAGGATGAAGTTCTTGGAATACTGGCATTGGATCTCTCATAAGAAGCATCACCCATAGGTCTCTTGCCCTTGTCCATGTAAGAAGAATGTGGCATCATTTGAGGTGGCATCATTTGTCTTACTTTGTTCTCTTCTGGCATAGAAGGCTTTCCATCATGTTTGGCATCATAATGTACACCATCCATTGCATTCATATCGGCTTCTTGGTTGAGCTTGAGAGAAGCCAATGCACTAATGGCTTCTCCAAGTCTTTTAACCCTCTTTGCATCACGTCATCCAAGTAGTGGTGTCGCTTGTCGAACCGTTCCATGAGGTGTTCACCAAATTGTTGTTGCCGATTTGTTTGGTTATTTTCAATCCTTTGAAACATACTCTCCATAGCCATTAACATCATGTCCACTGTTAGCGGAGTAGTTCCCAAAGATTGAGGCATTTCCACTGGCTGAGATTCATCTGGAGATGGTGCTTTTATGGTTGAACTTTCTTCATTCCTCGTTGATGAACTCGTTGCCATCATTGCTTCCGGTTGTCTTTGATCATTTTCATTCCGGGCTCCCTTGTTTTGACCTCCTCTAGTCATTTCCATGCGCGTAATTGATCCCTCCTTGCGAAGACCACTTACTTGATTTTTTTTTTCTCTATTCAAACGGTATCCGATTTGGGTGATCTTTATATCGATGCGAAGCTCTTGACGAGACGAATAAGAATCCTGAAAAACAGATCTGAAAAAGTCAACAGCCTTTGACCAGTCAACTGTACCGGCTGAAAGTCAACTCTTGATGTTAACCGCTCAATTCTTATCCGATTTGGGTGATCTTTATATCGATGCGAAGCTCTTGACGAGACGAGTAAGGATCCCCAAAAACAGATTTGAAAAAGTCAACAGCCTTTGACCAGTCAACTGTTCTAGCTGAAAGTCAACTCTTAACTTTGACCGCTCAATACTACTCCGATTTGAGTGATCTTTAGCTTGTTTGAAAGAGGTTTTCGGGTAGATTGAAGAGCTTTCAGGATAGATTTAAAAAGCTTTTGAAAAACCCTAGAAATTCAAGGATTTGTCCTGACTGCAAGTAGGCAAATTTTGCAAAAATTTTACCATGGTCTCCCCTCTTTTTGCACCAAATCTCAATCAAATCAAAGCATCTCAATCAAGTATTAAAATCCTTATGCATTTGACCACTGTAAGCAAATCAATCCTCAATCATTTTTCCATCTGAGCATGTGACCTTATGGCATCAATTTTGTCCTTTTGCATAAGAAGTCGATGTAGAGGATTTGCTTATTTGCTCAAGTCGAATGAAGTGGTCGATGAAGCGCGTCGATGCTTGCCGATCTCCCGGCCAAGCACTTCTCACCCCTTCACCAAGTTTAGGCATCCCATTGATTTCGCATCTCCAGGCCAGACGAGCTATCCACAAGGGAGCAAAAGGAGCACTCCTTTATGTTCGTGCTCAAGCAGCCCCTCCCTCATTAGTAGCATCCGTTACATCTTCAGTCCCTCAGTTAGCAGACCTCCTGTCCAGCCACCAGGACATTATGCTTAGGGACGATCTCCCGCCCAGTCTCCTACCCTCTCGCCTTGAGGACCATCACATTGATTTGGTCCCTCGATCAGATCCTCCTAGTAGGTTTCCCTATCGTCTTTCCAAGACTTTAGAGGGCGAGTTAGAAAAGCAGTTATCTGAGCTTCTCCGAGCCGGATTCATTCGGCCTTCTTCCTCCCCATTTGCTGCACCTATCCTATTTGTCCAAAAGAAGGAAAAGTCTGCACGCCTTTGTGTAGACTACAAGGCATTAAACAAACTCACTATCAAGAATAAGTTTCCTATGCCCAGGATAGAGAACATTTTGGAGCGTTTAGACGGTGCCAAGTTTTTCACTAAGATCGACCTCAAGAGTGGTTACCATCAGGTCCGCATTTTTGAAGCTGACATTCCAAAAACAGCTTTTCGGACAGAGCGTGGTCACTACGAGTTCGTAGTCATGCTAGGCTTACAAATGCACCTGCAACGTTCAATAAGATGATGTCCAGGATTTTCGCAATCCACATTGGGAAGTGTGTTTTCATATTCCTTGATGACATACTAGTCTTCTCAGCCACTGCGGAGCAGCATGAGAAAGATGTGGAGAAAGTCTTGCAACTTTTGCGAGATAATCAGCTCTACATAAACGCCAAAAAGTCTGTCTTTGGTGTTAAGGAAGTTTAGTATTTGGGCTACATCATCGGTTCCGATGGGATTAGACTGGACCCATCAAAGGTTTAGGAGATCTTAGATTGGGACATTCCTAAGACCGCCCAAGAAATCCGTTCATTCGTAGGTCTTTGTCAAGCCTATAGCACCCATGTCCATCAGTTTTCCAACCTTGTAGCACCTCTTACCGACTTGCTCAAGGGGGTGAAGACTCGCAAGCAGAAAGTCTCAGTTACAGGTAAGGCACTTCATGCATTCCGTGCACTCCAGAAAGCTGCCTCCACTTAAGTGGCTTCAGACTATGCCAAGTGCCCAGTGTAGTGATCGACAGGCCAGGTGGAGTCAAATCTTCCAACAGTTTGGAGGTATGATTGAATACATCCCTGGTAAGTATAACCCAGTAGCAGATGCTCTCAGTCGAAAGTCCAGCATCCAGGCAGTCCAAGAAACTACCATTCTCGAAATCACGGGGAAGGACGTGGATGGTATGAAAGACCAATATGTCGACTCCCCTGAGTTTGGTACTCAGTATAGTGTGGCCCTCACTTTTGAGCCTGGCCACTATTCAGTACAGAACGGTTGGTTGTTCTACAAGAACCGTCTCTGTGTTACTCGGGAAAAGCGTTCTGCTCTTCTCCACGATGCCTATGACTCCTTAGTTGGAGGACATAGGGGTATCAACAGTACCCTCGAGAACTAGAACGGTCCTTTTATTGGCCAAAGATGAGGCGCGATGTCTATGCACATGTACAAGCCTGTAAGATTTGTCAAAAAGTCAAGGTTCCCCATACAAAGAAGGTAGGTTTACTTCAACCTTTGCCTATCCTCGACGGACCTTTCATCGACATATCTATGGACTTTGTAGGGCCTCTACCAGCGTCCACTGGATCCCGTAACACTCAGTGTTTTACCATTGTGGATCGCTTTAGTAAATTCTGCATGCTCATCCCATGCAAGCATACGGCCACAGCCGAGGACGTAGCCCGTCTGTTTCTCAAGCATTGGTATCCAATTTGTGGTTTGCCTAGCACCATAACATCAGATAGAGATTCCAAGTTTACCTCGCATTTCTGGAGGGCATTATTTGAAAACTTCGGAACTAAGTTGCAGTTGTCTAATGCATTCCATCCCTGGACAGATGGCCAGACAGAAATTTATAACCAGTTGGCCTTTGATGTTCTCAAGTCATACTGTCATGACCAGCAGTCCAAATGGGAGCACTATCTTCCATTGGTCCAAGTTATCTTGAACGACACTCATTCATCCAGTGTCGGATGGACTCCATATGAAGCAGCCTTTGGTCGCCGTTTTTCTTCTCTTTTGACGAGAATGGTGTCTCCATCTTTAGAGGCTAATAAAACCACGGAAGCATTTTCCGAGATCATTGAGTCAGTCAAGGACCGCTTGACCAAAGCTCAGGAAGCATATAGCAGATAGGCAAATAAGTCTAGACGAGATGTCCACTTCAAGGAAGGGGATTGGGTCTATTTGCGTATCATGAAACAGAGATTGAAACAAGTGGGCAAACGTTGTCCCAAGCTTTCATTCCGTAGTTTTGGCCCTTTTCCAATAGTTAAGAAGTTAAGTGATGTCTCCATGAAGTTAAAGTTGCCTGCCAGTTGATGTTTTCCATGTTTCTTGGCCAAAACCATATGTTGTTTGATGTTTCAGATGAACAGCAGCCAGACGTGGTAGACGAGGCAGAAGTGATTGAGCCTGAGCAGATCCTTCTTCATCGATGGAAGCATGGTTCCGGTCGACGGATTCGTTAGTTCTATACGAAATTCCGAGATCGAGGCACCCACGAAGCCGTATGGCTCGACGAGGAGTTCTTCCAGGAGTACCTCCAGTTGTTGGTGGACTACTTAGAAGCCATGAACCTGCCGCCAAGCTAATCAGGAGGGAATGTCACATGCACTCTGCACTCAGTGCATGGTGACAAGATGGCTCATCATCAGAAGTGCAACAGTTGTACAGTTTTAGAATCCAATAGGATGATAATTGTCGTACGCCGTGACCCCATTGTACATCCTCAATCCAGGATAAGTCAGGCACGAGCTACATAGGTCATTGCTCAGCCTTAGCGGGTCGGTCAGTCAGTCAGTCAAGTCCCTTAACCCACTTGGAGAGAATCATTCATGCATGTAGAGTCAGTAGAAGCCTTAGGGTTTGCATCAGAAAGCACTCTGCATCCTGCATAATATGCATTCATATGCCTGTGCATCATCTAGAACATCCCAGAAGCCTTAGGGAATTTACTAGGATTTATCTGGTATTTTTTCCATATTTTATAGTATTTATTTAGCATTATTTGCATTATTTGTCATTTATAAATATAAACTTTATTAAATCACCAGCCAACTTGACCAACCTCCAGTTAGTATAAATAGGCTTGCATAGGGCTTAGTTTTTCATTCAGTCTTCAGTGTGCTAGGAGTTTCCCTTGCCTTCAGCACTAGACTAGTCTCATCCAGCCCTTGGAGAGTTTGAGGTTGCTTCAGCCAGCCTTGTTCATCCAACACCTGCAGTTCAGCAGTCCCTACAGCCCTAGGCGCCTGCCATCAGCATTAGTTCAGTCCCTAATTCAGCATACAGCCTGCGTTTTCTGCATGTGAACCAGCCGTACAGTCACCTGCGTTTCTGTCCAGCAGTAGCAGTACACTTATGCGTTTCTGTCCAGCAGCAGAACAGCCTGCGTTTCTGTCCAGCAGTATCCCTACAGGTCTGCGTTTCAGTCCAGCAGCATCCCTACAGGTCTGCGTTTCAGTCTACATCATTTCTCAGCCCTGAATCACGAGTTTACATCAGTATCCAGCCTTCTGTGCATCATCCTTACATGCAACAGTCATCTGGTGAAGGTAACACAGCATTCATAAGCATTTACAGCATTCTAACATAGCGTAGAACAGTCCACCATCTTCTTTTCTCAGCCTCAGGTGTGCAGCCCTTCCTCATGCCCTTGGGAAGAGTGCATAGGCTCGAGATCAGTTCATCGAGGTGTTTCTACAGCCGTGTACAGTTCAGCCAAGCTTCGATCCTCCGAGATCTTGCGTTTGGCTTATCTACAGTCCACAGTCATTCTCTCTAAAGAAATAAAGCAAATACTATCTCGTTATCGGGATAGTGGGCCCTTCAGTGGGTAATTCGGGACCCAATCTGGTATACAGCTCTCATATCTCTCTCTCATATCTCTTTAAAGTTTGAAATATTAAAGTGGATTGCTAAACTCACGAAACTCAGGATACAGAAGACGGTGTGAGCATTTGTGTGACAAGATCTTCCAATACAAAGACTTCCGCTGCATATCACAACTCCAAGGTGTGTGGAGTATGTGGTAAGAGTTATGGTATACAAGTCTATGGATTCCTGGACTTCTTTTCTAGGGATTTGGATCTATCCTCAGGTTTATGGATTATTCTTTTTGGCTCCCTTTATTTGGGATGCATTGGACTTATGAAACTCATGGTTCACATACCCTGTGTAGTGTTCTCTTGTCGTCCTACGTGCTCTCTTGAAGATTGTTTTTACCATGTGTGGGTGGAACAATAGAGAGCAAATGGAAGGGAACATGGGCACTTCAGAGGGTAGTGTTGAGCACAACATGCCGTGTGTAGTGTTCTCTTTTCCTACGTGCTCTCTTGAAGATTGTTTCTACCATGTGTGGGTGGAACAATAGAGAGCAGATGGAAGGGAACATGGGCATTACAAAGGGTAGTGTTGAGCACAACATGCCGTGTGTAGTGTTCAATTGTCCTACGTGCTCTCTTGAAGATTGTTTCTACCATATCTGGGTGGAATAAGAGAGAGCAGATGGAAGGGAACATGGGCACTTGAGAGGGTAGTGTGAGTTGGTGGCCGAAATGCCTACAAACTATTGGTGGCCGAAATGCCTATAAACTATGTGTAGCAGAAATGCTTATGGAACACCAGGCTATCTATGCGTGTGAGTGATTGTTTTATCTTGTTACTTGAGCCCACCTCTCATCTAAGGCGTGTGGTCAGAGTACCAACATGGAGTGCAAGTGGTAAAGTGGACATGACGCCTGGTTGGCACGGGACTTATGTCTATGTCAAGGGTCATGTGGACCGATGCCTTGTTGGCAGGAGACTGATTTGTCTCGCCCATTTACTTGGGACATGGATTATGATATCTGGACTTATGGGATTGTTTTGTCTCGCCCTTTTTATTTGGGACATGGATTTATTTATCTTTATGCCATATTAGAATTACTATCTTCCCATACAATTGTTCATCTCACCATGCATGTGGATTCATGTTAGGATTGTGAGAGGGCAATTCAATGAACACTCCACTATACACGTGGATTCGTGTTGCGATTGTGGAGTGAATGTTTCATTGTTTCCACACCATGCTTGTTGATCAGAGTTGGGATTGTATGGGAGAACATGGGAACTGTTGGGATTGGGAGAAAGGATTGCCAGAACTATGGAGATCCAGCTTTTCTGTCACCATGGTTTGTGCTCTTGAATGGCACCAGTTTGTGTGCATAGCACATGTTTCTGTGCGAGGCACTAGTTTCTTGTGCATGGCACTTATTTAAGTGCCTTAGCACTTGGTTCGTGATTTTCATTGGCATATGATTATCTCATTGATATTGGTGATTGAGACACAATTGGCTCTTGTGCCTGTGTCTAGTATATCTTCCATGGAATTCTCGCCCATTTATTTTGGGACATGATTTTGATATTGGTATTATGGAGACTTATTTAGTCTCATCCATTTCTTTGGGACATGGATTCTTCAGATATATTGGATTTTTGAGACTATCTCGTCTCACTTGATGGGACATGATTATATCTTGAATATATGGCTTGAAGCTTAAAGTTGCGGACAACTTTTAAGAAGCTGGGGAGGATGTCACCAGCCTGGACATTTCCCAGTATGAAAGGGGTCTGGTGGACTCCAAGATGTCTAAATATTTGGAAAGTACAAGCTTTGGGAATTGGGGATTATCCTAGAATACAAAGGACCACACTCCTAAAATTTAGGAGAGTTGCTATTTTTGGCCTGCGACTCCGATGGAAATTCTGTTTGCGTCATTACATCTGGAATAATTGAGCAGATACCAAGAGTTGGCAAAGTGCCTATGACAGAATGTCTACCAGTTGGGATATTTTTAGAGATAAAGTTTATGGAAGGACCCATCTCTTAGATTGGGACATGTGGCAAGAAAGTGGACCAAAGTGAGACAAGTGGCCTGACACTTGTTAGAAAGTGGATCAAAGTGAGACAAGTGGCCTCACACTTGTCACTTCAGCTATTGTGTGGCTCTCCACTTGTCATTGTAGTCTTCTCTTGCCATTTTAGCTCATGGGAGGCCCAAATCTATAAATTGGAGCCCTCTCTCTTCATTAAGAGAGGCTCTCTTGCTGCACACTAGCCTCTACCACCGCTACAGGCTGCCCTAATGAGGGCTACTCTCTCTCTCTCTCTCTTGAAGGCTGCCCATGAAGAATACCGGCTGTTGGGGACTGTTTTGGAGGCTTCCTTCGCGAAGAAATACTGAAGGCAAGGGTGTTTAATCATTTATTATGATTTCTAGCCATTGTACTTGTTGTACCAGTCTTTGTACCTGCTGTACCAGCCATTGTACTGGCTGTATCAGTCCTTGTACTTGTTGTACTTATTGTACCACCCATTGTACCGATTGTACCAGCTTTTGTACTTGTACCAGCCACTGTACATACTGTACTAGTCATTGTACATGCTGTACCAACATTTGTACTTGCGGTACCTGTTGTACCAGCCACTGTACCGGCTGTACCAGCCATCGTACCCGCTGTACCGGCTGAACGGAGAGTTGTACTTGCTGTACCAGCTCTATTGCATGAAGACCCGTGGTTTTTGGGGAAGAATCAGTACCCACACGGAGGTATATGGATTATATTGTTGACTCGGCGTTACTACAGCCTATGTTCCGGCTTGGTTGCCTCGTGTTGGGCTGTGTTATGGCATTTGTATATGGATAATCCGGCATCTCCCGTGGGGAGAGTAAGGCCCTCAAAGCTTGTACATGATATTATTCTCCTTGGGTAATAAAATACTCCAAGGGGGGGGGGTCGGCCCATTCCGGCCTCTATGCGGTGTCACACGTGCAAGCTCCATTTTCAGCATTTGCGGATGTTTTGTCCAGCTTTTAAATGTTTTAATATGCATTGATGGTATCAACAAGTGTGTCAAAGGCCCTAGTCCCTCGGGCGCCGCGAGTTTCAGTACCAGTAGTAGTAGATGTTTCAGCAACAGTACCAACAGATGAAGACGTCATTCCTTCTGAGGTAGAAGGCGACGACCTTAAAACTCTGTATCGTCTTTTACAAGCCAGTAAAACAAAGAAATTGAAAATTAAATCCCCTGAATTTTATGGTGGTCAGCGTAATAAGCACATCTTAGACCAATGGCTTTACAAACTGCGGTTATACTTTGAAACCATGACCCTTTCTGATTCCAAAGAGGTGATTTTTGTGGTATCCCTTCTCAAAGACATTGCTGTATTGTGGTGGCAACGACGATAGCACGCCGGAAAATCGGTTACAACGTGGGAAAAATTCGAGCAGGTCCTCTGTAAGCAGTTTATACCTGCCAATGCGGATTTCCAAGCCCGTACTTGCATACGCCATTTGGACCAAAATGGTTCCTTGGCCTTTTATATCTCCCAGTTCACCAACTTGATACTGGAGATTGACTCCTTGTTTTCCCAGTAGACGAACTCCATGCCTTCGTTGAAGGTCTTAACCCCACATTGCGTGCCGATGTTCAGAAATATAATCCTTTTGATCCATACGTTATGCCGGGCGCGTTGTTGACATTAATTCTCGAAATTCGGCCTCTTCCGGTCGAGCTAATGCCTTTCAGAAAGCCAGTGGGTCTCGTATGAACCGAGATAGTCGAAGAGAATCTTCTGGCACTTCTACCTCCCAGCCTAATCCCCAATGGAATAATTCTCAACACCCTTGCCGATAAGAAGGATCGTCCTCTTTTCAGTCCTGACGTCCTCAGTCCTTCCAACCACGCAGTTTGGATCGTGGACGGGACCAAGGACGTGACCAATCTTGCAATCCTCGTCCTTCCACTGTCCCTTCTGGACAGGATCAACAAAAGATAGGATTGTGCACAATTTGCAATGGACCTCATCGTTGGTTTGAGTGCCCCAAAAGACCAACCCATCGACAGAATTCTAATGCTGAACCCTCTACTTCCGAGGAGAAATCCCCAGTTGCTAACAAAGGAAAGCATGCGGTTAATCACCATGCTATTGCACATGCTTCGTTGATCACTGCTACTGCCACAGCTCAATTTGCCTCTTCACCGTTACCCCAGCGGTCTACTCAGGTTTTGGTTCTTTAAGGTTCTATTTCCAATCACCCTATTCATGTGCTCATCGACAGTGGGTGTTCTCATAACTTTGTGGGAACCACCTTGACCTAGAGATTGAAGATTCAGACTTCTCAAAGTGCTGTTATTTATGGAGTAGAGCTTGCCGATGGTTCCATAGCCTTGTGTAACACCGTTGTGCCAAACACCTCTCCTTTCGAATTTAGCACTATCGTGACAAATTGGATTTCCAAGTCATGTCTTTGGCACATTATGATATGATTCTTGGTCTAGAATGGTTGTATCAATATGATCCCCTGATTAGTTTCCGGAACCATTCCATACAATTTGCTCAAAATGATACGCTTGTGGCACTCGAAGGTATCAGAGACCAACCCTCTACACCAACCCTTTCAGCTCTTCAAGCAAAACGGTGGGTCCACAAGAGTGGTTGTTCCTCAGCACTTTTAATGGTCTATTTAACCAAAGATCCTCCCGAGGACATGGATACGAAGATGATGTACCTCAAGCAACCTTTCTTTGCTCCATACTTGGAACTTTTTCCTCAGGAACTTCCTGCGGTTCTCCCACCTCGGCGACCAGTCAACCATGCTATTGATCTCCTTCTTGGCAGTGCACCACCTACTCGTACTCCATATCGAGTTTCTTTTACGGAATCTCAGGAGATACAGCGACAACTTACTAAACTTTTGGAGAAAGGATACATTCGACCAAGCAAAAGCCCTTTTGGAGCTCTAGTACTTTTGGTGAAAAAGAAGGATAAGTCTATGCACCTTTGCATCGACTATCGTGTCCTTAATGAGTTGACTATCAAGAATAAGTAGCCTCTTCCGCGCATTGATGAATTGTTTGATCAATTGCTTCATCCAAAGGTCTTGACTCTTCTCCAAAATTGATCTTAAGTCTGGATATCATTAGACTCGCATTCGCGAAGGTGATGAATATAAGATAGCTTTTCACACAAAATATGGTCATTATGAGTACTTGGTCATGCCATTCGGGTTAACCAATGCCCCTGGAACATTTATGAGTCTGATGAATGATCTTTTTCTTCCTTTTCTGGACAAGTTCATTATTATCTATCTTGACAACATCCTGGTGTTCAGTCATGATATGGAAGAACACAAGGCACATCTTAAGATCGTTTTCCAGGTGCTTCGTGACAATGCTCTTTACATTAATCCAGGCAAAAGTGAATTCTTCAAAACATCCTCGGAGTACCTCGGATATGTTGTTTCAGCAGACGGTATTTATGTGGATCCGAAGAAAATATAGGTTATTGTCAATTGGCCAACTTCCATAAACGTCCATGATGTTCGTTCTTTCTTGGGACTTGCTAACTTCTATCACACAAAGGTTCATTGATTTTCAAAAATAGTTGCTCCTCTCACATAACTTTTAAAGTCCGCTCCTGCATTCAAGTGGATTGAAGCTGCAACACAAGCTTTTGAAAGTTTAAAAACAGCTTTGACCACAACTCCTGTCATGGCTATTCCTGACCTTACTCTCCCTTTTGATGTTTATACGGATGCTTCCAATATTGCCACTGGTGCCGTCTTGATGCAACAAGGATGTGCTGCATTTGACAGTCATAAGCACTCTGCGATTCAAGTAAGATATCCAGTATATGACAAGGAATTTTGGGCTATTGTTCATGCCTATCGTGCATGGAAACATTATCTCCTTGGTGTGGATTCAGTGGTGAAAACAGATTATCATTCTTTACATCTTCACGCAGCCAGTTATGAATGCTAGGCAAGCGCGTTGGGTTGAATTCTTAGCCAATTTTCATATGACAATTGAGTATGTTCCTGGTCTTACCAATGTGGTTGCGGATGCTCTCAGTCGTATGCCGCCAGCTTCGGTCTTGGCTATTTTTACAGTTGAAATGGATATACCTCAAAGTTTTAAAGATCGTTATTCAAAGGATCGTGATTTTGGAAATGCATTTCGAATTCTCAATTCTCAAAATGCAACTCCTTCCGAATTGAAGATTTATGGAGCATATACATTAGTGGATGGTTTACTATATTATCAAGACTGTATTTGTGTACCTCATGATACTCATGTTCGAAGAGTCTTGGTCAAAGAACATCACAAGGTCACTTGTGCTGCACACCCATGCATCAACAAGACGTATCGTCTTTTGACGGTTACATACTATTGGCCTCAAATGAAGCAAGATGTTATTAAGTTTGTCACAGCATGTCTTTCGTGCCAACGTATGAAAGCTAGTAGACAAGTTTCAGCTGGTCTTCTTCAACCACTTCTAGTTCCCAATGAAGGCTGGGAAAGTATTAGTCTGGATTTTATCACTTCATTGCCACGTTCTTCTAAAGGCAATACACAGATTCTTGTGGTGGTTGACAGATTTTCTAAGATGGCACATTTCATTCCGTGCAAGAAAGCAGCCCAGGCTTCGGATATTGCAATACTGTTCATACAATATATCTTCAAACTTCATGGGTTGCCAAAATCTATAGTTTCTGATCAAGATCCAAAATTTACAGGACATTGCTTTACAAGCCGGCCCAACACTCTTCTATGAGGATGATGGAGGAGGCATAGCCCTCGTCCTCTTGCACCATTGCATTTCAGTGGCATTAGTGGCCACAGCCCACGTGCGATGTTGGACCCCAGAGACCTCGTCACATGCCAGTGCTGGAGTAGCCTGGCAGGCAAAGGCCGGCCCATGATGGAGGAGGTATAGGCCTCGCGCTCTCTTACCACGGCATTTCAGTGGCGTCAGTGGCCACATCCCCTGTGCGATGACATTGGACCCGAGAGATCACGTCACATGCCAACGCTGGGAGCTCATATGCAGTTTGGCCACCTGGCACATTTGGCATGTGCGCTGCAGTGAAATCATCGGAGGTCACCCGGAGTGCATGACTAGGGGCTTAGATCGCGCATGCAAAGATGGGGTGCGGCTTTTCATTGCACCTGGAGCACCGGATCCTTCTACTTGAGAGAGTAGGGATCCTTCTACTTGAGAGAGTAGGGCATCGTTATTACCTTGCATTAGGATGCGAGTTTGGCTCTGCCCTCCCCTCCCCGCTCCACCCCTATGATGTAGCTTCCCTCCAAGAGTGGTCAGCCATGGATAGAGCCCCTGTTAGAAAAGCATTTGCTTAATGCTTCGCCGTCGTGGTGTCACTGCGAGTGAAGGATGTGCTCCATCTTGTAAGGCCCCCTATATGAGGAGTGGCCATTGTGGTGAGCATCCGGGCACCTGACAGTTCCCAGTTTAGACACTAGATGATGGCTAAATGTGGCCAGATGGTTAGGAGACGACTTTTGTAGACTTTGTACCTTGCCAAGTAGGATGCATGCAAATGTGGGCCAATGGACCACGCTCTTTGGTAGAAGGAGATCTTCGTGGAATAGCTTATCCTTGGGTTGTGGAGTTGGTTCATGTACGCATGTACCCAGTCGGGGATATGGCCGACAATAGCTAGTTGAGGCTATGGCCGATAATAGTCGGCTGGTACATTGCTACCACTAGGAGACTACATATAGTCTAGTGGTCGTCCTCGTAGAGATTGCGATCTACCTTCATTGCGATAGTGCACCCTTGTATATGCAAGACATCCTCAGCTCAAAGTCCGTCTAGAACGCCATCAAAGCTCCTTACCCGGGGCACATGGGTGGGTGGACAACCATTAGTATTGTAAGCAGTAATATTGTTTACTCTCCACTTGTTTTTGCAATTCAGTGCTTTGTGTTGTGAAGATTTTGCTTCTGCTGTTCTATATTCTTACCCCTCCCCCCCCCCCCTCTTTCTTTTTCACTGTCATGGACAGAGTTGTATTACACCGTTTGCTGTTGTTTCTTTTAACTAATAGAAGGATCAAAAAAACATGTGGGTATTTATCATGAAGAATACAATTGGAGAACTTAGGGGATGATGTTCCTTTCATTACCAATCCATTAACCAACCATAAAGTTACAACTGGTCATTCTGTTTAATTTGAAGGGTAGGGAATGGTGTCTCTCTCATCACCAAACCAACCATAGAGATTCGTGCTAACATGGAGTTAACATAAGTCCACTTGTATACTCTACAGCGGTAATGCAGTGTGGTAATAACATATTACACAGAGGCCATTATTGGAGACCTCACTCTAGCCCTAGCCCTAATCAGTCATTTGAAACAACAACGCTACTCTGATTGCAGGTAGTAGTCAAGTGGATTTACCCTCAGTCAGGGGTACCCTCTTCTATAAAGGCCTGTTTGGGTCTCTTCTTTGTGGAAATCTGTGACAATGTTTTTTCTTCTTCCATTGAGCATATTTTAGATTTTCCTCACTTAATAATTAATCTTCATCTTTTCGGTGGCTTGTGGTGACCCTGTTCAGATGTCCTGACTTGGTGCTAATTAATGGAGAAGATTTAACACCGTACAGAGCTGCAAGCAAGAATATAATGGCTGTGCTGGGCCGGTTTGGTGTCTTAGAAAGGTCTATTTCTTCAGCTTATGCACCTTGCTTTGCCCAGTGTCAATGTATTTGTCTTTAGCTTTGTAGCCTTCTAGTTTGGGATGCTTCAACTCTCACACTTATCATCCCATTAACTTGGTGTCTGTAGGCGAGGTCTTGATGAAGCTGCACTAGATATTACCATGGAGGTGCTTAAGCGTTCTGCATCCATGCCAACTTGTATGGGATTCTCAGGCCATGTGCTTGGCCTGAAAGGCCAAGGGGAGATGGGTTTTGAGATTTCTGGACCCTCATGCTTTCAAGGTGCCGATCCAAGCAGAAGTGATTATTACCTTATGGTTGGAAGCCAACTTGTTGCAGAAATTCGTGCTGCTGTTGAGAAAGAAACAGGATATAGGTGTTCTTCTGGAATAGCTTCCAATGTATTATCTCATGCTTCCACTCTCTATTGTATTTTTTGTGAAGGATTGGCTATTCTTGCTCCTTACTCCATATAAAGTTATTGGCTTACGCTATGATGAGCATGTACGCTTGACAGGTTTGTAGCATGCAGTGTGCTACCTAGCTAGATTTTTGAGAAGATGACGTATTTTAAAATGGTTTGGTGTGACAGAAAATGCTTGCAAAGTTGGTCTCGTCAGTAAACAAACCAAACAAACAGACTTGCATACTGGAGTCTGCTGTATCTGCATTTCTTGAACCTCTCCATGTGCGCAAGGTAAACATAATATTGCATCTCGTTATAGCATGTGTGTCAGATTTTCACCACCATCACTACCTTTTATGACTTGATCTTTGTTGGACTGTATCACAGTTGCCCGGCATTGGCCATCAGACTGAGTCTGTGCTGAAAGATATGGGAATAACAACGGTGACCGATCTACAGCAAACCACTTTGCAACAGCTGTCAAGCAAGTACGTTTTGTAATGTTAATACAAAAGCACCATGGCATGATAGAGTAAGTGTCATGACCCTGTGTTTTTCTCTGGACAAGATGCAGATGTGCACGGGGACATGGTGGACAGTGTGAATGGCATGAGGTGGGAGTGAAGATGGAAGCCCATGTGTGGATAACCCCATGTGTGAAAGGGGGCAAAGAGATTTTAGCTTTGAAGGTTTAAAAACCTTTAAAATCATTTATTAAGCCCTTCATTAAAGAAAAACGTAGCCCATATTCTAATTTGGGGCCACGTGTGCTTTTTGGGAAAAAGGAGGGCTAGCAGGCAAAAGAGGCGCCTATCCCTACAGCAGGCGCATGTGCTTTTTGGAGGCGACTGCTGGATTCTGAAGGAGGGAGCTTCTAAGCCTTTCTCTGTCTCGCGACTGATGGCCTGAACTTCCACGTGGATGGACTACACGTGGGCTGGACAGAGGGACAGATTTGAGCAGCAGGCAGGCGGTCTGTTTACAGGTGGCATACGGGGGCTGAACAGCACGTGGAGGTTCTCCCTCTCTAGCTACAAGTCGGGTCAGCAGATGGGGGTGCTTCTTCTTTGACGGCTGGTCACCAAGGAGCGCATGTGGGCAGATTGCAGGGCAGCGCACAGCTCAGCAAGCTCACCCACTCTCTATCTCCTTTTTTGGAAAGCTAGCAGACTGCAACACTTTATCTCTCTCTCTCTCTAGCTCTTGGAGGATGCGTTTTCTTGCTCTCTCTAGGCGGCTGGCTGGTCTGCAGAAAAGTACAGCTTTGGATTCCATGTGGTCAAGACTGTTGGCCGATAAGATCTCTTCCGGAGGGTGGCAAGTTGCAGGAGAAATAGTAGAAGGGCTGAAGCTGCGGCACATGCTCTCTTTTCTCTCTCGCTCTCTCTCGCTTGGTGCACAGGAGGGCTGGACTGCAGGCGTTTAGGGCTGCGTGCTTTTCTCCTAGGTGGCCAAGGGTTGGTTTCTCTTGATACAAAGGTGGACAGAGGTTGTTTTTCCATGAACATAGACATCATGTCGATGGCGTTCAACTGATGGAACTTTCAGCTTCTCTTTGCTTTGGATTCGGGACTGTTTTGGGACAGTTTATGGGCTGTTTTTGTTTGGTCGCAAATTCAGCTATGTGCTTGGGTTTTTGGCTACAAGCACAGGTCACTTGAATATGTTTCTTGGCATGGGAGAGATGCAAGCTCGCAGGGCTGCGTGCTCATGGAGCAGATTGTTTTCTTCCTGCTAGAAAGGAACAGTGGGACCTACAGTTATGAGTATCTCTATGTTGCCAGATGTTTCATGAGGGAACAGGTAACTAGATGTATGGAAACAGGACATAAGTTTCAAAGGGAAACAGGCCTAAGGGTTTCATGTGGAAACAGGTCGTAGGTTTTCTCGAAGAGACATGTTTTTGGGTTTCTCCAGGAGATAGGTCACATGCAGGCAGAAGGTACAGGAGTGGACACATGTTTGCTACAGCCTTGCTACTGATAGGACAGGGGACAGGGAATCCATAACAGAGATGGATAGTACCCTTGGAAGGTAGAGAGGGTTTGTACAGGTGTGTCAACTGTATGGTATGCTGTGCTGTGATACTCTCTTGAGAGACAGTTTGGGAGTCTGTGTTGTGATGCAGGAGCATTGGATGTGTCAGGGTGTGATGCTGTTCATAGTGTGAGAGGCTATGGATGGTTGTGGCAGCCTTGATCATGGGAGAAAGCTTCTGTATGCAGACTCAATGTGAGAAGAGTCTTTCGATGTGAACAATGGCTGGATTTATTTGTGGATGCCGTGTGGACAAGAAGCCAAATACAGGTTCTTTGCAGGCTTCAGGAGTTCTACTGGGACGGCTGAATTACCAGCTTTATATTGTAATCAAAGCTCTTATAATCAATTAAAGAAATACCGCAAGGGGCGGCGCCACTGCGATTTGGGGCCAATCGGTGTCCGTGTACTATTTGCAGGAGCACTCTAGCTCCCTATGTTTGTTTTCCTTTTCTAGGTCCTCAATGGTGTTGAAGTGTTTTATGTGCAAATGTTTGTTCCACCGCCCTTTGCTCTCTGAAGGCCGGTTTACAAGGTTCCGTTTGCCGGGACACATCGTCGACTTTCTCAAGGAGGCGAGCCCGTGGTTGTCACATTAAAAGCTTCAACATGAGGAAAGTGAAAAGGAAGTGCAGGACACAGTGCAGGATTGTGTGTCTTTGTCCATATGAGGTGAAGAGCAAGAGCTGAAGATGAAGCTCAGGAGAAAAGACACCAAGGACAAGAAGTAGTCGGCCAGGAACAAGAAGCAATTGACGTGTTATGGTGCAGGAGATGCGTTGAAGGCTATGGCTTTCGACAGTTTGTCACCAGTGGTATCTTCATAGAGGCTTCATGGGTTCGGAAGACAGTTTCTTTCTATGTTTAGCAATGGTGATCTACTATGCTTCATCGAGGACTTGTGCTTACCACTTGGGTGGAGTGCAAGTAGGTTTTGGGTGCCTAAGGATGTATCAGATGAGGCTCAGACGGAAGCGGAGAAACTTGACGAGGTTCTTATTCCCGAGCAGATACTGGCACATTAGGTACAGGGTAAAGTTTCCCATCGCTATCCTGTGAAATTCAAGAGCTGTTCACTGCTGGATACGAAGTGGATGGAGGAGGTTCACTGATGGATGCGAAGTGGATGGAGGAGGGTGACTCAGCAGATTCACCTCAGGAGTTGCAGCTTTATCTTGATGCCTATGAGTTGGAGTCGACTCTTGTTACGACTCATTCAGGCTCAGCAGAGCATAGGTCTGGAGCATTGCCTGATGCTCAAGAGGGGGGTAGCACCTCCGCTCCCTTGTTACTGACAAGCTCATTTGTTGTCTAGGAGTCGCTTGGTGACATCTTGGTATTCACCCGAAGGTACTGAGGCTGACAGTATATCTGCTTATGGGACTTCTATGATATTGTGTACTAGTCACAGGAGATGGTGGTTGAGTATGGTTCACAGTCGCGCGCACCTGGAACTCTAACTGCAACTATGGATAACTCTATGGAGGACATAAGTCTTGCGAGAAGTCCTAGAGTTGGTTTGGTTCATGGAAATATGGATCGAACTCTGTTTGTGCATGTATGCATTCACTTTTTGAGGTAGAGGTATTTTTGTATTCTGGTTCCATTGGATCCTGGTACCATTGAGAATACATTGGGAAATACTCTGCATTGTGTCATGTGCTGCATGTATGTTGGTATGATACATCAAGTGCTTTATTATGTTCATGGATGCACCACTGGGTGTGACTCCTGCGGGATGACCATCAGACATATGTGGGAAAGTACTTAGCGGATGTAGTGTTTGGATGCATTGAATGCTTTCATATGCTCATGTTTTACCTTCAGTCATGGGTCCTGCGGGATGCCCATGGGCGTAAGGCTTGCTAACAGCCCTTAGACTGTTACTTTGGAGTAGGTAGAGCATTTTGAGGAGCATATTGTTTGCGAATGCATATGTGTGTGTCATGCATATGTGTGCCATATGTAGAATGACGCATGGTTTTATTTTTGGCTAACACAGTTAACGTGTTTCCATTTGGTTTTAGACTTTTGCTGTAGATTCTGAAGGAACAAGCAAGAGGACAGTGTGGCTTATTGTGCAGGATGATTATTTTATCATCCAGATGCATTGGACGGCCATTGTTTTTGCCATACGGGGTGTCTTTGCTCATGAGATGCTTTACTGTGCCATTGAGTGCAATCGAGGACGCTTGCTATTTTTCAAGAGGGGGGTATGTCATGACCCTGTGTTTTTCTCTGGACAAGATGCAGATGTGCACGGGGACATGGTGGACAGTGTGAATGGCATGAGGTGGGAGTGAAGATGGAAGCCCATGTGTGGATAACCCCATGTGTGAAAGGGGGCAAAGAGATTTTAGCTTTGAAGGTTTAAAAACCTTTAAAATCATTTATTAAGCCCTTCATTAAAGAAAAACGTGGCCCATATTCTAATTTGGGGCCACGTGTGCTTTTTGGGAAAAAGGAGGGCTAGCAGGCAAAAGAGGCGCCTATCCCTACAGCAGGCGCATGTGCTTTTTGGAGGCGACTGCTGGATTCTGAAGGAGGGAGCTTCTAAGCCTTTCTCTGTCGCGACTGATGGCCTGAACTTCCACGTGGATGGACTGCACGTGGGCTGGACAGAGGGACAGATTTGAGCAGCAGGCAGGCGGTCTGTTTACAGGTGGCATACGGGGGCTGAACAGCACGTGGAGGTTCTCCCTCTCTAGCTACAAGTCAGGTCAGCAGATGGGGGTGCTTCTTCTTTGACGGCTGGTCACCAAGGAGCGCATGTGGGCAGATTGCAGGGCAGCGCACAGCTCAGCAAGCTCACCCGCTCTCTATCTCCTTTTTTGGAAAGCTAGCAGACTGCAACGCTTTATCTCTCTCTCTCTCTAGCTCTTGGAGGATGCGTTTTCTTGCTCTCTCCAGGCGGCTGGCTGGTCTGCAGAAAAGTACAGCTTTGGATTCCATGTGGTCAGGACTGTTGGCCGATAAGATCTCTTCCGGAGGGTGGCAAGTTGTAGGAGAAATAGTAGAAGGGCTGAAGCTGTGGCACATGCTCTCTTTTCTCTCTCTCTCTCTCGCTTGGTGCACAGGAGGGCTGGACTGCAGGCGTTTAGGGCTGCGTGCTTTTCTCCTAGGTGGCCAAGGGTTGGTTTCTCTTGATACAAAGGTGGACAGAGGTTGTTTTTCCATGAACATAGACATCATGTCGATGGCGTTCAACTGATGGAACTTTCAGCTTCTCTTTGCTTTATATTCGGGACTGTTTTGGGACAGTTTATGGGCTGTTTTTGTTTGGTCGCAAATTCAGCTATGTGCTTGGGTTTTTGGCTACAAGCACAGGTCACTTGAATATGTTTCTTGGCATGGGAGAGATGCAAGCTCGCATGGCTGCGTGCTCATGGAGCAGATTGTTTTCTTCCTGCTAGAAAGGAACAGTGGGACCTATAGTTATGAGTATCTCTATGTTGCCAGATGTTTCATGAGGGAACAGGTAACTAGATGTATGGAAACAGGACATAAGTTTCAAAGGGAAACAGGCCTAAGGGTTTCATGTGGAAACAGGTCGTAGGTTTTCTCGAAGAGACATGTTTTTGGGTTTCTCCAGGAGATAGGTCACATGCAGGCAGAAGGTACAGGAGTGGACACATGTTTGCTACAGCCTTGCTACTGATAGGACAGGGGACCTGGAATCCATGACAGAGATGGATAGTACCCTTGGAAGGTAGAGAGGGTTTGTACAGGTGTGTCAACTGTATGGTATGCTGTGCTGTGATACTCTCTTGAGAGACAGTTTGGGAGTCTGTGTTGTGATGCAGGAGCACTGGATGTGTCAGGGTGTGATGCTGTTCATAGTGTGAGAGGCTATGGATGGTTGTGGCAGCCTTGATCATGGGAGAAAGCTTCTGTATGCAGACTCAATGTGAGAAGAGTCTTTCGATGTGAACAATGGCTGGATTTATTTGTGGATGCCGTGTGGACAAGAAGCCAAATGCAGGTTCTTTGCAGGCTTCAGGAGTTCTACTGGGACGGCTGAATTACCAGCTTTATATTGTAATCAAAGCTCTTATAATCAATTAAAGAAATACCGCAAGGGGCGCCACTGCGATTTGGGGCCAATCGGTGTCCGTGTACTATTTGCAGGAGCACTCTAGCTCCCCCTGTTTGTTTTCCTTTTCTAGGTCCTCAATGGTGTTGAAGTGTTTTATGTGCAAATGTTTGTTCCACCGCCCTTTGCTCTCTGAAGGCCGGTTTACAGTAAGAGCTTCTAGCATGAAGTGCTACCATGAAATCTAGATGTGTTGTTTATAGAGCTTGAGACAGTCTAATCATAGCTTCCATCTGTTATGGTGATAGGTTTGGAAACAGGGTGGGCATGCTTCTATACGACAGCTGCAGAGGTGTGGACAACAGCCTTGTGCAAAACAAAGGGCCACCTAAATCCCTTTCAGTTGAAGACTCCTTTCAGCCTTGCACATCTTTCAAGCAGGCAGAGGTACCATGCCATGTGCTTAAACTTGCAAACAATTTTCTTCATTGAGAGTTGAAGAGCTCGTATACGCAGTGAAAATTGTGTGTTTGCTCAGGAGATTATCAGAAGCTTGGCTCCTGATTTGATAGCCAGGCTTGATGAGGACAAGGAAGAACATTCTAGAAGACCTAAAGTCTTTACTGTGAAGTGGAGATATCCAGGGAACTGGTAGATAAGCTTTGCTGCCTATTGCTGTCTAGATTTTTCTGTCCCTTGCAGAAAATCTCATATAGAAGTGGGTTTTTGGCTTTAAAATCACGTCTGTAAATTCTAACTCCATGTCCTTGACAGTGCTTTCAAAAGTGCTTCTGCCCCTATGCCACTAGAGCTGCTTTCAGCAAGTGTTCCTCTTGAAAAACGGCTAGAAACTGTGGTGGAAGTTGCAGTGAAGTTGCTATCACATGCTCTAGGGAGGCAATCTTTTTCTCTTGTTGTGCTTAACATTGGTGCAACGAGCTTCACAGTCAGTTCTAGTGGTAGCAGTGGTGCTTCTCATGATATTCGCTCCTTCTTGCATAGCCCTGGGCAGTCATCAAAGCAGACATCAAAGGTCATGATGAGCAAGCGGGAAGCAAGGGTCTATAGGGAAGAGTGCGAAAAAGAAAAGGTTAATGCTGACTTGGTCCTTCCTCTCTTTGGGAACCTTGGGACGAATGGTGCATGGCATGCCCACAGTGTGCAAACACATAGCTATAACACGTTGGAAATGGAGGAACAAAATTATGAGTTAGATTCACATGAAGGTAATGCTTTTATCCCCACTGTGACCTCACTAAAAGCTTAGCAAGTTTTTGGTTTTGCTTTCCACTATGTGCTATACTTTCTTGCAAAGTATTTTATATCTTGTGCAAGTGGCTAAACAATGTGTGTAAATGGTTTTGTATGTTTGAAGCAGAGGAAAGGGCACTGAAGCTCTACAACAATCTTATGGAGCAACCATTCCTCGTGCATAGAGTCCCACAAGAAAGGCTTCAAGCGTCTAGAGATTTGCATTATTCTAGTTCCTCCCATGGTCTGGCTTCTCCCACACATGAAAGTACCTTCCACAAGGAATCACCAAGTAAAGCCTCTTCTGGTACTCCTTTGAGTAGTTCCTATGGCATCGTTGATCATGCCACTTGTGGCAGTATGATTAATGGTGTTGCACCAGATGATCTAATTGAAACCTTGAATCCAAACATGGCAAGGTTTGACGAAAATTCAACAGCATTGGTTAGTCTCTCTCAAGAAAGGCTAGTGGAGGGTATCACGGACTCATATGGAATACGGTCAGATAGTGTGGCCTTGCAAAATCATAATGACTTCGTTTGTGAAGCATGTGGACAAGAGCTTAGAGGAGATGCTCAATCCAGACAGGAGCATGACGACTATCACTTTGCATTAGAATTGAACTCTCAGGAGAAAACCTTGGCAAAGTCATTTGCTAAACCATGCACATCATCATCTATTACTTTGAGAGGCAAAAAGAAGAATAATAAGGCTGCACTCCATCGCCAGTTACCGCTCAAAAGAACAAAGACTCAAAATGGCACTCTGGATTGTTTTGTGTACCGCTCTCAAGGTTGACCTTATCACCATGTTCTCTATGTTAGCTCCCTGATGTAATGCGATGGTGGGAATTTTGAGGGCCTTTTTACACGGAATAGGGATGGATGGGCACGGATCCCCCTCTCGCAGGAAGGGTGGGGACCATGGATTTCTTCTGACAGGTGCCATGGAATATGAAAAGACGAAGGTCAATATCACTCCTCAGGGCAATCTTGCCCGTCCAACCATTTCCATGGCCCACTGCAGCAATGTGCTAAGACCCTTATCCTAGTGTCTTATGACAATGATGGTTTGCACCTTGCCTTTTAGATTGGTAAAGGTTGCAAGGACATACTCCAATTGCGTGTGCAGCTTTTTATGGGCACCCCTTCAGGCATGGTTCCTCCTGTAAGGCAGCATGAAATGTTGTCAACCCCTGGCTCGATCTCTCTCTGAAGATAGGCTTCCGTGTAACCTGATATCAATGGCTTGGAAACATGAGATGAAGAAGCCTATTGTCTCGTTTGTCGATGTAGTCTGAGGCGGTTTTTCTCTTCAAATTTTACTTCATGGAAATTTATGATTAATTTGTCTACTTTCTGAAGGTGATGCAAGTTGATGTTAAAGTTTTCTGTCAGTGTGTATGTATCTGATTCTAATGGTAGGTAGTAGGAGATAAAGGATAGCATGATTTTTCATTTGATTACAAACACCCAGTGCGAATATTGAGACTTGACATGATTATGCACACTGCAAAAAGGGTAATGCATTAGATATTTGATGCCAAGTCATGAAGGATCAGGTTGCATTTGCGATAGTAGCTGAAGAGATTGAGTTGTTGGAAGGTCCTTCATTTACAGTGGGATGTTTAGAAAGTACACCATCACTTGATGTGTCTTTTGAAACCTCACCAGAAGAGTTTTTGTGAATATGTGAGGGTGTTGAGGGGAGCTTTTGTAGGCATTTCAGAGCCAAGCCATTTTTTTTCGTACACCCGGGGCCCACTCAAGTGGGTGGAGCCGATTTCCCCTTCCAACAATTAGCCAATTATCATGGTCGGGCAAGGGCCACGTACCATCGGGCAAGAGCCACGAATTAGGCATCCCCATGACCACCACGATGAGTCGAGCGCTGGAACAGCGGAGGGGTCTCGTATGGATCCTCCTATCTCAGGTGATCCACCACCCGAGGAGGAGGAGTCACTCCAGTGTTCAAGGGGCAAGAGCCCGAGCAACCAAACACATCAAGCGAGCATAGGTGTCCCTTTATAACATGAGAGAGCCTAGTGGGACTTGAACTCATAACCTAGAGGTTACAAGTCACAAGCTTGACCACTACACTAACTCAGTTGGTATTTCAGAGCCAAGCCATTTGAATTCCAAGCAATGAGTTGAAAGGGAGCTGACACCAAGATAGGATAGCATGGATGGATTATCTATAATTCTTACATCGTGTAAAAGCTTGAAGTTAAGAAAAGATTGCATGATGCATATCATGACTGTAAAAGGGGGCCTTCACTTCATGGAAAGCTAAGTGAGTAGAAAAAATATGGGCAGAGCATATACTAGGTAGTGCGGATTGGAAACCATTTGGCTTTCATGTTTATAGCTACATGCCCGTTGAAATGCCCTGGCATTCCAAGGCATCCTTTGTTTTTGTCTTTTACAAGAGAGTATCTCCTGTTATGGGATTATGTGGTGTCTGCAGTACATTTTGCCACCCAAATGTAATAAAATAGAAGGTTGATATACTAGATCATTGTTTAGTATAACAAGAGTTGATTTAGCTTTATTGCAAATATAACACTAGGTAGAGACGGAGGCCTTCAAAAACTGTGTGGAAAAGCATGAGTATAGCATGGACCTACTTCAGCATGGTCAATTTAGAGTGTGAAAACCCCAAAATGTAAAAAGGGTTATCTTTATTACTGTTAACTAATAACTGTAAAGAGTGGTGATGACTGGAATACGTCCCAGAGAATGAGAGCTTGTGGGTGTCTTCTTGCAGACTTGTGTATTATATGAGAGAGATGAGGTAGTGTGGTGTATTATGAGAGAGAGGTATGGTATGTTATGTGATAATCCATGAGAGCTTAAGATAAGAGCTTATCTCAATTAAACACCTAGATTAGCATTTTTACTAGTTTCTAAAGGGTTATTAATGGTGTTGGAGTGTTTGGGATCCTTAGGATAAGAGCGTATCTCAATTAAACACCTAGATTGAGGAAAAGCTAATCTTCTACTATTTACAAATTTAGTAATGTTTAGAGTAATCACCAACAAAGAAAAACCATAAATTTCAATGAAAAAACTCGCTTGGAGTGGAGGCAAAGGAGGGAAAAAGTATCCCAGCCCATTATTAGCCTCTACATCCACATCACTACCATATAAATGATTACAAATCTCCCATGTAGTGATGGTGTGAACATGTAGAGGGATCATGTGGCAGATCAATCCCCAAATGACAATAAGCCAAAAGCTTTGTGAAAAGCTTCCAACTTCTCTCATGCGAGAGCCTCCGTGAACATATCCGCCACATTATTGTGTGCGTAGAGACATAAGCCCTATTAATATCTTGCAATGAGTCTCTTCCTGACATAATGATAATGCATCTCAATGTGCTTTGTGTGAGTATGAAACACTGGGTTTGTCTAGCCAAACAACCAATGCACTCTGGCTGTTAATGAAGATGGAGGTAGGAAATTACTGTCCAACACCAAGATCTACCAAAAGGTGTCTGAGCTATATACACACTCCAGAGTCACTGTAAAAAGATGCCCTGTACTCAGCTTCACACTGCCTTCGCTCCTTATTGATCCATGATTTACATTAATCACAATGATGAAAAAGCCATTGGTGGTGGACACTCTCATGTCATAACATCCAACACAAAATTGTAGTCATTGAAAGCATGCAATATCAGCCTCCTCAACATAGAATAGCCCAAGGGATTGAGTGCCCTATAAGTATAAGAATACTCGCTAAGCAGCCTAGCATCCTACCAATGCTTACTTCCGAGATTGTGCACAAACTTGCTCAGCTCGAAAACCCTAAATTAATTGTCTGGCCTCATATTGCATGGATAGATGAGGCACCCAATAGCCTGTTGATAAAGTGATGAATCAAATGGTTTGCATCGTGGAGATTGAGCATAGCACTTGTCTTTACTCGTGTAAACAACATGCTTATAGTCTTTAAGACCAAACCGTGTAAGCAATCTCTGTATATACTTTGATTGAAACATCACAATACCATTGTCACACTACATAAACTGTATGTCCAAATAATAATGCAATGTGCCCAAATCTGGAGATTGAGCATAGCACTTGTCTTTACTCGTGTAAACAACATGCTTATAGTCTTTAAGACCAAACCGTGTAAGCAATCTCTGTATATACTTTGATTGAAACATCACAATACCATTGTCACACTACATAAACTGTATGTCCAAATAATAATGCAATGTGCCCAAATCTATCATCTCAAATGACACATGTAATTCAACCTTATGAAGGGCTGAAATCTTCTTCTCGTTAGGGTATCTGAGAAGCATGTCGTCAACGTATAAAACGATGAGAAAAAAATAATTCTTACTTCTCTTTACATAGAGGGTACTCTCAGTTGGATTATTGCAAAAACATTTGCAACCAAGTATGTATTTATTTTCTCATAACATGCTCTACGAGCCTTTTTAGGAGCCTCCTTAAGGCCATGTAAAGCTTTTCTTAGCGTGCATACTTTCGATTACTATCCCTTCTCAACAAAACCACAAGGCTGAGATACATAAACTCTCTCATGCAAAATCACCATTCAAGAAGGTAATTGTGATATCTAATTGAGTATATTTTCATCCACGATGTGCTACCAATGCAATAATACACTGGATTGTAGGCATATGAGATGTGGAGGCAAAGGTCTCATCATAATCTATGGCCTTCTCTTGAGCATATAACCCTTTGCAACAAGCCTTGTCTTAGAGCAGTCAACAATACCATTAGCTTTATACTTAAGCTTATAAACACATTTTGTACCAATGGTCTTTTTACCAAAAGGCAAATGTGCCAAGTGTTAAAATAACAAGTGACGTGGAGTAAATGTTTGGATTAAAGGAGGAGTGATATGTGACCGTCAAATATATGTAAGAGTTGCAGAAGTCACAGAATATGGTTTGAAAGGTTAAAGGGAGCCCAAATGATGAAGAATATGTGGAATGGCTAGTCCATGTGGAGGCAAAAAGTAGGTGCCTAAAAGAAGTGGAAAAAGATGCCGATGGGTGCTCATTTCAAAGGAGATGGTGCTCAAATCTAGAGAATATTAGGGGATGCTTAGCGAAGCTAATGGGTGCTCATTTCAAAGGAGATGGTGCTCAAATCTAGAGAATATTAGGGGATGCTTAGCGATGCTAATGGGCATGTTTAATGGATAATGGAGATGTACTCATGCCTATAAAAAGACACTCTATCTAATGGATCAACTTACGAGCTTTTGAGCTAAACCTCTTGCCTTGTCATTATGCTTCACTTTGTTTTCAGCATTATCAAGAGTGTTAATCTCTTTTTTTATTGAGATATATCAAGCTCAACTAGTGCTACGGATATTGATGACCTGCTTGGGTGATAGCTTCTGCTCTTATATCACTCGCATGGTTAGTGAGGTTATGGGTTGATATGCTGCCACTCGATGGTAGGCTGTGTGACAACTACTTTGGAGTACTAGTGTTATGGCATAGTTATAGTGCCAGCTCATATAGTCAGGTTCACACTATAGACCGACCGTTGTATGTTATAGTAGGAGAGTACTTTCCTTTATAGTATGTACTCTTACCTCTTTAGTTTATGGTTGTAGAGAAGAGAAGACTATAGAATAAAATTCATCCATCCATCTCTCTCTCTCTCTCTCTCTCTCTCTCTCTCTCTCTCTCTCTCTCTCGTGTCTTGCTCTCTCTTGTGTGTGCATGGTTGCTTGTAAGGAACTTAGCTCTCCCTCTCTTGTGCACTTTTTTATAGTATCAGAGCTCTAGTTCGTATGAGAGCTAAGGAGGCATGCAAGAGGTAAGAACAAGGCAAGCAAGGAAGCAGTACACAGATAAGGATATTTCCATCTCTTTCCCTCTTTGATTTTAGAGAAACAAGACAAGCAAGGAAGCGGTACATAGGTAAGAGTATTTCCATCTCTTTTCCTCAGGAGCAACACATTTGGTAGAGCTGTGAGAGCAACAGGCAGGAAGGGAAGTCATTGTCTTAGATTGAGGAATCCTACTGCGTGAAGGAAGAAGACCATATTGGTAAGGGTATTTCCATCTCTTTTCCTCAAGATCAACACCTCTGGTAGAGCTGTGAGAGCTACAGGTAGACAGGGAGGAAGTCATTGCCTCAGATTGAGGCATCCTCCTGGGTGAAGGAAGAAGACCATATTGTGTGTAGTTAATTGATTTTTTTATGCGTTTTAATACGATTCAGACACGTTTCAAGCCTTTTTTTGGCTCTGTAAGTTTTCTGCAAGCACTATGTGATGTGTCGATTTAATTGTTTATGCCCAATTTCTCGTTCCATGCAAAGTTGAAGCAAAAATTTAGTTGTAGGACAATTTGTGTAGAGAATCTAAGTGTTACAGGTGTTGGTTGATGTATGTGTATATGATCGGTTCACGTACAATGGCATTATAATAGGTTTACAGTACTGGTACTGTTGAAGGTTATAGATTTGTTGTAAGTGCATAAGCTTTTTTTGTAGGCACCGTGTCTAGTAAGTTGCTGCAAGTAAAGATATCTGATGATTTCTCACAGATTGTGAGTGAGAAGCTAGACAAGAATAACTTGTAGGCATGGAATTTCACGATGACCAATTTTCTTATAGGAAAAGGACATTAAGAGTTCATCATAGGTGATGTGAAAAGGAGCTAGAGATTGCTGAAGAAAATTTGACCTCTTGACAAGTGCACGCATAAAAAGCATGGCATGAAAAAGCTAGAAAGGTGATGCATTGGTTGTTTGCATATAATACATGATGCATAAACACCTAAGGAGGCTTGAGACACCTTAGTGAAGATGTACAAATGCCCAAGATCAGAAGATGCAGCTAAAGATAGAGTTGCATGATGTAACCAGAGGAAAGCTGAGTACAAATGATTACTTAGTGAAGGTTAAAGGGCTTGCAGATGCCCTTGCTTCTATTGATGATGATATGGTGTCCGTGACCTTGAATGATCTTGGCAAAGAATACAACCAGTTTAAAACCTCCATTAGAATTCAAGAGAGAACTTTAATTGCTCTTCTCATCCATGACAAGAAGAATATTGTGGGGAGGTTCATTCTTTGGAGGAACATTCTACTTAGATACAAGATTATCATCTTGAGGCCAAGGGGAGGCCGTTTTGGAAACAAAAATTTTGAGCAACAATAATAACAAGATTCAAATGTACAAATAAGTCGAAGATGCCACTCTAGAGGCAGGGGGAGCCCAAGGGGCCAAGGTGATTGTAGTAAAGAAACCAGAGTGTAAATGGCATGAGTGTGTTATTACTATGGCAAACTGGAGCACATGGCAAAGGATTCCTACTATAAAAAGTAGAATGATGAAAAGTTGTAGCAAGGTAAATATGCATCAACTTGGTTTTGGGATAGATGGTTGAGCAGGGTCTACAACTGGGGTTTAATCCTCAAGGATGTTTTGTGGAAGACTTTAAAACTTCGTGTCACTTGGTTGCAAAGGGTAACGAGTAGGATGTTTACTTTGGATGTAAACATGCATGAGGTAAAGGAAGCCATGTTTACACATGAAATAACTATCATTGTTGCATATATTGATATATGACACAAGCACATTGGTCATGTGAATATACAACTATGCAGGTCCAAAATATTATCCCAGGTTTACCAAAGTTTAAGGTTGATGATATGCATAAAGTACGTGAAGCATGCCAGCTTGGTAAAGTACGCTAAACATACTTTCCCACATGAAAAGCATGTCAATGCAAGGTCATTGGATGTTACACGTTCAAATATATATATTGTTACTTTCATTGATGATCACAATAGGAAAGTGTGGGTTTATTTCATGAAGGAGAAAAGTGAGGTGTTTTCTCACTTTTAGAGATTTAAAGCCTTTGTCGAGAAGGAAAAAGACATGCAAATGAAATGCGTGAGATCAAATGGTGAGAGAGTATTTCTCTAATGAGTTCAGTGATTTCTTAAGAAAGTAGGAAATCAATAGGACAATTTACATGCAGGTACACTCCATAATAGAATGGTGTTGCTGCAGAAAGGAAAAATAGCCACATTGCAAAGTGCACATGCCTTGATGTTTGAAAAGAATATGCCATATTTTTTTAAATTTGAAGCAGTAGAAATAACTAATATTTGCTTATGAACATAACTCTCACTGTAGTTGAACATCATTTGATACTCTATGAGACTCTTGATGACCTCATTCAAGAAATGCCCACTTTGATTGACCAGTTTAATTGGATAGCCAAATCTTGTCATTCTTATCTCATACAAGATTTTTTCTACTAATGTAGTCTTGTTATCTCTGAGAGCTCTAACTTCAACCCACTTTGTGCAGTAATCAGTAGCCACTGTAATATATTTATTGCCAATTCTTTGAGCTGGTGGGGGATTGAAATTGCGGGCTGCCATAATCTTGCCTAAAATATCTTTTGGCCTATAATTTCTCCGAAAAAGTGTCCTCATCTCATTGACACCTTGATGTGCTTCTATACTCACTACAACTTTCTCATGATCTTGAACACATCGTCTTAAAATGTGATCCACCCCCATTTTGTATAGCTAGCCTACTAGAATTGTAAAAGTTCTACTATGGAGTGCTAGCCCTCTTCTAGGTGATCTGCACTCATTCCCTCCGGAAACACTCCATTTACCAAGAACATTAGCATACCACATGTTTGCTGGAACATCTAGACAAATAGCTCTGCATCTAGAAATTAATTTGGTACTCCATTTGGTGGTTCTCTGGACTCTATTTGGGAAAGAAAATCTATGACTGCATGCTCACTTCTAGGCTTGTTTTCTGTGGTAAACTCAAACTCCTTTAATAATAGCATCCATATGCCAGTTATTAACCAGACACATTCCTATGACAAATATGTCTGCACACTTATGTAATGGGTGCCAGCACTATATATTGTGAATCCCATCATTTGATAAGAGAAACACCCTAAAGACGCTCCCAGTATTGATCTTCAAAAGACAGACAAGAGGATCTTGGTCAGTCGGCCAAACCATAGAGAAAAGCCTTGTAACTGTGTTTTGGGCGCCTCGGGTAACTTACTCCTGGGTGACCTAATGGGAAAAGGCTTGGAACTATAAAAGCCAATTTCTCTTGTTTGTAACTCATTCTCCCATTTGTGCAATAGAAGTGTAGTGTTCTCTCTCCCCCTCTCTGCGGCAACTCTAATCTAGCATGTGTGACATGCTTAGGGTTAGGATTTAGGACTGATTAGTGCTAATCACTTGTTCCCCCCCCCCTCTCTCTCTCTCTCTCTCTCTCTCTCTCTCTCTCTCTCTCTCTCTCCTGATTAGGGCTACCAATGTGATCCTCTTCCGCAGAGATCCCACACGATCTTCGCAACAACAACGAGAGAGCTTGCATCACCCATTGGATTAGAGCAACCACCTCGGTGGTGTGACAACGAGTGCGGGAGGATGGCAGTGAGAGTGGCTACCGTGGAGCTCTTAAGCCATGCTCGAGCGGCGGATAGACAACTTCCCATGCTCGAGCGGCGGATAGGCAACTTCCCATGACACGTTAGGGTAGGGTTTCCTTAACATCTTTGGTGCCGTTGCCGGGGAGCGCCATCCGCTACTTGTTTATGCCATCTTTGATTCGAATCTGATGGAGCCTAGGCTCTTTGGCATGTGGTGTTTTGATTTTTTGTTGTATTTTGATATTTTACTTGGTTCTTTTTATTGAGATTCATGTATAGCTTTGTGTTTAGAGTAGGATTATCACTTATTTGAGTGAAAAAAAACTTGAGATTTTGATGATAAATTAGAGAGCTTAATCAAGAGGATTTTTACTTAAACCTAAATCGTCTTTCTTAATTTTTAGCTTAATCCTTTTTCTTTTGCTTAAGCTAACCTACCTTTGTATAGGTAGATTAGCATTACTAGATAGAACACTAATCAAACAAAAAAACCATAACCTCTCTTAATTATCACTAGTTATCACTAACCTGGTTAGTGTGATTAGTGGACTTAAAGAGCAAAAAAATAAAAAATTGAGCCTAATTGCTTACAATTAGTTGGAGTGGCATTAGTGTTCTAAACACTTGCCTTGACTTAAATCTATGTTTAGTTCACTCAAATTAGGCTAAGATTAGCACTAATTTGGTCTCTTTTATCTAATTTTTCTCTTTTGAGTGAATTAATTAGTGACCTAATTAGTGAAATTATTTTGGGATAATCACAGCTTTGGATTAGTATAAACATTGCTAATCCACCTATCAAATTCCCATGCTTAAACTCCTCACCAAAATAAATAAATAAAACCCTATGGTCGTTCCACACATGGTCATTCTATACTAAAGCCACGGGCATATGTTTGTAAGCATACGGTTGTACCAAATAAAAAAAACTTTAAAAAAATCCATACGACCATTTCACACTTGCCACACGGCCATTCCATACTAAAGCCATGGGCATACGCTTGTAAGCATATGGCCGTACCAAAACGAGAAAAAAACTTCAAAAAATAAAAATAAAATCCATACGGCCGTTTCACACTTGCTACGATTGTTCCATACTAAAGCCACGGGTGTATGCTTGTAAGCGTACAACCATACCAAACCAATTTTTTTTTCATTAAAAAAATTAATTTGTACGGCCATTCCATTCTAAAGCCACGAGCATATGCTTGTAAGCGAACAGCCATACCAAACAAAAAAATTAATTTGTACGGCCATTCCATTCTAAAGCCACGAGCATATGCTTGTAAGCGAACAGCCATACCAATAAAAAAAAAGTAAATTTTTAAAATTTTTTATTTTCAAAATTTTCAAATCTTTAGAGGTGCTTTTGATCTACCTCCCCGACTCACTAGGGTCGTTTTTACACGCATAAAACGCCTCAAAAGACCACTTTTAACCTTAAGGATGCATTCATGCTTAAGACAAAACTGAGCTAAAACTCCTATTTCGGGCCTGCATGCACACCGCTAAAGCTTTTTTAAGCTTCCCCACGCACACCATGGACACCTTTCGGTCATGGTTGTATGCCCCCAATGCCTCCATTCCATTCGGCGGCACTCGGCCTAAATTGCACATTCACATGTGGTCGCCATGCCACACATGTTTGGCCATGCGGGTGAAATGATTTTTGAAGAGCTCTCATCTAGTGGTGCCCCTCCATACCTGCACCCCGACGTGGATAGTTGCCTCGCGTATACTCACGTACCTCCTTCTCTATCCACCATGGATCTATTCCCACCCCCCACCCTTGCACCACCTCCCCTTATGCCAAAACTTAATATTCCGAGCTTAGCACAAGCTCTAGGAAGGGGAGTGTCACACCACTTGCACCCACAAACATCACATACAAAACCTATGTGTGGGTGAAAATTTTCAAACTTCTGCCAAAATTCCACGGAGTTGGAGACCTCGTATTCCACATCGAGGTCTTTAACCAAATTTGTTAGGCATTTGGAATTTTCAACGAGATGCAGCCAAAGTCCATCTCCTTAGACTCAGCCTTGAAGGCAAGGCCGTGCAATGGTTCCAATCCTTGGACCCTTGGCACAAAGGCGCTTTCAACGCAGTAAGAGAGGCCTTCATACTTGGCTTTGCACCCTATGGGCCCAAATGGAGTTCTATCATCCAAATGTTCCAATTCTAACATCCAATTCTAACAGAAGCCCGAGGAAACATTACAAGACTATATAGCACACATCAAGCACCTTGATTCGCGTTGCGAAGCAAGGGAAAAATTAAGTGATAATTAATGGACCGTTTCCTCTTAGGCTTGCACAATCCCAGGCTTTACGCGACCACCTGTTGGTCAAGGACCTCTCCACCTTTGATCAGGCCTGCAAATGGGCGATCTTTCTCGATGACAACATGCGAGAAAGCTATTCCACACAATTGGCCACCCCACCAATAACAACCCAAAGCTCATTTGGAACATTACCTTTCTCCCCTCTTGGGCCCAAGCCTTACTGGTGGCACCACCCCAAACTAACTACTCACACCTAGCACCACCACGACCTTCTCTAGTACCAACCTTTCCATTCCAACCGTTGCCTCTCTAGGCACACCCTATTGCTCATGGAAAGATCCCAACTAGGTCCATTGCTAAACTTGTGGAGCCCATGCGCTCCGCTATCCCCGAAGCACCCTTAACACCTCATCTCCCTTTGCCAGTACCTCACATGGAGCCTAAACCACTTGTGCACACTATAGGTGCACCCACAGCAGAGGGAAAACACCTCTTTTGTGTTTCCTCTACCAAGGACCCCATAGAGTGGCTGAATGCCCTCAAAAGAAACACCTCTAGTGAAGCCACAATGTCATGGCTGTGGAATTTACCATTACTACAAGGATTTCCATTTGCAATCAATTTCTCATTCCACAGTCAAAGGCATGCCATCCCTCAACGTGTTGTGTGTTCAACATGGGAAGATTTCGACTGTCCCATTGAATGTCATCACATGGTTGCATGCCAAGATAAAGAAGGTCATATCCTAAAAGAAACAATGCTCTAAGTATGCTGGCCACTTATTGCAATGCCATCCTTGAAAAGCAACGACTATGGTGACATCTGGGCTGGGGAATAGATTTTCAGTGTCACGTTGTCTACCAGCAGGTGTACTCATCATAGATACTATGCCTTTTGCTCGAATTGTGAGATGCTAAATGTATTTCCATAATCAAAAGTGGAAAGAACTTCACCATGTGGATCATATTATCTCTAAGGAGGGAATCTGCATGAATCTCGATACGCTTAAGATAATACAATGATGACCCTAACCCAAGAATATCCAAGACCTATGAAACTTACTTGGGATGTGCTCAAATGCAAGAGATTTATTGCACAGTTCCTCACATTAGCAAGTCCATGAATTACTTAAGTAAAAGATGGACTTGCCTAAGCTCATGATACGGTAACTATGTTTCTATGATATTTATTGCATAAACATGTTGCATCCTAATGTTTTTGTGACAGTTTCTTCAGGAGGCCCAAGCATTGGTAGAGCGATACCAGGCTCAACTTGAACCGCCACCCATTATGGTAACCTTTAACCCCGTACACTTGAGTGTGTGTTGTCTCTCATTGAACCTAAACTTCCGCACTAGGTAAGGTAGGTGTCCCCGTAAATGCTCAAGGTCGTAGAAGATCCGTTCGCCAACGTGATGTTGACAAACAAAGATTTTGCCCCACATGTGCCCCCAAATTCCACAGTGCCTATTCCACAAAATGCCCAACCCAAATCTCACGTTCACATCAAACAACTCAATGTGAATAGTGACATAGAGTCCGACAGCGACTCACGAGGTCCGCACACCAAATTTGATGAGGTATTTTATCCTCCTATGGCCACCAAATTGCAACCTCCACCCTTGTCAAATAAGGAGAAAATTGAACTTCCATATACTATTGCTGGTCCACCCCATGATCAAGGCCTTGCCCCTCAAGAAGCTCCTACTCATCAACACGACCTGGCCGGCCTCTTTGCCTTCCTTTCCTCCCAAATCTAAATGCCCATTGGAACCTTGTTAAAAGGTAGTCCAAATTTATGGAATGACCTTTGGGATTGGATGGAATGCAAACTACAGGCTTCTATGGAGGAGGGTGCTACCTCAGATTCCTCAGACGAATCTGAGCCCCATCATCTAGACTTACTCCATCACCACAACCCACAACCCAAAGGTGCACCCACAATTCGTGTCAATACATTGGGACAATACTTTGAAGGTGATGAAAAAAACGCAGCATTGCCCATTTCCTATAAACAGACATGTGGTCAAGCATTCTCACACAAACATGTTGGGACAATTGGGGCCAACCGTGCCTTGATCCCACCACATTGGTGATCAAGCTTGCGGACGGGAATTCTGCAAAACTCCTAAGCATAGCAGATGACCTCAAGGTCAAAGTTTGTGACATGACATTCCACCTCACATTTGTCATCATGGACTTTGGTAATGCCACCTATGATGCCATCTTGGGTCTACCCTTCATGAGATAAACCCGACTGATCCATGACTGGGATATGCATCATGTGTACCTCCGCAAAGGGTCTCAAACGCTTAAGGTCAATTTACATACTTGGCACTCACATCCAAAGGCCAAAGCTCCCTTTGCTGAAGGCTTTGTGACCACCGCCAAGAGCAATGATCTCTTGGTTTGTGATGCTTTCATCAAGCCATTGATGACGCGCGGGTGCCATGCATGATAACTTCTGTTAAGAGTGACAAAGTCGACCATGATTTGCTGAAATCCTTGCTACACTTGAAACCCTCCTAGATCGCAAACTCGGCACACAATTCGTGCTCCCCCAAACAACTAAACCATTCCTAAACCCTATAAGGCCATTGCCTCGCTTAACACCCTCAATGTAAGTGTAGCTCCTCAACATGAAACAACCACCCTAGAGTCTGGATAGATTTTTCCATTTGTAGAAATATGCAAAGAAAAAGTGCCTTGCTGTCACCCACAGCTAGCCATAATCTTTTGCCATCGAAAACATGGGTCTCTCTAGGCAAACCATCTCCTAAAACTGCCCATGCCAAAGTTCAATTTTCGGGTGTACAACACATACAAAGCCTTGGGTCCTTTACACAAACTGTCCAAACTGTCTCTAACCCATTGGCTTGTAAGTTCTATGTGGTTCCCACAGGTAATATAAAAGAAGCAGTCATCCTTGGAGGAAGCTGGGTCTAGAATGCTATAAGTACAATCAACTCCACTGACAACACAACTACCCTAAAGCTCCCCCACGGCAAGGTAACAATGATCCTCTAGGATGGGGAGTGCCTCGAATCTATTCCTCTATGTCCACCACCGACAACTTCCACAAAGGGTATTCGCACACCCCCCCCACAATAACTGGTAAGCCTTCCGCTGCCCTTGAACTACCACCAAACCTCAACCCACCAAGCATATGGATTGGACTCTTGAGTGCGAATGGTCTACAACGGTGGCAAGCCCACATATATCCTATGGTCTGCACTAATCTCATATTCTTGGAGGTGTGGAAAGCTCTTGGAAAACCCACACTAACAAAAGAAGACACTTACAAAAGAAGACACTAACAAAAGAAGACACTTACATTTAAATATCACACGAAATGCGTTTTAGTGAGTGTTGGGTCGTTAATTCTTAAAATTTCTATTGGGAATAACAAGTTGGAGTGCAGATTTCATGTTATTGATGCACGAGAACTCCAAGGCCAGATTATCATTGGAAAAGAGTGGATTGATGCCACTCACTGCCAAATTAATTGGCGTGAAAAGACAGCCACCATGGCAGATAATGGCCAAAAGGCCACAATCCTCTTGTGTCCCCAATAGGAAATCATACACACACCCTCACCCCCAATGATTGCCCTTACTCATCCCGCCCCATCCTCATCACCGGTAGTCTCCCCTGTTCCCACACCCTATGACTCACCAAAACTGGTCGATCGGCCACTATCGACACCATCCACCAATGATAATCAAGCCTTGTCGTCGTCGACATTACCCCTCAACTCTATAGCCTCGACCACCCACATTGCAAGCCCCCCCCCCCCGCGGACCTCTTACCTTTACCCCATGACAATCAGTGGTGGGTGCACCCAAGCATCTTCTTATCGCTCAGGGATTCTATGATGGTAACATAGAACTCTCGATCCCAAAACGGTGATCTCCACCCCCCAAGTGCAAGAAGCCAACTAAGCCAACAAAAACCAATGCTACGTCCAAGCTTCAACGTTGGCTAGTCCCTGATTGCCTGTTTAACGAGAAGATCTTGGCTTTTGTAGTGCCTTTAAATTCCCCACACGAAAGAAGTCCACTTCAATCGATGATGGTGGTGGTAAAGAACCCAAATCGATGACTTTGAGGTAAATCTCCTCTCTTTCTCCCTTGAATTTAACGAGGTCCCAGCAACAAAACACAAATATGTACAATCTCACCAATCAAAATTCTAGGGCTCCTCATTTATGACCTTGTTGGGTGTACATTGTCAAACTAGTATAATGAGCAATTAGACACATGCTAGAAGAGGTAATGAGTAGACAATAAGAGAGAACATTAACACAAGCACAAGTCACATTATATATGTCGACAAGCTTACTAAGTTAGAAAATCACCATTAATACCTGAGGAAACTATAACTCCATTACTAATAATCAAATCACACATCTAGTAGGAAAGTGATAAGCTATAAGAGTGAGGGTAAAGCTCTATGACTTAATATACTAATATACTAGTATATACATTACAAGTGAGCAAGAAGGATTTGTCACTCTCTTCTCAAGAGTTACATTGAGAATAGAAGAAGAGTTCAATTTTGGATTTCCTAAGCACATATGTCACTATCACTTTGTGCTTATTGGTTAATTTTGACATGTGTCTATTAGATAATTGGAGCTTCATGTGTGTGAAATAGTCCTTATGTTCATGTGTTTGTTTGCATATGGATCACCTCTTATCAGTGGATAAGATAAGGTATGCCACATGTCATTAGTTTGTGTGTGTGTGTGTGTGTGTGTGATTAAATTTAGTCAAAGATAAGGCTTTATGCCTACAAAAAGGCATTGTACTCGATGAATTTGGAACACAACATCTAATCATTCCTATTTGAGTCGTGCAAATCATCTCTCTTGAATCTTATCATCTCTTCACTCTCTCTCTACTGCATCACCTGCCATGAATCTCTTCGATCCCCCATAACCAATGCGTTCTCTGCTAACCCTAAATCTAGAAAGCACACAATTTCTTGATTTCTTAATTCAAAGATTTGTTGACTTGGAAAATAGGCTCAACCATAGAGCCCACACAAAGGCCCTGCTCACTCCTATTTTATGGTTCATTATCAATTCTATACACATTTAGCACTATAACCAATACCAATGTACTTATAAATTAGACACATGAACACTCCACTCATTCTCACACCCAATACATAATATTACATAGAATTCATTGGAGCCCTTCACGTGAAATAAGATATTTGGAGTCAAATCATCACATAAAGCCATAGAAAGCCGTCGCCAAGCAGCTCATACAAGCTTCCCAAGCTACCGTCTACCCCATGAGAAACTATTCACATAAGCATTAGCTTCTTGTGCAAGCGCCTTCCTAGTGAGCACTAATGGCATACCAAATGTCAAGTCCCACATGGATAATCACCACAAATATATATATATATATATATATATATATATATATATATATATATATATATATATATATCATCATACATTACAATAAACAAACCTTAACAAGCCTTGTGAGTCTGAAATGTTTGGTATTTCAGACTCACAAGCAGTCTTCTTTGGGAAAAGTTTTATTACTGCCCCCTTTTTGCCAATATAAATGCCAAACTCTTGTAAATGACTATGAGCAGGGTAATGGGTATTCAATGGGTAAAGGATTCACAAGAATTATTCTTCTTTGGGAGAAACTTTATGACACACTCTTACTAACCTTTCCCTATCCCGAATTCTTGGATAAAAATTCAATAAAAACTTCAACAAATAGAACATTCCACCTTGGGGATTTGTGCCTGCACCAAGAAGACATTCATCATGGCCAATAAACCATTCCACCTTGAGGATTTATCCCTTCCCAAAATTTTTAGAGCAAAAAAACATTCATCATGGTCAATCCACCTTATAGATTAATCCCTTCCCATTGTTTTAGAGCAAGAAGACATTCATCATGTTCAATAGGTCTTTCCACCCATTCAACTTGATCAAGAGAAATCTTCCTTTAGATGATAACCAAGAGCCTTTTTTGTGGCTCTAAACCTATCGTAAAAAATGTATTCCTTTTGACTAAATGTTTTTCCCAAGAAATTCGTTCATTTTTTAACCATAAAGTAGAACCTATTGTTAAAATTGTCCTCCTTTTGACTCAAGGTCTTTCCCAAGAAATCCACCCATTTTTCAATTCCATTTAAAGTAGGGGTATCTAAGAACCCTACCACTTTCATCTTTTGCATGCCTTACTATTGACTTGGCATGCAAAAGTACCTATTAGGGTCTCTAAGAACCTATTGTCAAAATTTTCTTCCTTTTGACTCAAGGTCTTTCCCACCAAGAAATCCACCCATTTTTCAACCATAAAGTAGGGATCTCTAAGAACCCTACCACTTTCATCTTTTGCATGCCCTACTATTTCCTTGGCATGTTTGTCTTTGAGAGACTTGAATAAGTATTTGCATGTGGATTTAGTATCTTAAATATTAGCTTCCTAGATAGGATTCTACAGGTTTGGTCCCTTTAGGGCTCAAAGAGCTCAAGTTGGCCAAATGCATTTCATCTTGATTTAGTGATGAGATTTATCCTTTTTTAATTAATTGACCCCAAGGTTCCTTCATCAATCTCTAATTCTATCTTCTTTCAATAGTTCTGAGCTTGTCCACTCTCTTGATGATTGATGATTTCCTATAAGATTGTTTTTCCCCAATTAGTTGGATCCTCCTTTATGTGAATAGCATTGAGGGTTAGTCAGGAAATAGTTCATCCTTGTGAGTAGAGAGTTGTTTTTACCATCAATTTTCTTTTGGTAAATTTAACCAACCCATTACCCCATCAAATTTAACCAACCCATTTCTTTTGGTAAATTTAACCAACCCATTACCCCATCAAATCACATATTCTTAGCTCCATGTAAGGAAAAATTGATTAGAGGGAATGGAAATCTACTCACAACCTTGAGTTTTTGGGAAATCCAGTGGCCTTATTACCAAAGTAGACTGTGTCAAGTCTAGAGGAGAACCAGTGGCCCTATTACCAAAGTAGATTGTGTCAAGTTTAGAGGAGATGATATTAGTATATTGTAAGCTAAATTATGTGTGCCCCCATTTTTGAGCACCAATCTCCATGCTTCTAACCATTCACTAGCCCTTTATAATTCTAAGTAGACTTTGTCATCATGGTATCATCATAACCCGTTTCTACATAACCTGGGTTTTCAAAATCCCTCTTTCTCTAAATCATTCACCATGGTTGGTCATGTGGTTAGAGGCACCAAAATCAACATAGTATACATCTTTGAAATTTGGTGCATCTACAGTTTTAGAACTAAGCATATGTGATACATCACAAATAATTGCACATTTCTATCTTCAACATGTTTTTACTTCAAAATGCATAGTTTCCTTGTTGCTGCTCAACTTTCCACTTTTTATGTCATTTTTCTTTTTACAGTAGTCCTTTTCTATATGCCTTTATTTGCCACAATAGTAGCATTCTATGCTATTTCCACTTTACTTTCACTGCCATCCACCTCAACCTCCTTGGCTCCCCCTGCCTCTAGAGTGGCTTCCCCTACCTCTAGAGTGGCCTAGAGTGTCCTCTTCCATGTGTTTGTGATTGATAGTCCTATTGTTGTTGTGTCCATGACTCCTATTTTTATATCGACCAATCTAGATGAGGATCTGCTGCTACCTCTACATGTGTTCGAGTAGAGGCATGCTCTCCTATATATTGCTAGAAGAGAATTTACTCTCGACATTCATCTCCTCGTTGAGATTAGAAAAGGTCTATAAGGTCTTGAAAGTTAGGAAAATGTTCCTAAGTCCAGATAGAAGTCTAAAATTTCTCATAATCTTTTCCTAGCCCATTTAATGTGACAGACACCAAGTCACCATCATCAGCCTACTGGTGCTCCAACCAAGCCGAGAGCATTAAGTCAAACAACAAGTCCCCATCATCGGCTCTGCTCTGCTGGTGCTCGAATTGATCCGAGAGCATCAAGCCCTTTAAGCTTCAATGAATAATCATTGATACATAACTTTACCTTTATCACATTATGCATCTCCTTCTTCAATTGCATCTTTTAGTACTTGTGCTATATAGCTGTTAGACCATGCATCTTTAGGTGTCGCTACATTTTGTATGTGACCAATCATAGAGTCCGACACACTAATAGAGAGCCAGCACATGACCTTTTTGGTGGGGGCCTCTCATGCTATGCTTTAAAAGCATGTACTTATTGTGGATAAGATTCTTTCAATTAAGGATTTCTATATTTGGCAAGGCAATCCTTTCAATTATGGCGTAATTTTTAAGAGTTCTTTAAGCTCATGCAAAACAATTTTCATGGGTGTGAAAAAATGTTTGAAGATTTTCACAAGCAAGCCCTAAACTCCTAATTTAACTAATTGAGTTTGGGTGAGGCTAGATTTCTCATAAAAAACCCAAAACTCCTAATTTAACTAATTGAGTTTGGGTGTGGCCAAATTCATCATAAATGTTACAACTTTTATAGTGCCTTTACATGATGCTTATTTTTCACTCTCATGTAATGGTGAAGAGCATCTATTGACCCAGAATAGTGTTAAGATGTCTAGACTAGCAAGCAAGTTTTTGGATAAGTATAGATTAAGCAGCCACCATTGAGTCAATCCATGAAAGATTTGAGGTGGTGCACGACATCAGCAAGGATGATTGGGCATCAGCTCTGTTACATTCCCTAAACCATGCAAAGGGTATCATGTCTACAATGAGTTTTATCAAGATCTTACCCTCATACATATATCACAAACATTAGGGGGCCTAGGAGGTCCATAAAAGGGTCCACACGATATCAACAAGGATAATTGGGCATTAGGTTTTACTTTCCCAAAACCATGCAAAGGGTATCATGTCTACAATGAGTATCATCAGCGATGATAATTGGGCATCAAGTTTTACTTTCCCAAAACCATGCAACGGGTATCAATATCTTATCCTCATACATCACACTCCCCGAGCTTCTTTTTTATACAAGATTTGAGGGATGTCATGTCCATGCTCGACTGGTGGGGGGTGTTGGAGGTGCAAATCTAGCATGGGTAGTGGGAATTGCAAAATGGAAAAGGTGCCTCTGGGGTACTAATAGCCCTTGCATGGAGGGACAGCAAACTAGATGGGGCTGGCCTTGATGTTTCCCTTCGCGCCCTGCCACCACTGCTAGCATAAACGGTTTAATAGATTCCCTGCCAACTTGTCCATGCTCATGTCCTTGACTAGGACTCTAGCTAGTGCCAGTTGGGCACCCTTGGTCGACTTTGAGGCTTTTAATGATGTGTCCCCTATCTATTGGTTCAAGTGGATGACTTCTACATCCTTGTCTTACATATTTTCTACTAGGTCTTTTGCCTCGTGGCATTCATCAAAGATGTAGTGCCTAGACCTATAGAGATGGTCATGAAGCCTTTTGTTCTTGAGATAGAACATAAATTAATTAATGAGCGATAAGTCATCTAGTCTTTCGCGGGGGCTATATCTCATGTGGAGATACTTGATTATGGCAATATAGTCCTCCACATGGTTTCTCCCTCCTCTTGCTTGAAATCATAGATCTATGCAATTGGGATTGATCTGGCTTCACTGAGTGGGTATAGGGACCTTAATCACTGGCCTGCTTTGCCTTCAAGGCAAAGTTTGAATAAGAAGATCTTGGTGGGATCATCAATCTGTCCCATGGCCTCACACATTTGATCAAAATTCTCTAGGTACTGAATGGGACCTCTAGTTCCATCAAATTTGGTCATCATCCTTGAGGTGTGGATTGGCTTGGTTTTGCCCAACTCTAAGCCTCTAGGTGTGCAATGTTGGTTGCAACCCCCCTTCCTATTTTGAACATCATCCTAATCATTTCCTCTACGTATTCACACATAAGGTGGCCGCACGAAACCCTCTGTTTCAAGGCATGGAATATGTTACCCTATGGGGTTGGGTTGCACGGTTTCTAATGGAACTTATCCTTTGCCAGCCTAGCCTTAAGGTTGCAGGCTCAAGGACATGTTCTATGATTGCCTTTGCAAATCCCTTTGTTAAGAGGTAGTCCTGCCATTGGCTCTTTACCCTTCCCCACATTCTCTATTCCTCGTCCAAATGAAGAAGATCTCGAACGTGAATCTGGAGTTTGGAGGACCGTTGGCAGCTGTTGTTTCCAAGTGTTGCATTGTACCTCCGCTCATGTATGTGTTTCATTGGCTCATTTCCTCCCAAAGCTCCTCGCTGGAGATGGATCCCAAGGAGTCTAGCCTGCTTAATTGGGGAACACTCTGTTGAGTGTTGATTGTTTGCTAGAATCGAAGGCTTGGTGGGTTTGAGAAGGTCTAGTTTGATACACTACAATTGACTATATTACCGTTTCCAACAATAAGTCTAGATTACAAAGGTCCCTCTTGGTTCTAGATCAAGTTTGAGAATGATTTCAAACAAATTTTTTTAATGATTTTTTTATTTTATTTTTTGCTGCTAGGCTCACATGTCAAGGTTCACATCTCCAAGCTCACGCATGTAGGTGGACTCATTGCCTTTAAGCTCAGGTGTCCAATTTCACATCCCTAGCCTCATGTCTCTTGGCTCACATATGCAGGTTCACGTGTCAAGGCTCACGTCTCTTGGCTCACGTCCTTTCCTGGCATAAGCTCACACCCTTTTTGTATGAACTCGGCTCACGTCCTTTCCTGGCATGAAATTGACCTGTTTAGGACACGAAAAATCTAAGGACATGGCCTATGACATGATTGGTGTGCACTTATTGGAGAATTAGTGTACTTAATTTTTTAATAATTACAAAGTATAAGAATTTCCCTTAGAATATGTAGCTGGTATACAGATTGTATAACAAGAATATCTTCAAGGAAATAGATAGGTACGTCCGTGTGGGTCTTTATGGCTATAATAATTGGTCCGTATACATTAGATGTAGCATCAAACCTCACAATAATATGACAAAAATATGTGACAAAGAGGGCCAATAAGCTCATGGACAATTTCAAATACACTATGGTAGAGCCAATCGGTGATAACAAATATATAATAAGCTACATGGGCAAAGATTGAAGGCCGACGATGATAGGACCTTATAGATCCAACATTTCTCACAGTCACGAGATGCCGGTTCTTCCTCACTATATTAGATATTCCTACCTCCAGGCTCATGTCGCACATCTCCAGGCTCATGGCTCACGTGTCTAAACTCATAGCTCACGTGAAACCGACCTTCAAATCTTTTGTCTGACGGGCGGTGAAACAAACACACACACACAAAACACTTCATCACCCATGGGGACCTGGAAAAGGAAACAAACAGGGGGGAGCTAGAGTGCTCTTGCAAATAGTACAAAGACACCGATTGGCCCCAAAATGCAGTGTTGCCCCTTGCGGTATTTCTTTACTTGATCAAAATTTGAGTACAAAGTACTTCTTGTAGAATCCTCTACCAATAGGATCCCTCGAAGCTTTCACCCATGACTTCCAAATAAGAGCTCTCGTTATTACAGCAAAGCATTCCATAGAGAAGGCACACCTGTATGACATCTCCCTGCTTGAAAAGGTCTTCTCCATCTTCGCCATGGATCTCTCAAACCCTTTCCCAAACAGCAGTAGGGCTGTACCAAACCATATGTCCTTCCCTATAGTCACAGCTTGCATGTAACCTCGAGAAAACTAGAACCTGTCCGCATGAATCCAAAGACATGTTTTCCACATGAAACCAAAGACCTGTATCCGATAAACCATAGGCCTATTTCCTCGATACTACCAAAGTGTTGTTTCCTCTCGAAAACCAATGTCCTATTTCCATGACAGATATACCATCAAATCATGGTTGCCAAAACCTAGAAAGAGAAAGATAGAGGACGTGTCAAGCAATCCTTGAATACACATAGGTCCAAGACGAAGAGCAACAACACATCTCTTCCAAGAACATCATCATGTGCACCTTAGCTTGATCCTCTGTATCCTAATCTCATAAACAAGGCCTGCAATCCATGATGAGAGAGAGAACAATATCCACGCACCAGGGCCTGTAATCCACGATACCAAAGTTCACCTGCTTGGCTGCTTCCACACACGCAGCCCAACAAATGCGCCACACAAAAGCACGAACGTCCATAGCATAGAGACGCACCCAATAGCAGCACACGTGTGCTTCTATGCGACAATTTGGATGCGACTCCTGTAAACCTGCGTAGCCAACAATCCAGCCCACATGGCAGTATGGCGTACGGTTCTGGTGCCCGCCTGGCTGCTGTCCACATATGTAGCCCAACGCAATCCCTTTGGCGCTCGCAGCCCATCTGGCTGTTTCCATACGCGAAGAAGCACCCTTGCTACTCGCAACCAGCCTGGCGCTTGTTCCGCCTGACTGCCTCAATACACGCAGCAGCATGACGCGCACCTGACTGGCTGCCCATGTGCGTAGCAGCGCCCAGGTGGCTGTAGCCTATGTGCGCAGTCCTATGTGCGCAGTAGCGCCTGGTCACCCATACAGTCGCCTCGTCACCCGTACGCGCAACGACCAGGTCCAAGGTGATGCGCTCGTATATACCATGTGCCAGATCGCGCTCAAGGGGATGCGCCATACTCCATGCGCCACCCTTCGCCTTTTTATAAAGATCCGATTCGATTTCTCAAAAACGCCAAAAGCAAAATATCAAAAACGCATGCTTAAAAAATATATATTTTTTAAGCCTTCAAAGGTTTAAAAACCTTATAAACTTAAAAATCCCTTTTGTCCCCTTTCACACTTGGGCTGGCCACACACATATAGGTTTCCTTTGCATACCCATACTGATGCCGTTCACACTTTCCATCCCGTGCCCGTGCCCACCTGCTTGTTGTCCAGAGAAAAACACGGGCTCGTAACATACCCCCCTCTTGAAAAATAACAAGCGTCCTCGATTGCACTCAATAACACAATAAACATCCAATGAAGAAAGTGTCCCCATATGACAAAAGCAATGCCCCTCCAGTGCATCTGGGTGATGAAACAATCATCCTGGACAATAAGGCTACACTGTCACGTCGAAGTGACAAACAACTCTTGCTTGTTCCTTTAGAACCTGTAGCAAAAGTCTAAAACCAACTGGAAACACGTAACCTGTGTTAGCCGAAAACAAAACCATACATTATTCTATACATGACAAACATATGCATGACACATATATACATTCGCAAACAATATGCTCCTCAAGATGCTCTACCCACTCCAAAATAACAGTCTCAGGGTTGCTTGCAAGCCTTACACCCATGGATATCCCTACAGGACCCATGACTGGAGATACAACATGAGCATATGAAACTTCCCGCACATGTCCCATGGCTATCCCGCAGGAGTCACACTCAGTGATGCTTCCATGAACATAATAAAGTACTTGATGTATCACACCAACATACATACATCTCATCGTGAGACACATCCAGAGGATTACCCATGTATTCTCAATGGGTACAAAGATCCAATGGCACCAAAATTCCATAATACCTCAGAAAGTGTATAAATACATGCACAGATAGAGTTCGATCCATATGTCCATGAACGAAACCAACTCTAGGACTGCTCGCAAGACTTATGCCCTCCATAGAGTCTCGAAGTGTTAGCTCAAGTTGTCGCAGAATTTGAGCTCAACCAAACCATGCCATTCCAAAGGAGATCAACTCCACAAATAGCATCATCTAAATATCCAGTTGACCGATCCTGTGGTCAAGAACAGCCAGAACCATATGACAAAGATCAATATTCCAATCTTCCTCAGTCATACCTTAGTTCCAAAGGCAAAAACAATCCCTGTTACCCATAGATGTAGACAAAGTTATCCATAGTTGCAGTTATAGTTCATAGTGCGGCCGACTGTGAACCATACCCAACTTTACCATCTCATGTGACTAGTACACAATATCATAGAAGTCCCATAAGCAGATGTACTGTCAGCCTCAGTACCTCGGGTGAATACAAAGATATCACCAAGCGACTTCTAGATGAAAAACTACCCCCCTTTTGAGCATCAGGCAATGCTCCAGACCCATGCTCTGCTGAACCTGAATGAGCCATAACAAGAGTCGGCTCCAACTCAAAGGCATCAAGATAAAGCTGCAATACCTGAGGTGAATCTGCTAAGTCACCTTCCTCCATCCACTTCGCATCCATCAATGAATAGTTCTTTAAACTTCACAAGATAGCGACAGGAAACTTTACCTTGTGCCTTTCTTTCCTTATGTGCCAGTATCTGCTCTGGAATAAGAACCTCATCAAGTTCCTCTACTTCCGATTGAGCCTCATTTGATACATCCACAGGCACCCAAAACATGCTTTCACTCCACCCCAAGTGGTAAGCACAAGTCCCTATGAAGCATAGTAGATCACCACTGCTAGACATAGAAAGAAGTTGCCTTCCGAACCCCATGAAGCCTCCCTGAAGATACCACCAGTGATAAAGTGTCGAAAGCCATAGCCTTCAACCCATCTCTTGCACCATAACACTTCAACTGCTTCTTGTTCTTGGTTGACTACTCCTTGTCCTTGGTGTCTTTTCTCTTGAGCTTCATCCTTAGCTTTTGCTCTTCACCTCATATAGGCAAAGACACACAATCCTGCTGGAAAAGGAAACAAACAGGGGGGAGCTAGAGTGCTCCTGCAAATAGTACAAGGTCACCGATTGGCCCCAAAATGCAGTGGTGCCCCTTGCGGTATTTCTTTACTTGATCAAAATTTGAGTACAAAGTACTTCTTGTAGAATCCTCTACCAATAGGATCCCTCGAAGCTTTCACCCATGACTTCCAAATAAGAGCTCTCGTTATTACAGCAAAGCATTCCATAAAGAAGGCACACCTGTATGACATCTCCCTGCTTGAAAAGGTCTTCTCCATCTTCGCCATGGATCTCTCAAACCCTTTCCCAAACAGCAATAGGGCTGTTCCAAACCATATGTCTTTCCCTATAGTCACAGCTTGCATGTAACCTCGAGAAAACTAGAACCTGTCCACATGAATCCAAAGACATGTTTTCCACATGAAACCAAAGACCTGTATCCGATAAACCATAGGCCTATTTCCTCGATACTACCAAAGTGTTGTTTCCTCTCGAAAACCAATGTCCTATTTCCACGGCAGATATACCATCAAATCATGGTTGCCAAAACCTAGAAAGAGAAAGATAGAGGACGTGTCAAGCAATCCCTGAATACACATAGGTCCAAGATGAAGAGCAACAACACATCTCTTCCAAGAACATCATCATGTGCACCTTAGCTTGATCCTCTGTATCCTAATCTCATAAACAAGGCCTGCAATCCACGATGAGAGAGAGAACAATATCCATGCACCCAGGCCTGTAATCCACGATACCAAAGTTCGCTTGCCTGGCTGCTTCCACACACGCAGCCCAACAGATACGCCACACAAAAGCACGAACGCCCATAGCATAGAGGTGCGCCCAACAGCAGCCCACGTGTGCTTCTGCGACAACCTGGATGCGACTCGTGCAAACCTGCGAGCCACACAATCCAGCCCACGTGGCAGCATGGCGTACGGTTATGGTGCCCGCCTGGCTACTGTCCACATATGCAGCCCAACGCAACCCCTTTGGCGCTCGTTTAAGCCTTCAAAGGTTTAAAAACCTTATAAACTTAAAAATCCCTTTTGTCCCCTTTCACACTTGGGCTGGCCGCACACATATGGGTTTCCTTTTCATATCCATACTGATGCCGTTCACAATGTCCATCCAGTGCCCGTGCCCACCTACTTGTTGTCCAGAGAAAAACACAGGGTCGTAACGTCATGTCTCCAAGCTTACATCTCTAGGCTCACGGTTCACATCTCCAGACTCACGGCTCACATCTCCAAGCTCACGGCTCACTTTTCCAAGATCACGTCTCTAGGCTCACGTCTTTTTGGGTGGGACTTTGGGCTCACGTCCCACCTCGAGAGTTGGTTTGGCCTAGTTTTTGGTGGTTTTTTTTTGTGACTTTTTAGACATTGATGAGTATTCCTAATCTTAATTGAGAATTGTGATACAAATAATTAACTTTTGATTGTTTTTAGGTGATTTAACATGCTTCTCTCTACCAATTCCATAATGTATGAACAATTTATGAAAATTTATGAAATGCATGAGCTAGAATTGGCAACCTCACTCTAATTCAACCTAATGTAGCTCAATGTTCATGTTTTTGGAGTGAATTTCAATCCTAATCATAATTGCTATGCTAAGTCTTGGATCAAGGCAATGAAATCCAATTTTCTTGGGCTCCAATTTCATGTAAATCACTAAAAAATCCAAGATTTTTTACTACTAATTGATGAACTTAGAATGCCCTAATGCAAACTAAACCTCAAATTGAAAAGAAAAGAAACAAACAAACACATCCAAGGCTCCAAAACACATGCTTTTCAAAGTGTGACCTCCTAATCAACATCGGACAATATTGGGGTATCCCAATAGGCTAGAATGGATGAAAAAACAGAGCTAAGCCCTAGGCTAGTCTTAGTAGTCCTAAATATGTTTGAGTCAAGATCTTACCTTAACCTTGCTGAAGCATGTGTCATTGGGTCTTGCCTTGAAGCCAAAATTTATAACTTCTCAAGTGGGTGCGCTAGCTCATTCTGGCATCACTCCGTTGTCACACTAGAATGCTCCTTGCCAAAGGGGTGAAGGGAAAGCTCTCAATGCTTGGATGGAGGCACGAAGAGATCATCCTTTGCAATGGTTCTCTCACAAAAAGCAACGGAAGAAGAAGATAATCCAAGAGAGAAGCCCACAATCAAACCTACTCAAGCGTGCATCCATCAATAAGCAAGCATGAATTCAAAAAGCAAGCATGAATTCAAAAGCATACAAGCAAGCAAGAAGAGAGAAGAAGGAGAGCTCACGAGTAAACTATTGTAAGGGAATGATTGTGTAGTGCTTATTGCCAAAAATGACTTATATACAAGTGACTAGTTTTCAGACTAGGTCGGTCAAACTTAAAAATGGATCGATCTCTATTACTAGTCTTAAGCAACTATGTACACTAAGTCCATAGACTTTCCCTATTTGACATTAAGCATAGAGTAGCTTTATATATTCTAGCATTGTCTTACAAAGGGTACATACCCGTTCGCATGGGTAAGATGGTAAAGCGGCTTATGGTAGGTTAAGCGGGCGGAACCATGTTAATTGTTGGTGTCGGGTCAGGACTGGCACTTACGTGGTTCCAAACCACCTAGTCAACTCCGAAGGAGACGCAACTAATGCAACCACACCCAATGCAATAAGCCAACGTGCAAATGTTGAGCTGCCGTCTGCCTAAGTGCGGGGAGATTGAGCATGAATGCAAGCAGGTTAGTTCCTATGCTATTCAGATACCAGACAACCTATGACATCCAGACAGGAATAACTTAACACAAGATTAAATACAACACAGATAGAGATGAGTAGATAGAAAGCAACAACGAGACAAGACAATCCATTCTTGAATATTACAATACAATTCCTTTAGAAGCACTCTGTCCCCATCAACTGCTCTCTCAACTCTCCTGTGTCCCTATTTGGTGTCGTTCCTCTCCTCAGATCATCCTGAGTAGACTCGACATATATCTTTATCCAGACAGTGATGCACACCTTCTACAGTCTCAGCTGGGTAGAATCGACTCATGCTCACTCCTTTATTCCCTTATCCGACTAATCTCCCTCTTTCCATTACAACCATGGGTACTACCCATTTATCAAGAAGCTGTTACAAGTTTATTATAAAATAAGAAGACCCCGTTTGTTGCGTAATGGTCAGTCCAACAGCAATCTGGCTGGCAACCAAATGAATTGGTTGGCCGCTAACACCTCGTGATCATGATGGACGCTGCGCCAGCAATGAAGCCCACAGTTGCGGTTTTGGAAAAATTGTTTCTGAATTGCAACTTGGTCCGGATCCTCCCATCTTCCACTAGCCACCTTCTAGTAACTCCTCTGTGGGGGCAATGCCCCTTGAGATGAACTTGATAGGGTGATTGGGAGCATACCGTGGCTCATAGGCTCTCTTTCTGTTGCTCACCCAAGTGTGCCCAATGCCAATTCTTTCACCAGCTTTTCGGAACTGCACTTCAATGGGCCTTGCGTCCGGATGCCTCACCCTTGTCCTATGCATTACTTCCACTGCCATTCGTGCAGCGAAGGCGTGAGGCTATGTCTGCTCGGGGGTGATGAGGTCCTCTTCAAACACCATCTATTCTAGTTCCTTGGGCCATCTCTCCCCATCACGACCCATTTCCACCCATAAGGTGGTGTTCATGTAGGTTCAGGCCTTGGTGTCTCCCTTTACATGTCTGCTAGTTGACTCCGTTGGTGAGGGGATTTAGCAGGGTTGCTCTGTTGTCGCCTCACCCAAGTTCGCGAGTCACAAGAGACCACTGCTTTTGCATACCTCTCTGGCTCCGGGGGGCTTCTTCCTTGTCTTGCTGCACCTACCTGTGAGCTGCCCTGCCCCTTCCTTCCGGCCTTCGACCCTTCCAATTGGTTCATGAATTTCACAATCTCCTCCCAGTTGGAAGGCCTTAGGGCGCCTGCTGCCTGTTGGGTTGTCTGAATTAAAGTCTGCATGTAATTCAAGGCAGTGCCTTCCATAGACGCCCATGCTCTGTTGTCCTAGCTCTTCCTGGACCCTCTTCTGCAGCTCTTCCTTATCCCTCTTTTCCCTTTTGGACCATCCTTGAAAGTGTTCTATCATCTTCTCCTTGGCCCTGATTTCCTCGGCATGCCCCTTCCTCATGGCATCCAGTTGATCCTATCTCTTTCGGAGGTCAGCATGTTGACGTTCAACTCATTGACGATCATTCTTTCTCCTTTTGCTCATTGACATTCAAGGTGACATTCAACTCATTGACGGTCATTCTTCCTCCTTTTGATCTTGTTTTCTTGGCAGGGGTTGTAGATTCTACCCTTTCTAGTTCTTTAATCTGCGCTTTAAGTGCAGCCTCGTGATTCTCGTGCTCCTCCAGCTTCTTTGTTTCAGCCCACGCGTGCTCCCTTAGCTCATTGCCGGGGATCACATCCATTGATAAACCCTTGTATATGACAAGCTCCTTTCCCTTCCTGTCTGTTGGCGCAACTATCTTTTTCCCATCTCCCTTCAGGAGTGTGAACCGATGCTTCCAGACCTCCACCTCGTTTTTGAGCTGCTCAATCTCCTTTTGCACTTGCTTTTCTATGCTGGCAATTCCCCCACTTCCCCCGGCCTCCTTGTCTTTTTGGTTGGGTGTTGAAACCGGCCTCTGATAGAAAACCAGAGTGCGGTAAGAGCTAACACCCGTCCACTTGTAGTCTAGATGATAAACAAAACACAGATTGAGGCTAGAGTGCCCAAATCTGAAAACACAACGACACCTGTTGGCCCCAAAGCTTGGCGCCCCTTGCGGTATTTCTTTATTCCATTAAAATAATATGTATGGCTGAGTACAACATAAAAACCAGCCAAGAGTTTACACCTGTAGTCCAATCTGACTGCCCACAAATCCTTCTCAGCACAGAGGATCTATGCACACAGATCTGTGTCTTCAAACAACACACTGTGCCTCCCTCTGATCAGCCAAGTTCACAAAGCAGGCCAGCCATGGGCATACATCTGGCATAACTCATAAGCATGATACATCTTCTCAGCTCAACATACATGTGCTGTTCAATCCCTGTCTTAATCTCTTGTCAATCTGCTATACTCCTCCTCTCACAAGGAGCCAGATAACACATACCTGTAGCAGACATCAAGCAATAGAAAGAGAGATGGATGAACAGAGTCAAGGCTTACCAAGTTCAGCTCGTGAAACAACTCTGGAAGAAGCAACAGCACTAATCTGTGCCTGCAGGCACTTGAACCCACAATCCTGCTTCACACATGTGCTTGCACTTGCCTGTATCTTCCTCCTGATGCTCACTCCTATGCTGTCCTTGAAAGTACAGATCTGAAAATCAGCACTGTACTTGATTGTACCGCCTCGGAATGCGTGCCAGGCGTTGTACTTGCAAAAACAGCCTGCTGTCCACTTCTGTACCAGCCTGAATCAGCCTGCACAGGTCTGTCCAGCACCTGTAATCACTTCTGCAGCAGCTGTACCTTCTGTACCTGACTGCCCGTACACTGTACGGCAGTCGTACAGGGGTGTACTTGCTGAAAAACCAACTGTGCAGCCTGAACAGAGCTTCTGCGCAGCCACCAGCAGCAGCTCTGTGCGCCGCCAGCAACAGAGGAGAGAGAGGGAGAGAGAGAGAGTGTCCTGCTCTGGCCGTACAGTGCTGTACGGCTGGATCCACTCTGAAAAACAGCAGCCAAACTGTTGTACAGCAGTCGCCTCCTCCTCCTTCAGCTTTTCCACGCTAGGAATCACAAGCGCATGAGAGAAGCTCCACTTTTGCTACACGACTCCCCAAAAAGGGAGGAGAGAGAGTGAAGAGAGAGAAAACTCCTTTTCCAAGTTAATCCCTAGGGCCCCAACTTAATAAGTTCCCTAGGGCCACTAAGGCCTAGGGGCAACTTTCAATAAACATTCAAACTTAATGTTTTAATGTTCCCCCTTCACACCTAGGGTTGTCCACACATCTTAAACACTGTCCGGGCACCCCCCATGTGAATCATAGAATATTCTGACTCTGCAACCACCATGCCCACACTTGTCCTGCTCCATTTTCACAGGGCCATGACATACCCCCCTCTTGAAAGATGGCAAGCGTCCTCGATTGCATTCTGGTGATGCATCAAAATATCCAAAGTGAAATATACAATATGGCAAGATCAGCGTCCCAATCTCTCTGAGCCATACACATGTATCATCATTCACTGCAAAGCAATGGCATAGTAATAGTCCAAGTTGTATACCACTGTGAACCATACATATCCACAAAAATTTCCATGTGACTAGTACACATATATCATAGAAGTCCCATAAACAGATGTACTGTCAGCCTCAGTACCTTCGGATGAGATAAAATCTGCACCAAGCGACCTCTAGATGTCATCTGAGCCTGTCTGTATCAAGGGAGTGGAGGTGCTACCCCCCTCTTGAGCATCAGGTAATGCTCCAGACCCATGCTCTGCTGAACCTGAATGAGCCACAATAAGAGTCGGCTCTAACTCAAAGGCATCGAGATAAAGCTGCAAAACCTGAGGTGAATCTGTTAAGTCACCTTCCTCCATCCACTTCGCATCCATCGGTGAATAGTTCTTGAACTTCACAAGATAGCGACGGGAAACTTTACCTCGTACCTTCCTTTCTTTATGTGCCAGTATCTGCTCTGGAATCAGAACCTCATCAAGTTCCTCAACTTCCGGCTGAGCCTCATCTGATACATCCTCAGGCACATCCCCACGGAAAGGTCTAAGAAGACTCACGTGAAAAGCATTGTGAATCCGCCAGTGATCTGGTAACTTCAAACGATAGGTTACCTCACCAATCTTTTCCAATACCTGAAAAGGCCCATAATATCGCATACTCAACTTAGGGAATAAGCGCTCTTTACCCTTCATCTTCTTGAGTCTAGCCTTTTCAAAGCGCAAAAGAACCCAATCACCCAATGCAAACTGTAAATCACGTCTGTGACGGTCTGCGGCTTTCTTTTGCTTCTGCTGAGTTTTCTGGAGGGCCAACTTAACTCTCCGATAAGCTTCATCCAAGCTCTCCACATACTGATCAGCTTCAAAAATCTTATCCTTTGTATGCAAAATGGGTGGTATCTTCTTCCCTCCTTCTACAATCTCAAAAGGCGCCTTGCCTGTCGAGCTATGTACAGTGTTGTTATATGCAAACTCCACCAAAGGAAGATACTTTTCCCATTGTTGCTTGTGCTCTGACACATAACACTTTAGAAGATCCAACACTGTAGAGTTAGCCTCTTCTGACTGACCATCTGTCTGTGGATGAAATGACGATGAAAACTTGAGAGTTGTACCCATGTTGTCAAACAACCCTCTCCAAAACAAACTCGTCATCCGTGGATCACGGTCACTAATGATAGACGTAGGCAAGCCATGATACTTGAAGATGTTCGCCATGAACAACTTCACCATATGATCCACTTTAATTGTCTTCCTCACGGGAATGAAATGAGCCTGCTTACTGAACCTGCATATGATAGTCCAGATGCCATCATTTCCCGTTTGTGTCCGTGGAAGATCAAATACAAAATCCATGGCAATGCTTTCCCAAGGTCTATCCGGAATAGGTAAAGGCTGTAATAACCCTGGTGTCTTCTGACGGTCAAACTTTACCTTCTGACATACGATGCATTGCCTCACAAAGGCATCAACATCTCTTCTCAAGGTTGGCCAATAAAAGAAAGTCTCCACTGCTTTGACCGTGGCGTCAATACCTCTATGACCTGCATACGGTGGAGCATGACTTTCAATCATAACCTTGAGTCGCAATGGCCTGGTAACACACAGTCTGCCATGCATCAATAAAAACCCATCTCTAAGAGTGTAATGCTCATGCCGCTGACCCTCAGACATCTGATCATACAACCTTTCAAAATCCTCATCATGGGCATACTGCTCTTTCATTTCATCAAGCTCATGATGATAAGCAAGTGAAACAGCAGAAACCTGTGGCTTGCGTGACAAAGCATCTGCCACTACATTCTTTTTGCCTTCCACATGCACAATCTGGAAGTGAAACATTGACAAAAAGTTTGCCCAACGCATATGCTTCTCTGAAAGCTTAGTCTGCGTGAGAAAATATCGCAAAGTCTGATGATCTGTCTGCACAGTGAAATCAGCCCCAAGCAAGTAGTGTTTCCATGTAGAAAGAGCGTGAATTACAGCCAACATCTCTTTCTCATACACCTGTAAATGCTTCTCGGCATCTTGCAAAACTCTACTCTCATAGGCTATCACATGTCCCTCTTGCATGAGAACTGCACCAATGCTACTTCCACATGCATCACACTGGACAACAAAAGCCTTTCGGAGGTCCGGTAACACCAATACTGGGTCCGAAGTAAGCTTTTCTTTGAGCTTTTTGAATGCTGTAATTTCCCGATCAGCCCATCTAAACGGAGTTGCTTTCTTCGTCAAAGCATGAAGAGGCGAAGCAATTTCAGCAAAGTGCCGTATGTAACGCCTGTAATAGGAACACAATCCTAGAAAGCTGCGTACATCATGCACGGTCCTCAAAGCTGGCCAATTAAGTATTGCTTCCACCTTTGCTGGATCCATACGGACTCCATGACCAGACACAATATGCCCCAAGAAATGTATGTCCTGCAAGAAAAACTCACTCTTCTTGCCATTAACCACCAACCTATGGTTTCTGAGTTCTGCAAACACAATGGCCAAATGCCTTCTATGCTCTTCCTCAGTTTGTGAATGCACAATCATATCATCAAAGAATGTGCCCACAAACTCTCTATGAGGTCGGAAAATCCTGTCCATCATTCGGTTAAATGTGGCAGGCGCATTCGTCAAACCAAAGGGCATAACCAAGAACTCATACAACCCAAATGTGGTTCGGAATGCTGTTTTATGCACATCCTCGGGTCTAATGCGTATCTGATGATACCCGCTTTTCAAGTCAATACGACTAAAAACTGTGGAGCCCTGTAAGCGGTCCAAGATGTCATCGATCCTTGGTATGGGGAATCGATTCTTGATGGTATTCTTATTCAGCGCCCTGTAATCAATACACATGCGCCAAGAACCATCCTTCTTCTGCACTAAGAGCACAGGTGAGCAAAAGGGTGATGAGCTAGGCTGAATCAATCCCTTATTCAATAGCTCCTGCACCTGACTCATAATCTCTTCTTGTTGGGCTGCACTAACACGATACGGCGGTCTATTCGGTGGAGTACTACCAGGAATCAGATCTATGGCATGATCTTCTGGCCTCTCAGGAGGTAATTCTCCTGGCAATGACTCGGAAAAACAGTCTTGAAACTCACTTAAGAAATCAGCCCTGTCTTTATCTAACATTGACAAATTAGACTTAGACTCATCATCCTGTGCATCCTTTACATAAATCAAGTACGCGGAAAGATGCTTTTTCATTACTGATGAAATCGCCGAAGCGGATACAATAGGAACAGATTCCCCTTTGAGTTTTACATCCAATACATGCTCTTTCCCTCTATGAGTCAGAGTAATTTTCCTATTGTAAGTATCCACCACCGCATGTACTCTGTGGCACCATGGCATCCCCAACAAAACATCACAGCCATCCAAAGGCATGATGAAGAACTCCTCGCTGTCCACATAACCCTGCAAATGAAGCCGAAGCTTCCCAATAATAGGAGTAACGGGTTCTGCATACCCTGGACAAGCCATATTTGCCTCATGTAATGGCCCCATCTCCTCTGCGCGAATCCCCAATCGGCCAGCCAAATCTGGTGAAATGAAGTTGGCTCTAGCACCTGTGTCAAAGAAGATCAAAGCATTCTGATCTCTCACTTTGCCCCATGCCCTGCACAACTCTGTAGCTTCACCACCTAGCTGCTCCCCCACAAGATCAGGAACTAAGCCTGCAGAAGGCTTTGGTTTCTTTGGCTTGGGCTCTCCTTTATTGTCAGGGTCCTTCTTGGACGTTCTCTTGGGACAATTGAATGACATATGCCCCTCTTCAGTACAGTAAAAACACTTTTGAGCATCTCTCAAAGCCTGTCTTTCCTCAGAAGTTCTTTTGGGCATTGGCAACTTCTTATACTTTGTCTCTGTAGACCCTTTAGCATCACGAGAAGCATGCCCAAATTTTTCAGCTTTCTTGCCCAATTTCTTACTGCCTTTAAACCCAGATGAACCACCTGTGAGTAACGCATTAGCTGTCATAGCATTTTCAATCATCTGTGACATGTTCGTTACTCTTGTCTTTATACAATAATCTCGTACCTCCTTGGGCAGCCCACAACAATACTTCTCTACCTGCTCAGATAATGGCACGGCACGATAAGAAGTCACTGGGAGTAGAGCTTCCCAAAACTTCTTGTTATAATCCTCCAAACTATCACACTTTGAAGCATCCAGCTTGTGCCATGCTGTCATAACATCCACCTCAAATGTAGATGTGAGCCATACAGAAGAGAAAACCTGTTTGAATTGGACCCATGTGGTGGGTGCTATGCCCTGCAAAAGAAGAGTAGACCACCACTGCAAAGCATTACCCTTGAGAAAAGTGGCAGCTTTCCTCACCTTTGAGGACTCTGTGTAATTCCCACCAGAAAAAGCAGCATCAAACTGCTGTAAAAAGGTAAGTGCCTTCAATTTATCCTTGGCCCCACTGAAAGTGTCAAACTTCACTGCAGCTCCCCCTTCCTTGTAATCCTTCGCCTTGCCCATAGGCGTTAGATTATCATATGGAAGTGGTTTCGTAAGATTGCTGCCCCCAACATTCATACCCATCATTGGGTCAACATTTCCCATTCCAACACCAGGCATACCATACATCCCAGCCATGTTTCCATACATTCCACTATGCATACCTGGCTGCATGCCACCAAACATATTGCCTTGCATCCCAGGTTGCATGCTTCCAAACACATTTCCTTGCATACCGGACTGCATACCACCATACATATTCCCTTGCATGCCAGGCTGTAAATTGGCTCCAAAAGGCCCATACATACCCATGCCTCCCTGAGGATAACCCCCAGTCATGGATTGAAACACTGAGCCACCACCAAAGTACCCTGGATGCATGTTCTGCTGAGGAATAGGTGGCTGTCCATAGAAGGAACTCTGTGGGTTTGCACCAAAAGCATGCTGCATGTTCGGAAACTGTGCAGGAGATGGATCCTGTGGAGTGGTACCACTATGACCATGAGAAAGATTCTTCGAACGAACCTTCTTCTTCTTTTTCTGGGGCTCTGTGCGGGGCTCTGAGCGAGATCTCAAAAATTCAGCAAATCTCTCACTCTGTGTGAGCTGCATAAAAGTATCCATAACACTAGCCAAGCGATCTTTGAACTTAGCATCATCATCCTCTTTACCATGCACATCTTCTGGCTGTGTTACATCCTCATAAGGCTCAACATCTGCAGCCTGTTCTCCTGCAAAAATATCCTCAGATACATCTCTTTCAGGAGAAGTCTCTTGCTCTTCTTCTTCTTGATAGAAGTACTCTTCCTCTGTATCAGACATGATTGCTGAATTTTCAGCGATGGCTTTCTCCAAAACAACCACGAGCTCACCCCCTTCAGAAAGTTGATGATTGGTCCCGGGGACGGAACCTTGAAACCGGCCTCTGATAGAAAACCAGAGTGCGGTAAGAGCTAACACCCGTCCACTTGTAGTCTAGATGATAAACAAAACACAGATTGAGGCTAGAGTGCCCAAATCTGAAAACACAACGACACCTGTTGGCCCCAAAGCTTGGCGCCCCTTGCGGTATTTCTTTATTCCATTAAAATAATATGTATGGCTGAGTACAACATAAAAACCAGCCAAGAGTTTACACCTGTAGTCCAATCTGACTGCCCACAAATCCTTCTCAGCACAGAGGATCTATGCACACAGATCTGTGTCTTCAAACAACACACTGTGCCTCCCTCTGATCAGCCAAGTTCACAAAGCAGGCCAGCCATGGGCATACATCTGGCATAACTCATAAGCATGATACATCTTCTCAGCTCAACATACATGTGCTGTTCAATCCCTGTCTTAATCTCTTGTCAATCTGCTATACTCCTCCTCTCACAAGGAGCCAGATAACACATACCTGTAGCAGACATCAAGCAATAGAAAGAGAGATGGATGAACAGAGTCAAGGCTTACCAAGTTCAGCTCGTGAAACAACTCTGGAAGAAGCAACAGCACTAATCTGTGCCTGCAGGCACTTGAACCCACAATCCTGCTTCACACATGTGCTTGCACTTGCCTGTATCTTCCTCCTGATGCTCACTCCTATGCTGTCCTTGAAAGTACAGATCTGAAAATCAGCACTGTACTTGATTGTACCGCCTCGGAATGCGTGCCAGGCGTTGTACTTGCAAAAACAGCCTGCTGTCCACTTCTGTACCAGCCTGAATCAGCCTGCACAGGTCTGTCCAGCACCTGTAATCACTTCTGCAGCAGCTGTACCTTCTGTACCTGACTGCCCGTACACTGTACGGCAGTCGTACAGGGGTGTACTTGCTGAAAAACCAACTGTGCAGCCTGAACAGAGCTTCTGCGCAGCCACCAGCAGCAGCTCTGTGCGCCGCCAGCAACAGAGGAGAGAGAGGGAGAGAGAGAGAGTGTCCTGCTCTGGCCGTACAGTGCTGTACGGCTGGATCCACTCTGAAAAACAGCAGCCAAACTGTTGTACAGCAGTCGCCTCCTCCTCCTTCAGCTTTTCCACGCTAGGAATCACAAGCGCATGAGAGAAGCTCCACTTTTGCTACACGACTCCCCAAAAAGGGAGGAGAGAGAGTGAAGAGAGAGAAAACTCCTTTTCCAAGTTAATCCCTAGGGCCCCAACTTAATAAGTTCCCTAGGGCCACTAAGGCCTAGGGGCAACTTTCAATAAACATTCAAACTTAATGTTTTAATGTTCCCCCTTCACACCTAGGGTTGTCCACACATCTTAAACACTGTCCGGGCACCCCCCATGTGAATCATAGAATATTCTGACTCTGCAACCACCATGCCCACACTTGTCCTGCTCCATTTTCACAGGGCCATGACAGGTGTTGTTGCTTCTAGGGCTCTTGTTGGTTCCGAGCTTGTTAGTTGAGCTTGGTTTGGCTGTCCGGAGCCTCCTTCCGGATTGTTGTCCTGTGAGTGGTAGGGCATCATCTATCTCTAGGACGGTGTCGAGGCTTGCATTGCTGCTGACAACTTCTTCAAATAATCCCTCCACACCTCCTTTAGATCTTCAATGGTCTGCCCTTCCCACTGCTCCATCTTTTTAGCTTCCAGCTCATATAGTTTCGGAAGTTCATCAGCGTCCAAGACAGCCAACCTTGCTTCTACCTTGATGAGGTTTACTCTGTCTCTATCAGCCCTGGCCTGCACTTCTTTGATGATTCTGATGTGCTCTCCCCTTATTAAGGCAACCTGGCCTTCTGTCCATAGCCTAACTTTCCCTAGCCCTGTCCCCTTGCAACTACATAACCTCTTGCTCTATGACGAGGGTGTCAAAAAGCCAGCTCTTCGTCCTGGGCTCCTGGAAATGTACCTGGAAGCACTGCCGCTCAAGTAAGCTCAAGGCTGCATATCCCCGCGTCACTCTGGCATGTGCTGCGGGAAGCATGGTAAAGTGTAGGCCACTAAAAGTGACACCAAGGTAGACATAGGATGAGACAATCTCCACAAGATCCCCTCTATATGTGAAACTCAATCTGGATGTGAAGGGGCGAGAGGTATTGAAGATCATTACCTTGGTTTTACCAAGGTTAATAGAGAGGTCCCACTGAGTGCGAAAGTCATGTAAGGCATCCAACTGTCTCTGAAGCCCTTCGGCTAAGTCTGAGAGGAGGACGATGTTATCTGCATAAAGTAGTATGGGGATCAGTATGCCTGCCAGTGTGGGACCAACCCTGCCTAATCCATCAATGAAGCTCGAGATCTCATTAATGTAGAGGCCGAAAAGAGTGGGTGATAGAGGGCAGCCCTGTTTCACCCCAATAGTGCTGGAAATCTCCTATGATGTACCCCCTGGGGCTCTCACTCGTCCGGTGACGGACTCATAGAGAGCGATGATGCTCCAAACCATGTCAGATGGGACTCCGATCTCTTGTAGATGGTGTAGGAGGCGGGCTCGGGGTGCCCGATGTCGTGCTCTACCCTCCTCGATGATGGCACGGAGGGTGAAGATGTGGTCAACGGTAGAGTAACTCCTCCGAAAGCTAGCCTGTCCTGAGGCTCTGCATCCCTGGCTCTCTGCAAATGAACTGAGCTCCGCCTCTAGCACTGATCCATAGCTAATGTGTCGCCAATCATGATCGTCATGTAGTTATTAGGATCAAGTGGATCTCCGGCTTTGAGGATGGGGGTGATGGTGTTGGTGGACCAAGACGGTGGAAATCCTTCACAAAGGGCTCTATTGAACATGTAGGCTAGTAGGGGCGCCAGGGTATCATCGGCATGCGAGATGTACTCGGCAGTGAGTCCCTCATGATCTTGGGCTCGCCCATTGCGTAGTCTATGAATGGCCTTGAGGATCATGCCCTTTGTGAAGAAGGTGGAGGTGGTGGGGGTAGGGGTGGCTGATGGGGGATATGATAGAGGGAGCGTGCATAGGAGTGCCATGTGTCATACACTGTGATCTCCTCACGGTCCTGTGACGATTGCTGCAGCCATGTGTCAGTGATGTCCAGCTCTTGTAGTCTGAAAGGGTCGTCTAGATCGAGTAGTGGGACCTGCTGACTTCCCGTCCTACTGTTGAAATCCCTGAGCAGGAGGACTTTCCCCAACTGTGAGAACTCCATGATATCCCCATATAATGGTAAGTACGGTGACTGGCCATGCTGTGCGGCATGGTGCAAAATAACACAAAGCAATGTGGATGACTCTGTCACTACTAAGCTGTAGCCGCACCCAAAGATATCGTGCATACACGTCCTTCCGGACGATGCTGAGAATCGTCGGGGATGGAATCTAAAAAGGACAGCTACCCCCCCATAGCCACGTACTCCTCCTGATGTGTGGATCTCACCTCGAAAAGCTAACTCCCACTCATACCCGGCTATGTATGGTAAGCCCCTCTCAGGGCTCTGATGAGTCTCTGTATAAAAAATGGCATCCCTGCTTGTGAGAATCTCGCTCAAGCCTCCTGGATTCGACCACAGCATGCCATTGCAATTCCATACTGCCAACCCCAGGTGTTTGGTCTCATAGACCCCGCGTCCCTATTTGGAACCACGCTCAGTGATAATGACTCTACCATCTTTGTAGATAGCCCACTTGCCTGCTCTGTGGGCCGCATGAACAGTCACCATCGCCTCACGCCGGGGTGCCTGCTGTGCTGGAGTGAGATCATCTCCCATGTACACTTGTGTGCATGTGAGGGCGGCCCACCTATCTAAGAGGGCCTGTCTGCTGGTTTCGCCTCGAAAAGCTGACTCCCACTCACACCCGGCTATGTATGGTAAGTCCCTCTCAGGGCTTTGATGAGTCTATGTATAAAAAATGACATCCCTGCCTGTGAGAATCTCGCTCAAGCCTCCTGGATTCGACCACAGCATGCCATTGCAGTTCCATACTGCCAACCCCAGGTGTTTGGTCTCATAGACCCTGCGTCCCTATTTGAGATGGCGCTCAGTGATAATGACTCTACCATCTCTGTAGATAGCCCAGTTGCCTGCTCTGCGGGCCTCATAAACAGTCACCATCGCCTCACGCCGGTGTGCCACCTATGCTAGAGTGAGATCATCTCCCATGTACACATGTGTGCCCTTGAGGGCAGCCCACCTGTCTAAGACGGCTAGTGGTGGCATCAGGGAATCTAATGATGAGGGGTTGCTCTCGTGTCATATCCTTTCCTGCCCTCCATGTATCTACAAAGGGGGGGGTGATCCCGTCCACTCCTAGCATCTGCAAAGCGTCACGGCATCCTCCTTGGGGGAAGCCCCCGCCTATAGCCCCCGTACTCGCACATGGAGGGCCCTATCCTTCCTGCGTCTCTCCTCCTCGATAGTCTCATGTATGATGCTATGTGGGGGTTTGTGCTTCTTCACCACCTCCACCCAATCTTTCTTAGTGGTTTGCAGTTCTTCCCGCAGCTTTCAACTGCTCCAAGTCAGTCCTTAAACCCTCCTGAATATTCATTTCTCCTTCCTCCACTGTATGGTCCTTGACCGTAGCCTTTAGCGCTTCCATTTCTGCCCGGAGTTCCCCTATCATTGGGGTAGCCTCTAGCAATCCTGTTTGTTGCAGCTGGGTCTCTTTCAACATCTGAATCACCTCTTCCTGGTGGTTCACCTCGGCTTCCAGTTCTTTAATCTTGTTGTTCTTTCCCTGTATCTCCTTGCGGAGGCCTTCCAACTATTTTTCATGTTGGTTCAGAACCCTGTCCAACACCTTCTTTTGTTCGCCCAGTAACTTCTTGGTGTTGTCCTCCACTGTCTTGATGTATGCCTCTAGCTCCTGTAGGTTCATTGTGGCTATTTCCCCCTAGTTGTTGCCTTGGGGGCCTGAGCTACTAAATGTGCTCCTAATCCTCCCTGTCTGTCTATGTAATCCGAGATCTCGTCACTGTATAGACCAAATAGAGTAGGAGACAAGGGGCAGCCCTGATTCACCCCAATAGTGTTGTGTATGATCTCTGAGTCACCTCTTGGAGCCCGTACTCTGCTTGCTGACTCATAGAGTGTAATGATCCCCCATCTCTGTTGGCACTCCCATATCCTACAGTCTCCTCATCAGTATGGCCCGAGAGAGAGAGAGAGAGAGAAAGAAAGAAAGAAAGCTGTATTAACGTCTACTAGAGGCCAAACTCGACCTATGAAACAAATCAATGTACAACTGTCAATGTCTTCTGGATGTCCATAAAAAAAAAGGACAAAATGAACATGAAATAAACTATGAAAGTACTGAGCTAGTGGGGCGGTGTGATGGATGGAGCGCTACTGCTAGAGGCTCAGTATGCAACCTATATGCGCAGGGTATATACAAGAATGCAATGCAGATCTCTCTAGCTCCAACCAGTACCATAATGGGGGTGTAATATGTGATACATAGGCGATGGTGAGGCAAAAATACCTCGGAACATGATCTCCGGGTGTGAGTGTAAGTGAGCTAGCCGCTCCTGGATATGGTGCTGATGTCGAGCCCGTATCTCTGTGATCTCCCTCTGATGTAGTCTGGGAGTCTGGTAACCTGGTGCTCTCGGTCTCCGTCTGGCTCGGAGGTCCGCAGCGCGCTGAAGTGTAACCCCCTCCTGTGTCAAGATAGGCACTGGGATAGATCTCTGGAAGAAATCAGTGAGCTGGAGCTGTCGCCCACCTCTCCTTGTGGTATGAGTCCGTAGCAGTCTCTCTATGGCGCTGTGTCTCTAGCAAGAACTGGCCACTATATGCTCTGCATCTGCATACATAATGTTCCTCACTCTCAACCTCCTCTTGGCATCGCTGCCACAAATCCTGCCGAAGGACTCTGTTCCTCTCACTGTGAGAGAGTTGGATGTGTGGTGCATGTATATCATACTGGAAAGGTGGCAGGTGAACTATGTCAAGACCATACTGAGTGAGCCACTGTATCATCTGTGATACCATGATCTCCTATCTGCACTCTCTGTGAGCTGCCTGGACGCCTTAGAAGCTCTATGTGAGAGTCGATTTGATGGCATATCTCTGATCCTCTGTATGAAGCAGATCATCTGGAAGAGGGCCTCTACTAGCATAGGAGGTGCAGCAAACTCCGTCCGGACAATGTCATGTGGGACGGAGGGTTTGTCCTGCGGATCATCCGTGAGAGCATGAGAATTTGAGGCCTCTCTATCTGAGAGCATGAGAATTTGAGGCCTCTCTATCTGAGACCATGTGGAGGTGGCGAGCCTAGGTGCCCATACTGCTGCAGCATACATCAAAGCAGGCGTGACTAGTGTGTCAAACAACCACCCCTTCGTGCGGGGCTCCTAGAAGTGTGCCTGGTGACACTGTCTCTCTAGCATGGCCAGAGCTACATACCCTCGTGTGAGTCTATCCCTGGCTGCCTGTGCCATAGTAAATCTTCCTGGCGGAGTCGTAAATGTAATCCCCAGGTACACATATGAGTCTACCACCTCTACCTGTCCTCCTACTAGTGTGAAGATGAACCGGCTCCGAGGTGTGGAAAATCATGGCCTTGGTTTTCCCAAGGTTCACTGTAACCCCCCTCTGTGTGCACAAGTCATCGAGTGCATGGAGATGGTGCTGTAGTCCCATCCGCGACTCAGAGACCAGAATAATATCATCTGCATATAGCATAATGTGGGCTGTGGTACCTGCTGAGATGTCTACCCCGTCCCCACCACCGTGACTAATGAAGTCAGCCACCTCATCGATGTATAGCCCAAATAGTGTAGGAGAGAGTGGGCATCCTTGCTCCACACCTATGGTGCTAGCAATAGCATCAGATAGCCCCCCAGGGCATCGTATGCGCCCGAAGACTTGCTCATATAAAGCATAGATGCCCCAAACCATCTCTGATGGGATCCCCAATGACTGTAGGCGTTGGAAGAGTCTCTCTCGTGGCACCATGTCAAATGCTTTGCGGAAATCCACAAAGCAGCAGTATAATCTCTTCTCCTGCGCCCTAGCCTGGTCAATCAGACATCTCAGAGCGAATATATGGTCAATAGTGGAGAAAGCTCGTCGGAATCCAGCCTGCCCTGGTGCTCAAAGTCCCTCCTTCTCTGCATATGAGCTCAACTCTACCTCGAGCACTGCGCCATAAAGTTTGGCCAATGTATGACCAATCATGATAGCCCTGTAGTTGCTGGGGTCTAGCATGTCTCCCGCTTTGTGGAGAGGCACGATGGTGCGCATAGTCCACTCAGCTAGTAGGCCCTCCACTAGTGCCCTATTAAAGAGGTGAGCAACAAAGGGTCCCAGTGTGTAAGCTGCATAAATAAGATGCTCACTCTGTATACCTGTGTGGTCAGCCGATCTCCCATGCTGTAAACTGGTAGATAGCTCTCTCTACCATCGAGGCGGTAAAGAAAGTAGAGGTGGTAGGGCGGGATTCCTGTGGCTGTGGTATGGGCCGCTGCTGAGGGATATCATAGAGGCTCTTTGCATATGTGTGCCATGTGTGTGGATCCTCAATCGGGGTACGAAGGTATATATCCCCGTACTCTGCCTCCTCATATGCACACCTCTTACGGCGTGCGAGGATCCTCATCTTTCGGCTCACCTGTCTCTGTGTAATGGTCCCCAGTGCTCTATGGGCACGAAGGTGTCTGTGTAGCTCTCTGCACTCATCATCATACCACCGATTTTGGGGCATGCTCCTAGATCTATTTGTGTGTGCAATGTGTGTATGATGGGGGAAGCTACGGGTGGCGGCCGTATGTAGTAGAGATGACAGATGGGTGGTGAGTGTGTCTAGAGGTGACAGGGGATCCATCTGGAATAGCCCGTCATATACATGATGCTCCTATATGTTTGCCAAGTCATGGGTGAAGTAGAAAGTTGTTTGCCAAGTCATGGGTGAAGTAGAAAGTTGTATGCGATGCCTATGTGGGCTGTGTGGGTGCTGGTGTGGAGCTCGCCAGTGACAGTAAGAGGTATGTGTGATCCGCACCAATAGGACACGTGAGAAAGAAAGAAAGAAAGCAAGCTGTATTAACGTCTACTAGAGGCCGAACTTGACCTATGACACAAATCAATGTACAACTGTCAATGTCCTTTGGGTGTCTAGAAAAAAAAAGGACAAAATGAACATGAAATAAACTATGAAAGTACTGAGCTAGTGGGGGGGGGGGTGTGATGGATGGAGCACTACTGCTAGAGGCTCAATATGCAACCTATATGCGTAGGGTATACAAGAATGCAATGCAGATCTATCTAGCTCCAACCAGTACCATAATGGGGGTGAAATATGTGATGGCGAGGCAAAAATCCCTCGGAGCATGATCTCCGGGTGTGAGTGTAAGTGAGCTAGCCGCTCCTGGATATGGTGTTGATGTCGAGCCTGTATCTCTGTGATCTCCCTCTGATTTAGTCTGGGAGTCTGGTGCTCTCGATCTCCGAGAGAGAAAGAAACAAAAAAAGATATACTAAAGACCCGAGAGAGAGAGAGAGAGAGAGAGAGAGAGAGAGAGAGAGAGAGAGAGAGAGAGAGAGAGAAATGAAATGAAATATTATATTAACGTCTTCAAAAGGCCAAAGTGACCTATGAGACCAAAGTTACAACCATGTGACATCTGATACACTGTCTAGAAAAGAAAAGAGATAGCCCCACAATATATCAGTAGTAGGGGGGAAGCTAATGCTACTAGTCAAAATGGGGTACATGAGTACATGGATACCTGAATACATAAATATGGGGGAGTACAAAAGTAACAATGAGTACAACAGTATATGGCTAGAGTCGTAATCATCCTAGGAGCTCTAGCATGGGTCTTTGCCAGATGGCCTGGATATCTGCCATAGTGAGATGCCTGGTCGGACGAGCCCGATGCCTCGCAATGATGCTCTGAATCCTCCGGTGTAGCCACCGTCTCCGCTGTGAGGATCCGCGAACCCTCGGGCGTCTAGATCTGTCCAATTGGATAGCTCTCTCAACTAGAGTCCCACGGGGTGCCCACTGCTGGGCTGTCAGCTGTGTCCCCTCCTGGGTAGTCCCTCTAAAGAAGTCAGTAATCTGTCTCTGTGTGGACTCCTTGCCAGTTGGGCGTCTGCTCTTGATAATGGACTCTCTGAGAGAGAGAGAGAGAGAGAGAGAGAGAGAGAGAGAGAGAGAGAGAGAGAGAGAGTTGTATTAACTTCTTCAAAAGGCCAAAATGACTTATGAGACCAAAAGGTTACATCATATCTATGAGGTACATCATCCTGGGTACAAAATAGTGATAAAGAAAGAATATAAAAATCTAGAACTATAAAATCTGATCTAGGTACATGAGCGAAGAGCTCTCATATCACCCTAATACATCCCTCATGGGCCGCTGTGACATGGTGCTGAAGGTGGTAAAACTGAGCTAGCGCGAGAAGGTCTTGTGATGATGGGAGATGATGGCCTGGATCCTCCTGTGGTGGCGTGGCCGTGGGCGAGGGCCATGGGGTCTAGGGCGTCGAGCTCTGCATAACTCAGTGGCTCTGTGGAGTATCACACCTCTCGGCTGAGCTCCTGCACTAGCGTGTGGTCTGGGTATGATGGGTGGATCGGCCCTCGGAGTGCTGGTATGGAAGAAGTTGGTGAGAGTTCTCTGTGCTGGTCCTTGAGCAAGTACAGCTGATTTGGATCTCACTAAGGACTCCCTGTGTCTATGGAGCTCTAGAAGACAAAGTCCCAGGCATCTCTGATCCGGGAAGTCCATGATCCCGGAAAGTGGTCCGAACCTAGCTCGGAAGAGGCAATGAAACCTCCCGCGAATATCATAGTATACAGGGCATCGGCATATGTAATGATCCTCTGTCTCGGGCTCTGTGTGACAGAGCTAGCATATCCTGTCCTCTGGTGCGACCGCCCTAGGACCATATCTGGTAGTCTCCACTCTCAACTGGTGGGGACGAGGTGCGGATTTGGCCGATCGCACATCTCACCCCAAAGGATAGGTGTGTCCATGTAGCGTGGGCAGATGATGAACCCATCCTTTGTCACGCATAGGAGGTGCGCCATCTCTGTAGAAGGCCATCTTCGTCCCCAGTGGACGACTAGGTGAACACCATGTCGTCTGAGTATCCAGTCTGACAATGTCCTTCCTGATAACCCTGTTCCGCTCTGTGCGGTTGAGACCAAATGACGGGGCCTCTATGCTGTACTGGAATGAGGGGAGTGCCTCCATCTGCATACCATGCATGCCAAACCAAGTGCCTACCTCTGCATACCAGCACTCTGTATCTCCCTCAAGTGTCAACTGTCTCGAGGACTCCAAGGCTATACGAGGGTATCTATCAAGTGGAAGCTCCCATAGCTTGTGCCAGTATGTCATTGTCTGGAATAGAGCCTCTGTCACTGTCAGTGCAGCCCCCATCTCTGCCCGCACAATCTCATGGGGCACCACTGATGGCTTACTCCTAATCATGCGTGAGATCATCGCCACTAGGGGCCTCTCCATCAGCTTCCACCCATCATATACCTCCTCTGTATCTGTCTCGGCCAGCTCTCTCCTCTGTCTCCTCCTGTGGTATAAGCTAGGACCCCATATGGGGGCACCATACAGTAGTGCAGGTGTAACTAGAGTATCGAATAGCCAAAGCTTTGTCCTCAGCTCCTGAAACTGTATCTGTGAGCATTGCCTCTCTAGCAAGCCAAGGGCTTCATATCCCCTCATCAATCTAGCTTCGGCCGCCTTCCGCATTGAGAACTGAGGTCCAGCAAAAGTGATCCCAAGGTACATATGAGATAACATACTCCACAGGCTCTCCACTGTATGTAAACTGTACTGCAGATCTACTTATCCACTGTGAGGAGGTGTTAAACATAATGACCTTGGTCTTTCCAAGGTTCACAGTGAGGTCCCGGTCCTTGCAAAAGGCCCGTAATGCATCCAAATGCCTCTGCAGCCCCTCTGGTGAATCAGAAATAAGAACAATATCATCTGCATACAAGAGGATCGGTTGCCAAATGTGCTTCTCGTCCTCCCTGTCTGTCTATGTAATCCGAGATCTCGTCAATGTATAGACCAAATAGAGTAGGAGACTAGGGGCCTCTCCATCAGCTTCCACCCATCATATACCTCCTCTGTATCTGTCTCGGCCGGCTCTCTCCTCTGTCTCCTCCTGTGGTATAAGCTAGGACCCCATATGGGGGCACCATACAGTAGTGTAGGTGTAACTAGAGTATCAAATAGCCAAAGCTTTGTCCTCAGCTCCTGAAACTGTATCTGTGAGCATTGCCTCTCTAGCAAGCCAAGGGCTTCATATCCCCTCATCAATCTAGCTTCGGCCGCCTTCCGCATTGAGAACTGAGGTCCAGCAAAAGTGATCCCAAGGTACATATGAGATAACATACTCCACAGGCTCTCCACTGTATGTAAACTGTACTGCAGATCTACTTATCCACTGTGAGGAGGTGTTAAACATAATGACCTTGGTCTTTCCAAGGTTCACAGTGAGGTCCCGGTCCTCGCAAAAGGCCCGTAATGCATCCAAATGCCTCTGCAGCCCCTCTGGTGAATCACAAATAAGAACAATATCATCTCCATACAAGAGGATCGGTATCACGACTCCTGCCAAATGTGTAGGATAAATGGGGTAGAGACAAAGCTGAAACTGAAACTGAAATGAAAGCAAGACTAAAAAGGAAACACAAAGCGTAGACATACCTTGAGATGAGTGTAGACAAGACACAAGATTGATTGATTATTGATGTGACACCTACAATTTATAGGTGAGAAGTACAAGATTGAGTAGACTCACTTATGGGATAAATGTAGAGGTGCCACATGGCACTAGACTCAAGACACAAAGACTCAACTGAAACTAGACTAGAGAAATAGTACACCTAGTGTGCACTTATTTCCAACACCCTCCTTAAGTGGACACTAGGAGGAAGACAAAAAGACAAGACTATGACATGACAAAAGATAAGACCAAGACAGAGAGACTAGACAAGGATTGAGAGACAATCTAGAAGACAAGATGGACAAGACTAAAAGACAGACATAAAGACTGATAGACTGAGAGACAAGACATGAGAGACAAAAGATCCTGAGACACCCTCCTCAAGTGATATCCTCATATGGGTCCACAAGGGTAGGGACAAAAGTGGATCATAGACAGACAGAGAGAGAGACAATCAGCCAGTAGAGTGGTCCCACAGAGAGAGAGAATGTCAGATAGACATGAGAGAGACTGACAAATAGAAGATAAATGGGGACATAGACAAAAAAATGCCAAGAGAATGTGGGTAGCTAATCCACAAAAGAGAGGCATATAGACTGATAGATAGAGTGTCAAAGACATGTGACACGATAGACACACAGGATAGACACATAGACAGAGAGACTGACTGATTGTAGATAGACAGAGAGATGGACCTAGATAGATAATCCCTCCTCAAGGGCAATCCTCCTGCTAGAGTGAGTAATGCAGGGGTGCTTTTGGATAGGGACAAAGATAAGTCCATGTAGACAAATAAACATGACATTACCCCCATGATCTACATCATTGGTGATCAATGGTGGTAGATAGCATGAAAAACATAGATAATTATGAAAGAGATGGGAAGGTCTTACCAGATTTGGCAGTGTCTAATCCCGTACAAGATAGAGAAATAAATGAAATTCAGTACTGAGATTTTTTTTTAATTAAATTTTTCAAGAGATAGAGAGTAGACTGAAAATACTTCTTAAATGGAGAGCGCCTTGAGCTGCTGCTGTAGAGGTTGCTGGAGTAGAAGATGGAGACATGGAAGTTGGAGTGGAGGCCGGAGGAGAAGATGATGAGGCACGAGACAAGCGGGCAGTTCCAGCAGATGCAGATGTCGGAGCAGATGCAGCGCAGGCCTTGCTGGAGATGAAGAGGCAGAGGCGTAGAAGGGGGCGCGGTCCAGGGGAAGATGGCGCAGATCTGCAGCAGGCTGGAGCTGAAACGTGGCGACAGAGATATGGCGGGGAAGCTCAAGTAGAGAGACGGCAGCACCATGATGAACCCCCGCAGCAGCAAGAAGGAGAAGACGGGCAGCTGTTGGCGCAGATCTTGAGTTGCAAGCTGGAGCAGAATCAACAGGCGGAGCAGAGGCAAACAGGGCAGCGATGAGGGTAGGGGCAGCACGGGCTGCACCTAGAGAGATGCCATCGAGAGAAAGAGTCGCCCAGCTGAAGGAAAAGATTCGCACCATAATGAAGAGCCTTATGCTGATGGAGTAGATGAAGAACATTGTCAGGAAGAAACAGGAACCCTTCAAGTAGAGTATGGCGAGGCAAATCTTGATGAAAACACGGGCGGTCAGAATTCTGTGGCGGGCAGAAAAAACGCAGCTATGGCTGCAGCAGACTGAAGCAAGGATGAGGGGAGCCAGGATTAACCTGCTCTGATACCATGTAGGATAAATGGGGTAGAGACAAAGCTGAAACTGAAACTGAAATGAAAGCAAGACTAAAAAGGAAACACAAAGCGTAGACATACCTTGAGATGAGTGTATACAAGACACAAGATTGATTGATTATTGATGTGACACCTACAATTTATAGGTGAGAAGTACAAGATTGAGTAGACTCACTTATGGGATAAATGTAGAGGTGCCACATGGCACTAGACTCAAGACACAAAGACTCAACTGAAACTAGACTAGAGAAATAGTACACCTAGTGTGCACTTATTTCCAACAAAATGTGCTTCTCGTCCTCCCTGTCTGTCTATGTAATATGAGATCTCATCAATGTATAGACCAAATAGAGCAGGAGACAAGGGGCAGCCTTGCTTCACCCCGATAGTGCTGTGTATGATCTCTGAGTCACCTCCTGGAGCCGCCCCTACTCTGCCTGTGACTGACTCATAGAGTGTAATGATCCCCCAAAGCATCTCTGCTGGCACTCCCATATCCTGTAGTCTCCTCATCAGTCTAGCCCGTGGCATGGTATCAAAAGCTTTGCAGAAATCCACAAAGCAGCAGTATATCCGATGCCCGTGAGCTCTCCCCTCCTCAATGATCCCCCGTAGTGTAAAGATATGATCTAGTGTGGAGTGCCCTCTCCTGAAGCCTGCCTGCCCCGGTGCCCTGAGTCTCTGCTCCACGGACCATCTACTAAGCTCATGCTCCAAAATCGAACCATAAATCTTGGCCAAGCTGTGACCAATCGAGCATTATCTACAAGCTACTCCATCTCTTTAAGGATGAGAAACGAGGGAAAGTGAAACAGGTGAAAGGATGTTGAAGGAGTCATATCCTCACATGCATTCAAGCATGTCCTCCAATCATATCCATACATACAAGATAGCATTCTCCACAAACAGAGGCTTGTACGTAGCCTGTTATCATTCTCCATCACGTACAGAATAAACTTACATGTTCACCTAACCTTGTATATGGTTTAGACTTCCAACCACTTGAAAGATGAAGAGGGGGCTTTACACAAGCACCTAAGATTATGAATAAAGCATTTTCATGAAGAATCGTACCAAATATTTAAGTTTAGATTTTTTTTTCATTCTTTTGCTATGCAAAAACCTGGGATACCTTGCTTTGCAAAGGCAAGCCACAAACCAACATCTACTTCATTACTTGACAGCCTCCTCTGACTCAAACATTCTACTAGTTTAGGATTGGAGCTCTCTATATACACTTGTGTTGCCTTTGCATTGACGAATGCTTTGAGTGAGTCATCTCAGAATATGAACACGAACATTACAACTCAATTGGCCTGAAGGATCATAATGAAGCATTTACAAAAAAATGTACAAAAAGCTAGCTTTTCTTTTTCTTGAAGTTGAGGAATATGAGGTAGCTGTTTTTCCTCCTTTCAATTGTCTTCTTGTGGTTTGTATCTTTCACTCTACCTACAAAATCCAAATTCCATCCTTACGCTCTCTCTCTCTCTCTCTCTCTCTCTCTCACACACACACACACACACACACACACACACACACACACACACACACCAAATGAGGGAGATGGAACCACTTTGACTCCCACGACTTGCACTACAGTTATCACAGCAGATAGTGGCCGGAGGAGAGCATTCATCTTGGTATGGCACAATACTCACTTGGTTTCAAGCGCATAGATTACACATGGACCGGCTCCCTCCATTTCAGTATGATCCAGATTCCCCATACATTATGCTTACACATGAGGACAGGAACCGGGTGATCCGATACTATCTACTAGGGCTATACATACGTAACACATGGATCACACAGGTAGGCCCATTGCCTACCAAGATGCAGTACTACAGAGATCATTTCCTGACATTCACAGCAGATGGCTCTACCATCGTCTCTTGGATGTAGACCCATCTGCACCCCTCACCACTCTCACCTCACAGATCACAAGAATCATCCCACATCCGTCATTGATAGTTTTCCACACACCTTCCGGTCGACCGCCAAAGCCCGCACAGGTAATATGCCTCAGAATTGTTGGTACAACAACGGATGCCGTATCACACGTGCATGTATTTTGCATGAGTTAGCTACCGGCCAAATCCAGTCGTGTGAAGCTGAATGGACTAACTGGTACCTTACTCGCCGGCAAGAAACGAGCACATTGTCGTAAACAGCACGAGGACTCTTCCTAAGCAGGAATTTTGACGAGGCTTGGAGTAGATCCGGGAACGCCACTTACCCACCCCCATCATAAACCAACACATCTCGCACTCATATGCACATGCATTATACCACATACCCCGCCAACCCCCCCTCCCACATCCACCTCACGCATGTCCCACCCACAGCCACCTTCTTCACAAGAGACATGGTGGTGAAGGCTATACGGAGGCTTCAGAATGGCCAATTACAGGATCACGAGGGGCTTATGACTGAGCACCTCTCTTATGCAGGCGACACCCTGGCACCCCTCCTAGCCCATATGTTTAATAGGGCCCTCTCAAAGAGCTTTCCCCCCACTTGGTCATCACACATCATTGCACCTGTGCATAAGGCGGGAGATCCCATGGATCCTATCAACTACACAAGCATCATGATCGGCCATATCTTAGCAAAGCTCTGTGGATCTATATTTGAGTCTGAGCTCAACACACCGGCAGAGAGAGAGGGATACAAGGCACCACGACGGGCAGCGTTCAGGAGGACCTTCTCCACACTGGATCGCATATTCATGCTTTGGGCTATCATCGAGCAGACCAAGGCACATGGCCGCAAACTATACTGTTGCCACAAAGCTTTTGGTACAGTGCCTCGGGCCCGTCTCCTACAACGCTTACAACATCTTGGGGTCCCGTTTGCCATGATCTGGGCTATCATTGCCTTATATGAGTCAGTTATTGTCAGGGTGAGATGCCCAAGAGGACTATCTGAGGTCTCTAGCACCATCAGAGTGACACAAGGATGCCCACTATCTTTGACCCTCTTTGGACTTTACATAGATGAAATCTCAGACTTCATTGACAGAAGCGGAGGCGGAGGAGGTATTCTTGTTTCCATCCTTTTATATGCTGATGATATTGTGCTCATTGCAGATTCTAAGGAGGACAACAGAAGCACGTGGATACTTTACAGGAATTTTGCACACAAAGGGGGCTCTCAGTCAACCTTGGGAAAACCATGAGTACAACCCGACACTTATGCAAATCCTACATGCACTACATGTTCTTTCCGACTGGGAGGTAGCTTCAGCTTCATGGAAACCTCATTATCTTCTTTAGAATGGGAAAGGGTCCGAAGCTCCGAAACGACAACTTTGGGCATTGCATGCCCACCTGTTTCAACCTTTGCTTCATTATCTTGAGCTATACCCAATCTCCTTCTAAAAAGATCACATCTCTTATGTCCTTGTTGGCATGTTCAGTGTAGACCTCTTGTGCTTTAGCCAGCCTATCTTTTACAGACTTCAAAATCTCCTGGTAAGACTCCGTCAATCTGTTAGCTTCAGGCACTGAGGACAACATCCTAGTCAGAAAAGACTGGAACAGTCTTCCAAATGCTACCTCGTATGGAGTCCTACCAATAGCTGAAGAAAAAGAGTCATTCAACACACCTTGAACTAAAGGCAAAAATTGTTTCCACTTACCTTGGTAGTCATGAACATTAACACTTCAGCACGTCGAACGCCAATTGATTGTAAATATCCATATGGCTGTCCGTCTGTGGGTGGAATGCATTGGAAAAATTCAACTTAGTTCCAAAGTTATCAAATAATGCCCTCTCGTAAACTTGGCATCTTAATCTAACACAATGGTCCTAGGTATGCCACCTATGGGATACCAATGCCGGATAAACAACCTAGCAACATCTTCAGCAGTCATGTTAGCCCTACAAGGAATAAGCATAACAAATTTGCTAAAATGACCAACAATCGTCAAACACTGCGTATTACACTTACCTGGACCGGGAGGCAGGTTCGTCACAAAATCCATCGAGATATACTAAAAGGGTCCTTTAGGAATGAATAAAGGTTGTAACAACCCTATCTTCTTCCCACAAGAGCTTTCACTTTTTGACAAACCAAACATAGCTACACATCAGTAAATATGTCTCACCTCATTCTTGGCCAATAAAACTGCCGCTCTAACTTCTCCAAAGTTGAGTTCATGCCCCTATGACCACCATGTTATGGGCTACCGCACCTCCTAGGAGGGAACTCCACACATCCACAGTCAGAAGACGCAATAGACAACAACTATCGTTGGGTACTTACCAATGCTTCGAGCTCACGTCCCTCTGGCTCTCCAAACTCGCTTTTGGAAGATCCACTCCTCCAATCTCCACCTCCACGATGTCACCACGGAGTCGCTCACACCACAATGCAAGGCAATCTTCCTCTCTCTCATACACACATGCATAGAAGAGGAACATGCACTAGAGTACTCTCTCTCTCATAGCTGAGGGAGACCTCTCGGCCATACTCATTAGCCCCATGCTTGATATTTTGGAGAGTGGTATACCATCTACTCGGAGCTAATGTTGCTCTTATGTTTCTATGTTCTTAGTATTCCATGATGAGTTTCCATGGACAGTTTTGTATCACCCCACTGAGATAGCTATGTTTATGTTTTCTTTTTGATTTATTTTCCATTCCATGATGAGATATGCCATGGACATTATTGTATCACTTTGGTCTCATAGGCCCATTGGGTCTTTAGTAGACGCTTAATATATCTTTCTTTCTTTCTTTCTTTCTTTCTCACAAGACAAAGCAAGAGCTCTCATAGCACAAAGGGGGATTGTGTGTTTCCATTACGAGAAAGTGCCTTTTATACAATTAGCCCTTATTCATACTTGGGCGCCCAAAACTCACTAACTAAAGCCTTGGCTGGCCAGTATCTCATAATGTACAACCTTTATAGTGCCTTAACATAACACTTATTAATGTCCTCAAATGGAGGAGCATCTTGTTAATCCAAAATGGGATTAACATCTCCCCCTACCTGATGTAGGTTGTCCCCTCCGAACCTTTATCTAGGTCGAAAGACCGGGTCGCCGAACTCATGTCGGTAAAAGTTGCGACGTGATTGAAGCTTTTTGAGGATTCTTCGGAATGCTGAGTGATGTCTAGAACCCGGTGTCTACCATGTCTTCGAATGTGACATGCATGTAACCTGGTAGACACCTGAGGCGATGATAATAAAGCATCATTCCGCGTTAATTCGGGCCTTTGTTCATGACGAAGCATAACTGCTTTGCCTCACGGCCATCATACCTTTCCTTTGGTTGATCGATAAAAGAATTATGATCAACTTCAAAAATCTGACGACAACCACTATATCAGGACCTTGTATTTTGCACCATGCTTGTATCCACGTCATCATCTAATTTCTTTGACCGGTAATATCCTAAAGTTGATAGCGAGAATTGAAGGAAGTTATAGCAAACGTGGGAATCCCATTGCTTTGCCTCGTGGAACTGTAAAGAAGTGGGCCACCTTTTGATTGGCATATACAGAGAGTCTACTCTTTGTTTTGGCGGGGAGCGTGCTACCTGATATGAAGCTATGTCTTTGGCCACCTCTTCCAAGCGCTTGGTCTCTAGTTCCACTTGTTGGAGGCTGCCTCTCATCTTCTTGGGTTTCCGTGGCTTTTACCCTTCCTTGGCTTCTTTGGTTATTTCCTTTAGGATCTCTTTTGTGTCTTTAAGCACAGCTTGTCCTTCCTACAAATTTGTTGTGAGGTGTGCCGGATCCACCATGACCTGTTGTTGTGTCTAGGCTTGTGATGCTTCTTGTTTCTGAGTTCCTTAGAGTAGTGAAATGTTGCCTGCACGGCTAAGTATTTTGGTGAGAAGGTACGGGTTGCACACCTTTGACTGGTGCGACTTGAGGAAGTTTTCCATCTCCCTGTGGATAAACCATGCCCAATCCTCCTCTTTCTCCTCATGTACCTTGGCAATTCTCTTAAAACCCTAAGATCTCTCTAGATAATTGTTATGCATAAACATACATAAATCAGGCATAAACTCAACCACCCAACCACCCCCGAGCCCAAGGAATGCACACATGGAACATAATGAAATACATCATACCTCTACCTTGATGTCCCATACCATCAAGAGGTATAACTCCAATCCAATAGCATGTAGCTATAGTGTGAAATGGTAGGTGAGTAGATATGGACCTCTACACAAAAGACCATAGCCTAAGCCTCCAAGCCCCCAAGCCTCCCTTGAGTGTGCCCCATGCCCCTATTATATAGGAGGGCCCTCGAGTGACTCTTGACTTTCCATTTCCCATGTGTGACCCTTGGATGCCTGACCCTAACCTTAACCCTTAGGGTTAGTCCTAACCCATGCTCCACTAGAGCTTGTTTCCATGCTCCCATGCTAGCCTAAACCTCCAAGTCCCCAAGCCTCCAAGCCTCCCTTGAGTGTGCCCCATGTCCCTATTATATAGGAGGGCCCTCAAGTGACTCTTGACTTTCCATTTCCCATGTGTGACCCTTGGATGCTTGACCCTAACCGTAACCCTTAAGGTTAGTCCTAACCCATGCTCCACTAGAGCTTGTTCCCATGCTCCCATGCTCACAAGCCTAATGTGGGTTAGCCTCCTAGTATATGCACACATAATGTGCATATAACAAATTCTGTGAAGAGGTACTCTGTTCTACCTGTCCACTAGCTTTACCTGCAGGATCATTGACATGGTGCGGGAGGCTCGTTCATCTGCTTCTTCCTTGATGTTTTCATATTGAGCCCCATTTGAATTATATGAAATCTTCTTTAGCATGTTCTCCATTGGCATTTGATCTATGGGATGAACATGTGACTGGATGGGGGCCTAATGTTTTCATATTCAGTCCCATTTGAAATATATGAAATCTTCTTTAGCATGTCCTCCATTGGCATTTGATCTATGGGATGAACATGTGACTAGATGGGGGAGGGGGGAGGGGCAATTGCAGTGCCTCTCATATTATCCTCTTGGTAATGAGGACATGTTCTGTAGATCCATCTGGCTTTGTTATTGTTCCCCTTTTTGTATTCCTATCGTATGTCTTGAGGAATTCGGCATAGAAAGAAAGAAAGAAAGAAAGAAAGATTTTATTAACGTCTTCCAAAAGACCGAACTCGGCCTATGAGACAAATCGGAGTACCTGTATGGGGTATCCTCTGTCATCCCAACAAAATGAAAAAGTACTGAACGTGTGGGGTAGTACCTCTGCCATCTTACCCAGCCCCACCTTTTCCAGCTTATATTGCACATGTGTCCTCCAGAATCTGGAGGCAATCGGGGCTTTGGTATTGGAAGAGGATCTTTCCTTGATCCGTTTGGAAGTGTGCCTGGAGCATTATCCCCTTTAAATCCGGTGCATAAGGTCCCAGATATGTCAGCTTGGTACCTCGTGGTGCTCGCTTCTTCTTTGCGGCCAGAGATCCCATAGCATTGGCTTGAGTCACGGCTGGGATCCCTTCAAACTCCGGGTTGGAGTTTTCCGAGAATGCCATTTGTAACATTATCAATAGAGCATTAGTCATTGTTGACTGGTAGAAGCTCGTGTGTGAGTGGTGCGTTAATTGGTGACGTATGATGGGAAGAGTGTTAGTAAGGTGAGCAATAACAATAATGGAGTGATGTGGTGAATTAGCAGGGTAACTACGCAAATTAGTTTGTGACGTGAAACAGCAGCCTATAGTTCACGACATGAAAGGTTAACCCATGAAAGGTTAAGACGTGAGAGGTTAAGACGTGAGAGGTTAACTTGTGAAAGGTTAAAGCATAAGAGGTTAACCTATGAAATGTTAAAACGTGAAAGGTTAACCTGTGAAATGTTAGGGCGTGAGAGGTTAACCCGTGAAAGGTTAACCCGTAAAATAGCAGTTTCAAGCAGGATATCTTTCACGGTTTAAAATTTGTGATGTGTGTTAGTGTTTTTCTCTATTGCGTGAGCGATTTATCATTAGGAGGTGGATGTAGAACATCAGTTATTTTGCGTGATCGTGCAAATGGGGTATTGCTGCCGTGAAATAGTAGAATGCTATTTCATGTGTTGAAGTCCCGCATTTTTTGTGAGTGTGAGTGGAAGAAACGAAGCACATGGGAAGATAAATATATATATATATAAAAGGGAAAGGACTGAAGTAGATGCAATTACATGTTCTTTAAAAACAAGAATTTCAAGAAGAAACTCAAATCACCAATGATTGAAGCAATCACAAGGCATCGAGCTCCTACCGAAGACAACTATAGTGAAATGGAGTGATGACTGCAAACGAGCAGTGGGCGAAGAAGAAGACAACTATGGTGAAATGGAGTGATGACTGCAAACGAGCAGTGGGCGAAGAAGAAGACTCGAAAAATGATGATGAAAATGCACGAAAGAGGAAAGACGTGGTATTTATGATCTAGCCGTCGGCACGGGTGGCCATCTTTATTGGGCATGCCACATGTCTGCAGACGATTCGCGAAAGTTTTTGACTGTTTCACAGCGTGAACTGTCATGAGGCGGTTCACGACGTGAAATAGCCTGAAGTGTTTCACGGCGTGAAACAGCTCAAAGCGGTTCACAACGTGAAACAACCCCGTTCCCTTGTGCATGCAAATGTTGATACCTTATGAAGTCCTATATGCTCAAACATTCCAAGGCTACACGATATGCATTTAGAAAAGTAGAATTGTACACGTGAAATGTATGAACATGTTTCACGGTGTGAAATGCATGCCCCTTTACCTTATACCCATTTGGAGTTATTGCTTGGAGCTAGATACTCTTTGTCACCCTCCTTCCTTTTATTGCCATGGGAACCAAGTTTGTATTTGGGAGCTGGTGGATATGTGTTGTTGTAGCCATTGTAGACTGTAGTTTTGAGTGAGAACTTCTGATTTTTCCTTCCATCCAATGGACAAGTGCATTTACCGAATCCCGGTGAACCTGTTTTGTTTCATGTGCATGTGGGTGCATATCTTCATTACCTTGATCCACCACTTGGCTCAGCTTGATCTCTTTGGTGGGTGACATTGGAGGTGTCGCACTCCTTTGTTTACTTGGTTGATTGGTTTTCTTCTTCCAAACCCATTTTGGTGTGCTATCTTGATACTTGATCTATCTAGGCCTTTATTCTGCTTGTGGCTATGGCTCTCCTCTGCGCCTTTGGAGGTAAATGCCGCATTGGATCTTGTGTTGGTTCTTGGTACCCATACTTCTGTATTTCCTTGATAGTAGCCTTGTGCTGTTAGTAAGTCTTTTCTTACCCACCTCTTTGAATGCCAATTGGTGTTCAAGCGTGCTTGGGTTGCAGCTTCCTCTCCCTGGCTTGATCTCCTTGGCTCTTGCATTTGGCTGTGTCATTGCCCTGATACCCATGAGGTTTTGTCACTATCATAATATCCTTGGGCTTGAAGCTGGGATTTGGGAACCCACTCTTGTCTGACTTGATACATTTGCTGCTTTTTCTGTGGTTCTCTTGAATGGCGATGTTGGGTTGAGGTGGACACCTGATCTGTTGATGCTTTTGTTTGCTTGGCATGGGCGGCTCCATGTCGCATGTGACTGCCTACTTTCCCTTATTCAAGGGACTCCATAATGGGATGGTGATGGTGTCATTGCCATCATTGAGTTGCACTGCCCATCTTTCCCATTGGATGTGACAGTTTCTAGCGCAAATCTAGGATCGTCCAAAAATCATCTCCTCTTCCAGGATTCCTGCAGGCATAACAAATATCTTTCCAACCAAGGAATTATCTTTGATTGTCATGTGCACAGTGTGTATCTACCGTGTGTTACACGCACACAAGACTAGCTTCGAGGTTTGGGGAAGCTTGGAGCTAGGCAAGCTGATTGGCGAGATGAGTTAGGGATAGACTAACGAGCGGGCATCCAAGTATGAACGGACAGGCACCCAAGTGTGGATGCCCGATGACCGGCCAAGAGCCTATAAAAGAGTGGCCAAGGTTAGTCATTATTCATATAGAGTCTCACATGTCTTTGTGAGAGCTCTATGGTCAGGAGCCTGGATCTAGTTCAGACGTGCACCTGCTTTATGCAGCCGATGCCGGCAGTCTCGCGGCCCGCAAGGGTAGCTTTGTGGCGGTATGGGACGTCACGAGGTAGAGATTGGTCAGTACGTTCATCTAGTTAGCTCAGCTCGTGGCTCGGTGGGGACAGCCAAGACTTGTGGGCTTGCCCACGGCTGTCAAGGTTGGGAGGTGAGTCTGGCCTGCACCCCCGTCATGTTAGTTTGGTTTGTTTGCAGGCTTCGAGTCTTGTACCAAGAGCGTTCTACGAGGAGATCCTATGGAGATTTGACAGTGGTATCAGAGTAAGCCTCGTGAATGAGCAAGTCGGTAGGTAGAGAGAAGAGGTCGAAGAAAAGGTATGAGTTCGAGAAGCCTACTGGTTTTCTGTTTATACTGCTGTTTTTTCAATTTCAGCATGTTCCTTTTGCATCGTGGGAACCCATGATGAAGGTGTGGTCTTGTATGGGTTGTTTGCTTTGCAAAGAAGAAGGCTAGATGCTTTTAACTGTATAAACAGTTTAAGAGAGAGAGAAAAGAAGAAAAAGCCTGTCGACTGTTTGTAAGAGAGAGAGAGAAGTAGCGATGGCTGTAACTGTGCGACGCCTATGTGGTGGCGCAGCTCTTATGAGCGAAGAAGCCAACTGCAAGAACATTGCACCAGTACACGCAGGCAGGCGAACTGATCCACGCAAGTAGCCGGACTGGTACACGCAGCCAAGCGTATAAATGGCCAGACGAGTCTTGCAAAAGTCAGCCAAGTAAGTGTACTCGCTGGCGGCCAGGTACGTTTGCAGTTGATCAGGTATGCACGCGTAACCAGTCGTAGGCACCCAGGCGTAGGCAGGCGCGCAGGCGGCCAAGTCTATGCGCAGGCGGCCAACTACACGTGCAGGCAACAGTGATTGCAGGCGGGTACACATGTTCAGGCAGAGGCAGCCAGGCACCTATGCAAGCGAACAGGTGACGCAGAAAATAGCGAAAAGCGTAGTCGGTGGTTTTTTTTTGCTTTTTTTTTAATTTTTTAAAAAAAAAATCAAATCACCTTTGCTTTCGTTTTTTTTAACATGCGCCTAAAGGTTTTATTAAACCTACACTTAAGAAGAGGGTTTAAAAAACCCACTTATTGCTTTGTAAGTGTTTTTTTTAAAGCAAACCAGAATTATATATATATATTTTTTACCCAAAAAAAAAACACAAAAGCAAAAGCTAAGTTAGCTTTTGGGGAAGCCTATATATTCCCCTTAAGCGGGCTTCTTGCCACACATCTCTCAAGCTCTCAAGCTCTCTAGCACTCTCCTTGTGCAAGATAAATATTTTTTCTCCTCTTGCCCTCTTCAAGATGTCGACCCAAGAATCCGAGTTGGAGCCCATTCTTGAACGTGAAGACCTGCCGGCTACGGAAGCCACCGATGCCGATCTTTTCGACGATTATGTTTCAAAATCAGATTTCCAAGAGTTTAAAGTTGCTCTCGAAGCTTCTTCCTCGGAAGGTCAAGCACAAATCGCCGCGCAAATGCAGGATTTACAGAACTCCATCTCTTTGTTGACCACTACCCTATCTACTCTTTCGGGTATGGATACCTTGGCATCTGCTTTAGGCCCCAATATTACCTCCGGAACAGTTTGGGGGTGAGCAAAAGCAGCGTACCAAGGAGATAGTGGACACTTGGCTACCTAAGTGGCAAGTCCATTTTCTGTTTCATCCATATGACGATGGAAAAAAGATCCAATTAGCAACAGGTTTCCTCTCAGGCAAAGCTTTGCTTTGGTGGAAAGAACTCAACCCTAAATCAACGACTTGGGCACAGTTCGAAGACGTCTTCAAGAAAGAATTTCTCAAGAAAGAGGATGACTATGATATTGTTGTCAAGTTTACTACTTTGACCATGACCTCGCAGAACCTCACTCATGAGGTCTATCTCCAGAAATTTAGGGACTTGCAGATGAAAGCTATGAAGATGGATTCCACAACTCTTTTGGGTTTCTTCGTAGCCGATTTACCCGACTCATATTGTTTACAGGTTAAAAACAACAAATGCAAAACTTTGGACGAAGCCATTCATTCCGCTTGTATCTATGATGATACAATGGTCTCTTCCAAGTCTAAACCCTTACCGAGTAGGGAAACAAGCACAAAAGAAAGTTCTCCGCACCGATGACTAGCACGACAGAGGGAAAGTCTTCGGACCAAACTTCGAAGAATTCGACTTTGACCCTAGCGAAGAAAAAACGTCTCCTTAAGGCTTTGAAGCTCAAGAAGGAGGGACATTGCTTCATCTGCGAAGAACAAGGACATATGCGTAACGAGTGCCCGAAGCAAAAGGGTGCAAAGACCAATGGAGGACCCAAGCCAAAGGCAGCTAACTAGTTGTCTTTGACAGGTACGTCAGTTACAGTACTTTCTCGCCCTAGTACATGTTCTGATTGTCTGTTCAACTCTAAAGTTTTTGGCTTGCATGATCTTCTCCGAGTTTATGGAGAAGTGAATGGCCATAGAATCCACATTCTTCTAGACCTTGGCAGCTCACAAAATTTTGTTAATTACAAACTTGTGCAGAAATTGGGTCTTGACACAACACCCAGCGATCATACCTATGAGGTACGCCTACCTACGGGTTGGCAAGTATGAGATCGAAAGGTGGAGACGCTATCGATCCAGATTCAGGACTACAAAGATACTCTGGAATGCTATATTATGCACCTAGAACATGTAGACTTGTTATTAGGGATTGAGTGGTTTAAGACTCTTCAAGTCCAGATAGATTGGTCTAGTCATATTTTTTCTTTTGAACATAGGAACACCCAGTATAGTATCTTAGGTGATTGTATACATCCCTCTTAGGGACCTCTTGTAAATACAGTTGATTTTGGTAATATAATGGATTCTTCTTTATATACTGCTTTCCATTGTGTATTGATTCCACTTTCTTCATTTCTCATACCTTCTATGGATGTCAATGAATTACGTGTATTTGAAAGCAAAGAATTACAGAAGATACTTGATTGGTTTCAAGATGTATTTCCTAAGGAACTGCCATCGGGCTTACCACCTGAAAGGGCAGTAGATCATCGTATTGACCTGATCCCTGGTGCTCACCCTGCTAGTATTCCACCTTACAGGATGAGCCAAGCTGAGGAAGATGAGTTGGCCAAACAACTCGAAGATTATTTGAGGATGGGCCAGATCCGTCCAAGTAAATCACCTTGGGGTGCACCTGTGTTGCTTAGGAGAAAGAAGGACAACACCTGGAGAATGTGTATAGATTACAAGAGATTGAACAAGCTAACAATTAAGAACCGTTATCCTCTCCCTAGATCAGATGACCTGATTGACCGGTTAGCCGGAGCGAAATATTTCACGAAGATAGATTTACGTACTGACTATCACCAGATACGTATTCATGAAAGGCATGTCAAAAGAACCGCCTTTCGGACTAGGTATGGCCATTACGAGTTTCTCGTATTACATTTTGGGTTAACCAATGCTCCAGCCACTTTCCAGCAAATGATGAACGATCTTTTTCGTGAACATTTGGAAAAATTTGTGGTTGTGTTCCTGGACGATATTTTGATATATAGTCGTACTCTTGAGGATCACGTTAGACACCTCAAGAGTACGACTATATATAGTGTTCCTGGATGATATTTTGATATATTGTCGTACTCTTGAGGATCACGTTAGACACCTCACGATTGTCTTAACTCTTTTAAGACAGAATCGACTATATGCTAAATTAAGTAAATGTGAGTTTTTCATGACAGACATCATTTGCTTGGGACAAGATCACTAGAGATGGATTGAGTATTGACTATGACCGAGTTCAGAAGGTTCTGGCTTGGCCTATGAAACCGGCCTTCAGAAATCTGACGGGCGGTGAAACAAACACTCACACACAAAACACTTCAACGCCATTGAGGACCTAGAAAAGGAAAACAAACAAGGGGAGCTAGAGTGCTCCTGCAAACAGTACACGGACACCGATTGGCCCCAAAACGCAGTGGCGCCCCTTGCGGTATTTCTTTAATTGATTATAAGAGCTTTGATTACAATAAGGCTGGGAACTCAGCCGTCATAGTAGAACTCCTGAAACCTACAAATACCCTGCATCATGGCTTCATATCCACTCGGCATCCACAAACAAGTCCAGCAATTGTTCACCTCAAAAGACTCACACATTGAGTCCTGCATACACAAGTCTACTCCCATGATCAGGACTGCCACAACCATCCATAGCCTCTCACACTATGAACAGCATCACACCCCGACACATCCAGTGCTTCTGCATCACAACACAGACTCCCAAACTGTCTCTCAAAAGAGAACTCGTATCACAGCACAACATACCATACAGTTGACACACCTGTACCAACCCTCTCTACCTTCCAAGGGTACTATCCATCTCTGTCATGGATTCCCTGTCCCCTGCCCAATCAGTAGCAAGGTTGTACCAAACATGTGTCCACTCCTGTACCTTCTACCTGCATGTGACCTATCTCTCTTGGAGAAACCCAAATACATGTTTCTTGAGAGAGAAACCTACGACCTGTTTCCACATGAAACCCTTTGTCCTGCTTCCCTTTGAAACTTCTGTCCTGTTGGTTTCTGCGTTGCTGTACATACAGGTTGGCCGGCTGCTGCTCTGCTATACCAGCAGGCTGTAGCTTATAGGCTGGTTTCTCTGGACACACAGGCGGCTAGGTGTGCATTTTGGAGGGCGGCATGTTTTTGCAAAAGGGAGAGGCTGGTTTCCGTGGACTCTCAGGCGGCCAGGACTGCAGAGGTACACGCAGCTTCTTGAAGGCAAACTTGGGCTGTCAGTGCAGCGCAGCGCACAAGGTCTTGTGCAAGTGCTTACAGCTGCTGGCGAGTTGAACTGCTTGCGCAGATGGTAATAGGGCTGGTCCGCAGGAGGATAACACTACAGAAGACCATGCAGGCCTTTGGCAGTGCATAGGAAACTCCAGTTGGACTGTAGTAGTGTACAGCTCCTTTCACTCATAGGTGGCTGCTGGACAGAGGTGCACAAGTGTGCTGATCCTCCTTGCAACAGGGATGTTTTGAGACTGTTTATGGGTTGTTTTGCTTGGCTGCAAGTACACTGTGTATATGGATTATCGGCTGCAAGTACAGGTCACTTGAATGTGTTCTTGGCATGGGAGTGAAGCAAGCTCGCATGGCTGCATGCTCATGGAGCAGATTGTTTTCTTCCTGCTAGAAAGGAACAGAGGGACCTACAGTTATGGGCATCTCTATGTTTCCAGATGTTTCATGAGGGAACAGGTAACTAGATGTATGCTGTTGTTGGCACTGTTGTTGAATGGTGCCATGAATGGTTCTGTATGGAAACTTGTGAATGTAAGAAGAATGTCAACATTCTAAGTAAGAAGAAGAGAGATCTCTGTGTGAAGTGAGAGAGGGAAGATTCAATTAAGATAGACCATTGTGGGTGTAAATAAGAGAAAGAAAGAGAGCTCTCTGGTTTGTAGAAACAGACGGTACTTGGAGGCTTCACAGTGGAATGTGTGGAGCCTATTGCCATGATCACCTTGCCTCAGTAGCCCAGCTCAGGGAAACTCTTCCCAGCACCATAGCCTGTAGGAATCAGGCATCTATAGGCAGCTACAGTCTCATCATCAGATTCAAGATCAAGTAGAGCTTCACAGGTTCTATTATGCAGAAAACAGAGCCAATTTTGAGATTAAGAGTGTGAATTAGTTGCTAAGTGAGCTGATTAAAAGAAGGTAGACTCGCTGGACAGCAGCTCCTTCCATCGCTGAAGAAGTGCGCAAACCTGTGGCCGGGTGTGTAGGCAGAAATACCAGCTAAGCGAGCTCTCATTGGTGGGCACTGTGTGAGTTGGTTCAGCTTGAGCTCCAAGATTCTCTACAACAGCAAAGAGGTGGAAGAACAGTGCACCGCGGCTTCCTCACCTTCTCACGCCAAGAAGACCACTCACCCTCAATCCGTGCGGTGCGCAAGGAGGTAGCTCAATTTTTGGTGCAGAATTCAAGGAAAATTTCCTTCTCTCCTTGAGAAGAGGGAAACCGTTTTTAAAATTCAAATCGAAGCTTTCGATTTTTAACCTTACTGGTTTTAACCCTTAAAACCTTGTGATAAACGGGTTCATCAAACCTTTGGCATATTACTATTATCTTTGTGGGGAGGGTAAAATTACACATGCATTCTTTGTGAAAAGCGTATTGTACATGCTCTAGAGATATAAAGAGCACATTGCATTCTTTGGATTTCTCAGTGAAAAGGGGGCAAAGGTTCATAGTGTTATCCCATCTTGAGTGTGCACACACATGATATGTGATAATGCCTAGATTCATCAAAACCAAAACTAAAGCCCAAGTGCAAAAGTTAAAGCAAAGCATTCAATCCAAACAAATCTCCAAGGTTAAATCAAAGACATGTTACCTGGAGTGGTCAGAGTTCATGTGCACACACCTTCATTTATTTGGTGACGGAGTACTTGAGTAGAGTGTCTCTCTGTGAAAGACAAGCTCCTTTGTAAAGTCCTAGAGCTATAAAAGACTTCCCTACTTGTGTAGTTTGGCAACGCTATGTGTGTGTGTAAGGTTGAGTACCATGGCAAATGTGGTGGGAAAAATGTTTGATAAAACAGACAAATTTGATGGATCCAAGTACCATACTTGGTGCATCGAAATAAAGAAAGACATGTGGGAAGTGATCAATGGCATTGAAAAACGGCCAAACAGAGATCCAGATCTTATTACCAAATGGCCCAATCTAGACTTCAAAGCTTTATCTCTCATCATTTGCGGGCTAGGTGATAGCCAAATTCATTAGGTGAGCTCAACAAAGATTTCTAATGAAGCATGGCTTAGGCTCAAATCCATTTTTGGGAAAACCAATGTAGCTGCTAGATTCTTCTTAAGGAAGAAACTTTACAAGATGGAAAAGGATGACAAAACCAGTGTTGCTTCTCATATCAATGATATTAGATGTATGATTGATCAACTAAGTGGTCAGGTGTTACCATTGATAAAGAGGAGGCCATCTATGTGTTGCTCTCTAGCATGCCTCCTTGTTATGAGTAGTGTGTTTCAGTGATAGGAAATCAAACAAATCATACTCTGGAAATCAAACAAATCATACTCTTACCTTAGTGACTTCTGCTCTCATTCTAGAGGAAACCCGCATGGAGGGTTCCAAGGCTTCAGCTTCTTCAACACAAGTTCCAATGGAGCATACCTATTCTGCCACAGTCGAGGACAAAGAGAAGACGACCAAGGCTCCTCGGACTTAATACTACTGCAAAAAGAAGGGACACATCATCAAGGATTACTTCAAAAGGAAAAAGGTTGAAGAGGAGAAAGAGAAGGGCAAGGCAAAACAACCAAAGAAGGAGGTGGCCAACTTTTCTGACACATTATTCTAGCAGTTTCTATGCATGACATTTTATAGCCTGTGGAGTATTTTTTTCTTAGTGATATCTTAGTGGTTTTATCTTCGTGGTAAACTTGATCCAAGCACACCCTATGTGGTATGGATGCTTGATCAAGGGAGGGTCTGTCAAATCCCCACCGGATCTCCTCGTGGAACGCTCCTGGTACGAGACTCGAAACCTGCAAACAAACAAACAAACAAGGGGTGCAGACCTAACTCACCTCCCAACCATGACAGCCATGGGCAAGCCCACAGTCTTGGCTGTCCCCACCGAGCCACAAGCTGAGCTAACTAGGTTGACATACCGACCAATCTCCTCCTCGCGACGTCCCATACCGCCACGAAGCTACCCTTGCGGACCCGAGATTGCTGCCGGCCTCGGCTGCGTAAAGCAAGTGCACGTCTGCATTAGATCCAGGCTCCAGACCATAGAGTTCTCACAAATCTCGCGAGACTCTATATGACTAATGACTAACCTTGGCCACCCTTCTATAGGCTCTTGGCCGGTCATCGGGCGTCCACACTTGGGCGCCCGCCCGTCCATACTTGGGTGTCCGCCCGTTAGTCTATCCCTAACTCAGCTCGCCAATCAGCCTGCCTAGCTCCAAGCTTCCCCAAACCTCGAAGCTAGTCTTGTGTGCGTGTAGCACACGGTAGATACACACTGTGCACATGACATACTCCCCTTCCTCTAAGAGCTCACTCCTGAGCTCACTAAAAAGCCAGGGTAATCTCTCTGAAGAGTAGTCAATGTCTCCCATGTAGCGTCCTCCTCAACACGATCCTTCCACTTGATCTTGTATTCCGTGATAAGCGTATTGCGCAATCTTCTTTCACGAAATCCAAGAATCTTTTCAGGTTCGTGCGGAACAAATGTCATGTCCTCGACATCTATGATTTCTTGAGGAGTAACTAACTGGTCTGTTCCACCCAGTACTTCCTTAAGTCTACTGACATGAAATACACGATGAACTTTCACATGAGAAGGCAAATCCAATTCATATGCAACTGAACCAATCCTTCGTGTAATACGAAATGGTCCACAGTATCTAGGGGATAATTTCAGAGATCGACCTGTTCGTAAAGTCTCGGAATCTTTCGGAACTCGCAAATACACCATCGTTCCTTCAGAGAACTCTCTGGGTGAACGATGTCTATTAGAATAAAACCTATCTCGGTCTTGATCACTTCTAATAGATTCTTTCACAACTTGTAATATTTCTTGCATATCTTGCAAAAAATTACGTGCTGCATCATGCTGAAGTCCTGAGAATCCTACTGTAATAGGTGATCTAGGTTGAAAACCATACATACGCATGAAAGGACTAAAACCTGTACTTGTATGCTTAGTACTGTTATATGCAAATTCTAACATAGAAAGATAATCCTCCCATGAACTCTATCTTTTGGATACATATGCTCGAAGCATATCCTCCAAAATCTGATTCACTCTTTCAGTCTGGCCATCAGATTGAGGATGATCTGAGGAACTCAAATTCAAAGTTGTTTCCAACTTCTCAAAAATAAGTTTTCAAAATCACTCGTAAACTTAGAGTCCCTATCACTGACTATGTCCTACTATAACCCGTACAGTCTAAACAATTGCTCGATAAACTGCCGTGCTAATTGCGTAGCTGTAATAGTCTTCCGGATCGGTAAAAATCTAGCCATTTTTGTCGAGCGATCTACCACAACCCAAATAGAATCGTGGCCTTGATGTGTTCTTGTTGGCAATCCGGTAATAAAATCCATGGAAATGCTTTCCCATTTATTACCTGGGATTTGCAAAGGATGCAACAACGCAGCCTGTCTAAATCATTCAGCTTTATTTGCCTGACAAATTTGACACTTGAGAACATAATCTTCTACATACCCTTTCATCTTTGGCCAATAAAAAGTGTGTTTCACTAATGATAGCATCCTGTGTACCCTAGGGTGTCCAGCAGAAGGGACGTCGTGACACTCCTTAAGAATCTTGGACCTAATGTCCAGGATCTGTGATACACAAATTTTGTCATTACGGAATAGTAAACCATTCCGAATCATCCACTGGCCTCCCGTAGCATGAATGGTAGACTGCTCAGTCATTGAGTCTTGGTCAATCAATGAGCTCCCGTCCTGGATCTTCTGCCAAAATGGACCAAAATAACTATCAGTCCTGCAAAGCCCTCTCAATGACTGAAATAAGTCAGTAGAAATCTCGGTGAACGACAAAGTATTCACCTCTCTAATTTGACTCAGCGCATCTGCAACACTAATCATGGATCCTTTCCGATAACGGATCTCAAAATCAAAATCTTGCATTAACTCAGCCCAACGAGCTTTCCTTCCTCTCAAATCATCCGCATCACACACATACTTGATTGACTGATGATCAGTCAATACCACAAACTTGGAGCCATATAAATAATGTCTTCGAAACTTGAGAGCATGAATCACAGCATAAAGCTCCTTCTCACGGGTTGGCCAACGAGATTGAGTGTCGTCTAGCTTTTTACTTTCAAAAGCAACCGGTCTACCATCTTGAAATAGAGCAGCCCCGAAGGCATAGTTACTGGCATCAGTTTCAAAAACATAAGGCCGACTAGGATTGGGTAATGCTAAGATAGGTGCTTCCTTGACTTTATCTTTCAAAAGTCTGAAGGCCATATCCAAATCGTTATTCCAAGTGATAGGCTGATTTGACTTACGTCCACGACCTTTCAATAAGTCGGTCATTGGTAGTGTGAGCTGAAAGTACTCCCGCACAGATTTCCGAAGAAAAACAACAAAACCTAGAAAAGAACGAAGTTGTTTCACTGTTCGCGGTATAGGCCAGTCCAGAACCTTCTGAACTCGGTCATAGTCAATGCTCAAGCCATATCTAGTGATCTTGTGTCCCAAGTAAATGATGTCTATCATAAAAAACTCACATTTACGTAACTTAGCATATAGTCGATTCTGTCTTAAAATAGATAAGACAATCGTGAGGTGTCTAACATGATCCTCAAGAGTACGACTATATATCAAAATATCATCCAGGAACACCACCACAAATTTTCCCAAATGTTCACGAAAAAGATCGTTCAATCATTTGTTAGAAAGTGGCTGGAGCAATTGGTTAACCCAAAAGGTAATACGAGAAACTCGTAATGGCCATACCTAGTCCGAAAGGCAGTTCTTTCGACATGCCTTTCATGAATACGTATCTGGTGATATCCAATACGTAAATCTATCTTCGTGAAATATTTCGCTCCTGCTAACCGGTCAATCAGGTCATCTGATCTAGGGAGAGGATAATGATTCTTAATTGTTAGCTTGTTCAATCTCTTGTAATCTATACACATTCTCCAGGTGTTGTCTTTCTTTCTCCTAAGCAACACAGGTGCACCCCAAGGTGATTTACTTGGACGGATCTGGCCCATCCTCAAATAATCTTTAAGTTGTTTAGCCAACTCATCTTCCTCAGCTTGGCTCATCCTGTAAGGTGGAATACTGACAGGATGAGCACCAGGGATCAAGTCAATACGATGATCTACGGCCCATTCAGGTGGTAAACCTGATGGCAGTTCCTTAGGAAATACATCTTGAAACGAATCAAGTATCTTCTGTAATTCTTTGCTTTCAAACACACTTAATTCATTGACATCCATGGAAGGGATGAGAAAGGAAGAAAGTGGAATCCATACACAATGGAAAGCGGTATACAAAGAAGAATCCATTATATTTCCAAAATCAACTGTATTTACAAGAGGTCCCTGAGAGGGATGTATACAATCACCTAAATTACTATACTGGGTGTTCCTATGCTGAAAAGAAAAAATATGACTAGACTAATCTATCTGGACTTGAAGAGTCTTAAACCACTCAATCCCTAATAACAAGTCTACATTTTCTAGGTGCATAACATAGCATTCCAGAGTATCTTTGTAGTCCTGAATCTGGATTGGAAGCATCTCCACCTTTGGATCCCATACTTGCCTTCCCGCCGCCGCAGGTAGGCGTACCTCATAGGTATGATCGCTGGGTGTTGTATCAAGACTCAATTTTTGCACAAGTTTATAGTTAACAAAGTTGTGTGAGCTGCCAGGGTCTAGAAGAATGTGAATTCTATGGCCATTCACTTCTCCATAAACTCGGAGAAGATAGTGCAAGCCAAATACTTTAGAGTTGAGCAGACAATCAGAACATGTACTAGGGCGAGAAAGTATAGTAACTGACGTACTTGTCAAAGACAACTGATTAGCTGCCTTTGGCTTGGGTCCTGCATTGGTCTTTGCACCCTTTTGCTTCGGGCACTCGTTACGCATGTGTCCTTTTTCTTTGCAGATAAAACAACGTCCCTCCTCCTTGAGCTTCAAAGCTTTAAGGAGTCGTTTCTTCTTCGCTGGTGTCGAACTTGAATTCTTCGACGGTTGGTCCGAAGACTTTCCTTTAGTCGTGTTAGCCATAGGTGCGGAGAACTTTCTTTTATGCTTGTTCCCCTGCTCGGTAACGGGTTTAGGCTTGGAAGAGACCATTGTATCATCATAGATACGAGCTGAATGAATGGCTTCGTCCAATGTTTTGCATTTGTTATTTTTAACCTATAAACGGTATGAGTTTGCTAAACCAGCTACGAAGAACCCCAAAAGAGTAGTGGGATCTATCTTTGTAGCTTTCATTTGCAAGTCCCTAAACTTCTGGAGATAGACCTCATAAGTGAGGTGCTGCGAGGTCATGGTCAAAGCTGTAAACCGGGCAACAACATCATAATCATCCTCTTTCTTGAGGAATTCCTTCTTGAAGACGTCTTCGAATTGTGTCCAAGTTGTTGGCTTAGGGTTGAGTTCTTTCCACCAAAGCAAAGCTTTGCCTGAGAGGAAACCTGCTGCTAACTGGATCTTTTTTCCATCATCATATAGATGAAAGTGAAAATGGACCTGCCACTTATGTAGCCATGTGTCCACGATCTCCTTGGTACGCTACTTTTGCTCGCCCCCGAACGGTTCCAGAGTAATATTGGGGCCTAAAGCAGAGGCCAAGGTATCCATACCCGAAAGAGTAGAGAGGGTAGTGGTCAAGAGAGAGATGGAGTTCTGCAAGGCTTACATCTGGGCGGCAATTTGTGCCTGACGTTCTGAAGAAGAAGCTTCGAGAGCAACTTTGAACTATTGGAAATATGATTTTGACACATAATCATCAAAAAGATCGGGATCGGTATCTTCCGTAGCGGCAAGCCTTCACGTTCGACAAGGGGCTCCAACTCCGATTCTTGGGTCGACATCGTGAAGAGGGCAAGTGGAGAGAAAATTCCATCTTTGCACAATATGGATATATATATTCTGCTTTCTTAAAAAAAACACCTTTAAACCTTAGATGGGTCTTTAAACTCTTTTTTTAAAAAAAGTGAATGCTTTTACGCTTTTTTTTTTGTGTCCACCTGAATTTAGTGCCGCCAGCCTGCCTTGCTGCCGGCGCTGCCTTCGCCCGGGTGGCCATGGTTGTCTGCGCCTAGGCTTGGCCGCCTGCGCACGGCTACCTGCATAGGCCTGGCCGCCTGCGTAGGCCTGGGCGCCTACCAACATGGCAGCCTACATAGGCCTAGTCGCCTGCATAGCCGAGCCGCCTACTCACTTGCGCCTACAACAGCAATACACGACCAGCAGTACCCGGCCAGCACTCGACGTTGCATAGCTAGCAATGGCTTCTCTCGCTCACTCTCTCTTTCTCTTTCGAACAACCAAAAGCAAACGTGCTTTTTTTTTCTGTTTTCTCTCACCTAAAACTGTTTACACAGTTCAAAAACATCTTTCCTCTTCTTTGCAAAGCAAACAACCCTTTCTAGACCACAATCGCCATCATCACGGGTTCCTATGATGAAAAAGCAACATACTGAATTTGAAAAACAGCAGTATGCAAAGAAAAAACAGCAAGCTTTTTGAACACATACCTTACTTCAACCTCATCTTCTCTACCTACCGACTTGCTCGTTCACGAGGCGCGCTCTGATACCACTGTCAAATCCCCACCGGATCTCCTCGTACCGACCAATCTCCTCCTCGCAACGTCCCATACCGCCATGAAGCTACCCTTGCCGACCTCAAGATTGCTGCTGGCCTCGGCTGCGTAAAGCAGGTGCACGTCTGCACTAGATCCAGGCTCCAGACCACAGAGCTCTCACAAATCTCGCGAGACTCTATATGACTAATGACTAACCTTGGCCACCCTTTTATAGGCTCTTGGCCGGTCATCGGGCGTCCACACTTGGGCGCCCGCCCATCCATACTTGGGTGTCCGCCCGTTAGTCTATCCCTAACTCAGCTCGCCAATCAGCCTGCCTAGCTCCAAGCTTCCCCAAACCTCGAAGCTAGTCTTGTGTGCGTGTAGCACACGGTAGATACACACTGTGCACATGACAGGGTCTTAGAAAATATGTGATCTAGCATCCATCCTTATTGGGAAATTCTTAGTAGTACCTTAGAATTAAGTGGTCTAAGGTTAGAAGACACTTGTTTTACTTGATTACTGTGTGTAGGTCAAGTAGGTGACTCCCTCATTATAGTCATCACCTTTTTAGGTGAGTTTGGTGAGAAATCTTAGGGAAGGTGGAGTGATTCTAGGCCTCTAGGCGCCACCTCCTCGTGAGCCTATATAAACAGGGTATTCTACTCATTCACTAGAGAGCTCTGTGGAGAGAGTAGAGTGCATACTTTGTGTACTTTCTTAGTGCTTAATATACTAAGTGGTCCTTTGAAACTGGCCTTCGGAAATCTGACGGGCGGTGAAACAAACACTCGCACATAAAACACTTCAACACCATTGAGAACCTAAAAAAGGAAAACAAACAGGGGGAGCTAGAGTGCTCCTGTAACAGTACACGGACACCGATTGGCCCCAAAAGACAGTGGCGCCCCTTGCGGTATTTCTTTAATTGATTATAAGAGCTTTGATTACAATAAGGCTGGGAACTCAGCTGTCACAGTAGAACTCCTGAAGCCTACAAATACCCTGCATCATGGCTTCATATCCACTCGGCATCCACAAACAAGTCCAGCCATTGTTCACATCAAAAGACTCATTGAGTCCTACATACAGAAGCTTTCTCCCATGATCAGGGTTGCCACAACCATCCATAGCCTCTCACCCTATGAACAACATCACACCCTGACACATCCAGTGCTTCTGCATCACAACATAGACTCCCAAACTGTCTCTCAAAAGAGAACTCGCATCACAGCACAGCATACCATACAGTCGACACACCTGTACCAACCCTCTCTACCTTACAAGGGTACTATCCATCTCTATCATGGATTCCCTGTCCCCTGCCCAATCAGTAGCAAGGCTGTACCAAACATGTGTCCATTCCTGTACCTTCTGCCTGCATGTGACCTATCTCCTGGAGAAACCCAAATACATGTTTCCTTGAGAAACCTTTTTTTTTTTTTTCCGAGAAAAGATCCTTTCATTAGTTATATAAAAACGCCCGTAGGGCTACAAAAGATCGCTCCTGCTCCTAAGAAAGATAGAGCAGCGAATACATCATGGCAGCCCGGGAGACTCTTCCTAGGTGCTGCAAAATACAAGCATCAGTATAAAGAACTGAGCGGCTAAATCATACAATGGGGGGGGGGGGGGGGGGGAAGAGCCAAACAGGTGGCCTGTAGTGCCAACGGGGGGATCCCGTGTGTAAGGTGTAGAAAGGGCCACAGCGCCAAGTGGTGTGAAAGGCCTGGCGTCGTAAGATCGCCTCATCCGAGTCTCCCCGAATGCGGTCGTACTGTCCTCGCAGGGTGTGGATCAACTCCTGCCAAATCCCCCGTACAGTCTCTGCTCGTGGCTCCAATCTCCCCTCAAAGGCCGTAAAGCACCGGGCCCTCCAGGTGAACCAGATGGTGAGGCTGCTGAGGAGCTCCCATCGTAAATCCCTCTCCTGTGTCCAGCTGGCGGACGAGAAATCCGGTGCCGGAACCAGGCGAGGCTGGCCCCTAATAAATCTGATGGCCTGACTGCCCTGCTCCATCTCATAGCCCATAGCAGGCCCTGACGAAGTCGACCAAGCAGCGGCACCCCACGTAAACATACCCTCTGGAGAGAGGGGGGCCAGAATACGCAGCATCCACAGCCAAATCTGCTGTGCCTGAGGGCAATCCCAAAGGCAATGTCTCTGTGTCTCCATAGGGTGGCCGCATTGGACGCAGGCCGCCGGAAGACCGCTGTACACAAGCCAAGTGCCAACTGCTGAGCCCCTGTGGGCGACCAGCCACTGAAAAGCCGAGATCCTGCGGGCCTGCCGACTAGCCCAGAGCCGAGCCCAGAAATCCTCCAGGAACTCCTGTGAGAGTCCCTGTAGACGCCAATGCCCCGCTGCCGCTGGAGAAACCGTCCTCCTCGCCGTCAAAATATGCCGTCCCAGCCGGACAGTATATTGGAAAAAGGTGATCTCTGTGGCCTCAAGGGATGCATAAGGATCATGCCACTCGTACTCCCCGGTGAAGCCGGGCCAAGGGGCGCGCTGCATATGCCCATATGTGCCAATCCGGGAGCACATCAGCAGGGTCGGGTCAATATGCCACTTCCGAGAAGCGGCGGTCACTACCCGAATCCTCTGAAAGGTGCACTCTACAACCAAAGGCGACTCCACCTCCACTCTCTGGAGTCTGCCCTCATCCTGAATCTCATAGTAGAGGCATCTGCCATCCTCAGTGCTAGCTCTGACAGCAATCAGGATCTCCAACTGTGTAAAGGCTCCCATCCACCGTGGGGCCACTGGCTCTAGAGGCGCGAACCACTCCTCTGTGAGTGCCTCCTGTATATCATCCCTCATAATCAACCCCCCTCTGAAGTGACTCAGCCTCTCCACCTGGATCTCCTCGGGTAGACTGCAGAAAGCCTGCCAGTCTCCAAAACTACGAGCTGGGCCTGCGCCGCTAAAGGTCCCCAGGCTAGACGAGGCCGAGAACCCAGCATATGACCCTGCTCCGTGCGAACCGCTGGGCTCCAGATGAGCGGCTGCCTGGCCCGCTCCTCAACACAAGAAGGAGGCCGCTGAGAGAGCCCCGGTCTCAGCAGCTCCCAAGCTCTCAGGATACTCAAAGCAAATCTGTCCTCCCATCCTCTACTGAGGCCTGTCCTTCTCATCTCTATGAAGATCCAGCGAATCTCTGGTGCCCAAGTACCCCCTGCTGGGGGCGCCCGAGCCTGCAGTCGCTGGAAGAGGAGCTCTTTCCAAGGCTCAGCGCCTGGAAGCAACCCCCGAACAATAAGCTTTCCCCAATAAGGCTCTACTCTGATCGACTGGATCTATAATGCCCAAACCGCCCTGAGCCAGCGGAAGAGTAATAACTGCCCATGCAACCTTTGCCCGAGCTGGCTGACCGTCCCTCCCAGACCACAGAAAGTTCCTGATCAGCCTCTGTATACCTGGCTGATGCAAGAGCTCGAGAAAATCCAGCAAGACGTAATGTACCACATGGTCGCTAATAGCACCTGATTTACCACCACCACCCTCCCAGCCAAGGAGAGTCGAGCTGTACTCCAATACAATAGCTTCTTCCGAATGCTCAGAAGAAGCGGGGCAATCTGCTGCTCAGGTGACAAATCTAGGCCAATCTGGCATCCCAAATACCGCACTGCAGTGCCTGGAGGAATCCATCTAAAACCGGGGTCCGGGCTCCATGCCGGAGTGGGAGCACTACTGATCCAAAAGGCCACTGTCTTGCGCCAATTGATCAATGCTCCCGAAGCTGCACTAAAAACCTGGAGCGACTGCTCAGCCCGAATAAGATTGGCCTCATGGCCATGCAAAAATAAGCCCGTGTCGTCTGCAAACTCAGCATCAAGCAGGTCCTCCCCCCGGACTGGGAGCTGCAGTCCTCTCAAACCAACCTCTTCTGCCGTCAAATACATACTCATAGCCTCCGCAAAGAAGAGAAAAAGGAAAGGGGCGAGAGGACACCCCCGACGGACTGATCTGGTCAGCTCAAAACTCGGCCCCCGTCCTCCTGCAATCAGCACCTGGCTGCGAGCTGTGGAATACAGCCACCCCTCTGATCCCTCCTAGCTCAAAGCCCAGGCGAAGCATAGTGCCCTCTAAGAAACCCCAATCAACTCTATCGTATGCCTTCTCAAAGTCGAGAAGCATCACGACCAAGTCCTCGCCAAGAAATCTAGCTCGGGCCGTCGCCTCCCAGAAAGTAAAGATGTTGTCAAGGATACTGCGCTCCTTGACAAATCCTGTCTGAGTAGCATGAATCAACTCCCCCAGAAGGGCTGGATCCTCAAACTCAAGGCCTTTGCCAAGACCTTGTAGACAGTATTGAGGATCGTAATAGGCCTCCAATGCCGAATGTCATCTGATACTCCCTCCCCCTTGGGGATAAGATAGATCAAGCCCTCTGAAAAGCTCTGCGGCATCACCCCAGTGTCCAAAACATGCTGAAAGCCCCTGCGGAGGCCTGGCCCTAAAAGGTCCCAATAGCGCATAAAAAAGGCCGACGTCAGTCCGTCCTCCTCTGGGCAACTATGTCGCGGTAGGACCCTCAAGGCCTCAGCAAGCTCAATCTCTGACAGAGGCGCACCTAGAACTGTACGCATATGGTCTGTGACCCTCCTCTGCACATGGGCCCACACAGTCTGTCTGCAAACATCTCGATCCTCAGAGGCTGGCTCCGCTGAAAGCAGGTCACTATAAAATGCAGTAGCAATGGCTCTGATCTCCCCGAGCTCAGTAGCTACCGATCCATCCGGTCTACCAAGCTGGCGGACTCCTGCTCGCGCATGACGGGGTCCAGTGATCTCAAAAAACTCTCCAGTCACTCTATCACCAAGCTGCGTCCACTGAGAGGCCTGACGACGATAGTAAAACTCATGTCTCTGCTCCTCGACCTCTAGGCTGCTGCTCCTGAAGGCGCTGTAGCGAAGCAAGGTTGCGTCTCAGCCGTTGCTCCCGCTCGCGAATCTCTCCCAGTCGTGTCAAAGCTGCAGCGTGAAGAAAAGAGCTAAGATCAATGAGTCCCTGGGCACACTGGCCCGCTGCATCCTGGTCAGAACACTGACTATCATGCCAGATCCTCTCAATGTCCTCAGCGAGACTGGGATCTGTAAGTACCCTCTCTGGGATCCTCAACTGCAAGCTGGGCTCCCGTTTCCCCTCCTCCAATGTCAATATAACTGGCGCATGATCTGAAAATGAGGTGCCAGCGAGGATGCCGACAGAGCCCCCCCACATAAAAGCGATCAATCCGTGATAGATTAGTCCCTCCCTGCCGCCGATCCGACCGAGAGAAACTAAGACTGTCCTGAGACCGGGAGAAAGCCCCATGCTGCCATGCATCAGTGATCCTCAGTGACATGCAAAACCGGTCCCAAGCTGCAAGCTCCGTGCCGTGCACTGTAACATGACTGCCTCCCACCCTATCTGCCGGGTCCTCAAGCATGTTGAAGTCTCCCCCAACACACCAATGTGCGGCCTCTGGCAATGCATCTGTAACCTGAGTCCAGAACTCTGCTCTGGCACTAGCATGATTGGGCGCATAGATGTTGAGCACACCCAATAGCTCATCATGCATCCTCAGAATGACATACTGTGCTCTAACAGGCACAATGATCCCTCGATCCACAATGGCCTGCCGCCATACATCTGCAATAACCATGCATACTCCTCCCTGTCCACCCAAAGGACCAAACCCTGCAGACCAAAAAGTATCCCATCTACCAGGCATCACCGAACCATATCTCCGGATCCTGCTCTCACCCAAATGGTGCTCCTGCATCATCAGAATGTCAATGCTGCCACCAACCAGGCATCTCTGAAGCTCCTGCCTCAAGCAACCTCGATAGCGTATAAAGTGTGCTCCGCCAAGGCCCTGTACATTCCATGAGATGATCCTCATGGATGCCCTGCTGAGGTGGATGCTGTCTCAGCCGTACGGCGGGCCTTCGCAAGCGGCTTGGATGGAGAGTAGTCCCCATCCGAACGGCTGCGAATCTGCCCACCCGGTGTACTGCGAGAATCCCGGATCAGGCGCCAGTGGCTGTGGCCCATGGCGACTGCCTCCTGCTCTGACAGAACAACCTCGTGTATACTCACATATCCAGGGTCGCGTGCCAAGTCTGCCACTATGCGCACGACCAAATGCCGAATCCCTGAGGTATCCACACTCCCGGGATCCAAGAAAAAATGAGCCAACTCCCAAAGTCGGCCTATCACATCTGTTACCTCCAGATCGCTCATGTGATGAGAAAACTCAACTGCCTGAGTCTTCAAAGTGCTGAGAGCGAGCTCTAGAGTCCACTCCCGGTCACAAGGTCCACATAGAGGGAACGAGAAGGCCACCGCTGAGTCTAGTGCCTCCTCCCCGCGGGCCAGAGGTATCACTACATGAACTCGAATGGGTGCTGGCTCATGGGGGCCCTCTGCTCCAAAAAGCCATGTGAAGGTATAATCAAAAGCCTCCGAGCGCTGTCTAATGCCAAGGCGACTCAGCCGACTGCGGATAGATGAAATCCGTGAGGCCCTAATCGGCATAGGTCTCCTCTGTGAAGGTGAGGCGGGCGGAGGGGGAGGAGGGGGAGGCGAGGGAGGTGGAGAGGGAGCCGCTGCCGAAACCGGAGCGGGAACGGGAGGAGGCGATGGTGGAAGCGAGGCGGTGGGAGGGGACGGGGGTGGGGGGGGTGGAGGAGGGGGAGCTGGCATCTCCTGGTCCTCAGTCGCTGCAGGGGTCTCCTCCTGAAGGGGAGCAAAGCTGTTCCTCATGGGAACCCAGTGAGGCTGAGAATGTGGCTGCTGCTGCAGTGGTCTCTGGGCGTGCTGCTGTGGCTGTCTCCCTCGGCGGCGCCCCTGTCCAGGCTGCCACTCCGAGGTCTCTGTGGCCTGAGCAGGTGTCCCGGAGGCAGCCTGCCGAGCCGAATCTGTGGGCGGGCCATCAGTAGCCTGCTGCTGTGGTGAGGGTCGAGGTCTCCTGCGAGGGCAGGCCTTGGCCAGATGACCGACCTGCCTGCAAATGAAGCACTGGTTCGGGAGCCCCGAGAACTCCACTCTCTGATCTATCCACCCCCCCCCTATCCTAGGTAGCCGAATGACCTTAGGAAGAGAGAAGATGTCAGACACCAACACTCTGACCGAAGGTAGCCCAGCTGCTCTGGCCACCACTGAAGCTGCTGAGGGGCCTGTCTCTAGTATCGAGCCCACCAATGCTCCGAGCCTGGAGAGGAGCGGAAGATACTCCCGGCGGAGACCAGGGAAACAAACTGTAACATGGAAGAGGCGCTCTCCCTGCTCCGCCGCTGCTGGGTCAAATCCATGCTGCCAAGGTCTGAAGAAAGCCCGAGCACCCCTGATGCCAAGGGGACTCATGGCAAGGACCTTGGCAATGCTCTGGGCGGCCTCGAACTCGATCTGATAATGTCCCCGGCCCAGAAGCTGTACATCCAGGATCTTGCCCACATCTGCAAGAAGGCGGGCCTGAAGAAGATCCCTGATCTCCCCTCTGCTCGGGCGAGTGCCGACTATACGGCAGATGGTGGAATGAGCCTGGAGGCGTTCCACCTCTGCGGTGAGGCTCGCTTCCTCTTCCGGCGAAAGAGAAAGCCTGATGGGGGTGACCTCAGGGGCGGGCGAGGGGGCTGCGGATGAGTCCCTCTGAGGCGGGGCGGGAGGAGCCTCCATCAGAGTCTGAAGCTGCGGCGAAGGCGAGGCAACCTGCTGGAACCGAACTGCACACAGAGAGGCGGGATACGGAGCGAAGAAGAAAAAACAAAACCCCAAGGGGGGGCGGAAGCAAGAAGGAGGGGGGGGTGGGAGAAGGCGAAGGAGAAAAAAAAAACCCTAAAAAGGGGGAAGGCGGGGGCTGCGCGCAAGAGGGAAGGGAGAAAGCGAGCAGGCGGAAGGGGGGGGGATGAGGCGCAGCAGAGGGGAGGGGGCGCGAAGACAAGGGGGAGGCGCAAGGAGAGGAAGCGAGGCGGAACAGAAAAAAAGGGGGGGGGGGGCGCAGCAGCGGAAGCAGGCGGGGGGGAGGGCTAAAAAAACCCGGCGGCGGGCAATGCAGGGAAGGCGGAGGGGGGGAAGTAGAGATGGGAAGGCGGAGGGGCGAGCAGGCAGGGGGGGGCGACAGGCGCAGAACTGCGAGCAGGGAGAGAGGAGGCGGGAGCTTCAGCGAGCACGTTTTTTTCCTAAGCAAATCCTTCTGTTTTTTGCTTTACACTTAGCCTTTGTTTCCTCGAGAAACCTACGACCTATTTCCACATGAAACCCTTAGGCCTGTTTCCCTTTGAAACTTTTGTCCTATTTTCATACAGAACCATTCACAACACCATTCAACAAAAGTGCCAACAACGGCGTACATCTAGTCACCTGTTCCCTCATGAAACATCTGGAAACATAGAGATGCCCATAACTGTAGGTCCCTTTGTTCCTTTCTAGTAGGAAGAAAACAATCTGCTCCATGAGCACGCAGCCATGCGAGCTTGCATCACTCCCATGCCAAGAAACACTTTCAATTGACCTGTACTTGCAGCCGGAAACCGAAGCACATACCTGAATTTGCTACCAAACAAAAACAGCCCATAAACAGTCCTCAAACTGATCTCAAAACAGTCCCGAGCATTGCTCATGTTCATAGCCACATGCACTGCCACCACGAAACAGTCCATAAACCCTTTCCAAAACAGTCCCGAACCAAAGAAAAGAGAAGCTGAAAGTTCCATCAGTTGAACACCATCGACATGATGTCTATGTTCATGAAAAACCAGCCCCTGTCCGCCTTTATGTCCAGAGAAAACAGCCCCCTGGCCACCCAGGAGAAGAGCACGCAGCCCTAATCGCCTGCGGTCACTCGCGGCCTGCAGTCCAGCCCTCCTGTGCACCAAGCGAGAGAGAGAGAAAGGAGCATGTGCCGCAGCTTCAGCCCTCAACTTTTGCACACACAGAACAACGCCCAAAAACAGGCCGCCAGCCCCCTGTTTTCTCCCAAAAAGCAAGAGAGAGAAAGATGCGCATCCTCCAAGAGCTAGAGAGAGAAAGAGAGAAAGAAGGCCTATGTCTCTGTTCTGTAGCACAGCACAGCAGACAGCCCTTTACTCTCCCAAAAGCACGCCTGTGGAGCTATTCAGCTGCGCCTCCAACTTCTGTAGCACAGCCCGCTTGCTGCCCTTTCCAAAAAGCCAAAGCTATTCAGCTGCTCAGACCCGCCTGTAGCTGTTTTTCCCAGCAATAACCAGAACTCAGCGCTGGCCGCCTGTGTAACCAGCTGAGCAGCCCTCCTAAGCAGAAAATCACCACTTCATCAAAAGAAAGGCGCCTCTTTTCTGCCCGCCAACCCCTCTTTTTTCCAAAAAGCACACACGTGGCCCCAAAAATAGCATATGGGCCACGTTTACTTTCATAAAGGGCATTATAAAGTTTTTAAAGGTACTTAAAACCTTTTGAGTTAAAATCTCTTTGCCCCCTTCACACCATGGGGGGGTTGTCCACACATGGGTTTCCTTTTTAACTCCAATCTGATGCCATTCACACTGTCCACCATGCCCCGTGCACACCTGCATACTGTCCACAGAAAACACAGGGTCGTGACATCCTTTGTGGATATACTCTCTTCATTAGCATGTGTTTATGGTTATGCTTAAGTGGTGACTCTTGAGGTTGTGTGTGGTCCAGGCAGGCACTGCTGCGCACATAGGCTACATGCAGGCCGGCACTGCTGCGCCCATAAGCTACAGGCACGCAGGCCTGCTACGCGCATATGCTACAGCCAGGCAGGAGGCTCTTTGTAGTATGGGCGTCAGGCTGCACCTACGGGGGACCATGCGGCTATGCAATGGGCGACCAGGCGGGCTACAGTTAGCTACGGGCGCCACGTGGGCTGCAGCCAGTCAGGCAGCCAGGCAGGTGTCAGATGGGAGGCTCTCTACGCCATGTGGTTGCACGTATGGGCTTCAGCCAGCAATGGGCGCCAGGCGGGAGACTCTCTACAGCCAGTCGGGCAGCCAGGAGGACTGCAGGCGGCCACCACAGAGGCGCAAGGGCTGAACAGCACGTTTGACTCTATCCCTCTCTTGGAAGGAGGCGAGCTGTAGGGGGCGCCGAGGGGCTAACAGCCAAGGGGTTTCTCTCTCTCTCTCTTCGCAAGCAGATGGGGTTGCAGGAAATACACAGCCAAGAGACCTTTCTCTCTCTCTCTCTCTCTCTCTCTCTCTCTCTCATCGTGGATTGCAGGCCTAGTTTTACAAGATTGGGCTACAAAGGGTCACGCTAAGATGCACAAGATGATGTTCTTGGAAGAGATGTGTTGTTGCTTTTCGTCTTGGACTTATGTGTATTCAGGGATTGCTTGACACGTCCTCTATCTTTCTCTCTCTAGGTTTTGGCAACTGTGCTTGGATGGTATTTCTGTCGTGGAAATAGGACATTGGTTTTTCGAGAGGAAACAGGACTTTGGTATCGAGGAAATAGGACTATGGTTATCGGATGCAAGTCTTTGGTTTATCAGATACACGTCTTTGGTTTCATGTGGAAAACATGTCTCTGGATTCATGTGAACAGGCTGTAGTTTTCTCGAGGTTACATGCAAGCTGTGACTATAGGAAAGGACATATGGTTTGGTACAGCCCTACTGCTGATTGGGAAAGGATTTGAGAGATCCATGGTAAAGATGGAGAAGACCTTTTCAAGCAGGGAGGTGTTGTACAGATGTGCCTTCTCTATGGAATGATGTGCTGTATTAACAAGACTTTTCTTAATTGAAAGTCCTGGGTGAAAGCTTCGAGGGATCCTAATGGTAGACGATTCCTCAAGTTGTACTATGTACTCAAATTTTGTTCAAGTAAAGAAATACCACAAGGGGTGCCACTGCGTTTTGGGACCAATCGGTGTCCTTGTACAATTTGCACGAGCACTCTAGCTCCCCCTGTTTGTTTCCTTTTCTAGGTCCCCATGGGAGATGAAGTGTTTTGTGTGCGAGTGTTTATTTCACCGCCCGTCAAATTTCTGAAGGTTGGTTTCATGGCTCCATCGTCGGGATATTGTCGACTTTCTCAAGGAGGCGAGCCCGTGGTTGTCACATCAAAAGTGTTGTAAAAATGGGGGAGAGACAAAGATAAACTGAAACTGAAATGAGAGCAAGACTAGAGGAAAACACAAAGCATTGACATACCTTGAGATGAGTGTAGACAAGACACAAGATTGATTTATTCATTGATGTGACACCTACAATTTATAGGTGAGAAGTACAAGATTGAGTAGACTCACTTATGGGATAAATGTAGAGGTGCCACATGGCACTGGACTCAAGACACAAAGACTGAACTGAAACTAGACTAGAGAAATAGTACACCTAGTGTGCACTTATTTCCAACACCCTCCTTAAGTGGACACTAGGAGGAAGACAAAAAGACAAGACTATGACATGACAAAAGATAAGACCAAGACAGAGAGACTAGACAAGGATTGAGAGACAAGCTAGAAGACAAGATGGACAAGACTAGAAGACAGATATAAAGACTGATAGACTGAGAGACAAGACATGAGAGACAGAAGATCCTGAGACACCCCTCCTCAAGTGATATCCTCATATGGGTCCACAAGGGTAGGGACAAGAGTGGATCATAGACAGACAGAGAGAGAGACAATCAGCCAGTAGAGTGGTCCCACAGAGAGAGATACTGACAAATAGAAGATAAATGGGGACATAGACAAAATGCCAAAGAGAATGTGGGTAGCTAATCCACAAAAGAGAGGCATATAGACTGATAGACAGAGTGTCAGAGACATATGACTGTAAGATCACACAAGATAGACACATAGACAGAGAGACTGACTGATTGTAGATAGACAGAGAGATGGACCTTGATAGATAATCCCTCCTCAAGGGCAATCCTCCTGCTAGAGTGGGTAATGCAGGGGTGCCTCTTGGATAGGGACAAAGATAAGTCCATGTAGACAAATAGACACGACATTACCCCATGATCTACATCATTGGTGATCAATGGTGGTAGATAGCATGAAAGCATAGACAAATATGAGAGAGATGGGAAGGTCTTACCATATTTGGCAGTGTCTAATCCCGTACATGAGAGACAGATAGATGAAGGGAAGGTCTTACCACTTGCTGAAATGCAAGGGCAGTGTCTAATCCCATGAAAACTGAAAATTAAATTTTTTATATTTTGAGTATTTTTCGAAAGTAGAAGACTGAAAATTACATCTAGATATCCTGATTTGATTACTCCAGCTTGAGCAGGTCTTCCCTCTTTCAAAACCATATCTTTGACAGTCTATCCAGAGGGATAAACCATGAATGCTGAAAGTAATCATGAAGCATGAAGAACTTGCTAGAGTCGTGAAAGTGAGTGGGCATTAGGGCCAGGCTGAGGATTGTTAAACGAAGAGCATCCATACCTTGAAATTTGCAGAGCCAGGAGCAGCCTTTATGCTTGGAACAGATCAGCAGGAGAACAAGAGTAGAACAAGACTTTGACGATGTAGCTTAAGGTACAGCTCAAAAGTGAATGCTGAGTGATAGTGATCTTCAGTTGATGCACAGGACCAGTCTACACGAGTGGCAAGGAACAAGAGCCACAAACTGGTAGAGGCTAGTGGTTGCAACCATAAACAAGGACTGAAGCATCAAGACAGGACCGGATTCTTCCAGCAAATGATCAAGGCTGTAACTGAACTGGATAGCTGAAACAAGGCTGCTGAATATTTTCAACTGCAGGGCGGGGAAGATATTTGAACATGATGATGCCTTCGATGAAGGTCGCCCAGAGTGATGTGCCCCAAACCGTAGAAAAGCTGAGGAGGTAGGTCAGGCGGAGAGGCACCATAGTGCTGCTGTTGGTAGAGGTGCTGCCCACATCCTCGAATCCAGAGGTGAGGGGATCCAGGGAGGAAACCACCACAACAAAGTGTGAGATCCGCTCCGGTCAAGCCAAAAGCCAAGCCAAGCGGATGCACGCTGAAGCTGGGCCAGAAGTTATTGACAAGAAAGAGGGCCGAAATATTGGACTCCCCAGGTAAGAGCTTGTAGGGCGGATCTCAGCCAAAACTGCCACAGTGCCCAAGGAGTGCTGCGCAGATAGAACAAGAGCTCATAGGCAGGTTTTGAGCGCACACAAAGCTGAGTCGACTGCACTAGGCCAGCACAGGAGAGTGGCAATGGTTGGTGAGGTCGAGACTCGATATGCAGCACGAACAGGCTGGAGTCATGGATGTCACAGCAGAGGAAGGCTCTGATACCATGTTGTAAAAATGGGGGAGAGACAAAGATAAACTGAAACTGAAATGAGAGCAAGACTAGAGGAAAACACAAAGCATTGACATACCTTGAGATGAGTGTAGACAAGACACAAGATTGATTTATTCATTGATGTGACACCTACAATTTATAGGTGAGAAGTACAAGATTGAGTAGACTCACTTATGGGATAAATGTAGAGGTGCCACATGGTACTGGACTCAAGACACAAAGACTGAACTGAAACTAGACTAGAGAAATAGTACACCTAGTGTGCACTTATTTCCAACAAAAAGCTTCTACATGAGGAAAGTGAAAAGGAAAAGCAAGAGATAGTGCAGGATTATGAGTCTTTGCCTATATGAGGTGAAGAGCAAAAGCTAAGGATGAAGCTCAGGAGAAAAGACACCAAGGATAGGAAGTAGTCAGCCAGGAACAAGAAGCAGTTGAAGTGTTATGGTGCAAAACATGGGTTGAAGGCTATGACTTTCCACAGTTTGTCACCGATGGAATCTTCACGGAGGCTTCATGGGTTCAGAAGGTAGCTTCTTTCTATGTTTAGCAGTGGTGATCTACTATGCTTCATTGGGACTTGTGCTTACCACTTGAGTGGAGTGCAAGCAAGTTTTGGGTTCCTGAGGATGTATCAAATGAGGCTCAGACGGAAGTGGAGGAACTTGATGAGGTTCTTATTCCCGAGCAGATACTAGCACACAAGGAAAGAAAGGTACAAGGTAAAGTTTCCCGTCGCTATCTTGTGAAGTTTAAAGAACTATTCACCGATGGATGCGAAGTGGATGGAGGAGGGTGACTTAGCAGATTCACCTAAGGTATTGCAGCTTTATCTTGATGCCTTTGAGTTGGAGCCGACTCTTGCGACGGCTCATTCAGGTTCAGCAGAGTATGGGTCTGGAGCATTGCCTGATGGTCAAGAGAGGGGTAGCACCTCTGCTCCCTTGTTACAGACAGGCTCAATTTTTCGTCTATAAGTCACTTGGTGATATCTTGGTATTCACCCGAGGTACTGAGGCTGGCTGTACATCTGCTTATGGGACTTCTATGATATTGTGTACTAGTCACATGAGATGATGCTATTTGTGGAGTTGGTCTCCTTTGGAATGGCATGGTTTGGTTTAGTTCAAAGTCCGCAGCAACCTCCAGTCATGGATTTCCATGGGTGTACGGCTTGCGAGCAACCCTGAGACTGTTACTTTGGAGTAGGTAGAGCATATTGTTTGCGAATGCATATATGTGTCATGCATATATGTTTGTCATATGTAGAATGATGCATGGTTTTGTTTTTGGCTAACATAGGTTACGTGTTTCCACTTGGTTTTAGACTTTTACTGCGGTTCTCAAGGAACAAGCAAGAGTTTTTTGTCACTTTGACGTGACAGGGTGGCCTTATTGTCCAGGATGATTGTTTTATCACCCAGATGCACTTGAGGGCCATTGCTTTTGTCATATGGGGACTCTTTCTTCATTGGATGCTTACTGTGTTATTGAGTGCAATCCAGGACGGTTGCTATTTTTCAAGAGGGGGGTATGTTACGACCCTGTGTTTTTCCCTCTGGACAACAAGTAGGTGGGCACGAGCACGGGCACGGGATGGACAGTGTGAACGGCATCAGTTGGGATAAGAAAAGGAGACCCATATGTGTGGCCAGCCCAAGTGTGAAAGGGACAAAAGAGGATTTTTAAGTTTATAAGGTTTTTAAAACCTTTGGCATGCGTTTTGATACTTGCTTTTGGCTTTTTGAGAAAAGCGTTTGGAATCAGCTCTTTATAAAGCGAAGGGTGGCGGAGCTGAAGGAGGTCAGGTCGCTGAGTGGTCATCGTCGAGTCGTGTGTGGTCCAGGGCCCAAGCGGGCGCTGCTGCGTACATAGGCTACAGGCAGGCGGGCGCTGCTGCCCACATAGGCTACAGGCAGGCGGGCGTTGCTGCGTGCATGGGCTACAGCCAGGCGGGAGGCTCTTTGTAGTATGGGCGTCAGGCTGCGCGCGTACGGGGGACCAGGTGGCTGTGCAATGGGCGACCAAGCAGGCTACAGTCAGCTACGATCGCCAGGTGGGCTGCACGTATGGGAACGTATGGGCTTCAGCCAGTTGGGCAGCTAGGCGGGTGTCAGGTGGGAGGCTCTCTACGCCAGGTGGTTGCACGTATGGGAACGTATGGGCTTCAGCCAGCAAAACGGGCGCCAGGTGGGAGACTCTCTACACAGCCAGGAGGACACTGCAGGCGGCCACAGAGGCGCAAGGGCTGAACAGCACGTTTGACTCTATCTCTCTCTTGGAAGGAGGCGAGCTGAAGGAGGCACCGAGGGGCTAACAGCCAAGGGGTTTCTCTCTCTCTCTTCACGAGCAGGTGGGGTTGCAGGAAATACACAGCCGAGAGACCTCTCTCTCTCTCTCTCTCTCTCTCTCTCTCTCTCTCTCTCTCTCATCGTGGATTGCAGGCCTAATATTTAGAGAATGGGATACAGAGGATCAGGCTAAGATGCACAAGATGATGTTCTTGGAAGAGATGTGTTGTTGCTCTTCGTCTTGGACTTATGTGTATTCAAGGATTGCTTGACACGTCCTCTATCTTTCTCTCTAGGTTTTGGCAACTGTGCTTGGATGGTATATCTGTCATGGAAACAGGACATTGGTTTTTCGAGAGGAAACAGGGCTTTAGTATCGAGGAAATAGGACTATGGTTATGGGATGCAGGTCTTTGGTTTATCAGATATAGGTCTTTGGTTTCATGTGGAAAACATGTCTCTCGATTCATGTGAACAGGTTGTAGTTTTCTCGAGGTTACATGCAAGCTATGACTATAGGGAAGACATATGGTTTGGTACAAGCCTACTGCTGTTTGGGAAAGGGTTTGAGAGATCCATGGTAAAGATGGAGAAGACCTTTTCAAGCAGGGAGGTGTTGTACAGATGTGCCTTCTCTATGGAATGCTGTGTTGTAATAACGAGAGTTTTCTTAATTGAAAGTCCTGGGTGAAAGCTTCGAGGGATCCTATTGTAGAGGATTCTACAAGTTGTACTTTGTATTGATCAAGTAAAGAAATATCGCAAGGGGCGCCACTACGTTTTGGGGCCAATCAATGTCCTTGTACTATTTGCAGGAGCACTCTAGCTCCCCCTCTTTGTTTCCTTTTCTAGGTCCCCATGGGTGATGAAGTGTTTTGTGTGCGAGTGTTTGTTTCACCGCCTATCAGATTTCTGAAGGCCGATTTCAGGGCACCTCTCCCACCTTGTGTTTAACTCACTCATTGTATTCCTACCCTCATGTAAAGATTCAAGCCCTAAGTCAACATTGTGCCTATGAGGCACTTGTGATAGAGCACTACAGCAAATGACTAAGAGTGTAGATCCAGTGTATGTACGGTGGTAGTAGTTCATCACTTGAGGGGGAGTGTTAAAAATAGCAAATGATGTTGGATAAATGCAAAGCCTCAATTGAATGTATGGGTTGCATAAGTCACAGACTATGGTTGATAAGGCTCAAAGGAAGCCCGAATGTGAAGATATAAGTGGAATGTCCAATCCAAATGGAGGCCAAAAGGAGGCGCCTAGAAGAAGGTTAGAAATAGTCCAAGTGGATGCTCACTTCAAGAAAAATTGCACATAAATCTAGGCAAGATTAGGGGATCTAGATTAGGAGCCACAATTAGTGGCTAATGGAGATGTACTCAAGTCTATATAAATACCCTCTATCTAATGGATTATCTATGAGCTTTTTGTTAAACCTCTTGTCTTGTCATTATGATCTAGTTTTAATATTAGCTTTGTCATTAGTCTTAATCTCTTTCTTGCATTTCTATTACGTCAAGAAGTTGATACTAATCCATTTCTACACACCCTAATCCTCTCTAGGCATGAAATTCAAGTGCTTTTGACTAGAACTATTGACCCGGGACTATTTTTAACTTTTGTCCGACCTAGTGTGAAAGCTAGTCACTTGTATATAAGTCATTTTTGACATTGCAATACACAACATTAGGAAACTTGTGAGCTCTCCTTTTCCTCCCAACCCTCTTGCTTTTTTTCTATTGAATCTTGCATGCTCGATGGATGCTAACAAGTAGATTTGATTATAGGCTTCTCTCTTTCACTAGCTTCTTCTCCACCCACCTTTTGTGAGAGAGAACCACCGTGAAGAATATCTCCTCCATGCCTCCATCTAGGCAAAAGAAATCTCTACTTTCACCCGCCTTAGCAAAGGAGAATTCCGGTGTGACAATGGAGTGAGGACCGACAGACGAGCTAGGCGCACCCACACGAGAAGTTGCATTTGCGGCTCTATGTGGCTCTGTGACAAAGTATCGCATGACACATGATTCAACAAGGCTAATGTAAGCTCTTGACTTGAACAACTTGTGATAATGAATCTTTTGACTTTGTAGCAGATCAAGCTAGTCATGAATTATATTTTGATTTTGAAACGAAGGCCAAGATGATTTATAGTCTTCCGGATTCCTAGTTGTTTTGTGGCATTGGTCCTTGATAGTTTGTCACCAAGGACCATAGCTGTCAGGTACGATACCGTACGGTTCGTACGATACGATACCGTACGGGAAAATACCGTATGATATTTTTAATTAAAAAAATCTTATCGTACAGTCTTTTTAAAAAATACTTACAAACTTCAGTATTTTCAATTTCAAAGAGAAGACAAGTTGTCACATGACACAAACCAAAATTCCATTAAAACCAAGTTGAAAACATACATAGATGTTAGGCTAAAGCCTAATTCATACAATGCGAGGCACTCTAGGCACAGGTAGCCGTAGCAGTAAGTACAAAAAGTGGTGCACAAAAAAGAGAGGCTAGAGGGTTGGGGCTAGAATCAAGATGGAAAAGTGATCACTATCAAAATCAGAGATCTCGCTAGGCTCATCTCCATCAGAAGAATGCCCATCGGAGCGCTTGCAGAAGTCACCCTCGCTAAGGATATTGCCCTCGTCATCAAACTCAGGCTCTCTAATGTCCTATGACAAGGCAATCAAAGCGTCCTCATTTGCAGAAGCGGAGGAAGAACTACCGGAACCTCGTGTGTAGGTTTGCACTATGTCACTCGAACCGGGACGAAAGGTGCATCCACCGCGAGTGCTTACTCGCACTTCTCTGCTACTAGGCCGAGTTGTTGCACGCCCACAACGAGTACGAGAAACTCGTAGATCAATCTCCTCGAGCTCTACATAGAGCTCCACATACAGTCTCTCCTCCTCATCTACCTCCTTGTAGACAGTCTTGAGAGAGTCACTTGTGAGCTTGAACTCGTCCACATTGACCTACAAGCGATAATGCGCATTGATACATAGTTATTATTAAATAAAACTCAAAAAGCAAAAAGTTTGAAGTTTACAACTTAGTGGTCATTAGTTGTAACTTATAAGTTATACCTGTCTAGCCGAGTCCATCTTGTGCATGGCACGTAGCATGCACAAGTTAGTGCGGCAATACACTAGCCGCTCTAACTGTAGTGTGCTCAAGCGATTGCTGTATAAGAGAGTAGGTGCTCCAATTCCTCTCACATGCACCTGAAGTGCAATCTTGAGCCAAGAGTCTCAAAGCCACCTTTTGGAGACGGTTGAGCGTGTAGCCAAATGTCTCCCACCAAAAAAGGGGTTTTACAAGATACTCCCTTTTCCAAGTATGAACTGAATCAAGTGCAGCTCCCCCCCCTCTGGTCGTTGTAGCTAATGAGCTCCTCCAGGAACTTCCCATGGAACTTCTCTGGCAATGCCTGAGGCAAGAAGGCATCGCGGTCAGCATGTCAGTGAAGAGGGCGGGTGATTTGTAGGCTGGATGTAGCAAGGCAGCAAGACCATGGATAGGTCGACGCATCCACCTCCATCTCCTATCCACAATGTGCAAAAGATCTTCACGCTTGTCCTCATCGGGTAGCTCCCTCGATGTCAGTCATGCACAAAACCCTATAGAAGGGGTTATGGCAATGACAATGCTCTGCACCTCGACCCAAAAATCCTCATGCAAGCACAATTTTTGCATGTCTTTTGCCTAACTCGTCTCTCGCTCATCCCATTCCATCCACTCCAAGCCGACCACTATTTGGCGAAAGGGTGTTTTCACATCATATATAGCCTCTCCAAGAGAAGCCACATGTATGCAAAGCATGTAGTGGAAGGATTCTTTAGCTCAAGGGTGCTATGTGCACGGAACATGGCAAGCACCTTCACCTTTGTTGAGGTGAAAAAGGTGACGATGGAGGTGGCTCTTCATCCACTCCAACTTGCCCATGTCCTCCATGAGCAAGTCTACATAATGAGACACACATGGCGTCCACACTATCGAGGGATAATCCCTCTCCAACAAGCGACCCATTTGTCGGCAATTCGACGCATTGTCGGTGACGACTTGCACCACATTTTCTGGGCCAACCTACATCATACATGCCAAAACATTTAAATAAGTAACGTAACGATACTTTCAAGAGAAAAAAAGCAAGGCACACCTCACGATTCTCACCTCAATGATGACTTGCTTGATATGGCGATATATGAAGTGGCCCGTTGTCTTCCTCCACTTCTTCTCGGAATCCATTGCTCGTACAAAGTATGTGCCTAGAGGGGAAGACACAAGTATGTTTATAATTCCCCTCTTCTTTCTATCACTCCATCCATCTGAGAGGATGCTACACCCATACTTGGCCCATCCTACTCGCACGGGTGCTAGAGAATTATCAATTCTCTCCCTCTCTTCGTCAAGTCGTTTTGTGGGCATGTCATCCTCGCCGGTCCATCCATCCTATGTCGGGCCCACATTTGCAATTGCTTTCACCATTGTCTTCCATTGCTCCACCTTGAGCACATTAAAGGAGAGATTGCACTCAATAACGGTGTGTGCAATCTCTATCTCCGCTTGACGTTGACGCTTTCGAAGATGTGAGAAAGAAAGAAAGTAAGAAAGATATATTAAGCATCTACTAAAGACCCAATGGGCCTATGAGACCAAAGTGATACAATGGCATATCTCATCATGGAATGGAAAATAAAACAGAAAGAAAAAATAAACATAGCTATCTCACTAGGGTGATACAAAACTGTCAATAAAAACATAAGAGCAACATCAGCTCCGAGTAGAAGGTATACCACTCTCCAAAATATCAAGCATGGGGCTGATGAGTATGGCCAAGAGGTCTCCCTCAGCTATGTCATGTAGAAAGGTAGCTCGATGGCAGTGGAGCATGTCTTGGATCTGGAGCTGATGAGGTGATCGTGGCCGACGGGGGGTCAAGGGCGTCGGGCACGCTGGAGTGCAGAGGCTTGGTCCGAGGTAAATCCTCTCGGGCGAGGTAGGTCCAGAGCAGCTTGTGGAGGGTCCACAAGATCCACTATGTAAGTGTCCTCCACCTCCTGGGTCCGGAAGAAACTGGTGATGGTTGGCTGGTGAGGGACAGGGCGGGGTGGCTGGGGCCGAGGCTCTCTCAAGAAGGTGTCCCTGTGTTTGCGGAGCTCAAGCAGGAAGAGGCCCAGGCAACACTAGTCTTGGAAGTTAATAATCCTAGAGAGTGGACCGAATCCCTCACGAAATAGACAGTGAAACCTCCCCTGGATCTCATAGAATACTGGGCAACGGCATATGTAATGCTCCTCCGTCTCAGCCTCTGTGTGGCATAGTCGGCAGATCCTCTCCTCTCTGGGTCTCCATATGAGCTTCCCGGCTCTGAAGATGCGCTCAGCTCTACCTGTCTCCACTCTAAGGCGGTGGGATGAAACCCATATCTAGCCAATCGCAAGCCCGGCTGCTGGATGAATCCATCCTCAGTGAGTGTGAGGAAGTGATCTCTATAGAAGTGCATCTTTGTGGGGAGCTCCGGAGGTGTGATCCATGTGCAATGTGTATAGAGGCTGAGAAGATCTGACCGGATAACCCGGTTAGTATCCTCGTGAGACAGCCGGATAAAAGGGGAGTCCAAACTGTACTGAAGGTGGGATAGGCGGTCCATGTAGAGCCCATATACTGAGAACCAGTGGAAACTAGTGCATACCATACTCCAAAGTGCCCCTCAAGTGCTAGCTGTCTAGAGGACTCCGGGGCAAGCCTCAGGTATCTATGGGGATCCATGTGACTCTAAGAGAGAGAGAGAGAAAGAAAGAAAGAAAGAAAGATTTTATTAATGTCTTCCAAAAGACCGAACTCGGCCTATGAGACAAATCGGAGTACCTGTATGGGGTATCCTCTGTCATCCCAACAAAATGAAAAAGTACTGAATAAAAAAGCTGAATCTGGGTGTGCAGGGGATGGAGCTCTATTACTAGGAGAATGCAAAGCTATATGCATGGAGTATACAATCATGATATGCAACCTAGCTAGCTCCATCCTGTACCATACTGGGGGTATAAAATGGTAGAGAGAGAGAGAGAGAGAGAGAGAGAGAAAGAAAGATTTTATTAACGTCTTCCAAAAGACCGAACTCGGCCTATGAGACAAATCGGAGTACCTGTATGGGGTATCCTCTGTCATCCCAACAAAATGAAAAAGAACTGAACTAAAAAGCTGAATCTGGGTGTGCAATAAGTACAATGAGTGGTGAAGGGGATGGAGCTCTACTACTAGGAGAATGCAAAGCTATATGCATGGAGTATACAATCATGATATGCAACCTAGCTAGCTCCATCCTGTCCCATACTGGGGGTATAAAATGGTATACATCAATGAAGGGAGTGTCCACAGCTCCCTGAAGAACATGCCTGGGTGTGCTCTGAAGCGAGCCAGTCGCTCCGCACCCTCTCTGTGAAACTGAGCTCTGATCTCTCTCATCTCTCTCTGGTATAGGCGTGGTGTCCGAAAGCCAGGTGTCCTTTGTCTCCTGCGGGCTCTAAGTGTCTCTGCTCTCTCTGGAGAGTAATTCCCTGCCATGTAGGGGCTGGGAGTGGGATGGATCTCTGAAAAAATGTAGTGATCTGTGTCTGTCATCCCCCCTCTGGAGCTGTCTGAGCTTGTAATGATGTCTCTCTGTGGCACTGTATGTCTAGAATGAATCTCCCCAATATGCGCTGGTCTGCTGCCTCAAAGATCTGGCGTAGGGAATGTGGCTCTCTGAATAAAATGGGATATCTCTCTCTGATGGCTATATATGCTCTGCATCTGCATACATAATGCTCCTCACTCTCCACCTCCTCTCTGCACAATTTGCATACCCTCTCCTCTCGGGGGATCCGTGCTGCTCTGCCAGTCTCAATCTCCAATCGGTGTGATGAAACTCTAAGCTGACCAATAGCCACTCGAGAGCTGTGTGGTAAAAAGCCCTCCATGTATCTAGGCCTCTCTATAAATCCATCATCAGTGATACTCATGAAGTGATCTCTGTAGTATAGCATCTTCGGTGGAAGAGGCTGTGTAGGCGATATCCATGTCTCTCGTGTATAGAGCTGCCATAGATCGTGTCTCAATACTCTGTTCCTCTCACTATGAGAGAGACGGATATGTGGTGCATCCCTGCCATAGATCCTGTCTCAATACTCTGTTCCTCTCACTATGAGAGAGACGGATATGTGGTGCATCCCTGTCATACTGGAATTTGGTAGATGATCCATGTCTAGGCCATGCTGTGAGAACCAATGTGTGACCTGTGCATACCATGATCCTCTGTCTCCTGCCTCAGCCAGCTGTCTAGATGCCTCAAAAGCTCTATATGACAATCTGTCCTGTGGCATCTCTCTGAATCTGTCTAGCAGGCATATAGTCTGAAATATGGCCTCTACCATCATAGAAGGCGCAGCAAACTCTGCTCGGATAATGTCATGAGGTACTGACGGTTTGCTGCATATCATGCGTGCCATCATGAGGGCCTGTGGTCTCTCTATCTGTGTCCACCAATGGGTAGCAAGGTCTGGCGCCCATACCGCTGCTCCATACATCAATGCCGGTGTGACTAATGTGTCAAATAGCCACCCCTTCGTCCGGGGCTCCTGAAAATGCGCCTGGTGGCACTGTCTCTCTAGCATAGCCAATGCTGCATATCCCCGTGTCAATCTAGCTCTGGCTGCTGAACCCATGGTGAAGCGTGTGGCTGCTGCTGCAGAGAAGGTAACCCCTAGGTACACGTATGATGTCACCACCTCCACCTGGCGTCCTGCGAGAGTGAATGTCAGCTGACTCCTGCCCTGTCTCGATGTATGAAAGACCATAACCTTGGTTTTCCCAAGGTTCACAGTAAGACCCCTCTGTGTGCAAAAATCATCGAGTGCATGTAGATGCTGCTGTAGACCACCTGGAGACTCAGGCACTAATACAATATCATCAACATAGAGCATAATATGTACAAAGGCTAGAGAGAGAGAGGCTAGAGAGAGTTAGACTCTAGAGCTCAAAGGCTTGAGATTTTAAGGCTTAGAGCTTGATGGCTTGAGAGCTAAGAGCTTGAAGGGCCAAGGCTTGCTTGAAGGCTTGAGAGCTTGAAGGCGTGGAGGAGCTTGAAGGCTAGAGCCTTAAATAGGTAGAGGCTATAGGCTTTAGCAATGAGCATGAAGGGCTAAAGCCAAGGCCAAACAACTGAAAACGGGCATCCAAACGGCTCAAAATGGTCAAAAAACAGTTGAAAACGATTGCTGGCAAAACTACGCATAGGCGGCAACGAGCAAAAAAGGTCGAATCCTGTGGACCATACGGTACTCCGTGAGAAATCCTATCGTACAGCATACATAAACAACCCTGCCAAGGACCGATGATTTCTAGGGAGGGAGAATGTTACAACCCTAACAAGTGATGGTATAAAAATTAGGGTTGCATAGTGCTGCAGAGCTAAGGATGTTCGAAGACCATCATGGGTAGAGAGAGAGAGAGAGAGAGAGAGAGAGAGAGAGAGAGAGAGAGAAAGAAAGAAAGAAAGATTTTATTAACGTCTTCCAAAAGATCGAACTCGGCCTATGAGACAAATCGGTGTGTACCTGTATGGGGTATCCTCTGTCATCCCAACAAAATGAAAAAGTACTGAACTAAAAAGCTGAATCTGGGTGTGCAATAAGTACAATGAGTGGCGGAGGGGATGGAGCTCTACTACTAGGAGAATGCAAAGCTATATGCATGGAGTATACAATCATGATATGCAACCTAGCTAGCTCCATCCTGTACCATACTGGGGGTATAAAATGGTATACATCAATGAAGGGGGTGTCCACAGCTCCCTGAAGAACATGCCTGGGTGTGCTCTGAAGCGAGCCAGTCGCTCCGCACCCTCTCTGTGAAACTGAGCTCTGATCTCTATCATCTCTCTCTGGTATAGGCGTGGTGTCCGAAAGCCAGGTGTCCTCTGTCTCCTGCGGGCTCTGAGTGTCTCTGCTCTCTGGAGAGTAATTCCCTGCCGTGTAGGGGCTGGGAGTGGGATGGATCTCTGAAAAAATGTAGTAATCTGTGTCTGTCGTCCCCCCTCTGGAGCTGTCTGAGCCTGTAATGATGTCTCTCTGTGGCGCAGTATGTCTAGAATGAATCTCCCCAGTATGCGCTGGTCTGCTGCCTCAAAGATCTAGCATAGGGAATGTGGCTCTCTGAATAAAATGGGATATCTCTCTCTGATGGCTGTATATGCTCTGCATCTGCATACATAATGCTCCTCTCTCAACCTCCTCTCTGCACAATCTGCATACCCTCTCCTCTCGGGGGATCCGTGCTGCTCTGCCAGTCTCAATCTCCAATCGGTGTGATGAAACTCTAAGCTGACCAATAGCCACTTGGGAGCCGTGTGGTAAAAAGCCCTCCATGTATCTAGGTCTCTCTATAAATCCATCATCAGTGATACTCATGAAGTGATCTCTGTAGTATAGCATCTTCGGTGGAAGAGGCTGTGTAGGCGATATCCATGTCTCTCGTGTATAGAGCTACTGTCACAAACCCCTATATTCTAGGGACATGCGGATGCGTGTCAGGCCTAGAAACATGCGGATGCATGTATGTATTATACCTGGGCATGTGTATGGATCATATGAGTGGATGCATATGAGTCCAAGGACATGGCAGGACATTTGTGGACTTTCGGGCGGTGCCCGTGTGGATTCCGGCCATGCACACATGGTGTGTTATGATGGCAGGCGGAATATTTTCAAGTACAAGAATGATGATAGGTGGTTCTCCAAGTTTACATGTGCACAATGCATAAATGATACATGCCATTACTTTATTTTACTTTGTGTGACATTGTCTTGCTGCCTGGACAATGCTTGTTATTTTGGCTTGTGAAGTCCGAGGGACCGGGGACGCCCGGGCACCTTGTGGACACGTGTGTGCACTCCTGTTTGGGCCTAAAACTGTGGGCTTATGGGTTTTGCAGGTGGTAAGTGCATCCACACTCAATTTACAGCTTACTTCATTTACTACTAAGGTTTATTGGTTTGCAGGTCCACACTCATTAATAAGTGGCCGGACAACTTATAATGCGTTCGCATTTGGTTGGACCAAAATTAATGAAGTCCGGACAGCTTATGGCCATTTCCCATTTGGTTCGACCTAAACTTATAGAAACAGGACAAATGGAGCACTATGGGCTGGACACCTACCTGGACACCTTATGGGGACAGATGTCAGCCAGCATGTGTATCCACCAGGCCCCTGAGGTGGCACCTGAAAAAGGCGCCTCCCTCAAGAGGCCCTTTTGGGCTGTTTTACTCATTATTCAACATATTGGAGAGCTGGTTGGAGCTTTGGGAGTTGCTACAGGGCTGGTTGCTTGCTTCCCGGACTCACACAAGCTTGGACAACGATCCCCACACTCTTCTAAAGGGCTGCTTGGTAAATTTTAGACCTGCAATTTCTAGTTATTGCGAGTTTTGGGCTGGTTACAGGTGTCCAAAGTCAACTTGGACAGTACAGGACAGCTCTAGGGACCTCCACAGGGCTGTAGGACCCTTTACAAGTGGATTTCTCGCGACAGAAAGTTGCTGTTTTGGGCTGGTTATTGCACAAAACAGGCCGGACAGCAATGGAATATGTGAGCATGGATGTGTCTCAAGGATTCCTGGTATAGGAGGTGATTAGGGCAAGCATTGGGGACACTTGCTCGCGGAGAACACAGGTTTCTGGATCAGTTTCTCGCGTGGAAACAGGGCCTAAAGATCCATTTACATCTTGTGCAGGGCGGAGTACCTGTGAGGATTGTGATACTCTTGTGCAGGGCGGATGTACCTATAAAGAGGCTTGTGCAGGGCGGATATACCTGTGTGTAGGGCGGATGTACCTACAGATTCTCTTGTTTGAAGTGTATTCATTCATAATGTATTTGGAAGAATCAGGTGCAGGCTGGTGGTGAATCCCCAGGCACCCGTAATCTTGTACTTTGCAGACCCTTTTGGTAATATAACCTAAAGGGGGGGTGTCAGCCTATCATCGGCCCCTTTATGTGGTGTACTGTCATTTTAAGCTTTGTGGTTGTAATGCTCAAGTGTTAAGTGCTCAGAATCTTGTTCACATTTATACGATTCCAATACACGCGTCCGCCTCCCGTTACATTGGTATCAGAGCTCAGTTTTTTTCCCTCATTGGAAAACGGTCTGAGGCTTGGAATCATAACTGGTGACCTGATTTGAGTGTCATGGACAGCCACATTTCTGACAGTGTGGAGAACACACAGGACCGTGAATTTCATGGTACAAGGGATGCAAGAGATGCTGCAGGCAATGATGTCTATGGAGATGTAGGTACTCATGACACTATACATTCTGATTTGGAATCTTTGGGGCGTCAAGTGCGACGCTATAGGGCTGAAACCGAAGAGCTCAGGTCATTGAAAAATGACCCGGATGTACAAAGGGTGTTGGCTGCGAAGGCAAAGGCTTCGGTCCATGAAGTCACTTCTGAAGCAATTGCAAAGGAAATGGATGTTGAGAAACCCCGAGAACTTGCACTTGCATACCTAATGGTTAAGGGTGATGTATACACCGAAGCAGATGGTAGATTGGCTTTCAAGAAGCCACCCCTCATGGCTGCCCGTGATGGTGCACATGATGCACAACAAGCAGGAAGAGCACAGCAAGTGCCAAATGCTGAAAGGACAAGAGTCCCTGGTGCTAGGCTTGATGCAGGTCAAGAGAAGAGTAAGGATGAGGGATCCTCTACTCATTCCCGCTTTGCTCCAAGAAGACATATCCGTTCTCGTGTTGAGCTTTCCGTGTGGCTCAAGAGAGAACGAAGAGGGATCGTGAATCTTCATCGTGGCATCATCACCATGGAGATGAACAGGATGTACATAGGGATGCACATAGAAGGAAGAAGCCTCGAGAGTTCAAGTCCGGTGACAAGGATGTAAAGTTTGAAAACTTTCAGGGACAGATGGACTCTACCAAAGCACTTGCTTTCATTAGACAGTTTGAGATAGCTTTTTGCAATGAAGACTTTTCGGAAAAGTCTATGCTCAGGCATGTGGGAATGCATCTCAAGGATACGGCAAGTGATTGGTGGCTTGCAAAAATACTTGATGGAAGTGCTGCCCCAACTTGGTCTTCTTTCAAAGTTCAGTTTTATGATCAATTCTTACCACCAAACTTTGCAAAGGATGTACGCAAGGAGTGGGATTGGCTGTCCCAAGATGAGGGAGAGTCCGTTGCTTCATACATAGCAAAGTTTTGGAAAGTCCTTCTCAAGGTTACTCCCTTCATGAAGATTGGAGAGGACGAGAAGAAGAGAAAGTTTGAATCGGGGCTCCATCACATCATCCAACAAAGCTTGGGAGTGTACACAAATAAGACCATACAAGAGCTTCCATGATTGCGGAGAACTTGTACATGAAAGCACCCACAAATGAGCCATTTGCAGGTCAAAACAAGAGCAAATTCAGGGCTAGTTATGACCAGAAAAAGGGTGGACAGCCACCTAAGAATGCTCCCAAAGATGGCCGAGATGCAAAGGATGACTCCGAAAAGAAGCCGGGGGGTAAACGCCACAATTTTGGGCTCTCAAAACAGCAATTGGAAGAGTACAAGAAGGCTGGAAAATGCTTTAAGTGTGGCAGTAAAGATCATATATATCCTAAATGCCCACAGAATCCTAAGAATGCTGAGCCTAATGTGGAAAAGCCTCTTGTGAATGTTGTACCCGATGTGCAGGGTAATACAGGGCATAAGCCCAAGAGTAGAGTCATATGCAAGGCTTGGGGCAAATTGAAGGATCAGCCCGCTTTGTTTCTTTTTGATGATGCTTCCACAAATAACTTTATATCCGTACAAATGGCTGCCGCCATAGGTCTCAATGTGGAAGACATGGGAATGCAAATGAATGCAGATGCCGCCTTTGAGGGCAAACAGGTTGATGTAACTCTGGTCATTGGTAAAATACTCCGTGTACATATACAGGACTACCTCGACCATGAGAGCTTTTTAGTGGAACCTCTTACAGGTTGTGATGTTTTGTTGGGGATGCCCTGGCATCACCGTTTAGAGCCTATTAAGGCTTACAAAGAGAAGAAAATCAGCTTTGTACATAGAGGCCGTGAGCACTCTATAGATGCTGGTACTACTGGAAGTACCATACCTCTTGTAAACCATGTACAAATTAATAAGGCAATAAATAAATCAGCTTGTTCTTACTTGGTTTTTGTACGTGATACCATTTAACATTCTAGTGTTGATGTTAGTACATTAGATCAAGACAAGCTTAACTTTTTGAATGAGTTCAAAGATTGTTTTGCGAATGCTTTGCCAGCAAGGTTGCCACCCGAGAGACCGGAAGATCATTGCATAGATCTAATTCCCGGTAGCTCTCCACCTAATAGGCCACTATACAGGGTGAGTGCTAGTCAACAAGAAGAGATTATGGCACAGGTGAATGAACTTTTGGAAAAGGGTTTGATTCGGCCTAGTTCCTCGCCATATTGCTCGCCGGTACTTCTTGTTCAAAAGAAGGATGGTACTTACAGGATGTGTGTTGATTACCGTGCCCTCAATAAGATAACCATCAAGAATCGGTTTCCGATTCTGCCCATTGATGACATCTTGGACAAGCTTGAAGGTTCGGCATGTTTCAGCCGAATAGACCTCAAGAGTGGGTATCATCAAGTGAGAGTGGCACCTCAAGATGTACACAAGACTGCATTTAGGACAGCCTTTGGTCTTTATGAGTTTTTGGTGGTGCCTTTTGGCCTTACAAATGCACCCGCTACCTTCAACAAGATGATGGACAGGGTGTTCAGAAAGCATAGAAAGTTCACGGGTATATTCTTTGATGACATTATTGTATTCTCACAGAATGAAGTCCAACATCGTGAGCACCTGGCTATCGTGTTTAAAGAGCTTAAGGAAAATCAGCTCTACATAAATGCAAAAAAGAGTGAATTCTTCCTCCCAGAGATTCACTATCTTGGTCACATTGTATCAAAGGATGGTGTGCGCATGGATCCCGCAAAGATACAAGCCATGCAACAATGGCCAAAGCTGAAATCAGTCCATGAAGTGAGGAGCTTCCTTGGTTTATGTGCTTACTACAGGAGGTTCGTCAAGCATTTTGCTTTCATTGCCGCTCCGTTACATGAGTTAACGAAGAAGAAAGCAATCTTTAAATGGACACAAGAAGAGAGAGATGCCTTTCAAAAGTTGAAGAGTGCAATCATCTCGGGACCAGTACTCATTATTCCGGATTTACACAAACCTTTTGTGGTGGAATGTGATGCATGTGGGGACTGCATAAGGGCTGTTTTGAACCAAGAAGGACATGCCATTGCCTATGAGAGCTTGCCTATGAGAGCAGACGCTTGCAACATGCAGAGCTTCACTTACAGGTTTATGAGGAGGAGTTGTTGGCTGTAATTCTTGCCCTTACTATTTGGAAACACTATCTTTTAAGGGCTGATTTTATGGTCAAAACTGATCATCAAAGTTTGAGATACTTTTTGACTCAAAGTAAGCTCTCAGAGAAGCATATGAGATGGGCAAATTTCCTCTCAATGTTTCATTTTCAGATTTTACACACTCCAAGGAAAAAGAATGTGGTGGCAGATGCCTTATCTAGATGACCACAGGTTCATGCTATTACAGTTGCATACCATGAGGCCTTATCGGATATGCGTAATACTTATCATCTGGATGAGGATTTTGCACATGTATGGGCTGATTTGCAAGAGGGTATTGCTGTCCCATCTTATGTCATAAGAGATGGATATCTCATGATGCAAAATCGTATGTGTGTGGTAAAGAACCTTCGCCATAAGGTTATGGATGAGTGCCATGCTCCTCCATATGCAGGTCATAGAGGCATTTTGGCCACAGCACAAGCTTTGGAGAGGTATTTCTTTTGGCCAGATATTCGCAAGGATATTGAAGCATATGTACGTGAATGTATGGTATGTCAAAAGGTCAAGTTTGACCGACATAAAGCACCTGGATTGCTTCAGCCTTTGCCTATACCAAATGAACCATGGGAAAGCATTGCTATGGATTTCATTATGGATTTGCCAAGGACGCCACAGGGAAATGATGCTATTTGGACCATCATTGTGACAGGTTTAGCAAGCAGGCACATTTCATTCCCGTGCGCAAGACAATAAAGCCAGATCATATGGCTAGGATGTTTTTGGCACAGATATTCAAACACCATGGCATGCCTAAATCTATTGTGGGCGATAGAGATCCTAGAACCACAAGCTTATTTTGGCGCGCATTGTTTGACAATATGGGTACAAAGCTGAACTTCTCATCAGCTTACCATCCACAGATAGATGGGCAAAGTGAAATAGCAAATTCAGCCGTCCTCGACTTGCTAAAATCTTATGTATCCGACTGCAAATCGGATTGGGAGAAGTATTTACCACTTGTGGAGTTTGCCTACAACAATACGGTACATACTTCTATGGGCAAGGCGCCCTTTGAGATTATCTATGGCAAGGTGGTACTACCACCCATCCTTCATACAAAGGATGAGATTTTTGCAGCAGATGAGTATGTCAGAGACTTGGATACTGCATTTGCACAGGTACGGACAGCCATAGAGAGGTCTCAAACCAAGAATAAAAAGGTAGCTGATAAGCATAGAAGGGATGTACAATTCAAACAAGGTGATTGGGTCTTGCTGAAATTTGAAAAGGCACGCCTTCGGAAGAGGCCAGGGAAAGAGGGAAAGTACCCTAAGCTTTCCAACAGGTACTATGGACCTTTTCAGATCTTGGAGAAGATCAATGATGTTGCATTTCGGCTTGTACTCCCAGATCATTGGAACATACATAATGCTTTTCATGTGAGCCTACTGAGGCCTTATGTGGGACCCACACCGTTTGAGCCGGTTTTGGAAGACCCACCCGAGGTGGATGAGCTGGAAGAGATTCTTCAACCTGAACAGATTGTTTTTCACAAGGAACGAAAGCTTGCGGGAGGCAAACTTGTTCGTAGGTACCTTGTGAAGTTCAAGAATTATATAGCTTTGAATGCGAAATGGATGGATGAGGCCTACTTCGAGGATTACCCAGATCTTTTGAAGGCCTATCTGGAGGGTTTTCAGTTGCGGTCAACTGATTAGAAGCCGGGGGGAATGTCACAAACCCCTATATTCTAGGGACATGCGGATGCGTGTCAGGCCTAGAAACATGCGGATGCATGTATGTATTATACCTAGGCATGTGTATGGATCATATGAGTGGATGCATATGAGTCCAAGGACATGGCAGGACATTTGTGGACTTTCGGGCGGTGCCCGTGTGGATTCCGGCCATGCACACATGGTGTGTTATGATGGCAGGTGGAATATTTTCAAGTACAAGAATGATGATAGGTGGTTCTCCAAGTTTACATGTGCACAATGCATAAATGATGCATGCCATAACTTTATTTTACTTTGTGTGACATTGTCTTGCTGCCTGGACAATGCTTGTTATTTTGGCTTGTGAAGTCCGAGGGACCGGGGACGCCCGGGCACCTTGTGGACACGTGTGTCCACTCCTGTTTGGGCCTAAAACTGTGGGCTTATGGGTTTTGCAGGTGGTAAGTGCGTCCACACTCAATTTACAGCTTACTTCATTTACTACTAAGGTTTATTGGTTTGCAGGTCCACACTCATTAATAAGTGGCCGGACAACTTATAATGCGTTCGCATTTGGTTGGACCAAAATTAATGAAGTCCGGACAGCTTATGGCCATTTCCCATTTGGTTGGACCTAAACTTATAGAAACAGGACAAATGGAGCACTATGGGCTAGACACCTACCTGGACACCTTATGGGGACACATGTCAGCCAGCATGTGTACCCACCAGGCCCCTGAGGTGGCACCTGAAAAAGGCGCCTCCCTCAAGAGGCCCTTTTGGGCTGTTTTACTCATTATTCAACATATTGGAGAGCTGGTTGGAGCTTTGGGAGTTGCTACAGGGCTGGTTGCTTGCTTCCCGGACTCACACAAGCTTGGACAACGATCCCCACACTCTTCTAAAGGGCTGCTTGGTAAATTTCAGACCTGCAATTTCTGGTTATTGCGAGTTTTGGGCTGGTTACAGGTGTCCAAAGTCAACTTGGACAGTACAGGACAGCTCTAGGGACCTCCACAGGGCTGTAGGACCCTTTACAGGTGGATTTCTCGGGACAGAAAGTTGCTGTTTTGGACTGGTTATTGCACAAAACAGGCCGGACAGCAATGGAATATGTGAGCATGGATGTGTCTCAAGGATTCCTGGTATAGCAGGTGCTTAGGGCAAGCATTGGGGACACTTGCTGGCGGAGAACACAGGTTTCTGGATCAGTTTCTCGCATGGAAACAGGGCCTAAAGATCCATTTACATCTTGTGCACGGCGGAGTACCTGTAAGAATTGTGATACTCTTGTGCAGGGCGGATGTACCTGTGTGTAGGGTGGATGTACCTACAGATTCTCTTGTTTGAAATGTATTCATTCATAATGTATTTGGAAGAATCAGGTGCAGGCTGGTGGTGAATCCCCAGGCACCCGTAATCTTGTACTTTGCAGACCCTTTTGGTAATATAACCTAAAGAGGGGGGGTCAGCCTATCATCGGCCCCTTTATGTGGTGTACTGTCATTTTAAGCTTTGTGGTTGTAATGCTCAAGTGTTAAGTGCTCAGAATCTTGTTCACATTTATACGATTCCAATACACGCGTCCGCCTCCCGTTACAGCTGCCATAGATCCTGTCTCAATACTCTGTTCCTCTCACTATGAGAGAGATGGCTATGTGGTGCATCCCTGTCATACTGGAATGGTGGTAGATGATCCATGTCTAGGCCATGCTGTGAGAACCAATGTGTGACCTGTTCATAGCATGATCCTTTGTCTCTCCTGCCTCAGCCAGCTGTCTAGATGCCTCAAAAGCTCTGTATGACAATCTGTCCTGTGGCATCTCTCTGAATCTGTCTAGTAGGCATATAGTGTGAAATATGGCCTCTACCATCATAGGAGGTACTGACGGTTTGCTGCGTATCATGCATGCCATCATGAGGGCCCGTGGTCTCTCTATCTGTGTCCACCAATGGGTAGCAAGGTCTGGCGCCCATACCGCGGCTCCATACATCAATGCCGGTGTGACTAATGTGTCAAACAGCCACCCCTTCGTCCGGGGCTCCTGAAAATGCGCCTGGTGGCACTGTCTCTCTAGCATAGCCAATGCTGCATATCCCCATGTCAATCTAGCTCTGGCTGCTGAACCCATGGTGAAGCGTGTGGCTGCTGCAGAGAAGGTAACCCCTAGGTACACGTATGATGTCACCACCTCCACCTGGCGTCCTGCGAGAGTGAATGTCAACTGACTCCTACCCTGTCTCGATGTATGAAAGACCATAACCTTGGTTTTCCCAAGGTTCACAGTAAGACCCCTTTGTGTGCAGAAATCATCGAGTGCATGTAGATGCTGTTGTAGACCACCTAGAGACTCAAACACTAATACAATATCATCAGCATAAAGCATAATATGTACTGAGGTACCTGCTAAATCAACTCCATCTCCACCTCCCCGTGTAATGAAGTCAGCCACCTCATCAATGTATAACCCAAATAGCGTGGGGGAAAGTGGGCATCCTTGCTTCACACCAATGGTGCTAGCAATAGTCTCGGACATACCTCCCGGACATCTGACTCGCCCAAAAACCTGCTCATATAATGCATAGATGCCCCATGTCATATCTGCTGGTATGCCAAGAGACTGCAGGCGCTGAAAGAGCCTCTCTCGTGGCACTGTGTCAAATGCCTTGCGGAAATCCACAAAGCAGCAATAGAGCTTTCTCTTCCTCACTCTGGCCTGATCAATCATACATCTTGAAGTGAATACATGGTCAGTGGTAGAGAAAGCTCTCCTGAAGCATGCCTGCCCTGATGAGCGTAAACCTGCTCGCTCAGCATATAAGCTAAGCTCTTGCTCCAACACTGCACCATAGAGTTTGGCTAGCACGTGGCCAACCATAACCGTCCTGTAGTTGCTCGGATCGAGCATATCCCCTGTTTTGTGAATCGGCACAATGGTGTGCATCGTCCACTCTGCAAGCAAACCCTCTGCTAGTGCCCTGTTAAACACGTGTGCAAGAAAAGGAGCCAAAGAATCTACTGCATATATGAGATGCTCACCTTGCAGGCCCATATGGTCGGTGGCCCGTACATGTGTAGGCGGCGGATAGCTTCCTGTACCATCGACGAGTGGGCTAGTTGTGGTAGGTCGAGGCTCCTGTGGTGGCTGAGGTATAGGTGGCTGCTGTGGGGCGTGGTATAGGCCCTCTGCATATGTGTGCCATGTCTGTGGGTCTGCAATAGGTGTCGATGTCCAGGGCTCTCTGAAGTGCCGCCATGAGACAGGGCTATCTCTACTCATGAAGAAATGAAAGATCTCTAGCTCCTGTATCTCTGCGAAGGCCCGCCTTTTGCGGCGAGTAAGTCTCCTCATCTCTCTCCTCGACTCCTGCTCTGTGATGGCTCCCAAGGCTCTCTGTATGCGGAGCCGTGAGTATAGGGCTCCATGAGAGAGAGAGAGAGAGAGAGAGAGAGAGAGAGAGAGAGAGAAAGAGAGAAATGAAATGAAATGATATATTAACGTCTTCAAAAGGCCAAAATGACCTATGAGACCAAAAAGGTTACAACAATTGGAGAGAGAGTGAAACAACTGTAGAGAGAGAGAGATTGTAAATTGCAAGACTCAATGAATACTAGATTAATGTTGTAATGAAGTACAACTAGTGCATGCTTTTAAAGGTTGCAAACCTTATCTTTTGACTCACATAAATCATAAACACATATATAGAGACATTACACATGGCACACACGCTGATCTTATCCAGTTATAAGAGTACACCTACGCTGGTGTTCACACACACACATACATGAATAAGGTTACACAAACACATACAGGGTGGACACACACACACATATTCTAACCCTTTCGGGGCAGTTCACACAAGGACACAAGTACACAGGTACACACATGATGGTTACACACGTGCAACTCTAAAATACCCAACAAAACCCCTTCAGAGAGAAAGTGGTGATACCCCAACGCAAAGAAGATGTTACCACTTACCCCATCCACCTGCCTAAGAGAGAGACTCACCATCTGTACTTCTCATGCCATGGTAGTCTCTCATATCAGGGTGAGACCGAGGTACCGAGGCCAGCACTTAGTCACCCCCTGGCTCCTAACTGGGATAATGGAAACACAAAGCATTTTATAACATTAACGCGGAAAAACACACACAGAGATTATTACATCTCATTTTGGGGGACATCCCGGGCAGAGAACCCATGACACTCACACACAAAAACAAGGACACGTAGGTAAAGCATGGGACATGTGGGTAAAGCATCGGACCCAATGGTGGCATACGATTAATGTGAATGGGTAACATTCGTGGGGTAAAGGTTGTAGGACAAAGACCCACCGATGTGTACTAGGGGGCGCATGAGTAAAGTGTGTGGCCGGCAAGGTTCACACTAGATGCCTAGGGTCACTGGTATATATAATGATTGGGTGGTTAAACTAAGTATGCCATGTTAGGGTTTCATCTCTTTGGGCGATCTCTCTTCAACGTCATCTCCTTCATCACGTTTTTGCATGCATGCTGATTTCTAGGGCTTAGGGATTTGCATACAAGCGATCTTACACTAACCCTAGGTTAGTCGTGTTAACCTTGCTGGGACAATCAATGTACTCTCGCGGTTGGAATCTACTTCAATCCCCGAATTGGGGCTCCTCTAGCGTTCCTGACAAAGTAGTAAAAAAAAGGGCGTGTCTTATAGGGAGATACTGCTGTATACTAGGGCCTTTTATTGAGGCTGCTACAGCCACACACATGGCTCATTGAGAAGAAGGCTATCCTGCAAGATGGTTGTGGAAGAGCCATGGTCCTTGTATGGTTTCCACGTTCTTAGGTGATTTCACAGAGATCTTTCCATAAGGGCGTGTCATGACATGCTGTTGTAAAGACACATCAGTATTGTATATGGACCAATTTATCTGGGTAGGGCATGAAGCCCATGCTAACATGCTGTTGTAAAGACACATCAGTATTGTATAAGGGCATGGAGCTCATGCAAACATTGTAGGCATGAAGCTCATACTAACATGCTGTTGTAGAGACACATCAGTATTGTATACAGACCAATTCATCTGTGGGTAGGCAGCAGGCAGGTACTGAGTTTCCATCACATGCCCAATGAGCTCAACATTGCAATATTTGAGCGCAACAATTAGAGACAATTAAACTTTAAATGATGAGTTTCTAGTCAATTAAATAAGAAAATACAAATTGATAAACCAATGTTAAAATAAAATATAAAACAAGGCTTACCTTGGCAAAGTGTTGCAAATCCTTCAAAAAAGCCTTTGGATCACGGAAGCACCCAGGTATTTCTTCAGTATCACCAGACTGACGATATAAAAAATATCAACAATAGAAAAGCAGGTCTTAAAATACAAGAACGAAAAAAGGCAGCATCCATGGACAAACCTAGCTCTGAGTATCATTTTACTTTCCAATTCATAAGTGCAAACCTGCTGATGTAGCCAAGACTCAAGGGAGATCCAAAGGCTCATAAGACCTTCTCGCTCCCATACGCTTAGAAACTTTTTTTGTCTACCCCTCTTCTTCTTCAAGGACTGCAAGTAGTATGAAGCAGTGTGCCTACAAAAGAAAGCTTCCATATCATCCTATAGCCCAGATAGCTCTGTCTAAAAAGCCTTTTGAAACTTTCCATACACACGAGGCAAGTAGGGTAAGGTGAGTGGGGACATTTTTGGTGTCAAAGACAGATTTCCTTGCTTGAGAATTATACCACATTAGAGGCTTGTACAAAGGATAACGGAACTTGGGTCGAACTTTCAGTCGCTCCTCCATGTGCCAAGTTTGCTTTGAGTCAAGAACTTTCAAATGTCATGATAATTACCTTACTAAACATTATGCCATGCCTTCAAATGTCATGATAATTACCTTACTAAACATGCCTTCCATTCTAAGATTCCAAAAAAAAAAAAAAAACTTAATCCGGATCCTTCTCACCACTTGTGCATGAGCACAAAACCACCCTTGGTTAGTGGTGAGGTACCTAATTGCACTCTCCCACCCTTCCTTGGTGGCGAGGTACCTAATTAAACTCATTACAAGAAGCCACTTACAATGACTAGCCTGATAAGTGTGTGAGCACAAACGCATCTAGAGAAAGCACACCCTCATACACAGAGATAAAGAGAAGTCTTGTTACAATGACAAGCCTGATAAGTGTGTACACACAAAAGCATCTAGAGAAAGCACACCCTCATACACACAGACAGAGAGAGAAGTTTTGTTCAATCAAGCTTAACTGACTAGGATATATTTCAAGCTGGAGTGTCAAATTGTAGCCAGTCAAAAAGTTCCCGCCAATCACTAAGGAATCAACAGGAGTAGCAACACTATGTGGCCATCCTCCAGGTCTGCCAATCAAAGAAATTGTCAAGAATCAGAAAAATGGTGATGGTAAACACAATGCAAGAGATACCACCACACTTAAAGTAACATTAATATCTAATTATGCCTAGACTTCTATAATAAGGTTGTAAGGTTTGTATGATTGAATCGAACACCATCTCTTAAAACTTCAAACCTTCTGTTTTTAAATAGTTTAAACAATGTACTTGAGATGTGTTATGGATAAAAATGTCTGATCAATTTTTTGAAAATGCTTTTACGCAAAGGATGAAGTCTCATCTTCGAGTGCCTAATGAGGACGATGTTATTGCCATGTGCAGAGATGCTCTGGAAGACATTAGCGGGATATACAATTTTAACAGGGAGACATTGGTGGAGGTGTAATAAGGTGTTGCTTTAGAAAACATTAGGGAAAGTTATTTACTCTAGCAGAGCCAACTACGCCTAGGTTCTTTGTACCTTTGCAAGCGGAGCGTAATCGTGGACGTGAGTGACCACATTGAATGGTGGAGTGTCTCTTCTCTTGGATCCTTGTTTTTAGAGCATTGTAGCACAAGAGCTTTCCACTAGTATAGCTTTTAAATCTAAATCCCATCCTGATCAATTGTAATTACTTGGGTGTCACATGTAATATTTTAAACATGCCCCAACAAACTGGAATATACCTTCTCCCAAGCTATCTACACTACGTTCTATTAATGCTTTTGCCAATTGGACATGACTACCCTCCCACCTGACTGTAACAGCTGTGAAAACTGACTGCAGCTCAATAGCGTATGAAGCAACTATGGAATCCACCATCACCAACCTACGCTTTCAAGACAAGACTTCCGTCTTTTTTTTTTTTTTAATATCTTTTTGGCTTATGTAGGGAGATATCTCTTCCGCTCCCCTGCTGGAACCCTCCTAGAGGAGGATTTAGATGATCGTGGAAGCTCGCTGAGGTGGCACCCTTTGGACCTGAGTGGAGAAGGTCTAGGCTTTAGGTGAAAATACTTATTAGATAGGGAGAAAGGTTTAAATCCCCCTATTCAAGACTATGACCCCTCATTGACAAGGCCGACCAGTAAAAGGGATTAGAAAAGGCCTATAATCAACCCCCACACCCCCCCCCCAGGCGGGCGGTTGGAGATGTGTAATGTCCACGAGAGAGTGATAGAGAAACTAGAAGAAGACCCCAAAACACCAATTGGACAAAGGAAATCAGCCATGAAGACAAAGAGTCTGCATTTTAATCGAATCAGCCACAAAGGCCCAAATCTTGGAATTAAGAGGTCGTTAGACGATTTGTAGAAGCGGCCCGAGGTGCCCAAAATAGCCGCTCTTTGATCCCAAATAGGGCGAGAGCTAGTCTGGCAAGTGAAACAAGGGGAAGGGGTAAAATCCCTCTTTTCAATCCAACAACCCCAGGCCGACCAGCAAAAGGGATAAGAAGAGGCCGATAAATACCGCCCGTCGAGAAAGAAATACCAGCCCTCATTGTTTGTCATTCCAGCCCTCAACCCTATGGCACCAACTCATATAGTTGGGTTCACACTATGGACCTTGTATGTTTTATTAGTAGAGTACTTTCCATTATAGTATGTACTCTTATATTTATGTTACGCTTGCAGAGAAGTGTACTCTTATCTTTATGTTATGCTTGTAGAGAAGTGAAGAAGATAGTGGAAAATTTAGATGCTTGTAGAGAAGTGTACTCTGTGAGGGAAAAAGGACAAAAGTACGAGAGATCAGAGCAAATCAACACAGCATGAAATGGGTGAGTGAGTGTATATATAATGGTGAGTGAAAAACATGTACAAGAGCCCTCTGAGGTGAGGAGACTCTGACTAGAAGAAGACCGCTGCAGAAGCAAAAACGATGTCAGAGCTGAGGCATAGTCGGTGACGAAGGCTCCCGTCGATGAGAGACAAAGGCATTCCATGAGGTGGTCGGTGTCGAAGGCGAAGACCTTTTCAAGCAGGGAGATGTTGTATAGATGTGCCTTCTCTATGGAATGATGTGTTGTAATAACGAGAGTTTTCTTAATTGAAAGTCCTGGGTGAAAGCTTCGAGGGATCCTATTGGTAGACGATTCCTCATGTTGTACTATGTACTCAAATTTTGTTCAAGTAAAGAAATACCACAAGGGGCGCCACTGCATTTTGGGGCCAATCGGTGTCCTTGTACTATTTGTAGGAGCACTCTAGCTCCCCCTGTTTGTTTCCTTTTCCAGGTCGACATGGGAGATGAAGTGTTTTGTGTGCGAGTGTTTATTTCACCACCCGTCAAATTTCTGAAGGCCGGTTTCATGGTTCCATCGCTGGGATATCGTCGACTTTCTCAAGGAGGCAAGCCCGTGGTTGTCGCATCAAAAGCTTCTACGTGAGGAAAGTGAAAAGGAAGTGCAGGAGACAGTGTAGGATTATGAGTCTTTGCCTATATGAGGTGAAGAGCAAAAGCTAAGGATGAAGCTCAGGAGAAAAGACACCAAGGACAGGAAGTAGTCAGGCAGGAACAAGAAGCAGTTGAAGTGTTATGGTGCAAAACATGGGTTGAAGGCTATGACTTTTGACAGTTTGTCACCAATGGAATCTTCACAGAGGCTTCATGGGTTCGGAAGGCAGCTTCTTTCTATGTTTAGCAGTGGTGATCTACTATGCTTCATTGGGACTTGTGCTTACCACTTGGGTGGAGTGCAAGCAGGTTTGGGTGCCTGAGGATGTATCAGATGAGGCTCAACCGGAAGTGGAGGAACTTGATGAGGTTCTTATTCCCGCGCAGATACTGGCACACAAGGAAAGAGAGGTACAATGTAAAGTTTCCTGTCGCTATCTTGTGAAGTTTAAAAGTTTAAAGAACTATTCACCGATGGATGCGAAGTGGATGGAGGAGGGTGACTTAGCAGATTCACCTAAGGTATTGAAGCTTTATCTTGATGCCTTTGAGTTGGAGCCGACTCTTGCGATGGCTCATTCAGGTTCAACAGAGCATGGGTCTGGAGCATTGCCTGATGGTCAAGAGGGGGGTAGCACAGACAGGCTCAGTTTTTCATCTAGAAGTCGCTTGGTGATATCTTGGTATTCACCCGAGGTACTGAGGCTGACAGTACATCTGCTTATGGGACGGACTTCTATGATATTGTGTACTAGTCACATGAGATGATGCTATTTGTGGAGTTGGTCTCCTTTGGAATGGCATGGTTTGGTTTAGTTCAAAGTCTGCAGCAACCTGAGCTAACACTTCGAGACTCTATGAAGGGCATAAGTCTTGCGAGCAGTCCTAGAGTTGGTTTGGTTCATATATGTATTGAACTTTATCTGTGCATGTATTTATACACTTTTTGAGATATTATTGTATTCTGGTCCCATTGGATCCTGGTACCCTTGGGAATATATGGGTAATACTCTGGATGTGTCAGGATGAGATGCATGTATATTGGTATGATACATCAAGTACTTTATTATGTTCATGGATGCATCACTGAGTGTGGCTCCTGCGGGATGGCCATGTGCAGAGTGGGTAAAGCATCGAGAGGGACATATGTGGGAAGTACTTCGTGGCTGTATAGTTTGGATGAATTGAGTGCTTTCATATGCACCTCCAATCATGGATATCCATGGGTGTAAGGCTTCCGAGTAACCCTGAGATTGTTACTTTGGAGTAGGTAGAGCATCTTGAGGAGCATATTGTTTGAGAATGCATATATGTGTCATGCATATGTTTGTCATATGTAGAATGATGCATGGTTTTGTTTCTGGCTAACACAGGTTATGTGTTTCCACTTGGTTTTAGACTTTTGCTGGTTCTCAAGGAACAAGCAAGAGTTGTTTCTCACTTTGACGTGACAGGGTGGCCTTATTGTCCAGGATGATTGTTTCATCACCCAAATGCCCTGGAGGGCCATTGCTTTTGTCATATGGGGACTCTTTCTTCATTGGATGCTTACTGTGTTATTGAGTGCAATCGAGGACACTTGCTATTTTTCAAGAGGGGGGTATGTTACGACCCTGTGTTTTTCCCTCTGGACAACAAGCAGGTGGGCACGGGCACGGGATGGACAGTGTGAACGGCATCAGTTGGGATAAGAAAAGGAGACCCATATGTGTGGCCAGCCCAAGTGTGAAAGGGACAAAAGAGCATTTTTAAGTTTATAAGGTTTTTAAAACCTTTGATGACTTAAACTATTATTATTTTTGTAAGCATGCGTTTTGATACTTGCTTTTGGCTTTTTGAGAAAAACGTTTGGAATCACCTCTTTATAAAGCGAAGGGTGGTGGAGCTGAAGGAGGGCAGGTCGTTGGGTGGTCATCCTGTGGTCATCGTCTAGTCGTGTGTGGTCTAGGCGGGCGCTGCTACGCACATAGGCTATAGGCAGGCGGGCGCTGTTGCGCACATGGGCTACAGCCAGGCGGAAGGCTCTTTGTAGTATGGGCGTCAGGCGGCACGTACGGGGGACCAGGCGGTTGTGCAATGGGCGACCAAGCGGGCTACAGTCAGCTACGGGCGCCAAGTGGGCTGCAGCCAATCGGGCAGCAAGGCGGGTGTCAGGTGGGAGGCTCTCTAGCCAAGTGGTTGCACGTATGGGCACATATGGGCTTCAGCCAGCAACGGGCGCCAGGCGGGAGACTCTGTACAGCCAGTCGGGCAACCAGGAGGACTACAGGCGGCCACAGAGGCGCAAGGGCTGAACAACACGTTTGACTCTATCTCTCTCTTGGAAGGAGGCGCCGAGGGGCTAACAGCCAAGGGGTTTCTCTCTCTCTCTCTTCGCGAGCAGATGGGGTTGCAGGAAATACACAGCCGAGAGACCTTCTTCTCTCTCTCTCTCTCTCATCGTGGATTGCAGGCCTAGTTTTACGAGATTGGGATACAAAGGATCAGGCTAAGATGCACAGGATGATGTTCTTGGAAGAGATATGTTGTTGCTCTCGTCTTGGACTTATGTGTATTCAGGGATTGCTTGACACGTCCTCTATCTTTCTCTCTCTAGGTTTTGGCAACCGTGATTTGATGGTATATCTGTCATGGAAATAGGACATTGGTTTTTTCGAGAGGAAACATGACTTTGGTATCGAGGAAACAGGACTATGGTTATGGGATATAGGTCTTTGGTTTCATGTGGAAAACATGTCTCTAGATTCATGTGAACAGGTTGTAGTTTTCTCGAGGTTACATGCAAGCTGTGACTATAGGGAAGGACATATGGTTTGGTACAACCCTACTGCTTTTTGGGAAAGGGTTTGAGAGATCCATGGTAAAGATGGAGAAGATCTTTTCATGAAGGGAGGTGTTGTACAGATGTGCCTTCTCTATGGAATGTTGTGTTGTAATAACGAGAGTTTTCTCAATTGAAAATCCTGGGTTAAAGCTTCGAGGGATCCTATTGGTAGAGGATTCTTCAAGTTGTACAATGTACTCAAATTTTGTTCAAGTAAAGAAATACCACAAGGGGCACCACTGCGTTTTGGAGCCAATCCGTGTCCTTGTACTATTTGCAGGAGCACTCTAGCTCACCCTGTTTGTTTCCTTTTCCAAGTCCCCATGGGAGATGAAGTGTTTTGTGTGCGAGTGTTTATTTCACCGCACGTCAAATTTCTGAAGGCTGGTTTTAGAGTGGGCTGCTGTCCCAAGATATGTACTGATGATAAAACACTGAGGTGTTGTATTGTGTAGCAAACAGGGCTGTTGTCCCATGAACTAAAGATAAAAACGCTGAGGTGCTGTATGTAGCAAAGAGGGCTGTTGTCCCCATCAGCGGAAGATAAAAACGTTGATGTGCTGTGTGTAGCAGAGAGGGCTGTTGTCCCGTGAGCTAATGTAAAACGATGGTATGCTCTATTGTAGCAAAGAGGGCTGTTGTCCCATGAACTGATACGAAACGCTGATGTGCTGGAGCTGACAGGCGAGGATGAAGAATCAGATGCAGTGTAGGTGCCAGCAACAACAGCAGCAGCAGCAAATCATGATGTGGTACCGGATGTGTGCAATGAAGTGGTACAGGATATGGAATGATGAGGTGAATGCTATATATAGGGCAGGACTGCTGTTCGACCCAAAAAAGGTGTTGTCGACCAACAGCAAGACCCAAGTAAAACCGAAAAACAAATAAAACCCAAAAAAACCCCTTTTTTACGGCTAGGACATATGCCATTTTCACACCCCCTCTCAGGCCAAAAAGGGGACCATGAGAGAAGATGAGAGAATTAGATGGATGCCAGGGTCCCACACTGGCACACTGGAAGAAGGAATGTATCCCCCTCTGGAAACAAAGTGTGATAAAGTCAGAGAAGGTGATCGTGAAGGCAAAGGTGGTGAAGGTGAGTTGATGTAGATGGGTGGTCGTCTCCCAAAGTAAGATCTTGAACGGGGCTCTCCTCTGAGTAAGAAGTCCCATTCCTTGTGTGGTCCAGCTCAGAGGTAGGAGAATCAACTTCTGGTGAGAAAAATTGGTCCTCCAAGAGTGTGGGTAGACGATCCATGCAGTGTGCCCTCGAGATCTTCAATCCCTTTGCCCACGATAGCTCTCATACCACGTGAGGGAAAAAGGACAAAAGGACCAAATGTATGAGAGGTCCGAGCAAATCAACACAACATGAAATGGGTGAGTGAGTGTATATATAATGGTGAGTGAAAACATGTACAAGATTCCTCTAATGTGAGGAGACTCTGAGTAGAAGAAGACCGGTGCAGAAGCAAAGATGATGTCAGAGCTGAGGCACGGTCGGTGACAAAGGGTCGCGTCAATGTGAGGCAAAGGCACTCTGTGAGGTGGTAGGTATTGAGGGCTCGTGTCGGTGGACGCAGAGGCACTCCGAGGTGGTAGTGGGCAGCGGAAGCTGAAGTGATGATGATGTTGATGATGATGCAGAACCTGATGACAAGGGTGTTGCAGTACCTGAATGGTGGTGATGAGCAGAGAGGGCTACCGTCCCGAGTGGTGTAGTGGTGCAAGCTCTGGTGACAAGGGTACTGCAATACCTAAGTGGTGGTGAGGAGTGCCGTCCCGAGTGGTGGAAGTGATGAGCAGAGAGTGGGCTTTTGTCCCAAGGTAAACTGTAGAAAAAAACGATGATAAACTATAGCAAAGAGTGGGCTGCTGTCCCAAGGTAAACTGTAGAAGAAAAACGATGAAGTACTATAGCAGAGAGTGGGCTGCTGTCCAAAGATATGTACTGATGATAAAACACTGAGGTGTTGTACTGTGTAGCAGAGAGGGCTGTTGTCCCATGAACTGAAGATAAAAACGCTGAGGTGCTGTATGTAGCAGAGAGGGCTGCTGTCCCATCAGCAGAAGATAAAAATGCTAATATGCTGTGTAGCAGAGAGGGCTGCTGTCCCGTGAGCTGATGTAAAACGATGGTATGCTCTATTGTAGCAGAGAGGGCTGCTGTCCCATGAACTGATACAAAACGTTGATGTGCTGGAGCTGACAGGAGAGGATGAAGAATCAGATGCAGTGTAGGCGGTAGCAACAACAGCAGCAGCAGCACAGCAGCAGATCATGATGTGGTACCGGATGTGTGCAATGAAGTGGTACAGGATATGGAATGATGAGGCGAAGGTTATATATAGGGGAGGACTCCTGGTCAACCTAGAAAAGGTGTTGTCGGCCAGTAGCAAGACCCAAATGAAACCAAAAATAAAATAAAACCCAGAATTTTAGGGCTGGGAAAAATGCCGTTTTCACACGCTCTTATCTTTATGTCATGCTTGTAGAGAAGTGAAGAAGATAGTGGAAAATTCAGCCATCCATCTATCTCTTGTGTGCTTGTCTGCTCGTGTGTCTGTGTGTGTGAAGAAGTTTGCTTACAAGGCGCTCAAGCTCACCCTTTCCCACTCGTTCATTTCCGCACGGGGCGGGGGAGGGGGTTCACTCTATAAAGAACCTTTATATCACTAGTGTTCAAGGGGTATTTTGAAAGTTCCACATCTGTGTGTTTTGAAATTTTAAAATGACACCTTTTTCTTGTAGATTTTTTTTTAAATCAAATCATTAAGAAAATCCCTTATGTAAACATATTTCTAGGGCTGGGTTCCAAAGGCCAAGACCCTCTCCTCCCCTCCCCTTTGCAGAGTATTTGCTTGTTTTATTTATTAGAATGAAAGTGCTCTGTGCATTACTGATTGCAGATTTCTGTCTTCCTCTGTCCAGTTCCACCTCTCACTTTGTGTCTAGGTCTGTTCATCACTTTCCGTCTAGCTCTGTTTATCAATTACTATATGGACCAATCCCTTGTGAAGGACTGGGCTGCAATTTCTGGTGTCTTGGACTTTTGACAAGGCTCTGGTGGATGTGTTTGCTCATAAATCATGTGTAAGATTACGGCCAATTCGAAGATATACAGCATCCGGACTCATCGATACAGCATCCGGACTCTTCGATGAGTATATATATTCACTATCACATAATCTTACACACGTGATTTAGGTCCGTATTTTTTAGGACGAGGATAAGGAGGAGACACGTCATACAATGAGAAAGTCTATGTTTCATTACTATGTGATGAGTGGACGACTACATAGAGGCTTTAAAGACCTCCATGTTAGAAGTTGGGTGAGCCCATGTGTGCTTGACATGAGGAAGAAATGACTCTATCAAGGGCATGGACGACTCAATGAATATTTAGGCATGGACGACTGATGACTTCTTTGAGCCCAAAACCACACTTAATGAAGATCAATTACGACAAGCCATGAGCACTCCACTACATGAGGGGTGTGCATACTCTACCCTTTGTGCAACTCTACTAATCAAAGTGGTTGTCATATAGCCTATAAACCACTAGCCGTATAACAACCATAATCTCACCAACCATGCCAGTGGCATACATGTGGAGGTGTCATATGGGCCACATATCCACAATATTCTCACCAACCATGCCAATGGCATACATGTGGAGGTGTCATACGGACGTGTCATCCATATACGCACTAGTTGAGCTTGATATCTCAACACCCCCCTTTAAGCTTAGGTCCATACCCTACACTCCAAGTAAGCTTCTAAACCTACTAAGCTTCTTTGTACCGAATGCCTTCGTAAAGATGTCAGCACCTAATCTTCTATGCTGAGATAAATCAAATCCACATCACTTTTCTAGAACCTTCTCTCTCACAAAATGATAATGCACCTCAATGTACTTTGTCCTAGCAACGAAGCTTCTCTATACCAAATGCCTTCATGAAGATGTTAGCCACCTCATCCTCTATGTTGACATGAATTAAATCCACATTAATTTACTAGAACCTTCTCCCTCACCACTGCAAGGTACGTAAAATATGGTACGGTACGAAACTATCAACTATGCAAGCAAAACTAATACTTTTTTTTAATGGCCGTTTTACTATTCTTTATGGTCGTTTGGGCAATGGGGGCTTTCTACCTTGCCACCTTCTCTCGACTTTGCATCTCTAAATGTGTACAAATATATCTATTTTTCAAGCGTTTTTTAAAGTGGACCGTACCTCTATCGAACTCATTTTTTCGAAATAAAAAGTCTCATACCGGTACGGTTTTTTGTACCTTCATCTCGTTTCGTACCTTTGTACCTGACAACTATGTCCCTCACAAAATGATAATGCACCTCAATGTGCTTCGTCCTAGCATGGGTTGCTGGCCAATCATTTTGTCACAATAAATGACAACTGTCCTATCCATGGGCTTACCCATATCTGCAAGTAGCTTCTGCAACTAAGCCACCTCACATGTCACCATAGTAGCACCCCTGTGCTCAACCTCTGTACTCAACAAAGAAACCGTCGGATACTTCTAACTACTCTAGCTAAGACCAGTACTTCTTAAAAGAGAACATAAAGCCGCTAGTAGTTCTCCTGTCTAAGACACTACCAGCTCAATCTCCATGTGCATAGCCATGTACCTGTACCTGTATCCCAGCCTCAGAGAGAAGTCCATAATGTACTTTATGTACCTTAGTATCCTCCTAGCCATATCTAGATGTGGCTTCCTCGAGACCTACATAAACTCACTGACTTCTCCTAATCTGATGCTCTCTTGGAGAGACGTATGCATGAAGAATATCCTCCAAAACCTAATTCACCCTCTCTGTTTTCCCATTAGACTAAGGATGATCAAAGGAACTCATACTCAGCATAGTCTACAATGTCTGGAAAATTAGCTGCTAGAAATGTCCAGAAAACTTCGAGTCCTTATCACTGACTATATCAAAAGGCAGTCCATACAACCTGGAAAACTACTCAACAAACTGTTGCGCCGATTCAATTGCCTTCACTGACCCTTTTGTAGGTAAAAGTCATGCCATCTTCGTCAATTTACCACCACCCAGCTAGTATCATCATGCACTCTGCCGACCCGTAGCAAACCTACAATGAAGTATGGAAATACTCTCCCATTTACCTCCTGGGAACTGTTGTGCTTTATGCCCATCATGAAACATCTCTTCAATTGAGCATCGTTTAGTTTCTTCCATGGCTCACATCGTGAGGATGTAACATACCTCTAGCCCTAAAGCGTTCAGCCTTATTCACTTGACATTGACGGCACTTTACCATATAGTCCTGAACATATGCCTTCACCTTAGGCCAATAAAACATCCATTTTACTAAATCACAAGTTCTTTGTATCCTTGGATGACCCACCATAGGAGCGTCATGACATTCATGCACGATCCTTTTCCTAATCTCAACATTGTCCAGTATATAAACCTTCTGATTCAAGAATAGCAATCCATTTCGGATAACGTCCTTCACAAAATCTGCCCTAAACACAACTGAAATCCAAGGATAGTCCTAAACCAAATCATGAGGTAGCACGCTAGTGAGCTAGGCCAGGGCTTCCTACACAATCCCATAGGCCGAGTCTAACTTCGGCGTCTCATACCACCAAAGCTTGCCTTTAGGTCTTCGACATGTCAACCTACATATTCACCATCATGTGCATGGCATGAGCATGCCTACTCTCTTGGTCCAAGCTAGACCATCAGTGGTGCATCCGCACAACTATGTCTCATAGTAACCCAAGCTCTCACTTATGTAGTGATAACTATGCTATAAATAGCTAACTTGCTATAAAAGGCCATTAAGCTGTAGAAATCCTAGCCAAGTAGAAATCAATTAGTTTGAGTGTGAACTCCAGGTCCCCCCCCTCCTGCGTTTTCTGCATGCCTACACTCCTCGCTCTCCTTCTTGCACACACTGTCACTATTTGGGCATTCTCTGCGCTTCAGGCCTATGGACGAGTTCTGTAGGATGGACTGGCATCTTATGGTTGGGGACTTATGTCTACACCGAGAGCCAGTAGGCTGGATATATGGGTTGGGATTGTGTATCTGCGCCCAAATCCAGAGTGTGGTACCACGGACTACAAGCTAAATGAATAGGGAGACTGTTCAATGCATCCTTGCATAACATGTTTGCAAGTTAAAAATCCTGTCTTTGCATGAACTATTTGATTGCATGCAAGATTTGTTTGTGTAGTTCACATGTAGGGGACGCCCTCTTGTGAACCGTGCGAGTGAAACTGTATTCTGACCTCGTTTGTGGGCTGTAGACAGGTGGTAAGTACACCACTTTACTCTTTTATGAGTTAAAGCAATGTATTCTTTGTTTTGCAGGTCCACACTTTAATAAGTGTGTCCGCCCAAGTTATAAGTGAGATTGGGCGTCCACACTTCATTAAAGCTCGGGCGGACAAACTATAAGTAAGAATAGACTAGAATTCCCTTCCGGTCGGCTAGGTGAGTGTCCAGGCACCCTTCCCACTAAATTTGTGTGGAAAAGGGATGGCTATGGACTGGGTGGCAGTATGAGGACCTGCCACCATGCTATTACTCATTTTGAAAATTACCTCTCTCTACACCCTCTCTCTAGAAATAGGCGCCCCCCTTCAAGAGAGCCTATTTTTGTTATTCTCTCCAACTTTTTGCTTGGTGAGAGTGCTGATTTTCATTCCCTCTTGCTCCCAACTCCAATGGAAAGCTTGAAGATTCTTCCTTTCACAGTTAAGCCTCCAGTTGCTCACCTTTTCACTCTATCTCTCTCTTCTAAATGAATATGGAGTCTCCTAACCATTCTACCGCCCCCAAATTCTGCTGAAACCCTAATTTTCAGAAACCCTAATTCTGCAGAAACCCTAATTTCAAAAACCCTAATTTTGGAGGAAACCATACCAAGCTGTGCCCCTTACTCATAGGCATCTAAAGAGCCCAAAATGCCCAATTTTGGACTCATATAACCTGCTTAAAACCCTAAAAATCAGAAACCCTAATTTCAGCCGGAAGTGGAAAACGGTCACATTCAAGCTGTAGTTCGTCCGCACGGAGGTGGAGCTCGACATTGATCGTCCAATACTTGGTAAGAGCATTTTGCAAGCAATTTTCAATTTGAGATTCGAATGCTTTGTCAATATGGTCTCCTATGTCTCGGTCCTGGCACACACATGTGTATGTGTATGGATGCCAGTGGAGCATAGCTGCGTTTGACAAGCTTCAAGGAATCAAGGAACGAAGCTACTCTCAAGTGAAGCTATGGATTCCATCGTCTACGACAAATTTGTTTGCAATGCTGTTTTCATGATCATGGATGCACTTGAATAGTTTGGCATGTGAATGCCCGTGAGGCTTGTAACAGTTTTCCTTGATAATAAAATCTATTACAAGGGGGGTCGGCCCTTTCCGGCCCTAGTGCAGTGTGCAAAAATAAAATTCAGCTTCTTACTCTATTGTGTTGCGCCATTTAAAATTGTTTAATTATGTTAATAGCTTAAGTGTTTGCCAAGATTGTGCTCAACCCCGACCGGGGGAATCTCATTGTTTAATTATGTTAATAGCTTAAGTGTTTGCCAAGATTGTGCTCAACCCCGACCGGGGGAATCTCATTGGTATCAGAGCCTAGGATCTTCCTCCTTTCTGTGTGGAAGACGGTCCTAATCTAGCTTACACTAGCTGTTAGCATTCTTAAGCATTATGGCGAGCCAAACAGGTACTTCACGGGATGTAAATCCAAGGAAGAGTACATATGTGAAGCCAAGAGGAGACAATGTGCATGATGATACTCAAATGCATGAACAATACACTGCTGAAAATGTTTTTCTTGGGTCACATGATGGTATTGCACATGCCGGACAGCCATCTTATGTTAGAAGGGAAGGAAATGCAACTCATGTATATATGGGACAGCCATCCCGAGGTAAGGAGAAGGCTATACAGAGTGATGCACATGATGCTATGCAGGCTGAAATTGCAGACCTCAAAAGGCAATTATGTATGATGCAAAAACAACTCAAGGATATGCATGAAGACTCACAGTCAAGGCATGTATCTCGTGTGTCAAAGCATTCTCCTTTTGTGAATGATGCATTGGAAAATGTTGCCATGGAATTGGGGGTTCAACCAAGAGATATGGCTGTCTCTTACCTCATGGGACAAGGTGATGTAGTTACTCGAAAGGAAGGAGGGCTTAGGTTTAAAAAGCCTCCTCTTATGAATCAACATGCAGCTGAAACATCAAAGCTTAAATCTATTGTGCGACAGGAAAGAGAAGAGGCGTCTGCTACCTCTCATCATGCCTCTACCGCACATGTTTCTCCTCCCCACAGGTCATCTATTAAAGCTCATGAAAGTCTTCTCAAGGAACCGACTCATAAATCAGCCCCTCCTCATGATGGAATTGAGCGATATGTTCCTACTAATGAAGCAAATAAGCAACCAATCGAGAGAGATGAAGAGGAAACGCATCAACATAAGAAGAAGAAGACTAAAGAGTTTACTGCAGGTGACAAAACAGTTAAGTTTGAGTATTTTCATGGAGAATATGATTCTACCAAAGCTCTATCTTTTATCTCCCAATTTGAAATTGCTTTTCATGAGGGAGAATTTTCAGAATCATCAAAACTCAGACATGTGGGCATGTACATGAAAGGCACTGCTGCTCATTGGTGGTTGGCCGAGAAGCTTTCCGGCAACACCATTTCTACATGGGCTGAATTCAAACAAAAGTTTTATGATCAATTTTTGCCTCCAAATTTTACTCAGGATATATGCAGGAAGTGGGACAGGTTGGAGCAAAAAGAAGGGCAATCCATTACCTCTTACGTCTCCAAATTTTGGGAGGTATTAATGGAAGTGTTACCCTTCATGACCGTTACTGAAGAAGAAAAGAAGAGGAAATTTGAGTCAGGATTGCAACCCATCTTCCAAAGAGGACTACAAATCTATCCAAACCAAACTCTTCGTCAACTCATAAACTCGGTCTTGGCTTCCGAAGAGCTTAATGTCAAATGGGTGCAATCTAGAATTGACCAAAGCTTGGGCAAGAGTAAGGAGAAAGCTGGTTTTAATGTGCAAAAGGGTGGACAGCCCTTTAGAAGAGATTTCAAAGCCATGCACAAAGCTGAAAATTCAGATTTGAAGGATGTAAAGCCCCCTCAAAGAGCTGAAAATGCAAAAGAAAAGAAACCGTGGCAGAAAAAGGGTGTTTATGGCTTGACTCCTCAACAAAGGGTACAATACATTCGTGAAGGCAAATGCTTTAGATGTGGTAGTAAAGATCACATCTCTCCACAATGCCCTAACAAGAATAAGAAGCCAGAAGAGCCTAAAGTGCATGTCAATATGGTATATGATGTACAGGGCAACACGGGACATGCAAACATGCATAGAATGGTATGCAAAGCATGGGGACAACTAAAAGACCAGCCAGCTTTATTCATGTTTGATGACTGCTCCACTGACAACTTCATCTCCACTGATATGGCTGCTGCCTTGGGGATTGAAGTAGGTGACATGGGACCCGAAATTCATGCATGTTCAGCTTTTCTGGAAAAAGATGTGAAGGTTACACCCCTTATTGGAAAGCTGCGAATGCATATCCAAGGATACCTCGACCACGAGAACTTTCTCGTTGCCCCTCTTAGTGGATGTGATGTATTACTGGGAAAACCTTGGCATGCACGCCTTGAGCCTACCAAGAATTACAAGACCAACAAAATCACTTTTATGTATAAAGGTAGAGAGCATCATTTAGATGCAGGTGTGTCGGGTGATACTATCCCCGTTGTATCTCATATACAAATCAATAAAGCAATGAAAAAGAGTGTTTCTTCGTACTTGGTTTTTGTACGTGATAATGTGGAACACAGTAATGTACATGTGGACACTCTTACTAAAGAGAGGCTGAAATTTTTAAGCGAATTCGGGGATTGTTTTGCTGACTCTTTACCTAATGTAATGCCTCCTTCACGGCCAGAAGATCACCGCATTGAATTAGTTCCAGGGAATTCACCTCCAAATAGGCCAGCATATCGTGTTAGTGCTTGCCAACAAGAAGAGATTATGAAACAAGTGGGTGAACTACTTGAGAAAGGCTTGGTGCGGCCTAGTTCTTCGCCATTTTGTTCACCCGTTCTTCTTGTACAAAAGAAAGACGGTTCATTCCGTATGTGTGTGGATTACAGGGCATTAAATAAGATTACCATCAAGAATCGGTTTCCCATACCGAGGATTGATGATATCTTGGACAAGCTGGATGGATCATCTTGTTTTAGTCGCATTGATCTTAAAAGCGGCTATCATCAAGTGCGAGTGATGCCACAGGATGTACATAAGACAGCATTTCGCACTTGTTTTGGTCTCTATGAGTATTTGGTTATGCCATTCGGTCTTACAAATGCCCCAGCTACTTTCAATCGCATGATGGACCGAATTTTCAAAAATCATAGAACTTTTACAGGTGTGTTCTTTGATGACATTCTTGTATTCTCCAAGAATGAGGACGATCACAAAAAGCACTTAAGAGTGGTCTTTGAAGAACTAAGGCAGCATAAGCTTATGATCAACGCCAAAAAGAGTGAATTTTTCCTTTCAGAGATTCACTACTTGGGACACATAGTATCAAAGGATGGTGTACGAATGGATCCTGCAAAGATCCAAACCATCAAAGATTGGCCAGAACTTAAATCTATTCATGAAGTCCGAAGCTTTCTTGGTCTATGTTCATATTACAGGAGATTTATCTTTCACTTTGCAATGATTGCTTCGCCATTGCATGAACTCACCAAGAAACGTCCTATGTTTAAATGGACAGAGGTTGAGATTAATGCTTTCAATAAGCTCAAAAATGCCATTATCACAGGGCCAGTCTTAATCATTCCAGACTTGCAAAAGCCATTTGTGGTAGAATGTGATGCTTGTGGCAATTGCATTGGAGCCGTCTTAAATCAAGAAGGACATGCCATTGCATTTGAAAGCAGGAGATTGCAAAATGCTGAACTTACTCTTGATGTTTATCAGAAGGAATTATTGGCCGTCATTCATGCTCTCACAGTATGGAAACATTACTTATTGGGAGCTGAATTTGTTGTCAAAACTGATCACCAAAGTTTGCGGTACTTTCTTACGCAAACTAAACTCTCTGAGAAACAAATGAGAATGGCCAATTTTCTCTCAATGTTTCATTTTCAGATTTTGCATACTCCTGGCAAGAAAAATGTGGTAGCAGATGCATTGTCCAGAAAACCATATGTGGCTGCAATTTCGGTTGCTTCTCATCAAGACTTGTCTACTATGCGAGAAATGTACCATTTGGATGCTGATTTTTCAGATTTATGGGCTGATTTAATGACTGGTCATACACATACTTCTTATGTGGTCAAAGATGGTTATATCATGAAGGATAACTGCTTATGTGTGGTTTCAAACATGAGACAAAAAGTTTTGGATGAATGTCATGCACCACCTTATGCAGGGCATAGAGGGATACTCCCTACTACTCAAATGATTGAGAGATACTTCTTTTGGCCAGGTATGAGGAAAGATATAGAAGCCTATGTACGTGCATGTGTCACCTGCCAAAAGGTAAAATTTGATAGGCAAAAGACTCCTGGTTTGCTTCAGCCTTTGCCTATTCCGGACCAGCCATGGGAAAGCATTGCAATGGATTTTATTATGGATTTGCCCCGCACCCCAAATGGCAATGATGCAATATGGACAATTGTGGACAGGTTTAGTAAACAAGCACATTTTCTACCTGTCAAAAAGACCATAAAACCAGAACATATGGTCAAAATTTTTGTGTCACAGGTATTTAAACACCATGGTATGCCCAAATCAATTGTGGGAGACAGGGATCCCCGAACAACAAGCCTCTTTTGGAGAGCTCTTTTTGATAACATGGACACAAAGCTGAATTTTTCTTCAGCTTATCATCCTCAAACGGATGGACAAAGTGAAGCTGCAAATTCAGCTGTGTTGGATTTGCTTAAATGCTATGTGACAGATCAGAAATCTTCTTGGGAAAAGTATCTACCGCTTGTAGAATTTGCATACAATAATACGGTACATGCTTCTACAGGCAAGGCCCCATTTGAGATCATTTATGGCAAAGTGGTATTGCCACCTATCTTACGCACAAAAGATGAGATATTTGCTGCTGATGACTTTGTCAGGGACCTTGATATTGCCTTTTCACAAGTTCGGACAGCCATTGCACGCTCTCAAGCAAAGCATAAGAAAGCTGCCGACAAGCATAGAAGGCAATTGGACATTAAAGAGAATGACTTGGTATTGCTAAAATTTGAGAAAGCTAGACTCAGGAAGAGGTCTGGCAAGGAGAGACCATGCCCAAAACTCTCTACCAGGTATTATGGACCCTTCAAGGTGATCAAGAAGATCAATGATGTGGCTTTTCGACTTGCTTTACCGGATCATTGGAAGATTCATAATGCATTCCATGTGAGCCTCTTGCGCAAATATGTGGGACCGGAACCTTTGGAACCGGTTATGGAAGATCCACCAGAGGTGGAAGAGCTGGAAGAGGTATTGCAGCCAGAGCAAATTGTGTTTCATAAGGAGCGAAAGCTTGCAGGTGCCAAACTCCAGAGGCGCTACCTTGTGAAATTCAAGAACTATTCTCCTATGGATGCAAAATGGATGGATGAAACATACTTCCAGGAGTATCCGCAGCTCCTCCAAGCATATTTGGAAGCATTTCAGTTGCGGTCAACTGTTTAGAAGCAGGGGAGGATGTCACTATTTGGGCATTCTCTGCGCTTCAGGCCTATGGACGAGTTCTGTAGGATGGACTGGCATCTTATGGTTGGGGACTTATGTCTACACCGAGAGCCAGTAGGCTGGATATATGGGTTGGGATTGTGTATCTGCGCCCAAATCCAGAGTGTGGTACCACGGACTACAAGCTAAATGAATAGGGAGACTGTTCAATGCATCCTTGCATAACATGTTTGCAAGTTAAAAATCCTGTCTTTGCATGAACTATTTGATTGCATGCAAGATTTGTTTGTGTAGTTCACATGTAGGGGACGCCCTCTTGTGAACCGTGCAAGTGAAACTGTATTCTGACCTCGTTTGTGGGCTGTAGACAGGTGGTAAGTACACCACTTTACTCTTTTATGAGTTAAAGCAATGTATTCTTTGTTTTGCAGGTCCACACTTTAATAAGTGTGTCCGCCCAAGTTATAAGTGAGATTGGACGTCCACACTTCATTAAAGCTCGGGCGGACAAACTATAAGTAAGAATAGACTAGAATTCCCTTCCGGTCGGCTAGGCGAGTGTCCAGGCACCCTTCCCACTAAATTTGTGTGGAAAAGGGATGGCTATGGACTGGGTGGCAGTATGAGGACCTGCCACCATGCTATTACTCATTTTGAAAATTACCTCTCTCTACACCCTCTCTCTAGAAATAGGCGCCCCCCTTCAAGAGAGCCTATTTTTGTTATTCTCTCCAACTTTTTGCTTGGTGAGAGTGCTGATTTTCATTCCCTCTTGCTCCCAACTCCAATGGAAAGCTTGAAGATTCTTCCTTTCACAGTTAAGCCTCCAGTTGCTCACCTTTTCACTCTATCTCTCTCTTCTAAATGAATATGGAGTCTCCTAACCATTCTACCGCCCCCAAAATTCTGCTGAAACCCTAATTTTCAGAAACCCTAATTCTGCAGAAACCCTAATTTCAGAAACCCTAATTTTGGAGGAAACCATACCAAGCTGTGCCCCTTACTCATAGGCATCTAAAGAGCCCAAAATGCCCAATTTTGGACTCATATAACCTGCTTAAAACCCTAAAAATCAGAAACCCTAATTTCAACCGGAAGTGGAAAACGGTCACATTCAAGCTGTAGTTCGTCCGCACGGAGGTGGAGCTCGACATTGATCGTCCAATACTTGGTAAGAGCATTTTGCAAGCAATTTTCAATTTGAGATTCGAATGCTTTGTCAATATGGTCTCCTATGTCTCGGTCCTGGCACACACATGTGTATGTGTATGGATGCCAGTGGAGCATAGCTGCGTTTGACAAGCTTCAAGGAATCAAGGAACGAAGCTACTCTCAAGTGAAGCTATGGATTCCATCGTCTACGACAAATTTGTTTGCAATGCTGTTTTCATGATCATGGATGCACTTGAATAGTTTGGCATGTGAATGCCCGTGAGGCTTGTAACAGTTTTCCTTGATAATAAAATCTATTACAAGGGGGGTCGGCCCTTTCCGGCCCTAGTGCAGTGTGCAAAAATAAAATTCAGCTTCTTACTCTATTGTGTTGCGCCATTTAAAATTGTTTAATTATGTTAATAGCTTAAGTGTTTGCCAAGATTGTGCTCAACCCCGACCGGGGGAATCTCACACACACCCCCCCAACAGCCTCGCAAATCAATAGTTGCATTCCGCCTTGCATTTTCCAATCATTGGAAGATTCACAATGCCTTTCATGTGAGTTTTTTGCGAGAGTATATGGGGCCAAATCCAGCAGAGCCTATCACAGAAGATCTGCCAGAGGTTGATGACGTAGAGGAGATCCTCCAACCTAAGGAAATTGTTTTCCAGAAGGAAAGAAAGCTACGAGGTGGTATGCTTTCCAAAAGATACCTTGTGAAGTTATGCCTATTGATGATGCGAAGTGGATTGATGAGGACTACTTCAAAGATTACCCACAGCTCTTGCAAGCATATCTGGAGGCTTTTCAATTAAGGTCAATTGTTTAGGAATTGGGGAGACGTCACCGTTTGGTCCCCCAAGTGGTCATTCCCTGTTTCGTGCCACTGAACGGGAGGCCACGCAGCTTTCATGCAGCCCATATCTGAGGCCAAGATGTAGACCGAAGTGTCAAGGCTCCCAGTTCAAGATGTTTTTATGATCTGTCAATTCAAACCAAGAGCCCAGGCATCATGACTCCAACCCTCGTATGCACATTCCTCTTCACTTCTATGTTGATGAGGAGTTTGCTAACCACATTAGAGATATTTGAAGATTGCAGAATTACTCTGATGGACCTCAGAGCGTTACTTCAGCCATTCAACACATTAATGATTTTGTCATAACTTAGCTCTATTGAGGAGATAGGTCTTCGTTGATCGAGAGAAAGCTATCGGATGCCGGTTATCGGCCCTACAAAAGCACCAGTAGTTCTGAGACTCTCACTACCATGAGGAATGAGTTGCATCATATTATGGATCAGAGAACAGGAGTCGTTTTGAACTCACATAGGAGGCAGGATACAATAAACACTTCTTTGCTACTCTTGGCCCCTCTGATAGCAAATTTAGTGTGAGGATATTACAGGGTGTTCATGGTATCATTCAATCAAATCCCCATCGTAGTCAAACAGATTGCCACAGACTCCTCCTCCTCCTCCTATTGCTACTTCTGCTGCTGCTAAACCACATATCCAAGAGAGAGAGAGAGCGCGCAGCAAAGTGTCTAGGAAGCCGCCTTTTGACCACTCATGAGATGAGAGCATCTCTAGATTCCCTGTTTTCCACTTTTGATCTGAAACGAGCACTCTTACCACTACTCCGCAGTAAGTGCTTGGGAGATGATGGCCTCCTCATACCCGTCCAAGTCCTAGGTAACTGTGGAATTCATGGTATTGCTTTTGGGTAGGGGACCCAAGGTCCATTAGAGGTGTCTCCTCCCAGGATAAACCCAGCTTCAAGCTTGTTAATAGGATTGTATATTGCATGCTGCATCCACACGCTTAACTGCAGGGGGGTGGATCAAAAGGTTTGATCCTACAGTGGAGATTTTTATTTTTATTTTTACCCTTGTAATAAAAAATGTACAAGTATGTAGAAGATTTTCTTTTATGTGACTATACAGTCTGTGTGAGACTCATCTGAAGCAAACTCACATAAAAAGAGTGTCTCCTGCCAGAAGTTCAACTTTTTGACAGTCGTTTGCACGCTCAGCAAAGAACACGCTTGCCTGCAAGGACCCAAATCATTTGAAATTCAATACCAAGTTTCTATAGGGATCAGCATGACATCATGATGTTCCTTCATAAACATTTTAAAAAAAGGGGTCCAGTGCTGAACCTGTTTCTTTGATGAAGCCCATTCCTCAAACATGAGGAGGTTTCCCTTGCTGGGAGGGACTAGTAGAAAGACTTTCCGGCCACTATGAAAAACCATAAATCCTAGGTAAGGTTTTGCTGCGATCGAAATACATGACAACATACCTCAGCACAAACTTTCGTTTCTCAACAAACACACCAGAGCATCCTTCTCACATTGCCCTACCAAAGAAAAAGCAGAAGTGAAGGTCTATGATCATGGGTATACCTGAGCACATGATACCATACAGACGATCCACCAAAATCAATATGGAAATCCGTGTAACAGTTTGCAACGCTCATGAGAGCATACAATTGGACCTGCCAAAACACGAATACTCTAGAGGGCATGTACCAATACTTCTCTTTCATATCTATCATAAAGGAAGGGCTTCTCTTTTATATCTCTAGATTTGTGTATATGTGTCGTGCGTGTAGTATTTGAAGGTTCCATTACCTTTGGACGACAATGGTCAGTGTGGGGCCAGGCTTTCCCAACTAAATCCAGCTCTTTCACTAGAGAAGGTACGCTTACCTAGGTTTACACACAGGTTATGCAAGTTTAGCATTCTTAAAATAAGATAGGCATTACATCAATTTCATGAAACTCACCATGTTCTGAAGCGGAGTGTCTGCGAGGTCCAGAGAAACTACATTTAGTAGAGGCTTTCTTGGAGCCGGCGACAGAAAATAGGACACCCATTCTTCCATGCAATAAACCGGGCCCTCCAACTGTCATGTAAAGGTGATGGGCAAGAACAAGGGTGAGGGAAATGCAAACTGTCATTATGTGCTACTTGAAGGAGATAAAAGAGTCACCTGCGTTGCCACATCAATGGTGTTGATGGGGTGATCAAGGCCCACCAGCTTTGCAAGTCGCTTCACAGTCATTTTCCCACGTGGCAACCTACGTGTGAATGTATAGATCATGAAGAGTGATTACATGTGATTGCTATGCAGATGGTTTAAGTGACTAAGGTGCTCGATAACCCGTACATGTTTTAGATTATCTCGCAACAATTAAAGAATGGCATAATTATAATGGTTGCAGACAAAAAGAAGGAAGCGGGGCGCCTGTTATCAGAATTTAGATTATCAACATCAACGAAGCTTAATCTAATTATCCAATGCAATAAGCTTAATAATTTTGTTAGTTTCTAATGAGAGTAATAAGAAGGTCTAATTAGACGCAACGGAAACGGTTATTAAAAGAACCTGATTCCCAGGGCTTGGGGGGTGGCGGAGGTGCGGCGGACGAGGCAAGGAGAGCGGAATCCGGTGCGGTGGGCGTGGGCGGATAGACTTTCCGGCGAGAGGACGGCCAAGCTGCTGAGATTCCCCGGCCACCTGAGGACAGCGCGGGCCAAATTGCGGTGCAATTTTGAACATTCGTGATGATTGGTGCCGCCGTCTTCGTCCTCGTCTTCTGCAGCCAGCATGCGGGCGTAGTCCACCTCCACCTTCTGCCGCTTCGATCGCCGAAGCACAGGAGCCTCCATATCAATCATCCCATGGAATCTCTGCGCAAGAATGTACTACTACGATCACACCCCAATCCCCCACCCCAGCACGCAAGCGCACACACGCGCGCGCGCCTCTCTCTCTCTCTCTCTAACACGCACCCCTCTCTCACTCTCACGCGCGCGCACTCAACGCAACTGCAACACATGCAGAAAACTCTCTCTCTCTCTCTCTCTCTCTCACACACACACACACACAAAAAGCTCTGATTGATTGGCCCTTGACCGCACCTTTACGCCCTTTTCCTCCTCCTCCTCATCCTCCGAGGAGAGCGACTCGCCTACCCCTCACCACCACAACCAAATCTTTTTAAACCAGCACAAATGGCATTTTTCTTGTAATTTTTGCCACCTGTATTAATTAATTGGCCATTTTTCTTGTAATTTTTGCCACCTGTATTGATTAATAGGCCATTTCTCCTTTTCCTTGGCCTGCTGGGATAAATTAACGAAAAATAGCATTGGAATTTTCACGATACAAATTATTTGATCGCAAATAAGCGCATTATCCCCCATTTTCGCAAAGCGGCGCTATGAACAGGTTTGACGATCACAGCATGAGCATGAGAGAGAGAGAGAGAGAGAGAGAGAGAGACTGCTTACCTTCACCATCAAACACCAAAGGGCGATTGAACTGCTTCTAATTTTGGAGAGAGAAACCCTTAATCAGCAAAGGAATTGCTACAATCTCGCAGCCATGCCTTTGCCCGATAGAGTCTCTTGATGTGTATGTAAGAGGGGGGAGAGAGAGAGAGAGAGAGAGAGAGAGAGAGAGAATTGTGTGCGTGTGTGTGTGAGAGAGAGAGAGAGAGAGAGAGAGGGGAGGGGAGAGAGAGAATTGTGTGAGTAGAGGGCAGGGTGCCCATCTTGGCTCAGCACCAAAAAAAACACACACTTAAGGCTTAATGTGTCGTTTTCTTTTCTTTTTTGGATAAGTGTTTCACCTTTGCTGTCGTCTTCCTTTTGCACACTTTTGAGTACTTGGCTTGGCCCCTTTTACGTTATATTAGCGCTTAGATAAACCACACGTTTTGTTCGACAAGTTTTCATTAATAGATCTAACAAGCCCTTAGAGCTTAGGGTGAGGAACAATAGCTCGGTGGTGGTTAAGGCAATGCCGCGAGTTCTATTCTAGCCCACCCCTTTCTTTAAAAAAAAACAAAAACAAAAAACCCTTACAATTGAGTATGGATTTACCCCTTCCAATGCAATATCTTACAAGTCAAGCAAAATGGAATACCACACGCACTATTAAAATGAGGATCTTCCGTGAAAAAGGGGGCATTGTGCACAAGTGGATGAAATCTCATCACCTTATTGGATGCACACTTCTGAGTTGCTCTAATTTTCGGACTTAAAAAACATGACTAGAGAAGACTTGTAGAACTCAAATTTGTACTTGTTGAGCATGAAACATAGGTACTTATGGTGCTTACTGAATATATACTACTCCCTCTAGTTTGCAAGGGATGCAGACCTTAGTCCCACCACACACAGTATAGGATAGATTTATGTGTACGCTACTTGACTCTTGACTAACTTTATCATAATCATCTACCAAACTCTTGATTAACTTTATGATGATTTGTACAAGCCAATACTTAGGCACTGTCATTTATCCTCAAATATTAACCCTATCCCACGGTAATAAAATATCTCTCTATTGACCACCAACATGATTATCCCTTTCCATAAAGAATGGCATCCAATGGACCCACACACTAATGTGGTTGAGCACTTAGATCGATGACGCTACACTAGATACAAATTTGAATGATTGGGCTGAGAGCAAAGGAGCCACAATCATGAGGTAGGCCAATTTGAGATTGGGCCATTTTCACGTTGGATCATAATTCACACACATCCTTGAGGAATCCAAGCACAAAGGGAAAGAATTATAGTGTTGCTTTGTTACTTTGTGCATTTGCACAAAGTTTTTGCCATAACGACCAAGAGCTCATTTGTTCAATAGACTATGGTGGCTATTAGTAGAGGAGCAACTAATGTCGACCACTCTCATAGTATATGAGCAAGTGTGCATATAGTCTAAGGACTCTTAGAGGAGATACATAGCACTTTTCCAGTGACACTTGAGTGCCCACACTGTTTGGAGTCTACGCAAACGAACTCCTTAGTGTTTTTTGGAGAGAGTGGCTCTACAATGGTAAAAATAGTGGTTTATATTTTTTTATGTGGATGTTGTGTACTTTTATCACACTTTCTAGATGGGCTACAACATCGTATGGATGCCTTATAATAGTTTAGCTAATACAAATGCCTTAAAGTAAACCTTGGCGAGATCAAGGTTATGGACTTCCATAATAGCCTAGGTTGCTTGTAAAGAGAACCATTTCCATTTTATTTAGAAAGCTAATGGAGATCGTATGAGCATACACATGGTTAAGGGTGGCTTTCTCATGCCCAAAATCTAGAATGTAACACATTGTCACATCATTGCTTACAAGAAGAATTCTTGGCCTGCCTTGAGTGGTGACAATGTTTTCAAATACATTCTCATTAGTTCAAACCAATCACTTCTTTTTTATTTTCAAATGCAATCTCATTAGTTTAAACCAAGCTACTATTTCAAATACATTCTCATTTTTTACTTTCAAATGCATTCTCATTAGTTCAAGCCTAGCCACTAGTTCAAGTACATTCTCATTTTTTATTTTAAAAAGCAATCTCATTTTTTATTTTCAAATGCATTCTGATTAGTTCAAAACCAAGACACTTCTTTTTAATTTTCTTGTCAAATTAGAAATGATGTTTTGGGCTACTGACCCACCTTGAAGAGAGAGAGAGAGAGACAGAGACAGAGACAAGAGACACAGAGAGAGAGAGAGAGAGATAGAGATAGCATATTATGATATTGTCACATCTTATTTAGAATAAATCCTCCATTCCACATATTATTTATAATAAATTCTCTTATTCTATTTGTTTGTGTGTGTGTGTGTGTGTGTGTGTGTGTGTGTGTGTGTGTGTGTGTGTGTGTGAGAGAGAGAGAGAGAGAGAGAGAGAGAGAGAGAGCATATTATTATTACATGCATTTAACATATCCATTATATAGGGAAGAATGTTGATGGCAAAGAGAGATTAGCATGGCTCACCTTTTCTTCCTCTATACATTTAGCTACTCAAGGATGAGTGTTCGTATGAATAGACGACATGTTGGATGACATTGCATGGATGTATTACCACCTAATTTACACAGTTCCACACAACCATATTTACTAGGTAATAGTGGAGGAACATTATCAAATACGACCTTTGAGCTCGGGGCTCAAATATGCCTTTGAGCTCTATAACTATAGGACATGGGTTTAAGTTATCGAATATGAACTTTGTGCTCTCCACAACTATAGGACATAGGGTTAACTTGACACATTCCAAACCAAAATGAGTCTCTAAAGATGCCACTTTCTCACAATCAAAGAGGAGAGCTAATGCATCTCAATAAGGAGCACAATAGTTCCACATACGCATGGTATGTAATGTGAATAAGGTGGAGATACATGAACAAGCTTTACTCCATTGCTCAACATAAAATAATGAGAGTTCAAGTGTTCTATCATTGTACGATCAAAGAGGGATTTGTTACTCTCCATACAGCCATACATATGAGGACCACATATGTGTGGTAGTCTCTATCTCCTTAAGATTCAAATGCACACAACATAAATCTTGATGAAAAGCATGAGTACAAGTATATGTGACAACATGTGTGTGGCTCTCTAACTCCATAATATTCAAATTCATAGAGAGTAACTCTTGATGAAAAGTATGAGTGCAAGTATGAAGACACCATCCTCGTTACTTGTTGCTTTCCACTAGAACTCTTGTTTCTTTAGTGTGGAAGACACTAACAAACATTCCTTTATTTTTTCTTTCAAGGGATTAGACAACACATTGAGGGATACAACTCACACCAACCCATAAGACCACCTAGTCATAACTCAAATTAAGGCATGCCCACATAGGACTCATCTCAAGACATGTCAAGAACTTACTGCATTAGGCAAACCATAGATATATGGAGCGATCATGCATTTGGATTGTAAATCTTGTGCATTCATGTGCAAAACTCAAAGGATAGCATTTGAAATGATGTATTGTACATAAACATATAATTATTCATTTGGTCCAACTAACTTGACACACTCCCAACCAAAATGAGTCTCTAACTGTAGGGACTTTCATGTAGAGATACAACTAGAAGTGCATCTAAATATTAATACTAAATAACTTTACATAGCATAGATAAAGTTCTCAATAAACCATTTTCTCTTTTTTCTCTTAGAAAGCTCTCTCTCTCTCTCTCTCTCTCTCTCTCTCTCTCTCTCTCTCTAATAGAGGCATTATTTGTTTTAAAGAGAATATATTTTCTGGTTGCTCTATCATTGTACCTATCTCTTCAAGATACACCTTTCAAATTTTTGAAGATGTAATGTTGTTAATTTGAAACATGTTTAAAAAGTAGGGATAGATAAATCCACTTATAACCATTCATATGCATAAGACTTTTGAAATTATGCATTATACAAAAGCTTTCAATCATCCAATAAAAACATTAGTCTTGGTATGGTTTGGTTTAAACTAAATTAAAATTGCTAAAATTTAAGCTCCAATCCTTTTGACTTTTTATGTTCATTTTTTTTTAAATGTGAAGGAATGGACTTGAGCCATTTAGACTAAGCCCCTCTGGTGCATTTGTGTGAAAAATTCAAATGAATACATTTTGAAATATTATTGTATATAAACATATAATTAATCATTGATCTAATGAGATTCACACAATTCCAACCAAAATAAGTCTCTGAAGAAGCCACTTTCTCAGCCTAAAAAAGAGGAGAGTTACTCTACTAGTAGGGCTAATATGTTTGGGGGTAGGGACTTTCATTCAGAGATATTACTAGAAGTGCATCTCAATAGGGAGTATAGGACACATGGGGGGCTCACCATCTAGGCCCTTAATAGATGAAATTATTTGTTGTCTATATAGCCCTATTCCTTTAAAAGAGACCTTTCCTTCCACACATGTACTTTTAAATCTCTCTCTCTCTCTCTCTCTCTCTCTCTCTCTCTCTCTCTCTCTCTCTCTTCCCACCACAAGACAGATGATTGGAGTCATTGTGGAGTTTTGATCTGATGAGTCAAGCTCATTATTTTTGGGACACACATTTCACCCAATACACTGTTGAAAATACAAGTGAATAGGGTGTGTGTGGGAACAAGCTCTTGGATAGAGGCTGTAAAAGAGGAGATGTAACTGTGAAAGAACCTGTGAAAAGGTTAGAAGAATCTACTGGGAGAGAATAATGGGTAGCATGAGGGAATTTAGGAGTGTGGAGTTATTCTGGGAGATATTCAAGGAAAAGAGAAGAGGTGGAGAGAATCAGGCAAAAGGTGGAGATATTCTGGGAGTGAATCATGGAGAAATCAATGGGATTTGATGCTTGATGTAAACTCTATAAATTGAGGCATAGCCCTAATGAGAATTTGCTGGTTTTTGAGTATCCATGCCTACATTAATCTATTTGCTAATTATTCACTAATTACGTCTTAATCATTTGCTAATCACTTTATTAATTATGTTGATTCTAGTGTTTGATCCACCATAGCTCATCATTTTGCTCAAATTTCAACATGGTATCAGAGCCATGCCTAGAATCAACCAGATTTATGAGCCCATTAGTTAATTAATTAGGATTAGTAGGTAATTAGCAAAAAAATCAATTTTTAGTGAGTTTTTCATCTTCCCCTTCACCCCCAGCCAGTGGAGGATCTCTAGCACCTAGCACACATCAAATTAGGGCAAAAGCTTCTAACCATAGCTAGCTAAGATCCTTGGCTTCAAGCCCATCAAGAAAACGCAGCAAACCGCCGCGCGGGTTCAGGAGAACTTCACGTTTTTTCCAGCACTGATTTTTCTGAGTAAATTACAGATCTACACTTCATCAGTTCAAATTGATTCGATTCCTCCTAGCCCAAGGGGTAATCAAGCATGCTCTACAAGCTGGTGAAGACAGAAATCAATTTCATCAAGTCTACAGTGAGATCCAAGCTCTTCATCAAATCTGCAGGTGACTTTGGTAAAACAGAGATTAAGCTTTCATTATTTGGTCAAATCTTGTGTTTCTTGGCTTAATCCTCTACTAGACTCATTGCTATTGATGCCTTTGAAAGCATTTGAGCTCATTTGAAGTGGAAGGCACCAGATCTGGGCTCCCCGCATACTCTGTTTTCTGCACACAAAATAGAGCCTAATCAGTGATTAATCAGTGCTAATCACTATACTTTGGTGCAATTGAGGGTTCAAATTAACCATTAGGTATCTGATACAGATCCCTATAACTTCAGATTGCAAATCGGAGTTGGTTTGATACTCCAACCATCCCGTACAAATTGGTTACCCTTGATTTAGTGTAATTTCTGGTAAAATTGTGCTGATAAATTTGTGAAAATCATCATTTTGCATTTAACCCTTGGTTAATGCCTGTAAATCTCACTCAAATTCAAGATTATTCACAGCCAGAGTTGCATTTGGAATGTGCATGAGAATGAATGCTATACGCATTATGTATTGGGCACATTGCATCAGTGTAAAAATGGGAACAGACACTGCCCTTGTCCAGATTAAGGCAAGAGGTAAGACCTCCCGCATAAATTTGGGATTGCATTGCATAATGATACAAAATAAACATAAAAAGCCCAAAGGAACTGTCACCAAAACATTGAAACATGTTGCTCACATGGAGCAAAATGACCTGACGGACGAGCTCATGGCCCCAGCCACCATGAAAGAAGAAGAATATCTCTTCCCAAGAAGAGGATCCACACCGAGAAGAAGATCTGAAGGAAGACATGGACACGAGAAGAGAAGCTGCCACAAGAAGAGAAGCTACCCCAAGAAGACTGAAAGAAGAGACGGACGCGTGGAGAGATGCTGCCACGACAAGAAGACTGAAGACAAGAGAAGATGTGAGGCTCCAAAGAGTGAGGAGCCATGTGAAAATCTCTGAGAGAGAGAGAGAGAGAGAGACCCCACAACCCAATGTAACCTGCCCCAACAAAGTAAAACCACCTCTGAGCCACCAATGATGTAGGCCACGTGGTAGATGTATGTGTGAGCACTTTAGTCAAGGTCGCGGGCACTTATAGTAGCCTTGGACACATAGAGAGAGAGTGTGTCAAGGACTATGGAGTTTAGGGACTTGAGGCACTGGTTGCGGACTGTCAAGTAAGAAAGAAACTTGATACAGGGTCCAGGTGTGCTGAGATAACTTGAGGGGAGGAGTAGACACTGGTCGCGGACTACCAAGTAAGGGGAGGCAAACTTGGTATAGGGTCTAGGTGTACTAGGAGTATTCACTTGAGGGGAGGTGTTGAAAATACAAGTGAATAGGGTGTGTGTGGGAACAAGCTCTTGGATAGAGGCTGTAAAAGAGGAGATGTAATTGTGAAAGAACCTGTGAAAAGGTTAGAAGAATCTACTGGGAGAGAATAATGGGTAGCATGAGGGAATTTAGGAGTGTGGAGTTATTCTGGGAGATATTCAGGGAAAAGAGAAGAGGTGGAGAGAATCAGGCAAAAGGTGGAGATATTCTGGGAGTGAATCATGGAGAAATCAATGGGATTTGATGCTTGATGTAAACTCTATAAATTGAGGCATAGCCCTAATGAGAATTTGCTGGTTTTTGAGTATCCATGCCTACATTAATCTATTTGCTAATTATTCACTAATTACGTCTTAATCATTTGCTAATCACTTTGTTAATTATGTTGATTCTAGTGTTTGATCCACCATAGCTCATCATTTTGCTCAAATTTCAACATACACATACCCCCCTCATAGGGGGATCTCACATGTAACCCTAGTGCCTAGCCAGTCTTCACTTCTTATGGTATTTTGTATTGTGTGCTTTTGTTGTGTACCATCATAATCGTCATTGTCATTGTCATCACCATCATCTCTCTCTCTCTCTCTCTCTCTCTCTCTCTCTATATATATATATATATATATATATATGGTTTGGTAACCCTATGTGACAAAAAAGTGTCATCTCGTATGTTTAGAAAAAAAAATCATTTCTCTCATATACATAACCTTCTTAGATCTATAGTCGATCTACATTATCTGGGGAAATAACTCGCATGGGAAAGATGATCATACATTAGAGATTAGTATAGTAAGGAATGAAAATAGGGTACATTTTGAAAAGAAAACATTCTCTCAAGGAAAATTTTATTTAATAATTTTATTTGTCGTGCTCAATATACACAAACAAGAAATAATGGAAAAAATACCAGCACATGACAGAAAATTCACGCATCATGGCTATAAGTCAAACTTTCCTTCCACACATGTACTTTTAAATCTCGCTCTCTCTCTCTCTCTCTCTCTCTCTCTCTCACCCACCACAAGACAGATGATTGGAGTCATTGTGGAGGTTTTGATCTGATGAGTCAAGCTCATTAATTTTGGGACACACATTTCACCCAATACACATACCCCCCTCATAGGGGGATCTCACATGTAACCCCAGTGCCTAGTTGAGTACCCATGCCCTAGCCAGTCTTCACTTCTTATGGTATTTTGTATTGTGTACTTTTGTTGTGTACCATCATAATCGTCATCGTCATTGTCATCACCATCATCTCTCTCTCTCTCTCTCTCTCTCTCTCTCTCTCTCTCTCTCTCTCTCTCTATATATATATATATATATATATATATATATATATATGGTTTGGTAACCCTCTATGACAAAAAAGTGTCATCTCGTATGTTTAGAAAAAAAAAATCATTTCTCTCATATAAAGAATTAACTTCATAACCTCCTTAGATCTATAGTCGATCTACATTATCTGGGGAAATAACTCGCATGGGAAAGATGATCATACATTAGAGATTAGTATAGTAAGGAATGAAAATAGGGTACATTTTGAAAAGAAAACATTCTCTCAAGGAAAATTTTATTTAATAATTTTATTTGTCGTGCTCAATATACACAAACAAGAAATAATGGGAAAATACTAGCACATAACAGAAAAATCACGCATCATGGCTATATGACAAAAAAGTGTCCTTTAATATATTTAGACAAAAAATCATTTCTCTTATATAAAGAATTAACTTCATAACCTCCTTATCTATAGTAGTCAATCTACATTATCTAGGGAAATAACTCGCATGGGAAAGATGATCATACATTAGAGATTAGTATAGTAAGGAATGAAAATAGGGCACATTTTTAAAAGAAAACATTCTCTTAAGGAAAATTTCATTTGATAATTTTATTTACCGTGCTCAATATACACAAACAAGAAATAATGGGGAAAATACTAACACATCAATATACACAAACAAGAAATAATGGGAAAAATACTAACACATGATAGAAAAATCATGCATCATGGCTACTTTCAAGATTCCATACAAGAAACTCTAAATCTTTGATTCAATCCTCATGCAAAAAACGTGAGAGAGAAGAAGAAGAAGAACTCGAGAATAGCCAAAATAAACCTATCTTGCCATTCCCGGTCACACACCATACTCACGTGCCCCTCAGCGTGTCCCCCGCTAGTACCCCCATGCTACACATCATTGGGTCTTCGGCCTACAATCGTCACCCATGAACATTACCTGTTCACACTTATTAATATAAGCAGTGATGTGAAATAGTATGCCGTCATTGGTTTTCCCATGCAACGCTTGCATATACCAAGCATTAAATCCCACTTTTAAGTGTGTACGTGTCCCACGTGTTAGCGTAAGGGTCATAACAGGTACACCATCCTTTTTTCTCCCTCTTTAGCATCGAGAAGCCCAAGATAAAATATTAATTCTAAGTTGGCATTTAAATGGACACGATGGAGGTGCTAAATAGTTATGGAAAAAAGGTCAGGTTCTTTTCAATACGTAACGATCATGACATATGCAAAATACATCTTTTATATGTTAATAAAATTTTAATGAATTTTTTAAATTGACAGAACACAAATGCCATAGGACACTTTTATGTCCTATTACCAAACTATTGCTACACACACACACACACACACACACACACACACACACACATGGTGTGCATGCACACACTTATGTGTGCATGTGCACTCTAGCTCTCTTATTGAGTGTAGGTTCAAGGTTAATGCTCACTTTATACTTAACTAATTGACCTTGCACATGCATAAGCATGAGCACATTACCCTCCCAAATGTGATTGGAGAAGCCTGATCCTTCATGTCCTTGTACCTTAAAGTTTATGTGCTTAAACTTCAAACACACACACACACACACACACACACACACACACACACACACACATGCATGCACGTATGCATATACACATGTATGCACACACGCGTGCACACACACATAAGCACCCCCCATTGTCTTCGGAACCATCATCATCGTGTTTGTTCATTTTTTATAAGCTCCCCACATTGTGTGTAGAATTTATCTAATTTAAAAAGACCATAATCAATGCATCTTGTGATTTTCTTTGTTGCCTTATACTTATTAAAACAAAATCTTATTCTCTTATTTACACTTAATGTTGTGATATATCTAATCGCAATCCACTTAGCTAAATTTATAATTAATGATGTAACCAATAAGCTTCATCAATTAAAAGTATAAGGATTATATAGAAATTGCTATGATTAACTAGTTTTCTAATTTAAAATCAAAACCAGAATATTCTTTGATGATTGGGAAAAATATCCCTTTGATGTATTTATCTATATGAATAAACAAATTCAAAAAGTAACCAATCTCTACCTTGTGCTTCACATCTTCAAGAAAAATAATTGTGTCAACTTCCTTGTGGCCAAATATGCAACTTTTTCAATCAATGAAAAGAACCTTAATTGCACTCAAGTGCACCATTATATATGTTCTCATTATTATCTCTTTTGCCAGTTCCCATCATCTAGTTACATAGGAATTACTTTTATTTCTATGAGGATGTGGATGAGTTTTAGATGCACAAAAAAGATAAATATGAAATAGATTTACATTAGTATATATTGATTTCTCAATAACCATTTGCCTCGCATCAAAATAGATTAAACCATTGCTAATAGAATCCTTGCATCCAAATGCCTTTTTTTTAGTAGGCTATAGTGAAATTACTTGTTGAGTATCTCCTCATTTTTCTCCTAGAAATCTCACAAGCTTGCTCTTCCACCCCCTTCTCTCCCTCTCTCTCTCTCTCTCTCTCTCTCTCTCTCTCTCACACACACACACACACACAAAAGAAGTCTTCTCAAAAATGTATTTTTCTCTTGTTATTCTATCAATTATAATTTTTAATGTAACCAATAAATTTTGTTAATTAACCTATATAGGCACATACACACACACACGGACATATGCACGTGTGCGTGTCTATATCAGTTATATTTTTTAATGTAACCAATACATTTTTTAATTAAACCTATATAGATACATGCACACAAACATGCACATACGTATGCACACATGCAAACACACATGTGCACACGCATGTGCATACATGCACACTTGATATGTACACGCACACATGCGTGTGCACATAATGCATGCACGCACACACACACATTCTTTGATGGTTATGTGTGCACACACACATGAATCCATGCACACATAGCACACACACACACACATTCTTTTTGTTGGGAGAAATCCTCTCTTAGATGTGTTTATCTTTTTAAATAAATAAATTTGAAAAATAACAAATCTCTACGTATGTCCCCATAACATAAAGTTATTTTGGCATTCAGTTACCATGAGTTATGCATTTTTCTACCATTTTTTCAATGATAGATTTCCTCTTGCATCATGTCTTTAGACAAAACAATTGTGTTGAATTCCTTGTGCCCAAATACCCAAGTTTTTTAATCATTTAATACCACTACAAAGAACCATATTGCACTCAAATGCACCATTATGTATCTTGGTATTCATCATCAACAGATCCCATCATATAATAGTAGTTACTTTTATTTCTATGTGGATGTAGATGTGGACGAGTCCAGAAGTACCAAAAATATAAATACTAAATAACTTCTATTAAAAACATAGATTAAGGTCTCAATAAAGTGTTGCTGCTCACACAAGAATTGCATGTTAGATATTTACCTTTTTTTGGATTGCCTTTTGGATAGGCTATAATGAAATTACTTGTTCGGTATCTCCTCTTTTTTCTCCTTAAAATCTTTCACATTTTCTCTTCTTTGTGTGTGTGTGCTCTTAACAAATGTACTTGCCTTGAAGAGATATTTTTCTCTACTAGTTGGTCTATTATTTATTAATTCCATGTATTTAAGATATAGCATCCAAAATTTAGATGATGTAAATAATAATTTTCTTAATTTAAACACCTATAAAACTAGGGATGGATATTTCCACTAATAACCATTCATATGCAAAATTTAAAAAAAAAACATTTTCAAGTTATGCATTACAAGTATATAAGTATTTAATAAATTATTGATCTAATACAACATATTGTTGGTATGGTTTGATTAATGTGATTTTTTTATTTTGTAAAAGTTGAGCTCCAACCTTTGACTTTTAATGTTTAATATTAATTCAACCTAAACGAATGACGCATTGGACTACTATGCCTATCAATGCATTGATATGCAAAACTAGAAAAGCATTTTGAAAAGATGTACTATACAAAAACACATAATCATTCATTGATTTAATGCAATAAAATTCTTGGTATAGTGGTTCATTTGATATGCGTCGTAATTTTGAAAAAAGCAAGCTCACATTCTTTGACTTTTCATATTTTAAACCTAATCAGCCTTAATGAATAGAGTCAAGCCATTCAAATCTCACCAATTTGGTGCATCTTCCACCTGTAAAAAACTTAAACCTTATTGGCCAAGTAATATTTCTCTCTTACTATGTGTGTGTGTGTGTGTGCATAGACACACGTGTATATGTGCATGCAAGTGTGGGTGTGTCTATGTGGATGTGGGTGCACATCTACAAGATAAGTATGGGTGTGTCTCTATGGGAATGTGGGTGCACATAAACCTAGTTTCTCCACAATGTGAGGCATAAGCACTACCGCTAATGGTAAATGCACATTAGAGGCATGGACACTGGGAGGGCCCATGAAATAATGGGTTCATGCAAAGGGGGAATTTGTAGTAGCTACAAATAATGTATCTTTTAAATTATGTTTATGAGATAAGATTCCTTTAATTGAAATATTAGGAGAGGGTCTTATGTAACTAAAAATCAAGAGAGGGTATTATATGCAACCAAATAATTTAATACCTGGAAATCAAACATAAGTGGGTAGTTGAAATAATTTAATACCTGGAAATCAAACATAAGTGGGTAGTTGAAATAATTTAATACCTGGAAATCAAACATAAGTGGGTAGTTGAAATAATTTAATACCTGGAAATCAAACATAAGTGGGTAGTTGAAATGTGAGCGTTCAAATTTTTATAGTACCCTGATGAAAAATTATTTGTTTGTAAGGTATTAATAACTAGAAGAGAGAGACTTACAAACCTTACATATTCACTATTATCTATAGTAATTGATGATAGATTTAAAACTACGAGCATAAGGTGTGTTTAGATATGTATATCTAAGCAATATCTCTATGCAATTACTTTGTGATGGTGTGCAAAAGATATAAATTTAAAAAAAAATAGTAGCATTTGCAAGGTAAACTTCAATAATCATGGGCTACCTAGTGTTAGGACAATAATTGTGGGATACCTAGTGCTACACACCCTGAAAAACATTAATAATCATGGGCTACCTAGTGCTACACACCTTGCAAAATATCATTAAAACAAAGACCATCTACTTTTAGGTGGATTTTGGTTTCTTATGTACACTTTTTTAAGGAAGGCATTCATGGTTGAGGGAAGTACATTTATTGATGCTTATGTCAATGTTTTCTTTTATATGTTTTTTCCTTTAGCAAATGTCTTATCTACTTTTTCAAAAATAAATTTGCATCATTTCGAAGATGTTTAACTTAACAAAAATAAAGTGTGTGTCCAAAATTCCCATGTGCATGCATCACACTTGTGCAAGTGTGTGTAAACATGTGCATGTGTAACAAGCATGTGTGTACACATTGGTAGGTGCAATACCGATAGGGAAGTCATAGATACGCATGTGTGCATGTATTCTTTGTGTGTGTGTGTGTGTGTGTGTGTGTGTGTAGAGAGAGAGAGAGAGAGAGAGAGAGAGAGAGAGAGAGAGAGAGAGAAGGAGAGAGTTATGCATGCATGTGGCATAAATACATGGGAATGTGCACATGATTACGTACATTTCTGTGTGTGTGTGTGTGTGTGTGTGTGTGTACGCACTTGAAAACATGTGCCTATATGTGTGAATACTTGTACATATGCATGTTAGGTGTCTGTGCATGTGGGCATGAGTGTGTGTGTATGTGTGTATGTGTGCGTGCGAGTGTGCGCATGTGCATGCATGCACATGTGTGTATGTGTATGCACACAAGTGCATGTGTGTGTACTTGTGTGTATGCACATGTGCATGCATGTAGGGGTGTGTGTGTGTGTGTGTGTGTGTGTGTGTGTGTGTGTGTGAGAGAGAGAGAGAGAGAGAGGTTGAGAATTTAACCTCAACTAAGGCTTACAAGTCCTAACTTTAATATGTTGATACTTACTCTATGTCCCTATAGAGTTATTAATTCAATTGTAAATGAATGAACAAGTTGATCAAAGCCTTTATAAGACTATTTTTCTTTTAAGTGAAATAGTTTTATAGAGTTTGTATAGAATTTTTTGCACTCATAAAAAACTTTAAGAAAATCTTCTTGATTAAAGATTCTTGTAGCATGCACAAGTGATAAGTGCAATTATGAGGGAAACATCACGGCTAGATGTTTAAATCATTGTCTATGATATCACCTTCATAGACTTATGTAACATCATGGCTGGATGTTTAGATTATTGCATTTGACATCACCCTTCAAAGACTTACATAACAAAGGTATCCAATGTCCATATTCCTCAAGTCTAATTATTACCACTAGTAGAAACTGACAAGTTGTGGGGTGTGACAATGATCCAAGATGAATTAAAGGGTGCTAAGGTTTCAAAATGGGATAGTTTATTTAAATGTAGATGCTTGAGCTAGTTCATGTTTGCAATCATGGCACATCTTAGGTTATTCACATCAAAGTATATTCCATTTTCTTGAGTTTAAATCTTATGATTAGTTTTAGGAGTTTTTTGGATGCACCATACACATCGTAACCTATTAGTGAGAGTCCATACATGGGGGAGGCCAAAAAAAGTTATAAGCACATAATACATCTTATATGCACCATGTACATCATAGCCTATTGGTGAGAGTACATACATGGGGGAGGCCTTAAAAGGCATAAGAATATAACACATCTTAAATGCACCATGTACATCATAGCCTATTAGTGAGAATTCATACAGGATGGACGCCTTAAAAGGCATAAGCACATAACACATCTTTGAGTAGGACTATCCATAACTATCATTGATAGGAAGACATGCATCCTTGGTGATAGCAAAAAATATTAGCAAGCTAGTTACTTAGCCAAAGTCATTTTGGACACATCATTTAATGGTACTATAGGTGTTGAAAATTCAACAAATTCACATGTATCACTAAAGGGAAAAAAGAAGATAGATCAACCTTTCATAATGCCTGATGTTTTAGCAAGTCATTCCTTTTTTAATATGGGGATAGTGGCTCAGAACAGAGACAACCTTTGATAAGGATTCTGGGACCCCACCTATTGTTACACCATGTGTACAAAAAGGAGCAAAGCAACATTGAGAACACTGGGCATTGATCTAGGTGTATGTAGGTCTATGAGGTCAGATATCTAGTGGATAGGTTGAGATATGATGGGTATATAGGTTACAACCCATCATTATACATATATGGTCAAAGCTTTTAAATTAAATCTTACATCATATTCTTTCTCAACTATTTTGACCAACTAAAATCAGGTTTTTGGTTATACCTACAACAAGAAAGACATCTGTTAAATCTTTTACTTGATCTAATGATGTTTGTACTGAGATGGTGCCTTGTAGGCTTGTATTGTATGATGAGAGGCATCTCCTACAACCATTGATGCATCCTTTAAGATGGGTTGAACTTATTTGAACCATTCAACATGATGATTCATATGGTTAGAAACTCCCAAGTCAACATACCAATCATCTTCTATAACTTATTGTAGATGTGCCATGCATGTAGAGAGAAAGATCTACTATAGGGGCTAATTTGAACTTGAGGCTGCATAGTTTGAACTTTGATTGTTGGTTTGTCCATTTGTGATTTGGGATCTTCCATTTGTTGCTAGCTTCTTTCTGCATTCTCTTTCCGAGTGGCCTAGAATGCCATAGTGGTTGTTGTGCTGGTCTTCTTTGTCCGTAGCTTCTTCTTCTTGATCCTTTATAGTTTCCTCTTCCTCTTCGGTATTGTGGTTGCCATAATTTTGTAGCTTCAGTTGGTGAGTTTGAATCTTCATATGGACCTCTTGGGTTATAGTTGTGGTATTGTCCTCTTCCTCTTCCACTTCTGCCTATGAAGTTGGAGCTTCCTCTTCCTCTGTAGATTGTAAGCGTTGATTCTTGTTTCTTGAGTTGGGTGTGTGTTCCAACAATGACCTTTCTTATTCTTGAAGTAGAAGGGATGTAAGGTCTTTAAGTGAAGGAAACTTTTCCCTCATAGCAATAGAAGTAACAAAGTGCTTGTACTCCTTCTTGACTCCCTTGAGGATTGCTTGTGTCATCTCTTCATCTTTGACTATTTCACCTAATGCTATAATCTTATCTTAGATGTTCCTCAACTTTAGTAGATAATCATGTACACTTTTATTTGAATTCTTTGGAGTGTTAGTAGGATTAGCCCTTAAATGCATAGCTCTAATGGTACTTTTACCTTTGTTACCACTTTTTCCATGCACATGATGTGCTTCCCACCCTAGCTTAGGAATCTCACTCTACATTGGAAGTCAGCCATATAAGGCTTATAAACTAATAATGGGCACCCCATAAGTGTGGGCGGCTAGGTAAATCCCATTGTATAAAAGTGACCGATGGAGGATTCTAAAGATATAGTCTGAGTAATACAATCTACTTTTGAGCTCAAGCTTGGAGAGCTCCTCTACTTGCTTTGTCTTATGATTTCATGTCTCTTGTTGCTTTCATTTTTTTGTATATCTATATGGCTATGAATCTTGATTGCTTGCATGTATGCTTGGGTGAGTGTGTGTGTGAGAGCATGTTGAGAAACTTAAGCTTGCATGGTTCAAGTTTTGTGATTTTGCTAGTTGTGGAGAGGGAGAGATTGAGTGAGCCAATTGCTGACGTTGAAGGTATATGTGTAATGAAGTTTGTTAGTGGTGGCTTGGGGGTGACTGTGTCACATAGGACTTTTTGCTTCCCTTTGTCTTGAGTAATTTGGATTGTAGATGTTGCCTTGGGTTCCCATTGGCTGAGGTGTGACATGAGGTAGGAGCTTTTGTTGGAGAGGTTTGGGGATCCATAGGGTATGATTACCTTCATAGTAATATTAAGCAAGGAGACGAGATTCTGGGATCCACCGAAGGGTTGAGTGCGTGGGTTTAGTGTTGGGTTGAGGGTCAGAGCACCTAGGAGGGCACGTAGATTTGTGTTGATCTTGTACCTTATAGGCTTGAGGTTTGGCGAATGGGGAGACCTACTCTGGGGATAAGAAACTCTGGATGCCCATTGGTGAGGGGCATGGTGGGACCTTTTGGGAATCCACAATGGAGATGTTCCCTCATAGTAGCCTTGTCCTGCAAGAAGTTTCTGGGGCACCCATTGGGTGAGATATCAAACCCGATGAAGATTTGTTAGTATGGTTAGCAGTGTTAGATTGGTTAGTATGATGTGGTGTGGCAGCTGCTTGTGATTTGGCCATGTGAGAGTGCGTTGCCATAGTGTGTGGTGGTTGTGTGGGTGCGAAAGGCGTTGGTGCCGATGGCATGTTGAGAGGCCTCTTTTTCAGGGGAACGAAATGATAAGAGTGAGGTGTTGGGGTATTTGTGTGGTGGCAATGGGAGTTCGTGGCATGGGGAAGTAACGGGAAATTGGTTCTTCATTTGTCATTTGAACAATAACATGACTATAAGCCAATTGTAGGGTGGCCATCCGTGCATCCCAGTCAATATTGCATCTGTTATGGCCCATCCATCCCCTACCATGGATGACCTCTTCACTCATAGTTCAGGTGTTTCTTTCAATGTGGGTCCCCCAAGGAAACACCATGTTTCATAGGACAATAAATTGTAACTAGCCCCTATATCAACAAGAGCTAATTTTTGGGCAAAGCTGGTTGATATGGTCATTCCTAACCATAACCGAGCTTGCTTCACCTCTTAGTTTTCTTCTTCTAAGTCGATTACTTGGGCCATGTTACCCATAACATGCTTTTGCCTAAGCTTGGTTTGCCTCGCCTTGGCCTCTTCTTGCGCAATTTTTTTCATATTCTCATGGTCTTGTTTTCGTTATTTTTTTACTATGGATGGCCTTCAAAGTGGCCTCAATGAGAGGGCCATAGTAGCTTTGATGAAGTATCCTGCCATCTCGACACCATCAAGGGTTTCGATACGAACGCCTTGTGGTGTGATTTCAGAGACCAGAAAAGGTCCTAACCTATGAAGTTTAAGCTTTATGTGTTTTTGTGATGAATAAAAGGACCATGCCACCCTCATTCATCTGTTTTTGTCCTTGAGCTGGTCGTCGAACCACTGTTTATGCCTTAGCTTTTCAATAATCATGCTGTAGACTGCACGGAGGCGGGTTTCATCAAGCTTTTCAAGTTCGAACAGGCAACAACTCAAAGCATTTTTGGTGAGTTTTTCATGCACCACGGCACGTAGGCTTGGGATTAAGAACTCCATGGGGATGGCTGCTTAAGTGCCATAGGTTAAACTGAAGGGGGTAGTGTTAGTTGCTACCTTATATGAAGTTCTATAAGCCCAAAGTGCAGTCGGTAATTTTTGTTCCTAGTCAGGTGGCCTCCACTGCTTTGGTCAGAGCATACATGATTTTGTTTGTACTTTTGGCTTGGCCATTCGCTTGAGAATAGTAAGGGGAGGACTTCTTGTGGGGTGACAAGGAAATCTTATAAAAGGAATTTGATTACTTCGATGAAATGTGTTCCATTGTCTCGTTGACAAGCTCGAGAGGACACTCGAAGCGTGTGATTACAGAATTATAAAGAAATTTGGCCGTTGATCGCGAGAATTAGCCATTAGGGAAAATTTGGGCTCATTTTTGGGCCCTCTAAGGGATTTTTTTGCCATCTTTGCCTTGAAAATGGGGGCTGCACAGCGGCAGCGGTGAACATTTCTTACCTTATGTTAAAACCCCATCATATGACATATCATTAGAAAGATCATGAAAATTAGATCTTATAATTTCAAACTCCACATTTGGAGTTGCTAAGCTCAAGATATACCATTTTTCTCAAAATCAAGTTTAAAGGCTATCGTATGGTCCACATCATCACTTTTGAACCTACTTTTTATACATCTTCCATGGGTCATGTCCAAACCCCATCATGTTATATATCAATGGTGACAAGAGTAGATTCTATATATGTAATGCCCCATTTTTTATGATGTGGCATTCCTTAGAGGGCCCAAAAATGAGCCCAAATTTTCCCTAATGTTTGCAGGTTGTGCAAGCTTCCACCCACTTGGTGTAGAAGTCCGTGGTTGCAACTAGATATCTGGCTTGAGTGTATTTGGCTGCCAGACTGATGGGTCCTATGAATTCTATGCCCCATTTTTCAAATGGCTGTAGGACACGATGGGGTTCAAGGGCATGTGATCCTTGAAATAAGGGATTGATACACGTTGGCATTCATCACATCGTTTGACATACTCAACGATGTCAACCATTAAAGTGGGCCACCATAACCCAGTTGTGAGAACCTTACCACCAGTAGTGATGTCTGCACAGCAAAGTGCCTGCCAGCACAAGAAGAGTGATCTTGTTCAAGGAGGAAGACATATTTGTCTTCCCGCACACGTCTTAGGATTTTGTCCTTGCCCTGCTTGTAAAGTTGACTTGTGAGAGATCAGTTTTGGTACGGGGCTGCTTTTTTGATTAAGTGGTGGGCGCGATCCTTGTTGAGGAGAGGATTGGTAAGCCAGTGGCTAAAAAGTGAGCCACTTCTTCACCCCATTCAGGAATTAGGCAACGTTGGAACAAGGCTACATTTGGTAAATCATCGTCTACTCCCGCTAGCGGTTCGCCATTGGTGATCCTTGACATGTGGTCTGCTAGAACATGCTCAGAGCCTTTTCTCATCGTAAACAATGAAATCAAACTCTAGCAAGATAAGCAGCCACCTGGTGATTCTGCTTGTCATATAGGACTTATTAACTAGGTATAAGAGGGCTTAATGGTCTACAAAGAAGACGAACTTGGTCACCAAAATATAATAGCAAAACTTCTTAACCATGTAAGCCATAGCTAATCCTTCTCTCTTAGTTGTGGTGTAATTCCTCTCAACTTTGTTGAGTTGGTGGCTAGCAAAACTAATGGGGAAGTCCATCTTGTGCTCACTGGGTTGGTGGCTAGCAAAACTAATGGGGAAGTCCATCTTGTGCTCACTGGGTTGGTGGGGCCAGCACGAACCCTATAGTAAATGCTAAGGAGTCAATATGGACATGGAAGATGAGATCCTAGTTGGGGGATCTAAGGATTGGAGCACTTGCCAAGGATTTTTTTGAGTGTAGTGTAAGCTCTGTGTCATTCTTTTGTCCACTCAAAAACTATAAGGAATCCATAAAGGGGTATAACAATATCAGTATACATAAAAATGAATCACCGATAATAGCCGACGTGCCCCATGAAAGAACTAGACGCCCTTGAAGTTGGTCGGTGGTGGCAGCTCGAGAATGAGCCACACTTTGCTGTCATCAATTGGTATTTCTTGCCTAGAGACGATGTGTCCCAGGATTACTCCGTGTTAAACCCAAAATTGGCATTCAAGAGGGTTCAGTGAGATGCAATATAGTTTGCATCGCTCTAACACCTTACGCAAACATGCGAGGTGCTCCTTCCAAGAATAATTGACACATAGGTCATCTATGAAGACTTCTAGGAATTTCCGGAGATATTCCTTGTAAGCCATACACATTAAGCGTTGGAAGGTTCGAGGGGCATTGGTCAACCCAAAGGGCATGACTTTATATGCATAAGTACCCCATTCAGTAGAAAAAGTAGTTTTGTGCTGGTCTTTAGGGTCGATCATTAGCACCTAGTTGTATCCTAAGAATCCATCTAGGAGGAAGCTATAGACTTCCTTTCCCGCTACTCTTTCTAACACGTGTTCAGTGAATGGTAAAGGATAGTGGTTCCTTATGGTGGTGGCATTGACCTTTTTGAGGTCGACGCACACCTTGAATTTTTTGTTTTTCTTAGGCACTATTACGATTGGTGATACCCATTCCGTATGTTCAATTTCATAGATGAATCCAGCGTCGATAAGTCTTTTAATCTCTTTGTGGACCATCTTGGAATATTTGGGGTTCATTGGATAAGCTCGTTGCTTGACTGGCCTAGCTCCATCAACCATGGGAATGGTGTGTTGTACCACTTCTGGAGGTACACCCTTCATATCCCTGTACTTCCAAGCGAAGCAGTCCTAGAATTCAGTTAAGAGAGCAATGAGCTATGCTTCTTCTTGCTTTGAAAGGTCTTCTGCAATGAATACGGGCCTCGGTTATTCACTTGGGCTTGCCAAGTTCACTTCCTTTTGGACTGTCATATGAGGTCCCAGGTTTCCCACTATTAGACCTTTGAGCCGAATCATATTGAACAAAGCGGTTGGCCATTTGGAAGGTCTTAAAGTGCATAGGCACTTGCCGTGTTTCTTCAGCTTTAGCACTTTCCTCATCAATTAGCCTTTTGGCTTCTTTTTCTACGAGTGCTAAATTTTTGTTATGTGCCTTGCGTGCAGAGCGGTAAAGCTTTTTAGAGACCTGGTTTCAGTTGAGTAGGTTCAACCGGTTGTGGGACAATAGTGTGGACCTGAAGAAAGTTGTTTGTGAACTCTTTTTTCCATACTTCATTGAAATTCTCATGGGCTTCCACAGCTCCCACATATTTGGGAAGATGTATCGCTCTAGCCCAGGGAATCCTTTGGGCTTGTGAGTTTTATGTGAGCGTGTACTCCTTGATGGATTAGCGCGAACAACCTGATCCAACTCTTGCATGGCTATATTGGGCATATATGTTGAACTAAGCATATATAACGATGTAAGCTCTTGCCCATTTGCCGTGGCAATCTCATACCAGTTTTTCTAGGCAAGATGTCTAGTGTAGCGACGAGGATATGTATCCAGTTCTCAAAGTCTTTCGGCTCTAGGAGTGATGCACAATCCTCACTCTCCTGTTCATCTTCCAGTGTTTTATGGCATGTCTGGCATAGATGGACTTCAGTAGTTTGTGTAGTTGTGACTGAGTCCTTTACAAACGGTCTGCCATGGGTGCACTTTCCATGTGTGTAGATTGATCTTGAAGGTAAGATCTTTTCTCCGAATGTAGATATGGTCAGTATCCCAGTCATGGATCATCTTGGATTCTCGCATAAAGGGTATGCCAAGGATGCAATTATATGAAATTGGCTGACGTCCAAAATTCATCACCACCCATAAAGGTGTAGCAGTAGGTGGTTCCTAGAATCTTAATTTTAAAATCCTTTAATAGACCAATGGATCTAGTGGTGGCTCCATCAGCAAGTTTAACTAACAATCGGGTGTTGTCCAAGGCAGGTACTCCCCATTTTTCCCAACATTGTTTGGTCACAATGCTCACTCCGACTCCATCCCCCCAAGATTGCAGTAACTTGGTGGCCATTGAAAGTTATTGACAAGGCCGCATTAAGTTAATCACCTCCTTCAAAGTATTGTTCGAGCTTATTCACTTGAATGGTAGGAGTCCCTTTTACCTTAAGAGGTATGTGGAATTTGTCTCCCTTAGATTTCATCAGAGCTATCAGGGTCCATGGTTTCGTGCATGCCTGCCTTGAGACGTCCTTCCATCCAGTCTTTCAAGTTGTTCCATAGGCTTGGACTACCTTGGAGCAAGGTGCCGATAGGGATTTGGACCTGAGAAGAGAGGAACAAAGAGAGACCTACAATGTCTCTTGGAGTAGAGGCGGTCCTGTGTGAGGAAGGTCGGGTCTGCTTTGCCTCAAGCTTTTTGAGGTGTAAGGAATGGGAATGGGGATTTCTGTGATAGTTCCCTTATGATGTTCATCTAAATCTTTCGGGAGTGGTTGGTCTAGAAGCTCAAGGATAAACTTGAGCATCATGCGTAGGTCTCTGGTTTGAGATCAACGGGCATGGTTCAAGGTAGGCAATAGGAGGATCAACTTCCAGCTGAGCTGGCATTCATCTCTTGGGCGGCTATGAGACTCTCTTTTTCCTCAATAGGATTTTGATATTCCTTAAGCTTTTTAGATAGCTGATGGGGGTCAATGGGTTCTTGGGTGCGGGCGACTGCATGTAGCATATCTTCTTCTTGGGCAGTCTTTTTGTTGTTCAATTCATATCCCTAGCTTGCGATATCGAGGCTGCAAGGTACACATGATACATTTGATCACCCTCCATAACATAGCGAGGCAGCCTTGTGATGGTAACAGTTAGAGATCTTGTGATTGTCCCATTTTACACAGTAGGTACAATAGAGGCTTGGGCAGGGTCTCAGATGAGGACATTCGGTTCCAGTATGACAAGTCGGGCACCATATGAGTTCCCTTCTAGGATAAAGATGTGGATGGACCCCTCGATCATGGCCTTAGTTGATTCTCCATTGTTGGGTCATCTGTTGCATTAGCGTGGCGCCAGTTGCTCTACACTTTGTCCAGATGTGGACTCCTTACCCTTTCCATGAGGCTTTGTGCTGGTGGTCTTTAAGGAGGTTTCTGATGCACCTTCATTGAGTTGTCGGGAACGTGTTCCCTTGAAGTTATCCTCAAACTTCAGAGCACTCCTGCAGCATTGTTAAAGGAGGCCAAAGCAAATAAGGAGTTGTGCAGGGGAATATCTTTGAGTCCCTCCAAAAATCTCCCAATTAGTCTCTCATCAAAGAACTTGTCTGCAGTATTACAGTGTGAGTGGATATATCTACCTCTGTTTATGTAATCTCTTATAGTTTCACCCTCATTCTATTTGACATTATTGAGTTGTTCAACTGGTATTTATCGGGTACCTTGACGAGAGTACCCTACCTTGAAAGATTCTTTTAGAGCCTCTAAGGAATCTTTATCTTCCGCTTTTAGATATCTGAACCATTGGCCAACTTTGCTATCCAAGGTGAGGCCAAAGGCACTTATCTTGGTCTAATCGTCTATATGGCTAAATGCTTCACAGAACTGATTAAACATCTCCAGGTGAGTATTCTCTCTAGTATGATGTCTTAGGCCTCTCGGAAGATGGACCTAGTTCTTGGTTTGGCAAGGTTTCCAGAGCTCTGAATGAGTCTATCATCCCCGAGACGGGTATAGCTCTCTAGTTTGGTAGCTGGATTTGGGTTTGATGGCTCCCGCCTTGGCCATCTTCCACTCTAGGGTCTAGAAGTGGAGTGGGTCCACTTTCTTGAGGTTGATCCATATTTCTCACCCTAGGTTGCGGTTCTACAGACTGTGTTTTTCCCATGATAAAATTGCGAAGCCTTGATTGAAGGCTTTGTTGAGAATGAGTTGGAGAGATATGAGTGGGTTCCTAGATAGATGGTCTGTCCATGCACTGTGGTTTAGGCTCCCTCGCCTCTGGGTCTGGGGTCCCTCATCCACTACTGGGGAGGTCCTCACTCTCGCTAGTACTATCAAAGACAAGCGCCGTTTGACTCCATGTGGTATTTACTGATGGGTCCGATATGATTTATGAAGAGGCATCTAAAGAGCTCACTTCGTCGAAGAGAGGGTTATTTCTCACCAACCTACCCAAGCGTAGGTGCATGGAAATATAGACTTACTTCTCTAAACCACCAAAAAAGATGATTTTTATTTAATGGAACGGGTGTACGCTCCTTAGTGGGAGAAGGAAGAATGGACATTCGCTTTTGAACTGGCACGGCATGCGCTTCGAGGACTTAGAAATGGAATGGGCGTTCGCTTCTATTGAGGGGAGAAGGAACGAGCGTTTGGAATGAGATTGCAAACTAAGTTGCATTATACGTCTTGTATAATGATATTTTACCAAAAAATACGAGGATATACATGAATAAATGTATAATTCAAGGAATAACATTTTTTTTAAGCATTTGATTCAATCGAAAGATATTTGAACGAAAGTGATTCGATCAAAAAGCACTTGATCGAATAAAAAGCACCGAAATAAAAACACGAAACCGCCTCCCATTATCACCATTTTGCGTACTCTCTCTCTCTCTCTCTCTCTCTCTCTCTCTCTCTCTCTCTCTCTTACCATTTGCATAGGTTAAAAAAGAAAAAAATAAATAAAATTTAGATTTTTTAAATTAGAATTTTTAAATGTGTTTTCAAATTAGAATTTGTTTTAAATTTTTCAAAAATGCATTGTTCTCATTTGTATTGCATATGTTGTCCCACTCCGCTATTGTTACGGATACCGCTGTGGGACATCACCTTATTTTTGGCGATTGTAGGTTTGTTTGTTTGCTACTTATGTGCACTGTGTTATTGTTTCGGGTGTGCACTTCCAGGTTTTTGGCGATTGTAGGTTTGTTTGTTTGCTACCTATGTGCACTGTGCTATTGTTTTGGGTGGCATTGTGCACTTCCCATTGTGCACTTCTCATCACAGGGACTCATCCCATTCATCCTCATTGTGGTTTTGCTTAGTGAAGGATTTCTAGTGGTCTACATTTGAACTAGAATTTTAGGAGCTACTAGGGTGGTTAAATTAACTCTGTCTTGTCCCACTCCCTAACGTTGGTACGTATGATAATGTTTCATGTTTAAAAGTTAGGTTTGATTACAAAGTTACAATAATTTGACCTAAACATGAATATATAAGCACTTGTTGGTCCAATGCTAGAGTCACTTGTAAAGGTTCTTTTTATGGATTTTTCATGATTTTTTATTTTTTAAATTATTTTTTATATGAACTAAGGGAATTATAGGCCCTTGGGTTTTAGAAGTTATAAAATCTATCTCAGAAAATTTTAAAAATTTTCTCCCTGGAATCCCCAATCAAATGATTAGACTCTTTTGATCGAGTGATTAAACTCTCAACATGATAATACTTCCTGATGATCAAACTGGTAAACAATTGAACTTGACTAGTCGATCGGACTCGAGACTAGAAACTAAACTAGATGCAATTAATGACTATCAGACTAGAAATTAGACTATCTAGACTTTTTAACGACTGGTCATACATAATTTCTTGTATATGATCGGTCATACAATGTTTCGTCGATGCACCAAACTAAAGGATTTAGCAAATCAACGATTGGACTCTACAATTTCTCGTACACCCGATCGATCAAATAGTGATTGTTCTATGCATCCGACTATAGGATTTAGCAATTAGCATGATGATCAGACTCTGCAGTTGCTCGTACACCTGATCGGTTGAGCGATTGCACTTTCAGACGCAATTAGATGCCTTGAGCACGGCGATTGGACTATCCGACTATTGTACTTTTAGGTGTCTGTACCTATGCAATAGTCAGTCTAACAAATTTTCCTAGATTTCTATGCATTCGAGGTGCACCTTATCCTCAATATTCTTTGTCAGATTTGATTAGTTTCTAGCATAACTCCCCAAAGTGCCATGGCCATTCCTTTCATAATTATAAGCCCCACGTCCATTCCTTCCTCAAAAACAAAGCCCACGGCCGTTCCAACTTTTGCACGACCGTTCCCTTATTTTAAGACGGACTTGCCATTGATGTTCCCAGTCTAGAATGGTTGTTCCCTCTCCTACACACTACCACAGTCGTGCCGACTCTCTATTCAAAAGCCCCTGGCCATTCCAACTAGTCCTGCAAGCCCATGGCCATTCGATCATCTTGCCACACCCGTTCGTTTGTAGCTAACTTGCCATGCCCATACTCTTACAATCGCATGCCCATTCCCTAAACTTGCCATGGCCGTGTCTTCTTCACTTAGCTCTCCCCAAGATCCCCCTTGATAGCCTAAGCCTCATTCCCCATTTTTTCTTCAAGGGAGCTAATCACTTTCCAACACCCTCATGACTTCTTTGAACTCCACTTCCACCCCTTCAAGATAATACAACCACTTCACTTAGAGTGCTTAAAAGTGTACTCTAAGCTTAGCTCCAAAGAGATGTAGAATTCTCTTACTCTCTCGCACAAAGTGATGCCTCACACATTCCACTCAACCAACATAGGTTTCCACACTCTCTCTTGCTAGAGATAGGTCACACAAAAACTTATTGCCTCTCTCAATCTCTCAATTTCCATTCAATAAGAGGATGAGAATGCCATCACATAGACTTGCTAGAAACACATTCACTTAGAAGTTGATTTGCAAACTGATTTGAAAACTTAAACTTTACTCCATTTTTCCACTTACTGAAGCAAGTGAAATTATATGACTATTCCCCTCCCTCAAACTAGTGTGTGCCATCCACATCAATTCAATGAGAAGAGTACACATATTGTTGCACAAAGCAGTGCTCACTAAGAAACCAATGCTTATAATGAATCTCTCATCAAACTTCCACTTACTAATGAGAAAGAATGCTTGTGAACAAATCACATACAACCACATACACTAAGATGCATCCTATCAACACATGAAGGACCACACTCCCATGGAAAGGAGCTCTAATACCATGTTAAAAGAAACTATGAGAGCTTGATCACTCACAAGGAGATGAAGTGCCAAACAACTATGATTGAATACACTAACACAAGCTATCATCAATGTGCTCAACACATGAACAAGGTATACAATCATAAATAAATGAGACTCAAGAGCAATAGAATGTGCTCAAGAGATAGCCCATAAACATAATCATAAACAAATGATAATTAAGTGCTAATGAAGAGAGTGTTTCCATAAAGAACCACTTAGTATATTAAGCACTAAGCAAGTACACAAAGTATACACTCTACTCTTTCCACATAGCTTGTGAGTGATGAGTGGAAGATCTTGTTTATATAGACTCATGAGGAGGAGGCACCTAGAGGCCTAGAATCACTCCACCTCCCCTAAGATCTCCACCTAGAGGCCTAGAATCACTCCACCTCCCCTAAGATCTCTCACCTAACTCACCTAAAATGTGATGGCTAGAATCGAGGAGTCACCTAAAATGTGATGGCTAGAATCGAGGAGTCACCTACTTGATCTACACATAGTAATCAAGTAAAATAAGAGCCTTCTAACCTTAGACCACTTATTCTAAGGTACCAATAATAATTTTCCACAAGGATTTGCAATAAGGATGGATGCTAGATCACATATTTTCTAACATGAGAGGGGGAGAAAAGAGAGAGAGGGAGAGGGGATGGAGAAAAACAAAGAGAGAGAGGGCCTTAGCCAGTCGCCTCTTACTTAAGGCGACCTTAGCTAGTTGCCTTTACTAAAAGGGTGATGTCACCTTTAGTAAGGGTGACCTTACTTAGGGATATGGTCACCCCTAAGTAAGGGGCAACTCCCTATCTCTTGCCCCCCTCTCTTGGACCCGTCCTCCCCTTCTCTCTCTCTCTCTCTCTCTCTCTCTCTCTCTCTCTCTCTCTCTCTCTCTCTAGCCAATGACCACCCTCTATCTCTCCCCTCTCCTTTCTAAAAGATACACCCTCTCCCTTTCCCTCCTCCTTTCTATAAGCAAACCTTGCATCCTTTCTCTCCCCTCTTCTTTCTAAAAGCAATGTGCTCTCTCTTCCCCCCCTCATTTCTGTAAGCAAACCATGACTCCTTTCTATCCCCTCTCTCTTCTAAAAGAAAACCTTTTTTCCCTCACTCTCCTCCCTCTCTTTTACTAAACCCTAAATGCTTGCCTTGCCTCCCCCTCTCTCCTTGTCGCTTTCTCCCCTCTCTTTACTAATATCTCTCTCCCTTATTTCCTTCCACCCTCTTTGCCCCCAGTTGCCCTTGCTTCCTTCCTTCTTGTTGCTTTCCTCTCTCTCTCTCTCTCTCTCTCTCTCTCTCTCTCTCTCTCTCTCTCTCTCTCTCTCTCTCTCTCTCTCTCTTTATAACTTTCCCTAGCCTCTCTCCTCTTGATCTTCTCCTTATTTCTCACTTTCTCTCCATGTCCTCTCTCCTTTATCTTTAACTCTCCCTCTCTTCCATTTTCTTTATCTCTATCCTACTCTCTCTTTCACTTCCTCCTCTCCTCTCACTCTCGTTTCTCATATCTTGCTTTTTCTTATTTCTCTTCTCCTCTCCCTCTTATTCTCAATATGGTGCCTTCTCAACTCACAAGAGGGACAGAGGTGTTTCTAACGTTCAATGATATGGTGCCTTCTCAACTCGAAAGAGGGACGACAAAGGTGTTTCTAACGTTCAACGATACCAAAGTAACTACTGCTGGCACCATGCTTCATGTAAACTCCAATGTCGATATCGTGCATGGAGTTCCTTTACTATCTGGATATGCTGGCATATCAATTGAAGATGTTAAAGTAGGAGAAGTGCCGCTTCCTTTTCCTCTTAAAGATGGTGATATCTCCAAGTCAAATCAAACTAAAGGATACATGGCGAGCAAGAGATTGCACAAGTATTTTTATATGTGTTATTTCCTTGTTAATTATGTTTATTTTTATTATTTTACTTAAGTTAATTTATCTTGTATATGTCGTTGTGTTTAGATTGATTCACACACAATGGATACGCAATAGAGGTAATTAAATATCCAAAACATGGACAACAATTAAAGTCCATTGCTACTCGATAAGCAAGCCAGGAAGTTACAAGTGGAAAGAAGAGGAGGAAAACAATGCAAGAAGAAGATGACAACTGGGTACCTCTGTGAAGAAATCCAAATCGATCATCCAAATTTATAAAAAAAGATGCATCTTTGAAATCAATGAAAGACTAAGGAAGTAGAAGAGGTGGAAGAGGGTATTGAAAAAGAAGGTGAGAATGAAGACTGTTTACACATGGAACTCGTCTTCGGCTTGAACTTCTACAAGACAGTCTAAACAAATTAAAGGTAAGTGTTATGCACTTTATGATTAATTTTGCAAAAGGTATTATCTTGAGTAGTAAGCTTAAAGTTTGTATGTACATTGTAGGTGAAAAGATCCACTCCTTTGCCACCTATTCCCTTGTGCAGACTCGTGCCTAACCCCTCCATAAGAAGAGTGTAGTTTAGATATAAGAATCTTGCAAGAGCATTCTACACAAATAGCTATGTTGTCGATAGGTACAAGCTCATTTGCTCCATCTCCTCATCCCATAATCATGTTAGAGTAGTATCTCAAGATGATGTTAGTAGTAGATGGAATAACATATGGCAAATCAAAAACGAGGAGTTCAAGGATGTGATCAAAGACATAGACTGAGAATTGTTCTCTAAGAAGATGTTTTATGTGTGGAATGACAATCATTGGGTAGTGGCATGGATGGAGGAGATAAGAAAATGTGAGTCATCTTAACATGCTAACTCTTTGAATGTGGTGCTACTTTTTTAAAGTAGCAATGGACTAATCTTGTTCATAATGAATGTAGCATTCAAGAATGTTGTATCAAGACATCCCTATGTTGATGCTATCCTAATTGAGTTTCATGACGGTAGCAAGGAAGAGATCCTCACTGTCATAGCACATTTAAAGAGGTAAGCCAACATATACATTACGAGAACATTTTTTTGAAATCTCTTTGACATAGGATGGTCCAAGTGGGGTATGTTTTTTCATGTCATAACTTCACACTTTTTTGTCATAGGATGAATGAAGTGAGCTATGCTTCATCATCTCTTGTGGATAAAGTTTGCCTTATTAGGGTGCTTGGATTAGCAAATAAAGAAATAATTATGAAGCAGACAAGAGAAATGAACAAGGCATGGATAGAGAAGCATACCACAATGCAAAAAAAGAAGGGTTGCCCATCTTGGTATAATTATGAACTTTCAAAGCTATCCCAAATAGTATTCCAAGTACATTCTTTATATGGATTAGTAGAGGAATAAATAATTCTAATTTGCAATATAAGATTAGCATCTATATATTCTCATACTAATGAAGTAACCTGTGAAATATAGGATGAGTACTTGGCTACCACACTAGAGAGATTGACTCCCTTGTACATACCTCTCCTGCAAGGAGTTTGAAGATAATGTAGAACTGCTTTTTATAAATATGAGAAAAAGTGGAGGGATGCTTCTAGACAATTAGCCAAGATTGCAAACCTTACACAAGGAGATGGTTTCTTTGAGTAATAAAACCTATGTCCTTCCCTCTTAGTCGTTTTGATATGCAACAATGTAAATTGGTTTTAATGTACGATTTGATTTTGGTGTTGTTTGTTGCAGTCAACTGAGTGATAGACCAGATTGGCTAGGTTATTTGGCAGGACCCAAGACATGAGAACACATTGTATACACAGATAAGTTTGAGAACTTTGGGATGTAGGGGTGTACAAGAGATGTCCACTATTCCTTGACTTTCCAAATGGAGAATTTCCTAAGAGTGAGAAGGATATGTGCACTTGGATTTATATGTATTGTATATTTACTCATGCTAGATTAGATTTTTTGATAAATATCTAATATTATATCTTATTGATTCATAATTTTATATTTCAAAGACTCAAATTCTACATGACCAATCATATCTTAAAGCAAAGGGCAAAGAGCTTATGGAAGATCAAGAGGCTGATAAAGATGAAAAGGATGAAGGTGATAATGATAAAGAGGATGAAGGGGATGATAATGATGAAGTGGTAAAAGTGCCAGATAAGGATGCCACGAATGAAGAGGAAGAAAAAACCGCAACAGGGGAAGAAGATGATGAGGATATTGGCATTGCATCAGAGTATGAGGATAGTGATTTTGAGGATGACATTCGGCCCATTGAGACAACCTCAAAAATTAACGAAGCAGATCATGCTACAACCCAGGTTTCATCGAGATTACCCCAAAAATTGACAAAGCGGATCATTCTACAACATAGGTCGGCCACTCTTTTAATCGTAATCGATTTCTTTTATTAATAAATAGTTGGACTACTAATGTACATGATTTGGTTATGGGTGCAGATACGCTTGTGTAGAGCAAATGCATCATTTTGACATAATAATCCACCTAACCTAGGTATTTTTTACACTAATCTAAATGAATTCGCCAAGTATGATTTTACTAAATAGTAATGACAATGTAATGTATATGTGTAGTGAATGTACAAGTTTGAAAAATGTATGCTTTTTAGGAGTGTCTCGTGGTATGATAAGTACGCTAGTCCTCGGTGTTTCAAGCATATTACAACATACATCAAAGTGCAAGTTCCTCTACTATTGTAGAAATCTCTATGCTCTCACAAGCATACTAATCAATTGTGCATCACATGTATAATAACAATTAATGTGTGTCTTTTATATAATTCTTAACAAAATCTTCTCATCAACATGGTGTAGTAGTACTACATACTTTTGATATGGTGAGAGAATTTGTAGGGGATCCTATCAAGATAGGGTGTGCAATTCAAAACCAAGAGAATCCAAAGGAGCTAGCACATCTTCAAGATATGTTACAAAGTGTGAAAGAGACAAACTGGACCTTCAATATTAAAGGTATCAATACAAGCACAGGATGAGTGAGGTTGCCCACATGAGGTTTCATTTATGTATTTCTCGATGACGCTATCTCACCATGGAGTCTTTGTACATGTGAGTGATTAAGAGTATTTTTTCTACAATAAAACCTTGCGTGTTAGGCACAAATTCTCATATTTTCACATCAATGTCATGTAGATGGAGACAAGCCTTTATTGCTCAAGATTTGTGAGATCATCCTTGATGATAATGGCTTCCTTATTGGCATTGGTACAATGTATCAAAGTGACAACCATGATAGGCAAGGCCAAGTAATATGGCTTTCTATTGGACACCCAGTTGAATATGCGATATACAATGAAGATTGGAAAAGTGTTTGGACAAGAGGTGAGAAACACTAACATAGAGGTGTTTATGATTGTCATAAAAGGTTGCCATTGAACAACACTTTCTATTACAATAAATCTTTTGATACTCTTGTGTAGACACATACCCTCGCATAGTTGGAATAAATCATGCACAACCATTTTCACCTGATTATATCATTGATCCTTGCACCAGTATGCATTGGGGAAGATGCATACTGGTGCAAGGAACAACACTTTCTATTACAATAAATCTTTTGATACTCTTGTGTAGACACATACCCTCGCATAGTTGGAATAAATCATGCACAACCTCACCTGATTATATCATTGATCCTTGCACCAGTATGCATTTGGGGAAGATGCCCAAATGGGACTGCATGGCAAGGTAAGGCATAAACCTATGAGTACTCCAAATTATGGGTGTTGGATATTATGTGTAATTTAGAGAAATGTTTTCGTTGTTGCAAGTGGATGTCAATGTGGATATGAGTTTGGGGATAGCCTCTTGAAGCACCATGCAAAAAGAAGGGTAAGTGATTGTAGAGCTTTATGCAAGATTTAGAGACTGTGCTATGGTAGCATGCAAATTAGGCATGAACATAGTTTGTATTGATCTCGAAGAGGATGTTGTGAAGGGTGTCTTGATGAAGATGTTATTGTAGTTTAATGACCATATTTATTTATGAATATTCAAGTGATTAGGTTTAACAATTGTTTATAATTATGTCATGACCTTATTTTACATATGAATAGAGAGAGAGAGAGAGAGAGAGAGAGAGAGAGAGAGATGCATGTTGGGATTTAAAGTAAAATAAGAGTGAGATTTTCAATAATATTTATGTTCAACATGTTAAATAAACTAATAAAGTATTGGCATTGTGTGTATTGTGTAGATGAATAATGTAGTGTTACGTTTGTAGACTCAAAGGATCTGAAGGGGTAAAATAAAGTTATGTGTACTATGTTAATAAAAGAATGATAAGTTTGTAGCCTTAAAGAATCATGAGGAAAAGGGAGAGAGAACATGAAGATTAAGAGATATGCAAGAGGTGAAAACATGGACAAGAGACAGAGAACATGAAGAGAGAGAGGATGCTATCTCCCTTCTAAAATCATATGAACAATCCAAAGACAACGAGATTGTTGATAAGAAGGAAGAGTGAAAATGAGTTGGAAAGGGAGAGAGATAGTGATAGACTACTAATGAAATAGAAGAGGGAGAGGGTTAGGGTGATGGAGACAAGGAGGGAGGAAGGGGGAGAGAGACGGAGAAAAGAGATCACCTGCGAACACTAGCTACCTCTACACTTAGAACATTATGGACAGCCATACAATGAATCTTGAAGATGCCAACACAATAGGAGGGACAATGAAATGCATGCACATTAGGGAATAAAAACATGTGGGATAGCCATCCCATGGCAAAGAGAAAATGCATGAAGAGGAGTCAATAGCCTTAAGGGCTAAACTTACTCCATGCAGGCTCTTCTTTATGCACAACAAGAAGAAGCCACGAGGATACATTGGTACATGATTGTTTGAAGGCCAAGAAAGATGAATCTCATATGGATCATTTAATGGCAATGATTGCTCAAGAGTTGCACCACATGCATACATGGCTCGTATCGACGATGCCTATACAAAAAAGGCAACCATCCCACATGTCTTGGTATCCCCACATGTGCTTAAACAAGAACTTATGTCTAAGAGGATGAATCCTTATGCTATTGGAGAGAAACCATCAACGACTTCACGCCATGTAGGTGTACCTTATGTAGCTAGTGATGGATGCAATGTTTATGGTAGTGGTCAAAATATATGTCAAATGCCATTTCCAGCTGAAAATGTGCATGTATATCACATGCGACATGGGCTACAATTTTTTGTTGGTGCAGGTATTCCATGTATCTCTCATGCCACTCATGCCCTCGAGTGTGCTTGTGAGGGAGAAGCTATGGGTGAAAAGTCACCAATGTGTATTGAGGGGGCCAGCCATGCCTCATGCTTACAAGGCACATGTATATATTCCTAATTGTTAATCCAATTCTAAGATTAACAAGAGCTACTACCATTATCTTACATCAAGGAGTCACGATAGATACACCAAAGGGTCATACATTCAAGATATGAAGCAATAGTGTGACCGAGTATTTATGGCGATTCCTACTTCAAAAGCATGTGATAGCAAGTTAGGATGAAGTCCTAAGTGATTTACTTCATTGGATATATTATGAGAGTAGTCATTGTAATAGCATTAGGCCTCTTATGAGCCTAAAGTACCCGACCGACCACAATTTAAGTGAGTGTGAACACTTATGGCCATGTATATAAGTATATATCTCTCATAATACGATATACTCTCCCATTGTGCAATTGAGTCTTGCTCTTACTAATTCTCTTGCTAATCTCTCTCCCCCTAATGCATGCTAGTGAGTGTGTGTGAGTGAAGTGAGGTGAGAGGAGGGACGAGGACCCATAGTGCAACACGACGGTGTGACAACGCTCGTGCAGGAGGTGCGGTGGAATTGCTTCTCAAGGAGTTGTAGAGCTTGGAGACCACCTCAAGGGTTACAAGCTCGGCCATTGGAAAGATCCTCATGATAGTTGCGGTTCACCAGGTAATCTCTTTTTGATGTGTTTCAAGGAGGGTTAGGGTGACCCATAACATTTTTGGCACCGCTGTCGGGGAGCCATCCCTTGGATTTTTCCATCTTTTACCTCTAATCTATGCATTACTCATTGACCATTATCTTGATTAATGGTTTCCCATAAAAAAGATGTGGATTTGATGGTGATTTATGTGAGATTTGGTGTAGAATACCTCTCTTTTTTGTTTTTGAAAAGAATTCTTTTTGCTTAATTTTTAGATTAATTCATTGTTTTTGTTATTATTTTTGTGATTTTTTTTGTTCTTAGGGCTTGCATTTAGTTTGTACTAGGCTTAGTTTGCATCCATTTCATCAAACAATGCAATAGAATGCAAATTTTAGTGAATGTTAGCTCTTTTTAGGGTTAAACATAGAACTAAGATCATTAAGTTTAGTTTAATTATGTGTTTGTTGTTGAAATTGTTTGGATTAGAGTGTTAGCAAGCATTAGGAGTAGCTTAATCTTTCAAAAAAATTCTTAAACCATCAAAAAACCCTTGAATTTGACTAATTTCTCTTAATAGACTAGTTTTGATTAATCTTGCTCAAGAGGCAAAAAATTAGCAAATGTGTTAATTGGGGTCTAAATTGATCATTTGAGTAGTCAAAATTGGTGTTTTTGAGTGTTTTGAGAGAGCATCTAAATGCATCAAAACACCTAATCACATCAATTTTTTCATCAACTGGAGAAATTTGACTCTCTTTGCTTAATTTTGCCTTAAAAGAGGAGACCATAATTAAGAGTCTAATTAATCTCCTATTTTAGATTAATTTACACAATTGTTGATGCACAAAGATTAGCATTCCCTTGCTCTATCCAATGATGTGCTCAATTGTGTGAATTAATTAGAGATTAGTGGTGGTTAATTAGAGTCCTTGATTAGTGGTGGTTAATTAGAGTCCTTGATTAGTGTAGCAAAGGGAAAGATTAGTGAAAGAATTAATCTTGAATTAATTCTTAATCTTTTTAACATAACTCATTAAGGCTAATGAGCATTCAATGAGTAGATGCTCATGAGTTGTCAATTTATCCATTTGGGGGTTATTTATGAAGGGTGTAAGGGGTGTCATTAAGAGGTTGACTTTTTTTTTCTCACTTATTTTTTTTTAGAAAATGCCCATATCCACTAGACTCCAAAATAAAAATAAAAATTTGTGGAACCTAAAAATTTCACAATTCATGGAACCTGAAAACTTCATGGTTCACGGAACCTTTTTTTTTAAAAAAATTTAGGGAACCTAAAAACTTCACGGTTCACGGAATCTATTAAAAAAAATCGCGAAACCTAAAAGTTTCATGGTTCACGGAACCTTTTAAAAAAATTAAAAAAAACAAAATTATAAAACCCTTGAAGTCCGTCTCTTCGACGTGAAAAGGGGTCCGTCGGTAAAAAAAAACTCTAGAAACACCCTTGTTTGGAGGCCCATATCTCCTAAACCGTATATCCGCTAAAGGCACTCTTTGGATGGTCGTCCAAAGTCAAAGTCGATCATTTTGCCTTCGACTAGCAGCCTCAAAATTCAACCTAAAAATCGAGGTAAAAAATAGTCCAAAAATCGTATAAAAAAAACAGCGCGAAAACGACGACGAGCCATATTCGGGCTACTTTTTGAGGGTCTAAATGACAAAATCACGGATGACTCAGGAAAACAAAGTTGTAGTACTCCAAAAATACTACAACTCCCTCATACAGAGTTTTTCAAAATTCCTTTTGAAACACCCTCAAAAACATGTTGCGAAACAAGAAAACAATCCTTTAAAAAAATCGTCTTGAGATAGTAATGGAAAATAGGTTTTAGGACCTCCTCTTCCATCTAGGAAGTTACTAGCATGTGCTTTTTCCAAAAAATTATCTCTAAGAAGTCGTTCATGTGCGTATAGCACCTAAGTTATTTAGTGCGAACGGACATCCGTTTGATCTAACGAAAAGTATGCCAAGCCTCTTGAGGCTGTAAACGGGCTGTGGGAGAATATAAAAGCAAAAAAAAAAGTGTTTTCTCATTAAGGAGCATTTAGGCACTCCGACATTGTTGAGATATCGAGCTCATCTAGTGAGGCGGTGGACACTGATGACCCGCTTGGGGGATAGGCCCCACACTTATACCACTGGCATGGTTCGTGAGATCATGGGTGATATGCGCCCAGTGGGATGGCAGGCTATGTGTGACAGCCATTCTAGAGACTGGCAGAGTTATAGCGCCAGCTCATTTAGTTGGGTTCACACTAGAGAACCCTAGTATGTATTTGGTTGAGTACCTTTTCATATGTGTGTACTCTTATCTTTGTATATGGTGTGTTGAGTGTTGAGTGAAGGAGAAGAAGATTTTCAGCCTCTCACCTTGTGTGTTCTCTTTTAGGATTTTGTGAGTGTGTGTGTGCTTTAAGAGCTCAAGCTCTCTTCTCCCCTGCATCTTTTCATGGTATCAGAGCCTGGTTCATGCTAAGGGCTGAGCTGCAAGCAAGAGAAGCACAGGAAAGCGGTACGAGGGTAAGAGCTTCAACTACTCTTCTCTATTTGTATTGGCGACTACACCCTTGTCAGGAGCTCTACGGGAGGCACCGGCAAACTATCTCTAATTGAGGAGCTTTCTTCACAGGAGTAAAGCTATAGGGCAACTATCTTATCTTATCGGACTTTATTTTTGGCCCGAAAACGTGTTTCGGGTGCGTCAAGACCTCCGTTTTTCAGAAAGTAGGCGATTTCGAGCACTGCCGGCGGGTAAGTCATCGATTCTCTGCAGAACTCTGTTTTAAGAACTGTAGGAAGACAAATTGGCTGTGCAAACACTGTGTGTGCTGCAAGGAGATCAACAGTTACCATTGGGTGTATGTATGCACATTGAGGTCACTGGTTATGACATTTGAGTGTACTACAGTACCGCTGCTGCAGAAAATACAGCAGTTTGTGCAGTAGGACAAACCAGAGTGCTGTTTCTAGTAGTAAATTTGTGTGTCTGCTGGCAAGATGTCAAATGATGGCATAAACTAGATTGTTACTGAGAAGCTTGATAAGAACAATTTCCATGCTTGGAGGTTCAGGTTGACGAATTTCCTGATAGGAAAGGGTTATTGTTAGGACTACATAGAAGGTGAGCATGAAGAGGCACCGGAGATACCGGAGATCAATCCGACTACTACAGATGTGAAAGAGTTCAAGGATTGGAACCAAGGAGCCAGAAAAGTTATGTATTGGTTCTCTATCAGTATACAGGACACCATGATTGGGCACATACAGGATGCCAAGTCCCCAAAGGAGGCATGGGACACCTTGGTAAAACTCTATGAAACAAATACCAAGGCACGAAAGATACAGTTAAAGAATGAACTTCATATAATTCCAAGGACTGTGACTACCCATATAACTGCAACTCTTTGCTTGAGGCCTAGACATGATGGTATTTACCTTATAATTTCAAGGACCGTGACTACCCATATATACCGAGGGTATAACTATGCTCTCGGTCGCCGAAGATACCCACACGTGCATCGGGGAAGATATTTGGATCAAGAAGTAAGAGTTGTTTTCTAAATTCCGGCATAGATCTGGTTGATTGACCTTGCTGGTCCTCAAAACGGATGAGTCCATGGCTCTTTTATATGGATCTGTTGGTTGATCTTGCTAATCTTCAATGGAGATTCCATTTTGATTTTTATAAGTGAATATATTACCGGGTACTATGAGCTAGGAACTATCGAAAAGACCCCTGAGTGGACACATGGTGGTGAGCGTTCTGGCCAATGATGCCATAGGTACACCGATGAAGAAAAAATTAGAAATTAGGATTCAACCGGATATTTTGGAGGATTATGATCAGTGATACTATAGTTTCATTATAAGATTGTTTTAAAGATAGCTAAATCTGTGAAAAAGGCAATTTCATATTGGGGGTGTGTAAGTGGTGTGACTAGTGGCCTAGGAATTTTTTCCCTGGTACACCCGGGACAAAACCTAACCAAATTCTTAAATGGATCCCATCACTATATTGGTTGGAAGATTGGCTAACCCACGGGACTGGATGGGGTTAGGCTAGACTGATGGATCTCTAAAATGAGACTCAATTCTATGAAGTAAATCCCGAATAAAAATTTTTCTATAGAAAAGAATCAACGGCCGTGTCTCTCAATGAGGAAAAAAATGTTGGTCTCTATGATCCAAGTGCAAGTCTTTTCCTTGATCTGACTATGGGACTTACGGGTTCGATCAGATCAATTCAGTTAGTTAAGGCTCTTGACTATGTTAGAGTAAAAATATCCTGGAGGAATCGCCCGTGCTTTTCGAGCGAGGGAAGTTTTTTCGGGTTCGGTTTTGGAAGAACCGAGGGATTAGTCTCTTGTCCGGATATACGTGGGTGAGACCCCAAGTGAGGGACCCTGCCCCACGGAAGAAGTGCTACTTCCGCTACTAGCACCCCTAAATTCATTGCGCTGAGGGGACAAGGATCTTTCATCAGTGATGTGGGAAATGAAAGTTCCCAACTGCTCGGTTTGCTGGTCAAACTTCTTCTTTAGCTCCATAAACTGTAAGTTTATCTATTATAGATCCTCAGACACAACAGTCGCTTGGGCCTTGGCTAGGATAATTTCTCGCTGGGAGACTTGGGCCATTTCCTGTTGCCTGTATAAACAATCGGCCATCTACATGATGAGCTCCAGTGCCATGTGTGAAAATCCAAGGGGGGCGAAGTTTGGAATATCTCCGCGGGCCGCATGGATGCTCTCTACATAAGCTTGGTTGGAAGAACTAAAGCTACCCAAGTGCACCCAACAGAGAGTGTTGACGGTATTTTGTGCATCGTTGGGTGAACAGGAGCCTGCCTCCACATAAGAGGACACCTCCTGGAACCGCTCCTAAGTCAGTGTCTCATAGAGGCTTCTATTATTAGGAATTCTTGGGTGTGCCTCTCCACTTCCTTAGGAATTCTTGGGTGTGCCTCTCCACTTCCTTAGTGGCCTTCTTGGTGGCTTCTGCAGACTACTATAGTGAGCTCTTCTTGTGTGGGCCTGGGGCTTGGGGGTGGCTGAGCTAGATCTGTGATAGCTAGCACATGATGTGGCCTCTTGGCTGGTGGTGGGGTAGGGAAAGTGGTTGGTGAGGGAAGAGAAGTGGTTGTTGGTGAGGGAAGAGAAGTGACCACTGTATCTGGCCCACTCAACCGGGTTGCCCTTGGCAATTTGTCCCCCCCATTAGCATAATAAAGCACCCTCGTGAGTAGGGTGGCAGCAACTTTCCTTGTGGGTTGGAGAAAATCGCGTGCAGCTCATGGAAGATGTAATCGGCCCAGTTCACGATCTTGCCTTGGTGGACTCGAGCGAGGGTGGTTAGGTTGCACCTGTTGAAGCATCGGTCCACCTGGTTGTGAGGAGAAATTGCAAGGCTCGAGCCACCATAATCATGTCTTCCTGGTGGGCAATATTACCCCACTCCATGCCATCCTTGTTGCGTTTGCCCCGTACAGACCGTGGGTGAGCTTTGTGGCATTGGTGATGAGGCGTACATATGGCTGCTCCATATGTGGGAGTGCAAGAGCCTCTCACTAAGCTGCACACTTAGCTAGACTTTGTGTCTCTATCCTTTGTTGTCCCCCCCAGGACTTTGCCAGTGTGCTGATTGGCATCATAAGTCTCTGTAAAAAATAGTGACATGTAGAGGTACAGCCCCAAAGGCTTTAGGGTGGGTAATCTCCCCAGTCCCGAGCAGCTCTAACTTCTACACCACCATGGGGTCAGTGGCTAGCAATGGCTCTATAGCAACAAGGAACTATGTAGTAAAGGAGCTTGTGCTTGACTTTACGGCTGTTCTTCATCAAAGAATGGACCGTGTGTCAATTGACCTGCTTCATCAATGCCTCACCCAAATGGGAAAGCTGGGTTGGGTGCTTGGCATATTCTTCAAAGCATCTACCGGCAAGTCTCTTCCTCCTCAGAGAGAAGTGTGGTGGATCACTTCCTAAGATGAGTCGAAAGCGTCTGACATAGTGCTGGTTGGGAGGTGGAGAAAAGCTCGGGGGAAAATTTCACAATAGTTTGGCCAGGGTGGAAGTGAAAAGTGAGGAATTGGAAGGGGGAGGGGGCCCATATTTATAGTTCTATGGGAAAAACATGGCCGTGGAAAATCCATGGAATAGGCATGCGACTGTAAAGGAACGGGCGTGCGAAGTAAGATAAGGTGAGCGAACGGACGTGGGAACTTCAGCGTACGGTCATGGGATCTTGAGCAAACGGCGGGGGGTCTTTAGCGTACGGTCATGGGATCTTGAGCAAACGGCGGGGGGTCTTTAGCGAACGGTCATGGGAACCTGTAGAATTAGAAGGAATGTCTGCGGGCTTGCCAAAACATGGTTGGAACAATCAGGGGCTTTGGATCAAGAATTAGTATGGCCATGGCAACAACTGGAAGAAGGAACGGCCGTTCCAAACTTGGAATGTTCGTGGTTGGCAATCCAGAAGAGAACGGTTGTGGAAAACTTGGTACAGTCATGGCAAACTTGGTACAGCCGTGGAATTAATTTATTCATTTTATTTATGTGCACCCTATAACAGGTTTTGTACATAGAGGCTAGGCTATCAGCACCCCATTGTGGGTTTGTACTGACCACGTGCCTAGTTTGCCAAGGAGAGGAGTCTATTCCAATTACGCAATGGCGAGGTAGGTGGTAGCACTTCCTAAAGAAGGGATTCCGATGAGGGTGGTGAGGAAGTAGATGTAGCTAACAGGGTTGATGGGAGTTTTGCAGTCCTATCGAGCCTCTAAATGATAGGCAAAGGAATTGTTGACGTTGAAGGTGTATCTAATAAGAAGGTGTGTCAGCAATAGCATGGGGGTGGGTGTGTCACACTGGACCTTCTGCTTTCCTCTATCCCAAGTAATCTTCACTGTAGATGTGACCTTAGGTACCCATTGATGTGACCTTAGGTGTGGGTGGCTGTGGTGTGACACAAGGTAGGGATTTAGGCTGGAGAGGTTTGGGGATCTAGATTGTATGATTGCCTTCATAGAAATGTTGGGCACGGAGAAGAGGTTTTGGGATCCACTGAAAGGTTGAGTGCGTGGGTTTAGGGTTTGTTCGAGGGTCAAAACACCTTGAATAGCATTTAGTTTTGCATATTTTTTGTACCGTGTAGGATTGAGGTTGGCGAATGGGGGGCCTATGCTGGGGAGACGAGGAGCTTTGATGCCTATTGGTGAGGGGGATGGTGTGGGACCTTTTAGGGATCCACAATTGAGATGCTCCCTCATAGTAGCCTTGTCCTGCAAGAATTTTCTTGGGCACCCCTTGGTGAGATATCGAACCTTGTGGAGATTTTTTAGTATGGTTAGACATGTTAGTGGGGTTAGTGTGACCTAGTGGGGCAGTAGCTGGTAAGGTGGCAATGCGGATGTGAGTTATCGCTGTGCGTGGTGGTAGTGCGGATGTGAGTTATCGCTGTGCGTGGTGGTAGTGTGGGTGTGAGAGGCATTGATATAGTTGGCATGATGAGTGGCCTCTTTTTTGGGAGAATAGAGTTAAAAGGGTGAGGTGTCAGGGTGATTGTGGGTGGTGGGTTGGGGAGTGCCTGGCAGGGGGGAGAGGTGAGAACTGGCTCTTCATCCATCATGAGAACAGTGACTTGGCCCACAGGCCGGTTGTAGGGTCGCTGTCCATGCATTCCAGTTGATGTTGCATCTGTTATGGCCCATCCATCCCTTGCCTAGGAGGATTTCTTCACACATTGTTCTTGCAGGCATAACATAAAACTTCCCTTCCAAGGGATTATTTCCGATGTGGAATAAAAGTGTGACTGTGCCAATGCAATGAACATGCTGTGAGGAAACTGTTGTAACAATGGCTGGGGTTACTTTAAGTGTTGGTTCCTCTAGGGAATGCCATGTTTTATATGACATTAAATTGTAACTAGCCCTTGTATCAACAAGAACTAATTTTGGACAAAGCTAGTCGGGATGGTCATTCCTAACCACAATCAAGCTAGCTTCACCTCCCAATCTTCTTCCTTTAAGTCGACCACTTGTGCCATGTTAACCATAATATGTTTTTGCCTAAGCTTGGCTTGTCTCGCAGCCTCTTCTTGTGCAATTTTTTTCATATCCTCATGGTTTTTTTTCCGTTGTTTTTTTTGTCATGGGGATGGCTTTTATGGTGGCCTCTATGAGAGGTCCATAGAAACGTTTAAGTTTGCTACCATTAAAGTAACCAGCCATCTCAACACCATCTAGTGTTTCAATGCGCACAGTGCCTTGTGGTGTGATCTTACAGATTGGGAAAGTTCTGAGCTTGAGCTTTTTCTTATGTGTTTTTGTGCTAAATAAGAGGACCATGTCACCCCTCATTTATCTACTTATCCTTGAGCTGGTCCATCAAACCATTGTTTATGCCTGAGCTTCTCTACAATCATGTTGTAGGCTACAAAGAGGCGAGTTTCATCAAGCTTTTCAAGACCGAAGAGGCAACAACTTAGCGCATTTTTGGGGAGTTTTTTGTACACTACAACATGTAGACTTGGAACTAAGAACTCCATGGGCATGACCGCTTTAGTACTGTAGGTTAAACTGAAAGGGGTAGCGTTGGCTGCTGCATTGTACAAAGTTCTATAGGCCCAAAGTACAGGTGACAACTTCTATTCCCAATCGTTGCGCGGTTGGCCTCCACTATTTTGGTGAGAATGGCACATAGGGATTTGTTTATGCTTTCGGCTTGGCCATTTGCTTGAGGATAGTAAGGGGAGGACTTCCTGTGGGTGACAAGGAACTCTTGCAAGATGAATTTGATTACCTCGTTGATGAAATGTGTTCCATTGTCGCTGACAAGCTCAAGAGGGCAACCAAAGCATGTGATCACAGACTCATAGAGAAATTTAGCTCTCAAACGAGCATCATCTTTGCGGGTTATGCGAGCTTCTACGCACTTGTGTAGTAGTCCATGGCAGGAGTTATATATCTAGCTTGAGTGTATTTGGCTGCCGGACTAATGGATCCTATGAAGTCTATGCCCCATTTTTCAAATGGTTTGTAAGGACATGATGGGTTTTAGGGGCATGTGATCCTTGAAATGAGGAATTGCTACACGACGCTGGCATTCATCACATCATTTGAGATACTCAGCAACATCATTAAAGTGGGCCACCATAACCCAACTATGAGAACCTTATGAGATGCAAAGTGCCCGCTCGCACAGGTAGAGTGAGCCTTTTCAAGGAGGAAGACATACTCATCTTCCCAAACACGTCTTAGGATTTTGTCTCTACCCTTCTTGTAAAGTTGACCCCACGATACGCTGGTAAGGGGCCGCCTTTTTCATTAAACGATGGGCATGGTCCTTGTTGAGGAGAGGATCAACTGGTAAGCCATTGGCTAAGAAGTGAGCCACTTCTTTGCCCCATTTAGGATTTAAGCAAAGTTGGAATAGCGCGACGTTTGGTAATTCATCGTCTACTCCCACTGGCTATTCCCCATTGGGAATCCTTGACATGCGGTTTGCAAGACCATGCTGGGAGTCTTCCCTCACCGCTGTAACGATGAAGTCAAACTCAAGCAAGATAAGCAAGGTGATTTTGCCTGTCATATAGGGCTTATTTACCAGGTACAAGGGGGCTTCATGATCTACAAAGAAAATAAACTTAGTCGCCAAAAGATAATGGCAGAACTTCTTAACGGTATAAACCATTGCTAACCCCTCTCTCTCAGTTGTGGTGTAATTCCTCTCAGCTTCGTTGAGTTGGTAGCTAGAAAAACTAATGGGAAAGTCCATCTTGTGTTCGCTTGGTTGGGCCAGCACGCATCCTATAGCAAATGCTGAGGCATCTATGTGGACATGGAAGATGAGATCCCAGTTGGGGGATCTGAGAATTGGAGCACTTACCAAGGCTTTTTTGAGTGTGGTGTAAGTCCTTTGAAATTCTTTTGTCCACTCAAAAACTATAAGGATTCCTTAAAGGAGTCTAGCAATATTAGCGTACATAAAAATGAATCGCTGATAATAGCCGACATGTCGCATGAAGCGCTGGACACCTTTGAAGTTAGTGGGTGGGGGGAACTCAAGAATGAGCTGCACTTTGTTGTCAATGGTTAAAATTCCATGCTTGGAGACAATGTGTCCCAGGATTACACCGTGTCAGACCTAAAATTGACATTTGAGAGGGTTCAACAAGATGCGATATAACCTACATCTTTGCTCCTTCCAAGACGAATTGACACAAAGGTCATCCATAAAGACTTCAAGGAACTTCCAAAAATATTTCTTGTAAGCCATACACATTAAGCATTGGAAGGTTCTAGAGGCATTAGTCAACCCAAAGGGCATGACTCGATATGTGTATGTACCCCATTCAGTGGCAAAAGCAGTTTTGTGCTAGGAAGTTGTAAGCTTCCTTTCCCGCTACCCTTTCTAGCACATGTTCAGTGAATGGGAGGAGATAGTGGTCCCTAATGATGGCAGCATTAACATTTTTGAGGTTAACACACACTCTAACTTTTTCATTCTTTTTGGGCACTATCACGATTGGTAATACCCACTCCGTATGTTCAATTTCATAGATGAATCCGGCGTCGATAAGTCTTTCAATCTCCTCTTGGACCATCTTGGAGTACTTAGGGTTCATATAGGATAGGCTCATTGTTTGACTGGCCTGGCTCCATCAACCATTGGAATGGTGTGCTGAACTGCTTTTGGAGGTGCACCTGCATATCCGTGTACTTCCAAGAGAAGCAGTCCTAGAATTCAGTCAAAAGAGCAATGAGCTCGGCCTCTTCTTCCTTTGAAAGGTCTTCTGCAATGAATATGGGCCTTGGTTCTTCACCCGAGCCTGCCAATTTTACTTCCTTAACTTTGGCTATATCATCATATGAGGTCCCAGGTTGCCCACTATTAGACCCTTTGAGCTGAATCATATTAAACAAAGCGGTTAGCCATTTGGGAGGTCTTAAAATGCTTGGGCACCTATCGTGTTTCTTAGGCTTTAGTACTTTCCTCGTCAGTTAGCCTTTTGGCTTCTTTTTCTACGAGTGCTAACTTTTTGTTGTGTGCCTTGCGTGCAAAGCGGCAAAGCTTTTCAGGGACTAGTTCTAGTTAAATGGGTTCAACTGGCTATGGGACAATAGTGTGGACCAAAATTGAGCTGTTTGCAAACTCTTTTTGCCACATTTGATTGAAATGATCACGTGCTTCCACGACACCCACATATTTCAACCAATGGGTTTGTGAGTTGTTTGGGGAAGATGTACCGCTCTGGCCCAGGGAATCCCTCAAGCCTGTGAGTTTTATGGGAGCATGTAATCCTTGATGGCTTAGCTCAAACAACCTGCTCAAGCTCTTATGTGGCTATATTGGGCAGATATGTTGAACTAAGCATGTATAATGATGTAAGCTCTTGCCCCATCTGCCGTGTCGCCGCCGCAAACCTTGTATCCGCAAACCTTGTACCAGTTTTTCTAGGCAAGATGTCCAAGGTAGCAAGGATATGCATCTAGCTCTCAGAGTCTTCCGACTTTGCAATCCTCACTCTCCTTTTCATCTTCTAGTGTTTTATGGCATGTCTGGCGGCATAGATCTGGACTTCAGTAGTTCATGTAGTTGTGACTGAGTCCTCTGCAAATGGTTTGCCGCTCATGGGGTGTACTTTCCACATGCGTAGATTGATCTTGAAGGTAAGATCTTTTCTTCTAATGTAGATGTGGTCAGTATCCCAATCATGGATCATCTTGGATTCTCGCATAAAGGGTCTACCAAGGATGCAATCATATGAAACTAGCTGACGTCCAAAATTCATCACCACAAAGGTTTGGTGGTAGAAGATGGTTCCCAAAATCTTAATTTTAAGATCTCTTAGAAGACCAATGGGTCTAGCGATGGCTCCATCAGCGAGTTTAACTAGAATTGGGTGTTATCCAAGGCAGGTGCTCCCCATTTTTCCCAGCATTGTTTGGTCACAATGCTCACTCTAGCTCCTCCATCCAGTATTGCAGTAACTTGGTGGCCGTCAAAAGGTATTGGCAAGGCCGCATTAAGTTCATCACCTTCAAAGTATTGTCCAAGCTTGTTTACTCGAATGGTAGGAGACCCTTTTACCTTAAGAGGTATGTGGAATTCTACTTCCTCAAATTCATTAGAGCTGCTGGGCTGCTCAATGGTTTCGTGCATGCTTGCCCTGAGACGTCCCTCCATCCAGTCTTTTAGGTCGTTCCATAGGCTTGGGCTTCCTTGAAGCAAGGTGCCGATAGGGATTTGGACCTAATAAGAAGAGAGGAAAGAAGAAAGACCTACAATGTCTCTTGGAACAACGGAGGTTGTCCTTTGAGGAAGGTTGGGTCTACTTTGTATTAAGCTTTTTAAGGTGAATGGGATGGGAACATGGATTTTGCAATGGTTCCCCTATGATGTTCATCTCCCAAGTCTCTAAGATATTCTGCCACCCTATCTCCCTGTTGGGGGGTAGCTTCTGCTTCTATTAACTCTTATGGAGGTAGTTGGTTTGGAAGCTCGTGAAGGATGTACCTGAGCATCATGCAGTGTAGGTCTCTGGTTTGAGACAGATGGGCATGGTTCAAGGTAGGTAGTAGGAGGATCAGCTTCCAACTAAGCTTGGCACTCATGAACTAACTCTTGGGCGGCTAGGAGTCTTTCTTTTTCATCACTCAATAGGATTTCGATATTCCATAAGCTTTTTGGATAGTTGACGGGTGTCAATGGGTTCTTGGGCTTGGGTGGCGTCGCGTAGCATATCTTCTTCTTCACATGAAGAAGTCAAAGGATGATTTGTTGTGCCATAGTCAGAACCGCTTTTGATAATCCCTCGACTTTCTCCCTTTCCAACCTTGGTGGCTTTCTTTTGTGAGCACCAAGTTGCTCATGCTTGTTCAGGGGCTCTCACTTTGTAAGGTTGATGCCTCTATAGCATGTGCCGCAGCCCTTTGCCTGCTTTGTAGCCTGGTCACTGCATTGAGAGGGACTACTCAAATGAAACCATCTCTAACACTCAGCATGTTAAGGCTAGTGATGGGATTAGCTTCATGAGCCTTTCTAGAGGATCCTAGTCTCAGTGGACAATCTTTGTAAAGGTGATCGATACCACACCCTACACACAATGGAGCTAGGGCAGGTGCACCTATAGGGGCACTCACCAACCCTTTTGATTGGGACACTCAGCCACTCGGTGAGGTCTGCCACAATTGTAGCACTTAATAGGTGGTCTTTTAGTTGTCCGGTTCTCTTGTTCCTAGCCCGAGGTATCAAGGCTGCTAAGTATACAGGGTACATTTAAATCGCCCTCCATAACATAGTGACTTAGGATTTGTGAAGGTGGTCTTGTTGGCTCTTGGGTTTCATAAGTGGGAGTCTCCAAGATTTCTCCCTCATTTGCATCCTTGAAGAGTTCTATCAGGGTTATCTAACAAACTAGTGCGACTCTAGGTAACGGGGCCTGAGGTGAGAGGACTGGGGATGGTAGGGGAATTTCTGGCACCCTAAGGATTCCTCTTTGGGCCACTTCTTGGCTAGGTTGAGGCACGTTATGATGCGCTAGAGTTGGCAAAGCCAGTGGTTGCCTGGGGTTGGGCAGTGCTTAAGGGAAAGCTTGAGCTAGAGCCGCCTTGTGGTGGTAGCAATTGGAGATTTCATGATTGCCCCACTTTACACAATATGTGCAATAAAGACTTGGTCGGGGTCTCAGATGAGGACACTCGGTGCTAGTATGGTTTTCTCAACAGTTTAAGCACCATACAAGTTCCTTATAGGATAGAGATGTGGATGGTCCCCTTAATCCCCGGCCTTGCGAGGGGGCCGACCTTGGTTGGTGGTTATCCATTGCTAGGTCATTTTTTGCATTAGGACAGCAGCCAATTGCTTGATGCTTTGTCCAAATGTAGAATATTTTGCCTTATCATTAGGCTTTGTGGTGGTGGTCTTGAAGGAGGCTTCTGCTGATGCGCCTTCATGGAATTGTCAGAAACGTGTTCCCTTGAAGTTATCCTCAAACTTCAAAGCACTCCTACAACATTGTTCAAAGGAAGTATGGTCTAAGGCAAACAAGGAGTTATGTAGGGGAATGTCATCGAGTCCCTCCAGAAATCTCCTAATTAATCTCTCATCTGAGAATTTATCTCCAGTGCTACAACATGAGTGAAGATATTTGATGATTCAATGAATGTAGTTCCTGATGGTTTCACCCTCATTTTGCTTAACATTGTTCAGCTATTCGACGGGGCTCCATTGGGTACCTTGATGAGAATACCCCACTTTGAAAGCTTCTGTTAAAGCTTCAAAGGATGATTTATCTTCCGTCTTCAAAGATCTGAACCATTGGCTACATTTTCTATCCAAGGTAAGGCCAAAAGCACTTATCTTAGACTGGTCATCTATCTTAGTCTAGTCATCTATCTTAGTCTGTTCATCTATCTTAGGTCTGGTCATCTATGTGGCCAAATGCTTTGCAAATTTGATTAAACATCTCCAGGTGAGTAATGGGGTCACCTGTTCCATTAAATCTTGTGATCAATTTAATGATGTTCGCTGGTTTAGTCCGTTCATGTCTGGGTTGAACAGGTGCAGGGGGAGCAATGCCTACGGCTACCCTCCTCCCTATTTCCATGGCTAATCTTAACATTTCAGGTGTCAAAAATGTTGTGGCTGGTGCTGGTTAGGAAATGAGTTGTGGAGGAGCGGTTCCAGGTAAATAATAGACTGTCGGAGGTCTCTGCCCTCTAGGAGGACTGGGTTGTGGACCACATGGTCCTGTTTGGTATATTGGGTGTGCTCCTTGAGGAGGGTATTTCGGATAGATAGGCAGGCCTAGTCTTTGTGGTGGGCCTAGGTAAACCCACCCGCTTTGGTATGATGTCCTCGGCCTTTGGGAAGATGGACATGGTTCTTGGTTTGGCAAGGTTTTTGGATCTCTAAATGAGTCAACCACCCCTCAGACAGGTATGGCTCTCGAGTCTGGTAGATGGGTCTGAGGACTGATGGATCTTGCTATGGTTGATTTTTTCTCTATGATCTAGAGATGTTCCTTGGGGTTGATCCATATCTCCCACCCTGGGTTGCGGTTCCTCATACTGTGTGTTTCCCAGGATAAAATTGCAAAGCCTCAATGCAAGGCTTTGTTGTGAATGTGTTGGCAAGATGGGGGCTGGTGGGTTTTGGATAGCTGGTCTATCCATACACTATGGTTTAGGCTCTCTTGCCTCTTCTACTACTGGGGGAGGTCCTCGCTCTCACTAGTACTATCAAGACAAGCACCGTTTAACTCCACGCAGTGTTTACCGATGGGTCCGATCTGACTTGTGAAGGGGTGTCTAGAGAGCTTACTTCGTAGAAGAGGGGGTTATTTTGCACCAACCTACCTGAGCGTAGGTGCATGGAAATAAGGAAGTGCTGTGTAGAACCCCTCTAAGAATGGATTTTTTTAAAGGAACAGTTATACGCTTGTGAGCGAACGGGCATACGCACACAAGAAGGGATGGAACGTGCATTCTCTTCTTAGTAGGGAGAGAAGGAACGGATGTGCGCTTCAGAGATGATGAGATGGAACATGCGTGCACTTATCAGGGAGAGAAGGAACGGCCGTTTGAAGTTGGATGTAGTGTGGAATGAGCATTCCCTTCAGATGGGAAGGGAATGGGCATTCAAAACAACATGCCAGTCAAAACGGGCATGGCAATGTGATGCCACGGGCATAAGCTTCCAGGGGAAGGGAACGGATGGTCACTTGACAATTCAAGGAAAAGAGAAGACGCGGGCCTAGAAAAGGTTAGAACGGATGTTCGCTTGGTAATTCAAGGAAAAGAGAAGACGCGGGTATGGCTAAGGTTGGAACAAACGTTCGCTTGGGAGGCGAACGAGTGTGGCACTGTCACACAAAAAATTCTTAGAAATTGACTAGCCTTAATGGCTGTAGGTCTAACAGACAGCCACCCTGGATATCCTTTGATAGTACAATACAAAATACCCCTAGATTGAATGCACTTCATGCCCAATTAAATGTGTTTAATCTAATTTTAATGCTCTTACCAAAATTAGGTAGTAGATCTTTTCCAGATTTGGCTACAAGCAGATGGAACGGGTGTGGCAGATTTAGACATGCGCTTCTTAGAGATGCTTGGTAGAATGCAATTTCACTTGTGATTTTCCTCATTCTCTTGCCGATTTACGTGTCTTCCCAAGGATTTTCTATGATTTTGTTTTTACAAAGGGCTAGAGCTAGTCTCTAGTTTCTTATTGATACCTATAATGCATGGTTTAAGCTAATGAATTGAAACTAATTAGATGATAAAGACAAACATGAAGAAAGAACACAGAAATTAAAAATTGCTTGAATGTTAAGGGCAAGGTAAGAGCACTCACAAGTTTCTTCCCACTCTTGATGAAGATTCAAATGCTCCAATGCTTGATCAACAATCCAAAATCCAGGTAATCTCCAACAAAACACAAAGCAAAACAATGTTAATCATCCTACCGATGGATTTGCACTCCAACCGGGCTAATTCAAAGACTCTAGCTAATGAATCAAGTGAAGGACCCTAAGCTAAATACCTTCCCCAGCAACGACGCCAAAAATGTTAGTGGATAACATACTTCCTCACACACACAAGAGAGAGAAGAGGAGAAAGGTGCATGCAAGGGTCGAATCCGATGAATGGCACTTAGCCAACCCTATGAGGATTAACTCCCACTAGAGGCTATGGAGAGCTCAATCTCTACCTCCTCATGCTAGGCTTATGAAAATAAGACATGGTAGATAGCAATGAGAAAGTAGAAGAGAAGAGAAGGGAGAGCACTACCATTCCTACTCACATACACCAACAATCTAAGCAAGTAAGCCACAACACAAGCAAGCAAGAAACTATCAAGTCAAAAGAGAGAGAGAGAGAGAGAGAGAGAGAGAGAGAGAGAGAGAGAGAGAGAGACTCAATTGAGACAAATGGGATTATCCCTTTTCATATTTCATGAAATGTCTTATATACATGAGCTCATATTTACAATGTTTGGCCCCAATCACAAATGGGGCCCAAAACTAGTCTTTCTAGTTTAACTAGCCCTATGTACATCAATTCCAAATTACACAAGTCGTAAGCTCGGTTATCCCATGTGTCTTTTACAATAAGCGCTTAGCACAGTTACAAAAAGATGAGTTACAAAAAGGCATAGTAGTCACGCGAAAGGTCATGTTAACCGGATGTTAACCACTCTAGTTAACAGGGAGATAGAGATCCCAAGACTACAAGTCTCTTTTGGCCTTATTTGATAATATGGGCAGCACTAAATTGGACTTCTCATCATCATCTTATCACCCTCAAAAGGATGGGCAAAGTGAGGCTGCAAGTTTAGCCATGTTGGATCTCTTGAAATGTTATGTGGCAGATCAGAAGTCTTCTTGGGAGAAGTACTTACCGCTTATGGAATTTGCATACAACAACAAGGTGCATGCATCTACGAAAAAGGTCCCATTTGAGATTGTTTATGGTAAAGTGGTTTTTCCACCAATTCTTTGCACAAAGGATGAGATATTTGTAGTAGCTAATGAGTATGTAAGAGACTTGGATATTTCTTTTGCTCAGGTGTGCAGACAGCCCCATTGCAAGGTCATAAGACAAGCATAAAAAGGCTTATGGAATTTGATGTCAAAGAGAATGATTGGGTATTGCTAAAATTTGAGAAAGCAATAATTACAAAGAGGCATGGCAAAGAGGGTGCATACCCTAAGCTTGCAACCAGGTACTATGGGCCTTTTTGAGTGATCTAGAAGATCAATGAAGTGGCTTTGAGGTTGACATTGCCTAGTCATTGGCATATACACAATGCTTTTCATGTGAGTCTCCTTCACTCACGAAGAGTATGTAGGGCTAGATCCCAATGAATTGGTCATTGAGGATCCACCATAAGTGGATGAGCTTGAGGAGATTTTGCAGCCAAAGCAAATTGTGTATCACAAGGAACGCAAGCTTGCTGTGTAGGCAAAGTTGTCAAGTGTTACCTTGTGAAGTTCAAGAGCTATCTTCCCATTGATGCTAAATGGGTAGATGAAAGATTGCCTACACTTTCTTCAGACATATTTGGATGCTTTTCAATTGCAGACAACTATTTAGAAGCCCGAGGGATGTCACCATTTGGCCACCTAATTGGTCCACCCATGCTTTCTCATTATGTATGCACATTGGATTGGCATTCATGGTGGCAGTTGTTGCATATGCTAAGGATTGATGCCACTCATGTGAGACTATGTACTTGGCTTTCCGCTGGGACTTATGCCTGTGTGTATATGCTTGGAAATTCATAGATGATTGGTGTTCCATTAGGTTGGTACCTTGTGTACTTGCCTGTAGCACGTCTATTTTGGTATAGTCTCATGAACAGGGATTGTCCATACCAATGCTGCATTGCATAGCATATTTATGTGCTTGTTTGCAATTAAATTTGCATGTTGTTTTCATGCTTGCATGAATAATGTGTAGTTTCACATAAGGGGACAGTCGCCCATGAACCATGTATGTGAAATTGTCTGTTGACATGGTTATGTGGCATGTGATAGGTGCTAAGTATTGGTCATAAACCCAGCATTAGGAATTAGCATTAATTTATAGGTGAGTGTGTACACGCTTCATTAAGTTTTGGGTGACCAAAAATCACTTATAAATTATGACCAGCCCTGTGTTTGCTCACACTAATGTCCCAAGGCAAACAAAACTCAATGTCCACCATCCAGACCTTATCCCCTTTGTACAAAGGGAGCAACAAGCCATGTGTCCATCCTAGCTTGCACCACAAGTCACTTGTCCTCTCTACCTAACACTTAGGGTGGACATCTCATCATATCTCTCTCTAGAAGTTGGCACCCTACTTCATGAACCTTTTTGGCTATATTTTCTACACTTTCTCCTTCCCAACTCCATATCCAAGCTTTCTAGTGTATTTTACAAGCTTCCAAGAGTGTTTCCACATGGTGTTCACTCTCCCACACACTCCCAAGACTTAAATTCAACAAAACAGCTCTTATATTTGCTATAATTTTTTATCTTTTTTGCTGAAAACCCTAATTTCAGCCTTCCTTTCTCAAGTTGAACCATAGGGGAGGCTTTAGAGCAGATGGTAGGGAACATGGGCACTTGAGAGGGTAGTGTGAATTGTAAGTCTACACCGACAACCACATTTTTCTTTTTCCATGAAAAGATCCTTTCATTAGTTATAAAAAGAAAAAAGCCCAATGGGCTACAAACCCTCTCTTGCTCATAAGAAGGCAGAGCAGAGATCCAATCAAGGCAGCTAGGGAGACTCTCCCTAGGTGCAGAAAAGTACAAATAACTGAGAGGCTATATCATACAATAGGAGGGGGGAAATAAAAAAGGTGGCCTATAGTGCCAGTGGGGGCTACTCGCGTGTAGAGTATAGAAAGGGCCGCTGCACCAAGTGGGCGGAAGGCCTGGCGTCTCGCAAGATCGCTCGATCCGAGTCACCTCGGCGGATGCGGTCATACTGGCCTTGCAGGGTGTGAATCAACTCCTTCCAGATAGCCCGAACAGTCTCTGTTGGTGGCTCCAGTCTCCCCTCAAAGGCCCTGAAACAATGGGCTCTCCAGGTGAACCATATGGTGAGGCTACTAAGGAGCTCCCATCATTGATCCCTCTCCTGTGTCCAGTCGGCTGTCGAGAAATCCGATGAAGGAACAAGGCGAGGCCCCCAATGAATCTAATGGCGTGGCTGGCCTGCTCCATTTGGCCTGCTCCGTCTCGTATCCTAGAGCTAGCCCTGATGAAGTCCACCAAGCAGCAGAAGCGGCTCCCCGCGTATGCATTCCCTTTGGAGAGAGGGGGCCAAAATGCATAGAATCCTCAGCCAAATCTGTTGTGCCTATGGATAGTCCCATAGGCAATGTCGTTGTGTCTCCAATGAGTGGCCGCATCGGACGTAGGCTGGCGGAAGGCCACTGTAGACAAGCCAGGTGCCAACTGCAAAGCCCCTATGGGCAACCAGCCCCACTAGAAAGTCGAGATCCTGCGTGCCTGTCTGCTAGCCCAGAGCTTGGTCCAAAAATCCTCCAAGAACTCTTGTGAGAGTCCCTGTAGCCGCCAATGCTCCGATGCAGCTGGAGAGACCGTCCTCCTTGCAATTAAAATATGCCTCCCCAATCGAACAGTGTATTGGAAAAAGGTGATCTCTGTGGCCTCGGGGGACGCATAAGGATCATGCCACTCGTACTCGCCAGGGTCCCACACACTGGCCAAGGGACGTGCAGCATATGCCCATATGCACAATCAGAGTCCACATCTGCAGGGTTTGGATCAATATGCCACTTCCGAGAAGCGGCGACCACTACCCGTATCCTCTGAAAGATGCACTCTACAACCAAAGGCGACTCCGCCTCCACTCTCTCTGAAGTCTGCCCTCATCCTGTATCTCATAGTAGAGGCATCTACCATCCTCAGTGCAAGCTCTGACAGCAATCAAGATCTCCAACTGTGTAAAGGCTCCCATCCACCGTGGGGCCATTGGCTCAAAAGGTGTGAACCACTCCTCAATGAGAGCCTCCTAAATGTCATCCCTCATCAGCCCCCCTCTGAAGTGACTCAGCCTCTCCGCCTGGATCTCCTCTGGGAGACTGCAAAAGGCCTACCAATCTCCAAAACTGCGTGCTAGGCCTGCTGCCAATGGTCCCCAGGCTAGGTGAGGAGAACCCAGCATATGACCCTGCTTTGTGCGTACCGCGGGGCTCTAGATGAGTGGCTGTCTGGCCCACTCCTCATCACAAGTGGGAGGTCTCTGAGAAAGCCCCGGTCTCAGCAACTCCCAAGCTCGCAGGATACTCAATGCAAATCTCTCCTCCCATCCTCTACTGAGGCCTGTCCTCCTCATCTCTGTGAAGATCCACCGTATCTCTGGTGCCCAAGTGCCCCTTCTCCCTGCTGGGGGAGCTCTAGCCTGCAGCCACTGAAAAAGAGGCTCCTTCCAAGGCTCAGTGCCTGGAAGTAGCCCCTAAACAATAAGCTTCCCTAACAAGGCTCTACTCTGATCAGCTCGATCTATAATGCCCAAGCCCCCCTGGGCCAGCGGAAGAGTAATAACTACCAAAGCAACCTTAGCCCGGGCCAGCTGACCATCCCGCCCAGACCGAAGAAAGTTCCTGATCAGCCTCTGTACCTGGCTGATGCAAGAGCTCGAGAAAATCGAACAAGACGTGATATACCACATAGTCACTAAAAGCACCTGATTCGGCTCCCAGCCAAGGAAAGCCGAGCTGTACTCCAATATAAAAGCTTCTTCTGAATGCTCAGAAGAAGCGGGGCGATCTTCTGCTCATGTGACAAATCAAGTCCAATCTGGCATCCCAGATACCGCACTGCTGTGCGCCAGGAGGAATCCATCTAAAACTCGGGTCTGGGCTCCATGCCGGAGCAGGGGCGCTACTGATCCAAAAAGCCACTGTCTTGCGCCAATTGATCAATGCTCCCAAAGCCACACCAAAAACCTGTAGAGATTGCTCTGCCCTCTGTAGATTAACCTCCTGGGCATGCAAAAACAATCCCATGTCATCAACAAACTCAGAATCAAGCAATTCCTCACCTCGGACTGGAAGCTAGAGTCCTCTCAAACCAACCTCCTCTACTGTCACATACATGCTCATAGCCTCTGCAAAGAAAAGAAAAGAAAAAGGAATGGAGCGAGAGGGCATCCTTGACAAACGGACTGATCTGGTCAACTCAAAACTCGGCCCCTGTCCTCTTGCCATCAACACCTAGCTAAGAGCTGTGGAATATAGAGCCACCACCCCTTGAATCCAGCCTGGCTCAAAACCCAGGCGAGGCATAGTGCCCTCCAGAAAAACCCGGTCGACTCTATCGTATGCCTTCTCAAAATCAAGAAGCATAACGACCAAGTTCTCTCCAAGAAATCTAGCTTTGGCCGTCACCTCCCAGAAGGTGAAAATGTTGTCAAGGATACTGTGCTCCTTGACAAATCTTGTCTGGGTAGCATGAATCAAATCCCCAAGGAAGTGGATCCTCAAACTCAAGGCCTTGGCTAGGACCTTGTAGACAGTATTGAGGATCGTAATAGGCCTCCACTGCCAAATATCATCTGACACTCCCTCCCCCTTGGGGATAAGAAAGATCAAGCCCTCTGAAAAACTCTGTGGCAATACCCCAGTGTCCAAAACATGCTGAAAACCCCTGCGGAGGCCTAGCCCCAAAAGGTCCCAATAGCGCATAAAAAAGGCAGGCATCAATCCATCCTCCCCAGGGGGCAACTATGACGCGGGAGGGCCCTCAAAGCCTCACCAAGCTCATCCTCTAAAAGGGGCTCACCTAAAGCTGTGCGCATACGATCTGTGACCCTCCTCTACACATGGGCCCACACAATCTGTCTGCATCACGTGCCTCCACGGCTGGCTCCGCTGAAAGCAGGTCTCTATAGAACTCAGTGGCAATAGCTCTAATCTCCTCGGGCTCAGTGGCTAACGATCCGTCCTGCCTCCTGAGCTGGCGTACTCTTACTCGAGCATGGCGGGGTCCAGTGATCTCAAAAAATCCCGCACTCACTCTATCACCAAGCTCAGTCCACTGAGAGGCCTGGCGATGATAGTAAAACTTGTGTCTCTGCTCCTCTGCCTCTCTAACCTCCTGGTGTGCCTGGCTCAGTTGGGACGCCACCCACTCACATGTAGGCTGCTGCTCCTGAGGCACTGGAGCGAAGCAAGGCTACGTCTCAAGCGACGCTCTCGCTCTCGTGTCTCTCCCAAAGAGCTAAGCTCGATGAGCCCCTGGGCAGAGAGAATCCAAGTCAGAGCTCTGGCTATCCTGTCATATCCTCTCAATGTCCTCAAAAAGACTAGGGTCTGTAAGTATCCTCTCTGGGATCCTCAACTGCAAAAGCTGGTCTCCCATGTCCTCTCCTCAAGAGTCAAAATAACTGGCACATGGTCTGAGAAAGAGGTGCCAGCAGCGAGAATGCCAACGGAGCCACCACACTCCCCGAAACCTGTCGCCCACATAATCCGTGATAGATTAGTCCCTCCCTGCCACGGAGATCCGACCGAGAAAAACTCAGACTGTCCTGAGAACAGGAGAAAGCCTCATGCTGCCATGCATCAGTGATCCGCAGTGTCATACAAAATCGCTCCCAAGCTGCAAGCTCCGTGTCGTACACTGTAACATGACTACCTCCCACCCTATCGGCCGGGTCCTCAAGCATGTTGAAGTCTCCCCCAACACACCAATGTGTGGCCTCGGGCAATGCATTTGTAACAAGGGTCCAAAACTCTGCTCTGGCACTAGCATGATTGGGCGCATAGACATTGAGCACACCAATGTGCCCATCGTGCATCCTCAGAATAACATACTGCACTCTACCAGGCACAATGACCTCGCGATCCACAATGGCCTGCCGCCATGCATCCGTAATGACCATACATACTCCTCCCTGCCCACCCAAGGGGCCAAAACCTGCAAACCAAAAAGTGTCCCATCTACCATGCATCACCGAACCATATCTCCGAATCCTGCTCTCACTCAAATGGTGCTCCTCCATCATCAAAATATCAATACTGCCCCCAACCAGGCATCTCTGAAGCTCCTGCCTCAAGCAACCACGATAACGTACATAGTGTGCACCGCCAAGGCCCTGTACATTCCATGAGATGATCCTCGTGGATGACTTGCTGAGGTGGAGGCTGTCTCAGCCATACGGCGGGCCTTCGCAAAGCGGCTTGGATGGAGAGTAATCCCATCCGAGCCACTACGAATCTGCCCACCCTGTGTGCTACAAGAGTCTCGGACCAGGCGCCAGTGGCTGTGTCCCATAGCGACTGCCTCCCGCTCGGAGAAAGAATCCTCATGTATGCATACATAGCCAGGGTCTCGCGCTAGGTCTGCCACTATGCGAACCACCAAGTGTCGATTCTCGGAGGCATCCGCACTCCCGATATCAAAGAAATGTGCCAACTCCCAGAGTCGGCCTACCATGTCTGTAATCTCCAAGTCGCTCACATGGTGAGAAAACTCAACTACATGTGTCTGCAAAATACTCAGAGCAAGATCCAGAGTCCACTCCCGGTCACGAGTGCCGCAAAGAGGGAAGGAGAAGGCCATCGCTGAATCAAGTGCCTCCTCCCCTCGAGCCGGAAGTATCACCACAGAACTCTGATAGGTGCTAGCTCATGGGGGCCCTCCGCTCCAAATAGGCGTGTAAAGGAGTAGTCGAAAGCCTTCGAGCACTGTCTAGAGACTACTTAGCCGACTATGGATAGAGGATATCCGTGAAGCACAAATCGGCATGGTAGGTCTCCTCTACGGTACACGAGCAAGGTCGGTGCTCAGTGCCCGCCGCACTGGAGGTGAGCGCCAGGGTACTGCCAGTGCCTCTTGGGGAGCTGAGGAGACGAGCGGAGGGGGAGGAGTGGGGGGAGAAGAGGGTGGGGAAGGAGACGCTGAAAATGCGAGAGCGAGAACGGGAACGGGAGGAAGCGAGGGTGGAAGCGAGGCGGGAGGGGGGGACGGGGGAGGGGGGTAGAGGTGGAGGTGGAGGTGGAGGTGAAGGGGGGGCGTTGGCGTCTCCTGATCCTCAGTCTGTGCCGGGGTCTCCTCCTGGAGGGGAGCAAAGCTGTTCCTCTCACTAGAACCCAATGATGCTGAGGCTGTCTGCTACTGCGTCGATCTCTGGGCATGCTGCTGTGGCTGTCTCCCTCTACGGCGTCCGTGTCCAGGCTACCAATCAGAGGTCTCTGTGGGCTGAGCAGGTGTCCCAGAGGCTGCCTGTCGAGCCGCATCTGTGGACGGGCCATCGGAGGTCTACAGGCAGCTGCGGTGAAGGTCGAGGTCTCCTGTGAGGGCAAGCCTTGGCCAGGTGGCCTACCTGCCTGCATATAAAACACTGGTTCAGGAGCCTCGAAAACTCCACTCTCTGATCGATCCATCCCCCCTATCCTAGGTAACTGAATGACCTTCGGAAGGGAGGAGATGCCAGGAACCAAAACTCTGACCGAAGGAAGGCCAGCTGCTCTAGCCACCACTGAAGCTACTGTGGGGCCAGTCTCAAGCACCAAGCCCACCAATGATCCTATCATGGAAAGTTGCGGAAGGTACTCGCGTCGCGAGACGAAGTCCAAGAAAGCAAACTGTGATAGGGAGTAGGCGCTCTCCCTGCTCGGCCGCTACTGGGTCGAAACCATGCTGCCAATGTCTACTAAAGAATGCCCGAGCGCCCCTGATGTCAAGGGGACTCATGGCTAGGACCTGGGCCATGTTATCTCAAACTCAATCTGGTAGTGTCCGTGGCCCAGTAAAACTGAATGTCCAGGATCTTGCCCACATCTGCAACAAGAAGGCGGGCTTGGAGAAGATTCCGGATCTCCCCTCTGCTGCTGGGGCGAGTGTGCCAACTATATGGCAGATGGTGGAATGTAGCTGGAGGCGTTCCACCTCTGTGCCGAGGCTCGCTTCCTCTTCTGGAAAAAGAGAAAGCCTGATGGGGGTATCCTCAAAGGGTGGGCGAGGGGGCTACAGAAGATTCCCTCTGAGGTGAGGCGGGAGGGGCCTTCATCAGAGTCTGAAGCTGAGTCGAGGGCGAAGCGGAGACGGAGGGTCCTGCAAGAACCAAGTTGCACAAAAACGGGGGGAAGCGCGGAGCGGGGAGGGAAAGACCAAAAGCAAGGGGGGGAGGGGAGGATGACAGAGGAGATAAAAAAGGGGGGGAGGCGAGGGGAAGCAGGGGGGAGCGGGAGCCGGCAGAGCAGGAAGGGCGCGATAGGGGGCAGGAAGGGCACGCAGGCGGGGGCGAGGGCATAGGCAAAGGCACGCAGGCGGGGGGCGAAGGCGAGGGACGAAGGCGATGGCGAAGGCGAGGGCGAAGGTGGGCAGCAGGCTCGAGTAGGGGGGAAGGCGAGAGCTTCAATGAGCAAAAAGTCCCGACAACCACATTTTTTGCAATATTGTTTTCATATACATTGGTATGGAAATCCATCAGAAATTCCCATGATACTATGTACTTGATTCTCCCAAGATCAATATACTTTATTTGAGGGAGGGGTCAGCTATTATGGCTCACTGTGCATCTCTTGTCAATTCAGCAAATTACTTCTTGTATTAAGCATGTTGTTCATTAAATCTTGGTGTATTTAAGTGTATTGTTTAGAATTATTTTCAAAATGGAGAGAGAAAGAGATGGTAGGGGGAGAGAGAGAGAGAGAGAGAGAGAGAGAGAGAGAGAGAGAGAGAGAGAGAGAGAGAGAGAGAGAGAGAGAGAGAAGAGACGACATACGAGAGAGAGAGAGAGAGAGAGAGAGAGAGAGAGAGAGAGAGAGAGATGGTAGATAGAGAGAGTGAGCAAAGAGAGAGAGAGAGAGAGAGAGAGAGAGAGAGAGAGAGAGAGAGAGAGAGGAGAGAGAGGAGAGAGAGAGAGAGGGAACGAAGAGTGAGACAAGAGAGAAGAGAGACAAGGGAGAGAGAGACACAGAGAGAGAGAGAGAGAGAAGAGAGGGAGAGATATAGAGATGGTAGTAGAGAGATGAGAAGAGATATAGAGATATGGTAGTAGAGGGTGGGAGAAAAAAGAGTCAAGGGAGAGAGAGATGGTAGGTAGGAGAGAGAGAAGAGAAGAGAGATGGGAGAGAGAAGAGAGGGATGATAGGAGAGAGAGAAGAGAGGGAGAGATGTGAGGTGGTTGGAGAGAGAGAGAGAGAGGAGAGGGAGAGAAGAGAGTGTGCTAGAAGAGAGAGAGGGGAGACTGGGAAAGAGATGGTAAGAGAGAGAGAGAGAGAGAGAGAGAGAGAGAGAGAGAGAGAGAGAGAGAGAGAGATGGTAATAGTTAGAGAGAGAAAGGGAGGAGCTAGGTGTGAGGGGAGGAGCTGGGCTGGGCTAGGAGGTGATGGGTTGAGTTAGAGAGAGAGTGTTCAAAGTAGAGAGATAGGGTAGCCAAGAAAATCTCCCTCCACCAAGCTCCCTCAATGACAACCCCTTCTACTTGGAAGAACCTAATGAAAAGACCTAGTGAAAATGCTATAAATTAGATCCTAAAATAGTTGAAGTGCTATCCCACAATAAGCCCTACGATACGGTCTCAACAATGGACTCTAAAAGACTTCCAAATCAGGACATAGAGGTCGAAACAAAGCCATAAAGGAAGATAGAGTCAAGAAGGAGACTGGGCCATTGAGCCCAACATCTAGTGATGAAGAGGATGACTCTAAACAAGTCCCTTCTTGATTCAATGGCCCAGTCAAGAAGGAGACTGGGCCATTGAGCCCAACATCTAGTGACTCTAAACAAGTCCCTTCTTGATTCAAGAATTATTAAATTGAAAACCAAAAGGTGTGTGCTCCACCACCAAAAAGGAAAAAACTTGAGGAACCAGGAGTGTCACCCTATGACGCACCAGAGAATACAAAACAACTAGATTTAGCATTGCAGTCTAGAGAGGACCCCAATTGGTATGGATTTCCATAGATCTAACTTAGAGCTTGTAGTAGTTCTTCTCAAGGAATATAGAGATGTGTTCACTTGAAGGTATGCAAATTTGAAAGGAGTCCCTCCAAAATTTTACCAACACACAATTCCTTTAGTGGATGGTGCTAGGCCGGACGATCAAACAAAGACCCCATAAAAATATGATCAAACCTATGCCAAAGCAATCAAAGATGAAGTCAACAGAGTTATCAATCCTTATAGGGTTCAGTTAATTATGAGATTGAGCACATAGAGTGGGAATTGCCACCAGTCAAATCACATCATGCCCAAGAAGCATGGTAAGATTCGCATGTGTATTAACTTGAAAAAGGTCAATATAGCCACACAGAAGATCATTAACCCCTAGACCCAAAGAACTAACACAAAATAGCCTTTGCTATAGAATGGAGAACATTTGCATACAAGGTAATGCCATTCAATTCAACCAATGTGCCAACTACATTTCAAAGACTCATGTAATGTGCACATTATATGTGCATATACTAGGAGGCTAACCCACATTAGGCTTGTGAGAATGGGAGCATGGGAACAAGCTCTAATGGAGCATGGGTTAGGGCTAACCTTAAGGCTTAGTTAGGGTCAGGCATCCAAGGATCACACATGGGAAATGGAGAGTCAAGAGTCACTTGAGGGCCCTCCTATATAATAGGGGCATGGGGCACACTCAGGGGAGGTTCTCTTGTGTAGAGGATGGTATCTACTCTCTTTCCATTTCACACTAGAGCCAAGTGCTACTAGAATGATGTCATATCTCTTCGTGGTATGGGACACCAAGGTAAGGTATGTGGTACTTCATTGTATTTATGTGTGTACCCTTGGGCTAGGGGGTGGTTAGGTGGATGAGTTTATGCCTGGTTTATGCATTTTTATGCATGATGATTATCTAGAGATATCTTAGGGTTTTAACAATGGTATCAAAGTAATCTCTAGTTAATTGTTGTTGTTTTTTCTTTCTTATTCTAATTTTTAGCATTTTTTAAAGTAAATTTTAATATTTACTAAATACAAATATTATTTATTGGTTCATTTTGGTGATTATGCACATGGATCGTTGATATGGCAGTTGGAATACGTGTTCCTTCTATTCAATGGATGAATCGACGTTGTGGGGGAATTCTGTGAGTTCAATGCTTATTTTTTCCAAAAAAAAATTGGTTAAAAATAAGCATTTATGGAATTTCTACCAAAATACCGCACATTTTATTGTAGATATTTTTGGTAGAATGAATTCCTTGAATTTCTATTATTTTTAGAAATTTTTTCTAATTATTTAAAAAATTTAGAGCATTTTTATGGTTAAATTTTTATTTTTTATGCATTTTGGCGGGTTTTCCGTGGAGATGCTATCAATTTTCTACCAAATTTTTGCTAAAATGCAGTGTGGGGCAGCCAATTGATGCATTGAGTTCTCTCCCGTGTGGGTGGGATTCTTTTCTCCTCTCAAAATTGAAATTTTCTTCTATTTTTCTCTCCCGCGTGTGTGAACACCTCTTAAAAGGCATATTTTGATTAATTAAGTTTTAATTATGATTAAAAAATCAATTAAACCTTAATCCTCCTCTCTGTTAACAGAGAAGGAGGGGGTGGAGAGAGAGAGAATGTTGGAATGGAGAAGAAGGGAAGGAGAGAGGGGAGAGGGGAGAGGAGCTCTCCTCCTCTCTCTCTCTCTCTCAGTATTCGCAATCAAGGGGGGTGCACTACAGCACAGCAGGCAACCGATGCGAAAAAAGCTCCCCCCCATAAAATTGAATTTATAAGCTTTTAATTAAAGCTTTAAAATATTAAAAAAAGTTTTTCTTTTTATTTAGAAAAAGCTTTTCAAAAAAGCTTGGGGAAAAAAGTTTAAAAAATAAGAGAATAAAAAAATCTTCTCTGAAATTTTCTTTAAAAAATTTTCTTGGAGCCTTTTGGCTTTCCGTTTTCCAGGATATCTTTTGACTTTCGGATTCCGAAAATTTTTGACCTTTCACATCCCAATTTTTTTGTCTTTTCATTTTCCCAAAACTGTTGGCATTCCGTATTCCGGGAAGACCATTGGGATTCCGAAAATTTTGGACCGTTCGTATTCTAATGCGTTTGGGTAAATTAAAATTTTTGAAAAATTCTTGGAAATCAGTGGAAAATTAGATAAAGGTTATTTTAAATTTTTAGAAAATCTGGGATTGGTGATTGGCATATGGTGTATCCATTCGGGTATCCGTGACCATTCAAATTCCTTTAAAAATCTATTTTTTGCCCTGAAAATTAGAAACTCCATTAAAATTATAAATTTTTATTCGATTTGAAAATTGTCGGGCGGAATTGGAAATTTCGTGAACAATGGGATTCTCAAAAGAAATTAGGAATATTCTAGAAATTATTTTTAAAAATCCTAGAAATTTGTATTTTTAAAATATCAATGGTATTTTGACAAATGTAATTAATAAAAAATTTCTGGAAAAATATAGCTTTGGAATGCCATAAGATAGGTTTGGTGGAATATTTAAGTGTAGTCTATGCTTAATTTCCTAACCCCAAGACACTATCATGGGTTAGTTGATTTATTTGTTTTGGTGGATTTTATTGGATGTTTCCAAGTTTATATGGACTTATCTGGTTTTGCCTAGATCACTTGTGTCTAGGGGTTTTTAATGAATGCTACACACACATGTGTTTCACTTTCTTACTTTGGAGTTTTGCTTGACAACACCACGTTCATATACTCCGGATTGATGAGTTGGCCACCAATTTTAATGCTTCTTTTGGCATGATTAATGACCATTAGATGGCATGCATTGATTTTTATGATCAACTATGGTTTTCATGGATTCGAGGTGCTTTTATGATTCTATCCATGGTTCTATGAGGATCTTTTGGATAATATCATGTGCTTTGAAGGTAGCATTTGCCTTCGTTTTTACACGTAATTTTGGAGTATCTTCCTTGTACTCTTGTACATATTCCAAATTAGATTCTAGTTGCTTATGTATCTAGGTGAATTGTTATTTTTCTACCCCAGCTTTATTGTGTTTATTGGGTAGTTATCATTAGAAAGGCACCAATAATTCAAAATTTTTTCTATTGAATGTACTCGAAAAGAGTTATCCCTTGATGTGGTCTCAGGTATATAGAGACAGGTTTTAGTATGTAAAAGTCTGGGGATAAGACCATTTCATTCCCTTTATGCAGGATTTTATTCATATTTCCCAGACGGCATACTAGGGAGTTCCAAATTGGTAAGGTATGTATGGGTGGTATCAAGGTGGTATAGGACGCTAGTGATTCCTTACATATATTATCTTATGGGATAATTTGGGCTCAAGATTGTTACCTTGCTTACACCACTTGGCATGTTGACCCCAACATTTAAAGACAATCTCATTTTCTGAATTCACTTGAAGTTGTAGTGTAGGAATTCTCTAGATAAACTTGTTTTATCTATAGCCTGCACGTTTTGATGAGTGTAATCTAGTCGGCATTTTCACTTGTTGAAATCTCTTTCTTTATAGTTCAACAAGTTTATCTTGTTATGTTTGAATTAAGGAATTTTGGATTCTTCCTTTGTTGGCATTTCTTTCTTTAAGTTCTGTCCTTTAGGTGATTTATACAGTCCACCTGATGGTTTACAGATGTACATATGTGTGACTCATCAAGACATTGATGACTCCCTATGTTGATATAGGTAACTTAGGACGTCGATAATTCCCTGTGCAAATGTACATATGTGTGACTCATCAAGACATTGATGACTCCCTATGTTGATATAGGTAACTTAGGACGCCGATAATTCCCTGTGCAAATGTGGGTACGTCGGGCCGCCAATGGATCCCTGGTTCCTACCGTTATAATGCCATGTCTTTCTACTTTATTCCAAATGGTTTACAACAAGGAAACTACTTTGAGTATGAGTTCCTTTGATCATCGGAAGTCTAATGGGAAAACAGAGCATGTGAATCAAATTGTAGAGGATATGTCTCTAGAAAACCATCAAATTGGGAAAAGTATCTTCCAATGATGGAATTTGCCTATAACAGTTCTAAACATATGCTACTGGTTTTAGTCGGTTCATGCTTATGTATGGGTATCAACCCAAGGCACCTATTGATGTCAGTCTTAATAAGGACATTGAGCTTGATGCATCAAGGGATTTCTTGCGTGATATGCAAAAAATGCTGACCGAAGCTCGGGATTCTATCAGGAGTGCTCAAGATAGGGCACGGTTTTATGCTAATAGAGGACGCTCACCTCAGTCTTTTGAACAAGGTGCGTTGGTTTATTTAAATGGTAGTCCTCTCAAAATTTATCACAACAGGAAAATACTCAAAATTATCTCCTAGATATTGTGGTCCATTTCAAGTTATATGTCGGATCGACACGATTGCGTATGAACTAAAACTGCCTCCACATGTTAGAATTCATCCATTCTTTCATGTCAGTAGATTGAAAGAGAAACTAGGAGGCGAGGATAACATAGTTACTACAAAGAACTCGTTTGAAGTCGAGGATTTATCCTATGTTCCACATGAATCTGAAAATTTACTTGAATTCAGGGAAAGAAAACTTCGTAGTCAACTAATCCCTAAGGTTAAAGTTAGGTGGAAAGATAGGGAAATAGAGGATTCAACTTGGGAGTGAGTTGAGAATGTTCAACGCAGATTTCCTTCTTTTCATTACAAGAGTGTAATGTTTTGAGAGAGGGAAAGTATGTTATGTGCACATTATATGTGCATATACTAGGAGGCTAACCCACATTAGGCTTGTGAGATTGGGACTACTCCATACAACCTAGTCTTCAGAGTCAAGCTATACTCCTAATAGAATTCATGATCCCAACTTTGAGGGTAGCAAAGCAAATGAAATGGATGGGAATCTTGAGAAACTTTATGAAGTAAGGCTACACTCTACGGTGGGTATGTATGCTGAAAAAAGCAAAAAAAAATGGTGATTCGATGTGCTAACATCAAAACTAGGAGATTTAAGGAAGGGGAACTAGTCCTAATTTATAACCTCAAAAAGAACAAAAGGAAATTGAAGTTGAGAGGTATGGGTCCTTTTAAGATCTACAAAATCACAATAGTAGGGGCGGCCTGCCTAGAGACCCTTGATGGAGTCCAAATGGGAGTAAGCTTAGAAAGGGAGGCCTGCCTAGAGACCCTTGATGGAGTCCAAATGGGAGTAAGCTTAGAAAGGGCGGCCTGCCTAATTAGGGTTGGACTCTGGTGATCCCATTGGGCGTGTCCTAGAATCCAAGGGGTCACTCTCTTCTGTGGTGTCGCCAGTATGTGGTCGTTGGGTGCCTTGCACTGTGTTTTGTGAAGGCATGGTAACACGTGCGGTGTTCTTGGTGCGTGCCATATCCATGTACGACTATGCTAACGTGGTGATGTGCTGGTGTCCTTACGTGGGTGTCTACGTAGATCTTGAGCTCAAGCTCTCTAAAAAAGTGAAATGAAAATGAAGTGAGAGAAGGAACTATTAATAGTTTTTTTAAAGGGGGGAAAAAACTATTAATAGTTTTTTTTAAGGGGGAAAAAAACTATTAATAGTTTTTTTTAAGGGGGGGAAAAAAAACCTAACTAAACTTATTTTCTTAGCCTTATTACATTATATGTGTTTATCTTTTTAAATAAATAAATTTAAAAAATAACACATCTCTATGTATGTCCCCATAATATAAAGTTATTTTGGCATTCGTTTACCATGAGTTATACATCTTTCTACCATTTTTTCATGATAGATTTCCTCTTGCATCATGTCTTTAGACAAAACAATTGTGTTGAATTCTTTATGACCAAATGCTCAAGTTTTTTAATCATTTGATACTGCTACAAAGAACCATATTGCACTCAAATGCACCATTATTTATCTTGGTATTCTTTTAGCTTCTCATCATTCATCAACAAATCCCATCATATAACAATCGTTACTTTTATTTCTATGTGGATGTGGATGTGGATGAGTCCAGAAGCACCAAAAAGATAAATACTAAATAACTTCTATTGTAAACATAGATTAAGATCTCAATAAAGTGTTGCTGCCCACACAAGAATTCCATGCTAGATATCTACCTTTTTTTGGATTGCCATTTTGATAGGCTATAATGAAATTACTTGTTCAATACCTCCTCTTTTTTCTACTTAAAATCCTTCACATTTTGTCTTCTTTGTGTGTGTGTGTGTGTGTGTGTGTGTGTGTGTGTGTGTGTGTGTGTGTGTGTGTGTGTGTGTGTGTGTGTGTGTGTTCTCAACAAATGTATTTTCCTTGAAGAGATGTTTTTCTCTACTCATTGGTCTCTTATTGATAAATCTCATAATTGAAGATATACCATCTAAAATTTAGAAGATGTAAATAGTAATTTAAACATTTATAAAACTAGGGATAGATATTTCCACTAATAACCATTCATATGCAAAATTGAAAAGAATGCATTTTCAAGTTATACATTGTATATAAGTATTTAATAAATTATTGATCTAATACAACATATTGTTGGTATGGTTTGATTAATGTGATTTTTTTATTTTGTAAAAGTTGAGCTCCAAGCTTTGACTTTTCATGTTTAATATTGATTCAACCTAAATGAATGACACATTTGGACTACTATATGCCTATATCATGCATTGATATGCAAAACTAGAAAAGCATTTCGAAAAGATGTACTATACAAAAACACATAATCGTTCATTGATTCAATGCAATAAAATTCTTGGTATACTGGTTCATTTAATAGTTCATGAAAAGGGGGCATTTGTAGTAGCTACAAATAATGTATCTTTTAAATTATGTTTATGATAAGATTCCTTTAATTGAAATATTAGGAGAGGGTCTTATGTAACTAAAAATCGGGAGAGGGTCTTATATGCAACCAAATACTCTAATACTTGGAACTCAAACATAAGTGAGTAGTTGAAATGTGAGCATTAAATTTTTTACAAGTACCCTTGTGGGAAAGTTTAGTGATGAAAATTATTTGTTTGTAAGGTAACTAGAAGAGAGAGACTTACAAACCTTACATATTCACTATTATCTACCCTTGTGGGAAAGTTTAGTGATGAAAATTATTTGTTTGTAAGGTAACTAGAAGAGAGAGACTTACAAACCTTACATATTCACTATTATCTATAGTAATTGATGATATATTTTAAACTATGAGCACAATGCATTTTTTGATATGTTTATCTAAGAAATATCTCTATGTAATTAGTTTGTGCTAGTGTGCAAAAGATATAAATAAATAAAAATCTTTTACGTAGCATTTACAAGTTAAACGTTAATAATCATGGACATCTTTAAAAAAATCAATAATCAACCCTTAAAAACTTCAATAATCATGTGATACCTAGTGCTACACACCCTTAAAAACATCAATAAACATGGGCTATCTAGTGCTACACACCCTCAAAAGTAGCATAAAAACAAATACCATCTCCTTTTAGGTGGATTTTGATTTCTTGTGTATGTTTTTTCAAGGAAGACGTTCGTGGTTAAGAAAAGTACATTTATTGATGCTTATGATGTCAATATTTCCCTTTATATGTTCTGTCCTTTGCAAATGTCCTATCTACTTTTTTAAAATAAATTTGCATAAAATTTTTTACACCTTAATAAAAATAAAGTGTGTCCAAAACTCCCATGTGCATCACCCTTGTAAAAGTGTGTGTAAACATGTGCATGCATAACAAGCGTAATAAGCATGTGTGTGCACATGGGTAGGTGAGATATGGATAGGGAAGTTGTAGATACACATGTGTGCATGTATGCTTTGTGTGTGTGTGTGTGTGTGTGTGTGTGTGTGTGTGTGTAGAGAGAGAGAGAGAGAGAGAGAGAGAGAGTTATGTATGCATGTTACATGTATACATGGGTGTGTGTACATGATTATGTGCATGTGTGTGTGCACTTGAAAACATGTGCCTATATGTGTGAATACTTCTACATATGCATGTTCAGGTGTACATGCATATGGGCATAATTTTGTGTGTGTGTGTGTGCATGTGTGCGCATGTGCGTGCATGCACATGTGTGTATACATATGCACACAAATGCATGTGTGTGTGTGTGTGTGTGTGTGTGTGCACACATGCATGTGTGTGTGTGTGTGAGAGAGAGAGAGAGAGAGAGAGAATTTAATCTCAACTCAGGTTTACACTTCCTTGCTTCAATATGTTGATACTTACTCTATGTCCCTATAGAGTTATGAATATATGAGTTATTAATTCAATTGTAAAGGAATGAACAAGTTGATCAAAGCCTTTATAAGACTATTTTTCTTTTAAATGAAATAGTTTTGTGAGTTTGTATAGATTTTTTACACTCATTGAAAACTTTAAACAGAAGTTCTTAACATTACAAGTAGAAATTTGACAAGATGGACTTCCCATCCATACAACTAACCAAGTGTATTCTAAACCCATCCTCAAAGGTTACTAATGTTTTCAATTTTAATATTTTTTATAAATTTTTCATTCAATGTTTGTTTGAGTGCTTGCATGTGTCCTTCTGTGGTGACTGGTCTATCTTTCTTCTGGTTATTACTTGGATAACCATTAAGGATTTGGTCCTAGTTCAATGTTTACTTAAATCGACTTTACTATATGCCAAAGGAATATGCAGGGTACTCCACCTTCCTTACTGTGCCCTCTTTACTTAGAGTAAAGCCTTCTAGGTGAATTATAAAAGTGACAATAGTTTTTTTCAATAACAAAGCCAAAAAAAAAAAAGGGAAAGAAAAGAAAAGAAAGGCCCAAGAAGATAACCATCACCATGTGAGATCTTGGTAGGACTTTTCGCTCTTAGCGGTAGAGCCTTGGGACCATAGCCTTGATCTTCATGGGACCTTGTGGCTAAAAACATACCAATAAAGGCTCAAAAACCATCAATGTTGAGGTACTTAGTGGTTCTTAGCCTTGATCTTCATGGGACCTTGTGGCTAAAAACATACCAATAAAAGGGCTCAAAAACCATCGATGTGACAAGGTATACTTAGCAGTTCTTAGATACTCTTATATGGGGTCTTTGGGCCATTGCTTGGGTCTCTGTAGGGTGGTGCCTTACTCTTACATTTTTATCTTAGCAATTCTTAGATACTCTTATATGGGGTCTTTGGGCCATTGCTTGGGTGTCTGGAGGGTGGTGCCTTACTCTTACATTTTTATCTTAGAATTAAAAGTTATAATTTCTTTTTTTTTTAAGAATACAAAGGAAAAATCTTGTAATAAAACACTTATTAGCAGTTTCATTTATGAGGCTAGATAATATCTAAAGATGGTTTCACAAAAGTGTTAGTGTGTAGAGACGAGGGTCATAACCCAAGCCATGTTCTTTGATCCGTTTTGGTTTATTGAATTTGGACCAAACTTAATATTACTCTTGTCTTAACTAGAAAAATTTGACCAGTATGATAAAAGTTTCTCACTGCTTGACTAAGTGTTTGCATTGTGCTTAAATTTCAATTTTTTTCCATAGTAACACCTTACTGTGGTTATACCATGTTGCCTTGCACACCTTACAAGACCTTCGACATTTCTAATTCCAACATGCATCCAGCATATAACCTCGACGCATCTTCATCGACATATTTCAAGGACGAAATCTACATCAAGAAGGGGGGGTATTATGTTAACCCTTGCTGGAGACCTCTATAGTGTTGACCATATCATTTTCACCTCCTTTGGGCCAGAGGTGCAAGAATTCAGTTGAAAGCCATGTATTGTATATTTTACATGTACTCATCGCTTGTCTATTAAAGGCACACCCATGGGATCTTAGGTAGAGAGTACTGTTTGTGGAATACCTATTTGCACAAGCTAGAGTGGTCGAATAAGCCCTAGGACCTAATTTTTAACTTTGGCCGCCCAAGAGTGTAAACCCTAGGAGCCACACATAAGAGGCAAAATGTGACTCTCACCACTCAATCTTTTATGCATAAGCTAATAGAATGCTCTTCTTCTCTACTCTCTTGTACTATTACTTGCTTGCCTTTTGCTTGTTTGAGCTCTTATGTGTTCTTTCTTGCATGTGTGAGAGAGAGTGAGTGTGTAAGATTGAGTGGTGAGGAGGGGCGAGCTTCTATTAGAGTGCAATAGCGAGGTGACAGAGTGGAGATTTTGAGTGTGGCTATGCGATAACATTGCCTCCTACAAGAATCCCAGGCAACCAGCTTTCACGAGGTGAGTGACACAACCGACTGTGCATTTGTGTACTAGGCCACGATAAACTGGTTTCTCGATTAAGTTGTTTGTGAACCCGAGTGTGGTTAGGCAAAGTCCCATGACATTGGGTTGTTTCTTGCATTCTTTATATATTGCCAAGGCTTCCCATTGGCTTTGAAAATTAGAATGACACCTACAACTATTGGAATGCTATTCCTAAACTATCCCTAAGCTAAGGTTATAAAGTTATTGTGGTGGGTTATTTCCTAAGCTAACACCATGATTTGATTCTTTCCTATCGTATGCCCTAGGTTACCAAATAAAGGCCTGACCCATGATTAGATCTTCCCTAGGTTACCAATGATGGCCCCCCACCATGATTTGATTCTCGATTACCACCAATGGCCTGCCATGATTTGATTCGCAATGATTTGATTCGCAATTACCACCAATGGCTTGTCATACACTAACGGCCTACCATCATGGCCTGCCATGATTTGATTCGCAATTACCACCAATGGCTTGTCATACACTAACAGCCTACCATGATTAGATCTACCTCATTGTATACCCTAGGTTCACTAGTACTTAGTTATAAACAACCGCCTACCATGATTTGATCATGGGTTATTACCAAAAAGCCCACCATGATTAGATCTTCCCCGTTACATGCCCTAGGTTCACTACTAGTACTCAAGAGCCTGTCAGTGAAGGGCCGTGATCATACCCCCTAACTCACCTATGGCTAGACTCACCTACTACCACCATGCTATGGAGGATAGATTTCTTCCTCATGAAACTCCCAAATTTTCTATAGAGACCTAACATATTCATCCTAGATTGGGTGCCACCGGCCCATGTGCTCACCTTCCTCCTCACTCACTACTACTAGAAGGCTAAGGACTGCCACAATAGGGGGTCCCTCACTATCCTTACCAAGATTCTTTCCATCCAATGAATAAATTGGGCCGAAACCTTCACTGCTACTAAGCTCTAAAGATCTTGCAAGAACCTAGCATGCAAGGTACATTGAGTACATATACTCACAAAGATCCTTTTTCATGCCATTAATAAAGAGCATCCTACCCCTGTGCCTCGCCTAGCCCGTTCGTGCTTTGTGGCACTGTGTTGTTCCACACTGACACCCCCAAGTCCCAACCTCTTCCAAAGAAACACAAACAAGAGCCATCCCATAATCCATCCATTTCTTCTCCAATGCTCACAATGGAGGAACCTTCATTTGGCCACTCACCCTTGCCCCAACCCACGACCTCAACCTCATGATGCCACCATCCACATTACCTAGTCCACTTAAGGAAAAGATCCTTTTGGCTCCACCATTGATATATTTTAACCTCAAGATTTTTTTGCACTTGACCCACATCCAAGAGACCTAGTGACCCATGCCAAATGGCTACCACTACCCTCCCTAAATCCGTAACCAACTCCTACTTTGTTCCAACCTTCACACTAACTTTGGTTGGCTTTCAACCCTCTTGGGAGCATCCCATACGTACCTCCATGACACCCTCAAGGATGCTATAGATTGGTCTCTCACTCAAACTCTCTCTTTTCACACTAGAAATGTTTGATGATTTTGCATCTCCCCCTAGTACTTTTGATGTTGACACTCATTGGTGGGTTGAGTTATCGATCATGTCACCACCAAAACCTCCAAATGTTACATCCTTTGACAACAACAAGATCTCAAAAGTAGGGATGCATACATCTAGGAAGAGGGAAAAAATCTTAGCTATTCCTAACAACTACTTTATCAAAATGAGCTTGGGGGGCAGAGCCAAATCCACCTAGGAGGAGCTAGCCCTCTCTCATGATTAGGATATGGATGCCCTCTTCTTTTAATACCAAGCCCTCAAAATTGCCAAAGTTGTGGTAGGCACATCCCAAAGAGCCCTCAAAAATACCAAAGTTGTGGTAGGGTGGGCATATCCCAAAGAGACCAACTCCTAGGTGAGCTCAAGTAAACTAAAGCCAAATCCAGGCTATATCCATGTGGCTAACCAAATTATGAAGGAGTGTGATGCTTCTCTCACTGCATATGTGGCCATCAAAGCTCTCGATGATTTTTAAGTGGAGTACAATCGTGCAGTGAGCAAAATGACTGCTAGGGAAGGTACAAAGACCTCCTTCTCCACAAAGAGGAGTATAATCACACAATCATCAGCAAAGAAAATGCATGACTATACTCCTCTCAGAAATCAATGGGAGCTTTGGTGGCCACAAAGAGGAGTACAATCATGCACTCATTAAAGAGACTGCATGATTATACTCCTCTTAGAAATCAATGAGAGCTTTGGTGGCCCACAAAGAGGAGTACAATCATGCAGTGAGAAAAGCGACTACTATGAAAGCTATGAGGGCCTCCTCCTCCACAAAGAAACCCTCATAACCAAGGCCCTTGCTGAAATTCATAAAATAGAGACCCTTGCCTCAAATGATACCCCATGGGAAGGGTGCTACTAAAGGAAGCTAGACATGCTTCGGTGAAAGACCTCAACACTTTTCCAACCATGAGTAGGTCCCTTACCCTCATCAACCACACCATGGCCCTATATTTGCTTCAATTCAATATCTTTTTATTGAACCCCATTTCAACCCCCACCTTCCAAACCATCTTAGCATGTGCATCAACACTAAGTGGAAACCCACCCTCGCCACCATATTCTTCTTTAAATTGAGTCATGAAAAATGACAACAAAATCATGCAAACGACTACTCAACTCCATTTTTGGAAGAAAAAAAACAAATATATACCTTTTTTCAAATTTATAGAGACAAAAGACACACTTTCATGTCAAACATTTTTAAAAAAACACTACTTTTGTGGAAAAAAATACATAAAACATTACTTACATTTTACTCTAAACCCAAAAACGTCTAATTAAAATTTCCATTGAGACTAACTTTTCTATCAATATATCAAAATTTTCGTCCAAAAAAAAAAATCGGTCCATAATGAACAAAAATTCAATGGAATTTTTTGATGGAAACTTTTTCCATCGACGGAATTTTTTGACGGACTAAAATTTTCATCTAACTAATAAAAGTCCAAAAAAGATTCCCATTGAAAAAATTCTACCAAAACTTTTCATTAAAAATTTCCATTGACGGAAAAAATTCTGTTGACGGAATCCAAATTTCCGTCGATGGATTGAAATTTCCATCGACGGAATTTTTCTCATCGACAAAAATTTGGATCTGTCGAGACGATTTCTTGATTCCAGAATATCCAAGTGTTACTTTAGAGAACATAAGCAAGATAAACCAACTCAAAACTATTGGGTGCAGGGGAAACGATAATAGCACAAGGGTACTACCAACCTACCATATAAAATTAGATACGAAAAAGGGTAAATAAGGTTAAGGTGCCAACCCCACTGAAACTATAGAGGTCAACAACATGTGGAATGCATAGGTAAATGTAAATGAAGGGAGAAAGGCCACTATTAACCCATCTGGCTTCAAGTCTACATCATGGTCTACTTCTCCTATTGTATTGGTGAATTAGAACCTACCTCCATGGGTGGCAATCAAGAAAGGTCATATCATGCTTGCTCTCCTTGTACCATGCAAATATAAGGTGGGGAGCATCAATTTGTACCCCTCAAACCTTTGATTGAGGAGATTGAGACACTATGGTGAGGTATCAAAGTGCATGATGACTCAAGGCCAATAAATAGGTGTGATATGGAGGTGAAAGGAGTTTTGGTTTACACATTGCATGACTATCCCAGGTTGCATGACTATCTCGGGTTCTCAGAATGGTCAGGTACATACTTGCACTTTATAACTTTAAACTTGTCTTACTCTACCTCTAAATCATCTCAATTTTAAAATAGGTTTGGCAACCTCTGGACATCATGCATATCCAATTTGTGGACTATCACTTGTTTTGGAAAGACCCTCTACAATAAAGAAGGTGGTGTATGACAAACATCATCGATTTATCATTCCTTCACATCCCAAGTATGTGCCAATCATACTAATAGTATCTTATAGCTACCAACCATTTGGCGTGAATATAGCTACGATCCATTTAGCGTGAATATAGCTACGATCCATTTAGCGTGAATATCTCTCAATAAACCAGATTGGTTTTTCACACCACCTAACAAAACCCAATCCAGAGTATCTCCAAGTTCCAGAAAGCTACAAGTAGCACTAACACACTAAACAAAAAAAAAAGGGTATACAAGCTAGGAGGGACCCCTACTTGGCAAAGAGGTTGAAAAAATTCATGTCTACTATTACAATATATCTCCACCAAACTAAAGAGAACAAAGATTTTGACTATATATCTTTCCACCTAGAGGCTTGGGTAGGATCCTACGCTATCACCAACCAAGAAGAAAGAAAAAAGAAGGTATCTCAAGCCTAAAAGCTCACTCATCTCAAACGATACTTACAATATGTGGCTAGGACTCATAAGCAGAGAGGTGTCAGTGGTGACAAAAGGAAAATTCTATTCCTAATAACACTCCCCAGAATGCATGCTTTTCCTAGGAACACCAGAGGTGAAGGAGAAACTATAAGCTATTGGCCTAGACCAGTATGTTGAATAGATATACGAAATGTGATCAATGATAACCTCTACGTCGAGCATCAAGTCCTATGATAACAACACAAAGATGGAGGAAGTGACCATGCCCGATGAAAGCATAAGTAGGGTGATGATCCATGAAGATGATATTAAAGAGGCCATACAGCTACCACTCCGCACCAGTAGGGTGATGATCTATGAAGATGATATTAGAGAGGCCATACAACTACCCCTCCATACTCATCAAGTCAAAAAGGATCTTCCCTTTAATACCATGCTAAAGAAGAAGACCATCTTTAACAATAGGGTGGAATGCACCAATATCAAGCATAAATCAGATGAGCTAATTGGATGAGCAGTGTCGATGATCATGCAAATTAAGTCAATGGTTGGGAGAAAGGTATAATGGAATTGACCTACATAAGCTTCAAAAAAATCATCTGAATTTAAAGGTTGATTGGGCATACTACCTTCACAAGGAGGTTTATACCTATTTAAACTAACCAAAACAAATTTGATCCATATCTCCTCATAAAGGTATTAATCTATATCCATGCAAACAACACAAGAGGATCTCTTGAAAAATCTAGAGGAGGCATACTTTCTCATTTTGCTAGTACCAATAAAGTTTTGGAAGGTATGGATGTAGAAAAGCTGAAGGGGGCTAGGATGAAGAAGAACCCAATTAGGCTAAGCCTAAGACAAACCCGATCTATCTAGGGAGGATACATAAGAAGAACCTATGGATATTCCTCCATATCCAATCATGGACCTTAGACTAGAATTTAGCATAGAAATAGAATTTCTCTTTCACTAAGCCACAGCCAACATCATCTATCAGACTTTCATAGAGTGTGTAACAACATGACCCATTCTAGTAACATCTATCGAAGAAAATCCCATCTCTCATTGAAATTCAAGAGGAGCTATCACAACCCAAACATCAAGAAGAGGAACATGTAACTATTAGTACACACTCAATGCCCGCCTCTCAGTATGTATCTCACATCGATGCTTGGTGCACATTTGTAAAGGTGCCCATTATGAGGAAAAGAAATCGTTACACGTGTATTTGGTGGGAACCCTATCTTACATGCTGATGGGGTCATTATTGTGACCATTGATGGTTAGGAGATGGTCAAGGGTTCAAGCATTAATAGCTGTCGCCCCCTGGTGAGGGTGGGAGCCCCGGCCCAATGGTATTGGCTCATTATTAGTGGGCAGTGGTCAATTGGCCACATCGTTGAGGATGGTGGCTATGTCTATGCTACATAACCGCCCGTGTTGTGTATACTCAACTACCACACCACTTACAACACTATGTATGGACATAGTTTTCACAAGCTAAGGTATCTAATGCTTGTGAGTATCCACACCCTCCTATACACTTAGTACATCCTCCATCCAGAGTCCCTCATCTAAGCTCTACTTGAGAGCGCATAGGTGGATAGCACAATCATATTGTACACCTATCTTAAAATTTTAAATTCTCTCTATTCTCTCTTTATTACATTGTTTATTGCACTTTGTTTTTCTATCCATCTTTCCATTGTGTTATATTCTTATATGGTATTAGAGCTTGGGTGCTTTTAACATAAATAGTACATAAACTCTAGTCTTTCTTTGTATAGAATATTAAGAGTGATGGCTTCTACCTCGATTGCTTGTTGCACCAATCTTGTGCATTCATCCACCAGCCTTCACGGAAGGCAAGCTTGATGATAGGGCAAGCTACACCCTTTGGAAATTCAAAATTACTGCCATTCTAGCCTCAAGGTACATCCAAATTCTTCCACAAAACTAAGATGAGCATAGCAATTCACATCCTCAATTAGAGCTACACAAAGGCACTCAAGGGTATCACACCGCAAGAGGCCTACTTTGGTAAGAAACCTTCAATGTCTCATTTCAAAACATTTAGTTGTGAATGCTATTTGCATATACCAAATGCATGCAGGAAGTAGATTGATGCCAACAACAAGAAGGGTATCTTTCTTGTATACAGTCAAGTCAAAGGCTTATCGACTCTATGATCTAGAGGTGAAGAAGATAGGCACCAATTGATATGTGGTGTTTATGGAAGCCACACTCAATGGAGGAGACATCATCAACCCCACCGTAGAAATAATCCACATGACCCCAACCCACCAGCCAGATGGGAGGAAAACCAACCTGCAGTTACACCACACAGAAAGCCACTTCCAACCTGATACCTAAGGTGCCATAATCTTCAATGGGACCATGCAGATCAAGGAGAATAGAGGAGCAGAAAAGAGAATCTATGATCTCATTATCAACATGGCCTTGATGATTGAGATAATGGGAACAGTGAAGGAGCTAGCCACCTTGGATGAAGCCTTAGCACATCTAAAGTGGAAAGTTACAATGCAATCTAAGTATGACAACATCATAAAGAACAACACCTAGGAGCTACCAACCACCAAACATAAAGTTAATTTGGTACTAAATGGGTTTGGAAAGCTGAGTATAAGGTTGACGACTCAGTTAAAAAATACAACGCTAGGTTGGTTGCACACAAGTGGAGGGTTTGGACTTTGCTGAGACCTTTACTCCCCAGCTCGCAAGGTGATACTTACCTAGGCTACTCATAAATAGTTTTCACATGGATGTCAAATCAACATTTTTGAAGAGACATCTCAAGCAGAATGTATATGTAGTTCAGCCACCACTAGGTTTTGAGATGCTTGGATCAGAAAACAAAGCTTGCAAGGTGAAGAGACATCTCAAGGAGGAGATATATGTAGTTCAGCCACTAGGTTTTGAGATGCTCAAATCAGAAAACAAAGCTTGTAAGCTGAACAAGGCATTGTATGAGCTGAAACAGGCCCCAAGGACATGGTATCATAGGATAGACCAATTTTTCAAAAACATTGGGTTTACTAGAAGTGCTTTTGATGTTAACTTGTATATTCAAAAAAGGCATAGCAAGATTGCTCTTGTTGTCTTATATGTAGATAACTTAAACATCATAAGTAAGTAACAATGAAGAAATGATCCAACAAACAATGGATATGCTAAATCGTGAGGTTGAGATAATAGACTTGGATCTTATGCATTTTTTTGGGGGGATTAAGGTTTGGTAGAAGTTAGGCAAGATCTTCATATCACAGCAGAAGTATGCCTACGAGATTCTCATAGCATTTGGGATGACCAACTTGGATCTTATGTATTTCTATTTGGGGATTGAGGTCTAGGAGGAGTTAGGCAAGATCTTCATATCATAGCAGAATTATGCTTGGGAGATTCTCATAGCATTTAGGATGAGTGATTACAAACCTAAACACCTATGGAGGTGAACATAAATCTTTTTACAGAAGATTCTTCACTCTTAGTAGGCATCATGAAGTACAAGAAGCTAGTGGTGGGGAGTTTAATTTTTTTCACTAACACTAGACTTGATATCAGATTCACAGTTGGTGTTAGGTATATTAGAGGTACTCTTGAGTACGACATCACTTATAGTGCACGTGTCTCTTTTATGGGTTATTATGATTCAGATTAGGCAAGAGATTGTGATTCTAGGAAATCAGTTTCTGGAAATTAGTTTTTTACTTGATTCTAGTGCTTTCTCTTGGACTAACAAGAAGCAGCCTCCTATAGTGACACTTTCTTATATAGAAGCTCAGTACAAGACAACTTGTACAACTGCTTGTGAAGTATTATGGCTGAGGAGGATTTTAGTGGACATGGTAGTTTAGGTTAGTATCAAAGTTGCATGGATATTACTAAGAACCATGTGTTTCATGCTCAAATGAAGCACATTGAGATTCAGCATTATTATGTGTGCAAGAGTTGATTGAGGATGAGATAGTGGAGCTAGAGTACTATTATATAGACCAGAACTACACCGACATCTTCACCAAGGCTCTTGGGAAGAACCATCTCGCTTAGCATTGGGCCAAGAAGATAATCTATCTTCAAGAAGACATTAAGGGGGGGGGTTTAGTATATACTCAATGCTCGCCTCTCATCGATGTTGTTTGGTGCACATTTATAAAATTCCCCATTATGAGGAGAATCCATTGGTGCTTGCATGTAACTTTGGTGAGAACCCCGGCTTATATTCCAATGAGGTTGTTATTGTGACCATTGATAGTTAGGAGATAGTTAAGCGCTCAAGCATTAGCTGTGTCCCCCTGGCAAGGGTCTAGGGGTGGGATCCCCCACCCAATAGTATGGATTTATTATTAGTGAGCGATTGGCAATTGGCCACATTGAGAGGACAATGACTGTGTCTATGTCACATAACTACACGTGTTGTATGCACGCATACCACACCATCTATAGCACTATATATGGGCATAGTTATCACAAGCTAAGGTATCTAATGCTTATGAGTATCCACACCCTCTAACTTAGTACATCCTCCATCCAAAGTTTGTCTGGATCTCCATCGAAGCTCTACTTGAGAGTGGATAGCACCATCACATTATTGTACCTATCTCATAATTTTAAATTCTCTCCATTCTCTATCTATTGCTTTGTCTATTGTACTTTGTTTTCCTATCTATCTTTTTGCTATGGTATATTCTTATAAGTACCTTCCCCACCCCAAGATTCATTTATGGAAGTATAGGTACTTATGGAAGATGAGAACAAGATGGAGGACAAGGTATCACAAGAATAAGAAAAGAGGCCACGTCCCTGCTACCAAAAAAAAAAGATAAAGCCTTAACCATAATAGCAGTATAAATTCGGCCCATCTAGAAAGCATGAGAGGATTGTAGATGAAGAGGAACTAAGGCCAAGCAAAGTGCAAAGGAGGTTCCAATTAAAGGACCTTACCCTATAGATACCTACCCGAGAGAGCTTCAATACCATACAATTATTATCCCCAAAAAAAAAAAGATAAAGCCTTAACAGTAGATAAATTCGGCCCATCTAGAAAGCATGAGAGGATTATAGATGAAGAGGAACTAAGGCCAAGCAAAGTGGTTCCAATTAAAGGACCTTACCCTATAGATACCTACCCAAGAGAGCTTCAATACCATACAATTATTATCCCCATGCTAAACCAAGCCAATTTTACTTGGTTACATGTCAGCATTGGAACACTTTTTAGGTGATAGATACAAAGATGGAAATTCATACAAAAAACTACTAGAAGATGAAGAAAGCAAAAAGTTGGTATCCTACCACCATGGTAATATCCTCACCCACAATCAAAAACTACTAGAAAGATACAAAGATGGAAATTCATACAAAGATAAACTACTAGAAGATGAAGAAAGCAAAAAGTTGGTATCCTACCACCATGGTAATATCCTCACCCACAATCAAAAACTCCATAGACAAAGGCTAGCAGCTTGTGAGGATGATCCAAAAGGCTAAGGAAGAATTTCTTGAGGAAATCATAAAGAGAAGGGCAATAGAACATGATCTCAAACACAAAAATAGATATATCAAACCACTACGGTGGAGATTAACAATCATATTGATGCTTTAAAAGTGGGTTTTGACATAAAGGATTTATGGCCCATGAAGAAGAGTCCTAGAGGCTTCAAGCACAAGTCAAAGAGTGCATGAGCTATAGAGTGAGAAAATGAATGTGAACAAAGATTGCAGCAAGAGGAGATACTCAAGGCTCGGGAGTTTCAAGATAAGTTACAACTACAAAAGGAAAAAATAAATTCGAGGCAAACTAGAAGTTGGCAGAGGAGAGGATCTTGGAATTCTCATGTATGTTATAACTTCCCCCTCTTTAAGCCTACCACTTTTGACAGCATAGAGAGCCATAGAAAAGGGCTATTATTACAGATCAAAGCATGGAGATGGATCCCAGATCTAGCCATTGTTTGACACTTATCATTTATTAAACCTCGTAGTGATCTTGTTAGACCAAAAGCACAAATCAATAGAGAATTTTGATAAAGACGTACTTTGTTTTGACATGAACAGGGGACTTGAAGAGCAAGGAGTTATGTATTACTATCATCATCTCCATTGTGTTTGTGGGGATACATTCATGTGACCTTTGAAGATTTAAGCTCGAAGATTGGAATTTTAGGCCTTGAATGTTTTGAGGATGGAATATACATGAGGTAGGGGAGATTTTAACCCCATTTTAGGCTTAATAAAAAGACACTTCCTACTACACACACCAAAGTTGCCAAATAAGTGTAACTGGCACTCAAAAAGTTGTATATAATATACGAAAAGTTGGCAAATGACAAAGCTTAGTAGATTAGGGTTAAGTTTATGCACCCATGTGGGTCAATTGTATATAAGTGAATTTCTCATAATAAAAAAACATAATCCCCCTTTGTGCCAATTGAGTTGTGCTTATCTACTTGCTCTTATCTTGTTGAGAGAGAGAGAGAGATAGAGAGAGAGAGAGAGAGTTGAGAGTAAAGTTTATGAATCGTGGTTCATATGCCTCTTGCTCATTGTGTGAGACTGAGTGAGAGTGAGAGTTATCCAACTATCTTAGACGATTGAAAGTCTCAAGGTCATTGGTCAATCTAAAAGGTATTACCGTGAATTCATCATGCCCATATCGAGTATTGAAAACTTTTTTGGGGGATGTCCTACTTCTTGATCTTGATTTGGTAGTGTGTCCATATTTTAAGTCAATATTTGTGAAGTTCTAGGCACCATAAATTCAGTCTAAAAGTGGGTCTAAGATCTCATCAATCCTTGGAATGGAGTATTTGTTTTTTTATGGTTAACTGGTTCAGAGCTCTATAGTCAATACACAATTTGAGTGTTCCATCTTTCTTTTTCTAAAAGAGAATAGGTGCTCCCCACGGTGATACATTGGGTTGTGCAAAGCCTTGGTTCCAACACTTGCCTCAATTATTCTTTAAGCTCAATGGCTTTAAGAACTTCCATTCTATAGGCACGGTTGGCTGTGGGTTGGACTCCTAATATCCGCTCAATCTCAAGAATCCACTTCCCGATGCGAGTAGGAGGTATTTTTTAGAGTTCTTCAAGGAATAGATCAACATATTCACTTAGCCATTATGGCTCCTGGGTTCAATTTGACTTTAAAAATGGACTAATTCTTTCTAAGCCCTTTTAGTAGCTTGGAAACTTTGACTAACTATAGCAGTGGGTCCAATCCCTTGGACTTTGGTTCCTTGTAGATCTAAGAAGGAGATGGTTCCCTTATGGCAATGGATATCAACTTGATTTTTTGTAAGCCAATCCATACCAAGAATGCCATCATAGACTCCTAATGGTTACACCTTGAACCTACATTTAGTAGAGTTCCAATATCTAATAAAAATTGAATTGCATCTGTCTCATGTGGCGAATGAAGAGAAGTTTTCCACTCTACTTGCATGTGTTTTCCTTTATTCTAGAGTTAATTTATGCATACATCCTAGTGATATGAAAGAATGTGTACCACCAAAACCAATCAAAAGCTTACATTTCTTACCCATATAGTCTCTATAGGGGTTTGAATTACAAAGAATTTCTTGTTCGGATCCTTGTGCTCAATGGCTGCATGGATCCGGCCTATCTCTTCTTCCATGAGATCATTTATGTGACTGCCTTGGAGGCAAATGGTTGAGTAGAATCTCTTCCTCTTGAGTTCCCTTGATTTTCAGGGGGGTCTCTGATTGCTTCGTATTGAGGGATCCAGTCTTTGGAATCGAAGTACCCACCCACATGTAATGCCTAAACTTCTCGATGGAGTAAATCATCCACAATGCTTTCTTCTCTATGGTGAAGTAGTTCCTCTCTACTTTTGCCAGCCTTCATCTTGCATAATATGTTGGTCGGGACCAGCCTTTTGTACTTCCTACAGCAATGCACTCCCGATGGGGCCACATCAGATGCATCCACAAATACATGAAAGATTAGTTCGTAGTAGCTGGGTTGTTACAGGATGGGTGCAAATGTTAGCATCATCTTCAGATTTTGGAATGCTCCTTGGGATCCTCCAAACTAGGCATACTCCATGTTCTTTATAGTCAAGTGGTGTTTTAACATCCACTGGGAATCTCAGGAACTTACTATGCCACTTGATTTGGCCTAGAAATTTGGCCAATTCCTTGATGTTCCTTGGTGCTTGTAGCTTCACGATTACCTCCACTTTGGCTGGGACACATGATAGTAGGGATCCATTGGTTGTGCAAATGCACACTTTGCTAGATTCAATCTCAGTCTTGCTTTCCTGCACTTTCCCAGACAACATTAGGTGATGCAAATGCTCAATCTTTTTCCCAAACACTAAAATCATCAACGAACACCCTCCTGAATGTGGTGAGGTATTCATCAAAGATTTCTTGCACCGTCTGTTTTGGAAGTTGGTGGTGCATCCTTGAGGCCAAAAATCATCACATTTGATACAAATGTCCCCCATTCTGTGATGAATGGGGGACATTTTTCTCCTAATCCTCTGGAGACATCCGGACCTAATTATACCCCACTAAATCCATCCACCAGAGGAAGAAGTACATCTCATGTCCTACTACTACATCCAAGAGTAAGTCTGTGGAGGGCAATTGAAAGGGATCTACATTTGTTGCTACATTTATTTTTTTGTAATAAATAGACCCTCAACTTCCCATTTTTCTTTGGTACTATCATAATGGGTGACCGCCATTCTGCTTCGTCAATGGGGTAAATAAACCCTATCTTTAGCAACTTGTCCATTTCTTCCTTGCATAGTTTGGGTTCATTGTGTACCTATTTTTCTTGATAGAAATGCCATCATCTTTGAAGTTGATCTTGTGCTGATAGAAGCTTGGATCAATGCCCTTCATATCTCTATAGTCCCAAGAAAATACATTCTTGTATGTTGTAAGTAGTTGTGTCAGTTCATCTTTTAATTCCTATTCGAGCAATGTACTTACCCTTATGGTCTTGGGCCTGCATTTATCACCCAGATTGATTTCAATGACTAAACTCTCAATTGGTGCTTCTTGGCTTCCCTTTCTTGTTTTAGGACTGTCAGCCTCACTTCTTCTTCCGCTGGTGTAGTGGGTCTTTAGGCTTCTCTTCTTGAAATTATGCTCCCCCTTTTCTTCATCCATTGACTAGATTAGCTCGACTGTCAACACCTTCGAATCATATCTTTGAATAATCCTTGCCATATCTACCTCAAACACTAACAATAGGTTTGGATTTTCTCTCAGGATTTGTTTTTCTTCATCACCAGCTTGGTGAACTGGTCCCAAACTCGATGCTGCCTCGTCCACTCTTCCGGCTTTAACCTTCTTGTTTTTGGTTTGTCCCTTGGTTCAATCGTGTGACCTTATCATAGCCATCACTTCCAAGGGTTCCCCACGTAATTTTCCAAGTAAGGTCTCAACTCTTAGCATGTTTACTGTAGGTGCTTGTCCTCCTTAGGTTGCATCACCTTGTTGCTTGTTGCTTGTGGCTTGAAGCTCCTTTTGGTGTCTCTGCCAAACTGGATAGTCAGCCCTTCTATGTTCAGGTGTAATAATAGGTTAATACTTATCCTCCTACCACCTCCTCCTTATCCATATTTCCATGCATTCTAAGATGCCACTGCCACTTGATTCACATCTGGTAGTGGGGCTTGTCTCAAATTTTATAGATACATGAAACCAGCCACAACACTGTGAAGGAAGAGGAGGAAGACAAGTGACACTGCCAAGGACAAGATGACATGTCATCCAAGAGAACCAGCTAGAGGAGGACCAGCTAGAGGAGGACCACCCAGCAAGATTAGCGGCCCAAGTGAGGCTCCCAAGGGCCCTTCCCCATCAAGCCCCTCTTTAGTTGCACCCGCTCAAGATGCTTCGGCCACAAAAGCAAGGCCAAAGAACAACCATCAACGTCAACTCCCCTTCTTGTCACCTCCTCCTTGCCACTTGCCACTCCACCCAAGATTACACCCCCTCTCTCTCCAACGTCGCCATGACCCCTTTCATCTCCCAAACCACCCCTGCCACTTACAACTTTAGGGCACATCTTAAATGGACTCACCAAGGCCTCAACTTTGCAAGACGACCACCCCTCACTGACCCCACATGCAACAGCCTCATCTCTAGGAATCTTAGAAGAAGGTGAAATCCCAACATTCCCCGTCGAAGAGTAGCAACTGATGAACCCTTGTGACTATCCATTCAACTGGCATGATTCTCTCAATGGCATTGACATTGACAAGGCCATTAGGATCCTGGAACAAAGGCGATCTCAATAGAATCACTGATCGCCTCGACATTTGCCTAATCAAAGTTTATCTGGAAGAGAAGTTCAAACAGTGGTCATTGCAACAGGGACCACATGCCAACGCTACCCCAATCACACAAACTCATGGGTGAACAAGTGTGGCGGCCAACGACCTACCTTCTCCAGGCCAAGTATTGGAAAGAGTACTACTACGCTCCCATGTACCTCAGAGTCATCCCAATTTTTCACTCGAATGAAGATGGGCCTAGAACCTATTCGAGCAAGAGCTGGAGCAGAATCCAAAGCTACAGTTCAATTTTCCCTAGATACCTTCACCTCGACCATCCCTCTAGCTCCACAAAGATTGGATGCTTCATACAATGCCCCTCATGGAATTTTCCCTAGATACCTTCACCTCGACCATCCCTAGAACCTATTCGAGCAAGAGCTGGAGCAGAATCCAAAGCTACAGTTCAATTTTCCCTAGATACCTTCACCTCGACCATCCCTCTAGCTCCACAAAGATTGGATGCTTCATACAATGCCCCTCATGGAATTTCTAGAATTGCATGCTTTTAATGAAGGTCTCCAAGGCATGGCCTTCAACATCTAGATGCATGCTGGGGTAGTGTGAGATGTAATATGAGATGTGAGAGGCACCTTACATTATGGGTTGTTTTATGAGGCTAGCAAGGAGGTAGATGTGCATGATACGAGATTTATGAGTGGCTATGTGTTAAGTCTTGGGAATGCAACAATTTGTTGAATTAGCAAAGTCATGTGGAGATATCCATAAAGGATGTGCGAAATTTGTGGCTCTCTATAGTGAGTTATTTGTAGTCTTTCTATACATGACTTTGCTAATTAAGAAAGAATTAAGTTTACTAATCAATCTCGTATCATATGGTAGCTTTTTCGAGTGTGCGATTTTGAGTAAGGTTTTATAACGTATGAATGATTTTGAGTACAACATAAATTGGAGTACAATCAAGCTACATGACTACACTTTTTCTCTTTGATTTGCTAGTCCCTTCTCCATAGTCATCCAATGTGAGGTAGCTCCCTAGTATTTACCAACATACAATCTTCATCTTAGTAGTTTTAGATCAACCGTCAAAGCTCTCTTCATAAAAAAGCACACGGGTAGGGCTTTGCCATCTATTGTATCACTTTAGTAATATAATATTCTTATCTATCTCTATTATTTTGCAATTTGAGTTTTAAAGTTTTATGTTGTGAAAGATTCAACTTCTTTTTTAGTGTTCTCTTGTGTACACCACACATTGTATTCTCTTATAATATGATTTCATTTTGCGGATAATATATGCTACATGGGGGAAGTAAGTCTTGGTTTGCATACATAGCTATATCTTTAGAAAGAGGGTTGCAACGATTACACAAAGTAAGAAATCCCTTAAACAAGTGCAAGTAGTAAGAGATCAAAGTGGGTTGTGTACTATGATGATAATATCATTAACAGTTAAAGAAAGACACTTTTGTTGTTGGGAGAGCATGTAACTAACAAATCTATGATTTCTAAAAATAACAAAAACATGAAAAAATATCTTCACCCAATGCTCCGAATTTGAAAGATTATTTTTGTGACATGCTAGAAATTGTTCTAGAAAAAGAATTCAAAATAGAGCTTCTGTATTTATTAAGTGCATAAATGACAATCACATAAATATACCTTTTAAAAATTTTGGCACTTCGTATATGTATTCAATTACAATCTTGTGTTTTAGGAAAACGCTTTTTTTTTAAGGATTTTCTACAAATTTCTCTAAAAGCCATGCGATTTTATTTTTTTTTTCCTTACAAGACTAGTATTAAAAGATTGAACTTAAATCAAAAGTCCAATCAAGCTCAACCAAAATACATGATTCTCACAAGAATTATATGACTAGGGTCTGTGAACAGCCTAGCTTGGCTCAGTTTTGTGCACACACCAAGGCATGAGAGCTAATTAACCACAAGCTACCAGCAAAAAAACACGTCTTTACATTGATAATTTGTTCCAAGGACTTCAGAAGATTGTCCAGTCAGGAGCTCATTCGCTCCCACGTCATTCTTAAATATGAGACAGGATGAAAAGTTGACAATGCAGTAATTCATATCTGACATCTAAGAGATGTTTAAGACCTCAATCTCAAACACAAGAACTGCGTTCGGTTGAATTCCCCAACCAGGGAAACCCCCAGCACCATATGCATAGTCTGGAGAGCACTGCATCCATGAAAGAACAACCTATCAAAAACAGTCCTGTACAAAAGAATAATAAGCATACACAGCTAGCCAGCAAGCAAGCACTAAGATCATTTATCCAGCTTTATAAAAAGAATTAACCGTGTACTTTCGTGTTTGAAACTCCAAAAGGAGGTTTAGATAAGATGCACCACTCTCTAGCTGTAGAAAACAACACAGAATAAAATCCACGCAATGTCCATGATCCACACATAACAGTCCAAACCCAGTCACAGCAGGTGAGACCCAACTTGGCACTCATAAAGAGCTTTTCGCTTGAAACTGCACACAACACATCTCCCCTCTTAAAAAAAGCATTGCACCAAATCTTGCAACCCTGCAAGCACACACCCCTGTCATACTCAAGTCCCTTCCTCAGAGCTCAGGACTCTTATTTTGCTCTAACGAATGCAAAATCTTGCCTTCTGCCTCCCAATCAAAGTCAAACCTCTTACTCTCCCCCAATGTAAGCCTCTCTTGCATAAGTAAATGCGAACCCAATACAGAAGTCATATTAACATGTGTTCTAAGGAGGCCCTGCACCTAGGTCATGGCATCCCTTGATCTTCCTTTTGATTGTCATCAGCTGAAAAGCACTACTTATCTTGAACTATATCGAGGTCCGGTTGCCCTGAAGCCAAATCCATCATACTCATTCAGGTCGCAACACAAGCATAGAGACAACAAGCAAGGAGAGATAAATGGAAGCACAACACTCAAAGTAGATTGATGAGAATAAGTACGAGTGAAGCGACATGATAAGGTCACTTACACGCACTCATAAGAGTGTGTACATACGCTTCGGGAAAAAAAAACCTCCTAAAGCGAGAAAAAGTACCCCAACCCATTATTAGCCTACGTGACACGTCCACAGATCACTACCATATAAATAGCTACGAGTCCTCCCTATAGAGATGATATGAATATGTATAGGGATCATGTGGCTCATCAATCCCCAAATGGCAATAAGCCCAAAGTTTTGCGAAAAGCTTCAAACTTCTCTCACGAGAGAATCTTTGTGAACATATCTATCACATTGTCATGTGTAGAGACATATATATATACCTAGATGAATCTAGGTTCATGCCCAAATTCACCTTATAACAAAGTGCAATTTATAACCTCATGGTAGTCATCCACCAGACAATAAACCATCAACTCCATCATGCATAGTATGAACTAGATACTATGACATCCCCACTAACGTCAAGCTAATCTCTCCTGCAATGACCCTCTCCTTGACATAATGATAATACACCTCAATGTGCTTTGTGCGAACATGAAACATTGGATTCCTTGCAATGGCTAATGCACTTTGGCTATCAATGAAGATGGAGGTGGACACTCGTGTGTAATCATTGAAAGCATGCGTGAATATCACTTCTCTTAGCATAGAATAAGCCAGGGAACTAAATGCCCTATAAGTATCAACAAGTTTACAGTCTTCAAGACCAAACCATATCAATAGCCTCTGTATGTACTTTGATTACAACATCAAAATACCATCATCACACTCCATAAATTGTATGCCCAAGTAATAATACAACGAGCCCAAATCTACCATCACAAATGACACACGTAATTCAACCTTGAAGGTTGAAATCTTCTCCTCATTAGGGCCTAAGAGCAGCACGTCATCAATGTATAAAACGATGACCAAAAAACAATCTTTACTCTTCTTTACATAAAGAGTACTCTCAGTTGGACTATTGCAAAAACCATTTGCAACCAAGTATGCGTTTATCTTCTTATACCATGCTCTGGGAGCCTACTTAAGGCCATATAAAGCTTTTCTTATGAGACAAATCCTAGCCTTTAATCATGTAACGTATCATCTCCATGAGAGAGATTTCTTCCTCTCTACCACACCGTTTTACAGAGGTATACAATGCACTCTATATTGATATTTTATGTCTTTTTCAACCATATATACATAAAACTCCTTTGACATATACTCCACCCTTCCACCTGTACGAAGGGTGCCAACTTTACATGCAAACACATTTTCAGCCATAGAAACAGAGCGTCTAAAGCATGTAAAAACCTCTGACTTTGCCTTCAACGGATACACCCAAGTGTGCTTGGAGTAATCATTAATAAAGGTCACAAAGTAGAGATATCCCCCGCATTGAGAAAAGTGGTGCCAAGCCCTAGCACTAAGAGATTTCTAGAAAATGGATAGACCGGAGGTTGTCATGACCCTGTGAAATTGGTACAACACAAGTGTGGGCATGGTGGTCAGTGAGCAAGATAAACATTTAATTGTTCAAACCTGGGTGCCCGGACAAAAGGTTAATGTGTGGACATCCCCAAGTGTGAAGGGGGACCAAGGGAATAAAGTTTTTAATGTTTATAACCTTGGGTGGCCCCTAGGCATAAGTTTTAATAAACTTATGAAGGGCCTTAGGGCCTTAGGATTTTTATGGAGAGAAGGGGCTACTCCGTTTTTGGAAGTACACGCCTCTCCCCCCTCTTCCTCTCTCTTGCTTCTAGAAAGAGCAAGGCGGCAGGCAGTGTGGATGGAAAGGCGTGGGGGATTTTTCTGAAAACAGACTGGCAGCGCTGATTGGTAGGCATGGAAGTTTCTGGAAAAAGAATCGTGTACAGTCTGGCTGCAGGCTGCGCCCCTTGGACTCCTGTTTTTGGAAGGGACAGTAGACAGGCGGTGCTGGCTGCAGGCGTAGGAAAAATCTGAAGCTGGGAACTCTGCGCTGCTGACCACAGGAGGCTTTTTGGAAAGGCTGCAGGCGGGCTGATTTGCTGAGACTACAGGGACAGCCTAGCACTCCTCCACGTATGCTGTTAAGGGACTGAAACTGGCTGCTGTGCTAGAGACACAGGCCATACTGTCTTTCTCTTTCTTGGGTCTTTGGGAGGATAGCCGACTGTTGTGCTGCGGAGAAAACAGTCGCCTACAGAAGCTTTCTTCTCCCTCCTTTGCTTTTGGCAAGAAGATGGTTGTCAGTTGGGAAGCGTGAGTCGTGAGAAGGGAACACAAGGCTGGACAGCAGGTTCTCTGACAAGTTTTCTCCCGCTTCCGGCTGCAAGACAAGAGAACAAGACAGTTCGGGGCTTTTCCTCCAGTCTTTTCTTCATTGTGGAAACTGGCATCAAGACTGTAAGTTTCTCTTTCTTTGTGAGCAAGTGGGACTGCAGGTGATGTCTTTTGAAGTCTCTCTTTTCACTGGCTCAAGACTGCTCTAGAGTGGTTCTCTCAGTCCTTTGTGAGAGGAAGGGTTTGGCAGTTCAGAGGGTGGGACTGCAGGTGATGTCTTTTGAAGTCTCTCTTTTCACTGGCTCAAGACTGCTCTAGAGTGGTTCTCTCAGTCCTTTGTGAGAGGAAGGGTTTGGCAGTTCAGAGGGTGAAAACAGGACAAGTTTGTGGGCTGTTTTGGATGAGTTCGTGGACTGGTTTTCATGGCTGAGATTATGGCTATGTGCATGGTTCAGTCAGATGCTTATTCAAAGCCTCATGGATGTACAGACTTAGCAGATTAGAGGTGATAATAGTGTGGTGTTCTTGGGACACCACACTGTGTAACTTCTATGCTAAGAGGTACTGAGGATTGGAGATTGGACTTGCAGACATACGAGCCAAGGATGGCCATGTTGTAATCATCTAAATCTTTCCATTGAAATTGAATAAAGAAGTACCGAGAGGGGCGCCAAGCTTTGGGGCCAACAGGTGTCGTTCTCCTTTTTGTTTTGGAGCACTCTAGCTCCTATTTATTTGATTATTTGTCTAGACTACAATTGGATTGGGTGACTGTTAGTCTACCCCACTTTGGTTTCTACCGGAGGCCGGTTTCAAGGTTCCGTTGCCGGGACCCATCAACAACTTTCTTAAGGGGGTGAGCTCGTGGTTGTCTCGAGGAAAGCCATTGCTGAAAATTTCAGCAAGATGACAGACACAGAAGATGAGGAAGAGCAGGAGACCTCTCCTGAGAGAAATGAATCTGAGGAAATGTCATGTGCACAATGTGTATCTACTATGTGCTACACGCACACAAGACTAGCTTCGAGGTTTGGGAAAGCTTGGAGCTAGGCACGCTGATTGGCGAGCTAAGTTAGGGATAGACTAACGAGCGGGCGCCCAAGTGTGGACGCTCGATGACCGGCCAAGAGCCTATAAAAGGGTGGCCAAGGTTAGTCATTAGTCATATAGAGTCTCGCGAGATTTGTGAGAGCTCTATGGTCTGGAGCCTGGATCTAGTGCAGACGTGCACTTGCTTTACGCAGCCGAGGCTGGCAGCAATCTCGAGGCCCGCAAGGGTAGCTTCGTGGCGGTATGGGACGTCGCGAGGAGGAGATTGGTCAGTACGTCAACCTAGTTAGCTCAGCTCGTGGCTCAGTGGGGACAGCCAAGACTGTGGGATTGCCCACAGCTGTCGTGGTGGGGAGGTGAGTCAGGCCTGCACCCCCATGTTTGTTTGTTTGTTTGCATGTTTCGAGTCTCATACCAAGAGCGTTCCACGAGGAGATCCGGTGGGGATTTGAGTGGTATCAGAGCGTGCCTCGTGAACGAGCAAGTCGGTAGGTAGAGAAGATGAGGTCGAAGAAAGGTATGTGTTCAAGAAGCTTGCTGGTTTGTTTATGCATGCTGCTGTTTTTCAGTTAGTATGTGCTTTTCCATCAAAGAAACCCGTGATGAGGGTGTAGGTAGATGGTAGGGTTGTTTTGCTTTGCAAGAAGAAGGCTGAAGATTCATGTTTGTGCAGTCGCAACTGTTGAGAGAAAACAGAAAAAAGCATGTTCGTTTTTTTTGTTGAACGTGAGAGAGAGAGAAGTGTGCGAGAGGTGTGAAAGCTGGCGGGCGTTGGCGTACTGGATGTGGGCTACCGGCAGTTTCAGGCGGTCAAGCGGGCGCCTAGGCCTACGCAACCAGGCGGTCAGGCGCCTAGGCCTACGCAACCAGGTGACCAGGCTGGCGGGCACCTGGGCCTATGCAGCCAGGCGGCCAGGCCTGTGCAGGCAGCCAAGCCTAAGCGCAGGCCGGCGCAGGCTACCCTGGACACCTGAGCATAGGCATTGGCTGGAACGAGTGGATGGCAGCGAGGTGGCCGACGACAGCAAAGCAGGCGCCTGTAGCTCGGTCGGTGACGGCAGTAACGCAGGTGACGAAAGCAGCAGGTCAGCGGCGCTAATTCCAAGAGGGAAAAAAATCCAAAAAAGCATTCGGCGCTTTTGTTTTTTTTTAGATTAAACTATTTTTTTACGGAGTAGTAAACCATTCCGAATCATCCATTGGCGCTATACACATTCTCCAGGTGTTGTCCTTCTTTCTCCTAAGCAACACAGGTGCTTGGACGGATCTATCCCATCCTCAAATAATCTTCGAGTTGTTTAGCCAACTTATCTTCCTCAGCTTGGCTCATCTTGTAAGGTGAAATACTGACAGGATGAGCACCAGGGATTAAGTCAATACGATGATCTACGGCCCGTTCAGGTGGTAAACTCGATGGCAATTCCTTAGAAAATACATCTTGAAACGAATCAAGTATCATCTGAAATTCTTTGCTTTCAAACACACTTAATTCATTGACTTCCATGGAAGGGATGAGAAAGGAAGAAAGTGGAATCAATACACAATGGAAAGCGGTATACAAAGAAGAATCCATTATATTTCCAAAACCAACTGTATTTACAAGATGTCCCAGAGAGGGATGTATACAATCACCTAAAATACTATACTGGGTGTCCTTATGCTGAAAAGAAAAAATATGACTAGACCAATCTATCTGGACTTAAGAGTCTTAAACCATGCTATCCCTAATAACAAGTCTACATTTTCTAGGTGCCTAACATAGCATTCCAAAGTATCTTTGTAGTCCTGAATCTGGATTGGAAGCATCTCCACCTTTCGATCCCATACTTGCCTTCCCACAAGTAGGCGTACCTCATAGGTATGATCGCTGGGTGTCGTATCAAGACTCAATTCCTGCACAAGTTTGTAGTTAACAAAGTTGTGTGAGCTACCAAGGTCTAGAAGAATGTGAATTCTATGGCCATTCACTTCTCCATAAACTCGGAGAAGATCATGCAAGCCAAATACTTTAGAGTTGAACAAACAATCAGAGCATGTACTAGGGCGAGAAAGTACAGTAACTGACGTACCTATCAAAGACAACTGGTTAGCTACCTTTGGCTTGGGTCCTGCGTTGGTCTTTGCACCCTTTTGCTTTGGGCACTCATTACGCATGTGTCCTTTTTCTTCGCAGATAAAACAACGTCCCTCCTTTTTGAGCTTCAAAGCTTTAAGGAGTCGTTTCTTCTTGGCTGGTGTCGAACTTGAATTCTTCAAAGGTTGGTCCAAAGACTTTCCTTCAATCGTGTTAGCCATAGGTGTGGAGAACTTTCTTTTATGCTTGTTCCCCTGCTCGGTAACGGGTTTCGACTTGGAAGAGACCATTGTATCATCATAGATACGAGCTGAATGAATGGCCTCGTCCAATGTTTGGCATTTTTAACCTGTAAACTGTATGAGTCTGGTAAACCAGCTACGAAGAACTCCAAAAGAGTAGTGGGATCCATCTTTGTAGCATTCATTTGCAAGTCCCTAAACTTCTGGAGATAGACCTCATAAGTGAGGTGCTGCAAGGTCATGGTCAAAGCTGTAAACTGGGCAACAACATCATAATCGTCCTCTTTCTTGAGGAATTCCTTCTTGAAGACGTCTTCGAATTGTGCCCAAGTTGTTGGCTTAGGGTTGAGTTCCTTCCACCAAAGCAAAGCTTTGCTTGAGAGGAAACCTGCTGCTAACTGGATCTTTTTTCCATCATCATATGGATGAAACTGAAAATGGACCTGCCACTTATGTAGCCAAGTGTCCACGATCTCCTTGGTACGCTGCTTTTGCTCGCCCCCGAACGGTTCCGGAGTAATATTGGGGCCTAAAGTAGAGGCCAAGGTATCCATACCCGAAAGAGTAGAGAGGGTAGTGGTCAAGAGAGAGATGGAGTTCTGCAAAGCTTGCATCTGGGCAGCGATTTGTGCCTGACGTTCCGAAGAAAAAGCTTCCAGAGCAACTTTGAACTCTTGGAAATCCGATTTTGACACATAATCGTCAAAAAGATAAGCATCGGTATCTTCCGTAGCCGTCAAGCCTTCGCGTTCGACAAGGGACTCCAACTCCGATTCTTGGGTCGACATCGTGAAGAGGGCAAGTGGAGAGAAAATTCGATCTTTACACAATAAAAGTGCGAGGAAACTTGTGAACTTGAGTTAGAGAGACTTACGGACGGGCGCCCAAGTGTGGACGCCCGATGACCAGCCAATTGCCTTAAAAGGGTGGCCAAGGTTAGTCATTAGTCATATAGAGTCTCGCGAGATTTGTGAGAGCTCTATGGTCTGGAGCCTGGATCTAGTGCAGACGTGCACCTGCTTTACGCAGCCGAGGCCGGCAGCAATCTCGAGGCCCGCGAGGGTAGCTTCATGGCGGTATGGGACGTCGCGAGGAGGAGATTGGTAGGTACGTCTGTCAGAATACGCAGCAGAGATGATGACCAGATCAGGGAACACGAGCAAAAAACGCATGCAAAAAAATACAGCACAAGAGAGAGAGAGATATAGGCATGTAACTCTGCTCTATATACACAAGAAAATCCCGGGTATGGTACACAAGTGGCAAGGGGACTGGGGGCCTATTTATATGCCCCCATATGAGCAGTCGGCCTGCTGAAAAGGCACTCCTTGACTGCATCATCAGTCGGCCAGCAATATGCAGCCAGTCGGCTAGCACTGAGGGTCCACGACTGATCAAGTACAGTCGACCAGCTCCAGTACACACATCCTGATGTAGTCGGCCAGCAAATGGATCCTCCTGCTAGCTCAGGGCTGCCTCCCAAGCCACAGAAAAAATGAAAAAATTAAAGGAAAAATGTGGAGAGTGGGGAAAAATGATAAAACACCTCATAAGGACGGGCACACCCACAACAAAGGCCCTGGCGTATAAAACTGGACAGGAGATGACTTCTAACACCCCCTCTCAGCTCCTGGCTGTGAAACCAACCACAGGGAGCTGGGGTGCCGCCTGAGCAAATCCTAAGAGAGTGACTTCGTGAAGAGGTCCACCGTACTGTCCTCCGTCCAGCAAGATGTCATCAGCAACGATCTGTTCACGAACAAAGTGCCTCTGGATGACCATGGGTTCCTCCAGTGGAAGCTCAAACCTGCAATGCAACCTCTGCATCTTCACCACCTCACAAGCAGCATCACAAGCAGCCCGGTACTCTGCCTCTGTGCTCGACAAGGCAAAAGATGACTGCCTTTTACTGCTTTGTAAAACTGCTCCTGGGCCTGAAGTAGATCTCCTCGTGTCCGGATCTCCTCCCCAAACTGAGTCACTCCAACCGTGGAGTCGGACTCCATCCAACAATCCCCCTCCTGTGTACAAGAGTCCATGATCCTTCGCATGCCGCAGAAACCACAAGAAACGCAATCCTGCCTCCCAAAGAGTCATCTGCAACCATGAGAAGCTCCCGTCCAATCCTGCCTCCCAAAGAGTCATCTGCAACCATGAGCTCAACTGCCTCATCAGGAAGCTCCCGACCAATCTGGTGTCAATCAACCAGATCAATGAACCATTCTGCTTCTGAATCAAAGAGGCATCACACTGCTCACAAGGATCTACACCTGTTACTGTGCAAAAACAAGTCCTGGAAACCTGATGAAGACCACGCAAGGCCTTCTAAAACCTGTCAACCACCCCCTCTGAATCCGGAACCACAAAGCCTGGAGAAACCACCTCCTTCTGCAAGTAATCGCCTGCCACCTGCCTGGCTTTCCGAAAGGTCCCCGTGGAAAGAACATCCTCATCTACTGGAGGTTCTTTGTCCCGAATACAACGAGACAACAGAGCATAAGTGACCTGTTTAGTTTCCTCTGACAGACGAACACAAGAACTACCAACATCAGTACTGGAGAGTTCCTGCCAATTGCTGCCATCTACTGGTAAGCTATCCACCATCTGGTCCCGGAAAGCCTGTACCTGCAGCGTATCCACACTTAAGTGGCCATTACCAGACTGCCACTCACCACAAACCTGAGGACCACAAAATGCTCATCAAACTCCACCCATACGCCAGTCTTGCAAACCTGATGCACTGACAACATATGAAAACCAAGTGCCAGAACATACAACACCTGGGAGGAACGCTTCCCCCCTCTGCCATCGGGGAACTATCTCCATCCTGCCCTCACTGTGAACTGGGATAGTGGACGTATCCCCAATAAGTATGTGACCAGAAAGCCTGCAAAGATCCTGTAAACCGGGACGGGAAGGAGTCATGTGCCTGGAAGCACCACTATCTAGAATCCACTCCCTAGTATCCGTTGCGGAGAATCCTCCAATCTCCTCCCTGCCTGAAGAAAATGAAACAGCGGTGTCCACCACCTCCACGTGCACAAAAGCCAGAGTCTTCATGATTGCTGCTAAGGAATCTTCACCCTTCTCGGTCTTCCGCTTGGGACACTGCCTCCAATAGTGGCCTTTCTCGCCACAATCATTACAGGTCGGTCCTCTCTGCCTTCAGTTTCTCGTGGTCAGTGTCGGACTTCTTCTCAGAAGACTTCTTCGATGAAGCCTTCCCTTTGCCCGAGTTACGGCCTTTCGACCGTTGGCCAGTTAAGGCCTCCGAACCTCCACCCTGAGGAGGGTTCGTGAATCGTTCCTCCTGGTCCAAGACCATGGGCACAAGCTCCTCCCACGTGATGGTGCTGAGCCTGCCACTGGTAATCAAATACGAGTAAAATGCTGAGTACGAAGAGGGCAAATGTGACAGCAATGTTGTGGCCATGTCCTCTGACGATATCTCCTTCCCAACCTGGAGAACTTCCTGCTGAAGAGCCTGCAGCTTGTTAATATGCTCCCGCATCGTCGACGACTTTGCAGGGCTCATAACCCACATCTGTACTTCCAAGGAAATCCTCTTCATGGGCGATACCCTGTTGTAAAGAGAGGCCAAATGCAGCCATATACCTCTGGCCAGCGTCATATGCTTTACATGATTGATTACCTGTGGTGTGCACGTTCATTGTTCGAGGTTTTCTAGGACGTGATGTGTTCACTGTCCATTGTTGGGTGAATGGAGTTCACTACATACTAGTGTGAGAATTCAAAGCCAATTTCTTAGCTATGGACCGGATGTCTTCTAAGTTCATTGTTCGAGGTTTTCTCAGACTTGATGTGTTCACAGTCCACTGTTGGGTGAATGGAGTTCACTGCACACACTAGTGTGGGAATTCAGAGCCAAGCAAATTTCTTTGTTCTTCAGGGTGACATTGTGCTTTGAAGAGACCAATTGGCAGGTGCATCTTCCGCGGTGTATTCAGTATCCGGCTAGTATTGGAATGTCCATGGTCGCATCTTCTTCATCAATTTTCTTCTTCCAACTTTTGCTTCCGTGTGGCGTCTCGCTTTGTGACGTTCTGTCGAGCGTTGGTGGCCTGGGTGCCTCCGTGCGGCGTCGCACGCCTCTGCACGAGCCGTTGCGTCGCGCGCATCCCCGCACGTTGGCCCGCAACCGGTGCTCGACCGTCTTGCACATGCGCGAAGTCGTGCCGTTGCCTGTAACCGGTGCGTTCCTCCTCCCCGGTCCCTTTTCGTTCGGGTGCCTAAGAAGGAGCGCTCTGCCCCGTGGCCGTGCGCCGAGTGTGCGGAGTCGGAGCACACGGCCTTCGTGCCGCTTGTGTTACCGAGGATAGCTACCTAGTTGATCTTGCCAGTAGTCATATGCTTGTCTCAAAGATTAAGCCATGCATGTGTAAGTATAAACTCTCTTGTACTGTGAAACTACGAATGGCTCATTAAATCAGTTATAGTTTCTTTGATGGTACCTTGCTACTCGGATAACCGTAGTAATTCTAGAGCTAATACGTGCACCAACTCCCGACTTCTGGAAGGAACGCATTTATTAGATAAAAGGCCGATGCGGGCTTGCCCGGTAATGCGGTGAATCATGATAACTTCCCGAATCGCACGGCCTCGACGCCGGCGATGCTTCATTCAAATTTTTGCCCTGTCAACTTTCGATGGTAGGATAGAGGCCTACCATGGTGGTGACAGGTGATGGAGAATTAGGGTTCGATTCCGGAGAGGGAGCCTAAGAAACGGCTCTCTCTCTGCAATCGTGGACATGCAAGTTCACGGTTGTGGGCTTTAGTTGTTTTCTTTTTAACGTTAAAGAGAAGGTTTTAGTTGTTTTTTTTTTATGTTATATTTTTTTTTTGGACATGCAAAGTTCACGGTTGTGCTCTCTCTCTCTCTCTCTCTCTCTCTCTCTCTCTCTCTCTGTGTTCGCACCTCCGTTTGCACACAGCTGCAACCGTGGAGGAGTAGAGAAGGGGTGAGTCTCTCTCTCTCTCTCTCTCTCTCTCTCTCTCTCTCTCTCTCTCTCTCTTTGCATGCACCTATAAAAGATAGTAGAGAAGGTTTTAGTTGTTTTTTTTAATGTTTTTTTTTTTGGACATGCAAAGTTCTCGCTTTGGTAGTCTCTGTGTCTTCAAAGAAGTCCACCGTTGGTGACTCATCATGTTGAGATAGAGAATCCAAGGACTTTTCAATATCATCTTGTTCTACTTTGAAGTCGTGCTGGAAGAATCCTCGCTGTTGTCATCAACTGACGCAATAAAGTTTGCTATATATGTATCAAGGTTAGGACTAACATGAAGTGCATGAGCTACTGCATGTTTTCCTTTATCGAAGCAATCTTCTAAAGTTGAAGATTCCACATTATGGTTTTGAGGAACATTGGGTCGTTTAGGGCATTTAAACCATCTATGATTGCCAAAACTTGAATGAGAATGGTGATCCGTCTACATTTGCTAGACCTAAGAAGCCAATGTGGCCATGGACTCTTGAAGTTGTTGTTGGTACTGCTGTTGCAGTCGCTCCAAAGCTTGTTGCCAATCCGCTGGAGCTGGATTGCCAAGCTGGTGGGTTTGGTCCTCCATAGTAGTAGGCAAAATCCTTCAAACCCGACCGATTTCTGAGTAAGAAATGCCATACCCCTTGGGGTGAGCTCATGGATGTGTCCCCATCCCGCAAGGGGGTTTCATGCCTTACTTGCACTTCATCCCCACTTTACGCAAGACCCACAGGTCATTATCCAGTACTTGAGATACTCTTAAGAATCTCGTTCTCACTTCTAAGGATCACGAAAAGGAGAATTATTTACATTTCCCTCCCCAAGAGAAGGGGTCAATTTGTTCTCCGAATTCCAATTTGCAACTAACTCATCAGAAGTAAGGGCATTGGGGTTCCCCTTCATCATGAGCAAAAGTGTACATGCAAAACCCTGGTATGAATCCAATAGAGTTGTGAGAACAGTAGACACCAAAGAAATGTCCAAATAGGCCTCATCAATACATGCAAGCAGCTCCCTAAGATCTTTACTCCTTATGAGAAACTCATCTATTAAATCTCCATCATTCATAAGCTCAAACTCTAACTGCTTGTGCAAGTAGGCCACTCGTGCCTCGTTATTCACCTGGTAAAGCGCAACAAGCGCATCCCAAGCATACTTTGCAGTTTTACATGAGCAAGTATGAGGAATCATGCTCCTTGTCATTCACTGAAAGTGCTACTAATGCATGTGCCTATGCATCCTTGCCATCCCACCTAGCTTGTTCCGTTGTGGGAGGTGTGGAGACAGATGCCATAATGACATCAAAACTCATATGAGCATCTAAAGTACCTATACTATGTTGCTGCACAGACGAGGTAGAGTGTGCCTCAATGCCATTAACAACATTCCAAAGCCCTTTGGCGACCAATACATGGCGCATCATGTAGGACAACAACAGGTAGTTGGTCCCATCAAGCTTATCCTCCACAAATAGCATCCTAAATACATCATTGCCTGCCATTTCAGCCTATAAATAACTAATCTCTAACACAGAATGCAAATATCCCAACTATCTACAGGTACTGTCAGTGCCCACTAAATACAACTGAGATGACTACTAGTAGATCACTGATGAAAAAGAAAATCTGCAAATTGAATGAAAAATTGTAGTGTAGAGTGTGGAAATGATACTTCACAAGAATGCAAAAATCAATGATAATGCTGACGATGCTATTAAAGATGAGCTCGAAGATGCGATATCAAAGATGACGATAGCCCTATCTGCACACCAAATGCTACTATTGTTGTGCAACAAACCTAAAATCGAACAAAAACAATTCGAATTGATACTCTCTCAAGATATCTGTGGAAACCTTATAGAATGCGAACATGCCCCGAAATGCACCTAAAACGCTCCGAAACACATAAAGACTCTGGTAACGTTGTTAACATCACACTATAGGATATACCTTCTCCACCTAAGAGAATAGCTCAATCTGAGATAATAAAAGAGTAACTCGAGGAGAAGATGACAAAGAGGTGAGGGCCAAGAGAACCTGCTCTAATACCAATTGTTGGAGTGGAGGTCAAGGTAGCAACACATACATAGATGCAACAAGCAAGGAGACATAGACGGAAGCACAACACTCAAAGTAAATTGATAAGAATGAGTAAAGTACAAGTGAAGTGACATGATAAAGTCATTTACATACACTCATAAGAGTGTGTACATAGGTTCGAGAAAAAACCTCCTAAAGACGAAAAAAAGTGTCCCAGCCCATTATTAGCCTACGTCCACACATCACTATCATATAAATGGCTACATGCCTTTGTACCAAATAGAAAGAAGAGCATGGAAAAGATCTACTATTCTGCAACCAACTATTAAAGAGGAAAAGTGTCCTGGCCCATTATTAGCCTACATCCACACATCACAACCATGTAAATGGCTACATGCCTTTGTACCAAATAGAAAGAAGGGCATGGAAAAGGTCTACTATTATGCAATTAGCCACTAAAAAGTTATATACTGTGGCAATCAAGCCATTGTAAGAGGTGAGAACATTCACTTTCCAAGAATGAAGCAACACTGGCAATTTGCTTGTTGAATGGCCACGCAATGATAGGTACAATGCTTGCATAACAAATGTATCTTTAACTTTATGAATCTTCAGCCCTACACCCTATAACATGTTGCTCTAAATTGAAAATCAAATGTATCTTATATACCTTATGAATCTTCCGCCGTACACCCTATAGCATGTAGTATGCATGTTGCTCTAAAATGAAAACAAGCAATCAACAAGGTAAAAATGCAACCAAAAAAGGAGACAAACAAACCCGAAGACGAGCAACTTCCCCGAGTTGCATGTTTAATACTCCTTCGTCCCAACCTGGTACAAAAGCAATTTGACCATCAAACAATAATCAAGTGATTTCAACATTTACTAGATATAATTTGAAGCTAGCTACGAATAAACATCAAAGATATTGGATTCATGCAGCACCCATGGCAGTTCAAAAAGCCAGGTCTCCATGGCCATTCAGCTGGTGCAAAGGGACCATTTGACTCTTTCCCTCTTTCAAGTGAAGCAAGAACATACACTGCTAAGGGCCAAGGCTTGAACAGCCAAAGATCATAGACCCTACATACAGCCAAAAAAAAAAAGGCCACAAATGTCATGAGATTGCAAAAGCACAATCTATTTTGCGAGCCAAGGGAATAAACTTGGAACCATGCTAGCAGTAACGCAGCTATTTGAGAGTAGGAGCTCCTGTTGGTAGAGTTCCCTCATGATGACTAGAGGAGCAAGTGCCCCCTCAGCCATGACCTAGATAAAACCATAATCACATGGGACACGAAATGGGGACGGGGAACGGGGACGGGAAAGATTGAGAATGGCCATTCCTTGTGACTATAGAGTGACATGGGACGGGAATGTGAACAGAAAGATGCTGCCATCTCCAACATTCCTGAGTCTAAAAATGCCCATTCCCTATGACTATGGATAAAACAAGCGGCAAAACCACTTCCTAACAGCATTAACACAAGTGTGTGAACAACATTGGCCATGGGCCTGGTAGCAGCCAAGCAGGAGACCAACTTGACTCATCCAAGATCTTTGAGCCCATGCATTTTCAAGCTTAAACAGCCTATAGTCACAAGATTCCAAACTTGGGACCAAAACATGTAGGACTAGCCACACCAGTTTTTCAAGCAGTATGGCCACTTTGACAGCCTGATTTGGCAGACTGCAGCTCCAAGGCAAGAAAAGGGTAACCTCAGCATCCCCAGCTCCAGTTTTCATGCAGTATGGCCACTTTGACATCCTGATTTGGCAGATTGCAGCTCCAAGGCAAGAAAGGGTAACCTTGGCATCCCCAGACTGCAGCTTCAAGACAAGAAATGGGTAACCTCAACATCCCCCTAGAAAGGAGAAGACCTGAACGATGAGAGAAAGGGGCAGCCTTTCAAGACTCTCAAAATAGCACTAATGGAAGTGTGGTTCTTTGAACTACTTTGAAGTATAAAGCTGAAACATACAAAGTATAAGAAGAGAGGAAAGAAACCCTAGCTGAAAAATTATTTTACAACCTAACCTATTGTATATTACAAAGAATGGACGAAGCTGAAAATTTACAGACAAACTGCTAGGTTTGCTAAATCTAAACTTCTTAAACACTTCCCTTTAAACAAAGTAACAAACCCTTCTCGCAATTCATAGAAAAAGAAGGCCAACATTGATTTGCGTTTTGTGTTGATTGCACTCACAGATAGCCCATTTTGTCCCTTCTAGATTAGAAATATAATATTTGCTGATTCTCTACAAAACCTACCCTTAAAACTAATTGGTAGCCTAGAATGTCACATGCATCCAATCACTGAGAATGATGCATGTAGCATTCCCTCCTACAAATCTTGGAACAATCTAAAGGGTGATCATACCCACCGCTCTGCCTAGATTTGGATGTGGATAGTTCTACAGCAACAATTGGAATGAATGTGAAGTCCAGGATCTTGATCTTGCTTGTAAACATGATCTAGTGCTTGAACTATCTCTAGAGAAAATACTGCTTTACTTGCTAAAATCTGAAGCCTCTTTGTTTGGTGTTAATCGAGACGAAGGTCCATGTTACCCGCACACGTGTCCCCAACCAATGGAACGGATCAGCCTGATTTTTGTCTGATGAAGCCAATAACTCATCGTCCTACGTTAGGTCCCCATTGGCTTCAACTTGAGAGCCTTCTCTTGCTCCCACGTCCTTTAGGCTTTCCAGTCATCCACCCTCTAGCAAATCCACGTAGTTGATCATTGAAACCCTTTCATCTTCACATACCTCAACATGATGAACATCCAAGTCTCCAAAGAGCTCATGTAGCATACCAAGCTCCACATCGCTTGTTGCTAATTCGACATTTGATGTCTCCTCCATATTGAAACTTCTTTCTCAAATAACATAGTTGTTGACAACACATCTTCTCTAGATACTTCAGATTGGACTCAAGATTGTTCTTTTCACTATGCCTCTCAGACTTTTGGAGCTTCTGAAGCATCTGTTGTTTCTTGAATTTTGATATTGCTAGAACTGCTAGGCTTTCATGTTGATCTGCAGACAAGACTTTCCTCCTGTGTAATCTGTGAGTTTTAGGGTTAGTAAGTGCACACAAATAGTAAAAAACTCATAAAGGTTGATCCAGAGCTGGAGAGCCCCCTGCATACCACCCCCACACCCCCCAGCGCAGATCTGCACCCCTTCCCTTCTGCATCCCCCTGTCCTATCTCCTTCACGCCTTTATCCGCCGACATGCCCTCTGCCCTGCCCCGCCTCTGAGCCCTGCCACCAATTCGCCATCGCTGCCCTCCTCTCCTCCGCCTGGTGATGCATCCTGCACAGGTTGCCCCCTGATTCCACCTCTTCCACCCAACCTGCGCATTCACGCCCAGGTGACCCTCTCACCCCCCTTGCCTCTTTCACCTCTTCGCTGCCCGTCACCCTTCCACCTGGTCTGTCTTGCTTCAGCCTGCCCAGCCAGCATCTGACCGGCCATCCTTCTTTCCCCGTTTCCAACTTAACCCCTCGCCCTTCCTTGTCAACCCCCACCTTGAACTGTACCCTTCCTCATCGACTCATGCACATGTTCTTTCAACAGGTGTCGGCTTTCTCTGGTCTCATCCCTTCAGGAGGACTCCATGACAGCCACTCCGTCATCCCTGACCGAGGCTGCCGCCCCTTGCCATTTTTCCGAAGCAGACCTCCAGCTCTTGCCTTCTACTATTGCCTCCCATTTTTCTGGTTTGCAAGATCGTAGGGATCTACCCCACGTGCAGACAGATTCGAGATTTGCTCCAGGCAGCCCTCTCTGGTGAGCCCGGCAAATTCACTAATATCCATTTTCTAGGGCTCAGCTACTCTCAGGTGGAGTTTGACTCACCCGCAGCGGCAAATCATGTGATGCAACAGAGCCTCATCGCGATATGCAGTGCTAAGGCGTTTTTTGCTAGATCACACCACGGTTTCGACCCTGCATCTAACACAACTTTTCCAGCCTCTTTGTGCACCTCCCTGTTGCAGCCCGCAACCTTCTTCTCCTTTTCAACCCCTTTTCAGTCTGCTTCTCCTACCTTCTTTCTTCTTCCTCCTCTTTTCTTCGTCTTCTTCCTCTCTTTCTTCTTGCTCCTCTCCCTCCTCTTCTCTTTCTGTTATGGACCCAGTTGGCCGTAACGGTTGCCATATATATTGACACTAAGCTTATACCTAGAGCGGCCCAGGAAGGAACACACAAGGAATAAATGATTCAGTGAGTTTTTGACTCGTACATCCCTAGTAGGGGAATTGACACCCAAGGAAGGCCAAGACCTTTAAGCTCTAGCCACACACATACGCTTGTTGGTGTATTTGTACCCAGAGACACTCTGGAGATCAAGGGGCAGTTTCACTTTCTCCTAATCCTCTTTCAAGACGTTTCTTGTGACTATGGCAAGCAAACACACATACATACATACATGCATATGTATATACAATCTGGTTTTTTTTTTACATTACCTTTGATGACTTTTCCCTGTCCTATTGCAAACTTGAATTCCTTCTGACCAGGGTCTTTTGTGCTGTGGAAATCAAAGCATTTACTTAGCCAGTATTAACTTAGCCTAATAAGCAGAAAGGGCTACTCGGGATAAATTCAAGGTATCTGCACAATAATGATATACTACTGTAATCACCTCCAAAACTTCTGAGACAGATCTCCATTCTTGCCTGTAAAAGGCAGAAAAGAGAAGAGACATGTTAAATGTTGCGTGCACAAGAGTAAACACTAGGAAAGCAGGTTCATACCATAGCCAGTGCAGTGAACTGTGACAGTTTGACCCGGGGAGGGCTTGGGTCCGTTTCCAGGTCGCAATACCTCCTTCTCCACGCCCATGATGTTTCTCCCGCTTACAGACAATGGAGAATGTTTGTTTTGCAGCCTAGTACTGTATTACTATAACCTAGGGCATTCTAAGGTTTTTTTTAATAATCAGATGTAGTTTTGATAGGCTTCACACAGTTCACACAATAATTATTATAATTAATTATTGGCTTCCGTTTTATTTTAAATAAGCCACCAAAATGCTTTTTTGCAATAATGCACATGCATGCTTGAGAGAAAGAGTATATAAAAATTCTTAAGATATCTTCAAGGTGGGGAATTTTTAAAATCTCAAAATAGCATTTTCTTATCTATCAGGTGTAGACCTTTTAAAATTTGAAAATAGCATTTTCTAATCTTTAAGACATTACACATTGGCTATACAAAACTCTATTTTATTTTAATAAGCCATCAAAATGCTTTTTTGCAATAATTAATTAAGCATTGCACACGCATGCTTGAGAGAAAGAGTAGTAAAAATTCCTAAGGTACCTTAATCCATCAAAATAGGTTGCATTTATGTTATGAGGAGGATGTGGCTACGAGGAGGAGGTTTATGGGCAATGGAAGCGGCTAATCAGTAGAGCAAGAGGGTGGTGTTGGACTTGAAGGCTCACACCTTTAAGTTTGACCTTAGAGAACCCCTTAGGTTAAGGTAATATTTAATTAATACCCACGGTAGTGGGCAATAAATAAAGACCAAGATAAAAGTTTGAATAGGCACCCAATATAATTCTACTAGGGGCTTCATACGTCAAAATTAGTAGGGTATATCTTCGTTTTGCATCCAAGTGACTTATTGTTAATAACGACATTACTTCCAACGCGTAGTCTTCGCCACTTTGTACCACCATTTGTAACCGTGCCATGTCCTTAATAACGTAAGATTATGGGATCTAGCCAAGCCTATGTGACATGTGTATATCGTGGGCAGGTGGGCAGGTGGGCATTTGTAAAGTCGAGCCCATGTATATAAGACATTTTCAATAATGAGGAAAGGGCCAATCCCATTCATCACAATTCAGTCTTGACTTCTCTAGTTCTAGCTCTTGTGTTTTGATAGTGCTTCCTTATTCGTGCTTGTGGATTGTTGGATATTTTGCTTAAAATTTCTTGTGCATACTTCTTCTCCCATTTCTCTCATTAGCTACATCTCTCTTTCCCACATCTTGCAAGGATCATAAGTATTGTGGTATTGAGGTAGAGGTGAGTTCTTCCATAACTACTTCTCTCATTGCTCCACACTTATTGAGGCACGGCACCCTTGGCACACCAAGGGTGCCAAGTTTGAAGCCCCTCGCGGCTCCAATTTGGAGAGTCGACACATACACTGGCTAGAAGTGCATCCCCATATAGACCCTTGCAATTTTCACTTCATCTCCTCATGCAAGGCACAAGATTGTCCCCTAAATGGTGAACATCTTTAGCGCCACTGTTGGGGAGATGCTCTAGCTTAGGGTTCACTTACTTTGTCCAATGGAGTCTTTTTTATTGTGCCTATCAGTTGGAATGCAAATCTGTTAGTTTTACTACTCATTTGTAGTACTTTTGAGTTGTTTTTTGTTGTTTTTGTTTGGCATTGGAGTTTGGGAGCATCGGAGAATAGATCAGATGGAGCACAAAATAATGTAGAGGAGTAATTACACTCTCTTTTTGCATTGGTAAAATCTCTATTTTTTACCTAAGCTATGTTGTTTTTTTGTTAATTGAGTGCATGGTTAGCTAAGCTTTGTAATTTAGTCCATTAATTAATAAAAACACTGTAGTAGACTGGGATGGCTATCATGCAGGCACACTAAATCACTAGGGTCCTCTATACGGCAGTATACCCTCAGGAGTTGGCACAAGCTAGGGAGATGGCAACCTCTCTATCCCACTCCACTACGCACTCACACAGACTCAAGAACGAAACACCACACAAGAGCTACCTAAGTGACATACACGCAACACAAGATAGAAGTAGGCAATAGTTGGGACATCACAAGACCATGTATTGCATTGAGGATCCCCCTCGGTACACCACAGTCTCTCTATATACAATGGGCATGACCCCTTGGGCTATCATGAGCCAAGTGCTGAAAGTGGTCATTAACAGATGCCGTTGGAGTAGGTGAGAGCACCGAGCACAAGTAGGTGGCAGATACCGTTGAGTAGGTGGGCGTCGCTTCGTCGGTCAAGTGGGTAGCCAAACTTGGAAGTGGGGTCGCTAGAGATTCCCACTTTGCATGGCTGGTGGTTGGCCTTGTGGGTGCCCTTGAGGTTCACGAACTTTGGGATGCCTGATCTTGGGGTGCCCGATCTTAGGGTTCACACAGTGAGGATGCCGACTTGGGGATGCTCGATCTTGGGGGTTCACACAATGAGGATGCGGACTTGGGGATGCTCGATCTTGGGGGTTCATGGGCTTGGGCTGCGTAGGCAGTGAGGGTGGCTACAGGTCCCCCACCAATTAATCCATTCACCATCCCAGTGAACACCAGAAGTAGAGAGGCACATGTTGAGGTGAAGCTGCAGATGGACCGCCATAGGGGACCACCACAGGTCCAAGAGGAAGTGTCGAGCAAGAAGGACACGACATGCCCACAAGAAATATTGGTGAGAAGAGAGTGACCACCACAGGCCTCATCGAGCGAGAATTAAAACCATTTGCTACTTCATCTTCCCCTATGGATATAGCACATACCCATGTTGCAGGTGAAGGTTGGTGAACTAAGATAGTTGGAACTGAGTCAACAAAGGTGACCAAGGAATGGGCATGGTTGCTGGCACTGAGGTCATATTGCTTCTCCATCATGACAAATCCACAGAGTACAAGGGAGTCCTGCACTTTGTCATGATTGGTGCACATGGGGCTATGGAGCGGTGGCCCCAAACTCGTAAGGCTGATGGAGTTGAAGCCATAGCCTTGCTTGGACTACTAAGTGAGTAGCGATAGAGGTCAACATGAGAAGTCTGCCTCTGTTGTACAAGTAAGAAAAATTTCAAGGTGGAGTAGGGGGAAAACGTGGGGGTCCCCAAGGGTGTGGGTAAGGCGGCTATGGGGGTGTGCAAGAAAAAAAGGTGGCAAAGGGAGGGGTGGTTGGGCGCAAGGAGGGTGACCTGGGGGTGTGTGCAAGGAGCCGATGGCGTCAAGGGTGGCTGGGGATGGTGTGTGCAGAAGTCGACAGACAGCCGATGGGAATATGTATTTTGAATGTTGGGGGTGCGCAAGTTTGAATTGGGCGAAGGAAGCGGCAGCAGTGGGGGTGGTGCGCAAGGTGAAATTGTGGGGTGCACACAATTATGATTTTATTTATTTTTTGTTAACGTTCAGGGTGCGCGAGTTGGGGGTGCACAAGTGAAGCAACCCGGGTGCATAAGTTAGGGGTGCGCAAGGGGAGAGGTGGCGAAGTTTGGGTCCCCAAATTGGAATGGGGTGAAAGTGTGGGGTCCCCAAGGTAGATGGCCCAAGGGGGGTGAAAGTGTGGGGTCCCCAAGGTAGATGGCCCAAGGGGGGTAGGGTGCTCTTTTTGGTTTTTTTTTATAGGGTGCACAAGGTGGGTATTGGGGTACACGAGGGGGATACGGGGTGAAGGGGGTATGCCCAAGGGGAAGATGCGACAAAGGGGGGGCAACCGGGTAGTGCGGGGGTGCACAGAGGGAATAAGGGAAGGAAAGAGGATGCGGATGCACGAAAAAGAGGTGCACGGAGTGCGCAAGTGTGTACGGTTTGCACTAGATGGGGATGCGCAAAAGGGGTGTGGGGATGCACGGGATGTGCAAGGGAGTCCACCTGGGGATGCATGAGGGGTCCACGATGAGGGGATGTGGATGCACAAGGGGGATGCACGGAAGTGTGGGGATGCACGCGATGGGGATGCATAGGATGTGCAAGGGGGTCCACGTGGGGATGCACGAGATGCACAGATGGGGATGCATGTGGACCCTCACGCTGAGGAGATGGGGATGCATAGGATGTGCAAGGGGATGCATAGGATGTGCAAGGGGGTCCACGTGGGGATGCACGAGATGCACAGATGGGGATGCATGTGGACCCTCACGGTGAGGAGATGGGGATGCACAAGGGGGATGCATGGGATGGGGATGCACGGGATGTGCAAGGGGGTCCACGTGGGGATGCACGAGATGCACGGATGGGGATGCACAAGGGGTCCACGGTGAGGGGATGGGGATGCACGAGAGGCATGCACGGAAGTGTGGGGATGCACCGTGGGGGGGGGTGCACGGAAGTGCGGGGATGCACGGAAGTGTGGGGATGCACAGGGTGGGGATGCACGGGATGTGCAAGGGGGTCCACATGGGGATGCAGGAGATGATGCATGGATGGGGATGCACGAGGGGGGTGAGCGAGGATGCACAAGAGGGCGAGGGGGTGAGTGCACGAGGGGGGTGAGCAGGGATGCGCAAGAGGGGTGAGGTGTTTGGTTGGGGATACCCAATGGGGTAAGGGTGTGAAGCTGGGGATGCACGAGGGGGGTGAGCAGGGATGCGCAAAAGGGGTGCGGGGATGCACAGGATGGGGATCCACATTGCATTGGGGATCCCCCTCAATACACCATAGTCTCTCTATATACAATGGGCATGGTCCCTTGGGCTATCATGAGCCAAGTGCTAGAAGTGGTCACTGATAGATGCCGCTGGAGTAGGTGAGAGCGCCGAGCACAAGTAGGTGACAGATGCCGTTGGAGTGGTGAGAGGCACTGACGAGTAGGTGGGCGCCGCTTAGTTGGTCAAGTGCGTACCCAAACTTGGAAGTGGGGTCGCCAGAGATTCCCACTTTGTGTGGCTGGTGGTTGGCCTTGTGGTGGGCACCCTTGAGGTTCACAAACTTTGGGATGCCTACTCTTGGGGTACTCGATCTTGGGGTTCACACAGTGAGGATGCCGACTTGGGGATGCCCGATCTTGGGGGTTCACACAATGAGGATGACGACTTGGGGATGCCCGATCTTGGGGGTTCATGGGCTTGGGTGCCATAGGTAGCGAGGGTGGCTACAAACGCACAAAAAATAAACAATCTCTTAATAATCACTAATAAGGTTTTTTATTAGTGAGAAATTAGGAGAGTTTTAAAAAAACAAATGAACCATGCGTGTAGTGGTTAGAGAGTGTAATGCCCTTGTCATAATCCAATTGTGTGCCCCAAACCATCAATTTGGCTCATGGTTGTGTATAATTAGCCACTAATTTTTCCCCTTTGAACTTCATTTTCCAAGAGCAAAATTAGAGGTGAAAACGGGAGTGATAAATTAAGATTAATCACTCGAGGGCTTAGTAATCTAATTGCTAAGGTACTTGTTAAATATCCCCTTCCAAAGATTAATCCAATTGGTAGTAATTAGAGCCCTAAAAATTATGATTAGGCATCGTAATTAATTAGATTAGCCTTACTTAAATTTTTGGTAGATTTAGTGGAAACCCCAAGTTAGTAGGAAACCACTAACTTTGCCCATCATTACCCCACTAGCCCCCAAATCCACTTGGGAATATTTAATTGGATATCTCTATGATGCATGGCAAGAGGTAGTTACAAAGAAGGGAGTGGATTGTGATAAAGTTAAAGGTGAACTATTGATGCATGAAAAGGACCCCCCCCTTTTCCTTTGATTCTTCTCACATGGACAAAAGCTAAGAAGGAATCTTCGGGTCGGATTCTTTGGGTCTCTTCATCCCTTCTCCCTCCTCCTCCCCTTTTATCCCTATATCTTGATTTCACATTTTATTTTAATTGGCCATCCATTTTCTCTCTTCCTCTTTCTCTCTCTATCTATTTTTATTTTACCCATTTTTGTCATCTAATTATATTAGTCTTTTTTCTATCTACTATTATTTTTTATTATTCTCTGTTTTTTCTTATTTTCTTCCTTTTCTCTCTATTTACACCAAACACAAAAACCAATAAAAAAACTCTCACTTCTCCCCTCCTCTCTCTCTCTCTCTCTCTCTCTCTCTCTCTCTCTCTCTCTCTCTCTCTCTCTCTCTCTCTCTCTCTCTCTCTCTCTCTCTCTCTCTCTATAAGTCTAAATATAATTATCAAAACTATCAAAAAAGGGGGGGATCTTCTTTCCTCTCTTTGTTTATTTTATGTCTACTTCTTTTAATCTATTTTCTATTATTCTCCCTTTTGTTTCTTTTCTTCCATTTCTCTCTCATTGTTTCACCTATTTCTCTCTCTTTTCATCAAACACAAAAAACCAATAAAAACTAGTCTTCATTGCCTCTCTTTTCCCCTCCTCTCTTTCCCTCTCGTCCTCTCTCTTCTCTGTCTCTTTCTAACTCTAGAAATCCTTTAGAGTTACCTATGAAGATGTAATTCTATATAGATAACTTCTTGAGGCTCACACGTGATGGGTTTATGCAGAGAGCACACTACCTCGATGTTCACATGTCACATGCTATAAGGATAATGATTGGCCACATACGTGTCTCTTCCCACTATGAGATATGAGGGAGATTCCAATACCACTTTAGAGAGGGGTTCGGTCCACTGACTCGGATCATTGATTACTCTAACAGTGATGCTTGGGGCTCTTTCTACTTGAGCTTCATAGACACATAGAGCCTTACCAATGAGCACACCCTGGACCTCGGCACAACAACCCATTACCAGTTTATTTTAGAGACAGGCTGAGGATGATGAGAGACTAGATCCCACCATAGAGCCACTAGCTCAAGCCCTTCCTAATATAGATCCCACACCGCCCCCACAGGGAGTCGTCCTTGCCTTAGCGAATACTTTACAACAGGCTAGACACCCACCATCTACTCGCCAAACAGAGCTGCTTTGTAGATATGGGATATGCTCCATCGAGCCCCTTTCGACCCAGTGGATATCTAATTTACTTGTATCAGCCATCTAGATGGCCCTCTAGCCACCCACGCGCCGGGGGGGGGGGGGGGGGGGGAGGAGGATGATCATACTAGCTATGATGATGATGTATTTTCATGGTAGTTTCTAGGCAGTTGTTTCTCATCTTTCATTAGTCAATTATATTTTCAGTTTCATTTTCTCTTTCTTTTGTTCCATGGCGAGATGTAGCATGGACTATGATGTAATTTTTTGGTCTCATAGGCCCTATGGGTCTTTTGAAGACGATTCATAAAACTTTCTTTCTTTCTCCTCTCTCTCTCTCTCTCTCTCTCTCTCTCTCTCTCTCTCTCTCTTCATCATAAACATTAAAAGACAAAAAAGAAAGAAAAAAACATATATATACTATTTCTTTTTTTTTTTCAAATCTTTTCCTCCTCTTTAACTCTTTCTCTTTCTCTCTTTTACCAAAACAAATAAAGGCCCTTTAATTTTATCCGTCACTTTTCTTTTCTCTACTCTCTCTCTCTCCCATTGACCTAAAAAAACAATTAAAACAAAAAGATATATATATATATATATATATCTCCAAAAAATACACAAACACAAAACAACTAGAATACTTGGGTACCCTTATCCTCTTGATTGCTTGCACTTGTGTGTTGTTAACGTACTTTGAAAGAACGTGTGTCCTTATGTTCACGTATAAACATCTTGAAGCGCTTGAATGAAGATGGACACTGTAACCCATATCATTTTTGTAGTATGTCTTCATCTCATGCGTATCTTTCTCAAGTTTATATGAACAGCTTATAGAGCTCGAATGAGCATGAATATCAAGCCTATGATTATATTCGATGTGAGAAATCGATGGACACATCAACAGAGATCTCAAAGTACATCACAAGGTAGATAGTTCTAAATTCATTACCACATTTGAATCTGAGTTACACGTCAATCATCAAGTCATAGGATTTTCGTGCTCGTTTGTGTAAGTGAAGTTATAAAAAAAAACCATACATAAAGTATGGCGGGGAGTTGGCACAGTCTTCCCCAAAATTTAACAAACATAGGAGAACGTGCCCTTCCCTTGTTTCCCAAATAGCACTTTCGATATCGAAAGTGGACCAAAACACCTTTAGTGTTGAAGGTGGCCATTAGTCCTACATATTGATTCATGATACAAAACTCATTTTTTAATGTGGTAATAAATTTGTAATTTTCTAATTTGCGAGGTACTTTTGAATCCCCATCGAACATAATAACAAGCTTCAAGCTCGTCGATTTGCGGATGTTAGGCTATCATTGCTTCCAAGTATGCTTTCAAATTCATGTTCATTCGAGCATTTCAAATATGCTCTACATTACACAAAGTATGCTACCCAAGCACTCACATAAAACACGGTACAAGAAAAAAAAACAATCTTGTTTTGCAAGCTTCAAAGCATGGAGTGCACCTGGTTTTGATGATGGTGTGTGTGTGTGTGTGCTTGAGAGAGAGAGAGAGAGAGTACCTACTTGCGTTTATGCACCAAGACATCTTGTGCATGAGGTAGTTGGGGATTCTCAAGCATACAAATTTGCAAAATGTACATGGTGCACCTGGCCATGGAGCCCATGTAACGTCCCTCCCAAGCCATGTATGTATGTGTCTCTTTTAATATAGATTTCAATAAGGAATGAGAGTGTACTTAGAGAAGAGTGAGACAATAAGGCTAAAAACATTAGGAAAGTGTTAGAATAAAAATATTAGCTCCAAAAATCCTAAAAGAAATAAGAACATAAGAATAGTTCTATTAAGAGATAAGTATCCCCAAAAATAGAATTTCAAGTTTAGGTGATAAGAGGTCATATTTAGAGTGCTTTTACACATTTAGAGTCCATGCATACTAAAAATGTGGAAAAATAACGCGTTTCTAAAGATGGCGTGTTTGTGGCTATATACAGACGTTTTTGCCTATTCTGCCCGCGATGGCTTATAGACCAGATGCCTTCCCGTTCTTTTGAGTGGTTACATGGCCATATTCTGAGTTTTTATCAGAGAGTTATGGCCGAAACAATTTGCTGTTTCTGTCAAGGTCTCTACACAGAGAAAACTGTGAGAAGGCAGTAAGTAGCCTCAAGGTAATCCCAGAGTTTGAGATGCATATATACTTTCATTCTTATCTAATATCTCAGAAAATAAGCTTAGATTTCTATGGTCTTTCGGAGGAAGAGACCAAAACTCCATAGCTTTTCTTTTAGAGAAAGAATAGTATCCCGTAGCCCTGTAAGAGAAGAAGGCTATTTTGCCATAGACCTTAGAAAGAGAGAAGAATCACAGTATGAGTAAGAGGAGATAAAGCTTGGAGATTATTGGATGATTTCAATCAAAAGACAAGGTATTAGAAGACTCTATTCTCATATGTCAAGTTCTAAAGCTCTTGTTAATACGAGCAAAGACAACGATAAACGACAAACTTCTATAAGGTATATACATATTTTGTTTTTCAATTATATATCATTCTTAGGGGTTGAGGTATGGCCCCGGCTTCTCTATTGATTGTTACAGTGATCTATTTGATTGATTTACCATTTAAAGTTTGTATTCTTTTAAACAACAGCATATGCCTTAATAAAGAATGTCTTATCGCAATCTCAAGTTGAAACGCTAAAATCTGTGTGAGAAAAGGATTGTTTTCTTAAGAAGGTAACATGGATTCTAGTCCTATGGTTTAGTAAGTAAATGGATTGTTATCTTGGTTAAATTAAGGTATATGTACAACTCTCCCTGCCTTGACATTGCCCCGTTCTTGTGCTTGTATAGCGGGACGGCGGAGATGTTAGTAAGGCTCGGAGTTGGCCCATGGTATCCCTCATACCATTGGGAGAATGAGGTTCGCCGATTGAGGCGAGTGATTGTGATGCTGCCTAGTTCTGAGGGCCCAGGCTAGTGCGGTGAATTAGCCCACCCTAGTGCGCAGACATCCCTCTGAGGGGCGGGAGGATCGAGTGATGGAGCCTGAGAGGGCGGAGACAGGCCAGCTTGAGTCCTCGCCAGCCGACGATGAGGTGTATGGTCCCGTAGGGTTTTGCCCAGCATGTAGAGGCTGGAAGGCCGAATTCTAGATCATCGGCGGTATAAAGGAAAAGAATAAGAGAGGTTTGGCTTGTATGAAATTGATTCATGTTTAAACTTTGTTTTTATAAATCTTATCTTTGGTATGATTGTATTGTAGAAAAAGGCTGTTTTAACAAACCTTGTGAAAAGGGCCTTAATTAAGGAACATGTTTATTTATGTCAAATAGTGTGGTAGGATTAATTAGAAAACAAATTGACGCGTGAGTAGGGTGGAAAGTGGGAGGATGGAATGCCCCGACGGCACCATCCTACGGACGGGTGGACCCGATTAGTCGGGTAGCTTTCCAACAGATTAAGTGAAAGTCCTACGCTAGATAAATAGGTTCTTGGGTAACTCTATTCTAGAAGACTAGGCCAGCGGCTGTACCTTGCATGGATGAGGAAAAAAGCGTTGCCTCTAGAAATCAAGTCTTGTAGTTACCCAATTTATGTGATCAATTACCCTATGGGTGATTTAATTTTAGGAGACCACGCTCCCCCTGCAGGATAGAACTAGGTCTTACCTATGAATCGTATCCTTGAATCTCTGTATGGTCAAGGTGTCGAGGAGTAGGAAATTTTCTCTAAGATAAGACTTAGTGGACTATCTTAAGTGTTTCCCCTATTTTTGGAAGGGGAGAACCTTACAAGTGGTATCAGAGCTGATCTTAGTTCCTAGGATTTGTTTTTCAAAGGTTAACTGTCAAGGGATTAAAACAAGTGATTGTTTATCATATGAGGACGAATCAATCATCTCTACTGGCCATAGAAGTGATTTGAATATCCTCACATGTTGAGACAATCATCCTATGAAATTGTGCTTATATCTTGGGGGTGCACACGCAAGATATTTGTACAATAAATTTGAGAAATAAGATCGGGGAGAAAACCTTTTGTGAGGAAAAACATAGGGTGATCAAATTAAGAAACTAGTGAGAGACTGAATAGAAGGATAGACCGGAACTTTGTTTAGAGAAATTTTCAGGATATATCTCATGAGTTCGCAGATTATAAATTATTAAGATTATAACTCCATTAAGGTTTAAATAGTTGATGTGTGAATGTCATCCATTGGATGCTTTACACTAGGACGATCATCCAAGATCTTGAACCCATCTCAGACAAACTTCGGATGTGTAATTCCCAGAGGATCATGATCTTAGATGTGTTAATCCCAAGATACCAGGTGTGTAATTTTCAGAAAACTAATCATCTCAGATATGTCAATCCTGATAATCTTTGGATGTGTCAATCCCAAGATACCAGATGTGTAATTCTCAAAAAATGAAGATCTCATATATATTAATCTAGAGTGCCTTTAGATGTGATGCTATGATAAGTATTTGATAGTTTTGAGCTTTTAATGAAAGAAGCAAGCTCACCCTTGCTCGCGTCTAAAAATCGTAAGAAATGTCAAATTAGTTGAAAGCATTGTTGTCAATCTAACCATTGGAGCTAGAAAGTTAGAAGCATTGTTGTCAATCTAACCACTACTGGAGCTAGAATCACTTATGAGATGCCATGAAAGTACACCTTCGTGAAAGGCTTTGTCCTCCAGGATTTCGAGAGGATAAAATGAATGAATGTTTGGAGCTAACCCATGAAAGGAAGACCCTAAAAGAATACCACCAAACTTTTGTTAAACTTCTCCGATTTGCTCTAGAGATGGATGAGGTAACTCTTCTCCATCGATTCATTTGGAAGCTTAATCTACCTTTGAATAACCTCATCAAGAATGTGAAACCATCCTCTATTTCAAAAGCCATAATTATAGCCAGAGACTATGATAAAGTTTTTTTTTATAGAAAGCGTCGAGAAGGACATGAGTTCTTCCATGTTATTCAAGAAGAGGTCCCCTAATTCAAGAGGAATGTCAAGCCCAACCCTTGGCTACAAGGAATCATGAGCTAGAGCAAAAATTAGGTCAAGAAATAGGGATAGCTGGGCTAAAGATAACCGAATTCAACAAGTATTTCTATGAGTAAATAGAAGAGGATTGGTGCAAGATTCATGTGAAGTAATGTGCATGATGAATAGAGGTATTCTACAAGACGATACTAAGATTATGAAATTGCTATCATAGGTTAGATTGCGTAAAGAATTGATTTCCTTACGTTTTTCCATGATAATTTGTTAAGTACCATATTACATGGGGGTATAGAATAAGGAATTCGAAGGTTCATATTATATGAGAGGTATATGGATGCATGAACTTAGAATAATAGACCTTTTGGGGCACAACAAAATGAGCCAAGCACATGAAATAAATGACTCCTTAAGAACAATATTTAGATAAAAGAAGATTTCTACCTAGTGGGGACACCACTTTGAAAGAGACAGGAGGATTTACTTAGATACTACCCTAGCTCGCGAGATGAGGACATCTCGAATCTTTTAAGTGGGGGAGATTGTAACGTCCCTCCCAAGCCATGTATGTATGTGTCTCTTTTAATATAGATTTCAATAAGGAATGAGAGTGTACTTAGAGAAGAGTGAGACAATAAGGCTAAAAACATTAGGAAAGTGTTAGAATAAAAATATTAGCTCCAAAAATCCTAAAAGAAATAAGAACATAAGAATAGTTCTATTAAGAGATAAGTATCCCCAAAAAAAGAATTTCGAGTTTAGGTGATAAGAGGTCATATTTAGAGTGCTTTTACACATTTAGAGTCCATGCATACTAAAAATGTGAAAAAATAACGCGTTTCTAAAGATGGCATGTTTGTGGCTATATACAGACGTTTTTACCTATTCTGCCCGCGATGGCTTGTAGACCAGATGCCTTCCCGTTCTTTTGAGTGGTTACATGGCCATATTCTGAGTTTTTATCAGAGAGTTATGGCCGAAACAATTTGCTGTTTCTGTCAAGGTCTCTACACAGAGAAAACTGTGAGAAGGCAGCAAGTAGGCTCAAGGTAATCCCAGAGTTTGAGATGCACATATCCCTTCATTCTTATCTAATATCTCAGAAAATAAGCTTAGATTTCTATGGTCTTTCGGAGGAAGAGACCAAAACTCCATAGCTTTTCTTTTAGAGAAAGAATAGTATCCCGTAGCCCTGTAAGAGAAGAAGGCTATTTTGCCATAGACATTAGAAAGAGAGAAGAATCACAGTATGAGTAAGAGGAGATAAAGCTTGGAGATTATTGGATGATTTCAATCAAAAGACAACGTATTAGAAGACTCTATTCTCATATGTCAAGTTCTAAAGCTCTTGTTAATACGAGCAAAGACAACGATAAACGACAAACTTCTATAAGGTATATACATATTTTGTTTTTCAATTATATATTATTCTTAGGGGTTGAGGTATGGCCCCGGCGTCTCTATTGATTGTTACAGTGATCTACCTCTTTGAGACGAATACAACAGCATATGCCTTAATAAAGAATGTCTTATCGCAATCTCAAGTTGAAACGCTAAAATCTGTGTGAGAAAAGGATTGTTTTCTTAAGAAGGTAACATGGATTCTAGTCCTATGGTTTAGTAAGTAAATGGATTGTTATCTTGGTTAAATTAAGGTATAGGTACAACTCTCCCTGCCTTGACACTGCCCCGTTCTTGTGCTTGTATAGCGGGATGGCGGAGATGTTAGTAAGGCTCGGAGTTGGCCCATGGTATCCCTTATACCATTGGGAGAATGAGGTTCACCGATTGAGGCGAGTGATTGTGATGCTGCCTAGTTCTGAGGGCCCAAGCTAGTGCGGTGAATTAGCCCACCCTAGTGCGCAGATATCCCTCTGAGGGGCGGGAGGATCGAGCGATGGATCCTGAGAGGGCGACAGGCTGGCTTGAGTCCTCGCCAGCAGCCGACGATGAGGTGTATCGTCCCGTAGGGTTTTGCCCAGCATGTAGAGGCTGGAAGGCCGAATTCTAGATCATCGGCGGTATAAAGGAAAAGAATAAGAGAGGTTTGGCTTGTTTGATTCATGTTTAAACTTTGTTTTTATAAATCTTATCTTTGGTATGATTGTATTGTAGAAAAAGGCTGTTTTAACAAACCTTGTGAAAAGGGCCTTAATTAAGGAACATGTTTATTTATGTCAAATAGTGTGGTAGGATTAATTAGAAAACAAATTGACGCGTGAGTAGGGTGGAAAGTGGAAGGATGGAATGCCTCGACGGCACCATCCTACGGACGGGTGGACCCGATTAGTCGGGTAGCTTTCCAACAGATTAAGTGAAAGTCCTATACTAGATAAATAGGTTCTTGGGTAACTCTATTCTAGAAGACTAGGCCAGCGGCTGTGCCTTGCATGGATGAGGAAAAAAGTGTTGCCTCTAGAAATCAAGTCTTGTAGTTACCCAATTTATGTGATCAATTACCCTATGGGTGATTTGATTTTAGGAGACCACGCTCCCCCTGCGGGATAGAACTAGGTCTTACCTATGAATCGTATCCTTGAATCTCTGTATGGTCAAGGTGTCGATGAGTAGGAAATTTTCTCTAAGATAAGACTTAGTGGACTATCTTAAGTGTTTCCCCTATTTTTGGAAGGGGGGAACCTTACAGCCCACCTCAGGAAACCAATTGGTAGTGAAGACGGTGCTCTGTGGTACCTTGGCGTGAAAGGAGGACGTGGAGAACGAGGTGGTCATCTTGTAGAGCTTGCAGGATCATGCAAGCAGCTGCCCTGACGTCATCAAGTGCCTGGGCTTCAAGAGCAGCACTGTGGATGGCCAACCAAGATGCGAGGTGAAAGGGTGTTCTTGAGTACATGGCGGGTGGGAGCCTAGAAGAGCTGGTGTAGGAGCAGAGTTGTATGCTGGAATCAATTGGCCATCTTGTAGAGGTTTCAAGATCATCCAATCAGCTGCTCTGACGTCATCAAGTGCCTGGGCTTCAAGAGCAGCACTAATGACGGCCAACCAAGATGCGAGGTGAAAAGGGTGTTCTTGGAGTACACGGCGGGTGGGAGCCTAGAAGAGTTGTGGTGTAGGAGCAGGGTTGTCTACTGGAATTAGAGGCAAGGGTCCATCTTAAAAGGCCTAGACTTTCTTCACACATAAGGCATCGTGCACACCAATGTGAAGTGCGCTAATGTCTTGTTGGGGTTGTCGAGGACCGATCATGTCAATCAGAAATGAGAGGTAAAGCTTGCAAATTTTGGCATCAACATTGGCACTTTCTTGAGTTCACACATGTGGATGTACTTCAACATATAGAGGTAGATCCGGTGATGACAGGAGACGCTGGATGGCTAAGAGTCATGCAGGGTTGTTTGGTCGCTCATGTGAAGAGGCTCTAGGCCATGGCTGACAACATCCAAGGTCCTGTATGTGAGAGGTTGTGTCATCACCTCCTTTTTTAAGTATTTAGCGTAGGCGTAAATGAGCTACACTACACCACCCGCATCATATGAGCGTATATACTGTTGTAGGTATTGGCAGAAGATGAGTAGTAAGCAAATACTTCGTGACTCTTAGTAGCAAGGGAGCCTTTGAGGATCTCGAATATATATGCTATTATAGGTACTGGCAATAGATGAGCAGTAATACATTGCGACCTCGGAGTAGCAAGGGAGCCTTGGAGGCTTTTGAGAGACAACTTCACTTGAGAGATGAACATTTGAATGCCCCCTTCCAAGAAGAGCTTGTGGTGCCCCAACTTGTCCACGGAGGCAATCGACACTAACGTGGCCACCACCAGCACGTGGACGCCACCCAAACCAGTGCAGAGGTCCGACATCTGAGCTAGCGTACAAATGTATGTCACATTCTCCTTATGCTTTCTCTGTGCCTCGCTCAAATTGGTTGTGATCACCGTCTTGTAGTGCTCTACGACCTGCCAAAGAAGACGAATAGGAACATCTTTTTAGCGTCATCCAACTTGCTTTTTTTAGCATCTTCCAGTGCCAGATTTAGCGAGCCATAGCATTGTCGAGCTTTTTTACTAAGCCACATGGCCTCACACCCTTGTTTTCTTTTGTGCAAGGGTGCACATGGCCTCACACCCTTGTTTTCTTTTGTGCAAGGGTGTAAGGCAAGGTAAACAATTCTCACTCTCCGGTGTGGATAAAAAAGGCCTTCCTTTGATCTTTATAGAGGTGGAGGTGACAGTCGGTGTGTTGGGCTAGAATGACAATAGGTGGGGAGAAAACGATCGGCCAAAGGAAACGTTCGGTGCAGAGGAGGATTAAAATATAATAAAACGAAATTTTTTTATTATTTTGAGCAGCTCTTCGTCGGCCTGAGCTCCTCATGTGCGCAGGCTATCTCTGGGTCAGCGTTCGAGGCAAGCTAACACTCTCCATCCCTGCTGGCTGCCACCCACCCCGTGGCCAGTTTCCCCCTAACCTCGGCCCTTCAACCTTCTCCTCCTTCTCCTCCTTCTCTGTGCCACCTTTGTGATCAAACCTCGCTCATGTGTCAGACCTCAATTCCCGCTACTTCTGATCCCCAAGGCCACGCTTAGCACCCGTTACGCTTGCCCTCCGGCGTCTCTAATCACCATACGTCACCTCTCCCTTCACCTTAGCTGCGTCGGCCCCGTGATCACCATGACAGCTTGCAGTTTGAGCCTTGGGCCCCCTAGGTTGATCTCCCCGCACCGCCTGCACCTATGCAAACACCAAACAAAATAAAAACAAGAGAAAACACAAAAACACCTTTGTCTGCTTATTGAAAATTTCCAAAGAAGGCAACGTAGGGGCACCTCCAAGAGAGAGCAAAGCCAAGCAACTCCAGGTCTTACACGAAAAAGGAAGTACTCCACGAACTACCAAATCTAGGGCAAAAAGTGAGGAGCACTTCTTGATGCACATTTGATTAGGAAGAGTCCTAGACTACAATAAACAAGACTGTAGTGCCTCAAATCCTAGTACCTCTGATTCCCAAAGCATCAGATCCCACCAAACAACTAGTACCCAATAAAGTGCCTTTCTTTTAAAACGGCAACCGTTAATTGATTCTGCTTCTTCCAATGAAGTCTCTTTGTACGACATAAGTCAACTAAACTCATATCTAGAAGAAGGATTGGTGGACCAATTTGAAATGGAAAGTGTTAGGGTCCAACATGCACCAAATTCACCCACCAATTCTGTCAATTGTGCTGTGAACATCATAAAAAGAGCTTTTATTTGCCCTATCTTTGGGAGAAGTTCTAGTGTACACACAAGAGCAGGAACCTCTAGGTTCACTCAAAATGAAACATTGCCTACACTATCTGAAACTGCGACTTTCAGAGAACTTTGCGAAGGGAAGGTATAGAATCTAGTAGAGGCATTTCCCAATCAACCCCACCGCAAGTTAGACAATAACCTAGGGTCACATTCACATTGCCAAATCAAGACCCACTAGCTGTAGGAGTAGTACCTCCCCAAACAAGATCGTCACCTGCACTAACAAACCAAGTGTTGGGGAGAGTAGAACAACCTATCCTAGGATCCCAGGAAGGGACAGTCACCCATTGCACAACCAACCAATCAACCAGTTCCTATCCATTTGGACAAGGAACAATGGACACACGAGGAAAGAAAAAGAGACACCTATTGGATTCATTCCTCAAGCTAGCATAAGACCCACCGAGCACCCATGATGTCTTCATCAGATGCTAATATGCATTCTATAGGTCTCTTAAACATGAGGCCAGTGCCCTTGGAAATAGCACAACCCAACCCCATGGGGTACGAGGCCATAATCCAGGGGTAGAGAAGAGTAATGCGTGCCCATGTCCCTACTAACCACTACCACGTGGATACACGAAAGATATGTTGATGTTAGTAAGGGAAGTAGGAAGGCGGGTTGCCAGGCAAATAGTATCTCTACCAAGAGACCAAGACCAGGGCAAGACAAGACCAGCCCACATCTTGTTGTTTGGTACCAAAGGTAACCAATGTCCTACACTACCTGTGCGCCAGGCAAGTCCTAGCCTTACCCACTCTAGCAAATAACCAACAAAAATAAGCACAAAACCAAGTGCCCATGTACCAAAATCCTTTACTACTGAGAGGAATGTATAGATAACCACAAATGCCATTGCCACCTCCGGTATTACCATCGCAACTAGTTCCTCCTAGGACAACACCAGTACAACAATATTCAGTGCCCATGTACCAAAATCCTTTACTGAGAGGAATGTATAGACAACCACAAATGCCATTGCCACCTCCGGTATTACCATCGCAACTAGTTCCTCCTAGGACAACACTAGTACAACAATATTCACTGACGTTACTTGCAAACTCAGAGAGTCCATAGCAAGAGACCTACGAGTTATATGACTCACATGATCCATACAGTCAATACAATCCATATGGACATTCATAACTAACTGAAGAGGTTGACTATGCTTCGTTGTTTGATGCTATGGTACAACAAAGAGCATGAGATCTCAATAATGTGGCACACATGCCACCTCTTCAATGTTTTCATTGTAAAGGCTCGCACTGCATTGTATGAGGATGTGATCTTATATGTGTTTCCATATGACTAAATTAACTTTGTTCGCCTAAGTGAATTAAGTTTGTTCACCTGTGGAGACTGCAAGCAGGCAGTATAAAAAGATGGATCTTGGGCTTTGTAAAGGCTGGGTGCCGATTGTATCATTATTCCTTTTTGTTTGATATAAGCAAGACCATTCTTTTTTTGTTCTTTCTCTTGTACATTCGTCTTCCTGTTACGTCTTTGTGTATTTTCATTTCTCATATGTTACATATGGTGGTTGGTAGAGTTATCTCTATTAAGTTATCATATTCTTGCACTTTTATTAAGCGATTAGTTTAGTAGTTTTCAATGGTCCGTGTGTTGCGTTTGTTTTGTGCTAGATCTGTATTTGCCTGGTGTATGCTGCATGCATAACTAGTGACTCTTAGTATGCTGCAGAGGAAATAAGGGGTCCATCCCCCCCCACACTTTAGTGAGACCACAATGCTTTGTGCTGCTTCTTGTTGTTGCAATTTCGCTTGCTGCTTGATTGCCATTGTGTTTGAATCTCTTCCCCTTGTTTTCAAACCCGTCCCTCATGTCAGCATGTGTAAGGCACTACTTGGAGCGCAACGGCAATTCTTGCTCGCCAACCTTGAAGACCAACCTTCCGAATCTATACCAAAACAACCCTTATCCCACTTAGAAGAAGAACCACTCACCCCTACTACCCCAACCTCACAACCACTCTTCATACCACCTCCACCACCATTACCCTCGCAGCCTCATCCCCTCTACTACCACAACATGATGCAACAACTAGCACCTCAAAAAGGCTACCTTTGTTCCCACAGAAGAGTGTCGCTCTTTGGGTTGCTCAGTATGAGTGCCGATTTCCCCACTTATGATGCCACCCGGGATGCATTCCTTCAATGCTTTAGAGAATAGAAGACATCCGTGCATGTGCTCGATAAGCTGTGCAGAATGAACTAGAAGAGAATGACAGTGTAAGATTATGCTACAAAGTTCCAGAAACTTCTCCGCAGGAGGCTAGTTGTAGCTAATCAGCCCGTAGAGGAAATTCTCAATTCTTATTTCATGAAGGGTCTCAACAAGCAACTCAAATGCTCTATTGTTGGTGCCAACCTGACTACCATCAACATGGAATAGCTTGTAGACTCAGCTCTCTCAGAGCGCAGAGCGGGTGTTGGTAGGCCCTGTTAAAAGCAAGGAAAAGTCCAAGAGTAAAAGGAAGTCCAAGAAGTCCTCATCCAGATCATCAGATGGGGAGGATGATTCCTATGATTCCACAACTAGTGAGGAATCAGAGGAGAAAGAGGAAGATCGCAAAACTGGGTCCAAGAGCAAGAAGCAAGGAAGATAGCCAAGGAACTGGCAGTAGCCATGGCTCAGTCGGCTAGTGAAGGTGCGAAGCCCACTCCTGTCGTCCGGTCAAACATTTGGTGTGTGAAGCGTTGCAATTATGGACATGGAGCCAAGGAATGCGGCCTGAATGACCTTTGGTGCGCCATTTGCAAGATGACCACACATACAACTGAAGCCTACCACTATAATGGTAGGAGAGCCCCTAAATAGGTAATCCAACCTCCCGTGGTGGCCGCAATCCAACACACCCAGTCAATGGCTACGCTAGACCGGTTGCGTAGACTCCAACGGTAGTGTAAGAACCGACCTCAGATAATAAGTGGAAGTAGAAAGGGGTCACCTTGCAGGAACAACACAAAATCCAAACGGAAGTATCCGCCTAGGTGGACGAGCAACAAGACAAAGAGGCGCTACGAAAAAAGCACTCGAAAAGGCAGAAGCCAATCTGTTGGCTGGAATCACAATTCAATTTTCGGATATGAGCTCGAAAGAAGAAGGCAAAGTGACCTCACCAGTCAAGATGCCAATGGCCACTGTAAGGTGTGGAGACACCATGGCCGGAAGAATGTGCGGAAGCTCACAAGTGGGTGGATTACCCAAGAAGGCTCACAGAAGAAGAACACCAATTGTATAATCTATGGGAAGATCTAAAAGCCATAGCCAATACACATGTCAGTGGAGCAATTACTCACATTGGTGCAAGTTTCAGGGAATTTATCTTTTGGAAGTCTGCTTTCAGGAATCAATCCCTGGAATTTATCTCATGGAAGGTGTTTTTCATCCTCCACCTTATGTATCTGCTCTTCCACATAAAGAGCCAAGATGTGCCTGCTACCACAACATTTAGGATCCGGCCACTAAAAGCGCTGAACAAGAGGTCATCAGTAACGCCTCCACAAGTTGTGATAAGAACTTGCCCACCACCGACACAGCTAAAAGGCATCTAACATTCCGGAAGACAACTTTGTGGATTCGAGTCGTCGGATTGGGAATCCGACCCACCGGGTGTGCCAAGTGTTAGCCGTAGGCTAGCCTGTGTCATGGACTAATGCTATAGCAATCGGACACCCTCATGTCAGCACCACCAAGTGTCAGGGCCAGCCGAATGGTAGCTAGAGTACTTTATTACAAGAACGATGAAGCTTAACACCTAGCCGGTGCATCTTATCACAGTACTCATCAATGAAGACTGCAAGCAGGTAGTATAAAATGATGGATCTTGAGCTTTGTAAAGGCTTGCTATCGATTGTATCATCATTCTTTTTTGGTTGATATAAGAAATACTGTTCTTTTTTGTTCTCTCTCTTGTAAATTTGTCTTCTTGTTATGTCTTTATGTATTTTCATTTTCATTTTATATGTTATGATCGAGAGTTATCTGTTAAGTTATCGTGTTCTTGCACTGTATTAAGTAGTTAGTCTAATAGTTTTCAATAGTCTATGTGTTGCGTTTGTTTTGTGATAGATCCATATTTACTTGGTGTATGCTGCATTTGTTTTGTGATAGATCCATATTTACCTGGTGTATGCTGCGTGCATAACCAATGACTCTCAGTAGGTTGCCAAGGGAATAAGCAATCATTCCCCCCCTCCCCCCAACATTTGTGAAGCCGAAGGAGAGGATTAGTGAAAGACCTACAAAACAAAAGATGCAACAAAGTAATTAGTATATTAAACATAAGATTAAACATCTATGCATGCATTAGGAGCTCTATGCTAACCCTAAGGGCATAAAACCCTCAAAAAATACAAAACCCTAAAAGCTCTATGCATGCATTGGAAGCTCTAGGCATGCATTGAGAGCTCTCTGCTAACCCTAAGGGCATAGAACTCTAAAAAAATCATAAAACCCTATGCATGCATTGGGAGCTCTATGCATGCATAGAGAGCTCTCAACATGTATAGAGACCCAAAAAATCACAAACCCTAAATGCATAAAACCCTAAAAAGCCCTAAAAGCATAATATAAAAGAGGGAGCTCTTACCTCAAGAAGCTAGAGTAGCGGGTTATTGACTTGAATAAGCCTACAAAATAGTAACAAAATAAAACAAAAAGCTAGAAATTATAATTCATTTTAACATACTCGAAATCAAGAGGAGAAGTGAAAGAGGAGAAGGAGAAGAGGAGAAAAACAAGGTGAGTTACTTTAACCTAACCCTAATTCATAAATGACTAAAAGCTTGTGGTTTCTATTGCCCTAGCCCTAGCGTCTACATAGAAAGCATAATAGAGAGCTTTGATGGACCATAAAAGATCTCTATTAGCACTTCTATGCATAGAGCTAGGGTTAGGGCAAGCAAAAAGAGAGGAGAAAGATAAAGGAAAGAGAGGGGAAGATAAAGAAAAACTCACATAGAGAGCATGGTTGAAGTTTTCTATGAAAGCTTGGAAAATACTATGCAGGATGAGTATAACTCTATACTCAAGAATGATACCTGGTATTTGACAGATATACCTCATGGCAAGAAGGACATTGGTACCAAGTGGGTTTACCAGTTAAAATGCAAAGCAGATGGTAGCATTGATCGCTACAAGGCCAGACTTGGTGCAAAGGGGTACGCCCAGCAAAAGGGCATTGATTGATGAGACCTTTGCACCCACATCTCGTATGACTACCATTAGGTGTCTCATTGCTTTGGTAGCACATCATGGGTGGAATGTACATCAGTTGGACATTAAGACTGCATTCTTGAATGGTGATTTACATGAGGAGGTGTATGTATTGCAGCCTCTTGGTTTTGATGTGAAAGGGGAAGAGTCTAAAGTATGCAGGTTGAAAAACGCTCTTTATAGCCTTAAGCAGGCTCCTAGAGCATGGTATGAGAAGATTCATGCATACTTGGTTGCAAATGATTTTTGTAACAGTCCAACAAAGAGTACCCTCTATGTGAAGAGGAGTAAGGACACATTTTTGGTCATCATTCTATACGCTGATGACATGCTGCTCACAAGATCCAATATAGATCAGATTTCAGCCTTTAAGGCTGATTTGCAATCATCGTTTGAGATGTCAGATTTGGGGACCTTGCATTATTATTTGGGGATTCAGTTTTTGCAGTGCAATGACGGCATTGTTATGCTGCAGTCTAAATATATACAGAAGCTATTGAAGAGGTTTAATCTTATATCATCAAATGTCTGTAGTCTCCAAGTGGGCATTCACATTATGCGCTCATAATATCCAAAAATGATACCATCCTTGTTGGCATGGGGGGTGCTCGTGTCGCCATTGACGATGTTTAGCCTTAAGGTATGGATGCAAGACGTTGATGTCCATGCGCGGTTTGAAATGCGAGTGACGGGTGTGGCCTAGAGCTGTCGACCGAGAAGGATGGCTATTGCCTTCTCAAACTCCGTGTGGTCGAGGGAGTACCACCAGTTAAGAGGGTTGAGCGGAGGGTCTCCTCACGCTCATGTGGTGGTGGTGGCAAAATCTCTCCTTCTTCGAGGACTATGTTGGAGGGGTGTTGTGTCGGTGATTGACGAGGGTGGAGGGGGTGTTTATGTGGAGGATCTCGTGTGGCGAGGTGGGTGTCAAAGAGGGGTGGGGGTTTGGTTGAGGTGGATGGGATGTCACGAAATGTAGTGTGTATTCCCAAGTGCAATGATAAGGAGGGTGCGGAGGGGGGTGTGGGTGACGAAGGTGGGGTAGGAAAATGAATTGGGAGAGAAGAGGTTTGGGGAGGGAAGAGGGGTAGGGTGGATGTACCAGAGGGGTTGGGCTTTGGTATTGGGGTGAGAAGGAATGGGTTGTGGAGGTTGATGTGGGAGAGAGGAAGGTGGTGGTGGTGGAGCTGGTTGGGTGCCTTGGTCATTGCCTCCTCCTTCTAGCCCGTTGTCATTGTCACCGCGTGATATTCATCGTCAAAGTCCTGGGGCCCATGAGCTTGGAAAAAAGTCCTCACTTTTGCAGCTTTCTTTGGTGTGAATGCTATTGGAAAGGCTACATGCTTATCATCAAATTGGAAAATTCATGTGGTCGCCACCCATGACCTCCATTTGTACATAGCATCTGTGGTATAAAATGAGGATTCTGGCCGCCGCCGCTGAGTATGGGGGAATGGCATTGTTATGTGCATATACTAGGAGGCTAACCCACATTAGGCATGGGATCATGGGAACAAGCTCTAGTGGAGCATGGGTTAGGGCTAACCTTAAGGGTTGAGGTTAGGGTCAGGTATCCAAGGGTCACACATGGGAATTGGAGAGTCAAGAGTCACTTGAGGGCCCTCCTCTATAATAGGGGCATGGGGCACACTCAAGGGATGTTGTCTTGGGTAGAGGATTGTATCTACATTCTTACCAATTCACACTATAGCTATGTGCTGCTAGAATGATGTCATATCTCTTGGTGGTATGGGACACCAAGGTAAGGTATGTGGTACTTCATTGTATTTATGTGTGCACCCTTGGGCTCGAGGGTGGTCAGGTGGATGAGTTTATGCGTGGTTTATGCATGTTTATGCATGATGATGATTAATATTGTGGTCCATTTTGAGTTATACATTGGATTGGCACGGTTGCATATGAACTAAAAATGCGCAGATTTCCTTCTTTTCATTGCAAGAGTGCAATGTTTTGAGAGAGGGGAAGTATGTTATGTGCACATTATATGTGCATATACTAGGAGGCTAACCCACATTAGGCTTATGAGCATGGGAGCATGGGAACAAGCTCTAGTGGAGCATGGGTTAGGGCTAACCTTAAGGGTTGAGGTTAGGGTCAAGCATCCAAGGGTCACACATGGGAATTGGAGAGTTAAGAGTCACTTGAGGGCCCTCCTATATAATAGGGACATGGGGCACACTCAAGGGATGTTGTCTTGGGTAGAGGATTGTATCTACATTCTTACCAATTCACACTAGAGCTATGTGCTGCTAGAATGATGTCATATCTCTTGGTGGTATGGGACACCAAGGTAAGCTACGTGGTACTTCATTATATTTATGTGTGTACCCTTGGGCTCAGGGGTGGTCAGATGGATGAGTTTATGCCTGGTTTATGCATGTTTATGCATGATGATTAACTAGAGAGACCTTAGGGTTTTAACAGGCATCGTGAGGTGCGGAGGGAGTGGTAGGCGGATTTGACGATGTGCCATCCCCTACTCCATAGATTCTACAATGCTTCCACGGTCCTCTTGGAGGAGTAGTGGTATGGACACAGGCCTTCAAGAACAGAAAGGTCAATAAGATCCGCTGGGTCCGTTGGTTGGCCAAATCTTAGAAGCACCAGCTGATCAAATTGGCCTAGAGAGGGTGGGGAGCCCCTCAAAGTAAAAATGGGGGATGAGGGGGATGCTACCAAGGGGGAGCTTGGTGAGGATGTAAGTGAAGGTTTGGCGGGAGAGGAGCTTGTCCAACAATACATTGTGCTAGAGGAGGTTGAGCTGAACGCTCCTGTAATGGAGGTCGGTGAGGTGGAAGGGACTCTATGGGGGAAGGACAAGGAGTGGCAGCTCTGTAAGCAGTATCCTTAAGGGCGTCCACTTTGCATTCTATGGTGTTGGAAGAAGCTTTAAAGGGGGTTGGTGTGGTAGCTGCACTTCTCTGGCCTCGATGGCGCCCAGAAGCTCCTCCTCCTCATGGAGGGTCTCCTTTGAGATATCCCTATATCTCTTGAAGTCCAGCTTTGTCTATGCAAGGGCCTCCTTCATAGCTTGTGCTCTCTATCTTAGGTGTCTCGGGCCATGGTATCTATTACAAAGAGTTCGTGACTGATGGGCCCTCTGAGCAGGTTCGTGGGCCTGTTGGAGCTGCTGTGGGAGTAATGTGATTCTGGCCAAGGTGTGCTCGACCTGCTGCTCCTTTTTATCTATCTTATTCTACACCTAGAGGTTATGTAGATTGACCTGGTAGAGATCTCTAGAGACCTTCCTCTCCTACACCTTTGCTAGCAACATCTTTTGTTGTGAAATTGTGGCCACCTCCTATTGACGGTAGACACAATCTATCATCTGAGTAATTAACTCTCTGGCCATGTGAGAAAATTGAAGCATAAAATTTGGCATTGTGCCATGGGCTGCATGCACACTCTTAGTGTATGATGCCTGGCTTAACCTAAAACTACCTGATTGCACCCAGCGAAGGGTCTCTACTGTGTGTTGGCGTGAGATGCATGAGGTGAGGAGGGCCTAGCTTATGTGAAATAAGGGAGGAAATATGCAAAGTGCTTTGGGGGTGGTGTTTCAAAAAGGTTTTGCTGGAAAAAATCAGGTTTTTCCTTCTTCTTCTCTTCAACCTTTCTTCTTGCTTCCTCAACTGCCAGCTCCTTGTGTGTAGGGCCTTTAGTGGGTGGCTGTTCAATCGGATCCTTGCCCTTAGGTTCTAGGTGATGGTGGTTTGCGGGGGTGGTGACTTTGGAGAGGACTGTGGTCGGGGCATAGATGTTGGCACCATGTCAGGCCACTCAGTTGGATGGCTCAGGGTAACTCATCCCACCCGGCCACATGATAAAGCACCTTTGTCAATCAAGTGTCCCGCTGCCAGCTTCCCCTGCGGATTAGAGCATATTGCATGAAGCTCCTTGTGTAAGTAGTCTACCCCATTGACCATTGATCCCTGGTGCACTCTGGCCATAGTAGACATGTTGTACCTACTGAATCTACCTATCTAGAGTGTGGTGAGAAGAAACTATAGGGCTTGGGCTGGCATGATCAAATCCTCCTGATTACTGTTCGCCCACTCAACCTCGTCTTTGTTAGTGTCGCCCTTGGTCAGTTTGGGTGCATTTGTGAGCTGCACTGTTAGTGGATGGCCCTCATTGTCCAAAACTTCCCTGGTATGAAAGTTTGCATCATAGGTCTTGGTGAAGTAGAGGCACTTTAACAAGTCTAGCCCCCATGGCTCCAAAGTGGGCAAGCTTCCAAGGCCCAACTACTCCAGCTTGGTTTATGGACCACAGGCTCTGCTGCCATTGCCCTATAGCACGGTCCTGTGAAGTAGAGGAGCTTGTGCTCCACCTTGTGGTTGTTCTTCATAAGTGAATGCACAGTGTGGCTGTTCACTTGCTTCATGAGGGCCTCCCCAAAATGTGACAACTGTGTGGGGTGGTAGGCATACTCTTCAAATCGGTCCCCCCATCAGATGCTTCCTCCTAAGTGTGGGGTGGTGTTGGACATCCATGGAGGAGTCTGAGATATCAGACATAGCTACTAGAAGGTGTGAGAATGGGTAAGCTCGAGAGAAAAAACTACAAGAGTTTGGCTAGAATGAAGGCTGAAAGTGAGGAATTGAGGGGTGGGGCCCGTATTTATACTTTTCTAGAAGGACATGGCCATGGCACTTGGAAGGGTATGAGTGTGGCATTTCCAACGAACGGGCGTGGGAGCTCTGGTGTACGGGCATGGCACTTGGAGGAACGGGTGTACCAAGCTTGGTGTGAGAAGGGAACAAGCGTGGCACTTCCATTATGGGAATGGTACGACTGTGGCAAACTTGGAGTTTGTAATGGTGCGGTCGCAGTAGTTTCAGAATGACGGGAAAAAATTTATAGTTCTACTTGGTGCAACCGTGGCAATGGCTGGAGAGAATGGAACGGCTGTGGCATATTTGGAACGGTCATGTGGCAAATGTTTTTTTTTGTAGGGCACCCTGAATTAGGTTTTGTACTCGTGGGCTATGTTGCCCAGTACCCCATTGTGGGTTTTGTACTATATGCCCAATTTGCTAAGGTGAGGAGGCGATTCCAATTTGGTGATGTGGTGAGGTGGTGGGGATTGTGAGATCCCTGTCCCCACCATGCAATGGATTCGGGGTGCGCAGGCGGAAGTAGCACATCTTGCACAGGGCAGGGGTCCCACACTCGGGGCCTCGCCCACGAATATCCGGACAGGTGACTAATTCCTCGATTCTTCCAAACCGAACTTGGAAAACTTCTCTTGCCGGGAAAGCACGAGCGATTCCACCAGGATAACTTTTCCCTAACGTAGTCAAAAGCCTTACTTAACTGAACTGATCTAACCGAACTCGTAAGTTCCATAGTCAGACCAAGAGACAGATTGCACTTGGATCATAGAGACCAACGCTTTTTTCCTCATCGAGAGGCACAGCCGTTAATCCTTTTTCCATAGAACAATTTTTGTCCGGGATTTACTTCATCTATCGAACTAAATAGAAATTGAGTCTCGATTTACGGATCCATCAGTCCACCCCATCCAGTCCCATGGGTTAGCCAACCGCCCAACCACTGTAGTGATGGGATCCAATTTAGAATTTGGTTAGGTTTTGTCCCGAGTACTAGGGAAAAGAGTTCCCAGGCCACCTAGCCGGATGTTCATGCAAAAATAAACTAGTCACACCACTTACACACCCAATATGAAATTGTCTTTTTCTCAGCATCAGCTATCTTTAAAACAATCCTTTAATGAAACCATCGTGTCACTGATTACAATCCTCTAAAATATCCGGTTGAATCTTAATTTCCAATCATTTCTTCATCGGAGTATCTATGGCATCTTTGGCAACCAGAACGCTACCACCTGTCCACTCAGGGGCCTTTTCAATAGTTCCTAGCTCATAGTACCCGACAATATAATCACTAAAAAAAATTTCAAGATGGAATCTCTGTTGAAGATCAGCAAGATCAACCAACAGATCCATATAAAAGAGCCATGGACTCATCCGTTGAGGACCATTAAGGTCAATCAACCAATCCGTGCCCGGTTTCAGAAAACAACTCTTACTCCTTGTTCCAATATCTTCCACGACGCACGTGTGGGTATCTTCGGTGACCCAAAGCCCGAGCACCGTATGGTCATCAGCACCCTCTAGGATCCTTCGCCTAGCGCTTCACTCATAGGCCGCTTCCTTGGTCCCTCATCCACCGTACCGAAAGCTTACCATTTAAATCGAACTGAGGCTGGTCAAGACCTCGGTCGACCTTGCTACGCGAGACGTCCTCCATTGACTCTCCGTCAGCTGTTGCAACTTTATCAGGTAGGTCTCCACGACCACATACTCAAGACAGTCAAAATGCTTCCCCAGCATCTTTGACATAAAACAGTCATTTGCAAACAGTTCACAAATACAGTTTCAATAATGAACTCACATCTTTCCAGATTGTTCCACATCAATCCATATTACTTAATCCAAATCCAAATCATATGTGTATCCATTCTTGACCAGATACATCATTTTCCATCCCATCACATCAGATTCATTCACTTCGCATAACATCCATTCCTATCTTTCTTAATTTACATTACGTCTCATCACTTCCATTTCTCATTACATCTCATTCGTTCAGATCTTATATTATTCATTCACATTCTGATTCACTTAACATCTCATCTCATCCATTCGCTCATATCGACTTCATATCCATTCACATTCATATTTGCATTCATTATTCCACATACACATCCACATTCGTACATCTACATTCACATCTATATCCATACATCCATTTTCACATCCACATCCACATTCATACATCCACATCCACATCCACATCTACATTCATACATCCACATTCACATTCACATCCATACATCCATATCCACATTCCACATTCATACATCTATATCCACATTCCACATTCATACATCCACATCCACATTCACATTCATACATTCATTCACATTCACATCCATACATCCATATCCACATTACACATTCATACATCCATATCCACATTCCATATCCACGTTCACACATCCACATTCACATTCACATACATCCATATCCACATTTACATATCCACATTCACGTTCATACATCCACATCCACATTCCATATCTACATCCATATCCACATCCACACATCCACATACATCCACATCCACATCCACATCCACATCCACATACATCCACATCCACATTCCATATCTACGTCCATACATCCATTTCCACATACATCTTTCCTTTCACATACATCCTTCACATACATACATCTTTCCTTTCACATACATCCTTCACATACATCTACATCATTTCCACATACATCTTTCCTTTCACATACATCCTTCACATACATACATCTTTCCTTTCACATACATCCTTCACATACATCTATATCATTTCTTTCACATACATCCTTCACATACATCTACATCATTTCTTTCACATTCATATAACTACGTCCATTCTTTCACAAACATACATCTCCATCTATTCCTCGTTCATTTTCATCTATTTGATTCGTTTCACATCCTCGTATCTATTTATAGAATATAAGAGAATTCTTATTTTTGTTATAAAATTTCTTTACGCATCTATTTATGCATAAATTTCATTTTAAGGAGAATAACACTTTCGAAATAAAAATCAATCTTTTATGCATCTTCCTATGCATAAATTCATTTAAATGAGAATGACACTTTTGAATTATAATTCAATCTTTTATATATCTTCTCATGCATAAAATCAAAATTGATGAAAATAACTCTTTTGAAAAATAGATTTCTTTATGCATCTTTCTATGCATAAAATCAATTTAGTAGGAATTACACTTTCAGAATAAAATATTTTTTTTCTTATGCATCCTATTTATGCATAAAATCATTTATGATGAAAATCACACTTTTAATATAAAAAAATTTTATGCATATGTTTATGCATACAATCATTTATGATGAAAATCACTCTTTTAATATTAAAAAAATATATTTTATGCATATGTTTATGCATACAATCATTTATGATGAAAATCACTCTTTTAATATAAAAGAATTTCTTTTATGCATCTAATTTAAGCATAAAATTATTTATGATAAAAGTAACACTTTTATAATAAAAAAAAATCTTTTGTGCATACTTTTATGCATGAAAATCAAATATGATAAAGTAACTCTTTTATAATAAAAAAAATCTTTTATGCATACTTTTATGCATGAAAATCAAATATGATAAAAGTAACACTTTTATAATAAAAAAATAATCTTTTATGCATACTTTTATGCATAAAAATCAAATATGATAAAAGTAACACTTTTATAATAAAAAAAATCTTTTATGCATACTTTCATGCATAAAAATCAAATATGATAAAAGTAACACTTTTATAATAAAAATAATCCTTTATGCATACTTTTATGCATGAAAATCAAATATGATAAAAGTAACACTTTTATAATAAAAAATAATCCTTTATGCATACTTTTATGCATGAAAATCAAATATGATAAAAGTAACACTTTTATAATAAAAATAATAATCTTTTAAGCATACTTTTATGCATGAAAATCAAATATGATAAAAGTAACACTTTTATAATAAAAAATAATCTTTATGCACACTTTTATGCATAAAAATCAAATATAATGAAAGTAATTCTTTTATAATAAAACTAAATTCCTTTTATACAAATAATCAAAATGCATCTTCTATGCATGAAAATGATACTTTAGAATATAGAAATCATAAGGATTACTCTTTTAGAATAATGAAAGATAATACTTATTTTTAATTTTTTTGAAAAATTTCACCATAACCTCCTTTGTATGGCTGACCATTTTTTAATTTTGAGTCTCTAAAATTAATTAGAAATGCATCAAGAGTATTTAAATCATTCTAAAGTAACATTTTTCTACTTATTTAAGAGAAACATTATGAAAAACTTGATTTTATTCATTAATCATTCACCTAGGATAAAGAATGGTTGGATTTACTATAGAAGAGAGGGGAATGCCTTTTGCAATGAGGCATTACATCATTTAGAGAAGACAAAAATCATAAAAAACCATAAAAAACCATAAAAACCATAAAAGAATGGAAAAGAGAAGAATCTCTAACTTACATTGATAATTTAAGAGCTTTCCTTTGGATTTGTGGGAGTGTTGTGAAGGAATGGTGGATGGTGGAGGAGGGACATCTTGGCATGTCATCCGTCTCATGAGGACCGTAACTTGGTTGAAGACTAGCCGTAAGGTCGTCGTCCTTACGTCCTAGTTGATGTTGCACTTGTTATGTTCCATCCAACCCCTTCCAAGGAGTATTTCATCGTGCATTGTTCTTGTAGGCATCACATAGGACTTCCCTTCCAAGGGATTATTTCCAATATGGAATAAAAGTGTGACTGTGCCTAAGCAATGAACATGTTGTGATGCCATTGTTGTAACTATGGCATGGGTTTCTTTTAGTGAAGGTTGCCCAAAGGAATGCCATATTTCATGAGACATCAAATTGTAACTAGCCCTTGTATCAATAAGAGCTAATTTTTGGACAAAGCTCGTCAAGGTGGTCATTCCTAACCACAACCAAGCAGGCTTCACCTCCCATTCTTCTTCTTCAAGGTTGACCACTTGGGCCTGATGGGTCCAATGAAATTGATGCCCCATTTTAAAAATCGTTGCAAGGACACAATTGGGTTCAAGGGCATGCTATCCTTGAAGCGGGGAATCGCTGCATGTTGGCACTCATCACACTGCTTAACATATTTTGCTGCATCCACCATTAAGGTGGGCCACCATAACCTAACTGTGAGGACCTTGCGCGCAGTGATATTTGCTGCAAAGTGCCCCCCAGCAGAGGTAGAGTGAGCCTGTTCTAGCAAGAAGACATAGTCGTCTTCTCGAACACGTCTTAGAATTTTATCTTTCCCTTGCCTATAAAGTTGGCCTGCAATAAGTTGGTAGGGGGCTTCCTGTTTAATTAGGCGACAAGCGTGGCCTTTGTTAAGGAGGGGGGTCCACTAGTAAGTCGTTGGCTAAAAAGTGTGCTACCTCCTCACCCCATTTAGGAATCAAGCATAGTTGAAATAGGGCAACATCTGGTAAATCATCATCTACTCCCATGGGCGGTTTGCCATTGAGTATCCTTGACATTTGGTGAGCTAGAACATATTGAGATCCCCCCTACTTTTAGTTACCTACCCCCCCTAAATTTATAAAGGCCAACCCCTACTTTTTGAACCCCCCCTAAATTTAGTTACCTACCCCCCCCTAAATTTATAAAGGCCAACCCCTACTTTTTGAAACCCACATTTGTATTAATGAGGAAGACAAGCCTAGTTGCCTCCTACTTTTTGAACCCCACATTTGTATTAATGAGGAAGACAAGCCTAGTTGTCCCCTACTTTTGGAGGAGACCAAATGTCCACACTGCTCTCTTCCCATTGGTCCATTGCTAATGAGAGTCATTAGCAAAGGGCCCAAAAGATGTCCAAAGGCTTTCTAATGGTGGAGAGGATGAGCTTTAGTTGCTTGCAAGAAACCACACACACACACACACAAGAGTACCTCAGGGGGTTCACCTAGAGATATGTAAGTATAAGTTCAAATGAAGGGGGCTTTTAATTCAAAATCTTAAGGTAATTTTACAGAAATACATTCACAGAAGGGGGTTCTTTAAATCAACTTTGGAAAAAAACCCGTAAGTCCATAAAGAAGAAGGGGTCATTTTATTCATGTAAAAATTACAGCTAAGGGGTTTTTTTAATACCCCTTGAACGCATGTGATACATAGAGTTTCTTAGTAGTGCACCCCCCAAGGCAAGTACACAAGAGAGATGGATGATGGCTGAATTTTCTTCTATTCCCTTCTCTTCTCTACAACCATTAACATAAAGGGATATCAATGCATACTATAAGGGAAGGTGCTCTCCTACTATACCATGCAGTGTGAACTCGACTATATGAGCTGGTGCTATAACTATGCCACTCTAGTAATCCAAATTTGGTTGTCACATCATCCACTAGCAGCATATCAACCATAATCTCACCAACCATGCTAGTGGTGTAATTGTGGAACTGTCATCTTGGCATGTCACCAATATTCACACTAGTTGAGCTCCATATCTCAACACTCCCCCTGGCTTAACTCCCTACATTCCACTCTAAGTAAGCTCCTCAACATGTGGAGCTTCTTTGTGGCAATGCATATATGAAGATGTTAGATTCCTAATCCTTTATGCTGATATACACTAAATCCATATCACCTGATATCACCTGCTATAACCTTCTTCCTCACAAAGTGATAATGCACCTCAATGTGCTTCATCCTAGCAATATACATTGGGTTACAACTACATGCTACTCATGTTATCTGTGACAATATATAATAACACCTTTCTCCCTCACATAGTTAAAGTGATAATGCACCTCTTGGTGCTCCAATTCACAATAGCACTTCCCAAGCTAAATGCATACCCACTAGTAGACCTTTTGTCATAAGCACTTTGTGCCCAATCTACATTCATGTAACCATACACCATCACATCCTTTCTATGCTCATAAAATAGATCATATAGGTAGTATTGTTCACATATCTCATGATCCTTGTGACATTGTCCAAATTTGTCTTCCTGCTGGGAGTCTGCATAAACTGGCTAACTAGTCCCCCACCGCATAACACGAATATGGTCTCATGATAGTTAAGTAAATCACGATGCCAAGGTCATCTTCTTGTACATGATAACATCATCTAACTTATCACAAAAATCATCCCTTAGCTTCATGTTTTCCTCCAATGGTGTGTCATAGGCTTGCATCTAGTCATGCCTCATACTTTGCCAACATATCCAAGGCATATTGCCTTTGCACCAATGTGATGTCTTGATGACCTCAGTGTGCTAAGAAAGAATCTCAGCTCTCCCAAGTTCTTCATGTCAAACTAGTTACTCATCAATAATGCCTTCACATCATTATGTCATTCCCACAATCACCTATGACTATCAAGTTATCCACGAAAATAACAATCAACACCAAACCAATCTCTATCTTCTTCACATATAGTGAAGAATCTGAATTTCCAACATGAAAACCAATGCTAATGAGATAGTTACTACTAATCCTATCACTCCATACATGTGTGCTTACTTTAGCCTATACAATTCTTTCTTTAATATACATATTCAAGCTAGAATATTATGCATCTTAGTGTTTGGGTACTCTTCTTATTTAATGCCTTGCCTCACTATATAAAGGGAGTCCTCATCATTGTTGTAGTATCCATTCCCTACACATTGTAATTCTCTCTGCTGGCATTATAAAAGCCTCATGCTATAACATAGGTGATCTTGTGAACAAGTGCTCTCTCTTCTTTGCTCTTACTCTCTTTTTTGTCTTGCTTCCACATTGTGCAACTTTATCATGGTATCACTCACTTTGGTGTGTTGGTATCCACATCTCATTCCCTCATCTGAAGTTGGTGTTTTTGCTAGAGTAGGAAGCATGTTTTTTTTCTTCATCAGCTCGTGGTTGCAGTTTGCTATCATCCAGGTGGCTATGGTTTCATCTTTGTGGTTGCATTTTCATCTTGGGTGCTGTGTTTTTGGCATATTGGCTGTTTTTTTTCATTTGCCATCTTCTTCATCATTTGTTGCTTGTGGTGTGTGGGGTGAATTTTTAGCCCTAGACAGTAGTTGGAGGTCTTCTTCGAGGTTGGCTAGTGGATATGGATCCCCCCTATATGAACAAGAAGGACAAGTTGGGCGGAACCACACTATACCCATTGGAAGCTGAATATGTGGATCTGGTTCATCCATAAGGGTTTATGGGATATTGTTCCATGGCAGTAATCAAAAGAAGCTCGAGCATCCTTAGAACTCGAGGAGGTGGGACCTAGGTTCAAGAGGATGAATTCCTTGCAAAATTACAAGACTAGGAGGATTGTGATTCGAAGGCACACACCATGCTTATGTGGACCATTACGAAGGAGGCCTCATTAGCCATGCAAACTCTTGCCAATGCACATTAAATTGGAGGATCTCTTTGCTCGAGATTCATTGACCGCACCGGCGGGGGTAGTTACTTTGTAAGGGAAACTATATGGTCTATTATTTCCTATTGGTAGTTCTATGCTATCGTTCCTTTTATGAAGGCCAAGGTTATCCATGAGACTAGTTTACTAGCAATGAGTGCTACCTTGTTCTCTACTCAGTTGTTGGCTGCAGTTATCCTCACCAAGCTTCCTCGAGAGTATGATGTGGTTTCTCGGGTCCATGGTTGCATTTTAAATCTCGAGCAAAGAGATCCTCCAATTTAATGTGCATTGGTAAGAGTTTGCATGGCTAATGAGGCCTCCTTCGTAATGGTCCACATAAGCATGGTGTGTGCCTTCGAATCACGATCCTCCTAGTCTTGTAATTTTGCAAGGAATTCATCCTCTTGAACCCGGGTCCCACCTCCTCGAGTTCTAAGGACGCTCGAGCTTCTTTTGATCACTGCCATGGAACAATATCCCATAAACCCTTATGGATAAACCAGATCCACATATTCAGCTTTTCCAATGGGTATAGCGTGGTTCCGCCCAACTTGTCCTTCTTGTTCATACAGGGGGGATCCATATCCACTAGCCAACCTCGAAGAAGACCTCCAACTACTATGTAGGGCTAAAAATTCACCCCACACACCACAAGCAACAAATGATGAAGAAGTTGGCAAAAGGAAAAAAGCAGCCAATATGCCAAAAACACAGCACCCAAGATGAAAATGCAACCACAAAGATGAAACCATAGCCACTTGGATGATAGCAAACTGCAACCACGAGCTGATGAAGAAAAAAAACATGCTTCCTATTCTAGCAAAAACACCAACTTCATATGAGGGAATGAGATGTGGATACCAACACACCTAAGTGAGTGATACCATGATAAAGTCACACAATGTGGAAGCAAGACAAAAAAGAGAGTAAGAGCAAAGAAGAGAGAGCACTTGTTCACAAGATCACCTATATTATAGCATGAGGCTTTTATAATGCCAGCAGAGAGAATTACAATGTGTAGGGAATGGATACTACAACAATGATGAGGACTCCCTTTATATAGTGAGGCAAGGGAGCTATCCAACTGCATATAGAAGCTAGCCAACTACTCTAGGACCCTTGCATATATAAAAAAATGCATAAAATCCCATTAAATAAGAAGAGTACCCAAACACTAAGATGCATAATATTCTAACTATGCTTTCTTGAATGGCGAGTTGAAAGAAGAGGTGCTTTTGAAGTAGCCAGAGGACTTTGTACACCTAGAATTTCTAACACAAAATTTCCAATACATATATGTGATAAAGTTGCACAATGTGAAAGCAAGACAAAGGAGAGAGAGCACTGGTTGGCAAGATCTTTTTTTTTATTAATGAGGTAACTCTAGATGTAAGTAAAAAACAATAACCAAAGAATTGATTTTTTGCTATGATAATCTACAGCAAGCAAGCGGGTTTATGGGCAAGCAAATGCTTGTAAGTGGAGAAAAGAGCAAGCAGGTATATGGGCAAGAAGACCCTCCCTTACAAGTGGAAAAAAGGGCAAGCAGGCTTGTGGACTTTACTTGCTTGTGGGTTGCTCTATTTGCAAGCTTTCCAAATTATGCCATCGCTAACTTGTTGCATTCTTAGCTTATGGGCGCTGCCCCTAACTTGGCAATTGCTTGGGATATGGGATACCTGGAAAATGTTATACCTTGCATAATAACTTCCCATTTCTAGCTCGTGAGAGTGTATGCGGAAAAGAAGAAAGTGTAAGACGTGGCTTTAGTAATAAAGCTTTATGAATTAAGCATACAACTTTATATTTTATGCTTGATTAAAGAGCTCCCAACTATATGCTTAATGCATGAAGCTTTATGCAAGAGCTCCCAATATAAAGCTTTATGGCTTCATGCATAGATTTATGTTAAAGCTAGCTTTAAATATATTAGTTTAAAGCTCAATCTCAAAGCTTTACCTTTCAATACTCACAAAGACCAAAAGTCATCCTTTAAATACTCAAAAAGACCCAAGTCAAGAACCTCGAGAGTTAGGTAGTCGCGATTAATTTTTGGTAGGCCTTTTTACCCATTTTTACCTAGTTTAATCGATGATTTTGCACTAGCCAACTATACCAAATATCCCAAAAAATATATGAGTCATCGTAATTTTGATAGGAAGTTTTTTTAACACTTATAATCTCAAGCAAGCAAAGTGGGTGTATGGGCAAGCAGACCCTTGCAAGCAGGTTTGCAATTGGGTTTATGGGAAACTTACAAGTGGATAAAAGGGAAAGTGGGTCTATGGGAAAGCACACACTTACGAGTGGAGAAAAGGGTAAGTGGGTCTATGGGAAAGCGCACACTTACGAGTGGAGAAAAGGGTAAGTGGGTCTATGGGAAAGCACACACTTACGAGTGGAGAAAAGGGTAAGTGGGTTTATGGAAAAGCACACACTTACGAGTGGAGAAAAGGGCAAGTGGGTTTATGGAAAAGCACACACTTACGAGTGGAGAAAAGGGCAAGTGGGTTTATGGCAAAGCACACACTTACGAGTGGACAAAAGGTCTGTCCTTTTTCCTCTTCTACTACTTTTGCTATTGTGACTGCTCTGGCTGCTGTTGCAGATTGGGACACAACTCTTTCTCTTTGGTTACCCTAGTTCTGGGAAGGAGTTCTGAGACTACTCTGAGAACAGAGGCAGATGGCTGAGATGGAGTTCTCCTGGGATTGCTTTGATTTTGTCGAGACGGCGGACCCTGATTCGGACCCTGATTTGACTGATACGAAGGGGATGGTCTTTGCACTCTCGGTCCTTGACTTTCCTGTCCCCTTGACATGGCAGGAGTCGGGGAGTCTTTCAGCTGGTGTCCAAAACCCTGACATCCAAAACACCGACATCCAAAACACCGGTTCTTACTTTTGAGCTCATCCCTTTGAATCCTTGAAAGAGGTGGGGCTCCTGAGAAAGTGTTATGTGGGAAGGGTCCTCCTTCACTTCTGAATCTCCCAGTATCCTGATTCTGATTTGGGCCTTGGTGCCTCTTTGGGGGTGGAAAGTTTGAAGTACTTCCCAAGGTTTGGAATCTTTTAAAGTTAGAGGGTGCAAGCTTCCGCGAAATCTTAACAACAAAGGCTTTGGCAAAGTCCTTTGCCATTCTTACGGCTTCGGCCATTGAGACAGGTTTGGCGTTCTTCACTAAGGTGTCCAATGGCTCGTTCATTCCTTGAATGAATCTGACCACCATTAGCTGCTCTTCATCCAATTGTGGGGAATATTTGAGGAGAAGGGCAAAGGTCTGATGGTACTCTTCAATTGTCCCAGCGATCCTGCTTTAGTTCTAAGAACTCATTCATTTTGGTTTCAAGGAAGCCTGGAGGACAAAACCTCTTCTTGAGGTAAGCTTTAAGATCTGTCCAGGTCTGGGTATTTCGGTCGAGACGGTTTGTCTCGCAATGGTTCCTCCATGCGACCCTGGCCGTTTCCACAATCTTTAATCTGGCGAGAGCCATCTTGCTTCTCTTGTTATAGCCAGTTACATCAAAGTATTCTTCCATTGCCTCAATCCACTTTTCCACTACTTCACCTAATTGCTCCCCTTCACCCTTGAAGGGACCAAGTTGGGATCTATGCAGGGCTTTACGAACATCCAGATCTAACTCTTCCTCATCGGTTAAAGGATCCGGTTGCCTTGCATGGGCTACGCGCCTCATGATTCTGACAAAACGAGATTTTCATCAACTTAACTTTGACAATAGATTTATGATTATTTAATTTTTACGATTTATTTTTTTAAACAGATAATTATTTCATCATACTTCTTGAAATAAGATTTACTCTCATAATTTTATCAACCATATTAACAATCATGAAAACAATTTGGATTTTTTTTTTATAAAACATCATTTATTATCAAAAGTTTGAGATATATACATAGAGCATCAGGGCTCCAAAAGTCACTGCCTCAATCGCGTACGCATAAAGAAGCGAAACTGCGAAGGAGACATGCCATGATAAACACGATTCATCACTGAAAGAGGTGCTGTAATTCTACTTCTAGGGATAAAGCGGCTAAGAATCCTAAAAACTCAGCAAGAAATTCTAAAATTCCTGGGTGAATGATTAAAGAGTTGTACATAATGAACAACCCCTAGCTTTATTAAGATCATGGCTAAGGAAATATTTTGCCTGAGTCTGTGACGCTAATTAATATTGATATTAATACATCTTCCTCCAGAGAACCACACATATACCGACGTCGCTCTCTATAGGATTAGGGAAGTATAGATCCTCAAAGTGACGGGAAAGCCTCACTCTGCTTACACGGTTTGTAGCAGAGTTGACGAGATGCTCGAATGCAAAGGCTAACATATCCTGACAGTAACACTTTTATAATAAAAATAAATTCTTTTATGCATCAATTTATGCATAAAAATCAATATTGATGAAAGTAACACTTTTATAACTAAAAAAATTCTTTTATGCATAAAAATCAATATTGATGAAAGTAACACTTTTATAATAAAAATAAATTCTTTTATGCATCACTTTATGCATAAAAACCAATATTGATGAAAGTAACACTTTTATAATAAAGAAATCTTTTTATGCATAAAAATAAATATTGATGAAAGTAACACTTTTATAATAAAAATAAATTCTTTTATGCATCACTTTATGAATAAAAATGAATATTGATGAAAGTAACACTTTTATAATTTAAAAATAAATTCTTTTATGCATCACTTTATGCATAAAAATCAATATTAGAGAAAGTAACACTTTTATAATAAAAATAAATCCTTTTATGCATCACTTTATGCATAAAAATCAATATTGATGAAAGTAACACTTTTATAATAAAAATATTTTCAATATGCATCTTTCTATGCAGCATAGAATGAAAATAACACTTTTAGAATACACAAACGGAGGGGATTACTCTTTTTAAATAACATAAAGATAAAACTTATTTCCACAAAATTTAAGAAAATTTTGCCATAACCTCCTTTGTATGGGTGACCATTTTTTAATTTTTTTCATTCTAAATCTACTTAGAATTTATCCCAGGATAAATTTAGCTCTCTAATCTAATCAATTCTCATTTTTTTAAGAGTAAACAATACGAAAAGTTTAACTCTATTTAATTGATTACACATCTTGGATAAAGAAGGGCTGAATTCAATGAAGAGAAGGGGGAAGCCTTTCCATCAAGGCATAACATTCAATTTCAAATTAAAAGAAGCAAGAAATCATAAAACCATAGAATAGAATCAGAAAAAAGTAGAATTTCTAACTTACATGGAGTTTTGTGAGCTATCCTTTGGCTTGAGGGATTGAGGGTTCTACTCTTGCTTGGATCAAGAGTGGCCACCAATTCTTTGTAGAGGAAATAGTAAAAAACAAGTGACTTATTAATGAATTCAATGTTTTTGGCTCGGGGAGGAGTAGAGTAACAGTGCATAAAACACTCTTAAGCTTCTACATTTATAGGAAAAAATGAGCCTCTAACCAAACAAACTGATTCTAGAATTTTCTAGATCAGTTTGGTCAATTTTTGACCATTTTTAGGTTAGTTTAGCTTACTTTTTAAAACTAGACTTGAATTAGGAGAGAGGAGAGATGAAATATCTCATTATTTGAGAGTTTAAAACTCCACCACACATGTGAAATAGGCGCCTCCTTCATGAGGGGGAATCCCCACTTTGAGGTGTCAAAATTTCATTTTTTTAGTATTTCCTTTGGTCCTTAGTCCACTCTTCATCTTATGTGAGTATTTACTCATTTTTTGGGGGGTTGTTCTTTATTTCTTCAATTTATCTCCTCCCTACATTTGGATTAATCTGATTGGCCCCTCAGAACCTTAATCTAAAATTTTCAGAAAATCTGGACCCTTAGGATAAGGCCTTTTGAACAGATTATAATTTATTTCTAATGCACCTTCTGAAATTCTTTTTGAACTTCTGCTTAAGGGGGAATTTATTTTAATAAGAAGAGATATTTTTCCATCCAAAAATATCTAAAAATTAAATAATCTCTCTCTAGAATATTTTCTCTCTCTAAGCCAAATTAGGTAGAAACAAGATCTTTTATTATTCTGAAGAGGGGATTGATTACAGGGGAAGATACTAGACATCTTGAGAGCTGGGGAGGAGTCTTACATTACACAATCACAGACACATGTGTATGTACACACAGTCACACAGATGAGTGTGCAAGTGTGTGTGTGGGGGGGGAGAGAGAGAGAGAGAGAGAGACTTTCTATATGTATGTGAGGGGGTGTGAGAAGAGAGATTACAGGTGCATGTGTATGCATGAGAGAGAGAGAGAGAGAGAGAGTTGCATGCACACCACATAGAGTACATGCACACACACACTCACTCACATGTACACACATGTATACATATACACTCACCCACACAAACATATGCATAGAGTTGCACGTTTTTATATGCATACACGCACATGTACACTCACCTTCATAAACACACACACACACTCGCAATAACACACATTCACACACAGAGATATGCACACTTACACACACACATACACTCAATCTTGCACATACATATACATGCATATGCACGCACGTATACACACATACACACACTCACATACACAAGTACACATGCACAGATAGACGCACACACATACACATTTGCACGTTTACATGCTCAGACTCTCTCACACATATGCATGTGCATATGCACACACATCTATATCTATACAATATAAAGCAAGGGTGCCTACCCTACAAACCTAGCCTTTACGTGGAGAAAGGAGAGGGAGAACTTTTGCAAAGGAGAAAGGAGAAGAGAAGACAGTTTTTGGGGGTTTCTTTCCCACACGCCTAGATGCATTAGGGCTCATAATTACTTGTTACCATCAAGTCATTTGCTCATTGAATGAGTTTCTTATATGTGTGTGTGTGTGTGTGTGTGTGTGTGTGTGTATAATACATTAGAAAGCAATCCCCCCCTCCTCCACATACATGCACACACGTATGTATATCTGCTAATATTATATTATGTGCATGTGTAAGAGAGAGAATATACATAGATAAATACACACACACACACACACACACACACACACACATTATGTATGTATGTATCTATAGGTATGTAAGCATGTATATGTAAATAAATCTATACACACATACATGCACATGCACACGCACACCACAAAGACACATGCACATGATACGTACACACACGCACACAAATACACACATACACACATGCACACACACATAGAGATATGCACACTTACGTGCGCGCACACACACAAGCTTGCGCATACACATACAAGCGTATACATGCACACAAGCACATACATATACGCACATACATACACTCATATACACAAGTACATGCATGCACACGTATATACAATGTAGACGTAAATGCATACACATTTTCACGTGTGCACACACTCACATACACACACATGCACGTGTATGTGCACACACATAGACACAAAGATGTACACATGAACATATTCATATGCTCCCATGCATGTACATGTACACACTGACACATGTATACACACAAACACAAAGATACACAGCACGTACACACACTTATACTATACACACACTAGCACATATGCATAATCAAGATACTTGCATGATGCATGCATGCATGAAGTCGAAATTACACAATCATACACATATGTGTGCAAGCATGTGTGTGTGTGTGCACGAGAGAGAGAGAGAGAGAGAGAGAGAGAGAGAGAGAGAGAGAGAGAGAGAGAGAGAGAGAGAGAGAGAGAGAGAGAGAGAGTTTCTATGCGTGTGTGAGGGGGTGTGGGAAGAGAAAGTGCATGTGCATGTGTATGCATGCGAGAGAGAGAGAGAGAGAGAGGTGTGTGAGAGAGAGAGGGGGGGTATATTGCATATGTATGTGCATGCATGTGAGAAGAGAGAGATTGTTTGTGTGTGCATGTGTGGGAGATTGTATGTCTCTATGAGAGAGAAAGAGAGACACACACACACACACACATGCATACATGTACACACATGAACGTACATGTATACATGCACACACATGAAGACACACACACACACACACACACACACACACACACTCAAGCTTGCACACACACATACATATACACACATACACACTCACATACACAAGTACACGTGTGCACACAATGATGTGCACACCCACACATGCACACATGTATACATAGATGCACATGAATACACATTTACACGTGTATATGCACACACACATATATGTATGTGCACATGCACACACAGACACAAAGATGCACACGAACACTCTCACATGCTCGCACACACACTTACACATGGACAGACATAAACACAAACATACACACACATACACACACTCACACCACACACAGACACGTGCACATACAAAACTAGCATATGCGTACAATCAAGACACTTGCAAGACGCATGTAGGCATGAAGTCGACATTACACAATCATAGACACGTGTATATTTACACACACAGTCACACAGATGAGCGTGCAAGTGTGTGTGTGTGTGGGGGGGGGAGAGAGAGAGAGAGGAGAGAGAGATACTTTCTGTATGTATGTGAGGGGGTGTGTGAAGAGAGAGTACATGTGCATGTGTATGCATGAGAGAGAGAGAGAGAGAGAGAGAGAGAGAGGGCTGTGTGTGTGTGTGTGTGTGAGAGAGAGAGAGAGAGAGAGAGAGAGAGAGAGAGAGAGAGAGGCATGCACACAACATAAAGTACATGCACACACACTTAGACGTACACACAGTCACTCACATGTACACACATGTATACACATACACTCACCTACACAAACATCCGCATAGAGTTACACGTTTTTATATGCCTACACACATGCACATGTACACACCTTTTTCATAAACACACACACACACTCTCGCATGCATGGACACATGTGCACACACAAAGATATGCACACACACACACACACACACACACACACACATACACTCAACCTTGCACATACACATACATGCACATACACTCAACCTTGCACATACACATACATGCATATGCACGCACATAATCACAAACATATACACACATACACACACTCACATACACAAGTACACATGCAGACATAGATGCACACACATACACATTTGCACGTTTACATGCACACACTCTCTCACACATATGCATCTACACATGCACACACATCTATATCTATACAAGATAAAGCAAGGGTGCCTACCCTATAAACCTAGCCTTTACGTGAAGAAAGGAGAGGGAGAACTTTTGAAAAGGAGAAAGGAGAAGAGAAGACAATTTTTGGGGATTTCTTTCGCTCACACCTAGATGTATTAGGGCTCATAATTAATTGTCTCACCATCAAGTCATTTGCTCATTGAATGAGTTTCTTATATATATATGTGTGTGTGTGTATGTATATATATATATATATATAATATACATTAGAAAGCAACCCCCTCCTCCTCCACATACACGCACACACGCATATATATCTTCTATTATTATATTATGTGCATGTGTAGGAGAGAGAATACACATAGATAAATACACACACACACATATATATTATGTATGTATGTATATATGTATGTATCTATAGGTATGTAAGCATGTATATATAAATAAATCTATACACACACATACACACACATGCAGACCACAAAGACACATGCACATGATACGTGCACACACGCACACAAATACACACATACACACACTCACACGCATGGACACACGAGCACACACTTAGAGATAAGCACACACACACACACACACACACACACACACACACACACACAAGCTTGCACATACACATACATGCGTATACATGCACTCAAGCATACATACACTCATATACACACAAGTACATGCATGCACACATATACACATAGACGTAAATGCATACACATTTTCACGTGTACACACGCTCACACACACACACACACACACATGCACATGCATGTGCACACACATAGACACAAAGATGTACACACGAACATATTCATATGCTCACACACATGTACATATACACACTCGCACATGTATACACACACACACACAAAGATACATACCATGTACACACACTAACACATACACACAATCAAGACACTTGCATGATGCATGCATGCATGAAGTAGACATTATACAATCACACACACGTGTGCATGTGCACACATAATCACACACATATGCGTGCAAGTCTGTGTGTGTGTGTGTGTGTGCATGAGAGAGAGAGAGAGAGAGGGAGAGTTTCTATGCGTGTGTGAGGGGGTGTGGGAAGAGAGACTGCATGTGCAGGTGTATGCATGAGAGAGAGAGAGAGAGAGAGAGGTGAGAGAGAGGGGGGTATATTGCACATGTATGTGCATGCATGTGAGAAGAGAGAGGATGTTTGTGTGTGCGTGCATGGGATATTGTATGTCTCTATGAGAGAGAGAGAGAGAGAGAGAGAGAGAGAGACACACACACACTCAAGCTTGCACACACACATACATGCATATGTCTGCACATAAGCACATATATATACACACATACACACACTCACGTACACAAGTATACATGTGCACACATGGACGTACACACCCACACATGCACACATGTATACATAGATGCACACACATACACATTTGCACGTGTACATGCGCACACACATATGTAAGTGCCCATGCACACACATAAACACAAAGATGCACATATTCACATGCTCACACACACATACATGCACACACACTTACACGTGTACACACATAAACACAAACATACACACACACACAAACTCACACCATACACACAGACATGTGCACATACAAAACTAGCATAAGCGCACAATCAAGACACTTGCACGATGCATGCAGGCATGAAGTCGACATTACACAATCACATACGCGTGTTTATGTACACATATAGTCACACAGATGAGTGTGCAAGTGTGTGTGTGGGGAGAAGGGTGGGAGAGAAAGACAGAGAGAGACTTTCTATATGTATGTGAGGGGCTGTCAGAAGAGAGAGTACATGTGCATGTGTATGCATGAGAGAGAGAGAGAGAGGTGTGAGTGAGTGAGTGAGTGAGAGAGAGAGAGTGTGTGTGAGAGTGGCATGCACACCACATAGAGTATATGCACACACACTTAGACGTACACACACTCGCTCACATGTACACATATGTATACACATACACTCATCTACACAAACATATGCATAGAGTTGCACATTTTTATATGCATACACGCACATGTACACTCACCTTCATAAACACACACACACTCGCATGCATGGACACACGTGCACATATAGAGATATGCACACACACACACACACACACATACACTCAACCTTGCACATACACATACATGCACATACACTCAACCTTGCACATACACATACATGCATATGCACACACATAATCACAAACATATACACACATACACAAGTACACATGCACACATAGACGCACACACATACACATTTGCACGTTTACATGCATACACTCTCTCACACATATGCACGTACATATGCACACACATCTATATCTATATAAGATAAAGCAAGGGTGCTTACCTTATAAACCTAGCCTTTATGTGGAGAAAGGAGAGGGAGAACTTTTGAAAAGGAGAAAGGAGAAGAGAAGACAATTATTAGGCGTTTCTTTCCTGCATACTGAGAGAGAGAGAGAGAGAGAGAGAGAGAGAGAGAGAGAGAGAGAGAGAGTGGCATGCACACCACATAGAGTACATGCACACACACTTAGACGTACACACACTTGCTCACATGTACACACACTCGCTCACATGTACACACGTGTTAAAACCCTAAGATCTCTTTAGAGAACTGTTATGCATAAATCAGGCATAAACTCATCCACCCGACCACCCCCGAGTCCAAGGGATGCACACATGAATTATAATGAAGTACATCATACCTTTACCTTGATGTCCCAAAGAGGTATAACTCCAATCAAGTAGCATGTAGCTATAGTGTGAAATGGAGTAGTTATGATCCTCTACACAAGAGAACATAACATAACCTAGCCTCAAGATAACATCAAGAGACCATAGCCTAAGCCCCACCTTGAGTGTGCCCCATGCCCCTATTATATAGGAGGGCCCTCAAGGGATTCTTGACTCTCCATTTCCCATGTGTGACCCTTGGATGCCTGACCCTAACCTTAACCTTTAAGGTTAGTCCTAACCCATGCTCCACTAGAGCTTGTTCCCATGCTCTCATGCTCACAAGCCTAATGTGGGTTAGCCTCCTAGTATATGTACACATAATGTGCATATAACATACTTCCCCTCTCTCAAAACATTGCACTCTTGCAATGAAAAGAAGGAGAACTGCGCTGAACAATCTCAATCGACTCCCAAGTTGAATCCTCTATTTCCCTATCTTTCCACCTAATTTTAACCTCAGGGAGTAGTCAACTACAAAGTTTCATTTTCCTGAATTCAAGTACCTTATCAGGTTCATGTGGAACATAGGATAATTCTTCGACTTCAACGAGTTCTTGAGGAGTAACTATGTTATCCTCACCTCCTAGTTTCCCTTTCAATCTATTGATATGAAAGACTGGATGAACTCTAACATGTGGAGGTAGTTTAAGTTCATACGCAACTGTGCCAATCCGATGTATAAATCAAAATGGACCACAATATCTAGGAGATAAATTCGAGCATTTTCCTTTTGACAAAGTTTGAAAATCTTTAGGAACTTTTAAATAAACCAACGCTCCTAGTTCAAAAGACCAAGTTGAGCGTCCTCTATCAGCATTGAACCGTGCCCTATCCTAAGCACTCCTGATAGAATCCCGAGCTTCGGTCAGCATTTCCTGCATATCATGCAAGAAATCCCTCGATGTCCTTAAGACCGACATCAATAGGTGCCCTGGGTTAATACCCATACATAAGCATGAACGGACTAAAACCAATAGCCATATGTTTAAAACTATTATAGGCAAATTCCATCATTGGAAGATATTTTTCTCAATTTGATGCTTTTCCAGAGACATATGCACGAAGCATATCCTCTACAATGTGATTCATACGCTCTGTTTGCCCATCAGACTACTGCGGATGATCAAAGCAATTCACACTCAAAGTATTTTCCTCGTTGTAAACCATTTGGAATAAAGTAGGAAAACATGGCATTATAACAGCAGGAACTAGGTATCCATCGGCGACCTGACGTACCCACATTTGCTCATGGAATTATCGGCATCCCGAGTTACCCATATCAACATAGAGAGTCATCAACGTCTCGATGAGTCACATATGTCCATCCGTAAACCATTAGGTTGATTATATAAATCACCTAAAGTACAAAAGTAGAGAAAGAAATGCCAACAAAGGAAAAATCCAAATTTTCTTAATCTGAACACAACAAGATAAACTCGTTGAACTCTAAAGAAAGAGATTTCAACAAGTGAAAATGCCGACGAGATTACACTCATCAATACATGCAGGATATAGATAAAAGAAGTTTATCTAGAGAATGCCCACACAATAACTTTAAATGAATTCAGAAAATGAGATTGTCTTTGAATGTTGAGGTCAACATGCTAATGATGGAAGCAAAGCAACAATCTTGAGCCCAAATTATCCCATAAGATAATATATGTGAGGGATCGCTAGCGTCCCCCATACCACCATGATACCACCCATACGTACCTTACCAATTTTAAACTCCCTAGTATGCTATCTAGGAAATATGAATAAAATTCTATATAAAAGGAATAAGATGGCCTTATCCTAGACTTTCACATACTAAAACCTGTCTCTATATTCCTGAGACTACATCAAGGAATAACTCTTTCCGAGTATATCATTAGAAAATAATTTTGAATTATTGGCACCTTTCTAATGATAACTACCCAATAAACACAATAAAGCTAGGGTAGAAAAATAGCTCACCTAGATACATAAGCAACTAGGTATCCAAGTTGGAATATGTACAAGAGTACAAGGAACATAGTCCAAAGTTATGTGCAAAAAACGAAGACAAATGCTACTTTCAAAGCACATGAAATTATCCAAAAGATCAAAAGATCCTAATAAAACCATGAATAAAAGCATAAAAGCTCCTCAAATCCATGAAAGCCATAGTTGATCATAAAAATCAATGCATACCATTTAATGAAAATTAATCATGCCAAAAGAAGCATTAAAATTGGTGGCTAACTCATCAATCCGAAGTATATGAACATGGTGTCGTTCAAGCAAATCTCCAAAGTAAGCAAGTGAAACACATGTGTGTAACACTCATTAAAAAACCCCTAGATACAAGTGATCTAGGCAGAACCTGATGAGTCCATATAAAACTTGAAAAACATCCAATAAAATCCACCAAAACAAACCGATCAACTAACCCATGATAGAATTTATCTTAGGCTTAGGAAATTAAGCATAGACCACACTTAAAAAAGTGTAAAATAAATTATCATGGAAAAGTGTCAAAGGTGAGACACACTTTGAACACAGATTATAGCCATTATTGAAAAACTTAAGCAAAAAATAATGGCTAAACAATGGTAAAAAATCATGCAAACATTGTTTAGAATTAATCCAAATAGAAATAACTATTAATACGAGATATAACCGTATTAATAATATATGAATAACCCGCATCTATCTAATGTTAGCACGAGAAAACGTACTTCAACATTAAATAACCCTCGAAAATATTAAATTCTTGAGAAAAAGAATTATCATGATTTTTTTCTAATTTAATAGGACCTCAAAATACAATAATTTTGAATTCCACCAAACCTATCTTATGGCATTCCAAACCTATATTTTTCCAGAAAATGTTCAGCAAATAGATTTGCTAAAATACTATTGATATTTTAAAAAATACCAATTTCTAGGATTTCTAAAAATAATTTCTAGAATATTCCTAATTTTTCATGAGAATCCCATCGTTCACAAAATTTCCAATTCCGCCCGATAATTCTCAAATCCAATGAAAATTTATAATTTAAATGGATTTTTTTAAATTTTTGGGTCAAAAATATATTTTAAACGAATTTGAATGGTCACGGGCACCCGAATGGACACACCACATGCCAATCACCAACTCCACATTTTCCACAAATTTAAAATAACCTTTGGCTAATTTTCCACTAATTCTCAAGAATTTTTGAAATTTTTATTTTACCCTGAATGCATTTAGAGTACGAACGGTCAAAAAATTTCGAAATCCCAACGGTTTTCTTGGAATACGGAAAGCCAACAATTTCAGGAAAATGAAAAGACAAAAAAATCAGAATGTGAAAGGTCAAAAGTTTCCGGAATCCGAAAGGTCAAAAGATTTTCTGGAATTTGGAAAGCCAAAAGGTTTTTTGGGAGATGAAAAGCCAAAAGGCACCAAAAGAAAAAATTTCTAGAAATTTTCAAAGAATTGTCTTTTCTCAGATTTCAAATTTTCTCATTTTTTTTGACTTTTTTTGCAAGCCGCCCACCGACCCCCCCGGCGGTGCATTGCAAGATTGAGAGGAGAGGAGACCTCTCTCCTCGTTCCTCTCTCTCTCTCTGTCTCTCCTTCTTCTCCAATCCATTCTCACTTCCTCCATCCCCTCCTTCTCTCTTTTAAATGAGAGAAGATTAAGCTTTAATTAAATTTTTTAATCATAATTAAATCCTAATTATGATTAACATTAATAAAAAATGTGCTTTTTAAGAGGTGCACACACAAGTGAGGAAAATAGAAGAAAATTTCAGAATTGAGAGACGAAGAGGGTCCCACGCACACGGGAGAGCATTCCATGCATCAACATGCTGCCCCCTACTGCATTTCAGCAGAAAATCGACAGAAATTCGATAGCATACCTGGGAAAAAACCCGCAAAAATATATAAAAATATATTTTTAACCATAAAAATGCTCAAAACATTTCTAAAAATTTAGAAAAAAATTCCTAAAATTTGTAGAAAATCAGGGAATTCATTCTACCAAAAATATCCACAAAACAATATGTGGTATTTTGGTAAAAATTTTCATTAATGCTTATTTTAAATCATTAAAAATAGAAAAAAATAGCATGAATTCCCCCGCAACATCGATTCGTCCATTGAATAGAAGAAACACACGTTCCAACCACCATATCGAACGATCCACGTGCAAATCATAAACACAAATCAACAAAATAATATTTTTATTTAGTAAATATTAAAATTTACTTCAAAAATGTTAAAAATTATAATAAGAAAGAAAAAATAACAACAATTAACTAGAGATTGCTCTGATACCACTGTTAAAACCCTAAGATCGCTTTAGATAATTGTTATGCATAAACATGCATAAATCAGGCATAAACTCATCCACCCGACCACCCCCGAGTCCAAGGGATGCACACATGAATTATAATGAAGTACATCATACCTTTACCTTGATGTCCCATACCATCATCGAGGTATAACTCTAATGCAGTAGCATATAGCTATAGTGTGAAATGGTAGGTGAGTAGTTATGATCCTCTATAATGAAGTACATCATACCTTTACCTTGATGTCCCATACCATCATCGAGAGGTATAACTCCAATGCAGTAGCAAAACGGTAGGTGAGTAGTTATGATCCTCTATACAAGAGAACATAACATAACCTAGCCTCACGATAACATCAAGAGACCATATCCTAAGCCCCCCCTTGAGTGTGCCCCATGCCCCTATTATATAGGAGGGCCCTTGAGTGACTCTTGATTCTCATTTCCCATGTGTGACCGTTGGATGCCTGACCCTAATTGTAACCCTTAAAGTTAGTCCTAACCCATGCTCCACTAGAGCTTGTTCCCATGCTCCCATGCTCACAAGCCTAATGTGGGTTAGCCTCCTAGTATATGCACACATAATGTGCATATAACAACATGTATACACATACACACCTACACAAACATATGCACAAAGTTGCATGTTTTTATATGCATACACGCACATGTATACTCAGCTTCATAAACACACACACACTCACATGCATGGACACACATGCATACACAAAGATATGCACACTTACACACACACATACACTCAACCTTGCACATACATATACATGCACATACACTCAACCTTGCACATACACATACATGAATATGCACGCACATAATCACCAACATATACACACATACACACACTCACATACACAAGTTCACATGCACACATAGACACACACACATACACATTTGCATATTCACATGCACACATTAGACACACACACATACACATTTGCATATTTACATGCACTTACTCTCTCACGCATATGCACGTACACATGCACACACATCTATATCTATACAAGATAAAGCAAGGGTGCCTACCCTATAAACCTAGCCTTTATGTGGAGAAAGGAGAGGGAGAACTTTTGAAAAGGAGAAAGGAGAAGAGAAGACAGTTTTTGGGGGTTTCTTTCCCACACACCTAGATGCATTAGGGCTCATAATTAATTGTCACCATCAAGTCATTTGCTCATTGAATGAGCTTCTTATATATATATATATATATATATATATATATATATATATATATATATATATAGAAATAATACATTAGAAATCGAATTGCCCAACCCTCCCCCCTCCTCCACACACACATCTTCTAATATTATATTATGTGCATGTGTAAGAGAGAGAATATACATGCCTATACATACATAGATAAGTACATACACACACACACACACACACACACACACACACACACACACACATATATATTATGTATGTATCTATAGGTATGTAAGCATGTATATATAAATAGATTTGTATGTCGATGCACACATACGCACAATACATAGATTTGTATGTCGATGCACACAGACACACAATACATAGAAACATGCACATGATACGCGCACACATGCACGCAAACACACACATACACACACACTTGCACCCATGGACACACGTGCACACACAGAGATATGCACAATTACACACACACACACACACACACACACACACACACACACACTCAAGCTTGCACATACACATACATGCACACAAGCACATACATATACACACATACATACACGTGTACATGTGCACACACATGCATCCACACATACATACACGTGTACATATGCACACACATGCATCCACACATGTATACAAAGACGTAAACATATACACATTTGCACATGGTACATGCACACACTCACACACACATGCACGTGTACGTGCACACACATATACGTGTGTATGTTCACACACACAATCACACACATTAGCATGTAAAAGAAAAGACAAAAGACATTGTATGTGTAAGATACACTTATTTAAGAGTGAACACACCTCACCATGCATCCCCACATATTAAAATTTAATATTAATTTAAAATATATGTGTATGTGTGTTTATTTATATTATAAATGCACATGTATATATAGGTGTATATCTCTAAATAAAATAAAACATAATATTAGAAAATATATTTACATGTGTGTGTGTGTGTGTGTGTGTGTGAGAGAGAGAGAGAGAGAGAGAGAGAGAGAGAGAGAGAGAGAGAGAGAGAGAGAGAGAAATGAAATGAAATAAAATGAAATGATATATTAACGTCTCTAAGAGGCCATAATGGCCTATGAGACCAAAACTGAGAGTACATCTGAAGTTGGTGTCTCATCAAAGAGAACAACTAAATGAGACTAAAAAGTACAATAAACTGATTGTCCTACAGTTATAAGAACAGAACTATAAGACTCCGAGATGATACTGAGTAGAAAATACTAGAAAACACTGAAAAATGTATATAAGGTAGATCCATGTATGCTAATCAGTTGAAGTGTTGCCCTCTTCTTAGGTAGATCCATGTATGCTAATCAGTTGAAGTGTTGCCCTCTTCTTAGATCAAGTATCTCTGCCATGGGGCTATCTAGAATGGAGAGGTTGTAGAAGCGAGGTTAGGCGCCTCCGATGCCGAGCAATAATGGCTCTGATCTGGCGATGGTGAGGATGTCGTGGTCAGGATCCTAGTGGGCGTGGTCGACAAGCACGACATAAGATAACTGCTCTATCAGTGGTGACTCCCTCGGAGCGTGGTCGGTGCCCTGATGGCCCAATGGAGGAGGTATCAGGAGGTGTGTGGGCTGGGTTGCTGCTGGTGCCGAAGAAATCTGTCACGGTCCTCTGTCTAGGTAAATCATGGCTCAGCCTCCTGTCTTCCAAGAGGGTCTCTCTGTGTCTCCTAAGCTCAAGTAGAAACAATCCCAGGCATCTCTGATCCTCAAACTCCATGACCCTGTGTAACGGCCCAAAACCCTCTCGACGGAAGAGGCAGTGATATCTCCCTCGGATCTCATAATAGACTGTACATCAGCAAATGTAGTGTTCCTCTGTCTCTACCTCTTGGTAGCATAGCTGACAAATGCGGTCATCCAAGATCTGATGCACATATCGCCTTGTTTCAATCCGCAGCTGGTGTGATGAGGTCCGAATCTGTCCAATGGCACAACGTATCCCATGTGATAGGTGTACATCCATGTACATCGGCGGGGCAGGTGATAAAATCATTTGGTGAGAGGTGTAGAAAATGGCTCTTGTAATGAGCCATTTTCGTTGCCTAAGGGCTCAAGGGGGCTAGTCCATGTCCTCTCTGTGTCCACTCTGATGATATCCATCCTGATCACGCAGTTTTGCTTCTGAGCGGGTGAGATCCAAAAATGGACAATCCAGACTGTACTAAAAGGGTGGTAGTGCCTCTATCCGCAAACCATGTAGGTCAAACCATGATCTCATCTGAGTGTACCAGCAATGAGTATCTCTATCCTCTGCCAACTGTATGGATGAGGTCAATGCCAATTGGGAGTACCTCTGCTGAGGGAGCTCCCTTAGCCACTACTGTAAAAAGGTAACTGCCTAGAATAGGGCCTACTTGGTGGGGCACCCAACTCAGCCCGAACAATCTCATGTGGTACTACCGATTTGCTCTGAATCATGCGGGCAATCATCATAATCAGTGGTCTCTCCATTTGCCTCCATCCCTCATCTGTCCCTCTCTGAGATCTGTGATGTATACTGGGCCCCCAAATTGGAGCTCCGTATATAGGAGGGTCGGTGTGACAAGCGTATCAAATAGCCACAATTTGGTGCGTGGCTCCTAAAACTGTATGTATGCACACTGCCTCTCTCAAGTGCCCCAAGGCTGCATGCCCTCGAGCTAATCTAGCTGCTCTGCTGCCTCCTTTAGGGAGAAACACGGTCCTATGAAAGTAACTCCTCCCAAGTAGATATATGACCTTACGTACTCTATCGGCTCCCCTCGGAAAGTGAACTGAGGCTTTGATCTCGTCACCCATGCTGCCTGTGTGGTGTTAAACACCATAACCTTGGTTTTCCCAAGGCTCACTGTCAGATCTCTATCCGCACAGAAAGCCTGTAATGCATCCAGGTGTCTCTGTCCCTCCGAAGAGTCTGAGATTAGAACAATATCATCAGCATATAACAAGATGGGTATCAACACCTCTGCCAGGCATGCCCTTGGGCCTCCCAATCTGTCTACATAATCAAAGACCTCATCAATGTACAGTCCAAAGAGGGTGGGCGATAGCGGGCATCCCTGCTTCACCCCTATCGTGCTAGTCACCCTATCAGATAGTCCGCCTCTAGAGCTCAGACTCTGCCTATCACAGACTCATACAAAGCATATATCCCCCACTGCATATCCTCAGGTACCTCAATGTCATGCAATCTGTGCATAGGCCTGGCATGTGGTACGGTAGTGAAGGCTTTGCGGAAGTCCACAAAGTAGCAATATATCTTTCTCTTATGTGCCCTGCCCTCTTCAATAAGTGCCCGAAGTGTCAGTATGTGATCCAAGGTGGTAAACCCTCTCCTAAAGCCAGCCTGTCCATGTGCTCGATGACCATGCCTCTCTACCCATTGGCTCAGGCTCCGACTCCAATATAGAGCCATATAGTTTGGCCAAGTAATGACCAATCATGATCATCCTATAGTTGCTTGGTACTATAGGGTCCCCACTCTTAAAGAGTGGTACAATGATATGCTCTGTCCAGCTTGTCGGGAAACCCTCACAAATGGCACGATTAAACACATGTACGATGAGCGGAGCCAAAGTGTCTCGTGCATATGAGAAGTGCTCTCCAACTAGCCCATCATGATCCTGACATGCCTTTCCATTCTGTTAACTGTTTATCGCATCTAGCACCATCCACATATAAAAAAGGTGCTGCTAGCCGGTCTAGCTCCCAGTGGAGGGGGGGTGGGGGGCTGTCCTGGTGCATCATATAGCTCTCTAGCATAAGTATGCCAATAATCGGAGTACCAAGCTGTCTCTCCTGAAACATCTTCCATGCCCTCTTGCTGTCCCAGGAAGAGTTAGTAGATCTCCTCCTCTAGCTTAGCCAAATAGGCTCATTTCTTCCATGCCCTCTTGCTGTCCCAGGAAGAGTTAGTAGATCTCCTCCTCTAGCTTAGCCAAATAGGCTCATTTCTTCCTCTGCATAAGGCACCGAAAGATCATCCTGGCTTGTCTATGCGTGTGAGACCCAATGGCAATCTCACGCTGTAGCTGTGCTCGTGTCTCACGACACTCATCATCATACCAACTATTCTGTGGGGGGCAGTGCTGCGGGGGTGGGTGGAAGGGATCATAGTGCAGGGAAATGCATATGAGGCGGATGCATGTAGTACACCTGCCAATCCTCTAGTGATCACGTCTCCAAAGGGCTATGCGGGTCTAAAGCGAACAAGCCATCAGATACTGCATCTCGATAAACCTCAACTGTCTCACGTGTAAATTGATATCTCGGGTACCTAGGTAGATGAGTGGCAAGACAATCTCTCGGGGATCTACTAGTGTGAAACTCAGGTATGCATGATCGGCTGCTATGCCAATGGGCCTACTAGAAATCGTGAAACCCTGCACATTAGGTATCAATGAAGGATATCTGTTAGATCATCGTAACACCACTACGGGCACTACCACAGGAGGGGACGGCCTCTGGCTCACCACCCAGCCATAGAAGAGGAAGAATGAGGATTGCCCCTCATCCCCCAGGCTATATAGTGTGTGGCCTACCGTCTACACTAGCCTGGCCGCCCATGACTCCGCATGGGCATCCTCTCCCACTGAACCCCGGATGGCCACGTCCTCGGCGCTCCGGCCGAGGCATTGATGCTAAAGCCCCATCTGGCCATCCGGTCTGCCGCCGTCGATCACAGGCGTTACAGCCTACGTGACAATATCCTATCAAGTAGTCCACTGTGCTCGCTCCCCCTTTAGAGTTCCAATGTGTGAGAGCATCTGATCCTTGCCATCACGATAAGCCATTGTATATGACCAACCCATGTGCACTCCCGAGTGAGAAAATGCCTGCCATAATCTGTAATCTCCCCCTCATCCTATGTGCTGATCTCTGCAACCCTACATCCTCTGTCGTGATCTCCAAGTACATAGCCTCTTGAGTATCATACAGCTCTGTCTGCTCTGTGCCTGTACGTGCATTAAAGTATCCCAATAGTAATATGTCTCCCATGTGGCAAACCTCATGATATCATCATATAGTGGTATATAGGGCGACTCTCCTGATGGTGCAAACCTGGAGTGGGTTGGGGGAAAGTAGCATACCGCCACATATAGCTCGCGGAGCCCCTCTCTACATATTCGGATCCACATGTACCTCGCATCTACATCTCTATGTGCCACATGTATTTTGTCACGAAGCTCCTCCCTGTAAAGTATTGCCACTCCTCTAGATCCTCTGGTACCTCCCACTGTATGTGGCTGAGGGCAGAAAACTGATTCCCATCTATAACCCTGTACGTCAGGAAGCCTCTTGTTTGTGCATTGATGGGTCTCCGTATACATAGCAATATCATTGTGGTCTGAAAGTATCCTGCATCTGTTCTAAGGGCTCTGTTTGCAATTCCACACCGTGAAACGCAAGGTCTCATAGACCGCGCACCGTCAAGTGGGCCTCCTCTCCGTAATGATGACTCGGCCATCTCTATATACCGCCCATTTCCCCTCTTTCCTTGCCTCAAGCACATGCGGCATGTGTTCCTTCCGGTGTGCTATCAGTGCCGCTGTAAGGTCCTCATCCAAATAAATCTTTTCCCCCTTAAGGGCCATCCTTTTGGAGAGGAAGGCCTTCTTCTTCTCCAAGTCACCTAACCTGATGATGATGATCAATATCTTTGCCCTGGTTTCATCTCTGCCTACTCGCCATGCTCCGGTAATGGGTACATCAGTGGCTCCAATTTTTGTTGCAAGAGTTTTTGCATCCTTTTGGGGATTTCCCTTATCTTCCCACCCAACTACACGTACATGTAAGGCACGTGCCCGTCTCTTGGCTTCCTCTTCCAATGTAGCATTCATCACCTCTACTTTATTGACTGGTGTATCCTTTTGTTTTTTTACTACTTCAATCCATGGGTTGACTTCCTCAATTTGTTTCTTTGTGGCACTGGCAATTTCAGCCCATGAATGCATTTCCTTCTCACCTACAGCCACTTTTGCCTTACATGATTCCAAAGTGTTTTGCATTTTTGTGATGTCTTTTTCACGGTCAGCCATTGCATGTCTTCAAAGTGCCTTCGTACGATGCAACTATTGTGCCAATCTCTTGGAGCATGTCATCCTTCCATTTCTGTCTCTTTTTTCAGTTCCGTGTGCCAATCTCTTGGAGCATGTCATCCTTCCATTTCTGTCTCTTTTTTCAGTTCCGTGTGCATCAAGGCTTGGGCTAATTCCATCTCAACCCGTACTTGGGCTTGCATTTCTCCCTTCAATTGGACATATATCTCTTCCTTCAGTGTTTCGTATATCACTTTCCTTTGGGCATGCATTTGCTTGGTCCATTCCTTTGCAAGCTCCTGTCACATGGTGTTCATCTCTGTCCTTATGTGAAGCTGTATCTCCTCATAAAGGGCCTCATCTCGTCGGGCCATCTTCGTAATCCTTCGTGAGCCAGGGGACATGATTCCTTCCCTCAGTTTTCTGTGGTAGGCATTTGGTGCCTTCGTGGGGGTGTGAAAGGTTGTCTCACCATCCTGTTTCCCCTCCAGGGGTTGAGACATGTTTTCCCCTACTAGTTGTTGCCTTGGGGGCCTGAGCAAGGGAAAGTGGGAAAAGGGAGGGCGATCTGCGCACAGGGCAGCGAGGCAGCCTAGAGCAGCGCAGTGCGCACAGGGCAACGAGGCAACCTATAGAGGTGCGTATAGAGGCGGGCAGAGGCGTGTAGGTGGGTGGAGCAGAGAGGCGGGCAGAGCAGAGCAGTGAGGTGGCCTACGCACAGGGCAGTGAGGCTGCCTACAGAGGTGCGCACGGAGTTGGGCAGAGGCGTGCAGGTGGGTGCGCATAGAGCAGAGGCGCACAGGTCATCTCAGCAGGCGCACTTCTTAGAGAGAGAGAGAGAGAGAGAGAGAGAGAGAGAGAGAGAGAGAGAGAGAGAGAGAGAGAGAGAGAGAGAGAGAGAGAGAGAGAGAGAGAGAGAGAGAGAGAGAGAGAGAGAGAGACAGGGACATGGAAGTCTATGTGTGAGAGTGTGTGTGTGGGGGGGGGAGTGTGTGTTTGCATTAGTGCATGTGTAGGTGTGTACATGTGTGTGTGTGTGTGTGTGTGTGTGTGTGCGAGAGAGAGAGAGAGAGAGAGAGAGAGAGAGAGAGAGAGAGAGAGAGAGAGAGAGAGAGAGAGAGAGAGAGAGATGCATTTATTTGAGAGTGAACACACCTCACCACGCATCCCCACCATTAAAATGTAATTAATTAAAATTGTGTGTGTGTGTGTGTGAGAGAGAGAGAGAGAGAGAGAGAGAGAGAGAGAGAGAGAGAGAGAGAGATTATATATGTGAGAGAGAGAGAGAGAGAGAGAGAGAGAGAGAGAGAGAGAGATTATATATGTGAGAGAGAGAGAGAGAGAGAGAGAGAGAGAGATTATATATGTGAGAGAGAGAGAGAGAGAGAGAGAGAGAGAGAGTTTCTATGTGTGAGATAGCTTGTGTGGGAGGAGAGAGTGTGTGTTTGCATAGTGCATGTGCGGGTGTGTGTGTGTGTGTGTGTGTGAGAGAGAGAGAGAGAGAGAGAGAGAGAGAGAGAGAGATTATATATGTGAGAGAGAGAGAGAGAGAGAGAGAGAGAGAGAGATTATATATGTGAGAGAGAGAGAGAGAGAGAGAGAGAGAGAGAGAGAGAGTTTCTATGTGTGAGATAGCTTGTGTGGGAGGAGAGAGTGTGTGTTTGCATAGTGCATATATGAGAGAGAGAGAGAGAGAGAGAGAGAGAGAGAGAGAGAGAGAGATTATATATGTGAGAGAGAGAGAGAGAGAGAGAGAGAGAGAGAGAGAGAGTTTCTATGTGTGAGATAGCTTGTGTGGGAGGAGAGAGTGTGTGTTTGCATAGTGCATGTGCGGGTGTGTACGTGTGTGTATGTGTGTGTGTGTGTGTGTGAGAGAGAGAGAAAGAAAGAAAGAAAGAAAGAAAGATTTTATTAACGTCTTCCAAAAGACCGAACTCGGCCTATGAGACAAATCGGAGTACCTGTATGGGGTATCCTCTGTCATCCCAACAAAATGAAAAAGTAATGAATAAAAAAGCTGAATCTGGGTGTGCAGGGGATGGAGCTCTACTACTAGAAGAATGCAAAGCTATATGCATGGAGTATACAATCATGATATGCAACCTAGCTAGCTCCATCCTGTACCATACTGGGGGTATAAAATGGTATACATCAGTGAAGGGGGTGTCCACAGCTCCCTGAAGAACATGCCTGGGTGTGCTCTGAAGCGAGCCAGTCGCTCCGCACCCTCTCTGTGAAACTGAGCTCTGATCTCTGTCATCTCTCTCTGGTATAGGCGTGGTGTCCGAAAGCCAGGTGTCCTCTGTCTCCTGCGGGCTCTAAGTGTCTCTGCTCTCTGGAGAGTAATTCCCTGCCGTGTAGGGGCTGGGAGGGGTATGGATCTCTGAAAAAATGTAGTAATTTGTGTCTGTCGCCCCCCCTCTGGAGCTGTCTGAGCCTGTAATAATGTCTCTCTGTGGCGCTGTATGTCTAGAATGTATCTCCCCAGTATGCGCTGGTCTGCTGCCTCAAAGATCTGGCGTAGGGAATGTGGCTCTCTGAATAAAATGGGATATCTCTCTCTGATGGCTGTATATGCTCTGCATCTGCATACATAATGCTCCTCACTCTCCACCTCCTCTCTGCACAATCTGCATACCCTCTCCTCTCGGGGGATCCGTGCTGCTCTGCCAGTCTGAGAGAGGCAAAGAGAGAGAGAGAGTGTGTGTGTGCATGTATGCATGCGTGTGCATACATCTGCATCTATGTGCGTGTGTGCTTGAGAGAGAGTGAGATGGGACAGGCTTGGAGAGAGAGAGAGAGAGAGGTGTAAATAGGGAGAGGGTGAAAAGAGAGAGAAAGAGATCGAGAGATAGAGAATAAAAAGTAGCTTTTAATAAAAGATAAATAAAATAAAATTAAAAAATATGTATATGTGTGTGTGTTTTTATTTACATTTACACATGTATGTATGTATGTATGTATGTATATACATATACATATATATATGTATATGTATACACACATATATATACATATATATGTGTGTGTATAAAATATCTATCTATATATTTAAAAGTGAGCGTACCTTCATCCATCTCCACACATCAAAATTTAATCAAAATTATATTTGTGTGTGTTTATATTTTTAAATACATGCATATATGTATATATAACTATATGTGTCTATGTATAGTATAGGTATATGTATCTAAAACACAATATTGTATATACTAATATAAACACGTGTGAGATAGAGAGAGGGGTGTAGAATGCAACACGAGAGGGTGCGTAAGTGTGTAAGAGAGAACAGTGTGAGAAGAGAGAAAGGGAGTGTCTGCATGCATGCGCGTGTGTGAGAGAGAAAAAGAGAGAGTGTGGTGCGTGTGTGTGAGAGAGAGAGAGAGAGAAAGAGAGAGTTTCAACATTTGAGAGAGAGTGTGTGTGCGCGTGAGAGAGAGAGCGAGAGCGAGAGGATCGTGCGCATGTGTGTGTGAGAGAGAGAGAGATGGGGGCAGGCCTAGGAGTGTGTGGAGAGGGAACCAGTTCAAATTATGTGCTGGTTATCATCGTCCCAAGAAGAAGGCTCGTGCTGTGACACAGTGAGCCGGTTATAGAAGCAGAACGAATTGTGAAGTGTTGGTTGGCTGCCTGTAGTAGCAAGGAAAGTCTGCTAATTTGCTGTGTTGAACTTGTCTTTGTGTGATGGGCAACCACACGTATATATTCAGCCTCATGTAAGCATTGATGCATACAGGATATTACTATGTGAATCTTTTCAATTATGAGTTAGGCTTTTGTGCTATGCAGTTTTATGAGTCATTATGTGTTAAGGCTTCTAATCCTTCCAAGCACTATGTTTTTTTAATCATTGATGACCAGTTTTATGAGCCATTAATGTGTTAAGATTCCAAGCACTATGTTTTTGAGATCATTGGTGACCCATATAGGTGTTGACCTATTTCTATGCTAAAAACTTTGATATGTTGTCAAAAGGGGAAGTGGCGAACCTTGAGATACTAATAGTAGGAAGAACTAGAATCCTATGAAGGACAAAAAAGTGAGGATTTTTTTGGAGCATCACCACCTAGTTATCCACACTAAGAATCACTTCAAAGGAATTAAGAAAACAAAATCAAGTAGCCAACTATTGAGGTCCACAAAGGATCAAAAGGATGCTCTTTGCTTTGAGTGCAACCAACCCGGCCATTATCAGTGGGTTGAAGGAAGACTCTAGGTGGTAAGACCTCAGCATATAGCATGGAACTACAAGGTAACTCTTTGATCTCATCTATTGGAATTCATCATTTTGCTTGTAATGGCCAAGGTTAAAATAGTGAGTCTACTTTCTGTCGGCATGATCTCCTCCAAGTTGAGGGATCTATATGTAGCCAACATGTGTAAATTTTGTTTGACAACAGCTCTCCTCACAATTTTATTTCTTTGCATTTGGTGCTGACACTTTAGCTACCCATTGAGGTAAGCAACCACCGCTATGTGGTTAGACTTGCCAAGGGAGCAAATGAGAAAGCATGGGACTGAATTGTGCCTAGGCTTGAAGTCCACATTCCAAGACTATCAAGAGATTTATAAATTCCACATCATGAACTTGGATGGCTAGATTAGCTCTCTTTTTTATTCATGATGGTGATGAACTACATGTAATCCAATGTGATGTCCCTCAATAATTTCTATCATGTAATCCAATGTGATGTCCCTCAATGATTTCTATTGGATGAACATGCTACAATGTAGGAAATGTATATGAATCACTTTTTAATCCCAAAATTGATTTACTAGTTCTTTCAATTATCTTTTTAAATTTGAAAATTCTTTTAAATCATCTACATGTTTATGTAATTATGAATCATGTAATGAATCAACTACAAAATGCAATTTCTAAATCAAATAATGCATGAGTTTCACGATGTGTTTCTTATGGTGTTTTCTCGAGGGAGGATAGTAGAACATCAAATTGAATAACTGCTTGAAAGCCATCCCATCTCCCAGAAACCATCGCTCTGTAGCAAGAGGGAATAGGATGACAGCTGCAAAAATCTCTCAAAAAGGGGGCAAATTCAGGGAAGTAAGTTTCCATGGGACACACCCTTAAAAGCTCATTCTAAAGTAAGTCTCCATAGGACACATTCTCAAAAGCTCATTCTAAAGTTACACACCCTTAAAGCTCATTGTAAAGTTGCCCACTTCAGACTAGAACCTGCCATTAAGATTCCAATAACATGGAGGTGGTCTCTTTAGGGACACCTGCTGTCATGTGCACATATGCCCATGGACAAGTTCCTCAGCTAGTCCAGAAAAGGCAGCCAGAAAAAGGACCATTAGAACCAGAAAATGGAGCACAGAGAGTTGTTGGTAGTGTAGACTGGAGGAAGGCTTGGAGAGCAAGAGGAAAAGCCTGTCGGCTGTACCACAAGGGAGTCGGCTGTACCAAAGGTGGAGGCGGCTGAACCAAGTTGAAGGGGGTTGCAGGCGCATCATCGAAAACAAGCATTAATGACCAGTCGGCTGAATTAAATAAGCTTTAATGAAATTATGACTGGCCGACCAGCAGTCGGCCAACATAAAGGGGGTCCAAGACCCATATAAAAAGGCCCAAGTGCTCCTCATTGAACTCATTCAATCCCACTAGGGGTTTGGATCCTTAGAGGTCCCATAGGGGACAGATTTTAGGGTTAACCACCTTTTTATGAAGGCAGCCAAGGGCTGCAAGATATGTACCCTTTTTGTACCATAGTATATACTGAAATTCCAGCACTTCTCTCTCTCTCTCTCTCTCTCTCTCTCTCTCTACTTGCGTTTTTGCATCGTGCGTTCTTGCATCAGAAGGTTTCCAAGAGTGTTTAGGGCTGAAAGAAGACTCCCCAGAGCTTCCGCGCGTTACATTGGTATCAGAGCATCAGGCTCAGCAAAGCTAAACACTGATTCAGTCCCAGATGATGGTGTACAGGTCCAAGGTACAAGAAAGTACACGGATTCGAAGCCCAAGGCAAGAACACAGATCGGGAAGAACTCCCAGGAGGTTTGTTGGTGGTGTTCCACAGTGCCAGATGGGGATGGCAGTTCCGTGAGCCAAATAGGTTCTCAGGTAACGGTCCCAAGGGAGGTTGATCCTCCAAGGGTGATGTGAGAGTGCCAGACTCAGTTCCAGGAAAGAAGACCAAGACGGTGTTCAGAGTCAGGGCAGGAAAGGATTGTGGACTAGAGGAAGACCAGATGCATAGATCTTCGTCAGAGACAGAGTGGTTTGGAGAACAAGCCGGATGTTCAGAGAAAAAGGGTTGCCAGGGATGGATTATGACAGAGGGACTTCGGGAAAAGGATTGGGATGATGACAGTCATCCAAGAGCAGGTTGGAATCCCGTCATCAAGTTTAGCAGAGGGGGATGTCATGTGCACAGATGCCCATGGACAAGTTCCTCAGCTAGTCCAGAAAAGGCAGCCAGAAAAAGGATCATTAGAACCAGAAAATGGAGCACAGAGAGCTGTTGGCAGTGTAGACTGGAGCAGGGCTTGGAGAGCAAGAGGAAAAGCCTGTCGGCTGTACCACAAGGGAGTCGGCTGTACCAGAGGTGGAGGCGGCTGAACCAAGTTGAAGGGGGCTGCAGGCGCATCATCGAAAACAAGCATTAATGACCAGTCGGCTGAATTAAATAAGCTTTAATGAAATTATGACTGGCCGACCAGCAGTCGGCCAGCATAAAGGGGGTCCAAGACCCATATAAAAAGGCCCAAGTGCTCCTCATTGAACTCATTCAATCCCACTAGGGGTTTGGATCCTTAGAGGTCCCACAGGGGACAGATTTTAGGGTTAACCACCTTTTTATGAAGGCAGCCAAGGGCTGCAAGATATGTACCCTTTTTGTACCATAGTATATACTGAAATTCCAGCACTTCTCTCTCTCTCTCCCTCTCTACTCTCTCTCTACCTACGTTTTTGCATCAGATGGTGCGTTCTTGCATCAGAAGGTTTCCAAGAGTGTTTAGGGCTGAAAGAAGACTCCCCAGAGCTTCCGCGCGTTACACCTGCCATTACGATTCCAATGACATGGAGGTGGTCTCTTTAGGGACCACCCCTATTTGGTCCCTGGAGTTTGCTTCTCTCTTTTCCATGCAATGAGAGCTTTGCCACCACCATATACAACCCACACGTTTTGATCTCTAGCTGCTTACACTTGTTTAAAACATTCCTTGCTATGCACAGTCTGCACATAAAGTGAGTGGTTTCCTTCGGAGTGACAACCACGTGGGCTACTCTTGTATTTTGCTTGAAATTTGACCAACTTTTCTTGTCTCCATTTTTCAAGCTAAAGATTCTTTCTTTGAGATTGTGTGACTGGCTAAGTGACTACATAGGTGCAAAGTGTAAACCTTATCAAATTCTACTCGATATACTCCTAAGCTAGCTGCAGCTCTGATTCCTATTATGATAATGCAACTGTTGTCACAAGATTGGAAGCTTATAGATGAAGCAAAAATTGAGGAATTTTGCAATTGCAAAGAACTTTTTCTGAACAAAAAATAGGCTGATAATAATTTAGGCAAGAGGCTGTGTTCCTCCTAAATAGGACAGGGAGTTTCAAATAAGAGCTCCTGCACATTCCTCTATTAAGAAAATCCCTCAATTCCAGGTGGTAACAATTTGAAACCATCTTCAAGCCCACAAAGTCACACTTTTAGGTGGTCAAAAGGTGTACCACAGCAACCCTCCATGGATTTACTATAACATCCCATCTCACAAGAGCTAAAAGATTTGTAATCGGAGCCTCATTCAAATCAAGTAATAGAAGTATTATTTGGACAGCAATATGCTACAAGAAGCATGCAACATAAAAAGAGGAAAGCCTAGTGCAATGCCATACATAAGCAATAGTTTTCAAATCTTAGCATCTTTTGACATTGCACCAGTTTCATATAGCAAGGTCTCATGTTTATGTTGATTAAGATAAGGGTCATCCCTTCATACACAGGCTATTCTGCCCTCGTAACCCCTCTGCTTTGTTGTTTTTAAAACACCATTGCAGCTCTGCCTCTGACAAAGGAATTAAAAAAAGCACACTCCCTGCTTGTGATATTCAAAACAGTGTCAGAGCCAAGCTTGAAGTAGCTCCTTTTTGCAACATTTGCAATATGCATTTGTTTGCCAATCAGCATAACTTGAGTGTCTCTCTTCATTACTGTAATGCTTTGTACATAACATTTGGCAAGAACCGATGAGAAGCTTTTCATTGAAAAATTGAGTGCCCTTGTGCTTTAATCCATCATACCCTCCCAGTTAGGATTCAAAGTCATGGAACTTGGGGGCAAAAAAACCTTTGGGATTTTGCTGTAGGAAACATTCCCCATTTTAGCCCTCCAAGTGGTAGTTTCCACATTCAAATAAGGCTGCAGGGCCTGTACATTTACCGGAATAAGTTTTTGACCTTCAACCTTTGCCAAAACCTCAAACTGTAGCCTTTGAACTGAAGGTCTCGTCTTCCACTCTGGCCAAGATTCTGGTGGAAAGCTTTCCTCTGAGAGTTTTTTCTCCAACTGAAACTCAACCCGCACAAATGTGGCTGCCGAAACTTTAGCTCTTAGTAACTTGAATGACCCCTTTTTGTACACACTCGGACCTAAGGCGGACAATAAAATCCTTTCCAAGTTTAATAACCTTGAATCTGACCCATTCAAAGACGGTAAAGGCCACAACCAGGGTTCCCCCCCTTCGCTTAGGACAGGTAAGGCATCGTGGACAGAGCTGACAAGAGCTTGTTTTTGCTGCTGACGCGACACTAACTTGATGGCCCCAGGTGCCAACCTCTTCACTTTCAACTTGTTCCTGCTTGAATCAGACTCCTTCACACTGGATGCCACCAAAGATGTTGGTCCCACTATCTTCAAAGATAACAACGGCTTCTCCTCTGCACGAGATGCGTATCTCAGACGGTCAGCAAGTGCCACTATGCTTGCTGCTAGACCACCATTGTTTGAGATGCCAGACAAAGGGAGGGGTAGTTGGAGTGGCCGAGCCAAACTGACTTCACGGGCTCCCTCCACTGTCACTACTGCCCCATCTGCTAAAAGGACTTTCTTCAAAACCCCTGCTTCAACATCGTTCTGCAACACATATAACCATGAATTTAGAACTTCAGTAGAAATTACAGCAAGAGAGGCTCATAAACTCTGCATACACAAAACCAAAGGAAAAAAGGGCCATGATAAAGAAATGAGAAGGAATTGAAAATTGTAGTACTTCAACAAGCATACTAAACCTAACCTGATATGAGATTATAAGTGGAGTTACATGCATAGTAGCAAATATCAGACTATATGAGATTGTCACTTTCAGGGAACCCAATCTCAACCATGGAGAGTTATATGCACGTCGCATAACAAGCAATTCAACCTTGATGATCAGCAAGTACTGATCATGAAACCCATGACATCGGCCCTCATCAGCCTCTGAAAGATGCACTTATGCCCGTGTGCTCCTGCAGACAGCCTGAGGCTTAAAGCCATCAAACAGTCCTAAACAGCATACATGCGCAGGGATAGCTAGCAAGCAACCATAGCCCCATCCAGGGCACCCTCGTGCCTGAGGCGAGACCCACACACATCACCTAAACCCTCATGTCCCACGATATCAGATAAGTGTCTGGCTAGAGCTCTGTCATCAGTCCTGATCCCCTCACTGGAGATGACCAATAATGAGCAATGCACTAATTAGAAGCCTAACCTCATCCACCAAAGCCAGCCTAGTTATGTCTTTAACACTATGAACACAAAACATCCTGGATATGCTCGTAGAGATGTTTGTAGATGCCATAGTTATAAGAAACATGCCCAAAACAGGGGTCTCCCGGCTAAAATGTCCTTTTAGAAAGGTCCTTCAGCATGTTGATTGTTTCCATTACCAAGGCGTGGCATTTCTTCTGTCCCCAACAATACCTGCCATTTCCCCTTTGCAATCCAATGTTAAGTTCAATATACATCCAAAGATTTGTTTTTCATGTTTCTTTCTTCTCTCCCACCTGCCTGCCCTCTCCTCTTTTTCCAATTCTCTCTCCTCTCCCCTCTCTCACTTCTCTTTGATGGTGTTTTCCCGCTTCAGCTCACTCGAAAAATCATTTCTGCTTCCAACACCTCAGTGAAGATGTATGTGTGGCACACATGTACAAAAAACACACACAACACATACACATGAACATGTGATCTGAGAAGATGCTTTGTAAGAAAGGGTAATACAGGAACTGCAAGTCGCATTTGTTCTGCATCTTGAATCCAGAGCTCCACGGGACCCGACAATTGGAATGGAGCTAAAATCGCCGCCAGTTCATGCGATTGCGGATTACCCAAAGTTGCTGGAACGGTTTTGACCGCTAATGGTTCTCTCATCCCCACAGGAAGCTCCTCTAAATATTTCCAAGCAAGGACCTCCTCTGACAATCTCAAAGGGATGACCCTTTCTTCGAGCTGAATATCAAACTCGTACACAAGAGTTTGCCCGAATTTGGCATCTGTTGTGTCTATGTGGGCTATCTTCACCTCATCTTTACTCCACCCCAAGTTGGAGATAAGTGCATCAGCTGCATCCTGCAAACAAGCACACATTAAAAAAAGAGCCCAAATAAGGAAAGAACTTAAGAACCCACCCAAATTCTAAAAGTGTTCCTTGATCTAGGAACTACAGATCAACATTTCCCAAAAAAAAAAACCCAACAAAAGATACACACACACACATTTAATCTAAGAACCACGATCAGTATAACCCACAAAAGAATCACACATACACACACATAAAAACAAACTTACATATATTTGACCCAGACTAACAAGAAGCAAAGCCTTTGATTCAAAGCCCATTAATGTTTTTTCTTCAAAAAGGATGCGTTGGGTTTACTTACCGACACGGCTTTGTATGTTGCTGAATGTGTCTGATCCAGTTTGAAGGAGGTTAGGTCATCTGATGCAACCCCAATTATTAGCGATGCCAATCCCAGAAACTTAAACATGCTTAAGATCGAGCTAACCCTGTTCACCGTGTTTCTGCGAGTGTCGCCCATTTGTGGATCTTAATTCTGAATTTAAAGATGGGATTCCGGAGCCCTTCAGGTGCTTGAAAACGGCAAACGCAAACGCGGCGAGCGAAAAGCAGCCTTCGAGGGGCTCTGCAGTCTGGAGTTTGCGATCTTCTGAGACGAAGAGTCTCGACCTTAAAAAGAAGAAGAACACCCCACAAATTCCTCTTTTTTGCCGACTTGTCACCCTGTCCGCCAATCGTTTCCCGCCGCGTGCTCTTTTATGACGTGTTCTGTTCTAAATACTAGTTAAAACTCGATTTATCTTTTTTTTAAAAAGCATAAAATAGTTATATTAGGAACTTCTCAACAGATATATACAACATTCAAATATATCAGTTCCTAAACTCCCACCATTTTAACAAACTACATATCAGATCCCACTTGTGATCCTCCCAAACAAAAGAGGATTGCTCCCAAGAAATATGATAACCTAGTTGCATACAAGCAGAATCATAGCCTCTGAGGTGCAGCCTTTTGGGGATTGCTTCTCCATGTACTCTCTTTTAGTCCATATTTCCACCACCACTGATCTTCTACCCAAAGGGTTCTCAATGAAGGCAACAAATGTGTAGACTGGGAGCTTCTCCTTCAAATACCATCTCTTTGTCTTTGGCCAAACTTAGGCAGTTTTGCCTTCAAATCTAGACTTGTACAGCCGTGCCACATGACAATGTTTGTTATGAAAACCTAATATGTAAAAGAGTCTCCTTAGCCAGAGATCAGATCATCTAATCCCGGACTATAAGGCCTGGATCAGCTGCACCACAGCACCATCGTTCATTTTATTAACATAATTTATAGACCAACGCTTATATACACATCTATGCATCATTTTATTAACATAATATATAGACCAACACCTATATACACATCTATGCATCAACTCTATCACATCAACCCCCTGGCAAGCCTCTTTCTGAAATATTATCTTGGAGTTCCACATCTCCCAGAGACAACAATATCTAATAATACTAAAAACCAAATTAGCAGACAATCTACCCCCACACCCAGTCCCCCCAATAACCTTGCATTCCTATGTTGCTTGAAACCCATCTCCCAATCTTGCCCCAGGCCCTGTCTCCCACCTCCAATGCTGATCTGCATCTAGGGAAAATCCCAAAGGTGAAGTTAATAGGCAAACCCCACATACATAGTCTCCACAAGAAAATATGAGCGTTTATAGGAATATCCACTTCCCATATCATCTTCAATCTCTTCATCATCCAGATACTAGAATTCCAACTCACCCTTCAAATTTTATTATAGCACCACACATTCACTTCACTCCTGCTCAGCTCCTCATACAGAGTCCTGGCTACCCCTTTATCTAGCTTGACTCCATTGACACCAAGCCCAATCTTTCAGCCAACAAGTCTCATCAAATGTAGTAGACACCCATCCCCTCTCCCCTTCCACCAATACCTATCTCACTAGCTGCAATTCCCGTAAACTCATCCTTCAACTGTCCCACCTCCTTTCATCTTACCAGAGACCAATCCCAGCAATTAGCCAATCTCCTCATATCTTTGTTATTTAGCATCTTGGCTAATCTGATGTCCAGAAAGGCCAAAGGAGGAGTGAACTTATGAGTCCACCATATCCCCAGACTAAACAAAGAGTTCCTTGTGGCTCTGGTATAACCATCCCATTTCAATAGCCCTAATACTTCCTTCCAGTTAGCACATAAAAACTTGCAAAAGAGAGAACCTGTAATTTAGGGGAGCATAAGATGAAAGCTTATCTTTCCAGCCCACTTGCCTTTAAGTAGCACATCAGAATCCTCAACCAGTTCCCTTAATAACAACCTCGTCCTAGTCTCCTCTTGATGTAAGCATTTAGGGAGATTCATAGCTATCCTGGCTTTAGCATAAGTGTGTAAGTGCATAATCCCAATGCCTCCTTCCCTCTTAGGCTAGCTCAACTTATCCGAGGCCCAGGCTGCCACTTTTCTATTATTCCCCCCATTTCTCCATAGGAAGTCCCTTACAATCTTCTTCTAGTGACATTTACCAAAATCAAGAAAGGGGCATAAAAACATAATGTAAGCATTTAGCACCACATTACAGATGACCATCCTGTTTCATGAAAAGGAAGCCTGGCCCCCTCTCCCACTTCTTTAGCTTATTAAGGAATCTCTCAATAGCCCAGTTAGTTGGTGACACCTCCACTCCAAAAGGAACACCCAAATGTTTGATTATCTGACCCCTCCTTAGTACAGACAATGAATCATGTGTAAAACATTGTATAACCAGCTATTCCCCACCCCTCAACTTTAACCCAATCACCCTTCCTTTGTCACATGCATCTTCCAAAACCACAATCAAGGGATGGGAAGCAATAGAAAATAGCAAGGGAGAGAGGTGCACCCCTGTCTCACAAATCTTCTAATCTCAAACCCCCCACCAATCTTCCATTTAACAACAATTTAACATGACCTTGGCAACAAAGGATCAATGAATACCACGATGACTATGCACTTGTGTGGAGTTTCCAAACTCTTCAGAGCATTAAAGCTCTTTTAAATGGAGAACTCAATGTAGGACTACTACCATTTGCAGAAACCCACAAGACTCAACCCTACTATGGGATTTCGATGACTCAAGTCATAGATGATCTAAGAACCCAAGTAGAGGATGAGTATGCCAAATCAATGGTCCAAATTCCATTGAATAAATTGGGTCAATACTTTGAAGGTGATAAATCCAATGCATTACTACCAGTCACCACCAATGGCATCACAGTAATGGGAGTCCTAGATGGTGTTGTGAGTCAGTATAATCACCAAAAAATGTTGGGAAAAAATGGCCAAACCTAGGCTTGGAGTCTTAGACATTGTGGTTAAAATGGCTGATTGTATTGTTACCAAACCACAATGGGAATATTATGCAACCTTAAGATCAAGGTGTTGAAACATCGGGTGAGGCATATGTTCATTGTGATGTACTTTTCCAAGCAACTTGATTCTTATGAAATGATCTTAGGAAGACTATTTATGCGTGAAATCCATGATTGGTCCAAAAACCATGTCTACCTGTAATTTGATGACTCAATCCTTAGAGTGGATTTTGTAAATTTTTCATACTTAATAGAAGTCTCCTTTCTAGAAAAAACAAAATCCTTAGAGTGGACCTTGTGACCAGTCACGTACATCCAATAGGTAGTGGTGGACTATTTGTTAAAGAGAGAGAGAGAGAAGAGAAGAGAGGCAACATGCAAGGGTTGAGTCTGGAGAGTTGCACTTAGCCAACCCTAATGAGGGTTAACTCCTCGATGTGAAGCCGCTAGGGGCTCACTCCACCTCTACTTTTGTCACCCAAGTAGAGATTCAATGGCTAGGTAGAGAGCAAGAAGGAGGGAGCTATGGAAAGCTCAAAATTCACCTCATGCCACATGCATGCAAGAGGGACTTGGTAGAGGGCAAAGAGAGGGGAGAGAAGCTACAGCGTCACCATCCCTACAAGCACACACCGACAATCAAGCATGCAAGCACAACAAGCAAGCATACAACCACAAGCTCATGAGAGTGAGAGAGGTAGAGAGAGATACAAGACTCCAATGAGACTAATGGGATTGTCCCTTTTCATATTTCATTAAATGTCTTATATACAAGAGCTCATAGTTACAATGGTCGGCTAGCCATTTACAATTGGGGCCCAAAACTAGTCTTCCTAGCTCTATGTACAACTAATTCTTACCGGAATTACACAAGTTGTAAGCTCGGTCATCCCATATCTCTTTTACATTAAACGCTTTGCGCAGTTACAAAAGATGAATACAATAAGCGTAGCCACGCTTGAAAAGTAATGTTAACCAGAGTGGTTAACATACCCCCTCCCTAATTCAAGTCCATCCTTGGAGCTGGCTCGATCTAGCAGTAGTATATCGAATATGTGTGTATAAAGTCATGGCGCGAGAAGTAGGAGTAGGGGGTGCTCAATGGAAGACTCATTAGTTGGTCCAAAAGGTCGTCTCCATCATATCTTCAAAAGTATGCAGGCACCAGGCGGGCATCCACATGATGTGCTCATAATATCCAAAATTTTTCTTGAGTGTTGGCCCTTTATTGATGTCGAAGGCCAAGCCTTGCGCACCTTCATGGTAGTGGTCCTAGTCTGGGAAGGCCTCTAGCAGCGTGATGCAAGTTGAAGTATACAATTATCGCTAATCATAGCGGCGGATGAATTCGCAGAATCACTTGATCATCGTCTCTTCAGTGCATGGCTGCTGTGCCGTCGAAGAAGAAAACCATGGAAAATTGAATTGAAGCTTTGGGTTCTTCTGTTGCTCTCGTGGAAGAGGTTCCACGCCCATCGTCTTCGGATTGGTAGGTACTCTGGGCTGATTTGGAGGGGTCGCGGTGCCTTGCAGTGGTTTCCCTAAATGAACGGCTTGAGAAGAAATGGGCGCCTCCAAGACAGCTACTCGCCCATCAGTTCGAACGTGATGGGGCGAGTAAAGGGTGGCCAATGGTATCCTCCGCGCTGTCGTGTTGGATGCTTTCACTGCCATTGTCGATGCTTGGCCTCAATGTATGGATGCATGACATTGATGTCCATGGGGTTTGTTATGCGGGTGATGGGCGTGGCCTCTGGAGTTGTCGACCGAGTATGATTTGTATCACTTGCTCAAACTCCTTGTGGTCGAGGGGGTCCCACCAGTTGAGAGGATCAAGGAGAGGGTAGACCTTCTCACGCTCAAGTGGTGGCGGAGGCGGGATATCGCCTTCTTCCAAGGTTGGGTGTGGGAGGGATCATGTGGCAGTGACAAGGGTGGAGGGGTAGTCAATGTAGAAGCCCCCGTGCAGCAAGGCTTGCATCAAAGAGTTGTGGGGGACTTGGTTGGGGTGGACGGGATATCACGGAATGCAATTCAAGGTTAAAGATGGTGGTGATGGTGGGGTTGGTGAGGGGGGTGGGGTAGGAAAATGAATGGGCATAGAGGATTGGGGAGGGAAGAGAGGTAGGGTGGATGTACTAGATGGGGGTGGGAGTGGTGGTGGTTGGGTGCTCATACTTGGGTGAGAGGAACTGGGGGATGGAGGGGGATGTGGGGGAGACGAGGATGGTGGGGGTGGAGGTGGGGGGATGCCTTGGCCGTCATCACCTCCGTCGTCATGGTGGGTGGCCATCGTGGTTGTGATCATCTTATGCCGAGTCAGCTGGTCCATGTGATTGAAAAAATTCTTCAACTCCTGCCACTTTCTTGAGGGTGAATTAGTCCTAGGGGAATGCCATGTGTGAGTCATCAAACTGGCAAATTCCTGTGGCTTCCACTTCCATTTGTTCATGACATCTGTGGTAAAGTTTAAGGAGGCTAGCCACTAAATAGGGAGGAAGCGCATCAGTGCGAAGGGAGTGGTAGGTTTCATTTACTATGTGTCATCCCCTACTATGTAGATATTGCAATGCGTCGGCCGTCCTCTGGGAGGAGTAGGGGTATGGACACAGGTCTTCGGGGTCAGAGAGGTCAATAAGATCAGTTGGGTTGGATGAAAAGCCAAAAAGCCAAGGAGGTGACTCCAACTAATCAATGTGGCTTGGAGAGGGTGGGGAGGCAGCTCATAGAAGTTGTGGGGGTGGGTGAAACAGATGAGGCCTTAGAAGTAAAAGTGGGGGATAAGGGTGATGCTGGCAATAGGGAGCTTGGTGAGGATATATGTGTTAACAATCCAAAAATGGGATTGATCATGGTGAAGGACACAAGATTAAGCATAAGATTAATGTGGATTAAACCACACTAAGAACTCCATGAGAGAGAGAGGGAGATTGCACACTCAACACTCAATTCTATTGCATATCACAAATGAACCATACAATGATATAGGCTTTCTAGCCTTATCCCACTTTACATGTCATCATCCATGTGGCACTCCCTTTTCCACTTCTTTTGGTCAACACACACACCATTCAATATTATATGTGGCATTCTTATCTTGCCACAATATCTTGCACCTTTAGGATGCTTTCCCACATACACACAACACCACGATTACATCTTTCAACACCCTCTCTTAATCGAGGTGTTCCACAACTCACCCATCACCCATCACCCATATCAATGTAGCATTGCACAACCGCAATCGCTACCTCTCAACACTTCCCCTCAATGATACATTGGAGTGTCCATCAACCAAACATGTGTGCACGTGTCTACCATCTTAGACACCAAGTCCTTTTTGAGCTGACTCGCTCACAGCGGAACCACTGAGTCCGATTTGAACATAGAAGTTCCAACCCATGCGCATGCACCTCACACATGCATCACTCATGCACACATCACGACAACCATTTTGAGCTTCTCGGTGAGCTCGGGCAGGTTATCCTCATACCATGGGTGAATACAAAAATTTCTCGTTTTGAGCACGTAGACTCAGGCACGGTTGCCCTTATTTACATGGGTGAAACAAATAAAATGCCTTTTGGCCCCCACAGCCGGGCAGCGGACCCTCATAAAATCTAGGTGAGAGAGTACAGTCCTTTTTATGCATGCAAGCAAGGGTAGGGCACCCATCCAATGTGGTCTATATAACTTCGTATTTTGAAGATTCCAAATGAATAAGAGTTATGATTCTTGATGAGACCACCAAAAATAACAAGATGCCTCCATTTGAGAATCTTTGCACGGATGGACCACCACAAGTATTCTCATAAATGGCATATGAATAAGGGCTTAGTTTGGGCTTCTTTACACCACACATGAATTTAAAGATTAAGTATTTCTTAAAAAAATATTGGTTGTTGGCACCAAACCTTATCTCATTTCACTACACTGCAATCTCTCTTCTCACGGGCTATGGTGGGTGGCCCTTATCCACCCACTATCTTCACCATTGTGCGCAGCATGATGAGAATGATTTCTTGGTATTTTTGTGCAGGTTGGAGACTGCAATTCTGGCTGCGAATAGGGTATAGTCGAGGTGGTTGGCCGTTAGGGCAGCGGCCATTTTGGCAACGAGCTCATCGAGCTGGCTGGTGGTGATTCCCTTGTAGACACCTGCGCAGACCTTCTGAGAGCGACAAGCACAGGGTCACAGTAGACGCCCTTGTAGACACCTCTGCAGACCTTTTGAGCAACAAGCGCAGGCTGTAGAGCTGAGCTTCTTGAGGTGGGGGTGATCTTGTGTCGAAGTGGACAAACTCCTAGCGCCCATCTCACTTGATGACATACATCATGAACAAGGCAGAGAGAATGCCCCTGCGAAAGGGGACACCACCTCCTCTCTCTCTCTCTCTCTCTCTCTCTCTCTCTCTCTCTCTCTCTCTCTCTCTCTCTCTCTCTGCAGAAGGGGAGACCTCTTTTTACCTCCTTTGGAAAGTTCTAACTTCTTTGATTGAGAATGCCGAGTATCATCTGATATTAGACTTTTCCCTTCATCTTCCCAACTATGAAACACCAGTTTTGCTGGTGGATCGTTTGACACACAAAAGTTTTGGTTCCCGTGGGTAGTTTTGACCACACTTGTGGTGTGAACATTGTACACAACCTTGCTTCCTTTCTTGTTGTTGCTTCTTAAATTGAATCCATTTTGCAGCACCTCCTTTGCTGCAAACTCTTGTTTGCCTTGACAAACCTCCCAATTGAGGTTAACTTGGCCATTCCTATGGCCACAAACAAGCTCCCTATTAAGCACCAAAATTTGCATGACCTCCTTTTTTTTTTAAAAATGCTAAACCTTCCCTTACCTCTTCAATGAGGTTCACAATCACCATCAATATGGAGATGAGCTCCAAATATGCATGCTCCTCCTTTGTGCATGCTGAATCTTCAAGAGTGCTTTCTTCATTTGAGGTTTCATATCCATGAAACCAGGGTGCAAAACATGTGGAAACTGCCAAGGTTTCCATCCCCTTCTTTGCTCTCCTTCATTGAGCAAACTACGAGCCATGCCATTTTCTTGACAAGCTCCAACATGAGCTGCAATCAACCCATTATAGCTTGCTACCAAGTTGACAAGCTTGCACCTCTTATACTCTTTGCCCAAATGCAAAGAACCATGGGATCTTCTCATCCCACAAATCAGCAACCCTTCTTTAAAATTTCATACGGCAAAACTCACAAAACCAACCTTCTTGAGACACCCTTGTCTCCTTGGCAGCTTCCTTGTTGACACCGAAGACTCCATAGTCTTCATACTTTGCTGAAATCTCCATTTTTAGCTTCTTTGATGATGAGTAGGCTCTTCATGTTGCAAAACTCCCATTTGCAACTCTCTTGGGCAGCTTCTATGCAACCTCCTTGTTGCAAATCTCCTCTCAAATCCTCACAAATGCAAATCCAAATGATAATATGAGTGTGCATAATTTTTTCCATAATAAATTGAAAATAATGCTTAATCAAATGAACACATAATCAAGAAATCTATACATAAATAATCACCATGACCAAGAGCCCACCCAAGCTCTGATACCATGTTAACAATCCAAAAATGGGATTGATCATGGTGAAGGACACAAGATTAAGCATAAGATTAAGGTGGATTAAACCACACTAAGAACTCCATGAGAGAGAGAGGGAGATTGCACACTCAACACTCAATTCTATTGCATAGCACAAATGAACCATACAATGATATAGGCTTTCTAGCCTTATCCCACTTTACATGTCATCATCCATGTGACACTCCTTTTTTCACTTCTTTTGGTCACCATTCAATATTACATGTGGCATTCTTATCTTGCCACAATATCTTGTACCTTTAGGGTGCTTTCCCACATACACACAACACCACGATTACATCTCTCAACAATATGTATACGTGTGTCAGGAGAGTGGCTCATCCAAAAATACATTGTGCTGCTGGAGCAAGTTAAGATAGACACTCCTGTAATGGAGGTCAATGAGTTGGAAGGGGTTCTGTGTGTGGGGGAAGGGCGAGTAGCAAAGCTCTATGGCTATATCCATAATGGCGTCCACCTTTTTGTCTGTGGTGCTAAAGGAGGGAACTGAGGGAGTAGTGTTGAGAAATGTGGTGCCAAAGAGTATAAGGAAAATATGGAGTGAGTGTGGGGGAAGGGCGAGTAGCAAAGCTCTATGGCTATATCCATAACGGCGTCCATCTTTTTGTCTGTGGTGCGAAAGGAGGGAACTGAGGGAGTAGTGTTGAGAAATGTGGTGCCAAAGAGCATAAGGAAAATATGGAGTGAGTGTGAGAAGCCACATCACCAAGTGAGAATTATCCCACATGCAAGAGAAAGGCCATGTTGTACTCTCCTCATATAAAAGGAGGACATTTGAAGCATGGGAATACAAGCACAACATCTTAAGTCTTTTTATGAGTACATGTTTCCATCATGCAACCTAACTGAACTTGAGTCTAAACTTAATTAGCACGCACTCATCACTCGCAACAATGAGTCTCTTTCATTTTTATCCACCTTAGATTAGAAATGTCATTAGAGTAGATTAGTGTAGGATTAGTTTATCATTAGGTAGATGTTATGTCTTTAGGAGAGCTTGATCCATAATTTCAATATGGTATCAGAGTTTAGGTGTAGCTCTTCTAGTTTAGGTTCAGCTCATTAGCAAAGTAATTAAGTGTTAGATTTAGGTGAAGGGAAAAGTTATTTTCTTCTTCTAGTCCATTTTGGTTGAGCTGAATTATTTTTTCAATCTCAGTAGCATAGAGAAGAGAGGAGAAGTTTCTTTCTTCACTCAAGGGGCACTCTGTCTACAGCTAGCAGAGTTGGTGCATTCAAGCAATAACAAATTTAAACATAAGGGTTGAATAACACTGCAAAGGCGGCCTTCATAGCATCAATAGCAACACCTCAATGACACCAAATATGGGCATCTCCACGGCGGCAAATGGCTAAAGAGGCTACAGCAATCGTGGTGTAGTAAGGCATAATCAGCATGCAATCAACAACCAAAGTAGTAGTTTTGCTCGCAAAACCCAACAGTAGAGAGAAAGCCCAAAGCAATGACAGAAGTAGCTAGTCGCCAACCCAGAGAAGCACACGGTAGCCCAGTCACCATAAGAAGAAGAGAGGCGGCGCGCACGTTGTGGGATAGCAAACACGGCCAAGCAAGCGTTGCACTGCTAGAATGTGTATGGTGTGTTGTCGCAACACGTACACATCGGAAAGAAGTTGTCTGAGCTCCAGCTTGCCAACAACAAAGGAGGAGCAATAGAGTTTGAGAGAAGGAGGCCTCCAACGCAAGTGCTTGCTAAGATGTCCCGTGCACAGAATGAAAGCTGTCGGGCTGGTGGACTTGCTGAGTAGGAGCTGAAGGAGATGAAAGCAGTCTACATCACACACCCAACTCATGGAAGAACTGCAATAGGCAGACGACCATGGGTGGTGTATTGGCTCTAGTGAAACGAAGCGATAAGGTTTTTTTCAACAACAAAAAAAACCCTAAGGTTGAAAAAGGTCTTCACACCAAGTCCCTCACAAGGGAGCATTCACATGCTTTACATGAAATTTAGTTCTATGGATGAAAAGAGAATGTTGCGTGCATTAGAAATGTATATAATCATGATTGTGAAAGCTAAAAGCTCACGTAGCATTCATGCATCATCAAAAAGAGCTTTAATTAAAAATTTGCCATCAAAAAGAGCTTTAATTAAAAATTTGCCATCAAGAAAAAGTTTTTTTTTTTTGAAGAAGTGAAAGACCAAGCACACATCAAAGGCCACCATCATCGACAAAATGTTTTCACCAAAATATGTAATCTTTGTAAAAATGCCACAACCACATGAGTATGCAAGCATGTGTGAAAACCATAAATGGAAAATTTCATGTAGTCCACATCAAAGAAGCTACCCACCTCACTACCAAAAAATTGTAAATCCTACTTCCTACAAAAAGTACTTGTAACTAGCCTCTGGGACCGATGATGTACCCAAGCTAGAAATTCATCCTTCACCTAAGAGCCAAAGTAGCATTAAGGAGGGGAAGTGCCAAAGTAGCACATGGGCTAAAGTTGCTCATAGCACATAGGGGATTGTAGAAAGGAAGAATTCAAACAACATTATGTAACCAACATCCAACCACCTTGAGTAGCCCAAAGATTTGGCACCAAGGGGGCGTGTTGAGAGAAATGTGGTACCAAAGAGCATAAGGAAAATATGGAGTGAGTGTGAGAAGCCACATCAAGAGAAAGGCTATGTTGTACTCTCCTCATATAAAAGGAGGACATTTGAAGCATTGGAATACAAGCACAACATCTCAAGTCTTTTTTATGAGTACATGTTTCCATCATGTAACCTAACTGAACTTGAGTCTAAACTTAATTAGCACACACTCATCACAATGAGTCTCTTTCATTTTTATCCACCTTAGATTAACAGTGTCATTAGAGTAGATTAGTGTTGTGATTAGTATAGGATTAGTTTATCATTAGGTAGATGTTATGTCTTTAGGAGAGCTTGATCCATAATTTCAACAAGTAGGTGGCGGCTGTGCAGCTTTGACTTTGGCTTCACCTAGTTGGTCTTCCATCGCACGGATGGTGTCCTCCAAGACCTTCCTATATCTTTGGAAATCCAGCTACACCTTCGTAAGGACCTCCTTTGCAGCTTGTGCTCGATTATGGGAGTCTTGGGCAATGTTCTCTGCAACTAAAAGTTTTTGGTGAGCCCTCTGTGTGGCTTCGTGCGCATGCTGGAGCTGCTGGTGGAGTTCGGTTATCCTGGCGATGGCTTGCCCAAGCCGCTGCTCCTTCTCATCGAGCATATTCTATAGCTGGAGGTTATTCAGATTGTCCTGGTAGAGATATTTGGAGACCTACCTCTCTTGTGTCTTTGCCAGTAACATTTCCTGTTGAAACTGTAGCCACCTCCTATTGACGGTAGATACAATCCGTCATTTGAGTTATCAACTCCTTGGCCATGTGAGAAAAGCCGAGTGCAAAATTGGGCACTGTGCCATGTGCGGCATGCACACTCTCAGTGTATGCCTCGTTGGATTGAAAGCTCCCTAATCGCGCCCTGCGAAGGGTGTCTAGTGTCTTTTAATGAGAACAATGAGGAGAGGAGGACCCAACTTCTATGAAATGAGGTGGGAAATCTATGAAGCTCTCTGGGGGTAGTGTCTCATACATATTCTGTTGAAAAAAGTATTGTTTTTGCCTCTCCTCCTCCTCGGCCTTTCTTTGGGCTTCCTCAACTGCCAGCTCCTCCTGTGTAGGGCCTTGACTAGGCAGTGGGGGTACTGGCTCCTTGCCCTTAGGATCGGGGTGGTGGCGCTTTGTGGGTGGTGATGTGGGGAGAGGATTGCGGTGGGGGCATGGATATTGGCATCACATTTGGGCCACTGAGTTGTACGGCGTGAGGTAGCTCTTCCCATCCGGCATCATGATAAAGTACCTTTGTCAATAGACTGGCCGCCGCTGCAAGATTCCCTTGTAGGTTAGAGCATACTGCATGAAGTTCCTTGTGCAGATATTTTGCCTAGTTGACCATTTACCCTTGGTGCACCCTGGCCAAGCTGGACATGTTGCATCTGCTGAATCTGTCAATCCACCGGGTGGTCAAAAGGAATTGGAGGGCTCGTGCTAGCATAACCAAATATTCTTGAGTAATGTTGCCCCATTAAACCCCATCCTTGTTGATTGCGCCCCTGTAGGTTCTCTTGGTTAGATTGGGGGCATTTGTGAGCCTAACGTATGGCTTTCCAGGCGGGGGAGCTATAAAGCATCTTTGATAAGCTCCATGCTTAGCTATACCCTTTGTGGATGGCCCTTATTGTCCAAGACTTCCCCTATGTGGAGGTTGGCATCATATGTCTCACTGAAATATAGACAGTTGTAAAGGTCTGGCCCCCATGGCTCTAGAGTAGGCAATCCTCCAAGCCCAACTGCTCCAACTTGGTGACAACTGCAGGGTCTGCCACCACTGTCTTGTGAAGTAGAGAAGCTTGTGCTCTACTTTGTGGTTATTCTTTATCAAAGAGTGTTCCATGTGGCTGCTCACTTGCTTCATGAGGGGCTCCCCCAAGTGTGACAGTTGTGTGGGGTGGCGGGCATACTCTTCAAATTTGTCCACTGTTGGAAGTTCCTCTTGAGGGTGGGGTGGTGCTAGACCTCTAGGGATGAGTCCAAGGTATTAGCCATGGCAGAGAAAGGGTGTGAGAATAGGAGGGCATGAGAGAAAAAACTACAAGAGTTTGGCTACAAGGAGAGCTGAAAATGAGGAAATGAGGGGGGTGTGATCCATATTTACACCTTTCCAGAAGGACACGGCCGTGGCAACCTGGATAACCTGGATAGTACGGGCGTGGCATCTAAGCAGACGGGCATGGAATCTCAGCAAACGGGCATGGCATCTGAGTGAACGGTCGTGGGTGGCAAGCTAGGTTGGATTTGGCAGTTGTTGGATTTGGTACGGGCATACCAAGCTTTGGATGAGAAGGGAATGGGCATGACACTTGGGTTGGGGAAACGGTACAGCTATGTTGTTTTGGAGAAAAATTGTGGTGCAGCCGTGGCACATTCAGAATGGCCGGGGCAGTTGGGTGTGATGAGGGAATGGCCATGCAACTTCTTTTTGTGGTTTGGTACTGTTGAAATTTGAGCATAATGATGAGCTATGGTGGATCAAACACTAGAATCAACATCATTAACAAAGTGATCATTAAGACGTAATTAGTGAATAATTAGCAAATAGATTAATGTAGGCATGGATACTCAAAAACCAGCAAATTCTCATTAGGGCTATGCCTCAATTTATAGAGTTTACATCAAGCATCAAATCCCATTGATTTCTCCATGATTCACTCCCAGAATATCTCCACCTTTTGCCTGATTCTCTCCACCTCTTCTCTTTTCCCTGATTATCTCCCAGAATAACTCCACACTCCTAAATTCCCTCATGCTACCCATTATTCTCTCCCAGTAGATTCTTCTAATCTTTTCACAGGTTCTTTCACAATTACATCTCCTCTTTTACAGCCTCTATCCAAGAGCTTGTTCCCACACACACCCTATTCACTTGTATATTTCAACACCTCCCCCTCAAGTGAATAATCCTAGCACACCTGGACCCTGTATCAAGTTTCCCTCTTACTTGATAGCCCGCGACCAGTGCCTCAAGTCCCTAAACTCCATAGTCCTTGACACTCTCTCTCTCTATGTGTCCAAGGCTACTATAAGTGCCCGCGACCTTGACTAAAGTGCTCACACATACATCTACCACGTGGCCTACATCATCGGTGGCTCAGAGGTGGTTTTACTTTATTGGGGCAGGTTACATTGGGTTGTGGGGTCTCTCTCTCTCTCTCTCTCTCTCTCTCTCAAAAAAGATGATCCGACTCCACTTCCCTTGGAGCCTCCATGAAGTTTGCCGATGTCGTTCCTTCTTCACTGGGTTTGCTGTAGCAGTCTCTCGCCATGTGTCCTGGCTTTCCACATTTGTGGCAAGTGAAGGTCCTCCCTCCTACTCTGCCTCTTCCTCGTCCTCATCCTCGAGAGAATCCTCCTCGGGTGAAGAATGCTTTTTCCTCTCCTGCTGTTGAGTCGAGCCCTTTCTTCTCTTTGCCTCTGCTCTCTTGCTCCAGTAGAGCTGCTTCTATCTCATGTATCTTCAATTCAAGTACATTCTTTAGTGTTGCTACAATGTTTTCATAATCTCCTTTGTCCACACTCTTCAGAAGTACAGCTAATGCTTCATCATCTTCTACCTTTTTGCCAATAGTTGCCAGCTGTTGCTTAATGCTTTTATATTTGTTCAAGTGTGTGATTAAAGGTTCACTTTCCTTCATGTCCAATTTGTAGAATTGCATTAACAGATTTATCTTTGAATTTTTTGCTTGTGTACCAAATAACTTATTGAGTTCATCCCATGCATCTTTTGCCCACTGTATCCCTATGATGTGATGAATGATTTCATCATTTAAACTGAGTGCAATAAGTCCCAATGCTTTTTCATTCCTACTCTTCCACTCATTTTCTCCTCTCTCTGGGCATTCATCTCTCCCTTCAACTAATCCCCACAGATTTTTCCTCATCAGCAACAAATACATGGTTTTTGTCTGCCATGTATAAAATTGTTCCCCATTAAATTTGGCTATTTCCTGTGCTGAACTCATGGTGATGTGAAGGGGGTCTTACCTCTTGATCCAAATTCAAGATTCAAGGGTAGTGTCTACCCTTTTACAACTCAATCTGGTGTTTAATAGATGATTACAACAATTTTATCAGCATAAAATCACCAAAAATTACATTAAATTAAGGGTAACCAATTTGTACGGGATGGTTGGAGTATCAAACCAACTCCGATTTGCAATTTGAAGCTTTAGGGATCTGTATCAGATACCTAATGGTTAATTTGAACCCTCAATTGCACCAAAATATAGTGATTAGCACTGATTAGCAAATTAATGCTCTGGTTTGTGTGCAAAAAACAGAGTATGCGGGGAGCCCAGATCTGGTGCCTTCCACTTCAAATGAGCTCAAATGCTTTCAAAGGCATCAATAGCAATGAGTCTAGTAGAGGATTAAGCCAAGAAACACAAGATTTGACCAAATAATGAAAGCTTAATCTCTGTTTTACCAAAGTCACCTGCAGATTTGATGAAGAGCTTTGATCTCAATGTAGACTTGATGAAACTCAATTCTGTCTTCACCAGCTTGTAGAGCATGCTTGATTACACCTTGGGCTAGGAGGAATTGAATCAATTTGACTTGCACAAGGAGAAATCTTCAAATTGCTTCAGAAAAACGGTGCCTAGTAATTTGCGAAAATCGGCTGCATCCGTCGGCGGTTTGCTGCTCCCTTTGGATGGGCTTGAAGCCAATGGTGTTGGCTAGCTTGTGTTAGAAGCACAAGACCTAATTCTATGTGTGCAAGGTGCTAGAGATCCTCCACTGACTGGGGGTGAAGGGGAGAAGTGAAAACTCACTAAAAATTTGATTTTTTGTTAATCATCTACTAATCCTAATTAATTAACTAATGGGCTCATAAACCTAATTGATTCTAGGCATGGCTTTGATACCATGTTGAAATTTGAGCATAATGATGAGCTATGGTGGATCAAACACTAGAATCAACATCATTAATAAAGTGATTAGCAAATGATTAAGATGTAATTAGTGAATAATTAGCAAATAGATTAATGTAGGCATGGATACTCAAAAACCAGCAAATTCTCATTAGGGCTATGCCTCAATTTATAGAGTTTACATCAAGCATCAAATCCCATTGATTTCTCCATGATTCACTCCCATAATATCTCCACCTTTTGCCTGATTCTCTCCACCTCTTCTCTTTTCCCTGATTATCTCCCAGAATAACTCCACACTCCTAAATTCCCTCATGCTACCCATTATTCTCTCCCAGTAGATTCTTCTAACCTTTTCATCACAGGTTCTTTCATAATTACATCTCCTCTTTTACAGCCTCTATCCAAGAGCTTGTTCCCACACACACCCTATTCACTTGTATATTTCAACAGGTACAACCATGGCAGTTTCAGTGAATGTTGGTGTGGTCGTGGGGACATTTGGAACGGCCGAGGAGTTCTACTTGGTGCAGCCGTGGGAAAATGGGGGAGGCGAATGGTATGGCCATGGTAGATTTGGTACGGCAGATTATTATTATTATTATTTTGGGGCACCCTGAGTCAAGTTTTGTACCCTTGGGCTATGTTGCCAGCACCCCATTACAGGTTTTGTACTGATTACGTGCCCAATTTGCCAAAGTTAGGAGTTGGTTCCAATTGAGTGATGGCAAGGTGGGGACGTTTGATTCCTGGGGGAATGCAGAGGCTGATGTCAAGGGAGTACCTGAGACTGAGACGACCAACTCATTGCAGGTCAACACTATAGGCAGGGGAAAGACAAGATTCTTAGGCATTGTGTCCGTGAAGACAAATATGTCTTCCTTCTAGAAAAGGCTTACTCTGCCTATGCTGGTGGGAACTTTGTAGCACATATCTGCACGCAAAGTCCTCACAGCCGCGGGTTATGGTGGGCCAACCTTAATGGCAGATGTAGCAGAATATGTCAAGCGGTATGATGAGTGCCAACGTGTGACAATTTCCCACTTCAAGGACAGCATAAACCTTATAGTGTCCTTACAACCGTTTGAAAAATGGGGCATCGATTTCATTGGACCCATAGATCCAGCCAGATACACCCAAGCTAGGTATAAATTGCTGCCACCACGAACTATTGCACTAAGTGGGTCGAACAGCTCAGCTACCTATAAAGTTGATATGCGCGATCAATTGCCAAATTCCTTTATGAATCAGTCATTACACTCTTCGGTTTCCCCCTTGAGCTTGTGAGCGATAATGAGACACATTTCATTAATGAGGTAATCCAATTCCTCTTGCAAGAGTTCCTTGTCACTCACAAAAAGTCCTCCCCCTATTATCCCCACGCAAATGGCCAAGCTGAGAGCAGAAACAAAGTTTTGTGTGCCATTCTAACTAAAACTATGGTAGTCACAACAACAATTGGGGTTAAAAGTTGCCAGCATCACTTTGGGCTTATAAACTTCCTACAAGGCAACAACCCCAATGCCACCCCCTTCAGTCTAACCTATAACATTGAAGCAGTCATGCCAATGGAGTTCTTAGCCCTCCCCAACTTACACATCGCCGTACAAGAGAATCTCATAGGAAACGTCTTAGGCTATTGCCTTTCTGAGCTTGAAAATCTCAATGAAACACGCCTTCTAGTTGTATAGAGCATGATTGTCAAAAAACTAAGGCGTAAACAATGGTTTGATGACTAGTTAAAGATAAACAAATGAACGAGAGTGACATGGTCCTCCTATTCAATACAAAGACGCACAAACAGAAGCTCAAGCTCAGAGGCTTTAGGACCCTTCCTAGTCACTAAGATAACCCCACAAGGTGTTGTACGCATCAAGATACTCGATGGTGTCGAAATGGCTAGCTATTTTAACGGTAGCAAATTAAAACGCTACTATGGCCCACTCATCACTGAAGCCACCTTAAGAGCCATCCACACGAAAAGATACAACACAAAAAGAACCATGAGAATATGAAATAAGGCACCCAACAAAAGGCTAGGTCAAGGCAAGCCTAGCTTTGTCCAGAAACAAATCATGGTCAATATGGCCCAAGTAGTCGACACCTCAAGGAGGAAGAATGGGAGGTGTAGGCTGCTCAATTCTGGTTAGGAATGACCACCCCGATAAGCTTCGTCCAAAAATTAGCTCTTATAAACACAGGGGCTAATCGCAATTTTATGTATCATGAAACATGGTGTTCCCTTGGGGAACCTTTGCTGAAAGACGCCCCTGCCATAGTCACAATAGCGGCATCACAGCGCGTTCACTGCATAGGCACAGTCACACTTTTATTCCACATTGGAAATAATCCCTTGGAAGGGGAGTTCTATGTGATGCTTGTAGGAACAACGTGGGAGGAAATACTCATTGGATGGGGTTGGTTGGGCCATAATAGGTGCAACATGGATTGGAATGCAAGGACGGCGACCTCTTACAGCTGGCCTCTGGCCAAGTTACAGTCCTCGATCCGATGCTCCCACAAGCCAAGAGGTCACCCCTCCGCTCCCCCCTCATCATTCCTTCTTCAAAATCCCCTAAGTCTATTTAACTCAAAAAGAGGCCACTCACACTCCCCACCACATCATTTCCTCTCGCACCCTCACCACCCACCACCACGCTTGGTAGCAGAGCCAACTTCCACAACTCAACAATCACTCAAGCTGTTGACCCACCGCAAAATAATACTTCTAACCAAAGTAACACATGCACACAGGGCAAAATAATACTTCTAACCAAACTAACACATGCACACAGGGCATGCCATCTCTACTTCTAACCAAACTAACACATGCACACAGGGCAAAATAATACTTCTAACCAAACTAACACATGCACACAGGGCATGCCATCTCTCCATTGGGGGTTCCTAAGAAGCTTCTAACTTCCCAACACTTCTATGAGGGCACATCTACATTATGGATCTCATGAAGATCCAACTCTCACCCTCATCCATCGGCACCCAAAGCTCCTCGTCTACCCCTTGCACAGGCAACCAATTTGCCAACCACAAGCTTCTAGGGTACATGACAGACACCAGTCCAAACGCTCTCCATGGCATCCCTATCCTCAATCAAACCCTCCACCGTGCGCAAAACCAACCTTCAGGTGGATCCCCAAACCTCTATTGCAAGCCCGGGCTGCATGTTTAATTAGGCAATGAGCACGGTCCTTGTTAAGGAGGGGGTCCACTAGTAATTCGTTGGATAAAAAGTGTGCTACCTCTTTGCCCCATTTATGGATTAAGCATAGTTGGAATAGGGCAGCATCTGGTGAATCATCTTCTACTCCCACAGGTGGCTCACCATTAGGGATCCTTGACATGTGGTTTGCTAGAACATGCTATAAGCCTTTTCTCACTGTAATGGTGAAGTCAAATTCAAGTAGTATAAGCAGCCACTTGGTGATTCTGCGTGTCGTACACGGCTTGTTTACCAGGTACAAAAGAGCTTGATGGTCTATTAAGAAAATGAATTTAGTCGCTAGAAGATAATGGTGAAACTTATTAATAGTGTAGACCATGGCCACAACCCTTGTCTTTCTATTGTGGTGTAATTTCTCTCAGCTTCATTGAGTTGGAGGCTAGCAAAGCTGATGGGGAAGTCCATCTTGTGTTCACCTAGTTGGGCCAACACACATCCAATAACAAAAGTGGAGGCATCGATGTGGACATGAAATATAATGTCCTAGTTGGGGGACCTGAGAATTGGAACACTTGCCAAGGCTTTCTTGAGCGTTTTCCTACGTCCACTCGAAAACAATCAAGAGTCCATAAAGAGATCAAGCTATATCAGCATAAATAAAAATGAATCGTCGATAGTAGCTGGCCTGTCCCATGAAGCGTTGGACTCCCTTAAAGTTGGTGGGTGGGGGTAGCTCAAGGATGAGCTGCACCTTACTATCATCCGTGGTTTCCTTGCCTGGAGGCAATGTGTCCCAAGATCACTCCGTCTAACCCAAAATTGACATTTGAGGGGGTCAATGAGATGCGATACGGCTTGCATCTTTCTAACACCTTACGCAAACAATCAAGGTGTGCCTTCTAGGAGGAGTTGACACAAAGGTCATCCATAAAGACTTCAAGGAATTTTTGAAGATATTCCTTGTAGGCAGTGCACATTAAATGGTGGAAGGTGCCAGGGGCATTGGTCAGCCCGAAGGGCATGATACGATATGTGTATGTGCGCCATTCAGTGGTGAAGGCTATTTTGTGCTGATCCTTTCGGTCGATTAACACCTGGTTGTAACCAAACAATCTATCAAGGAAACTATAGGTTTCCTTTCTTGCTACTCATTCTAGCACATGTTCCGTGAAGTGTAAGGGGTAATGATCCCTTATGGTTGTAGCATTGACTTTTTTTAAGGTCTACGTACACTTTTACTTTTCCATTCTTCTTGGGCACTATCACAATGCGTGATACCCATTCCGTATGTTCTATTTCATATATGAATGAGTCTGTCAATCTCTTCTCAAACCATCTTGGAATATTTTGGGTTCATAGGATATGCCCTTTGTTTGACCGGCCTTGCTTCATCAACCACATTGGGATGGTGTGCTTGACTACTTCAGGAGGTACACCTTTCATATCCATGTACTTCTAGGTGAAGCAATCCTAGAATTCGGTAAGCAGAGCGATGAGCTTGGTCTCTTCCCTATAGAGAGGTCTTTGTCAATGTATACTAGCCTCGGGGTTCCTTATCTCTCTTGTACATAATCATGGATGCTCCTTCTATTCTGTTTCACATTATGAATCTGTTTTGTCGCCAACAACTGAGACTTGGCACTAGTGTCTATATCAAAACAGCTTAACCAATGTATCCCATGCATCCTTGGGATTCTCAGCATCATGTATGTGTTGAGATTCAAGCTCGATGTCCCAGCTATGCTATGTGCTGGCAGATTAGGTAGGAACATGTGTGAGACATAAATGACCGCGTGTCCAGCTGGTCATAGTGTGTGTGGACATTAGCTAGGGTTAGTAGAGTGTGGACACAACTCATTGTGTGTTGTGTGGATTATGGATTAGTGCATTATGCTTTGTGTGAGAGTGGACATGGCTTCCCTCTATGGTTAGGGTTTGCAATATACATTAGGGTTTGCTCCTGTGTGTGTGTCTCCTCCCCCTCTACCGTTCTTTCAACATGGTATCAGAGCCTTGTGCTGTTTATTAGGGTTTATGAGTGAGTGAGTGAAGAGGGAAGAAGAAGCTGTGAAAAGAAGCTGTGAAGCTTGCCATTGGAGCTGTGAAGCTTGGAGCACACCAAATACTATCAGATCTGAAAGCTTGGCCTACCGGGTAAGGTCCTCTAAACATCCTTGAGCGGATTGCAGGTGATACAGGCAAAAACAAAGCAAAATAGAGCAAATCAAAGCAAAGCAAAATTCTAGTTTTTGAAGCTTTCCATTAAAGCTTGACAACATTGATGTATGGTGGAAATACGTGTGATTCTGGCAAAAGACATATACATTTGTCAAAGAGGGATGTATTAGCAACCCATGTGCAAGCCTTGAACAACTTTTGGAGCAATTTGAATGCATTTAATTGAGTGGAAAACTCTGGTTTTTGAGCTCTCACAAAACAGTGAAAAAGAAGCCCAAAATTGAATCATTTGGAGCATGTATTTGGTAAAAATCAAAGCATTGGTGGATTGCACACATACCTAGGAGTGTTGGGGACTTGATTACCTCATCATTGAGCATTACAACCACTCCCAAAGAGCTCTATAGCAGGCGGCGCAGCCAGACAGAGGAAACAGGGCAGTTTTCTGGTATTTTTCACACGAGGAGGTCAAATTTCACTTGGGTGCTTGGTTCCTTCCACAATCTCTTTAGCAATTGGATGCTTTACATCTTGGAGAAGAGGGCTATGTGATTTGTTTGGTCAATGATGCTTAATTGAGCTGGGAATGAGCTGATTAAAACAGGCTGTCCACTGGTTGCAGAGAAAGAGAGCATTTTAATTGAGCAATTAATCTTTGGTGTTTTACAATTGGACAAATTCCTCTTACATGGACTTGATGGACACTATTGCTAAGCCAATGAATGCCTGGTTGCCCAATTTGGTGAAATATTGAAGAAATTAGAGCAAATTTTCTACTGGTTTTTCTGGTTTTTCCAAAAACAGAAAAAGGGGTTTTCAAAAATTGATAATTACACATGTCAGATGGAGTTGATACTCAACATTGAGGTTCATTAGGTGTCAATGCAAGTTGCCTATACTTGATTGCACCATTACATTGCGATTTGGAGCCTTAGAAGGCGTGTCAATTCAGGGTATCCCGCACTGCGTGAGTCAGTTCATCTCGGATGATTACAGGTTGATTTTCTACATCAAATTTGGAGTTTGTTGGCTATCTTGGAGTATCTGGAACATTCATTGGAGTGTGGTTGAGCTGAGGAAGGCTCATTTACAGATTTGAAGTGTGCGAAAGGTGTACGCATTGAGCAACATGTCGGATAATCCAGTTCAGATAGTTGGTGAAAAGCTGGATAGGAAGAACTTCCAGGCATGGAAGTACAGGATAAAGAGTTTCTTGAAAAGGAAAGGATTTTGGAATCTCATTACAGGTGGTGAGCCAGAGCCAAAGCTACCTCGGCAACCTACACAGCAGCAGCTTATTGCTCATAAGCAATGGTCAGAGAGAGCATTCAAAGTGCTGCATTATTTGTCTATATGCATTTCTGATGCTATGCTCATACATATTCAGGATGCTGAGAATCCCAAAGATGCATGGGATACTTTGGTCAAGATGTTTGATACAGATACGAGTGCTCATAAGTCTCAATTGCGACAGCAGATACACAATGTGAAAAGGAATAAAAGGAGCATACATGATTATGTGCAAGAAATCAAGAAGTTTGCAGATGCATTGGCCACAATAAATGCCCCCATGCCTGATGATGATTTGGTGGATATTACCTTGCGTGGTCTTGGCAAGGAATACAAATTTTTTGATACATCTATCTCAGTGAGGAGTACAGGTTTACCCGACTTCGTCGATGAGTTGGTTTCACTCTTATTGGTTGAGGAAATCAAGCTCAGTGATTCATTTCTGGATGCATCTACTAGCCATGATGATGGCAGAAATCAGGCTTTCTACTCGCAGAGAGGCTTTAGAGGCAGGGGGAGATTCGCATCACGTGGACGTGGTGGTAATGGTCGTGGATGGCAGGATAGACCTCCACAACAGAATTTTTAGCCTTCTTATGGTGCTCGAGGTGGACGTGGATATGCACCTCAGCGAGGCAGAGGTACCCCCCGTGGAAGAGGACGTTGGCAAGGCCAACAAAATTCAATGCAAGATGTGGAATGCCATTATTGTGGCAAATATGGTCATATGGCGAGAGATTGCTTTCGCAAATAGAATGATTTGAGAGGGGGAAGAGCACAACGTGGTGGTCATTATGGTGGAAACTATGCACAACATGGTGGTAACTATGCATCAAGTAGCAATGATGGAACTGCAAATCATTTGTTTGCCATGAAGCATGTTGTGGGTTCTATGACAACAAATGCTGAGAATGATGATACATGGTATATGGACTCAGGAGCATCAAATCATATGACATGCCATGGTGAATGGTTTGAGCACATGAAGCCAATGGATGTCAAAGGCTATGTGGAAACAGGTGATGATACCCAGCATGTCATTACACATGTTGGAAGTGTACCATTGGTCATGCATAATGGTCAGACAAAGTCTATGTCAGATGTGCTGTATGTGCCTTCAATCACTAAAAGCTTGGCCTCGGTTGGTCAAATGGTCGAACAGGGATTATAGGTTAGATTCAATGAGCATGGATGCTTCGTTGAAGACTTCAAACATGGATGTAGAGTGATTGCTAAAGGCAAGAAAGAAGGAAGACTATTTAAGCTGGATGCTGGAACTCCTGAGCTAAAATCAGCCATGTTCTCAAAGAGCAGGAATGTGGTACAGGACATTGATATGTGGCATAAGAGGATTGGACACGTCAATATACAGAGATTAAAGAACATGCAAACAAGAGGCATTGTCAATGGATTGCCTAGGTTCAAATATGATGGACATATGCATGTTTGTGAAGCCTGTCAGTTTGGGAAGCAGGCAAGGTTGAGGTTTCCTAGAGAAGGAAATATGAGTAACATGCCACTTGAGATCGTGCACAGTGATGTATGGGGTCCTGCACAAAACCCATCTATCAAAGGTAGTTTATACTATGTTACATTCATAGATGATTTTAGCAGGATGACATTGTTACCATATTATAGTAGTGATGTGTGTGAACACACTTAGGACCGCCGGGGCACTTTTTCCCTCACTAGGAGGTTTTTTCCCCCGTGCATTGTATATACGCCCATTATCTTCTAGGGCTTGTTATCTTTCATTTTTGGCACTCATAATACACTACTGTGTTGTGCTCAAGCTTCCTCATCTTCTTGAAGTTGTGTGTGCATTCCTGCAACCCTAATTCCAACAATTGGTATCAGAGCAGGCTTCCTCCTCCCGGGCAGCATCACCGGCACCTGCCGCTTCATCTCCTCCGATTGCAACGAGGTTTCACGAGCGTCTGCAGGTTAGTATATGCCGTGGGTAAGCCCGTAGGGTTCGTTCGTTTCAGAATTTTGATCTGAAGTCATTTCGCCCTCCGTTTTTGCATTCCAAGTACTGCGCAGGCAAAATCGTCCTACTGTGCAGATTTTCTGTCAAGATTAAAATCTGCAGAACAGGTGCCCATTCGTCTGTTTTGGGCTGTGCTACATAGCACAGGTCGATTTTATACAGGTTTACCTCTTACAGACAGCATTTACATCTAGTAGTACAGTCATTGGCCATGGCTGACAACAATGATGTATTCCGCATGTTGGCTGCTGAGGATAAGTTGGATGGCACCAACTATCCATTGTGGGCATATATGATGCGACATGTATTGGTAGCAAAGGGGTTATGGAACATTGTGCAGGGTATTGATGCACGTCCTATTGTGGCTGGGAATGCTGCAAACACATCAGAAACAGGTACTGTTGATGATGGTGCAGGCACAAGTGCTGTAGCAGCTGTTCGAGAACCACCACTTTCAGCAGAGCAGATTCGTTGGGATGGTAGAGATGCGCAGGCTCATGCCTTGATTGCGCTGTCTGTCAAACGTACCATTATCCCACATATTCGCTCTTGCAGGACTTCTAAGGATGCTTGGGATGTACTTGCCACATTGTATCAGGCAAGAAATGAGGCTCGTGTTGCTTATCTCCGAAAACAGTTGGAGAGTGAGCATATGAACGAAGGTGATTCTATGGATAGCTTTTTGACAAAGATCAAGGATTTCAAAGAGCAGCTCATTTCTGCAGATGAAATCCTGTCAGACAGTTCACTTGTGCAGACTGTTTTGAATGGTCTACCAGATTCTTATCAGGGTTTTGCTTCCACTCTTCGCTTGATGATGAAAGGCAATCCCAATGCCTTATCATTTGAGGAGTTAGTTTCTGTTTTGCTGCAAGAAGACCAGTCAAGGCAAAACAGGAATATTATGCGTGTCGCAGATCAAGCTTTCGTTGCTAGTCAGAGAAGCGGGAAAGGTAAAGCTGGCTTTTCTTCTAGTAAGCAGAAATCTGCAAATGCTGCGCAACCAAAGAAGGAAGACAAAGATGAGAAGAAGGGTGACAAACAAAAGACATTTTGCAAGTACTGTAAGGGAAATGATCATGTCATCAAAGCGTGTCCTAAGCTGGCTGCGAAAGAGGCTAAGAAGAAAGAGGCTGGTATGGCTGTTGCAGATGCCTCTCCTTCTAACAATGAATCTGCTAATGTTGTGCTAGATACAGAATGGGCATTCAATGCGCAGTGCAGTTATGACCCATCTTTGCATGACACATGTATGTCTGCAGTAGATTCAGATGTATGGTACTTTGACAGTGGTGCCACTAAGCATATCACCTCGCAGCGCAGTTTATTCACTTTCCTTGAGTCTGCTCCCACAGGGAATACTGTCACTTGTGCCAATAACTCCTCTTATCCCGTTGAAGGAGTTGGACAGATTGTGCTGAATGTTGCAAATGGCAACACCTTTACACTTTTTGATGCATTGTATGTGCCAGGGATCAAAAAGAATCTGCTGTCAGTCTCCGCATTTGCCAAAACAGGTTTGGTTGTAAAATTTGTGGATGACAGATGTACTGTTCATGATCTCTCTTGTGGTGACATCATTGTAGCATCTGGTTCACTATGTCGAGGGCTGTATAAGCTCAATATGGATGGCAAATGTGTAGAGGATTCAGCATGTGCTATTATGGATACGCAGGCTATTTCAGATGCAAAACTGTGGCATGCACGTTTTGGTCATCTGAATTTTGCAAGTTTGCTGCGCCTGCAGAAATCTGAAATGGTGTCTTCTTTGCCTAAGCTTGAGGCACCTGTCAAGCATGTTTGTGAGGGCTGCATATTGGGTAAAATGCAGCGTGCTTCCTTTCCCAAAGATGGATCAGTGAGAGCTGAACGCAGATTGCAGCTTGTTCACAGTGATGTTTGTGGTCCCATGCAAACTCCATCATTTGGAAACTACCTTTACTTCGTGACTTTCATTGATGATTTTACCAGGCATGCATGGGTATATCCTTTGAAGGCAAAGTCCGAAGTGTTTTTGTGCTTCAAACAGTGGTTGTTATGACACACGCGTGTCCACGAGTGGTTTTTGCTTCATGCTTGGAAGCTCATGCATATCATGGTTGAGCAAGAAGCAGCCTACTGTGGCCACTTCTAGTTGTGAAGCTGAGTACAGGGCAGCTTTCACAGCTACGGTTGAGTGTGTGTGGCTCAGACGCCTTATGGCTGATTTGGGTGTTGGGCAGCCATCTGCCACCACCATCTTCACTGACAGTCAGAGCGCATTGGCAGTTGCGCGGAACCCAGTGTTCCATGCTCATACGAAGCACATTGAGGTGCACTACCATTATGTCAGGGAGAGACTCTCTGCAGGAGAGATCAGTTTGGCTTATGTGCCAACACAGGATAACCTTGCAGACCTTTTCACAAAGGCTCTGCCTCGTGAGAAGTTCGAAGCTTTTCGCAAAGCTTTGGGCTTACTCCCTTTTGTGGATTCGTCCACATAGCTAGACACTTCCCTATACATGAGTGCTAGCTCTTGTTCACCGCATCACTCCAGGGGGGATTTGTTACCATATTATAGTAGTGATGTGTGTGAACACACTTAGGACCGCCGGGGCACTTTTTCCCTCACTAGGAGGTTTTTTCCCCCGTGCATTGTATATACGCCCATTATCTTCTAGGGCTTGTTATCTTTCATTTTTGGCACTCATAATACACTACTGTGTTGTGCTCAAGCTTCCTCATCTTCTTGAAGTTGTGTGTGCATTCCTGCAACCCTAATTCCAACAGACATGGATATACTTTCTCAAAGAGAAGAGTGAAGTGTTAGAAAAATTCATGGATTTCAAAGCTTTTGCAGAAAAGCAGTATGGCTGTTGGATTAAATGTCTGAGGACAGATGGAGGTGGTGAATACACCTCAAAAGCTTTTGAGCATTTCTTGAGGAAGCATGGAATAAGGAGACAGCTGACTTGCAGGTATACACCTTAGCAGAATGGTGTGGCTGAGAGAAAGAATAGAGTCATATGTGAAGTGGCAAGGGCGATGCTTAATGAAAAGAGCATGCCAGATTACTATTGGACAGAAGCATGTGCTACTGCAGTGTATATATTGAACAAAACACCTACAGCAGCCATTCATGGAAGCACGCCAGAGATGCGGCTCACAGGTTACAGGCCAGACATTGGACATCTTAAAGTTTTTGGATGCATAGCTTATGTACATGTGCCTGATGAAAGAAGAAGGAAGTTGGATCCTAAAGCAGAGAAATGTGTATTTGTTGGATATGCACAGGATCGAAAGGCCTACAAATGTTATAACCCTCAAACTAGACAAGTGGTCATCTCACGTGATGTGGTGTTTGATGAGCTTGCTAGTTGGTATAAAGCAAAAGATGAGGGTGTTATTGAGTCACTTGAGGCTGATGTACATGTGAACTTGCCATCACAAGCAAGTTCTAGTTCTACTACTATGTCTGGGCCAGCAGCAGAAGCTGAGAGTAGCAGTGTACGTCCATGGTCAGGACGTTTGAGGCATGAGAGTGTAAGCACTGGGAGTAGTGCTATGGATAAAGGCAAAAAGAAAGTCGAAGGAATTGGAATCACAGGATATGAGTCATCTAGTTCTGAGAGTTTGGATGAGGAGCTTGGCATACCTGTTTTACGCACACCTGGTGCGAGGCAGGACAGATATGTGCCACCACAGGCTAGAGTTACAGGTGTACAAAGTGACCCGCAGGCATTGCGGAGATCCCAGAGAGTCAGATATCCTGTTGACAGATTGACATACAGAGATTTTGCTATGCACTATGCATACATGACATCTATGGTGAAGCATGTGGAACCTACATGCTATACAGAGGCTATTGGAGAGCATGTATGGGAGAAAGCAATGGATGTAGAGATGGACGCATTGGTCCATAATGATACATGGGACTTGGTTGCACTACCAAAGGACAAGAATGTTATTGGATGTAAATGGGTTTACAAAGTGAAGTGCAAATCTGATGGTTCTATTGAGAGACATAAAGCTAGATTGGTAGCAAAGGGTTATGCACAGACCCATGGATTGGATTATGATGAGACGTTTAGTCCAGTGGCTAAGATGGGCACAGTGAGAGCAGTCATTGCTATGGCTGCAGCTAATGGCTGGGAAATGCATCAGATGGATGTTAAGAATGCATTTCTGAATGGAGATCTACAAGAGGAAGTATACATGGCACAGCCAGAAGGGTATGTACACCCTAGATATCCCACTCACGTATGCAGGTTGAAAAAGGCATTGTATGGTCTAAAGCAAGCACCACGTGCTTGGAGTGATAAGATGAGCAGATATCTTATCTCACTTGGTTTTCAGATTTCTACAGCAGATTCTTCACTCTATGTGAAGAAGACTCAACATGGGATTGTTGTACTAGTCATCTATGTGGATGACTTGATTATCACAGGTGATCATGGTGCAGATGTGATGCATGTCAAGAAAGCTTTGAGTGGGCAATTTGACATGAAAGATCTTGGTGAGTTGAGATATTTCCTTGGCATTGAAGTGGTGAAAGATCATGCAGGTACTTGGTTAGTACAGCGCCAATATGCATTGGATATGTTGGCAAAGTATGGCATGACAGGGTGAGCCTATGAGTACACCATTGGAGCAAAATGTGAAGTTGCGGGCTGATTATGGCGAGGAATTGGATGATCCTTCTATGTACAGGAAGATGGTTGGTAGTCTCATATATATGACTATCACACGCCCGAATTTGAGTTATGCAGTGGGGCTAGTGAGCCAGTTTATGCAGAGTCCCAGGAAACCACATTTGGATGCAGTGAGATGCATCATGAGATATGTGAAGACCACAGCACATTATGGTCTATTTTATGAGAGTGGTAAAAGCTTAGACATACATGGCTACACAGATGCTGATTGGGCAGGTAGCGCATATGACAGGAGGTCTACTAGTGGATATGCTTTTACACTTGGAAGTGCTGTGGTGAGTTGGAGTAGCAAAAAGCAACCTACAGTTACTTTATCCAGTACAGAGGCTGAGTACAGAGGAGCAGCCACCCATTGCTACTTGTGAGGCTATATGGTTAAAGAGTCTCTTGGTAGATTTATGTGAGCCTCTTGATGGCAAAGTTGTCATACATTGTGACAACATGAGCAGTATACAGTTGGCAAAGAATCCAGTGTTTCATGCGAGGACCAAACACATAGAGGTCCATTATCACTTTGTCAGAGAAAAGGTGCTGGATGGTACAGTTGATCTTCAGTATGTGAAGACTGATGAGCAGGTGGCTGATATCTTTACGAAGCCACTTAGCAGGGAGAAGTTTGAGTACTTCCGGACTATGTTGGGAGTACATGGGATGAGCTTGAGGGGGAGTGTTGAGAGTCTTGATATCCCAAGCTCATCTACATCTTCATCGGCAGTACATCATGAGCTTGAGAGGGGCTGTTGAGATTCAAGCTCGATGTCAGTGTGAGCCAGCTATGCTATGTGCTGGCAGATTAGGTAGGAACATGTGTGAGACATAAATGACCGCGTGTCCAGCTGGTCATAGTGTGTGTGGACATTAGCTAGGGTTAGTAGAGTGTGGACACAACTCATTGTGTGTTGTGTGGATTATGGATTAGTGCATTATGCTTTGTGTGAGAGTGGACATGGCTTCGCTCTATGGTTAGGGTTTGCAATATACATTAGGGTTTGCTCCTGTGTGTGTGTCTCCTCCCCCTCTACCGTTCTTTCAACAGTATGTGTATGAGTATAGCATCCAAAATACATATAGACAGATAATGCAACACTTTGTATGCTCTTTCTAACCATTACTTTTATGAGCTATAACTTGTTGCTGTGTAGGTTGTCGGGGTAGTTTCGGCTCTGGCTCTGCACCTGGTAATAAGGTTCCAAAAACCTTTTCCCTTCAGAAATCTTTTGATCCTGTACTTCCATGCCTGGAAGTTCTTCCTATCCAGCTTTTCACCCCCACAATTTATACTGGATTATCCGACATATTTGCTCAATGCAAATGCACCTTTCGCACACGTGCAAATCTGTAAACAAGCCTTCCTCAGCTCAACCACACTCTAATAAGTGTTCCAGATACTCCAAAGTACTCAACAAACTTCACTTTTGATGTAGAAAATCAAACTGTATGCATCCAAAATGAACTGGCACACGCAATCCAAGGTACCCTGCTGTGGTGCGCTTTCCAAGGCTCCAAATTGCAATGTAGTGGTTCAATCAAGTGTGCATAACTTGCATTGACACCTAAACAACCTCAATGTTGCATATCAACACCAACCAAGGTGCGTACATACCAATTTTGTCAAACCCCCTTCTCTGTTTTGAGAAAAACTAGAAAAACCAATAAAACCAGTAGTAAAATTGCTCTAATTTCTTCAATGCTTGTCCAAATTGAGAGACCAGGAATTTATTAGCTTAGCAATGATGTCCACTAACTCCATGTAAAAGGAATTAGACCAATTGTTTAAGATGAGAGAGTAATTAGTCGATTAATCACACTCTGTTTCACTAATGACAGTCAACAGCTTATTTAATCAGCTCATTTCGAGCTCCATAAGGCATAATTGCTCCAACAAATCATGTAGCCTCCTTCTCAAGTGTATGTACCACACAATTGCTAAGCCAATTTTGGAAGTTATCAATCACACAAGTAGTATTTAGCCTCCTCGCATCAAAATTATGTGAAAATGCTCTGTTTTCTCCTGTGGATCTGTGCTGCCTGCTCCTTAGGGATTTTGGACTAATTAGGGTGTCAATTGATAGCATATAATGTTTCCTAACACTCCAAGGCAAGTGTAAAATCCATCAAATGTCTGATTTTTACAAAAAACTAGGTTTAATTTCATCAAAAGTTGACCTCTTTTTCTTTGTTTTGTGAGAGCTTCAAAACCAGTAATTTCCAATCTCTCAAATGCATCATATTTGCTCCAAAATCAGTGTAGGGCTTGCACATGAGTTGACAATACATTCATTCTTGTCACATTCATGTTTCTTTGCCAGATTTGCATCTATTTTCACCATACATCACCGCTTTCAAGCTCCAATGGAAAACTTCCAAAAAACCAGAATTTTCCTTTGCTTTGGGCAACCCTGATTTGCTTTGTTTGTGCTTGAATCACCTGCAATCCGCTCAAGGGTGTTTAGTAGTTCTTACCCGGTAGGCCAAGCTCTCAGATCTGATAGAAATCGATGTGCTCCAAGCTTTACAGCATCAATGGCAAGCTTCACAGCTTCTTCTCCCTCTTCTCTCACTCACTCATAAACCCTAATAGAGAGCACTAGGCTCTGATACCATGATGAAAAACAAGTAGAGGGAGAGGAGACACACACACAGGAGCAAACCCTAATATATATTGCAAACCCTAACCATAGAGGGAAGCCATCTCCCTTCTCACACAATGCATAAAGCCATAATCCATAATACACAAGACACACTATGAGTTGTGTCCACACACTACTAACCCTAGCTAATGTCCACACACTATGACCAGCTGGACGCGATCATTTATGTCTCACACATGCTGCTACCTGCTAACATGCCAGCACATAGCACAGCTGGCACACACTGACATCGAGCTTGAATCTCAACACATGGCAGCCTCCCTTGCCCATCTTGGTGGTTTTCTTCTTTGAGCGTCTAGTTTCTTGTACTTGCTTAGGGACATTCCTTGAGGATAAGACATTTCCTTGTCCCTAGTCTCATGAGGTGGATGCCTTTGCTGCAGCATGACCTACGACTCTCTGTCAGTTTTGTAGTCGAGTTATAGCATTGATGAGAGGGAATGTATGGATGAAGCCATCTCTCATACTTAGTAGGTTAATGCTAGTGCTCGGATTAGCTTTGAAAGCCTTCCTCATTGTTCTAGGTCTTAGCGGTCAAGCTTTTCAATTCCACACCCAACGCATATAACAGAGTTAATGGCAAGAGCACCATAGAGGTACTCGCCATCCCTTTCTTGGTAGGACACTCAGCCACTCGGTGAGGCCTTGCGCAATGATAGCACTGCATAGGTGGTCATTTTGCCATAGTGTTCATGTATCTAGCCCGTGGCATTGGGGCTACTAAGTACACTGGGTACATTTAGTCTCCCTCCATAACCTGGTGACTCAAAATTTGAGAGGGTGGGCTTGTTGGCTCAAGGGTTTCATAGTTAGGAACTTCTAGAATTTCCCCCTTGTCCCCTTCTTTGAAGATCTCTGTTAGGGTTAGCTGATGCACTGGTGTGATTCTTGGTGATGGGGGTTGTGGTGGGAGAACCGGGGGTGTTAAGGGCATTTGAGGTACCCTAAGAATTCCTCCTTGGGTCACTTGAGGTGCATTATGGAGACCTAGTGTGCTAGTAGAAAAGCCAGTGCGGGCTGTAAGATTCCTCCCCAGCCTTCGAGGTATACAGGAGTAAGAAGCTCCCTTTCTGATCTTATAATTATTCCCTCTCTAAAATAAAAGAAAGTTTCTATTTAAAAAAGGAAGACCCTTTCCCTAGAATACTTCTCAGGAGTCCCACCTGTTTTAAGGATTTAGAACAATGAGTTCAGAAGTGAGAATCGGTGTTTTGGATACCAAGGTTTTGGTTTTCATTCGAGTACGGCCCAAAAGAAGTTCTTTATCTCTTGGGGAGTATAAGAAGTTATCCCCCAGATATTGTGACCCTTATATCTGAATTCAATGAAAGTAGGTGACTTAGCCTACAAGCTTTTTTTATCTCCTCATCTCAAAATTCTTAATGCCTTCTATAGAAAAATGTGTCAAACACAAATCATGGAAAGACGGTAAAACTTCAGTGGACAAGTTACCGTTGGCTTCTAAGTTACGCTAGCTCCTTCCTTTATATAAGTCGTAACCTTTAACTGTCGCTCACAGTAATCTTACTTCCATCGATCTCCCTTCTTCTTAATCTCCTTCATGGCTTGGCAACAGGAATTAGTTTTATCCATGATGATTTCTCACCTTCAAGACGCAAGAGAGTCTGTGAAGAAAGACTTTATAGAACAGTATGAGCGCTCACTTTTCCCTCACTTGGGAACTTCTGTAGCGCAGACCAAATGGTGGACCTATCAAGACATAACTAGGGTAACACCCTGGGGTCAGCAGCACTTTCGTAACAATGTCCGCTTGGCCATGATTATTGAAGCCTTAGGTTTGGTCCCCGATACTACTGCGTCATGAGATCAAGGCATCTTGGGTTTTCTGAGCGGGTCTTCTTACTGGCGTGTTTTCTTCCTCATGAGAAGATATGCCTTTACCCCGTTTTTGGCTTGCCTCTCAGAGGTCCTTTTGTTAGATCATCTCATACCACTGAGATAGGTGCAGCAATAACCAGTAGAATCATTCCCATAGATGAGTTACCCTATACTTGTGCAGCTTGTGAGTACTGCTTTTGTGACCATATGATGGACGGGCTTATGGAAGTGTAAAGAGTTCTTCTATCTTTACTGTATAAGTTCCGAGAATGAATAAAGTTTAAATCTTGTTCTTATTTACTGTAAGATCCCTGTTCCCACCGAGCAACAGATTCGGGATACTAGCAGCAGAAGTAGCACTTCTCGCGCGGGATAGGGGTCCCACATTCGGGGCCTCACCCACAGATATCCGGATAAGAGACTAATCCGTCGGTTGTTCCAAAACCGAACCCGAAAAAACTTCCTTTACCGGAAAGCACGGGCGATTCCACCAGGATAACTATTTACTCTAACGTAGTCAAGATCATTTCTGATCGATTTGATCCAATTTCATCTATTAAGATACTTGGTCAGATCAAGGAAGAAACTTGCACTTGGATCATTGGGATCAACGCTTTTTTTCCCATTCAAGAGGCACAGCCGTTGATCCCTATCCATAGAACAGTTACTGTTCGGGATTTATTTTATCTATCGTAAAAACAAAAGTTTGAGTCTCGATTTACGGATCCATCAGTCCAGCCTAACCCCATCCGATCCCATGGGTTAGCCAACCGCCCAACCACTGTAGTGATGGGATCCAATTAAGAATTTGGTTAGGTTTTATCCCGGGTACCAAGGAAAAGAGTTCCAAGGCCCCCTAGCCGGATGTTCATGCAAAAATAAAACTAGTCACACCACTCACATACCCAATATGAAATTGCCTTTTCACAGATTCAACCAGTTTAAAACAATCCTTTAATAAAACCATAGTATCACTGATCACAATCTTCCAATTTATCCGGTTGATTCTTAATTTTTCCATCATTCCTTCATCAGAGTATCTATGGCATCATTGGCAACTAGGACGCTCACCACCTGTCCACTCAGGGGCCGTTTCCTAGTTCCTAGCCCATAATACTCGGCAATATAATCACTTATCAAGATGGACTCTCGTTGAAGATCAGCAAGATCAACCAACAGATCCATATAAAGAGCCATGGACTCATCCATTGAAGACCAGCAAGGTCAATCAACCACATCCATGCCCGATTTCAGAAAACAACTCCTACTCTTGTTTCAATATCTTCCTCGATGCACGCGTGGGTATCCTAGGCGACCCAGAGCCCGAGCACCGTATGGTCAGCACCCTCTAGGATCCTTCGCAGGTGACCTAGCGCTTCACTCATAGGCCGCTTCCTTGGCCCCTCATCCACCATACCGGAAGCTCACCATTTTAATCGCACCGAGGCTGGTCAAGACCTCGGCCGACCTTGCTACGCGAGACGTCCTTCATTGACTCTCCGTTCAGCAGTTGAACTTTATCATCACGACCTTAATCACAAGACGGCCAAAATGCTTCCCCAGCATTCTTGACATAAAACAATCATTTACAAACAACATTTACAAACAGTTTACATGCATACATCCACATCTATACATCTACATGCATACATCCACATCTCCATTCACATCCACATCTATACATCTACATCTACATGCATACATCCACATCTCTATTCACCTCCACATCTATACATCTACATGCATACATCCACATCTCTATTCACCTCCACATCTATACATCTACATGCATACATCCACATCTCCCTTCACATCCCCATCTATACATCTACATGCATACATCCACATCTCCATTCACATTCCCATCTATACATCTACATCTACATGCATACATCCACATCTCCATTCACGTCCATATCTATACATCTACATCTACATGCATACCTCCACACCTCCATGATTACAATAAAATTCTTTTAATTAATCTAGGATGATAATTCCTAGAATATGGTAGGAAGTCCTCTTTTCATGCTTTGAATGAAATTATTTTATGTGTTATTTTTCTTAAAATTTTGCCATAGCTTCGCTGCTATGACTGATAAATCTCAATTATCTAAAAAGATAAAGCTTATCATTAAGGGAATGATTAGAATGATCCCTAATTGGATCATTAACCCATAATGGATTGAATCATCAATATTCATGAAATACATAAACTAAAAGCATAGGGAAAGCCATTAATTTGGTCTTAAGCATAGATTAATCTTGGGTTAAAGAAAAACTTTATGAAAAGCTTCATTTGGATTGAGAAATGGTCATGAGTATGACCATTTCTTGAGTGAGAGAGAGAAAAACCCATTAGAATTAAACATAAATGAAAATTTATGTAATTCTTTACTATCATTAATTAATTAACTTCAAAAGCATTTCAAAAACCATACCAATTAAGCTTCTCAAGCTTGAGAGGGGTTGAGAAGAGATAAAACATTGAGAAATCATAGAAAAGAGAAAAATTCACTATACTTACCTTACAAATTACTTGATTCTTTGTTCACAGTAGAGGCCCCCAACCAATCAATTGGTTTAGTATGTTGATGGAGCCACCAATGGTTTAGTATGTTGATAGAGCCACCAATGGGGATTGAAGAAAGAGAGAAGTGTCAAAAACTAGTGAATTATTAAAGAATTCACAGTTCTTGGCTTAGGTGGAGTAGAGTAACAAAGAATAAGACACTATCTATTTTCAACAAGGGGAGGCTTCTATTTATAGAAAAAATTAAGCTCCTAACCAAACAACTGATTCTAGAATTTTCCAAGTCAGTTTGGTTGAATTTGGACCTAGTTTGGTTACTTTTTGATTCGATTTGGTTCCATTTTGATTTGGTTTGGTTCAAGAGAGATGAGAGATAAAAATATCACATTATTTTTGAGTTTAAAACTCATTCAAGCATGTGAAATATGCACCTCCTTTAAAGAACTCCCCTTCCTTACATATGTGTCAAAATGGAATCATTATACCCAAAATATCTCATATTTTTAATATTGCTCATAGTTTTTTACTAATAAACCTTGTACATTTTCAACTCTTCATCTTATGTGAGCATTTACTCATTTTTGGATACCCAAAATATCTCATTTTTTGATATTACTCATAGTTTTTTACTAATAAACCTTGTACATTTTCAACTCTTCATCTTATGTGAAATATGCATCTCCTTTAAAGAACTCCCCTTCCTTACATATGTGTCAAAATGGAATCATTATACCCAAAATATCTCATATTTTTAATATTGCTCATAGTTTTTTACTAATAAACCTTGTACATTTTCAACTCTTCATCTTATGTGAGCATTTACTCATTTTTGGATACCCAAAATATCTCATTTTTTTGATATTACTCATAGTTTTTTTACTAATAAACCTTGTGCATTTTCAACTCTTCATCTTATGTGAGCATTTACTCATTTTTGGGTATCTTCTTTTACAAATAGGATTTATCTCCTCCCTACACATGGATTGATGCTATTGGCCCATAGGAACCTTAATTGGACCATAATCAAAAATTTTTGAAAATCTAGACCCCTAGACTAAGGTTCTTTATACCTATTTCCAATTAATTCCAATTGCACATTGGAAAATTCTTTCTGAATTTCTGTTTCAGGGGAATTCATTTTAATAAGGTGAGATATTTTTCTATCCAAAAATATTCAAAATTTGAATATTCTCTCTCTAGAATATTTTCTCTCTCTAGGTTAAAACAGTTAGAAACAAGGTCTTTATATTTCTGAAGAGGGATTGATTACAGGGGAAGGTACTAGACATCAAAAAGGGGGTTGGGGGAGGAATCTTACACGGGCGGTTGCCTTGGGTTGGTTGGCAAGGCCTGAGAATGAGAAACCCTTTGCTAATAGCACTTTGTAACTTAATGATTATCCCATCTTTGGCAATATGTGCAGTAGAGGTTGGGAGGACGGGGTCGCAAATGTAGACATTCCATGCTAGTATGGTTAGCGCGAGAGATCGGGCACCATACAAGCTCCCTCTTTGGATAGAGATGTGGTTGGCCGACTTGATCCTACTGACCTTGGCCGACGGTTCTATAATGTTGGGTCATTTGCTGCATTAATGTAGCAGCCAACTTCTCAATTTGTTGTCCACTTTTGGACTCCTTGCTTTTTCCGTCAGATTTCATACTGGTGGTCTTAGGTGGAGTACAGTAACAAAGCATAAGACACTGTCTATTTTCAACAAGGGGAGGCTTCTATTTATAGAAAAAATTAAGCTCCTAACCAAACAACTGATTCTAGAATTTTCCAAGTCAGTTTGGTTGAATTTGGACCTAGTTTGGTTACTTTTTTATTCGATTTGGTTCCATTTTGATTTGGTTTGGTTCAAGAGAGATGAGAGATAAAAATATCACATTATTTTTGAGTTTAAAACTCATTCAAGCATGTGAAATATGCACCTCCTTTAAAGAACTCCCCTTCCTTACATATGTGTCAAAATGGAATCATTATACCCAAAATATCTCATATTTTTAAAATTGCTCATAGTTTTTTACTAATAAACCTTGTACATTTTCAACTCTTCATCTTATGTGAGCATTTACTCATTTTTGGATACCCAATATATCTCATTTTTTTGATATTACTCATAGTTTTTTTACTAATAAACCTTGTACATTTTCAACTCTTCATCTTATGTGAGCATTTACTCAATTTTGGGTATCTTCTTTTACAAATAGGATTTATCTCCTCCCTACACATGGATTGATGCTATTGGCCCATAGGAACCTTAATTGGACCATAATCAAAAATTTCTGAAAATCTAGACCCTTAGACTAAGGTTCTTTATACCTGTTTCCAATTAATTCCAATTGCACATTGGAAAATTCTTTCTGAATTTTTGTTTCAAGGGAATTCATTTTAATAAGGTGAGATATTTTTCTATCCAAAAATATTCAAAATCTGAATATTCTCTCTCTAGAATATTTTCTCTCTCTAGGTTAAAACAGTTAGAAACAAGGTCTTTATATTTCTGAAGAGGGATTGATTTTTACAGGGGAAGGTACTAGACATCAAAAAGAGGGTTGGGGGAGGAATCTTACATTCTACCCCACTTAAAAAACGCGAGATGTCCTCATCTCGCAACTTGGGATAATTTCGCAAGATGCACGTGAATATGAGACTTAGAGAAAAATTTTAATCAAGATTAATCACCAAGAAAAGTCTATGAGAAAAAATGAGAGTTAATATAGAAACTATATTTGTAAACTATTTGTAAATGCTGTTTGTAAATGATTGTTTTACGTCAAGAATGCTGGGGAAGCATTTTGGCCGTCTTGTGATTAAGGTCGTGATGATAAAGTTGCAACTGCTGACGGAGAGTCAATGAAGGACGTCTCGCGTAGCAAGGTCGGCCGAGGTCTTGACCAGCCTCGGTGCGATTAAAATGGTGAGCTTCCGGTACGGTGGATGAGGGGCCAAGGAAGCGGCCTATGAGTGAAGCGCTAGGTCACCTGCGAAGGATCCTAGAGGGTGCTGACCATACGGTGCTCGGGCTCTGGATTAACCACGCCAGTAAGAAGACCCGCTCAGAAAACCCAAGATGCCTTGATCTCATGACGCAGTAGTATCGGGGACCCAAACCTAAGGCTTCAATAATCATGGCCAAGCGGACATTGTTACGAAAGTGCTGCTGACCCCAGGGTGTTACCCTAGTTATGTCTTGATAGGTCCGCCATTTGGTCTGTGCTACAGAAGTTCCCAAGTGAGGGAAAAGTGAGCGCTCATACTGTTCTATAAAATCTTTCTTCACAGACTCTCTTGCGTCTTGAAGGTGAGAAATCATCATGGATAAAACTAATTCCTGTTGCCAAGCCATGAAGGAGATTAAGAAGAAGGGAGATCGATGGAAGTAAGATTACTGTGAGCGACAGTTAAAGGTTACGACTTATATAAAGGAAGGAGCTAGCGTAACTTAGAAGCCAACGGTAACTTGCCACTGAAGTTTTACCGTCTTTCCATGATTTGTGTTTGACACATTTTTCTATAGAAAGCATTAAGAATTTTGAGATGAGGAGATAAAAGAAGCTTGTAGGCTAAGTCACCTACTTTCATTGAATTCAGATATAAGGGTCACAATATCTGGGGGATAACTTCTTATACTCCCCAAGAGATAAAGAACTTCTTTTGGGCCGTACTCGAATGAAAACCAAAACCTTGGTATCCAAAACACCGATTCTCACTTCTGAACTCATTGTTCTAAATCCTTAAAACAGGTGGGACTCCTGAGAAGTATTCTAGGGAAAGGGTCTTCCTTTTTTAAACAGAAACTTTCTTTTATTTTAGAGAGGGAATAATTATAAGATCAGAAAGGGAGCTTCTTACTCCTGTATACCTCGAAGGCTGGGGAGGAATCTTACATTCTACCCCACTTAAAAAGTGCGAGATGTCCTCATCTCGCAAGGTAGAGGACAGCTCTTTTTCTTAAGATCCAATTTTATTCTAGGGTTCCTTATATTCTAGTCAACCCAACAGAACACTGGGATAAATATCCCTTATATAGAACTCATCACTAAATAACAATTCATTCAGATCATATCATTCATATCTTTAACATGATAATGGTCCATTAGACCGAAAAGTTTCCTTCGGAACATTCCTCCATGGAAATTTCAGTCAAGCAAGTTCTCAATTTGACATCCTTAACTTGATCTACCGGTCAAGTATTAACAGTAGCAATCTGATAGTACAACCCACTAATCTCATAGTGATTTGCTGAATTCATTATCATCATTCTAGTTATGAATATCATCACAGGGACTCGTCCCATTCCCCCTCATTGTGGTTTCATTATATTTCAACTAATTTTTAAAAATCATTATTTTTTAATCAGAATTTTCAATCAGAATCCAAATCAATTCATCAATTCTCAAACAGAATTAAAAATCATATCAATCACATTCGAAATCATCAACGCTTATAATTTCAAGTCTTAGATTTACTCGTATATACTGTCAGTAAAGAGCTGCAGTTATACTCTCGATATATACGGTAGTCACGGCCCTTGGAATTATAAGGTAAATACCATCATGTCTAGGCCTCAAGCAAGTCAGGGATTCTATATAATTGCGGTACTTCCATTTGAAGACCCAATTACCAAATTACGAGTTTCAGTTTGAATATCAATTTGTATGAATTATATCACACAATTATAACCTTTTTGTCTTTCTTGATAAATTTTTGACATATTTGTCTTCTCAGTTGATCTTTATTAACCTGGCTTTGATACCAACTGTAAGATCCCTGTTCCCACCGAGCAATAGATTCGGGATACTAGCAGCGGAAGTAGCACTTCTCGCGCGGGATAGGGGTCCCACATTCAGGGCCTCACCCACGGATATCCGGATAAGAGACTAATCCGTCGGTTGTTCCAAAACCGAACCCGGAAAAACTTCCTTTATCGGAAAGCACGGGCGATTCCACCAAGATAACTATTTACTCTAACGTAGTCAAGATCATTTCTGATCGATTTGATCCAATTTCATCTATTAAGATACTTGGTTAGATCAAGGAAGAAACTTGCACATGGATCATTGGGATCAACGTTTTTTTCCCCATTCAAGAGGCACAGCCGTTGATCCCTATCCATAGAACAGTTACTGTCCGAGATTTATTTTATCTATCGTAAAAACAAAAGTTTGAGTCTCGATTTACGGATCCATCAGTCCAGCCTAACCCCATCTAGTCCCATGGGTTAGCCAAATGCCCAACCACTGTAGTAATGGGATCCAATTAAGAATTTGGTTAGGTTTTGTCCCGGGTACCAAGGAAAAGAGTTCCAAGGCCCCCTAGCCGAATGTTCATGCAAAAATAAAACTAGTCACACCACTCACACACCCAATATGAAATTGCCTTTTCGCAGATTCAACCAGTTTAAAACAATCCTTTAATAAAACCATAGTATCACTGATCACAATCTTCCAATTTATCCGGTTGATTCTTAATTTTTCCATCATTCCTTCATCAGAGTATCTATGGCATCATTGGCAACTAGGACGCTCACCACCTGTCCACTCAGGGGCCGTTTCCTAGTTCCTAGCCCATAATACTCGGCAATATAATCACTTATCAAGATGGACTCTCGTTGAAGATCAGCAAGATCAACCAACAGATCCATATAAAGAGCCATGGACTCATCCATTGAAGACCAGCAAGGTCAATCAACCACATCCATGCCCGATTTCAGAAAACAACTCCTACTCTTGTTTCAATATCTTCCTCGACGCGCACGCGTGGGTATCCTAGGTGACCCAGAGCCCGAGCACCGTATGGTCAGCACCCTCTAGGATCCTTCGCAGGCGACCTAGCGCTTCACTCGTAGGCCGCTTCCTTGGCCCCTCATCCACTGTACCGGAAGCTCACCATTCTAATCGCACCGAGGCTGGTCAAGACCTCGGCCGACCTTGCTACGCGAGACGTCCTTCATTGACTCTCCGTCAGCAGTTGCAACTTTATCATCACGACCTTAATCACAAGACGGCCAAAATGCTTCCCCAGCATTCTTGACATAAAACAATCATTTACAAACAATTTACAAATACAGTTTCTATATTAACTCTCATTTTTCCACATTATCCCTCATCAACCCACATTACTTATTCCACATTCCATTTATATGTGTACTCATCCCATCACATCATTTTCCATCTCATCACTTGAGATTCCTTCACATCACATATCATATATTCACATCCATACATATATCCACATCCACATCCACATTCACATCCATACATCCACATCTACATGCATACATTCATATCTACATGCATACATCCATAACTCCATGCATACATCCACATCCACATTCACATTCACATCCATACATCTACATCTACATGCATACATCCACCTCCACATTCACATCCACATTCACATTCACATCCACATCTATACATCTACATCTACATGCATACATCCACCTCCACATTCACATCCACATCTATACATCTACATCTACATGCATACATCTACAACTCCATTCACATCCACATCTATACATCTACATCCAAACATCCACATCTCCATTCACATCCCCATCTATACATCTACATCTACATGCATACATCCACATCTCCATTCACATCCACATCTATACATCTACATCTACATGCATACATCCACATCTCTATTCACCTCCACATCTATACATCTACATGCATACATCCACATCTCCCTTCACATCCCCATCTATACATCTACATGCATACATCCACATCTCCATTCACATCCATATCTATACATCTACATCTACATCTACATGCATACATCCACATCTCTATTCACCTCCACATCTATACATCTACATGCATACATCCACATCTCCCTTCACATCCCCATCTATACATCTACATGCATACATCCACATCTCCATTCACATTCCCATCTATACATCTACATCTACATGCATACATCCACATCTCCATTCACATCCATATCTATACATCTACATCTACATGCATACCTCCACACCTCCATGATTACAATAAAATTCTTTTAATTAATCTAGGATGATAATTCCTAGAATATGGTAGGAAGTCCTCTTTTCATGCTTTGAATGAAATTATTTTATGTGTAATTTTTATAAAAATTTTGCCATACCTCCGCTGCTATGACTAATAAATCTCAATTATCTAAAAAGATAAAGCTTATCATTAAGGGAATGATTAGAATGATCCCTAATTGGATCATTAACCCATAATGGATTGAATCATCAATATTCATGAAATACATAAACTAAAAGCATAGGGAAAGCCATTAATTTGGTCTTAAGCATAGATTAATCTTGGATTAAAGAAAAACTTTATGAAAAGCTTCATTTGGATTGAGAAATGGTCATGAGTATGACCATTTCTTAAGTGAGAGAGAGAAAAACCCATTAGAATTAAACATAAATAAAAATTTATATAATTCTTTACTATCATTAATTAATTAACTTCAAAAGCATTTCAAAAACCATACCAATTAAGCTTCTCAAGCTTGAGAGGGGTTGAGAAGAGATAAAACATTGAGAAATCATAGAAAAGAGAAAAATTCACTATACTTACCTTACAAATTACTTGATTCTTTGTTCACAGTAGAGGCCCCCAACCAATCAATTGGTTTAGTATGTTGATGGAGCCACCAATGGTTTAGTATGTTGATGGAGCCACCAATGGGGATTGAAGAAAGAGAGAAGTGTCAAAAACTAGTGAATTATTAAAGAATTCACAGTTCTTGGCTTAGGTGGAGTAGAGTAACAAAGCATAAGACACTATCTATTTTCAACAAGGGGAGGCTTCTATTTATAGAAAAAATTAAGCTCCTAACCAAACAGCTGATTCTAGAATTTTCCAAGTCAGTTTGGTTGAATTTGGACCTAGTTTGGTTACTTTTTGATTCGATTTGGTTCCATTTTGATTTGGTTTGGTTCAAGAGAGATGAGAGATAAAAATATCACATTATTTTTGAGTTTAAAACTCATTCAAGCATGTGAAATATCCACCTCCTTTAAAGAACTCCCCTTCCTTACATATGTGTCAAAATGGAATCATTATACCCAAAATATCTCATATTTTTAATATTGCTCATAGTTTTTTACTAATAAACCTTGTACATTTTCAACTCTTCATCTTATGTGAGCATTTACTCATTTTTGGATACCCAAAATATCTCATATTTTTAATATTGCTCATAGTTTTTTACTAATAAACCTTGTACATTTTCAACTCTTCATCTTATGTGAAATATGCATCTCCTTTAAAGAACTCCCCTTCCTTACATATGTGTCAAAATGGAATCATTATACCCAAAATATCTCATATTTTTAATATTGCTCATAGTTTTTTACTAATAAACCTTGTACATTTTCAACTCTTCATCTTATGTGAGCATTTACTCATTTTTGGATACCCAAAATATCTCATTTTTTTGATATTACTCATAGTTTTTTTACTAATAAACCTTGTACATTTTCAACTCTTCATCTTATGTGAGCATTTACTCATTTTTGGGTATCTTCTTTTACAAATAGGATTTATCTCCTCCCTACACATGGATTGATGCTATTGGCCCATAGGAACCTTAATTGGACCATAATCAAAAATTTCTGAAAATCTAGATCCCTAGACTAAGGTTCTTTATACCTATTTCCAATTAATTCCAATTGCACATTGGAAAATTCTTTCTGAATTTCTGTTTCAGGGGAATTCATTTTAATAAGGTGAGATATTTTTCTATCCAAAAATATTCAAAATTTGAATATTCTCTCTCTAGAATATTTTCTCTCTCTAGGTTAAAACAGTTAGAAACAAGGTCTTTATATTTTTGAAGAGGGATTGATTACAGGGGAAGGTACTAGACATCAAAAAGGGGGTTGGGGGAGGAATCTTACACGGGCGGTTGCCTTGGGTTGGTTGGCAAGGCCTGAGAATGAGAAACCCTTTGCTAATAGCACTTTGTAACTTAATGATTATCCCATCTTTGGCAATATGTGCAGTAGAGGTTGGGAGGACGGGGTCGCAAATGTAGACATTCCATGCTAGTATGGTTAGCGCGAGAGATCGGGCACCATACAAGCTCCCTCTTTGGATAGAGATGTGGTTGGCCGACTTGATCCTACTGACCTTGGCCGACGGTTCTATAATGTTGGGTCATTTGCTGCATTAATGTAGCAGCCAACTTCTCAACTTGTTGTCCACTTTTGGACTCCTTGCTTTTTCCGTCAGATTTCATACTGGTGGTCTTGAAAGAGGCTTCTGATGTGCCCTCATGAAGTTCTTGGGAACATGTTCCCTTGAAATTGTCTTCAAAGTCCATAGCACCCCTACAACATTGCTCGAAGGAGGTATGGGCCATGGCATATAATGAATTGTGCAAGGGTATGTCATCCAGACCATCCAGGAATCTCCCTATTAGTCTTTCATCAGAGAACTTGTCTCTAGCACTACAACAAGAATGGAGGCTCTCATCCGTAAGGACACTACTTGGTACAAATAAAAAATCTCGCATTACAAAAAAAAAAAGGAATCGCAAATCCAAAACAATTGTAAGTGGGCGGCATTAGAAAAAGAAAACCTTAAAAAATAATAAATAATATTTTTTTAAAGATGCCGACAGCATCCTCCAACCACACAAATGATGATGATAAGATTTCAATACCTTAGGTTTGGTTATGTAAGGTGCCCTAGATAAGGGCTTGTTCACATGGGCATGTCCTGAATTGGCATAGGATTCATCATCAACATAGACGCCATCAATGAGAATTTTAACTCATCATCTCAATTCTCACAAGGGTTACATTAAATCCTTTCCGTAACATGTGTAACAATGTGTAATTCATTAAATTCATCATCATCTACATGTTCTTCATCAAACAACCTTGGCATCATTGACAAACTCTTAACAAAATTATCATGTTATCAACCGCCAGATGACCATGCTAATGCATGCGCATGTGAAAAAGTAATATACAACCTATGTAAAAACGCTGCAACCACATGCGTATGTGTGCAAACCATAAATGGAAAAGAGCATCTAGTCTGCATCAAAGGATGTATCATAAATACCAAGAGCCAAGACATATTTAACAAGCAAAGGAGCTACCGACCACTAGCCTAGCCAAAATCATATGTTGTAAAAGCCACCAAATGAGTAGGTAAATTAATATGCAAATGAGTAGGTAAATTAATATGCAAATGTAAAACACTCGACCACCAGAGAATAGCCAAAGTAGCACCCCAGGGAGGGAAAATCAACCCGACTATCTCTAAAAGTAATCTCTAAGCTAGAGAGTAACCAAGCCAAAGAGCCTCTAAGTTATTCAACCAAATTAGAAATGAGGGGGGTGAAAAAATGTTGTAAAACTCGACATCCAGCCACCTTGAGTAGCCAAAATATTTGGCACCAAGGGGGGGGTGTTGAGAAATGTGGTGCCAAAGAGCACAAGAAATAGGTAGGGAGTGAGAATGAGTAGCTACTAAGAAAGTGCAGAGCCTAAAATGAAGCCACATGAGCAAAGGGATTTATCCCACATTTATGTACAAGCCCAAGGATGTAACTCCTCATATAAAAGGGGGCCATTTCAAGAAATGAATTGTATCATGTACACACATCTCAAGCCTCTTTATGAGTACAAGTCTTAATCTTGTAACCGAATTGTGCTTGAGTCTATTACACATACTCATCATCATGAGTTCACTTAGGTATCATCCACCCTAGATTAGTCATGTTAATTGTATTGTCATTAGATTAGGATTAGAATCTAATTAAGTAGTTGATTATCATTAGGAGAGCTTGATCCATGATTCTTAACATGTTTCACCACTTAGTGTTTGCAGCCCCTGAATGTGCCTGAGATGTGCCTGCTGAGATGTGCCAGAATGTGCCTGTGAATGTGCCTGAGATTAATTGTTATGTTATCTGATAAGGACCCATCCATTGTATTTTAAGCTTTCCTGGGTGTGGTCCAAGCTTTGAATTGAACAACAATACTTTGTCATCCTCCTGAAAGATCTTGTGCTTGCTATTCCTGTACACCCATTTCTTTCTTCTTTTTTGAGTGATGTATGCCACCCATGCATTGTGTAGTCTGCGTTCTTTTGCATCCGCTGGTTGACTGATTTCTCTGGGTTGAGCCTTTCAATCAGAGCTATTCTAAGGCTTGGGACAACATACTCCATTGGAACAACTACCTCTAAGCCATAGACGAAAGAGAATGGGGTTAGCCGAGTGCTTACCTTGTATGGTGTGTGGAATGCCCATAGTGCAGAGTGCATCTTTTCATCCCAGTCTGTTCTATTTTGATTGATTCACTTTAGGAGGATCCGCTTTAGCACCTAATTTGTAGATTCTGCTTGACCATTTGCCTGCGTGACGAATAGTAAACAGTTGATTTTTTGTGCAGGATCATGTGCTGCTGAGTCAGCTTTTGAATCAATTCATTGATGAAGTGTCCTCCTTGATCATTTACCAACTCCACTAGACATCCAAACCTCGTCATCATATTCTCGTACAAGAATTTAGCTACTGCTGCAGAGCTGAATTATCCTTGAGGGTTTTTTCCTCCAAACATTTAGTGTAGTAGTCAGTTGCCCCATAAGGATGTATTTGTTTGCTGGAGGTTTGTTTTCCATGGTAGTGGTTACTCACGTGACCGCAAGGTTGTCTCCCAAAATGATGTGATATTTGTTGGCCACTTGAAATGTTGTAGCAGCATAAAAGGGCTGAGAAATACCCTAAGATAGCCTTTCAAAAGGATGGGGAAAAATACATCCATGGAGAGATGAAGACATGGAGCAGATCCAAGATGCATGGGGCTCTAGCAATGCCAATTTTCCTGGTCAAAGATAAATCATATGGTCCTGGTTTCACATGCTAGTTATGGGGTCCCAAGGGTAAGGACATACAAAAGATCAGGTCACCACACCAAAGAGAACAATGCACATAGTGGACTTTAAAGGCCCAATAATTAATACATTGGTTGGCCTCCTGTTGTATGGAAGGTTCTTTAACAATATTAGCAGTGTTTTGCAATCTTTAACAATATTAGCAGTGTTTTTCTTTGAATAACAATCTTTTTTAAGATGAGTCCTTTTCCCAAAGATACCACAAGTATTTAGGCTAAAATAATACTTTTCTAAGTGATTGCTTTTCCCACATAACCTTCAAGGCTTTCCTTTGGCTTGTCCTCTGTATGAACCATTAGACTTTACATCATCAAAACCTTGATTTGTGGACAACTTCTGTTGACCTTTGCTTCTTATTTCTTTCTTCTTTCTATAAAGAACTAATGATTCCCTCCCAGGTAGAATCAAGAATGTACTTCAAGGTGGTCACACTAGGTTGTCATACTCCTCAGGCATGCTTCTCAGAAACACTACCCTGGCATCATCTTCTATTGCTGGAGATTGGTAGCTAGTTGAGTCATGAGACTCCTCATGTTGTTGATATGTGCAGCAGCAATAGATTCTCATGTCTTCAGTTGTTGCAACTCAAAGAAAGTGATTTTCAAAGATAGTTTTAAGTCTTTTGCACTAGCACTATATAGAGCAAACCATGTTTTGCCTAAGATTCAGCCCGGTGATTCTAGATCAGAAATGGGATGCAAATAATCATCACCCAAGCCAAGAGTAATGATGTCATATGCCCTCTCTGCTCTAGATCTTGTTGTGTTCTTGTCTCTTCTTCATTGGGTGCATCAACATTGGAGAAAGAGGTTACACGGGTAGTGCTCTTGATGAAACCCCACAGATTTTCTTTCATCAAATGAAACGTTACCTTCATTTTCCAGGTGTGGAAACCTTGGCCATTGAACTTGTCTATAAACATGTGAGAGTAGAAAGAATAAGAGCCTTTTTTAGGGTTTTCTAAAATTAGGGTTTCCAAACATGGGGTTTTCAAAAATGATGATGTAGGGGGCTATAGAGCAACCCTTTCATGCTTGATATATGCCCTCAATTTTGAAAAGGATAAGATTTGGGGTTAATGCTCTGACTAAGCAAGATTAGCAAAAAAATTAAACATTAAACGATAGCACAATGTAACAGAGAGAGAGAGAGAGAGAGAGAGAGAGAGAGAGAGAGAGAGAGAGAGAGAGAGAAGAAAGAAAGAAAGAAACAAAGTTATATTAAACATCTTCAAAAGACTCAATGGGTCTATAAGACCAAAAGTGATACAATAGTGTCCATGTAGTCTGTTACATGCGGAAGCTCTGAGAGTCTTCTTTCATCCCTAAACACCATACCACCAGAAATTATCCCACACAAATCTAGAGATAAGTATGCATCGGAATACTTCACACAGGATTAATCTCATGTCCCATACCACAAGACTAATCCATCCATGGTCAGGAATGCTAAAATCACATGCATCCCATTCTAACTATACAAGCCAGATCATGATGATATACTGAGCATATAAAGATCTCGAGCAACTTATTCCTAATGTACACCCCACATTGACCATATCAATGACTGTACATCCCACACAAACCATATCAATAACCGTACATGCCACATGGACTATATGGACCATCATACATGTCTACACCAAGATGGCACTAGGTATATAAACATCTTGAGAATCTTGCTCTGACTATGTGAGGACCATATCATATGTCCTAAGCATGTTGATAGTGAAAATTTCATAAAGTATAGTTCAAGATGGAAGGGCTAGTTCCTCCAAGAAGTTCTACTTTTGATGCATAAGAACTGTCCTTGAAATTTACAATTAAATAAAATTTGTTGTAGAGATAATCAAATGAATATGTTACCCTAAGACGACTCAGAGTAGTCGTCGTGGTGGTCTTGTTCTTCATCATCATCGATCATATTGAGTCCAAGTGAGATAAACATAAATAACAAATATTAAAGAAAACTTGATGACGTAAAATAAAATCCAAAAGCAAGAGAGTTTTACCTTGATGTATTGTTGGCTACAAAAATGAAAAAGTTAAGAGAAATAGAGAATTTAAAACAATTTGTTAATAACTAAAAATGTAATTCTTCAATAAAGATGCGAACTTATCGTGGGTAAGTCAAGCTGATAATTATCGGAATCTCAGCACAGCTTCATGATAAAAATCGTCTGAATAACTTGCACATCATGCTTACAGCGCACATAACAACATGCCTACCCTCATGCACAAACTCAAGAGTATGATTACGATATAAACTACTCAAGAAATAATCACACAATCTAGAATAACGTTGGCCTTGAGTTAGAGGTGCATAACTGAAAAATCTACCCTAAATTATGAGTCCCTAGAGTTGAGAAAATATCTGAAACCATGGAATTGGACGATTGGTCCAAACCATATAACAATGATCGTAATCGTATAACAATAATGCTCGAGTTGCTCTTGTCATGATGCCATTAGAGCGATCCTCATATCTATCAACAAGAGGAAGAGGGTAGAGGGTCAAAGTACGGAATCGATGCTAATGATAATTGCTTTTTCTTTCTTCTCTTCTCTTTTTTAGTAAAATAAAATAAATTTCTTTCTCTTCTTATTCTCCTTCTTTTTCTCTTCTTTTTCTTCTTATTCTTATTCTTTTTTATTTTTCTGTTCTTTTTATTCTTCTTTTTCTTTTCCTCTCTTCTTTTTCTTCTTCTTCTTCTTCTTCTTTTCCTCTCTTCTTCTTCTTCTTCTCTTTCTTCTCTCTCCTCCTCTTCTTCTCCTTTTTCTTCTTTTCTTTCTTCTCCTCTCACAGCTCACCTCTCGCTGCCACGCAAGGGTCCCTTTATCCCACATAGCGTCTTTCAAAGCCTAGAGCAAGGGTATAAGGGGAAAAGGTCAAGGCCATATTGATGTCTCTTAAGGGGACACCGTCGGCTATGGACCGCCACCTCGACGTCCGTTGTTGTTCGGCCGGTGCCGTCGGTTTCGCTTTTCGGTGTTGTCGCATGGTCAGTCGCACTCCCTATGCCATTGTCATGTGTTATCACGGTTGGTCATGTAATCAGTGACCGGTTATGATGCCAGTGCTAGTTTGTTTGCTTGTTGGTGGCCAGTGCCATTGTTGCCATCCACGCTTGTTCGTTGTGGTGACGGTGCGCCGATCGCTACCTAGTCTACTCATTGTTGTGGGTCGTCGTGTCGCCAACTCTCTGACACTTCATTGCCCGCGCTGGGTTACTTGGGCTTCGTGCCATCATCGTTACTCACCTCACACAAAGGACCAACCATGTCCTGGGCCATCTAAGTGCCCCACCAAACACACCTTTCTGACGGAGCGTAACCCAGGCTCTGATACCACTGAAATGGGAAAGTACATGGGACCTCGGGAAGCATGCCACACAAAAATATAGATGCGAGAGAACACCAGATTGGGTCCCAACAACTTTCCCCCCAAGCATGTGCCAAAAGCATCCTCGCTTGAGTATTTTTATAATTTGTAAGCACTTGGTCTTGTTGGGATACTCTTTAAGTTTATTCGGAAGCTTTTGTGTAGCCAATGGGTTTCTTCTCTCTGGGAAGAGTTGATTTGAGTGGGAGGAGATTGACCATTGTTTTCGTGAGGGAGGCAGCTTTTGAGCTATCATCCAAACCACTTTCAATTGTCATGTTGTTGTTGTGGATGTTTCCTTGGGCAACTACCCTCACCTTAGTTTGGATCCTTGTGATGGCATTAAGGGGGACTGTATGAGTAAGTCATCCCTGTACACTAGCTAAGGCTCATCGAAGTGGCTGATGCTCTAGCCACTAGGGTGATTGCCACTCTATTGAGACAATCCTTAGACGCATTATCAAATCCACACTTGTAACATGTGCCTCCATATGGAATGACATTGGGCATTATCACTGGATTTGGGAATGGAGTTGTGAGGACACACAACATGGTGTACAGTGTAGGCCCTTACAATGGAAACAGATGGCTAGCATGACATGTTACTGAAGTCTCTACCCTTTGCTACACCATAGCTTCGAACAAGGAGGTATAATCAATAGTTGGGAGTTGCTTCGAATATCCATATGAATTGCATTGCTCATATAACTCATAGTGTTCTTGTTCTGAACTCTCAAGGTCTCCTACTAGTAATGTCAGCAAGTAATGTTGTACTGGTGTGGTTCTAGGAGGAATTGGTTAGGGTGGTAATATCAAAGGTGGGTATGGTGTTAGTGGTGGTGGTCTGTACATACCTCTCGATCTAGGGTTCTAATAATTGGACACTAGATTATGCACCGACTGAGAAGCGTTTGGTATGGGCGGTAGCTTTAACACCAAAAGCATAGGTTGTGGTGCCAAGTTTCCTGGTTATATCGTGGTCCCATCGCCCTGGCAATGAAGACACTACTATTGTTGTCTAGAACTTAGTAGTGGATACTCCGCGCTTGTATGGTTTCGATGGCAAATTGCGACTCACGCATGTTAACTCATGTATATAGGCTCATGTGTGTCAGCTCGCACTTAAAGGCTCACATTTATAGACGCATGTCCTTTTATATGAACTAAGCTCACGTCTTCTTTGTATGAACTGAGCTCACGTATTTTGTTTTTTTGAAAGACCTACCAAGGATGTAGAATTTTATGCACTAGCCTTGTAACAGGGTTGGTGTACAATTATTGTGGGTAGTAATTATACATTAATGTCCCAATAATTACAAGAATTTTTCTTAAAAATTATACCTATATCTAGATTCACGTTTAGTTGACATCTATTAACTCATGTCTCCAAACTCATAGCTCACGTCTCACGTCTCAAGACTCGCGGCCCACGTCTCCAAGCTTGTGTGTGTGTTAACTCACATATTTTTTCGCAAGACTATGGACTCGCATCTGCTCGTTTGGCCTAGTTTTTGGAGTCTTTTGAGATTTTTTGGACTTAATGGAGAGCAATTACGGATCTTAATCTTATTTAATGGTGGTAATATAAGTGTTTATATTGTATTTTGTTGGTTTTGCATGCTTTCAAGCCATCAGTTTAAATAATGCATAAAAGAATATGAGATGCATGAATAAAAATTAACTATCTCACTCTAATCCATACTTGATGAAGCTTAATACTCATGTTTTTTGATTGGTTTCCACTCCTAATCACAATTGTTAAGCTATTCCTCGACTTAATACAATAAAATCTAAGCCTTGCAAACTCCAAAATCATGCAAATTACTAAGAAATCATGATTTTTTTCTTTCAAGATATGAAAGTAAAATGCCCTAAAGCAAGAAGCTTCAAATGAAAATAAAAAACAACCTAAATACATCCAAGACTCCAAAACCGTATGTCTTTTGAAGTACAACCTCCTAATCAACATCGAACGATATTGGGCGATCTCCTCATAGCATGAACTGGATAGATAAATGGAAGACTAGTTTTCGACGACGACACCAAATATGTTCAAGATAAGAGCTAACCTTAGCATTGTCGAAGCATGTGTCATAAGCTCTTGTCTTCAAGCCACAAACTGTAACTTCCCTGTGTAGGTACGCTAGCTCATATGTCACGTCCTCACTCAGTTTGTTACACCAAAATGCTTCTTTGCCAAAAGGATGAGAAGAGCTCTCTATATACCTAGATGGAGACTCGCAATGGTTCTCTCACAAAAGACAAAAAATAAAGGGGAAGCTAATGCAAGAAGATAACCTATGACCAAACCTATCTAACATGCATCCATGAAGCTAGCAAGGTTTAATGATATACAAGCAAGTAAAAAGAGAGAAGAGAAGAACTATTCCAAGAAAGTAATTGTCTATTGCTTATTGTCAAAAATAACTTATATACAAATGACTAGTTCTCACACTAGGCCAACCATAACTTAAAAATGATACATCCTTTATTATTAGTCTTGAGCAAGTATGTACACAAGATTCTTAGACTTTCCTTATTTAACATTAAGCACAAGATGAGGCTTCTCTATATGTTCCAACGACGTCTTCCAAAAGATAAGTGCCTGTTCAAACAAGTAAGATAAGTGCCTGTTTAAACCTCATCCCAACCAAAAAAAATTTAAGACTGACCAAACTTACCATTAACAAGTATACATATCAATGATCATCAAAGAGAGGTCTTTCAAAAAAAAACAGTTGACAGTAGTCCTAGTCCAAAATGCTGGACCAGGTAGTTGGTACTAAACAGGAATCCCATCACACGACACGCCTCATGCCACGAGCAATATAAACCTGGGTTGTCTCCAAAACAATAATCCAACTTCCAAACCTGTCATGACTGTCATTTCTGCTTTTCAGCAGATAGAACATGCTCCACAACACAACCCCAAACACTTGCTTGCTGGATAATCTTTCAAATAAACCTCCCGACTCAACCCGATGATGTAGAACATGAATGACCTGTTTCCCTTGCCCATGACCACTCTGGTGACTGGCACTAGGCTGATCTGGTGTCTTTCGCAAATCACACGAGCAGCCGGAGGGATAGAAACACGCTCTGCAATTATAGATGCAGAAAATTTACCAAGACCAGGTGACCTGGGAAAGTAGGCCGGTTCACACTGATAGCTTTGGCTCTGATATAGCTGAACTCCTTTTGCTCTGTGAAAAACATCATCGGGGACAGAGGCAGCGTTTTTCGTTGCACTAACGCGTTTATGCAGTATTGTCCTCCTAGTACCATACATTTCACATGATTATATACAAACAGAAAGCATATATAAAACACCAACAAAAGTAAGACTTGAAGCATGGAGTCAGGCTTCTCACCATCTGACCACAAGGATCTTTCTTTGAAGTAAGGCACCTTCTCCACGACACTTTTCGCATTTGATAAGACCGCGTGAATTGCAGCTTGAGCAAGGGAGTTTCCCTTCCCCTTTACAGTTCTTACAGCTGCCAAGCAATCAAAAACATAAGCTTTAGAGCCAGCAGTAACCACATTCAGGACACTTCAAGTCTAACACATTGTTTGATAACAAGACACCAGTCTGAAATAAAAAACAACCAGAGGAAAGATTAAACACCTACATAGTATCAGAGCCGTCAATGTGCGCAATGAGACCTCTTCCACGGCACACCGAACATGTGGTCGTCTGACCTGCTATATAATGGCCTGCCTCTGGATTTGGATTACATTTGGGACATGGCAGTTCACCTCGCCCTGAACAACCTGTGAACAATATTGAAAACAGAAATTATTTACACTGAAATCTTAGCTTAAGATCCATCATGAACTGCCTTCAAGTGCCTTCAGGAAATACACTTGGACAGTCTACTTCTGTTCCATATAGCATGTACTATCTGCATCATCCATACAGTCCTCCTTAGCCCCTCCCCCTACAGCATGCAGCATCTGAACAGTCTCCGACCTCCTGTACATTCCTGCAGAACCCTCCCAACAGCCTACCGTGTGAAGGAGTGTGACATGAGTGACACAGCGGAAAGGCTAAAACAAAGTTTAACGCTAAGCACATGAGAGATTAACACTAATCAAACTAACCTTGCAGACGCACACGAAACAAGAGAGATCGACCTAATCTACTGTATATTGCAATACATGCTATTTACAATGCTGAACTTGGATCTTGGATGATGTATAACTTGTTGATTCACAGCTTCTGTGATGATGATGATCTCCAGATGTTTGCATTAATGGTTGAGGACTTCTTCCAGAAGTTGTATCCACCTTGTATGTGTGCAGGACTGAGATGCCTAAATGATATCTGAAATACCCTTTTATAGGGTGTCATGATGCTGGTCACGTGTGTTCAAAAAGGTCATGAACTGTGTTCATATTGTGACTATTGGTGCAAGTCCTCGGCACCTCCGGATGCCTGTTGCCCAACGAAAACAGCCCCAAACAGGCCATACTCTGGCATGCATTTTGCCTAGAAAGCAGTTGCAAGTAGGAAGCATGTCCAGCTAACTCACATGCGTGATACATGTGATCCCCTCTTGCTAAACTTGGAGCATTATGGCAAATCGTGCAACTTTACTGGACTTCTCTTCCATTCCAATTGTATGCTCGACCCCATGTCCACTGTCTCAATCTCCGAGCTCTTTGACTCGGTTACTGGATCTTCTACAAGAGATATAGCCTCATCCTCTTCCGTATAGGACTTGGAGACTGTAAGCCCAACGGGGCGTGCAGTGACAAACTCAACCACGTGTCCAAGAGATAAAAGATATAAAGAGGGGAGAGGGAGAAGGGAATGTTGGGTGTTGGACTCACACACTCACACACACAAACCTGCACATTAGGGTTAGGTGCAGGGTAGAGAAGCTCACACACAGAAATGAGAGAGAGAGAGAGAGAGAGAGAGCCAAAAGTGTGGTATCCACAAAATGCAAGTCAACCCTTGCATGTGTGCCACATCCATATAATATAGAAGTACAAAATATTATATGTTAAGTGTCCTTTCACACTTGATGTCCAAGGGGAAAAACCACATGGGAAAAAGTGCCCTTGGTTAAGCCCTGTTCACACATAGCACTACCATAAGTGAGCATATGTCTACAAATCCCCCCTGTAGTGGAAGTGTGAACCTGTACAAGGTAGCAGATCACTCTGTGTATGAGAGTAAGCCCAAAGCTTTGTGGAAAGCTTCAAACTTATCTCGAGGTAAAGCCTTTGTGAATAGATCTGCAACATTATCCTGTGTAGGGCAATAAGATAAACTGATCTCCCCTGCATGTAGCCTCTCTCTGACATAGTGATAATGAATCTCTATGTGCTTGGTACGTGCATGAAATACTGAATTTCGTGCCACGGCCATAGCACTCTGGCTATCAGTGAGAATGGTGGTGGGTGTCTGCTGACACTCACGAAGATCAGCCAATAGTCTCCTCAACCATACACAATCTACTGTAGCTGTAAAGACTGCCCTGTACTCAGCCTCACAAGTAGATGTAGCAACAGTGGGTTGCTTTTTACTCAACCAAGATATGCATGAACTGCCAAGAAAAAAACAATTCCCACTGGTGGATTACCTGGTATCATAATCACCAACCCAATCTGAATCACTCTATGCATAAAGCTGCAAGCTGCCCCCCCTGGGATAGAACAAACCAAGATCCAGCGTACCCTTAAGATAACGAAAAATGCATTTGACTGCTTGCCAATGCTTTGTGCCTGGGCTGTGCATGAATTTGCTCAACAAAGACACCCCAAAAGATATGTCTGGCCTCGTGTTACACAACTAAATGAGGCATCCTACTGCCTGGCTGTAAATGCCGGCCTCAAAAGGCTCTCCAATATCATGCATAGTAAGCCGTACACCTGGTTCTACCGGAGTAGAAATCGGCTTACATTCATCCATGTGAAACCTTTTTAGCAAACTTTTTATGTACTTAGTTTGCTGCATAACAATGCCATCATCTGTATGCATAAACTGTATGCTGAGATAGTAGTGTAAAGGCCCCCAAATCTGACATATCAAATTCAGCTTTCAAATCTGAAATTTGTGCTTTGCTTGTACCTGTAATGAGCATGTCATCTACATACAAGATGACTATGAGAATATCGGCATCGGTTTTCTTCACATATAATGTGCTTTCAGCTGGACTATTCTCATAACCTTGGCTGGTTAGATGAGCATGTATCTTATCATACCAAGCTCTTGGAGCTTGCTTTAACCCATACAATGCTTTGTGCAACCTCCATACTTTATGTTCCTCACCAGGAACTACAAAACCAATGGACTGATTTACATATACTTCCTCCTGTAAATCCCCATTTAAGAATGCAGTTTTGATGTCCAATTGATGCACTTTCCATCCTTTATGTGCAGCCAATGCAATCACAGATCTTATTGTGGTCATTCTCGAAGTAGGAGCAAAAGTCTCATCATAATCTATTCCCTTTTTCTGGGAGTAGCCTTTTGCCACAAGTCTTGCTTTGTACCTGTCAATAGTACCATCAGATTTTCTTTTGACTTTGTACACCCATTTTGTTCCAATTACATGTTTGCCTTTAGGCAATTCCACAAGATCCCATGTATTGTTCTTCATGATAGAAGAAATTTCAGCTTGCATAGCTTGCACCCAATGCTCATTCTCATGTGCTTCTTCATAAGAAGAAGGCTCTTCTGAATCAAAGAGACCACCCGTTGCGAATGCAGACTCCCCACGATGTACATTCAAAGCATGGCTGAAACTAGCCCTTGTTCTACCTGAGTGGAGCTGCAAGTTTGCTTTCTTGCAAAGTTTTCAGCAACCATCTTGGCACTGACTTGGCTGTGTCTATGGCTGTTTGCTCTTCCCTGACAAGATGTTCCACTTCTTCCACAGAAGGGGGCTGAATGGCTGGCTGTTCCACATGTTCTACATGTGGATTTTCTTGTGTAAGGGCTGGCTGATCTGAATTTCCCCTAATTGCAATGGGTAAAAGTCCATCAAACATGTCCTGTATGCCTGTATCATTACTTTTATACAAGCTGTACATGGGCTGTTCTGAATTTTCAGCAAATACCACATCTCTACTGACAAAAATCCTTCGTGTAGTTGGATTATAAAGACGGTATCCTTTGCTCTCATTGCTGTAGCCCACAAAAATGCATTTAATTGCTTTGTCATCTAGCTTTGTTCAGAGTTGTTCTGGCACATGTGCATATGCCAAACAATCAAATGTACGCATATAATCCACTGTTGGCTTTCGGCTATACCAAGCCTCAAATGGTGTTATGGTTTTCAAAGCTTTTGTTGGACACCTGTTCAACACATGAGTTGCAGACATTATAGCTTCCATCCAAAATTTGTGAGGCAATTTTTGTGCTTTCACCATGCATCTTGCCATCTCCATGAGAGATCTATTTTTCCTTTCGAGTACACCATTCTGCTGTGGTGTATAAGGCACAGTACATTGGTGTTTGATGCCCTTTTGAAGCATATAATCATTGAATGCATTTGACATGTATTCTCCATCTCTATCTGAGCGGAGTGTTTGGACTTTACATCCACACATATTTTCAGCCATTGCTACAAAGTGTCGAAAGCATGTAAACACATCTGCTTTCGCTTTCAAAGGGTAAGCCCAAGCAAACCTGGAGTAGTCATCAATGAATGTGACAAAGTAAAGATGCCCCCCTATGGATGGTGTCCGCATCGGACCACATACATCACTATGTATTCAGCTCTAACAGCTCCATCTTTGGGGAATGGTTTTCGTTGCATCTTTCCCAAAATACACCCCTCACATACATGTCTTGGTGGAGACTCAAGAGGCGGCATATTATCAACCATATGATGCTTCTGCAAAAGCATCAAACTCTGAAAATTTACATGCCCAAAACGAGCATGCTATAGCTCTGCATCATGCATAGTAGGAGTGTAGGCAGCCACTGTATTTGCATCATAAGTACACTTGTCATAGCTGTCCAGCTTATACAAGCCTTTGTATCGTGTTCCAGAAGTGACTATTTCATAACCCTTTGATGGGTCTTTTACCAAACACTTCCCGTCTTCAAATTCAACTTTCAAACCTTGGTCGTTTATGGCTGAGACAGAGAGCAGATTTTTCTTTATCCCTGGAACATACAATACATTTTTCATACATATATTGGCACCATTGGCTGCAATAAGTATGACATTACCAATTCCCTTTATTGGATATGTGGTATGATCTGCACATGATACAGTGCGGCCTTTTGAAGCATAAACCAAGTGCTGAAATACATCTTTGCATGAAGTGATGTGGCTCGAAGCACCACTATCAAAATACCATGATGCATTCTGTCTGTCAGATGCAATGCAAGACATATCAGTGTCTGAAGCACTTGGTGTGTCACTAGTGCATGTGACCAAAAAAGTGTACTCTTCCTGGATTACATTAGCTGATTGTTGTGCTTTGTCATCAGAAGAGTCTGCTACTGGCCTGCGAGCTCCGCTTCTCCCCCCCCCCCCCCCCGCTGCTTCTCGCCATCGCGCCCTCCTCTCCCCCCCGCCAGTCCACCGCTTTCTCCTCCGTCCTCTCCCCCGCCTCCTTCATTGCGCCCCTCTTCGCCATCTCTCCCCCGCCTTCTGCCTAGCGTCCTCCCCCGCCTTCGCTCCCCTGCCTCCCTCCTCGTTTCCGCCTTCTTTCCCCCCGCCTTCTCTTCCCTCGCCACCTTCCACGCTGCCTTCCCGACCATTCCCCCCGCCGCTTGCTTCCTTCCCCCGTCATCTTTTCCTCCGCCTCTCTATCCCCTTCGCCTCCTTCTCCCCCGCCTCTCTTCTCTCCTCCGCCTCCTCTCCCTCCTCCGCCTTCTCTCTCCTCCCTTTCGTCTCGCCCCTCCGCCCACCGCTAACTCCTCCCCGCCTCAGCTTCCCCCCCGCCCCGCCCCCGCTATCCTGTAGCCCTCCGCCTCTCTTTTTTCCTCGCAGGGCTGTGTCCCTCCCGTTGGTGACCCCGGTTTCTGGCCTTTTCCCTCTGGAGGACTCCATGGAAGCCGCTCCGACTAACCCTGCCGATTCCGGTCTCCGTCTGGAGTTCACAGCTGAAGATCTTCAGTTGTTTGTTTCAACAGTTTCCGCTCTTAAGGCCTCCTCCTTGGTCTGCAAGATAGTGGGTAGCCGTCCGATGCGGAGAGAGCTTCGCGACCTTCTGCAAGGCAGCCTTGTTGGCGTGCCCGCCAAGATCGTCAGCGTAGATTTTTTGGGACGTGGCTACTACCAGGTGGATTTCGAGTCCCCACAGGCAGCTCAGATGGTGCTGGCTCGGAGCCCCATTGCCCTCCGCTCATCCCGGGCGTTCCTGGTGCGATGGACTCATGGTTTCGACCCCGCTTCTGACCCGCTAGCAGGCGCGACAGGTTTCCCCGTCACTATCTGCTTTCCTGGACTCTGTAGGGAGTACTTGCCCCTCTTGTCATCCATTGGCAAGGCGTTCAGGCAAGTGGTGGAGACGCCTCAGACAGCGGCTTCAGTGATTGCTCGGGCAGTAGGACTCCCGGCCATTCGGGTTGTGGTTCCGTCACCGGAGTCCCTCCCGAAGACGATCCTTCTCCCTTGTCTTTCTGGAGGACATATGATACAGCGCGTGGAGTATTCGGGCCTCCCCGGCCAGTGTTACACATGTCGGGAGATGGGCCATCTCGCACGCGCCTGTCCCCGCAAGGGGGCTCATCCTTCACGCTATGCCGCCTCTGGACCCCCTGCAGGAGACCCGAGGGGTGGCCATCCACCTCAGAGACCGGACATCCCTGGCTCGCCACAGCAAGCGCCATCATCTGACGAGCAGGCCCCGGCGGAGGATGCCGCGCAGTCCCAGGAGGCTGGCGGATGGCAGGAGGTTCGCCGGCGGAAACGCCCGGCCCACAGGGTCCGTCGCAGACGCCAGCAGGCAGCACAGGCTGGCGGACAGGCTGGCAGACAGGCGACTCCGGTTGGCGTACAGGCACCTACCCGCACTTATGCTCCTGTCAGGGATAGGCGGCCAGCAGGTCCCACCCCGATGGACGAGGATTCAGACTCAGTGCCCGTTGAGGCCGCTGGTGGAGCCTCCCACGTGGAGACCCCGCTCCCGCCTCCCCCCCGCGGGGGGCCCCGCCCCCTCCTTGGAGCAGATTCCTGAGGATCCTGGGCCGCACTCTTCGACCCCCGGCTCCCCTTCCCCTCACCCGGAGAGCACTCCTTCCACCCTCCCCTCTCCCCCCCCAGCCCCCCCCCCTCCCGCCTCCCCCGGCGGCCCCCCCTGACACCTATCCTCTGGCAGATGCCTCTCCATCCTCTCCTCGCTCTCCCCCCTCCTCGCCGCGAGCCCCCATCCCTCCCTCGGCCTCTCCAGGATACTTCGCCAGACCACCCACTGCCCCGGGGCAGCGCAGCTGGGTAGGCCAGAGCTCAGTCCAGCGGCTATTCCACCGCCACTCCGGGCCGATGGAGATGGCGATCCTTGCTTCGCCCGCCACAGAGTTCTCTCCAGCCTCCCCTGGGGGGCCCCCGCGAGTGATGGGGCTACCAGTGGATTACGGTTTTTTCAGGTGCCTCCAGCTGGACGCTGGCCCATTCGAGACACTGGTCGCGCCCTTGCGAGTTTGCGTGGTGTGCCATCCCTCTCGTTCTCCCTCAGTGGTGAGCAGCATGGTGGCTTTCTCCTTTCCTCTCAGTGTTGCCCCAGACACAGCATGGGATTGCAACTCTGTAGAGGAAGTTTTGCGTGATCAGATACTGGAGTTTTCTCACCACTTCAGTGACCTGGGGCTCACGGACCTATTGCAGACCCGATTACACTCAGCCCGCATGAGCTTGTTTGGTATAGGAGACTGGCGGGCGGATCCGGTCCACACCTCAGTTGAGGCGGTGCTTCTGATTCTCCTCCATGCCGCCCCGAGGGTGCAGCCTACCTTTAGATACATATATGCAGAGGATTGGTCTCACGCCTATGCCCTGGACAGGGCGAAGGCGGAGTGGGGCTCGACACAGAGACAGGTCACCCTCTTTTTGGAGAGACTCCGCACCCGGACAGACAGTGATTATTCTCCCTCCAAGCCAGCGCCCAAGACTCACAGAGTGGAGGGCAGATCATCCGGGCCGGCTGAGAGGGGTGAGCCAGTGGAGGCTGCTTCACTTGCCATAGCTCATCCATGAGGATCCTCTCATGGAACATCCAGGGTCTCGGTGGACATCGCTGCTACATTGGTCGGGGCAGACTTCGCCAGGAGATCCAGAGGGCTCTCGTTGGAGGACCCATAGATATCCTTTTCATCCAGGAGCACCACCTTTCTGCCGGGCATACCCGCACCTGCGGGAAGATCTTGCCAGGCAGGAGTCACACTTTTTGGTCACCGGCATATGGCTCCCAGGGGAACCAGGGTGGAGTATGCATCTCAGTCAGCGAGCAGCTTCTATCCGAGGTTGTGGACTCTGGCATTCTGGTCCAGGGTCGTGCGCAGTGGATCATCCTTCGGGTTGGGGAAGACCGCATTGGCTTCCTCAACTTCTACGCCCCTAATGGGGCGACCGGGAGAGCCGAGTTCTGGAGCACCATTAGGCAGTCCCTCCCCTTGGCAGACCACTCGTGCCTCGGAGGGGATTGCAACATGCTGGAGGATGCAGAGGACAGGATGGGGGGCAGCCAGGAGACCATTCATGGGCCGGAGCTCGCTGCCTGGGAGGAACTAGTGCTACAGGTGAGAGGCCAGGATCCGTGGACTCTCCCGGAGTTTGGCAGGTTGCAGGGGAGTCTATCTTTCTCGCGCTCGGATAGACGGGCCACAGGAGTTAACCTTTCCCGCATCGACAGGTTTTACATTGATGAGTGGGCCTGTCATAGAGGTGGCACAGTGGGCATACTTACAGGCTCCTCGTTTTCAGACCACTTTCCAGTGCTTCTCCAGATCGAGGACCCCACGAGAGGAGAGCAGGGCCAGAGCGTCCGGATTCCAGATTGTCTCATAGAGGAGCCCGAGATTGCGATCAGAGTTGAGCAGGTCTCGCAGGAGCTACAGTTCAAGAGAGGATCGGCAGCCAGCGATCTTGCCAGTGGCTTGCAGGAGATCAGCCAGATGCTCAGACAGGCTGCCTTGGACCGGCTGGAGGCCTTCAGAGAGCAGGAGAGGAGCCTACGGAGGAGTCTAGAGTCCCTCCAGAGACTCCAGGAGAGGGATCCTACGAGCCCTTGGATCTCAGAGCAGATGGAGTCAGCTCGCACTGAGATCAGATCCATCGAGGAGAGGAGGGTGGAGTTCCGATTCCATGCTCGGGCTTCTTTTTGGACACAGGCTGGAGACAGAGTGACTCGAGATTTCTTTGAGGCGACAGGGCCTCGCTTCAGACGAGAGGGTCTCAGGCGTCTTCGGCAGGCTGATGGCCAGGTTGTGGTGGATCCCCCCAGGGTTCGGGCTATAGCCACAGATTTTTACAGGGATCTTCTCTCTGCTGAGCCAGCAGATGACAGGGTGAGAGAGGCTCGGGAGGCAGTCTGGAGCTTCACGAGACCGGTTGTGCCGGCCCATTTGCAGCACTCCCTTTTCTCCCCCTTCTCGGATACGGAACTGGAGGAGGCTCTTCAGGCATTACCTCGGGGCAAATGCCCAGGAGAGGACGGTCTTTCGGTGGCTTTCTTCCAGAGGTACTGGGGCCTCTTACATAGGGGCTTCAGATTGGCATTCCAGGAGATTATGGAGTCAGGAGTCATGCCGGACAGCATGGCAGAGGGGTTGATCCACTTGATCCCCAAAGAGGGAGGAGACAGACTGGAGATTAGACAGTGGAGACCGATCACCTTGCTAGGCACGGCCTACAAGGTCCTAGCTAAGGCGATCAGCAGGCAGCTTCAGCCTCACCTTCCGGACATCATCCACTCCACGCAGACAGGCTTCATCCAGGATAGGAGCATTCTGGATAACATTTTCTCTTTCTGGGAGGCTACGGCTCTGGCTAGATTTCGACAGGAGGATCTGGCAGTGCTCCTTCTCGACTTCGAGAAGGCATATGATCGGGTGGACTGGGCCTTCTTGGAAGGCACTATGGAGAGGATGGGCTTCCCCCCTCAGTGGATCCGTGGGGTCTCTACACTCTACACATCGGCTCATAGCCAGGTGCTGATACAGGGCGTGCGCGGAGAGAGGTTCCAGCTCTCGTGCTCGGTGCGGCAGGGGTGCCCCTTGGCGCCCTTTCTTTTTCTTTTTGTGGCGGAGGCCATGAGCACTTTTTTGACGGCACAGGATACAGGTTTGCGGGGCCTCCAGCTTCCCATCCGCACCTCGGAGGAGCTCCTAGACTCGGAGTTTGCGGCTGACACTGCTGTCTATCTTCAGGGAGGTGAGGAGAACCTCCGCCGCTTCGCCTTAGCCATGGACAGGTTTTGCAGAGCTTCGGGCGCTTTGATCAACTGGCACAAGTCGTGTGGGTTGTGGGTCAGCTCTATGCCCCCCCCGACTTGGAGGCCAGTTGACGGTTTTCAGTGGCTGCCCCCCGGCACTACAGTACGTTATTTGGGATGCTATGTGGGCATTGACATATCTCCGGAGCAGCAGATAGCCCCCCTTCTTCTGAGCATTCGGAAGAAGCTTCTGTATTGGAGTACCGCTCGTTTATCTCTGGCTGGCCGAGTAGTTGTGGCCAACCAGGTTCTGCTTGCTACTATGTGGTACATCACTTCTTGCTGGGCCTTCTCTCGGGCGTGCATTGGCCAGGTGCAGAGGCTCATCAGGAACTTTCTTTGGTCCGATGGCGACGGGCGGCCCGCCAGGGCCAAGGTGGCATGGGCGGTGATCACTCAGCCGAGGGAGAGAGGCGGCCTGGGCATTGTTGATCCTATTTGCCAAAGCCGAGCATTGCTTGGCAAGTTGGTAGTTCGTGGCCTCCTGCCAGGCGCTGAGCCGTGGAAGGAGTTTCTTGTTTCCAGGATGCTCAGCCGCACCCCTTCTCTTAGCGGCCCCTGGACCCCCAGCATCAGGTGGATCTTTACAGAGCAGCGATCCAGAGGAGTGGGCCTTGGCTTCGAGGAGCGTTTTGCAGCTAGCCTTCTGAGGGCCTGGGCGCATCTGAGGCCGTCACTCTTCCAGACTCCCCCGGGCACCGATGAGGAGCGCCTGAGGCAGCCTTTGATCTGGAACCCCTTGATTCGTCTCCCCAGTGGCCATATGGTTGGATCGCGGTCTCACGTGTCGTGGGGCCCGCTGAGCTCTGGCCCAACCCAGTCCCTAGACGACTGGATAGGTTTTCAGCAGCTGCCTCTAAAGGCTCAGGAGAGGAGACTCAGTAGGATGAGGGGCAGAGAGTTGATGAGACAGGACATTGAGGCGGCCATCCCCCGGGAGTGGCGGACCCCAGTACAAGACCCTCCACCTCCACAGTGGATGGGTGTCTTCACTCGGCATGAGATCCTTCTAGCGGTCTGCGGCACAGCGGAGAGAGTCGCCCCACTCACTTTCGAGGTGGGAGAGGGTGGCCAGCTTCAGAGGACACGACTAGATTTGGATGGGCTCCAGGGATGTATTCTTCAGAGGGTGCGGGTGGTCGGCTTTCATCAGAGACAGTGGCATGTAGACCCCTCACCGGCCTCGATAGGGGAAATACTGAATGCTTGGTACGTGCATGAAATACTGAATTTCGTGCCACGGCCATAGCACTCTGGCTATCAGTGAGAATGGTGGTGGGTGTCTGCTGACACTCACGAAGATCAGCCGATAGTCTCCTCAACCATACACAATCTACTGTAGCTGTAAAGACTGCCCTGTACTCAGCCTCACAAGTAGATGTAGCAACAGTGGGTTGCTTTTTACTCAACCAAGATATGCATGAACTGCCAAGAAAAAAACAATTCCCACTGGTGGATTACCTGGTATCATAATCACCAACCCAATCTGAATCACTCTATGCATAAAGCTGCAAGCTGCCCCCCCTGGGATAGAACAAACCAAGATCCAGGGTACCCTTAAGATAACGAAAAATGCGTTTGACTGCTTGCCAATGCTTTGTGCCTGGGCTGTGCATGAATTTGCTCAACAAAGACACCCCAAAAGATATGTCTGGCCTCGTGTTACACAAGTAAATGAGGCATCCTACTGCCTGGCTGTAAATGCCAGCCTCAAAAGGCTCTCCAATATCATGCATAGTAAGCCGTACACCTGGTTCTACCGGAGTAGAAATCGGCTTACATTCATCCATGTGAAACCCTTTTAGCAAACTTTTTATGTACTTAGTTTGCTGCATAACAATGCCATCATCTGTATGCATAAACTGTATGCTGAGATAGTAGTGTAAAGGCTCCCAAATCTGACATATCAAATTCAGCTTTCAAATCTGAAATTTGAGCTTTGTTTGTACCTGTAATGAGCATGTCATCTACATACAAGATGACTATGAGAATATCGGCATCGGTTTTCTTCACATATAATGTGCTTTTAGCTGGACTATTCTCATAACCTTGGCTGGTTAGATGAGCATGTATCTTATCATACCAAGCTCTTGGAGCTTGCTTTAACCCATACAATGCTTTGTGCAACCTCCATACTTTATGTTCCTCACCAGGAACTACAAAACCAATGGACTGATTTACATATACTTCCTCCTGTAAATCCCCATTTAAGAATGCAGTTTTGATGTCCAATTGATGCACTTTCCATCCTTTATGTGCAGCCAATGCAATCACAGATCTTATTGTGGTCATTCTCGAAGTAGGAGCAAAAGTCTCATCATAATCTATTCCCTTTTTCTGGGAGTAGCCTTTTGCCACAAGTCTTGCTTTGTACCTGTCAATAGTACCATCAGATTTTCTTTTGACTTTGTACACCCATTTTGTTCCAATTACATGTTTGCCTTTAGGCAATTCCACAAGATCCCATGTATTGTTCTTCATGATAGAAGAAATTTCAGCTTGCATAGCTTGCACCCAATGCTCATTCTCATGTGCTTCTTCATAAGAAGAAGGCTCTTCTGAATCAAAGAGACCACCCGTTGCGAATGCAGACTCCCCACGATGTACATTCAAAGCATGGCTGAAACTAGCCCTTGTTCTACCTGAGTGGAGCTGCAAGTTTGCTTTCTTGCAAAGTTTTCAGCAACCATCTTGGCACTGACTTGGCTGTGTCTATGGCTGTTTGCTCTTCCCTGACAAGATGTTCCACTTCTTCCACAGAAGGGGGCTGAATGGCTGGCTGTTCCACATGTTCTACATGTGGATTTTCTTGTGTAAGAGCTGGCTGATCTGAATTTCCCCTAATTGCAATGGGTAAAAGTCCATCAAACATGTCCTGTATGCCTGTATCATTACTTTTATACAAGCTGTACATGGGCTGTTCTGAATTTTCAGCAAATACCACATCTCTACTGACAAAAATCCTTCGTGTAGTTGGATTATAAAGACGGTATCCTTTCCTCTCATTGCTGTAGCCCACAAAAATGCATTTAATTGCTTTGTCATCTAGCTTTGTTCAGAGTTGTTCTGGCACATGTGCATATGCCAAACAATCAAATGTACGCATATAATCCACTGTTGGCTTTCGGCTATACCAAGCCTCAAATGGTGTTATGGTTTTCAAAGCTTTTGTTGGACACCTGTTCAACACATGAGTTGCAGACATTATAGCTTCCATCCAAAATTTGTGAGGCAATTTTTGTGCTTTCACCATGCATCTTGCCATCTCCATGAGAGATCTATTTTTCCTTTCGAGTACACCATTCTGCTGTGGTGTATAAGGCACAGTACATTGGTGTTTGATGCCCTTTTGAAGCATATAATCATTGAATGCATTTGACATGTATTCTCCATCTCTATCTGAGCGGAGTGTTTGGACTTTACATCCACACATATTTTCAGCCATTGCTACAAAGTGTCGAAAGCATGTAAACACATCTGCTTTCGCTTTCAAAGGGTAAGCCCAAGCAAACCTGGAGTAGTCATCAATGAATGTGACAAAGTAAAGATGCCCCCCTATGGATGGTGTCCGCATCGGACCACATACATCACTATGTATGAGCTGTAATTTACTTTCAGCTCTAACAGCTCCATCTTTGGGGAATGGTTTTCGTTGCATCTTTCCCAAAATACACCCCTCACATACATGTCTTGGTGGAGACTCAAGAGGCGGCATATTATCAACCATATGATGCTTCTGCAAAAGCATCAAACTCTGAAAATTTACATGCCCAAAACGAGCATGCTATAGCTCTGCATCATGCATAGTAGGAGTGTGGGCAGCCACTGTATTTGCATCATAAGTACACTTGTCATAGCTGTCCAGCTTATACAAGCCTTTGTATCGTGTTCCAGAAGTGACTATTTCATAACCCTTTGATGGGTCTTTTACCAAACACTTCCCGTCTTCAAATTCAACTTTCAAACCTTGGTCGTTTATGGCTGAGACAGAGAGCAGATTTTTCTTTATCCCTGGAACATACAATACATTTTTCATACATATATTGGCACCATTGGCTGCAATAAGTATGACATTACCAATTCCCTTTACTGGATATGTGGTATGATCTGCACATGATACAGTGCGGCCTTTTGAAGCATAAACCAAGTGCTGAAATACATCTTTGCATGAAGTGATGTGGCTCGAAGCACCACTATCAAAATACCATGATGCATTCTGTCTGTCAGATGCAATGCAAGACATATCAGTGTCTGAAGCACTTGGTGTGTCACTAGTGCATGTGACCAAAAAAGTGTACTCTTCCTGGATTACATTAGCTGGTTGCTGTGCTTTGTCATCAGAAGAGTCTGCTACTGCATTGCCTGCTTCTTTCCTTTTCTCTTTTGCAATCCGCTTTCTACATTCACTGATGTAGTGTCCAGGCTTATGGCAGTAGTGACATTTGCCCTTCTTTTTGGGCTTGTTTGCATCCCCTTTGTCAGACTTTTCACCAGTAGAAGAGGGCTGTCCATGACCAGCCTTGCTAGACTGTTGTTTCCCATGCCTAAAGCTCTTTGCTTTACCCTTATCCTTGGCTGTAAATGCCTTTTCTCCACCACGGTTGCTCGATAAGTTTGCTCTTGTTTGCTCTTCTTGCAAGAGTAAACCCACGAGCTCTTCAAAAGTGACGGGATCAACACCTCCTCTCATTGAGAGGTTGAGAGAGGTGTGAAAACCCAAGTAGGAAGGCAGTAAAGAATGAAGAGTGTTGGTGACCATCTGTCTGTCTGGGATAACCTCATCAATGTTGAGCAATTGTTCCTGTAAATCTTTCACTTTGGTGAGATGATCTGCCATGGAGTCACCCTCATCCATAGAAAGAAGATCCAATTGCCTCTTCAAGTAGGCAACTCTTGCCTCGTTGCGTACCTGATACATTGCTTCCAATGTGTCCCATGCAAGCTTCGATGTCTTGCAAGAACAAATGTGCGGAATAATAGTCCTTTTCACCGAAAGGGCTATTGACATGGCCTGTGCATCTCTAGAGTCCCATCTCTTCTGCTCTTGTGTGGGAGCAAGATCTACATCAAGAGCTCTTCGAGCACCTCCCCTTTGAGGCGTGGCTGGCTGTATGGTATGTGGGCGTGTGTCATCACCACACACGATGCCCCAAAGCCCTTTGGCTACCAGCAAATTACGGATCATGAAACTCCAGAGAGAGTAGTTAGATCCATCCAGCTTGTTCTCCTAGGTGAGCACACCAAATACATCTGTAGCATTCTGTGCCATGTCAACAAAATATATCTGCAAGCAAACCAAGCACAATGTGCACTGCCAAGCAACCAAATGTCCTGTGCAAATGTATGCCTGCAAACCAAAGCAAGTGTAAACCTGCACCAAATTGTCCAATTACACACAATGTGTATACATACGCGACAAATCGCAGCTGTAATGCCCAATTACATGCTCCAATCTGAAAATCCCCAATTTTTGTACACTCCAATCGCTTCAATGTGCATCTAATTGGCCAATTTTCACAAAAGCCCCAAATTTCTGCAAGTGAAAGAGGTTCAATTTGCTGATTTTGACCTCAATTTCGAAAACCCCCAAATTGCAGGCAAAGAAAAATGCCCAATTTTTTCAAAATGTCCTGAAATTGATAAATCCCCCAAATTGCACAGAAGTGCCTGCAAAATCTGACTTGCACAGAAGTGCCTGCAAAATCTGCATATGACCTGCACTGGAATGGCTGTAAATTTTGTATTTGTGTTTGACCAAAAATTTGTACAGTGAAATACCTTCAGACAAGGGCAGCAGGCTTGGAGCAGACAGTCGACGAATAGAGCTAACGAGCATTGGAGGGAGCCAGCAACTGGAGACTCAACGATGAGGACCACATGTAGCTGCAAATGTCGAGGAGGTCTGCAGGGCGGCGGAGGGCTGTCGGCAGGCCGAGCTGGAGCTCGAGCGCACTCAGACCCTTATCCCCCACCTTTATGATGAAAAACAGGTAGAGGGAGAGGAGACACACACAGAGGAGCAAACCCTAATGTATATTGCTAACCCTAACCATAGAGGGAAGCCATCTCCCTTCTCACACAATGCATAAAGCCACAATCCATAATCTACAACACACACACTGTGTTGTGTCCACACACTACTAACTCTAGCTAATGTCCACACACTATGACCAACTGGACGCGGTCATTTATGTCTCACACATGTTACTACCTAACATGCCAGCACATAGTGCAACTGACACAAGCTGACATCGAGCTTGAATCTCAACATCCCCTCTCAAGCTCATGATGTACTGTAGTCACGGGAGCCATGCCGGAGAGGCTGTCTGAGGGTTTGATACACTTTCATTTCCGAGGGTGGTGACAGACTGGAGATTCGGCAATGGACACCCATCACCCTCCTAGGGACGGCTTGACTACAACCCTTTCTCAACTTGATTCATGTTCCACAGACGGGCTTCGTTTAGGATCAGAGTATTCTAGACAACATCTTCACCTTCTGGGAGGTGACCGTGTTGGCCAGAATGCATCAGCAGGATATGGTAGTTCTCCTTCTTGATTTTGAGAAAGCCTATGACAGAGTAGATTGGGGCTTGCTGGAGGGGACGATGTGCAGGATGGGTTTCCGAGAGGAGTGGGTCCAAGGTGTATTGGGACTCTACTTGGCTTCACACAATGAGGTTCTTATTTAGGGAGCTAGAGGTGACAGATTTTCGCTCTCTCGCACCATCCGGCAAGAGTGTCCTCTAGCGCCTTATCTCTTCCTATTTGTCACGGAGGCCATGAGCAGTTTTCTCTCCGCCCAGGAGACTGGACTTTAGGGATTGCGTCTTCCCATCCGAGCATAGGAGGAGCTGCTTGATTCTGAGTTCGCTGATGATATGGCAACGTAGTTATCAGGGGTCGCCCGGGGGTGGGCTTCCAAAGATTTGCCGAGGCGATTGAGATTCGCTGACCAATCCATAACATGTGACACGTGAATCTACATGTACCTCAGGATATCAAAGAATCCATCCCCGGCGAGTCTCAAAAAATGCTTTCTGTAGAACTCACGTTTTGTCCCTATCTATGATGATGACACTCAAGTCTGGCGTATGTGTAGGCCAAGTAGATCCAACCGGATGATCCAGTTGATCTCCTCTTGTAAGAGATCGAGGTGTGGCAGTCTAGGTTGTACTGAAATGGGGGGATATGATCCATCTGCAATCCTCCATATGCAATCCATGTGCCTGAAACCAATCAACTACCTCCGAGTACCTTAACTACCTCCGAGTACCTTAACTACCTCCGCGTACCATACCTGCTTTGGTAAGGGTGGCAGCCAACTTCTCAGTGAGATGGAGGGTGTCTGGCCTGTCTCTCCTGCACCCCTCTCCCTCTCATGATACGGTTGCATAGAAGATTAGTGCTAGGCGAGGGAGACGGTCTCTGTCCAGGGAAGATACATGCTGAATGTAAGTAATGATATGGAAGAGAGCGTCTATGACTAGTGGGACTACCCCAAACTCTGCATGTATTATGTTGAAGTCATAAAACGGCTGGCCTGACCAGCATCATAATACCTTATAAAAGGCTAGTTTAGAGTTCATTTTAGGCATCTCATCTTAGCATTCTTGCACACATATAGGGTAAATACAACTGTATGTTGCAGTGTTCAGCCCTTAATGCAAGGAAACATCTGGAGATCATCACAAAGTTGTGAATCAGCAAGTTACCTTTGTATGCAATAGTAAGATAGGTATGGATAACCAAGATCTAAGTCAAGAACCATGTTCATCATTGTATATACTCATGTTTTGCAATATTTAGTAGATTAGGTCTATCTTCCCTTGTCTTTCGTGCGTTTGCAAGATAAGTTTGGTTAGCATTAATCTATATTTTAGTCTTTCTGCTGCATCGCTCATGTGACATTGGTATCAGAGCATGTAGGTCATCCTAGGTAGAGTGTGTGCATGGTGAATTAGGGTATGAGGGTTTCTCTTTTGCATTAACTCAGCCCTTGGAATAGTGTTTTCAGCCCTAGTTTCAATGTGCAAAGTCAAAATTAGGGTTCACATTGTTGCGTTTTGAGCCCATTTTTGCGTAGGTTGCATGTAGATTAGGATCAACAAAAGTCTTAGCCTACGTCTAATTGAGGTAGGAAATGGCTTCTTTTGGCTGCTCCCTTGACAAGAATCTCCGATAGAGGAGAATGAAGCTTTGATGGAGTAGAATTCAAAACTTCAGTAGAAAGTTGAAGGGGACGATCGTAGCTTCGAACTTTTGGAATCAACAAGGACATGGAGCAAGAAGGCTTCAGGGAGAGCAAAGGACATTAGAATTCATCAAGATGGTGACATGTTTGAAGGTGGCAATGCGCCCATGGGTAAGGATCGTAGAGGAATCGCCTAAGGCTATGGAGCAGCCCAAGATCGAGTAAAGGAGAGCTTCCAAGACATGAGGACCTAGGAGACACAAAAGGTGTTTCCGAATAGGTATCGTTGCGCGAGTGCTGCAGTCAAAGCTAGAACTCGAGAGGTAATAGATTTTTGAAGTGGGTATATCTCCGAACCCCAAAGGGAGGAGGATTAGATTAGCTTCCTAGTTTTCGAGGAGCTTTCAAAGAGTCATTGTAACTATTTGGCCCTCCTAGCTCTATTTCTCATGATGAAACCCATGCCCGGACACCAGATAGGTGGAAGAGGACATGGGGACATGGTCCATAAGGTTTGATTAAGAAAAAGCACCAGTTTTGGTCAAAAAGCAAGAAAAAGCAAAAAGTGAAACTAGGTTGACCACGAGCTAGGGGCACCACTAGCAAGAGGAGACTGAGCTAAACCAAAAAGCTAAAAGCCGCTTTTCCAAAAAGCAACTCCAAGGCCAAAAAGCAAGGCCCTAAAGTTAGAAAACCAAAAGATAAATAACTTTGACAAAAGTTGAGTAATATTTTATTATTGAAAAGCAAAAAGGAAAAAGAAAAGAGTAAAAAGGCAAAAGCAAAGCATGGATAAGCTTTTGGCAAAAAGCGTAGGACCCTCTCAAGTATAAAAGAAGCATGAGCCTCTCTTGAGCATCAAGTTGGAGAATAACCTCTTCATTTTTAAGGTGTTGCCATCTCTGTTGAAGCTCAGAAATCATCTTCTTGATTATGAACCAAACCATGGAGTTTTTCATCGTTGCCTGCTAATTCAGAGTGCCTTCATTGGTTGTAGTGCCATGTCATCATTTGTCCGTACAACTGTACGAAACTGCACGAGCTGTGCGGATTGAAAATTTTTGAAATCCTAAAAATTTTAGAAACCCTAAAACTGCTCCAAAAACACTAAAAAACAAATTTTCGAAGATTTTTATCGCCCAAAAACCATTAAAACAAGTTTTATATCAATTTTCTTGCTAGAAAGAGCTTTTTGATGGTTTTCTTCATCAACAAGGCTGTAGGCGTTGTGGAGATTACTCATGGGATGAGCGAGTGATTCTTGGACTTGCATTTGGATCTGGACTTGGACTAGAACTTGGATTAAAACTCGGACTTGGATTTGGATTGGAACTTGAACTTGGATTGGAACTTGGACGTGGATTTGGATTGGAACTAGAACTTGGACTTGGATATGAACTTGGATTTGGATTCATTGGACTTGGATTCATTGGATTTGGATATTAGATTTGGTACTAGCCCGGTGAGAGATACTTGTGGGTCATCCCCGTGGTGTGCTCGACATCAGAGATCTCATACCTAGGCAAAGATATCGACATCGACTTGGATATCCTACATCGGCATATTTGTTTGTTTTGTCTTCATTGATTGTATTGATCCTTGCCAATGTGCCTATGGATTGTTCCTGAATAAATTCCTGAAAGGGGGCGGGGCCTGTTCCTTGCTCAGTGTGCTGTATTGTGCAAGATCCCTATTCCCTATTCCCTGCAGACATATGCTCACTTATGGTAGTGCTATGTGTGAACAGGGCTTAACCAAGGGCACTTTTTCCCATGTGGTTTTTCCCCTTGGACATCAAGTGTGAAAGGACAACATATAATATTTTGTACTTCTATATTATATGGATGTGGCACACATGCAAGGGTTGACTTCCATTTTGTGGATACCACACTCTTGGCTCTCTCTCTCTCTCTCTCTCTCTCTCTCTCTCTCTCTCTCTCTCTCTCTCTCTCTCTCTCTCTCTCTTATTTCTGTGTGTGAGCTTCTCTACCCTGCACCTAACCCTAATGTGCAGGTTTGTGTGTGTGAGTGTGCCAACATTTGGTATCAGAGCTGGGAGCTGGCCCTGAAATTCTGCTGCTGGAAGAAACCTGCGAAATTCCGTCGACGCTGTGTTTTTCCGTCGCCTGCGAAATTCCATCGCCGTCCGTCCGTGGATTCCGTCCGCCCATTCTGCCTCTGCTCCACCGTCCGGCCGCCAGAAACGGACGGCACTAGTGGGAAGCCCACCACCTCCGCCCAGCCTCGCGGGCAGCAGTCTCCTCTGCAGCCGCCGTCCCAGCGCCGCCTCCGTGCCTCCCACCTGTCGTCCGTCCGTCAGTACTTGGGAACTCCGTCAACTACGTTCCGGCCAGACCCGTCGACGGTCCACACGTCGCCCCTCACGTTCCGACCGCTCACAAACGCGCCATCCCGAGCACGCGCCGTCACACTTCAGGATCGGCCTTCGTCGTCGACCACGCCCGTTCTGTTCCGTCGACAGCCGTTCTGTTCGGGTCGCCGTCGACTCACGATTGCCGTCGCTTGTTCGGGTCACCGTTGACTCACGACTGCAGCTGCTAGCCCACAGCTACCCTGGTCCAACACCAACGCCGAGCACTCGCCTGTGGCTGGTCCCTTTCGGACGTGTATAGCCGCTGCCGCCGTCCTGCGCCCTCCGTGCTAATCCAAGGCCGCCGGCGGGTCCTGCCCGACGCTAGCGACCGCATCTGTCAACGCCCTCTGCTTTCGCTTACCAGTGACATGTCCAACACCTCCTCTCAGCTCCAACACGGGGTCCGACTACCATACGAGTAGAGAGTTGATCAATAGTATCTTGAGGAAGAGGTTTGGTGAAGAGATCAGCCAAGTTGTTCAGAGAAGGACAATACTCCACCGTAATGATGCCGTCAGCAACCAGCTCACAAACGAAGTGAAGGTAGACCTACCATGGAAGGATAAAGTTCGAGCCAATGCCAAGGCACTTTGGCTGTCCATAAGAATACGGATCAGAGAATCCGAGAGTACATCAAGATTGCTCAACATTTGGAACAACCATAACAACTCGCAGTATGTATCCAGATAAGCACGGTACCCCGCCTCAATAGAAGATAATGAAATTGTATTCTACTTCTTGGATCTCTAGGAAATAAGACCGGAACCAAGAGTGAAGCAATAACCAGAAGTGGGTCGTCGAGTATCTTGATCACCTACCCAATCAGCATCAAAGTATCCAACAAGCTCATTGCCTCCTTTGAAAGAGAGACCATTGTCCAAGGTACCGAACAAGAACCCTCAAAGCGGCCTACCAATGAGAATGTCGAGGAGCGGAAGAAAACTGACTGATAACACTTGACACTGTAAGAAATGTCGAGCCTAGTGTAAGTCTGTCATGTGCAAGACACGCACTTGCTGAGCCTAGAGCTATTACTAAGGAGAGCAACCAGATAAAGACAAGTCAGATCCAAATATTAGGAGCATGTGTTGCTAGTTTTGGTAGGTGATGGACTATTGATGGACATAGAGGGCTGTCGACCAGTATACCCAGGGGGGAAATCCAATCGGTTGCAGCAAATAGTGTGATATTTGTCCAGTTAGCTGGCCAACTGGTTCATTATGTCTTTTTCTAGCTTACAAATAGCATTGATGCTCAGCGTTTTGACTCATTCAGCCCTAGCTTGGGGCTGGGTCTAGACATAGGCTTAGACTAGGTGTTGTACCTTTTCATGGAAGGCAACCAAGGGCTGCAAGAACACTTGTACCTTTTTGTACCATATGAAATATACTAAATAATCAGCTCTCTCTCTCTCCCTCTCTTTTCTCTCTTCTACATGCATTTTGCATCAGCATGTTCCCAAATGGTGTTCATTATGTCTTTTTCTAGCTTACAAATAGCATTGATGCTCAGCGTTTTGACTCATTCAGCCCTAGCTTGGGGCTGGGTCTAGACATAGGCTTAGACTAGGTGTTGTACCTTTTCATGGAAGGCAACCAAGGGCTACAAGAACACTTGTACCTTTTTGTACCATATGAAATATACTAAATAATCAGCTATCTCTCTCTCCCTCTCTTTTCTCTCTTCAACATGCATTTTGCATCAGCATGTTCCCAAATGGTGTTTAGGGCTGCAAGAAGACTCCCAGTGCTTTCGCATGTAACATTGGTATCAGAGCATCAGGCTCAACAAACAGAGCTATTACTGAGGAGAGCAACCAAATAAAGACAAATCAGAACCAAAGATTAGGAGCATGTGTTGCTAGTTTTGGCAGGTGATGGACTGTTGCTGGACATAGAGGGCTGCCAGCCAGCATACCCAGGGGGGAAATCCAGTCGGCTGCAGCAAATAGTGTGATATTTGTCCAGTTAGCTGGCCGACCAGTTTATTATGTCTTTTTCCAGCTTATAAATAGCATTAATGCTCAACGTTTTGACTCATTCAGCCCTAGCTTGGGGCTGGGTCTAAACATAGGCTTAGACTAGGTGTTATACCTTTTCATGGAAGGCAGCCAAAGGGCTGGAAGACCACTTGTACCTTTTTGTACCATATGAAATATATGGAATACTCAGCTCTCTCTCTCTCTCTCTCTCTCTCTCTCTTCTCTCTCTTCTGCATGCATTTTGCATCAACATGTTCCCAGATGGTGTTTAGGGCTCAAAGAAGACTCCCAGACATAGTCACAAGGAATGGGCATTTTTAGCCTTGGGAATGTTGGGGATGGCAGCTTCTTCCCGTTCCCATTCCCATCCAATGTCACTCTATAGTCACAGGGAATGGCCATTCTCAATCTTTTCCGTCCCTGCTCCCCGTCCCCATTTCGCATCCCATGTGACTATGCTCCTAGAGCTTTCGCATGTAACAAAGTCAGATAAATAAGAGAACCAACAAGCCTCCCGTTCTGTGTACTGTCCTCGAAAAGGGGAGAGGGATCATCATGGGAGAGCTTGGAGTTAGGATCAATTGGACAAGAAATTAAATAGCACTCGGTCATCTCAAATGTCTCCAGGAGCTATTGCAAATATCTGTACTGGCTAAGAAACACTCCATCAGAAGACTAATAGACCTCAATCCCACGAAAGTAGTGGAGACGTCCTAAATCAATCATCTCAAAGGTGAGCTAAATCTGACCAGAGCTATTCAATCTCGGCAAGATGTGAGCCAGTGATCAATAAATCATCAACATATAAGACAATCAAACAAAGCAAAGCATCCTGAGCAAAGACATAGAGATTATATCTACAAAGCATCTCTGGAATCCAAGGGAAAGAAAGAATGCATCAATCTTATCATACCACACCTTGGGTGCCTGTTTCAAACCATAAAGGGCTTTGTGCAATCTGTACCCCTTACCCTCATATCCGGGAACCTAAAAACCTAGAGGTTGTTCAACATACACCTCCTCATGTAAGTCACCATTAAGAAAGGAAGACTTTGGCGGCCAAGAGGACAGGCAAGAGAAAAGGGGGAGGGGGGGTGCGCACTAAGCATCCGAGGGGGGAGAGGTGGAGGGCAAGGCGAAGGGCACAAGGGGAGCTGGAGCTTCAGCTTGATGACAAATCCTCTATGGCTTAATCTACAATCATATTGGCTAGGGAAAGGACCCTTGGCAAATGATCCGTAGTGGTAGTGCAAGGAGCAATGGAGACTCTACCCCCTCCGTCTAGGACCCAATCATCTACCATGGGCTCATTTTATTTGGTAGATGTTTGTTTTTTTCATGCTTCCGACATGCAATACTTCATGGACCATATGTACTCATAGACCCTTTGGGTCTTCCGTAGAGCGTTTAATACAATCTCTCTCTCTCTCTCTCTCTCTCTCTCTCTCTCTCTCTCTCTTGCAACAAATGCAATGCCTTTCTAGATGTTCTACATTGTGATACAAATATGAGGAGTTTCATATCAAAATACCTTGGCATTTTTCCACAACTTCTGAATGTGGAAGCTTTATTCGAGCCTCTTTTCTGGAGACAAAGAGTAGAGGAAACTCTGCTTTCATATCCACTTCCCATGCACCCAGCATTCTACCACCATCTTTTCCATCAACAATCCCTCCTGCATAGGGTTCAACTTCATCAACCACATCCCTTTCTTCAATGAATGTCTCCAGTGTACCGATATACGAATTGCAATCCTCTATTTTCTGAATGGCCCATCTCCTGGCTGGGAACCGACCCCAGCAGCAATGGTGGCCCACATGGTCAATAAGCAGCTCTCTTATCTCTTCTTCTTCTAAGACCTGCACACTGGAACAACAACAAAACATCCAAAAAATCCTCACTTTAAGAAGTCAATTTGCACAAGCATGTGATAGAAACTGAGTTAGAATTTCATAAAAGAACAGATTCAAAACCTTCTCTGACCCTCATCCTGAAGTTGCGGTGCTGGGGTACTTGGACCTGTCAAAGGCTCTCCTCTTCCTGAAGACACAAGAAATTTACAGCCTTCCATTTGAAGAGAAGAAACACACCTACAGTTCAACTCTATGGCTCCTGGCTCCTTGTCAAGCAAACAAAATATGCATGCACGCACACATCCATCCATCCATCCATCCACACACACATATGCGAGCACGTGCACGCGCACGCGCGCACACACACACACAGTATTAAATCAAATGAATTGAATGCTGATATCATTAGGGAGGACGACAACAACAAACATGAGATTTGACCTCAAAAATGGGATGTGTCCATTACCAGAGCCACCTTCTGCTGGATCTTCAGGAGTGATGAGGGCACCATAGATCCACACAGGATAAGGATCGACAGATGCGGCCGTGCGGATTTCGTCGCCACTGACTGCAGTGTCAGCTTCAACAGCACCGGGTTTGCGCAGAGATTTGCTCACATACTCATACTGGGCCCACTCAGAGAGTTGGCCCTCCTTCTCCACTGAATGTATGCAGAGATGGGTTCATCAGTACACGTAAAGTTTAATCTACACATGTGATAATGTCTATCAATGTGATCATTACCACCATATTTAACTAATCTACCATTCTAGAGTTTAATGAAGAGATTGCCGAGAAGCCTACAATGCATCAATTCCTTTAATCTACCATTCTAGTTATTGAAAATCTTGACGCTAAACGACGCATTGTGCACAGAAAGTTTGTGACGTGCCTGAAGCAGGAGCAGCCTGGAAATCTGCAAAGAGAGGGGCAGAAGGGCCAGCCGTTAGGAGGGGTTGCCTTGGATCGTCCGCCATAGCCACAGCAGCTTCTTGCGCACACACGATTCAATGGGTTCAATAGAAAACTACGCGCGCGCGCGAGAGAGAGCGAGAGAGAGAACAGACAGACAGAGGACAGGGACACAGCGTACGAAAGGCCAGCTCAAACACTTTACGCGCAACGACTCGCTTACCCATGTGCCAAAATGTGACATGTAATATAAGATAAGCGAAATTTTTTATTTTTATTGCATAAGTAGATTATATCTATGATGATAATCGTCATCGTCATCATAATCCATGTAATTTTTTATTTTTATTGCATAAGTAGATTATATCTATGATGATAATCGTCATCATCCATGTAATTGTCGTTAAGGTTGCTTTTTTTTCGCGTACCTATTTCACTATATATATATAAATCGCATTAATTAAGGGTTGGAAAAAAAATTCCCATTGTTTTAATAAGGTTCTTGCCTTAGTATTTTTTTTGTTAGGTTTAGACCTTAGCACACCAATGTTTTTTACTATATTTGTTGCCATGAAAACAGAAGTCAGAAATCACTTTTTAGTTTGAAAAGTGCTTTTGAGAAGTTTCTATAAAGAATTATACATAGTTCTCCTTTTTTTTAACAAAAGCCATAAATTTACAAATTGAACCACTATATTCTATGGTTTGCAAAAAAAAATTCTCTTGTTTTTAAAAAATGCCAAAATTTGACAAATTGCACAAGATAGATAAATTTTCGACAACTATATATATATATATATATATATATGAATTTCGAACAAATTTTGCACAAAATTTTAGAATGTACAAGATAGACATTTTTCGAAAAGTTATTGCATATATTGCTTCGTGTATGTTGCAAGCGATAACCCTTACCTTTGTCACACGCATGTGTGGATGCAATAGCCTCCAAGACTTTCCCTTTATCACGTGGACGCGCAGAAGGGCATGCTGTATCTTTACCTACATTTGTGATGTCTGTAAGCCCTTGAGGACGGCGAGCCGTCATGGCAAAGACCCACCCCAACACACAAACCCAACCCAACCCCACAACACAAAGCCTAAGACTGTCAGACAAACCCAACCCAACCCCAATAATGAGTCCCCAAGCCAACAACACAGAGCCTATGACCCAACACAACACCAACAGTGAGTTCCCATCCACCCAGGTGCCCATGCCGGCCTAACCCCACAACACATAGTAGACAAAGCCAAGCCAACCCAAGCTCCCAGAGCCCTCCACATAGGTGCCCTTTTATTGCCCCAACCAACTGTACAAAATCGCATCCCACCCACGATCGTAACAAAGGCTCCCAATCCAACGCGGATTCACCGTACATGCCCTCATGAGGCCGACGTACAGAAAGATATTAATTAGTTTTGATCTACATTTAATTAGTCAAACACATTTAATTGACATTCAATTACAGAATTTGACTACACGAGCCCCCCTAGAACATATTTTTGATTAATTAATTAGAATAATCTATAAAAGCAAAAAGAACAAGTATTAATTAGCAATCAATTAATAAAATCAAGATTAGCAGGGTTCTCATCAAATCAAACCAACAAACAAGCATTAATTAGCAACTAAACAATAAAATCAAACCAGTAACTAATCATTAATTAGCAACTAATCACAAACCATCACATGAACTAACAACTAATCAGAGACCATCATAAACCTCCAGCAACCACAACCACATACAATCACAGCACAGACCACCACAGACATGCGGACACTCTGAGCAACACGCAAGAAGAAAGGAGCGAGCCGCATCTCACGTTAGCATGATGTGTAGGTAGAGGAGATGTCGATGAAGGAGCAGCCCCACACCATGAACCACGCGACCCCTTGCCCTAAACATAGACAACAACACAGAGGAGATGCCAACGAATGAGCAGCCCCACACCACGAACCACGCGACCCCCTGTCCTAAACACAAACAGCAACATGCAAGAGCAAGCCATATACGAAGGAGCAACCCCACACCACTAACCATGTGACTCCCTGCCCTAAACATGGACAGCAACACGCAGGAAGAAAGGAGCAACCCGCATCTCACCTCAGCAATAGAGGAGGTGCAGACGATGACGAAGGAGACCCACGACCGACGAGCCGCCCCATGCACCCCCTTAATTGCCACCCAGCCCCATGCATGCACACTATCCCAAAAAATTCACAATCACGCTAAATCCTACCTAACACCCAACCGTTAGCCTTATAAACCTTATATATTTTTTTAAGCCTTATAAACCTTACAAAAAATTTGTTTCCTTGGGGGGCCTGAAGGGCCCCCTCACCCACCATCTAATTAATTAATCAAAAATATGTTCTAGGGGGGCTTTATGAGGGGCATCATGCTCATTTTTGGGCATTTCGGTTGTAAAATACAACCACTTGTTTTGAGTGACCGTCAAAAATAAGGTAAATTATGAGCATTATTTTACTAAACCCATCATTTTGAAGGGTCCTTTGTAGCAAATTGATTTGGAGCTTTATAATTTGTGGATTCCGTTAATGGGTAACAAAAGCGTGTATGCACTTTCTTGTAAACACACAATTAATATATGTGTGTACATGAATAAATATATATTATCGTATATAAAATACAAGCACACATTCATATGGATGAAGAGTTAGCACTCTTCCTCTCTAAAAATCACAAGATCCAAGGAGAGTGCCCTTCCTAGAACAAATACTTTGTTTTTACGAGCATAGTACCATATATTTGTGAATTTTATGGATTTTGTTTTTATAAACATAGTACCATCTATTTGTGAATTTTATGGATTTTGTACTATGCAAGCATTATTTTGTTTCTATACTCTGCCTCTATGCATTAGAAAATCCTCAAAAAGCCATTAAAAAATAGAAAAGAAGAAAAGACTAAAAACATTGAAAATTCCCCAAAAAATCTCATAAAAAGAACCTCAACATGTGATTCTAGTGCTGGATCAGGAGCTTATGCTCACAACAATTTATATATACTGCTCATACAACTATATAGGCACTAACAAAAATAAAAAGAGTTGGCCTTCTCTGGCTCTATATGTGCTCTACTAACAAAAACACTTTAAGCCTTAGCACTGACAACACTTGCAACACTGATAGGTTGTTAAAAGCTCAGCTAGGATCATTTGGAGGCAGAACGTACTTGCATAATTGCTTTGCTAATCGAATTGCTACGCCGAATAGGTTTGCTCAAATAAAGGGTAAAGTCAGCACATGTGTAATATATAGTGGCCATGTTGATGTGGCACACTTCGCTCAAATCACACTTCGCTCAAATCGCCCCATGATTTGAGGGGTTTGATCGTTGATCAAAGATCGGGATGATCATCGATTTAAAAAGTGAATCAACGATTTGAAGCCAACGATCGGAGGGTGAAATCGGTGGAGCTAACTCACGATTTGAGAAGTAACTGATCAAAGATGCGATCGTAGAAGTGATATCAACAATCAAAGATGTTGAATCATCTCAAAAGTGGGATCATCTAGGGGAATGATTACCACAATCCAAAAAAATTGCACTTGGATTTTTAAGTGCCTTTTCAATGCTTATGCCTCAACAAGTTCTTGTGCCTAATGATGAACGCTACAATGTAGTGCCCTAGATATGCTCAATGCATTTATGGCATGTTGTGCAATACAGCTCGGTGGGGGTCTATGGGTTGTCGGCACAAGATTTCTATATTGGGTACTCGGTGCATGAATGATGTGTAATCATGCAAGTGCACCAGTAAAACAATTAAAGCGTGCCTATTAAATGTGCCTTGTCATGTGATACCCTAAGATGCATCACAAGGTCAATTAAAATAGATATGTGGTACAAAAGGAATTGAGTAGGGAGTCCTCAAGTGATGGGACGTACACTAGGACAAGCGTAAAAGGTTCCCCTTCTATAGCTCACTAGTGTCCCCCCATCCGGAGATGAACCTAAGTAGCTTTCAGAGTCGAGGCTTCTCCTTTTGTGAAGTGTGAGGACCACTCTACCACTCCTTCGATTTGACTTGGACTTGACTCTTATGCCTATCATGTCCCACATAGGTGACTTGACTTGACCTTTATGCTTGTCCCTCCAACAGAAGTAACTAGACCTTAAAAGTGTAGTGAAGAGAAGATTATTGTGCTTAGGACTACACTTGGGCTCGTTTTGGCCTTTCACCACCCGACTCTTGACTCTTATACCCTTAGCACGTTTTGGCATCCGGCGACTTGACCTTGGAGTGGGTTATACACTTAATTGCATTACTAACAACTTCTTTTGCTCCTTGATTTGAGATGTAGATGACAAACAATCTCTTCATGAATAAGGCTTCTGCCCACGTAAGAAATGAGGACTTCAGAGATCTTGAGCTGGTTTCCTTGCTAGTAGGCTTTTCTGCTTCTTGGCTAGGCATGGGGTAGGAACTACCTAGCAAGGTCCATGTCTCATATGACATTAACTTTTTTCCTACTCCAATATCCAATAGGGAAAATATTGTCTATGCTTTCTTTGTTCATTTTAAAGTTCAAGCAAAGCCTTGTGGGCTTCACTTCTTCTCCTCCATTCCCTAATTCTAGGACTTCTGAATCTTCATTCTTGGATTCTAGACTTCTGAATGTAATGTCCTAATGGGGACAATGTCATTTTCATCCTCATTACAAAACTGAATTTTGGTGGCCCTTGTTTTAGTTGGTTCTACCATTAGCTCGGGAACCATAGCGATTACATATATAGGCTCAAATCTAGGAGGCAAATGGGTATAGGATGGTCTCATATACCCATAAAATTGTACACAAGACCAAGCTAGTACACTTTTGAATCTCCATTCTCTTATTCTAAGACTTCTAAATGTAATGTCCTAATAATGAGCGCAATGTCATTTTTGTCCTCATCATAGAACTGACTTCCGATGGCCCTTGTTTTGGTTGGTTCTGCTTTTAGCTCGAGAGCCATAGCGGTTTTGTATATCGGCTCAACTCTAGGAGGCATATAGGTATTGGATGGTCTCATGCACCCAGAAGCTAGTACCCCATAAGATGTTTCTCCCGATGGCTTGAGAGGCACAAAACAGGTATATGTCATGGGATATGGATATACCGGCACTCCATTAGTTATTAGTATGCTTGCAGATCTATGTTCTCATGACTCCACTCTTGCCATTCTAAATGAGTAGGTCTAATAGGCTCGAATGGGGTATTTCTTATGTGTAATGGTTCTCTCTCCCATGGAGGTTAGATATTCCTTCCTCATTGGAACTAATGTAGGGGGGAGCCTTTCCTTACCTCAGCTTCGGGACTGCAGTTCATTTCCCTTGCTGAATACAATGAATTTTCTCCTCTCACCGAGAAGCCTTTTTGGTATCAAAGTGGTTTCCTTAGGAGAGATCCTCACTTCACCTAGCCTTGATGTCCTAGGTTCTAGGTCTATGTTGGGAAAACTCTCCCCTTCCCAGACCTTTCCATCCTTCCAACTTCCTTGGCCACTTTAGGGATGTATATATTACTGTCCTTATCCGCATATATAATCTGATCACTAAGGGGTGGTGACACTTGCTGGCTAAGGATAGATTTGGAAATTTGGGCATGTTGACCCCAACATTTAAAGACAATCTCATTTTCTAAATTCACTTGAAGTTGTAGTGTAGGCGTTCTTTAAATAAACTTCTTTTTTCTATAGCCTACATGTTTTGATGGGTGTAATCTCGTCGACATTTTCACTTGTTGAAATCTCTTTCTTTAGAGTTCAACGAATTTATCTTGTTGTGTTCAGATTAAGGAAATTTGGATTCTTCCTTTGTTGGCATTTCTTTCTCTAGTTTTGTCCTTTAGGTGATTTATACAATCCACCTGATGGTTTACAGATGTACATATGTGACTCATCGAGACGTTGATGACTCCCTATGTTGATATGGGTAACTCGGGACGCTGATAATTCCTTGTACAGATGTGGGTATGTCCGGCCACCGATGGGTCCCTAGTTCCTGCCGTTATAATGCCATGTCTTCTTACTTTATTCTAAATGGTTTACAAAAGAAACTAGAAACTACTTTGAGTATGAGTTCCTCTGATCACTCGCAGTTTGATGGGCAAATAGAGTGTGTGAATCAGATTGTAGAGGATATGCTTTGTGCTTATGTCTCTAGAAAGCCATCAAATTGGGAAAAATATCTTCCAATGATGGAATTTGCATATAACAGTTCTAAACATACGGCTACTTGTTTTAGTCTGTTCATGCTTATGTATGGGTATCAACCCAGGGCACCTATTGATGTCGGTCTTAAGGACATTGAGCTTGATGCATTGAGGGATTTCTTGCGTGATATGTAGGAAATGCTGACCCAAGCTTAGGATTTTATCAGGAGTGCTCAGGATAGAGCACGATTTAATACTGATAGGGGAACCTCACCTTGGTCTTTTGAGCCAAGAGCATTCAATTACACAAAAACAAGACACGACCACAACAACACGATGGTGGTCATCCTTTGATCAAGATTGGTCTATATCGCGTTGTTGTGGTCATTTACCGAAACATAAGATTTTTCATTTAAACATCTTCATTTAAACGAAACATACCTTCACACCCAAAACAACCACAACAACGCAATACGAGGTATACTTGCCGGTAGCATGACCTAGCATCGTGTTGTGGTGGTAGTTCTAGGGGATGGAAAGGACTTCCCATCTTGCATTTCTCTTTAACACCAAGACAACCACAACAATGTGATATGACACATACTTGCTGGTAGAATTTCCTCCCCTCACGTTATTGTGGTAGTTTTCATAGATAGAAGGGGCCTCACCTCTAAAACTTTATATCCCCCACAACAGCATGATGTAGAGTAAAGGTGTCAATGGGATGACCTTCCCTCACGTTATTGTGATCGTTTTGGGGGATAAAATGTTTTATGAGCTACCTACATTAGACGAGAATCTATGCAAAGGTCATGTCTCCATAGAAACATGAAAACGACACAGAAATCGGAAGGCGACCCCAATAGCGAATAACGACACAGAAATCCAAAAACTATGGAATGGCATAGTCCAATCTTGAAGTGGTTGCTATTGCCAAAAACCCAATGCACGCCACTGTAGTACTTGTGCAAGGTCATCTAATCAACCAGGAACAACGTAGTCGTGAGAGGACAAAGACGAAGACATAGAAGCAACAAAGGTCGGGAAGCCCACGATGACAAAAGTGACGACATGCGAAATTAAATATAGCATTAATTAGCATTGAATGCACCATGTGGAAAAAGTCTCGATCGGGAGGCCTTCGAGGACGTCAATCACATAATGCACTTTCCTTCAATCTTGGACCATGTGGAAAAAGTCTTAGTCTTCGAGCCCTTTACCCGAGCCTACCCAACGTTCCCACTCTCATTATTTTTTTGGTCGTTTCCTTGTCATTGCACCTTTGTCTTTGAGTCCTTCACTATGCCTTCGTCAAACCCTGGATCCTTTCTTGTCATCCATTATGAAGGTAACTCTTACCCTTTTATGTTTTTTTGCCTTCCAATTTCCTCATATTTCTCTTTGTTTGGAGTTCTGCATTGAATTATGCATATTACCCCAAAACGACTACTTCCGCTACTAGCACCCCTGAATTCGTTGCGTTGAGGGGGTAGGGACCTTTTAGCTAGTATCAGAGCGAATTAGCTAAAGTGGATCAAATGAGAAGCAAGAAATATCAAAATTTTATGAAGTACCAGTAAAAGATTGTAATTGTGTGATGAAATTCATACAAATTGATATTCAGAAAGAAGATTCATAAATTGGAAATTGGGTCTTCAGATGGAAGTACTGCAATTGTGTGGAATCCCCCTGACTTGCTTGAGGCTTAGATATGATGGTATTTACCTTATAGTTCCAAGGACCGTGATTACACATATATACCGTGGGTATAACTGCAGCTCTTTACTGGCAATATACACGAGTAAATCTAAGACCTTGAAATCAAAAGCAAAAATGCTATCCAGATGATGAATTCGAATGCTAGTTGATATGATTTTTGAATTCTGGTTGAGAATTGATGAGTTGATTTGGATTCTGATTGAAAGATGATGATTTCTGAATTCTAGTTGAAAGAAGATAAGTTGAACAAAGCCACAATGAGGATGAATGGGGAGAATTCCAGTGACGATGTTGTTGCTATTTATAATAGGTTGTCATGTGTTTTTGTGGCTTTAGCTGTCATGGTGGCTAGGATGAAGTCCACGGCCTGTTGTACCTCAACAAGCAATCTCCTCGCATAGCGAGACGAGTAGGAAATGGTAAGAACATGGATATTATGAATCGAGCTCGGAAGACCCGAATATCAAGAACTGTGCCAGCATGCTAAAAGAGATTCACAAGGTCGAGAAGCACATGTCCGTTGCCATACCAAGACTTCCCTTCCAGAGGTCGGTCAATGGTATTTGTGCAAATTATAGGTTGAATATGCTGGCAACCTTCTGCCTTGGGATGCCTCCAAGAGTTCGTGGAAGACTTCCTTATGGAGTTCTTTCAGGACAGCTATGTTCTTACGGCGCATGCTCATTTTGTTACCATCATGCCCAGGGACATGGCTTCTCTTCGGCGTCTCCGTTTTCAGGTACGACAAGACTCTTGAGCCTATCGTTATTCCTGATCGGAGAATGAGGGAGATCTTGGATTTCCCTCCCATTCTAAGGCAAAGGGTCAAGGTTGAGGAGGTGCCAATCACCCATAATTGAGACACTTGCTGGAAGAGGGATGGCTAAAACCTTGGGACGAGCAGACGTCGAGAATGCGCATGAAGGAAGAGATGAAGAGAATGACAGGAGCAGGTACAAGAGACCCTGTGTGACAGCTAGAGGAGGAGAGGAGGGCTAGGGCCAAAAGGAGAAGAGTAAAAGAAAGAAGAGATCGAGAACGAAGGGAGAAGCAGGAGTTGGCTTCCGAGTTTCATGCAACAAACTCGCAGGCCCTCAAATATATGAGGCCGTACTTCAAAACTGACTCCCTCGAGCCAATGCTGAGGGAACTATCCACCTTGATAGTCTCGATCATCCTCCTCCCGGTTGTGTGGAGTCCCCCCCTGACAGTTCCCGATCCTCCATCCCCCAAACATCATATGGGTTTTGTAATTTTTACCTCTGTATGAAAGTTATCAATGAAATATACATTCTCTATATGGGTTATCATTCAAGACAAGATTACCTCTTATCGTGTTGTTGTGGTCTTTTTGTAATAAACATCTCTTGTTAATAGCACCATGTTATAGACAAGGAAAAAATGATTATCAACTTCCTTAGTTATAAAAGTGAATTCTAACATGAGGTACTAAACATGGATTTTTCGTATCATCATGCACTAAACACGATTTTTGTGAAGAACGACCATAACAACGTGATACAGGTCATCTTTCAACACAGGATTACCCCCTGTTGTGTTGTTATGGTCTTTTGTAAACATGTCTTGTTAATAGTACCGTAATGTAACTAAGTCATAATATAGCACAATGATGAGCTCACAATAGCCTGAGTTCACAAGAAATGCACTTGAATGTCTAAAATGGGAGGGAAAAGTCACTAGAAGGGAAATACTTCACCGAAGAGGAAATAAACACGCAAAAAGTGCATTAATAAGAGCTCATTTACCTATAGATACATATTGTGCCTTTATTTCTTTGATATTTATTATGCACCCATAGGACGACGGTATATTCTTGAGCATTTAAGAAGGTCTGGACCACCGTGTTGATTATCTCTCTCTACAAAAAAAACACAAAAGGGTCGAAAATCCTTCCTTTTCCAATTTTTGGGCCACAAAAAATAGGGTGACAGGATTATCTTACAGGGCCCCAAAATGAGTCCCAATTTTCCCTAATGGTTCTTAAGATGTTGATAAAATCTCTTATTATTTCATGTTTAAGCTATTTGAATTGGCAAAGTTGAGTTACTGAACTATGCTTGACACCCGGTTTAGAGAATCATATCGTAAACACTAGCTCTAAATCTATTGTGGTTTCTCTTTAGAAATCTTCTAACAATTTAGAGTGTTATTCTCTAAAGTTAAGCTGAAAGCATCTATCTTAGTTTGAGGATCAATTATACTTTCTATGGTACATATCTATTTGAAAGTAGCGAGATGGTTATAGGGCTTATCCTAGGATGACCATACTCAATTTCCTCCCTTAATCCCTTGGTTGATTTGATGAACGATGGAACAAAATTGATGTTTGTTCTTGTTTTTAGGGTTATGTGAGTTTTTAACTCGATCTTTATGATTGGCTCATGGGCCATTTTTAGTTATATACCTAGGTTCCATTCTGGGAGGTACTTGAGTATATAGCTTGGCACCCTAAAAGATGCTTCTTTGGATTGTTAAGTAGGTACAAATAAGTAGGTACAAAGTCTAAATGCATCATTGGGTATCCATAAGCCGGTGCTTTATGAGCTGTTGTGGTAGGCTTGAGGCTCTATTATCTTAGCTCTCAACTCTCACAGTTCCATATTCTAACTAAATTGGCACTACTGGCTCAAACAGAGTTAGCAACATGGTTCTCTCAGCAGGATAATAACACCTCTAACTAGAGGTGTGTTCAAGAACTTGTTGTTTCCCTCTACCTCTATGTGTTAATGATCATCACTGGTGGGATGATAACACCTATTGACTAGAGGTGCATTTGGGAACTTGTGGTTTTCCTCTACATCCCTATGTGCGTTGGTGATCATTGGTGGGATGAGAACACCTATACACTAGAGGTGGGATGAGAACACCTATTTATTAGAGGTGCATTCCAGAACTTGTGGTTTCCCTTTGCATCCCTCTGCGTGTTGGTGATTTTTGGGATGAGAACACCTATTGACTAGAGGTGTATCCAAGAACTTGTGGTGCATCCCTTTGTATGTTAGTGATGTTGAAGAGGTTACCTTAAGCATCCTCATTGAGGCCTATGTCACCCTGATTGACTCTAAGTCTCCTCGGAAAGAATCTATCTATTATATTTGGAGGTTGAGTCACTACTAGCTCTATGTGAGTTCTTGGATTCTCAAGGACTCTATGAGATCATTATGCCCCTGTTGGCACACTAAACGATCGGGTATTGGAGGAAACTTGCATAGGGATGTACATATTTTCCTCTGGGTCTATATAAAACTTGTGTCCCTATTGTGTGTGAAGTGGCTACAGCTTTTGGGTTATTAAAGATCTCTACTTCACACCCTGGCATTGCCCAAAGTGACCATGCTCCAAGAGAACCCCATTATGGTCAATGTAGATTGGAACTTTTGTAATTTCATGACATATCAATGCCTTTTAAGATCATAAAGATTGGTGTGCTTTTATAAATGATAGGTATCACGGTGTTCATTTCATCCCTCCATCTTAGTAGTTAGATTTAGCCATTGAAGCTCCCTTCACAAGAGCACATAGGTGTGGGGATTTTTCATCTATTGTATCACTTCAGTAATATAATATTTTTCTCTATCTTTGTTATTGTGCAATTTGAGTTTTAAAGTTTTGTGCTGTGAAAGATCCTACTTCTTATAAGTGTTCTCTTGTATACATTACAAATTGTATCCTCTTACAGAGAGAAGAAAAATTGGCCCATGATTGGGACATGGACCACATCTATATTAGAAAGAGGGTACTCTAAAGGTTAATGCTAAAGCTAAAAAAGAGGCCAAACACAAGGTAGAAGAAATTGCTAAGGCTAATGACCTTAGACAAGTCCTAGAGCACTTCAAGTTAAATGTAAAAGGCTTAATTTAATAAATCTAAAGTCCCTTGATGGGTGACCAGGAACATCTTATAATGGGCCATCCAAAGTTAAGGAGCTTAATCTAGTGGGACCTAGCAAGGATCAAGTATACCATCCCCATTATAGAGGGAGCAACGTTAGAAAGCAAAGAGCTTAGGCATTAAACCCAAAGTAATTCTAAGATGAAGAGATCAATAGGTTTGTCAAAGCTATATTAATTTATGAGATCGATCATACAAATTTTTTTTCCCATTATGACAGTGCCAAAAGCACAAAAAAGTCAGGGTATGTGTCAACCTCAAAAAGGTAATGCTGCCATAGTAGGGTATCCAAAAAGGTGCTAGAGCGAGTAGCTTGAAAGGAGGCTTATAGCTTCCTTCATGGATTCTTAGGCTACAACAACCAAGTGTGGATAGGCCCAAAAGACTAGCATAAGATGGATCTTGCCATAGAATGGGGAACATGTGAAATACAAGGTAATGCTTTTGGTTTAACTAATACCTCATGGACATTCTAGATTGATGTGTACTTGTTATTCCAAGAGGGAACTCGATACATTCACCTAAAGGATGAGCAATAGATCACAACTGTCATAGGGCACTTACCAATGCTTTGAACTTGAGTCCCTTGAGGCCTCCAAGCTCGCTTCTTAAGCTCCAACCTCCAACCTCCAAGCTCCACCTCCATGCTATCACCGCGCAGAGTCGCTCTCGCACTGTCGCATAAGGCAATCACTCACTCTCTCTCTCACTCTCTCACACATTCACCTAAAGGATGAGCAATAGATCACAACTGTCATAGGGCACTTACCAATGCTTTGAACTTGAGTCCCTTGAGGCCTCCAAGCTCGCTTCTTAAGCTCCAACCTCCAAGCTCCACCTCCATGCTATCACCGCGCAGAGTCGCTCTCGCACTGTCGCATAAGGCAATCACTCACTCTCTCTCTCACTCTCTCACACAAGCATGAATCACACAAGCATAAAAGAGGAACAATGCTAGAATGCTCTCTCTCTCTCTCTCTCTCTCTCTCTCTCTCAAAACATAAGGGAGAGCTCTCTATAGCACAAAGGGGATTGTGTCTCTTCATTTTATGAGGCTACAACCAAGTGTGGATATGCCCAAAAGACTAGCATAAGATGGATCTTGCTATAGAATGGGGAATATGTGAAATACAAGGTAATGCCTTTGGTTTAACTAATACCTCATGGACATTCTAGATTGATGTGTACTTGTTATGGGCTACCGCACCTCCAAGAGGGAACTCAACACATTCACCTAAAGGATGAGCAATAGATCACAACTATCATAGGGCACTTACCAATGCTTCGAACTTGAGTCCCTTGAGGCCTCCAAACTCGCTTGTTAAGCTCCAACCTCCATGCTGTCACCGTAGAGTCGCTCGCACTGTCGCATAAGGCAATCACTCACTCACTCTCTCACTCTCTCAAACAAGCATGAATCACACAAGCATAAAAGAGGAACAATGCTAGAATGCTCTCTCTCTCTCTCTCTCTCTCTCAATCTCTCTCAAGACACAAGGGAGAGCTCTCTATAACACAAAGGGGATTGTGTCTTTTCATTATGAGGCTACAACCAAGTGTGGATAGGCCCAAAAGACTAGAATAAGATGGATCTTGCCATACAATGGGGAATATGTGAAATACAAGGTAATGCCTTTGGTTTAACTAATACCTCATGGACATTCTAGATTGATGTGTACTTGTTATGGGCTACCGCACCTCTAAGAGGGAACTTAACACATTCACCTAAAGGATGAACAATAGATCACAACTGTCATAGGGCACTTACCAATGCTTCAAACTTGAGTCCCTTGAGGCCTCCAAGCTCGCTTGTTAATCTCCAACCTCCAAGCTCCACCTCCATGTTGTCACCGTAGTCACTTGCACCATCGCATAAGGCAATCACTCACTCACTCTCTCACTCTCTCACCCAAGCATGAATCACACAAGCATAAAAGAGGAACAAAGGGAGAGCTCTCTCTATAGCACAAAGGGGATTGTGTCTTTTCATTATGAGAAAATGCCTTATATACATTTGGCCCTATTCGCACTTGGGTGCCCAAAACTTACTAGGCCTTGGGTGGCCAATATCTCATACTGTACAACTTTTATAGTGTCGTTTCATGACACTTATTAATGTCCTCAATTGGAGTATCATGTTTGTTAATCCAAAACGAGATTAACAGCCCTCCTTCCTAATGTAGGTTCTATCCGCAGAACCTGTTATTACCGAGGTCTAAGGACCTCGTCACCGAACTCATGTCTACAGAAGTTCCTTCTGGATTGGAGCTTTTTGAGTGTGTGTCGGAATGCTGAGTGTGACCTCCAAAATCCTATATCCACCGTCTTCGAAAGTGATATGCATGTATCCTAGAAGACATCACAGTTGGTGGTAGTAAAGCATGATACCTCTGTTGGATGGCCCTTGGTTCATGTGTCGAATGTCAGGTGTTCTGCTTCATACCCATCATAGGGCTCCCTTGGTTGGTCTATCAGCACCACCACCAATTTTAAAAATCTGACGCTAGCCAACGATTGCAGGGTCTGGAATTCTGCGCCATGCCCTTATCTATGTAAGCATTTACTGTCTTTGCTCCTTAATGTTTGCAAATGTTGTGGTAAGAAAATTGGAAAGTTGTAGCAAACATGTGAGTCGCGCCTTTTGGCTTCCTGAAATTCCAGCGGGGTGTCCATCTTCTTTTAACTGGCATGTAGAGAGGATCAACCCGCAGTGTTGGTGGAGCACCCATATACACCTGGCTGCATTTCGAAATTTCTAGGTACTCCTTCCACCAGTTTGATTGTATGCCAAAGTCTTCTAGTCTGGGGTGCTCTTCATTGGTGACTATGGTGGCATAGCCACCTCTTGTGTGCACAGGGTTTGCTTTCCTCCACCTTCGAAAACAATAGCTGATCATGAATGTAATGATCCGTATCTCCAGCAGCAGGCAGATCAGCTAACTGGGGGTTTTCCAGCTTTGTGTGCCTTGCCACATTCACCCATAATGTACCCTCTCTAGCCAATGGAAGTAGTTCTTCTAATTTAGGGCATGGAACTCGGAGAGGGTATGGCACATTGTGCTGTTTAGTTGGAGTGATTATTGAATAAGCTTCTGGCATGATTCGTCTTGTGGGTTCAAATGGAATTATCTACATGAGGACTTTGAACATTAACTTTGGCTTTAAAAGAGGGTTGACAGCTCGAATGAACCCCTCGTACTCTGCACTTCATAAAGATTCCAATACGGTATCATCAGTAAATGCTTCAATATTATTTTGTGGGATAGGATGTCGTACCTCTTGAGAGTGCTGTGGTGGAGATGGGTGAGGTGCCAGTATCTCCTAGGGACGAGAGGGTTAGTGGGAAAATCTATCTCTGGAGGATGGAAAGATGAGAAAATGTAGTCAGCTTGTGAGGTGTTAGTAGGTGGCGTGTTAGGGTATGGGTTAAGTAGCTTACTAGCGACATTAGAATAGACAGGGTAAGTTGATTTTGAAAATGAAGAAGAGGATGCTTCTTGACCTTGACCTGTGCTAGGGGGTGGGTGGCTAGGCTTATGAGACTTAAAAACTCTTGTAAGTCTGGGATTTCTTCGGAATTGATAGTGGGATATTCTATGTGGGTAGCATCGAAATTGTATTGGACATTTGTTAGTGTGAGATCCCTCTGCCCCCTCCACGTACCAGGACTCCCGGTAGCTGACAGCGGAAGCAGCCCCCTCATGCGCGGGGCAGGGTCTCTCACTCAGGGCCTTGCCCACGAATGTCCGGGCACGAGACTAGGCTGGTGGTCACTTCGAAGACCGAAATCGGGAAAATTTCCCATGCCCGGAAAGCGGGGACGATTCCACCTTTTTTATTTTTCTTAACAAATTTTTCTAATGAGATCAATTCTAAACTATTCTCCACCTGAATAAATCAGATAGAAGGAAACTATCACTGATATAATTTGATCATTCTGAGCGATTTCAACGCTTTCTTCCTAATCAAGATCAGGCGCAGCCGTTGATCCACTCAATTGAGAAATTTATCAGGGAATTAACTAGCTACTCGAATCCTAGCGTAATTCTAAGATTTTTTAGTTTGATTATTAAAACTCCACTAATTCCAGCCTAACCCCATCCGGCCCATGGCTTTGCCACCACTGGAATTGGTAGATCCAAACAAGTACTCACCCACCCATAATTGAAATGCCTTTCTTAACTTTAGCTTTAGAAAACAGATACGCACACAATCCTCTTTAAAACTTTAATATATAAAAAAAATTCATTGACAAACAATTTACTGGTTACACATGTCATACTTCAAAATTTCCATTGAGTCTTTGTTTCTCACAAAACAGTATCACTCTGGACTCTCCGTTGAGACCAGCGAGTCAACAACGAGATCCAGTGAGGGATAGATTACAATAACATTGGTCTGTCATACAATATCTTCCTCGACATACGCATGGGTATCCTCGGCATCGCGACCTCGTGCATCGCCTGGTCAGAACCCTCCAGGATTCTCCTTAGGTGTCCTGGCACTTCACTTAGGGACCGCTTCGTCGGCCCTCGTCCATCGTACCAGAAGCGCACCATTTTAACCATACCGAGGCTGGTCAAGACCTCGACAGGCTTTGCCGCATGAGGAGCTGTCCCTCGAACACTCCCCGCCAGCAGCTGTTGCAACCGAACTTCCCTTAGATAAACATATATGCCCAATGATCCCTCCAGCATTCTGGCGTAAGACAGTCCTTTAAGAAAACAGGGTTTCTATGCAAGTTTACAGTTTTGATTTTTGTTTGAAAACCATGAATCATCTTAAATCCATATCTCAATACTTCTAGATCCAGGTCTGAATTCTAAAAAGAATTCCTCGAATTTTGTTAGCTTGATCCTCAGATCAAAATCAAAAGTCTTAACTTAGTTTCAGATTCTGTGGGTGTTTTGAGTGTATTTTTCCTGAACTGAGCACATCGTCATTGACGAAGGAATCAGGTCTTGGTCAATAGTCAGAATCAGAGTTTGGGTCTAGAAAGGTTCTTCCTAAACTATCTTTCTCGAAAGGTACTATTTCAATTTCTATTTTTCTAAATTTCGTTCGACGAATATTTGCACAGATTTCTAAAACATTAATTTCTTATGAGGAATAAAATAATCATTTATCTCAATCTCCGACTTCAATAGTTTAATTGAATTTTCTCATTACCATCTTAGTGAATATGAAACGGTAGCATTTCTTCTCACTGATTATCTACTTATTCATTTTTCCAATTTTTACGAAAATTAAATAGAAGATTAAAGAGAACCCTTATTTAATTATAAAGATTCTATATGCATCTAATTATGCATAAAATCTAATTTTGATGAAAGTCACACTTTTATCATCATAAAAATCATTTATGATGGAAAGCACTCTTTTAACATGAAAGAATTTCTTTTATGCATATATTTATGCATACAAATCATTTATGATGAAAATCACACTTTTAATATAAAAAAATATCTTCTATGCATATGTTTATGCATAAAAATCTTTTATGATGAAAATCACACTTTTAATATAAAAAAATATCTTCTATGCATATGTTTATGCATAAAAATCTTTTATGATGAAAATCACACTTTTAATAAAAAAAATATCTTCTATGCATATGTTTATGCATAAAAATCTTTTATGATGAATATCACACTTTTAATATAAAAAAATATCTTCTATGCATATGTTTATGCATAAAAATCTTTTATGATGAAAATCACACTTTTAATATAAAAATATCTTTTATGCACCCATTTATGCATAAAAATCATTTATGATAAAAGTAACACTTTTATAATAAAAAAATATTCTTTTATGCATACTTTTATGCATGAAAATCAAATATGATAAAAGTAACACTTTTATAATAAAATAATAATCTTTTATGCATACTTTTATGCATGAAAATCAAATATGATAAAAGTAACACTTTTATAATAAAAACAATAATCTTTTATGCATAAAAATCAATATGATAAAAGTAACACTTTTATAATAAAAAAATAATCTTTTATGCATACTTTTATGCATGAAAATCAAATATGATGAAAGTAACACTTTTATAATAAAAAAATCTTTTATGCATATTTTATGTATAAAAATCAATATGATAAAAGTAACACTTTTATAATAAAATAATAATCTTTTATGCATAAAAATCAAATATGATAAAAGTAACACTTTTATAATAAAAAAATAATCTTTTATGCATACTTTTATGCATAAAAATCAAATATGATAAAAGTAACACTTTTATAATAAAAAAATAACCTTTTATGCATAAAATCAATAATAATGAAAGTAATACTTTTATAATAAAACTAAATTTCTTTTATACAAATAATCAAAATGCATCTTCTATGCATGAAAATGACACTTTAGAATATAGAAATCATAAGGATTACTCTTTTAGAATAATGAAAGATAATGCTTATTTCTAGTAAAGACCATTTGCTTTGACGTAGCCACTGCTATCACAACTCTCACTGTTGCCATCTTGGCAACTGGGCTAAAAGTTTCCTCACAATCAATGCCATATGTCTGCGCATATACTTTGGCTACCAATCTAGCCTTGTACCTACTTATGCTTCCATCACTGTTATGTTTTACTTTGTACACCCACTTGCATCCAATGGCTTTCTTGCCTTTAGGCAATTGCACTAAATCCCAAGTCTCATTTCCATATAGTGCATCCATCTCCTCATCCATAGCTTTCTCCCAACACACATTTCCAATAGCCTCATCAATGCATGTGGGCTCTACAACCTGTACAACTTTTACCATGTATGCATAGTGATGTGCCACATAACCATCATAGGTAAATCTCTGCATAGGATTCTTTACTCTCCCAGATCTTCGCAGCTTTGCATTCATGGCTTCCATAGCCTTCTTTACACCAGGTGTTCTCATAGCTGGTATCCCAAGATCCTTATCAAGGCTCATCTCTGATCCACTAGACTCTCCATCAACATGAGAATGCCCTATAGAAATGTCAAGCATACTAAGGGGCTCAACCACTTTCTCTTTGCCTTTATGTGATGTACTAATCACATTTGCAAGACTGGTATTATGACGTAGCCTGCCACTCCATGGTCTATCAATTGAACCACTAGATGAGGACTCTCCTGGTCCACTCAAAGACTGTGATTTTTGCTGACTTGCATTCTATGCAACCACATTTCCATTCACATCAGCCCTAACAGCTTCTTTTCCAGCAGCATACCAGCTGCTCATCTTCATCAAAAACAACATCCCTGCTTACCCTCAACTCACATGTAGCAGGGTTATAACACCTGTATCCCTTTTGCTCAAGGGAATATCCAATAAACACACATTTTTCAGCTTTTGGATCCAGCTTAGTTCTCAACTCATCTGGCACATGCACATATGCAATGCATCCAAAGACTTTCAGATGAGACAAATCACGTTTTTTGCTAGTAAACCTCTCCTCTGGAGTTACATCATGTATGGCTGTAGTTGGAGTCCTGTTCATGATGTAAACTGCTGTAGAAACAGCCTCAGCCCAATAGCTATGCGGCATATTCTTCTCTCCCATCAATGCTCGTGCAATCTCAGCAATGTGACTGTTTTTTCGCTCAGCAACTCCATTTTGCTGCAGAGTGTATCTGCATGTAAACTGTCTCCGAATACCATTCTTTTTCAAAAATTCAGAGAACTCATTGGAGAAGTACTCTCCCCCTCCATCTGACATTAGGCACTTTACATATTTCCCTGTTTGCTTTTCAACCCTAACTCTGAAATTCTAAAAATGAGTGAACACCTTACCCTTCTCCTTCATTAAGTATACCCACACTTTCCTTGTGTGGTCATCAATAAATGTCACATAATACCTGCAGCCTCCCATAGACATGGTCTTCGTAGGACCCCATACATTTGAATGCACAACATCTAGTGCATTTCTGCTCACATTTCTGTCACATGGAAATACATGCTTTGTTTGCTTTCCAAATTGGCATGCTTCACATATTTTCTGCATACCTTCAACTTTAAACTTTGGCAGCCCTATCACAATTCATTTAGTCTGCATAGACTTCATCCTCTGTACATTCTCTGTACATTCACATGTCCAATTCTTTTCTGCTAAATGTCTATGTCTACAACAATTCCTAGACCATTTGCAAACATCATAGCACTCACTTTAGGCATGTTTACATTCAATGTAAACATTCTGCCCACTCTGTTGCCTTTTGCAACCTACCTGCACTTGTCTTTAAAGTCTTCAACATAACAACCATTAGGGTTAAACCGAACCTACAAACCCTGCTCAATCGGAACATGAAGTACATCTCTAAGGTACTTAACTTTGCCATCCTGCATAGACAATGGCGCATCCCAACATGGGCAATTGGATGAGCAGTGTCATCCCCTGTTTCCACAAAACCTGGTCTTTTAACACTAGTTCTGTAATTGGACACTAAAGTGTCCTGAGGACACTAAAGTGTCCTGAAAGTTAGCATTTTTCTTGAATTTTTGTGGGCAATCTATTAAGAGTTTTGAAATGCTTAACATCCACAGATGTTCCTCAAGACCCAAAAAAAATTTGAGATTTTTTAAATTGCACTCTTCTTAGCTTTTGCAAGGCAATATTTTAATTTTCTTAGACGCATGCTGATAAAACGCATGATTTTTGCTGTTTTCAAAATAGTAGTAATTTGTACATAACTTTTAGAAGGGACATAGTTTGATCATGAAACTTGGCTTGATGGAAAGCCCATGATGTAAACTTAATCTTGGAATCATCAAACGATAATTATTGGATAAATTTTTGACTCGCTAATATTGAAATGATGTTTTTTATACAGGTGGAGCATGAATTTTTCTCCTTCCATATGCAAGCTAATAATGTAAAACTTGAGGTGCACCCATGTTATATAGGGTAAATACTACTTTGTTTTGAATTTTCCAAAACTTTAGAGCCACTTTTTGGGCCTCTTCTTATACATGGTCTTTTGCGCAACCTGTTTTTAATACGTAAAATGTCTAATTATGAGCCTAATTTTGATTTTCATCAAAGGGGAAAGCTGTGTAAGTGCATTATTTGTTGTAACTATAGGTGTAGACTACTTGTGCAAGCATAGTTATGATTAGTTTTTGAAAAAAGATGATCAAATTTTGTATTTTTGTTTTTACAGTTTTTTTAGAACTAGGCGATAAGAACCTACTTAAGTGGAGGCTAAGTTAGTGTCATACACATCAAATTATGGCTTATTTATCTCATCTCAAGCATGAAAACCAATAATCAACATTCTCATTGATAGGGCTACAAATTTTTTTAGTGGCGTGATTGAGTTTTGATAATACACGTTACTTTTGCTGATTTTATACAACTCTTTTGGAAAAAATTCTAGGAAAGGAAAATGATTTTTTTGGTGAACTTCTACCTCCTTGAACTGATGTATGCTATCAAAATATCTTGGGAAAAATTCTATTGATATCATTGGATTTTTTTTTTGAGAGAATGATGCTTGCATATGTGGAAAAATCCTGAAAAATCCTGAAAAATGATTATTTTCAAGACATATGCTACTTTGTTGCTTATGTACTTCCAAATAAAAAGGCATTTTATTTGTTTAGCATTTTTTACATAAGCATAGGGTTATGTTCTACATGCCCAATGAAGCATTTTGGTTTTTAAAGCCTACATTAGGAGTTTGATTTTTTTTCGCAACCCCCAAAAAAGGACACTCAAGTGTCCTGTTTTGGTACCAAACTAGTGTTAAGGTTTTTCATCTCCTTGAACCACTCCCCATGACTTGTCATGTGGTTCGAAGCACCTGAATCAATGTACCATACATCATCTTTATGTGCTGCATCAACATTTTCAGACATGGCATTAACGACATGCTTCATATCAAACAACCTTTCATTATCCTCATTGTTTTTGCTCGAGGGATGCATAGTTGTTTTGCCTTTGCCAATTTCCAAGACCTCTTTGACTTCCCCTGCCTCTGAATTGGCCTCTTCCACCTGCGTGTTGTTGTTGTTGTGAATTCTGGGACTGTTGTTGTTGCTGCTGGGTCTGCTGGCCATAATTCTGATTACCTGTTCGGCCACCTCCTTGGCCGCGTCCACGGCCTCCTCTACCTCATTCTCTTCCTAAACTTGTGTAGAAGGCCTGTTGCTTTGAACTGTTTTTGTTTTGTAAAGGTTGTTTGTCTTCACCCAAGCTCTTCTCTACTATAATCAACATAGACACCAAATCTGTGAAATTGGGAATGTTTTCTTGAGTCTGAATAGACGTCTTAAACGCCTTGTATTGTGGCTCGAGACCACGTAGACAGACTTCCACCTTATCATCATCATCTACTGAAATGCCAATAGATGCAAGGGATTCCACAATACCCTTGATCTTCAATGCATAGTCATTCACAGACATACTCTTTTTCTCCACAATATGAAGTTCATTCTTCAACTATATCTTTCGTGCCTTAGTATTCGTTTCATAGAGTTTTACCAAGGTGTCCCACGCCTCCTTGGGGGACTTGGCATCCTGTGTGCCCAATCATGGTGTCCTGTATACTGATAGAGAGCCAATACATAACTTTTCTAGCTCCTTGGTTCCAATCCTTGAACTCTTTCACATCTGCAGTAGTCGGATTGATCTCCGGTATCTCTGGTGCCTCTTCATGCTCACCTTCTATATAGTCCCAATAACCCTTTCCCATCAAGAAATTTGTCAGCCTCAACCTCCAAGCACGGAAGTTGTTCTTATCAAGCGTCTCAGCAACAATTTGGTTTATGCCATCATTTGACATCTTGCCAGATACACAAATTTACCAGAAAAAATAGCACTCTGGTTTGTCCTGCATAAACTACTATATTTTTTGCAGTGGTACTGTACTACACTCAAATGCCACAACCAGTGACCTCAATGTGCATACATACACCCACCAATGGCAACTGTTGACCTCGTTGCAGCACACACAATGTCTGCACAAACAATGTGTCTTCCTACAGTTCTTAAAATAGAGTTCTGCAGACAGAGAGAATCAATGAGTTACTCGCAGTGCTTGAAATCGCCTACTTTTCAAAAAACGGAGGTCCTAACCTACCTACCCTATAGCTTTACTCCCACGAAGAAAGATCCTCAATCAGAGATCATTTGCCAGTGCCTCCCGACAAGCTCTTGTGACAAGGGTGTAGTCGCTCGCCAACACAAATAGGGAAGAGTAGTTGAAGCTCTTACCCTCGTACCGCTTCCTGTGCTTCTCTTGCCAGCTCAGCCCTTAGCATGAACCAGGCTCTGATACCATGAAAAGATGCAGGGGAGAAGAGAGCTTGAGCTCTTGCAAGCACACACACACACTCACAAAACCCTAAAAGAGAACACACAAGGTGAGAGGCTGAAAATCTTCTTCTTCTTCACACAACACTTAACACACCATATACAAAGATAAGAGTACACAACCAAATACATACTAGGGTTCTTTATAGTGTGAACCCAACTAAATGAGCTGGCGCTATAACTATGCCAGTCTCTAGAATGGTTGTACCAAGAATGAGAAAGTAAACTCCTGCAACTCAATCACCCACTTCATCATAGCCTTAGATAAATTTGTGCCATTTATCAACTGAGGCAGAAAAGTGTAACTCGTCAAAAACACAAAAGGGTGAGGCAACAAGTAGTGGCGGAACCGCCTCCATGCATACATCACACTAACCATAACAAGTTCCACCTCTGATAACAACCTTTCTCTAGCAAGTTTTGCCCTGCTAGCACAGTAGACTGGTTGCATATAATGTGATTCTTTCCCCTTCTGTAACAACATAGCTCCAATAGCATCTTCACCTACTGAAGGGTTAACATAAAATACCTGTTCCCAGTTAGGCGCCTGCATTGTAGGAATAGCACCCAACACCTCTTTCACTTTTTGAAAAACTACCTCACACTCCTCTGACCAATGTAAAGGATCATGCTTTGCTGCCTGCCTGCAAAGGATATAACAACTGTGAAGATAGAGAGATAAATCGAGCCATATACTTCACCTTTTGCACAAAAGTAGTCAATTGCTTTGTATTCTTTGGTGTAGGAAGAAGAAGAAGAGACTTGACTTTATCAAGATCTGGATCAATACCATTCTCTGAAATTACATGGCCCAAGAGCTTCACACTCGGTTGAGCCAAAAAACACTTTTTTGGATTTAATTGACCACCACACTCATCATAACGCTGAAAAACTGTAGCCAGCCTATCACAATGCTCTTGCCTGGAGCTGTATATACAAAAATCATCAATAAAATCTTTGACAAACTTCCCCAAAAAAGGAGATAATACCCAATTTGCCCTTTTTTGATAGTAGGCTGGCCCATTCATCAATCCAAAAGGAAGAACTTTGTAGCAGAAACACCCCCAAGGTGTAATGAAAGTTGTCTTGCGCTGATCTTCTTCTGTAATCTTTAACTGAAAATAACCTGAAAACCCATCACAAACACTGTACCTTTCATATCCAGCCACAGTATCCAAGATCTCATCCAAAAAAGGTAGGGGGTAAGGATCCTTTTTTGTAGCAGCATTCAAGGGCTTGAAATCCACACATATACGCCACCTGCCATCCTTCTTTGGACTCACCACTGTAGGACTTACCCACTCAGCTGTGTCCACTTGTGTAATGAAACCTGCACTCAACAACTTATCAACTTCCTCTCTCAGGGCTTGCATTTGTTCTCGTCCCATCCTGCGAAGCTTCTGCCTAACTGTTTTTACACCTTCTTTCAATTCCATCCTCAAATCTGGCCCTTTAAATCCTCGAATCTCCTTATAAGAGGTAATGAACAATTCAGGAAAATGAGACAGCATATTAACATACCTAACCTTTTCTCCACTCGAGAGATCCGGACTCAGCATTCCTTCAATCAGCTCCTGCTTCTTCTTCACTTCTATCTTTGGCTGCAGTAATTCCTCGATCACTTCATACGACCCCAAAGTATCTTCTCCCTCAGTACCCACTTCATGCACTTCTTTATCTTCATTATGTTGTTGCTCTGATACTAGGAAAGCCACATCTGCCTCTTCTTCACTAGAAGCAGTAGTCGATGAATCCATCTCCGATTCAAAAGTACTGGTGGTAGTTTCCTCTTCACTCGAATCTTGTGGCCTCTCCCACACATCATTCAAAGATCTCCTACTATGCATCTCAAAAGATTTTTTATTACTTGCTTATTATGCAAAGAAATGGTCCCATACCTCCAGTCTTATACTGCACCCACCACTCGTAACCAGGGTCGTCCAAGAATAATTGGAAAAGCACCAAGACCTGCAGGCATCACATGAAAATCTACAGTAGCTTTGACATTAAAAGCTTCAATTTCCAGCTCCTTTACCATACCAAGACATTTTACCTTTTGATGATTAGCCATCCTGATTCGAAATCCAGACACCCCAGACACCCTCAAGCCTGACTGCTCCACACATGATTGAGTAATCACACAGATTTGAGCTCCTCCATCAATATAGGCCTAACCAAGGTTCCTACCTTTACTCCACACCTCCACAATAGGGCAAATATCTGGAAGCTCTTCTAAAGATAGTACTTTGACTGACCTCTTCTCTGACTCCTTTTCCATTGGATTCACAAGTCCCTTCCATTGCCTCTCAATTTTGGCACCATCTCCACCAGCTGCCCAAAGGTGATGTTGGCCTTCCTGTTCACCATATCAGATTTCAGGTTATAGCTGGTTTGCCCATCCCCCACCAGTGGAAAGTCTGACACCTGGAACCTTCTACAAGGCTTCCGTTTCCTTTTGGCTTTCACATCTTCTCCTTCCTGTTGCTTCCCCTTCTTACGGCTGGGTCCAGCCACTCCCTTTCCTTCTCTTTCATCCGTTGTGCGCTTGCCAATGGGCATCACATCCCCTTCTTCTTTTGCCTGAACATTCTCCAGAGTAACAACATTCACGACCTTTGCCTTCCCCTTCTCCTCAGCTATGATTCCACTGGGACCTGCTTGATCCCTGATATCAATACCATAGTCGTTTGACCTGTCGGGTAACTGTGAAGGTAGTGGGTACATATCACCACCCATCCGCTGAGGCTTATCAAAGCTTTTTGGTTATGCCTACTGGTACTATGGAAGGCACTGTAAACTTAGGGCGCAAATGGATGATGGCCACCAAGTGCAATATCGATTGGGCAACTAGACGTGTCACAACACAAAAACCAACACTAGGTCTGACCGCTCAAAATCCCGCTCCTAAGCCATCAACCCTGGACAAAATGTTAGATAATGAAAAATCACAAAATCCAGTGGCAAAACCATCTTTGATTGTTTGCCACCCCTCTAACGCTTCAACGCCAAGAGTGGAAACATGCAAGGTGGTCTCTGAAGCTCCGCTTACTATGCCAAAAAACACATACAAATGGGTCCCAAAAGCTTCGTTAATAGCTACTTCCCCTGCTCAATCTCGTTCAGCCACCAAGAAGCCTCGTAAAAGGAAAGCAGCTACTCCCCCGAGAAAAGGCAATGTAACATCGCGATGGATCCCTAAAAAATTATTAGTAGCCCAAGGGTACTACGAGGGGAATGACCAGATTTGGGTCCCTAAACATAAGCGAATCCGTCTACATCACCTGTAAAACCTTGCAAACCAATTGTTGCCACCCCAATGACAATTCAAGACCGTGGTAAGGGAAAGGTAACAGAGTGCTCCGCACCACTTCTTCCAGAGTTAGTTTGGATTCCCAAACGATATCGATCATTACCACCTAGCTCAGGAAGGGGGGAGCCACATGAAGCTTCTAGCTCCTCATGCCAGGCACACACTCATATAGAAGTTTCTACATGCTCTACACCTACTCTTGTCAACACCCAACAAAAAACCGATGAGTCTACGTCTCCCCTTGTAATAGTATCATCGGAAACCATTTCCTCCATTCGTCAATGGGAGCGTACAACTGGCATGGTTGGTGAGATCTTGGGTGATATGCTGCCAGTGGGATGACAGGCTGTGTGACAGCCATTCTAGAGACTGGCATTGTTATAGCGCCAGCTCATTTAGTCGGGTTCATACTATAGAGAACCCGTGTATGTATTTGGTTGAGTACCTTTCATAGTGTGTACTCTTATTCTTGTATATGGTGTGTTGAGTGTTGAGTGAAGAAGAAGAAGATTTTTAGCCTGTCACCTTGTGTGTTCTCTATTAGGGTTTTGTGTGTGTGTGTGCTTGCAAGAGCTCAAGCTCTCTTCCTCCCTGCATCTTTTCATGGTATCAGAGCCTGGTTCGTGCTAAGGGCTGAGCTGCAAGCAAGAGAACCACAGGAAGCGGTACGAGGGTAAGAGCTTCAACTACTCTTCCCTATTTGTGTTGGTGACTACACCCTTGTCGGGAGCTCTACGGGAGGCACCGACAAACGATCTCTGATTGAGGAGCTTTCTTCGCGGGAGTAAAGCTATAGGGCAACTATACAGTCCTATAGGATAATTTTTCTAGGCCAAAAATGCGTTTCGAGCGCGTCTGGACCTCCGTTTTTCAGAAAGCAGGCGATTTCGAGCACTGTGGGTAAGTCATCAATTCTCTGTAGAGCTCTGTTTTAAGAACTGCAGGAAGACAGATTGACTGTGCAGACATTGTGGGTGCTGCAAAGAGGTCAACAGTTGCCATTGGGTGCATGTATGCACATTGAAGTCACTGGTTGTGACATTTGAGAGTACTACAGTACCGCTGCAGGAAATACAGCAGTTTGTGCAGGACAAACCAGAGTGCTGTTTCTGGTAAAATTGTGTATTTGGCAAGATGTCAAATGATGGGATAACCCAGATTGTGGCTGAGAAGCTTGATAAGAATAACTTCCATGCTTGGAGGTTCAGGTTGACGAATTTCCTGATGGGAAAAGGCTATTGGGACTACATAGAAGGTGAGCATGAAGAGGCACCGGAGATACCGGACATGAATCCGACTGCTGCAGATGTGAAAGAGTTTAAAGACTGGAACCAAGGAGCCAGGAAGGTTATGTATTGGCTCTCCATTAGTATACAAGACACCATGATTGGGCACATTCAGGATGCCAAGTCCCCCAAGGAGGCGTGGGACACCTTGGTAAAGCTCTATGAAACAAATAGCAAGGCACGTAAGATACAGTTGAAGAATGAACTTCATACTGTGGAGAAAAAGAGCATGTCTTTGAATGACTATGCGCTGAAGATAAAGGGTATTGTGGAATCCCTTGCATCTATTGGTGTGTCAGCAGTAGATGATGATGACAAGGTGGAAGTCTGTCTACGTGGTCTCGGGCCACAATACAAGGCGTTCAAGACATCCATTCAGACTCGGGAAAACATTCCCAACTTTACAGATTTGGTGTCTATGCTGATTATCGAAGAGAAGAGCTTGGGTGAAGACCAACAGTCTTCACAAAGCAACAGTCTTCACAAAGCAAAAATAGTTCAGAGCAACAGGCCTTCTACACGAGTTTAGGAAGAGGACGAGGTAGAGGAGGCCGTGCACGCGGTCTAGGAGGTGGCCGAACAGGTAATCAGAATTATAGCCAGCAGCATCAGCCAACAACAACAGTCCCAGAATCAACAACAACAACAACACGCAGGTGGAAGAGGCAAATTCAGAGGCAGGGGGAGTCAAAGAGGCCGTGGAAATTGGTAAAGGCAATATAATGATGCACGTGAATGCTATTATTGTGGTAACCCTGGACATGTGCAGGCAGAATGTTATAAGAAGCAGGCTGACATGCAAAATGGGAAAGTGCAGCAAAACAACTATGCATCCTCAAGCAGAAATAATGAGGATAATGAAAGGTTGTTTGTTATGCAGCATGTCGTGAATGCCATGTCTGAAAATGTTGATGCAGCATAAAAAGATAATGTATGGTATGTGGATTCAGGCGCTTCAAACCACATGACGAGTCATGGGGAGTGGTTCAAGGAGATGAAAAACCCGGAAAGACCAGGTTTTGTGGAAACAGGGGATGACACTGCTCATCCAATTGCCCATGTTGGAGATGTGCCATTGTCTATGCAGGATGGCAAAGTGAAGTACCTTGCAGATATACTTCATGTACCAAACATAACAAAGAATTTGGTTTCAGTTGTGATTGAGCAGGGTTTGCAGGTTCGGTTTAACCCTAATGGTTGTTATGTTGAAGACTTTAAAGACAAGTGCAGGTTGGTTGCAAAAGGCAACAGAGTGGGCAGAATGTTTACATTGAATGTAGACATGCTTGAAATGAGTGCTACGATGTTTGCAAATAGTTCAGGAATTGTTGTAGACACAGACATATGGCATAAAAGGATTGGACATGTAAATGTGCAGAGATTGAAGTCTATGCAGACAAAAGGAATTGTGACAGGGCTGCCAAAATTTAAAGTGGAAGGTATGCAAAAAATATGTGAAGCATGCCAATTTGGGAAGCAAACAAAGCATGTGTTTCCACGTAACAGATATGTGAGCAGAAATGCACTAGATGTTGTGCATTCAGATGTATGGGGTCCTACGAAGACCATATCTATGGGAGGCTGTAGGTATTATGTGACTTTCATTGATGACCACACAAGGAAAGTGTGGGTATATTTCATGAAGGAGAAGAGTGAGGTGTTCACTCACTTTCAGAATTTCAGAGTTTTGGTTGAAAAGCGAACAGGGAAATATGTAAAGTGCCTAAGGTCAGATGGAGGGGGAGAGTACTTCTCCAATGAGTTCTCTGAATTTTTGAAGAAGAATGGTATTCGGAGACAGTTTACATGCAGATACACTCCGCAACAAAATGGAGTTGCTGAGCGGAAAAATAGGCACATTGCTGAGATTGCGCGAGCATTGATGGAAGAGAAGAATATGCCGCATAGCTATTGGGCTGAGGCTATTTCTACAGTAGTATACATCATGAACATGACTCCAACTGCAGCCATACATGATGTAACTCCAGAGGAGAGGTTTACTGGCAGAAAACCAGATTTGTCTCATCTGAAAGTCTTTGGATGCATTGCATATGTGCATGTGCCAGATGAGTTGAGAACTAAGCTGGATCCAAAAGTTGAAAAATGTGTGTTTATTGGATACTCCCTTGAGCAAAAGGGATACAGGTGTTATAACCCTGCTACACGTGAGTTGAGGGTAAGCAGGGATGTTGTCTTTGATGAGATGAGCAGCTGGTATGTTGCTGAAAAAGAAGCTGTTGGGGCTGATGTAAGTGGAAGTGTGGCTGCACAGAATGCAGGTCAGCAATCACAGTCTTTGAGTGGACCAGGAGAGTCCTCATCTAGTGGGTCTATTGATAGACCATGGAGTGGCAGGCTGCGTCATAATACCAGTCCTGCAAATGTGATTAGTACATCACGTAAAGGAAAAGAGAAAGTGGTTGAGCCCCTTGGTATGCCTGACATTTCTACAGGGCATTCTCATGTTGATGGAGAGTCTAGTGGCTCAGATATGAGCCTTGATGAGGAGCTTGGGATCCCAGCTATGAGAACACCTGGTGTAAAGAAGGCTATGGAAGCCATGAATGAAAAGCTACGAAGACCAGGGAGAGTGAAGAACCCTGTGTAGAGATTTACATATGATGGTTATGTGGCACATCACTATGCATATATGGCAAAGGTTAGAAGGTGGTTCCCATGCCACACTGCAGTGCCTATCTAGGCCTCTATCATTATCTTTTGTAACATTGGAATCCACACATACACTACGTCTCATCACCATGGCTATCATGCCCAAACCCCCTGCGATGTGGAGACACACGGCCATTCCAAAAATCTGCTCAGTACATCCAAACTCAAGCACAAAGAACAAATTATATTTAGCTGGCATCCCTTGTAGATTTAAGTATTTACAGTCTAGATTGGGTTCTCTCCACGTAAACCAGCATATATACATCTATCTCCACCAGAGGCTCATCAAAGCCCCAATCATTGACATCCTCATGCTCTTCCACCTCTTGTTTGCGCACACCTCTTGTTTGCACACATCCAAGACACCCTCTTGATAAATAAAAAGCTCATACAATAAAAACTTCAAGTCCCAAGCTGCTCCAAAGAAAAATGCATGTACTAACTCACTGCAAAGCCATTCAGTCTGTACATTTGCTAGGGCATTCAGGGCAAAGTTTTATTGCATACCATGCATCCCATATGTACATGGACTCAAAACACCTTTACAGAATTTTGCCTGACACATGGCATCCAGAGGCATCTTGTCAATGGCTTGTCAATGGCATGTGCGTGGACCTCGATTATTGGCGGAAGTTGCAGGGCATCCCATATGAGATCTTTTGTGATTAGGAGTTGTTCGTTAGTGCCATCTGCTTTGGTGATGTTTCCTCTTTTGGTCCCCTTGTCGTAGGTCTCTTGAGGTACTCTGTGCATAGTTCTATGCATAGTTCTATGTTAATACCTCTTGGGAGTATCTGTGCCATCTTTCCTAGTACAACTTTGCCCAGCTTCGCTTTAACTTCGACCTCCTCCAAAATTTGTAGGCATTCTGGGCTATGATACTGGAGCGCTAACTTTCTATGGGCCGTGTGAGCATTTTTGCTGATGATGGTCCCATGGACGTTTTGGGCATAAGGGCCCAAAAAGTTCATCTTCGGGCGCTGTGCTGACATCTTTCTATGACTTGCTTGGGATCCAGTGGTGCTACTGGCTTGAGTCGCCGACTGGGGTCTCGAGTGCTTTTGACTCCGAGGCCAACATCTATACATGTACCTCGGATTAGTCTAACGAACTGGTGGGGTCGATATCATCTTTTCTTTTTTCCTTTTTCTCTCTTAAAAAAATAATAATTTAATGGGTAATTGGTTAGTTGGATTGAGGAGTTTCTTAGTGTGTAGGAGCAATCCTGAGGTGTGTTAATAGTTAGGTTATGGCGTGGAGGTGCTTGTGAATCTGCATGCCGTGAAAAAGTCAGGCGTGAAAAGTATGGCCGTGAAAAGGCAAGGCATGAAAAAGTTAGTCGTTGTGAAAAGTTAGACGTGAAAAAGTCTTATGTGAAAACATAGATGCAAAAAAGTATTACGCTACGTGAAAATGCAGACGTGAAAAGTCTGCCCGTGAAAATGTAGACGTATCGTGAAAACACAAACGTGAAAAGTCTACTCGTGAAAATGCAGTCGTGAAAAAAGCAAACGTGAAAAAGTTTATCGTGAAAAGTCTTATCGTGAAAACGCAGACGTGAAAAGTCTGCCTGTGAAAATGTAGAGGTGAAGAGTTTTCTTGTGAGAATGCAGACATGAAAAATCGAGTTTCCGTGTGAAACCGCAGGTTCTATGAAACACGAACGTGGGTTTCCTTGAAACTGCAGGATGTAGTGTGAATCGATGATTATGATTTTTTGTTTATGACGATTTTTTTAATTTAATTTGAAGGATGCACATGTGAAGATGCTACGAAGTTATTGTCTATACTAATTACAATGTTTTTACACAAGATGTAATGAATCGTTGAAAAAATACAAGAACAAGAACAAAAAGAAAATGAAAAGAAGAGGATCAAGCTCCCACCTCGAAAGAGAAAGTTGAAAAGGTCAAAGGGAGATGGCAGGTTTGGGAGATGCACTCGGAAATGATGCGCAATTGATCATACAAGGCACACGATGTAAAATGACGAAAAGAGGAAAGAAATTCGATTTTATAATGCAGCTCTCGGACAGGGTGGCTGCCTTAATGAAGAATACCACATGGCGCTGCGTGATTGGCCCGTGAGAAATTACCGTTTCACAGCATGAATCTTTGTGATTTTGTTCACGGCGTGAATGTTTTGGAATTTGTTCATGGCGTGAATATTTGTGAATATGTTCACGGCGTGAATATTTTCGAATTTGTTCACGGTGTGAACCTTTGCATAAGATTGATACCTTCTCATTTGTTTTCTTCATGCTCAAGTAGTCAAACATGCACATGATGAGTGAATGATACCTTGCTTACCTTGTACCCATTGTGTAACCATTGGTCACCCTTTTGTTTTATTCCACGAGAACCAAGGGGTCACCTGGGCACTTTTTGGCATTTGTTGATGCAGACGTTTTAGCTCTATGTGGGAGTTTTTTATTATTCCTTCCACCCAACTGAACAATGTTGTCATTGTGCCTTGTGGTGGAGGGATTCTATTTGTGTCTCCTTGCTGGACTTCTCTATTGCTACCTTTAGGTTCCTTGTTCAGTTCTGTAATCGGAGTGGGTTCTTTAGTTGCTTTGGCAATTTCCAACCCATTTGGCTGAGTTATCTTTTTCCTCCACACAAGTGTTATCGAGGTTCTTGCTTGAGTTGGGAGTTGATGTTGTATGCTCTTACCACCCTCTTTTTTATGATTTAAATTGTTTGTGGTATTGGCCACTGGGTGGGGTTTAGGTACCCATATTGCCGTATTGCCTTGGTAGTATCCTTGTGCTCGTAGTAGGTCCTTTAGGATCCATTACTTATGGAACCTTTGAGCTCCCTTGGGATGCTCGGAGTCCTACCAATCGATTTGTGTTCGCAAGGTCTAACTTTTGAAATTTTTTATAGATTTTTCTTGTGGTCCCCCTCTCATCCATGGTGTCCTTTTTGTCTGGTGATCTTGAAGTTGAATCTTGGGCACCCACTTCTGGGTACCCTTAGATGTTGGGTATTGTGTGTGCAAGCTTTGTGAGACGGATGCTGGTTCTATTTTCTGTAGTGTTGGCACTGCACTCATTGTCTCTTCATCAATTATAATGTGTTTCCCTCTGTTTGTCAAGTTTCATAAGGGTATGGATATGACCTTGTTGCCCGTGCTTAACAATGTTGTCCTTTCTTCCCACTGGATATTGTATTTACTTGCACAGATCCAGGATCATCCTAAAATCATTTCTTCTTCCATGGAACCTGCAGGCATGACAAACACCTTCTCGACCAGGAATCATTTCTGATGGAAATGTTAACATTTAAAATCCCTCGGCTTTTGTGGTTATCAAGTGAATACTACATACTTGCGCATCAGTGGGTTTAAGGTGTGGTCTATCTAAGGCTACCCAGGTTTCATATGAGATCAAATTATGACTTGACCTCGTATCTATTAATGCCATACTTGTTGCATGGCCTTTGGCTGTAGTAAGTCCCACCTTGAGTCATGCACTGGCTCAATGTTTAGTTTCTCTTTGTCCAAGAGAGTCAGAGAAGCCATGTTGATATGTATCAGTCTATTGTGCAACAATTGTTTGGCTTTGGCCTTCATAGCCTTAGCTTCTTCTTAAGCCTGTTGGATTTTTTCCTTTGCAAAAGCTATTTTTGTTGTTTTAAGAGATGTTATTGCAAGAGCATCTCTTGGGTTAGTGGTCCAAAATATTTTTTTAATTTACTTCCATTGACATAACCCTCTATCTAGATGTCGTCAATCGTCTCAATTCGAGCAGACCTCTGAGGTGTGATCTCTAATACTCAAAATAGTTCCAGGCCGCCTCGGTATTTGAGTTTCTTTTTCCTGGTGCTTCCGACACCATACATAAGGACAAGGTCCCCCCGTTTCCAATTCTTTTTGCTTAAGGTTTTTGTCAAACCAATGTTTCTTGCATAGTTTTTCAACCATGAGTCCATGTGATGCTATCAACCTGGTCTCATCAAGCTTCTCTAAGTCGATTAGCCTTTCAGCTAATGTATTCTCCGTCAGACGTTCTTATACGACAATCCTTAAGTTGAGACTAAGTATTCCATGGGCATAACTGCTTCAACACCATAAGCTAGATGGAAGGGAGTGTACCTCATCCCTACCTTATATGATGTTTGATACACCCATAGGGCTGTTGTCAGCTTATGTTCCGAGTCTGTGCGACTGGCTTGTAAGGTTTTTGTCAAAATTTTGTTTGTGCTCTTTGCTTGACCATTGGCTTGTAAGGTTTTTGTCAAAATTTTGTTTGTGCTCTCTGCTTGACCATTGGCTTGTAAGGTTTTTGTCAAAAATTTTTTGTGCTCTCTGCTTGACCATTGGCTTGTGGATAATAAGGTGATGATTTTTGATGGGCCACTAAGAATCCTACAAGTAAATGATCAATCACCTCATTAATAAAATGCGAGCCACAATCACTAATTAATTCTAAAAACGGGCAACCAAACCTCGAGATGATTTGTTTGTATAACATTTTTGATGTTGTTCATGCATCAACTCTCTTTGAGGCTTTGGCTTTTGCCCATTTTGTGAAATAGTCCGTGGCCCACCACGATCATGTATTGGGCTTGGGATGGATGTGCCGCTAGACTAATAGGTTCCACAAAATCTATCCCCCATTTCTCGAATGGTTGTCTTACAGCAATAGGGGTGAGCTTGAAACACTTTTCAAGCTGTGATTTCTCCTCCAGCAAAATGCCTGCCTGCTATCCTTGAATGAGCCTCTTCCAATATGGTGACGAACTCATCTTCTCTAACGCATCTTGTGAGCACATTATCTTTTCCTAGTTTATATAGTTCTCTCGCAATCAGTTGATAAGGTGAAGCAAGCTTGATAAGCCACCGCATTTTGTCTTTGTTCAAAGGTATTTCGTGTGGGAAACCATAAGCTAGATAATTTGAGATTTCCTCACTCCATTCGGGTACCATGTCCAACTTGAACAAACAAGCATCAGGGAGATCATCATCAACACCAGTTTTGCTAGTTCCTCATTTGAAATTCTTGACATGTGATCGGCTAATACACGTGTTCCGTGATTGTAAAGTCAAATTCCAACAATAATAGCAACCATCGTGTGATTCTCCCCGTGGTGCAAGGTTTCTTCACTAGGTATAATAAGGCTTGATGGTCCACAAAAAATACAAATTCGTTGGCCAAGAGGTAATGTCGATATTTCTTGATGACGTAAACCATGGCCAATCCTTCCCTCTCTGTAGTGGTGTAGTTCACCTCTGCATCATTTAGTTGACGACTAGCAAAGCACTCTAGATAGTCCAATTTGAACTCACCAAGCTAGGCTAGTACGCAACCAATAGCAAAATTTGATGCATCAATATGCAGGTGAAATATGAGATCCCAATTGGTGGGGGGTTGTAGAATTGGCGTGCTAGCCAATGCTTGCTTCAGTTGATCATATGATTCCTAGCATTCCTCAGTCCATTCATCAAAGACAGTGAGGAGCTTGTATAAGGGTTTTGCTATTTTAGCATAGAAAATTATGAAACGACGAAAATACCCCACATGGCCCATAAATCTTTGCACACCCTTATAGTTGGTAGGCGGTGGTAGCTCCAATATCAGCTTGACCTTGCTATCATCCATGGATATACCATTCTTTGGAGACAATGTGTCCCAATATCACACCATGCTTGACCCTGGCACTTTAAAGGGTGCAAGGATATATGATATAATCGACATTGCTCAAACACTTTCCTTAAGTAGGCCAGATGGTATGCCCATCGAGATTGTGCACACAGATCGTCAATGAATACCTCCAACCACTTTTGTAACTAATCCTTGAAGGCTGTGCACATCAACTATTAAAAGGTTGTTGGGGCGTTGGTGAGGTCAAACGGCATAACCTTGTATGCAAATGTCCTTGACATTGTATTGAAAGCTGTCTTGTGTGCTGGTCCTTTAGTGCTATGGACACCTGATTGTATCTGGAGAATCCATCCAAGAAGCTGTAAGCTTCTTTCCCAACCACTCTTTCCAAAACATGTTCTGTATAAGGCAGTGGTGGATAGTGGTCTTCCTAGTGGTTGCGTTGACCTTTTTAAGATCAACATATACCCTAAGTTTTCCATTCTTTTTTTGGCACTATCAATTAGTGACGACAACCAATCCGTACGTTTGATTTCATAGATGGAATCCGTAGCAATGATCTTGTCTATTTCCTCCTTTACAATTGCCGCATACTTAGGATTCATCTGGTATGATTTCTGCCTAGTTGGCCTCGACCCTTCCATGATTGAAATCGTATGCTATACTATCTCAGGTGGTACCCCCTTCATCTCTTTGTAATTTGAGGTGAAACAATCCTTAAATTCCTTAAGGAGAGCGATGAGCTCATCTTCTTTAGCCGAAGTCAAGTCCTTAGCAATGTATACGGGTCGAGCATCCTCCCTTGGCCCTGCAATATAACTTCCTTGACTTCTACTGGGCCATCGTATGATGTGGACAACCCATCCTTCTTCACCCTTGTTCCCGCTAGTCGGATCACTTTCCGTTTGCCCAACAGTATAGGTTTTGAAGTGGTCGGGTACTGAGAGCAAGTCTAGTTTGTCCTCATTTTCACTTTTGGTTTTAGCCCCATGATCTTTCTAGCCTCACGTTTTGCATCTGCCAAGGCTTTATTGTGTTTTTGATACCCGGATTTTCTAAGCTTGGGTGTTTCTAGCTCTTAAGGGAAGACTCTCTCCTTGTATCTTTCCTCCAGCGATATCTTACTGAACTCCTCACCCCAATCCTTTGAGAACTCATCTGTAGCTTAGTGGCCTCAAGGTATCTCAGCCATTAGGCATCCGCCGTGGATTTTCTTCCTAATAGGGCATTTCATCGGGCTATATATCGTTTATGTTTTCACCACCATTTGAGGCATTGAGCATTGGTATGGCCTTGTGCTATGGTTCCTTATGTACTCGATGTTTCCTCTTCTGATGCTTCATCAATGGTCTGCCAATTAACCATACAGATAGAGGTCATGGGGACGGTTCTAGATTCCACATATTGGGTCCCCCTGGGTTGCATCACATCATCTATGGTGGTCAACACATGTATCTAGCTTTCACTTAAGTTCGGAAGAGGAAGTGACTCATACATTTCCATTTCTTCTTCATCCTTGGGATATCCCATCATCGAGGGTTGGCATATTTGTACAGAGGTGGTCCGTTCCATTTTTGTGACGAATCGTTACCAAATAATTGCCCTTCCATGGGGTGTGCTTTCCATGTTCTCAGAATCTTTAAGATTTGCGAATCCCTATGTATATACATGTGATCTAAGGCACCAATTTGGATTCCCTCATGAAGGGTCTCCCCAATATTATGTCATATGAATCAGGTTGGCGCAGGAAGTCCATGACCACAAATGTATGATGGTAGCGAAACGTAAAGAGTTTGAATTTAACATTCTCCAAAAGTCCAATGGGCCTCGAAGATGTTTCGTCAGCCATTTTAACGATTAGATCTGCTTTTTTTAGATCAGGTTTCCCCCAGTTTTCCTAGTAATGTTTTGTGAGATGATGCTAACCCCCATCCCACCATCCAGGATAGCCAATGCCTGTACCCATTATGATGAATCAGAATTGTAGCATTTGTGTCATCGCTTTCGTAGTAGCATCCCAGTTGATTAACTGGTATCTTAACGACTAGGGTTTTCCTTATGTGTCTCAAGGTCCTTTCTGTGTGCCAGAGGTGGCAGAGTCTCATCTATAGGATCAGCTGGCTTTAGTCCACCTTCTACCCATTCTTTTATGTATGTCCATAGGGTTGGTGAATTGCATAACAGTTGCCCTAATGGCATTTGCACAGGTGTGGATAGCACAGCCCGAGACTTCCTATGTCTCTGGGTTCCTTGGAGATAGAGGGTTCTCCCCATGTATGAGCCTCGTATTTCCCCATTGGGAAGGAATGGATGGACTCCTCCAACACATTTTCTTCAAACATTCTCGACGGTGTGTTTGCTTGGGACTCCTCTTCTATTTCTTCTAGAATTGGGGTAGGCGCGTCCAGTTCTCTATCCCTAGTTGGCTCGTTTTGTGGATAAAATGTATCCTTGACCCTGTTGTCCCTTAGCTTGGCTTCATGAAGCCGTTGGCACTCTTCGACTAAGGCCCTGGCGTCTTCAAGCTTTCTTATTTCCTCGTCGGCATTGGGGTATTTACCAACCCCTTTAGGAGTTGTTGGTTGCTCCCTTCACTCTTCTTGGTCCGGTCCCTTGTGATTGATCCTTTGAACCCCCTCTTCCTTCGATTGGGTGGATCCGGTGTCAATTGTATCTTCTTTGGATCCATCTTGGATTGTGACCCTTGTGTCACCCTTACCCACTTTTTTCACTCTTCTCTTGTGGCTAGTTCTGGAAACAGTCGCATCTGCTCAATTCTTTTCCTTGTCTCCTAATTGAGCTTGAGCTCTTGTTAGGACATTGAGTGGTGTGATATTCCCAAGTTGTACACGAATGGTCTGGATGGTAGCTTGATTGGCAGTAGAAGTCGAACCACTTGCGCATTATGGACAATCCTTGAGCGTTATGATCAACCCCACAAACATTTAGTACAAGTGAGTACTGGCACATCATTGGGTGTAGCGGCCACTTGTTAGGGTTGCTGTGTATAAACCATATTCTTGTTTGGGGACTCGGTGACTCGATGCGGCCTGCCACCATAGCCAAAACATTGTAGAGGTCCTCTTCTCAGGTTTTAGTTCATATCCTTGCCCGTCCATTGTACTGTGGTTTGAAACCTAGGTACTGGCGTGTTATTTTGTAGGACATAATATTCCGGTGTGACCTCCGTCGTTTCTTTGTAGTACTCTCCGCTAAGTTCTATTGCGCCCGCACCATATCAACATCTTCTGAAGGCTCTTCAATAAATACTTGATTGATTTTTGCATGCGGGGTGGTTGTGGTGGTAGAACTGGTGGTGGTAGAGGTGAAGCATCTTGTACCCGGAACAGAGTTGGGTTGTCCAGCAGGGCGGTGATCTATACATACAGGTGGCGTAGGTAAAACCAATGGAGCTCTAAGTGTTGGTAGCTGTGCAACATTTTGAAATCTTGGATATCTGCACATTGAAGTGTCATGATTTTCTAATTTTACACAGTGGGCATAAAAGAGTAATGACCTTGCTCTTAACTGTGGACACTCGATCGGTGGTAGTGTGATTCAATCTGCACATAGAGTACCACACCAATTCCCTGCGGGGGTAAAGATGATTATGCCCATGCCCAGATGTTTCTCTTCCGTCCTTTACTTTTAATTTCTCTAATATGGCATTACTGAGCTTAGCCACCGTCATGTTTCCGACTTGCTTTCTTCGAGTTCCAATTTCTTGGTGACTCGAGACACGCAAAGTCATAGTTGTTGTTGAAGATGTTTTGACATCTTTCGGTAGTGGCAATTCTAACATATTATCTTCATATTCGATTGCTAGTTTGCAACATGCATCAAGAGTATTAGGTTGGGCTAGTACCAGGTAATCATGGATTTTGTGGTCTCTAACCCCTCTCCGGAAAGCAAGGCAATAACTGATCATCAGTTAACCTCTCCCGCCAAAGTTTTTACCTTGAATTTAAGTGCTTAAGACGAGACACTTAGTCTCTCCCGCCAAAGTTTTTACCTTGAATTTAAGTGCTTAAGACGAGACACTTAGTCTCTCATCGACTCAACTTCCTTTTGTTTGATATTATGTAGCTGTGCCCCACAGGGCTCCATCTGTCACCACTTCAGGCAAAACTGGGCATAAAAACATTTTTAGTCTTGTGAAGTTAACCTTATACTCAGGCTTGAGGATTTGGAACCACTGATGAGCTTTTCCTTCCAAGGTCAGTGAGAAGGCATGAATCATTGTCACATCACTTACAGGCCTGTAGGTTTCACATGTGGATTCAAAAATCTCTACATGTTGGATAGGATCACCGTCCCCAGAGAATTTTTAGACAAGTTTGGAAATGAAATGTGGTTTTATCTGGGAGGGTCAGGATTCTAGAGCAGTGCCTAGTTCTCTAACCATCCCTTGTCCCATCTCTGCTGCCATATTTAGAAGGTCTGTCCTTGTGGTTGCATTAAGGTCCATAGTTGGATCCATCCTTAGCCTTTGAGGAATTGCTCCCCCCCTTCCTAGACCTTGTCCCCTTCCTGTATTGGCTCTTTTAGGAATTTATGGTCCATCGGATGGTCTAGTCATTGTACCTTGTACTGGCTCATCAATCATTAGTCATCTCCGTACGTCTTGTAGAATCAGAAGTTCCATGTCTTGTAGGAACGTATTGTACTTCTTTGTCTCATGACTTGTTTGGAGACCAAAAAATCCCTGGGCGATATCAATGATGCCACTAGACCTGGTTGGGGAGGATGGTTTCTCCTCTTCCCCAAACCCATTGTATCTTAGCCCTTCTTCCATGGACTCTTCGCTACTAGTTTTAGTAGTGGTCAGGTTTCTTAAAACACTCAGGTGTGTGCTTGCGAAATGTCTTGATCCCACACTTCTTTGATAGAAATATCCTGGGTGATTCGATGCACTGTTGTCAGGTGTACGATCATCTCCGATGAGTTTTTCAGATCTTAAGTGCATGTATGTATGATTTGATAAGCTACTTTGTCGACCTGATTCGATTTTTCTTCCGATTCTATTGGTTTATTTTTGAAGCCGTGAAATTGCAGAGAATGGTTCATGGCGTGAAAATTCAGAAAAAGTTTCACGGCATGAACATTATTCTGCACTTTCACGTGCTCAGAGATTTTTGCCTTTCGGGTCAGACCCCTTCAGTCCCTTGAGGCCTCCAAGCTTGCTTGTTAAGCTCTAACCTCCAAGCTCCACCTCCACGCTGTCACTGTAGAGTCACTCGCACCGTCGCATAAGGCAATCACTCTCTCTCTCTCTCTCACTCTCTCACACAAGCATGAATCACATAAGCATAAAAGAGGAACAATGCTAGAATGCTCTCTCTCTCTCTCTCTCTCTCTCTCTTAATCTCTTTGAAGACACAAGGGAGAGCTCTCTATAGCACAAAGGGGATTGTGTCTTTTCATTATGAGAAAATGCCTTATATACATTTGGCCCTATTCACACTTGGGCGCCTAAAACTTACTTACTAGGCCTTGGGTGGCCAATATCTCATAATCTACAACTTTTATAGTGCTGTTTCATGACACTTATTAATGTCCTCAATTGGAGGATCATGTTTGTTAATCCAAAACAGGATTAATAATACTTCATATAAGAAATATATTCAAAAATTTCTTGAAGTACTCATGGCATCACCTTTGTTTCAAATTTATGTGGAAGGCACATCTTTGGTGTCTTAGGAAGAGGCATAGGTAATACTAAATCTCTCTCAACCCTTTGAAGTGCCCATTTTGGGTAACGTATGGAGTGATTTTGGGACATATTGTCTCAAAAAATGGCATTTCAACTAATGACATTAAGGTAAGACTCATTCTTGATCCCACAAACTTCAAGTTATATAATTCTTCATCAACTTTTATCTCTTTTATGTAAAGAAATGGTTATTTATAATTGTGATTTGGGAAAGAGAGAGGATGGATTATAGTGTATAATTAGGGAATAGCTTAAGCTATAATTTAGCACATAAACCATAAGAGAATTCATTTATTATGGAAGATTTAAGCTATAATTTAGCACATAAACCATAAGAGAATTCATTTATTATGGAAGATTATAAAAATAATTAAGTAGCTTCCAAAGTGTTGCAATGATGTTTATATATAATGGTTATGATAAAATAAATGATGTATACTGATAGGAGAGATTGGAAACTCAGAACAAGCTAAAAAGCTAGACGAGGGTAGTGAGAGAGTTCGCCCTCGTCATGGAGAATGGTGAGCTTAGGCCTGACCGACCCTGACTCTGGTCCTTCACCAAGGCATGGGTGATGTCAAGATTAGAAGACTTGGTGGGTGTGGAGGCTAGTCGAAAAACGTATAATGCATGACCCTTGGTGATAATGCTCCTTCACTCAGTTGACTCCATAGGCAAGTGATATGAAGTCAGAACATGGTGGCCAATGCATTTGCCTATGAATGGGTGGCCTGGATGAGTCGAGTGCTTTCCTTTTTGTAGAACTTATGAAGAAGAAGCTTTAAGAAGAGCCTTGCATGAGCATACTATACAATTTATAGCATACTTGCATCGTTGTTTGATTTTACTACTTGATGTATTCTCTTGTATGTCGAGATTGAATGGAAATCAAGGTTGTTTGTGCTTTGAATTTTGTGCCATGCTAGTTCTTTTGCTTTGTGATTACCCCCTCGGGCTCAGTAATGGAATTTTGAGAGCCAAGTGGAGCCAACCCATACATGCCAAGTGGTCGTGTGGATACAAGGGTAGGCGGGTGGGGGCCTCACTAGTGGTATCCAAGCAAACCCATGGACATAGTGATAAATTGAAAAAAGAAAGACAAAACTAATAATATTGATTGTTGTATTTTTGGAAGTTATGGGCTAGAGGGCCAAGCAATGTTTTCCTCGAGGGTCTTTACAATGAATGGGGACAATGACCTACAAGCGAGGGAGCTCATTCGTACCATTCAACAAATTCTAGAACATGAAGAAGAAATACTTAGTTAGGGATAGGGGACGGGTTGGTTGGACACACGTTTGGGACGACCAATATAGAATCTATATTGTAAAAATCCATGTTTGGGGATATAGAGATGCTAAGCTAAAATACCACCATATGTCATGAGCTAGAAGAGGCTGGCCTTATAGACTATTACTGGGTTGTTGATTAGACAATGCCTCCGAGAATGATGACTTTTATATAAAAATTACCCAACTTAGACAACTCCTTCTTGCCCATAAGATAGTGATCTCAAAAAACATTAGGAGGCTTTGAGGTCTTGGAGACTTTTAGGAAGATCTAGGGAAGGGAAACCCTTATATATAAAGAAGATTTCAATATTTTTGAGGGGTGTAAAGTTAAAGAGAGGTACACACTGTCGACTTCGAATTAAAGAAGATGGATATACTTTCTTGGAATGCCAAAGAAGAGGCAGACCTTTGGATGTTTATCATTTAGAATTATAAGTATGCACCTCCTTTGATTGAGGTGTAGCATAGCTGAGGTAGTTTATCACTAGCTTGGGTCATCCTCTAAATTCTAAAGTTGAAGATCTTCAACCAACCTCCACCTATGATGCGGTGCTCCGAGCCACACCTAAAGAAGAATCTCTCAGAGGCAAGGCATGCCAATCAAGCCTCAAGTCAACCTTATCCTTTGAATAGGAAGCATCTTCCTCTTCCTCCTTCCAAAAATGGGTAATTTGATGCTAGCCAAGGTTCTATAGGAATATTTACACATCAAGCAAGAGATTAACCCAATCTTAAATCTACTTGGTTTAGCAATGAATCAAAAACCAAATAAACAATTATAAACCAACAATTAATCACTCTTAAGCAATAGCTTATGAGACCAAGCATAGATGGCTTCTCTCTAGCACAAGATGCTACATAAAAGTGAAACAAAACTTGCACAAAGAATAGACATATGACAAGAGTGTTGGTACCACAAAGGTTCACTACTATTTCCCTCCACAAACATAGGGTACAATAAGAAGTTTCTACCCACATAGGGCACAGGGGTATTTATACACCAAGGGAGAATAAGGCACTTAGATTAAGTTGCTATGCCACTTGCATCCACTTGCCATGCCAAGTAGACCTAGTCCACTTACTACTTGAGTTCCTAATGTTAGGTACCTAAGTTAACTGTGATTGATAAAATCCTAGTCTAAGGTCTCCAAGTATTAAATCCACCATCCTAAGGTAATGTGCCTATAAATAATTTAGATCACATATTTCAACACACTCTTTTAATCTATGTACATACCTCATAGGGTGTGTAGACCAAATAATCACACAAAGTGAAGAACACAGATAGGTTGCCCAGTAGCTATTACAAAAAAATAACTTAGCTCACTTCTAGAACAAGCTGTAGATCTAAAAGGTTTTCTTTATGCCTTGTAGTTTCTTCCTTCTTGCCTTTAGATTCATTTGCCTCATCTCTCTTCTTCTTGTAGCAATCCTTGATTCTGCGGCCCTTGTTTTTACAGTAGAAACAAGACCTTGGAGTCTTAAACTTTTTCTTTTGACCATCCATCAAAAAAGTAGTCTCACTTGGGTGTTTAGGGGTTGTTATACCACTGGCAGGAGAAGTAGTTGAAGTAGAGGCTTCCCTTCCTTCCAATCTTGTCTCCTCTAGAATGAGTGAAGAAGATACTGTAACAAGGGTTGGATTGGGTTGATTTGTAATGACACTAACACATTGCTCATATGCTTTAGGCATACTCGCAAGCAAAATGAAAACAACTTCTTCTTCTTGAACTACCACACCAGCTCTCCAGTAAGCTAGTCTATTAGGCACCTTATGTCATTAATGCGAGAAGCCACTGTGGTCTTCTCCTCTTTCTCCAATCTGTACAATTTCTTCCTTAAGAAGAAGAGGCGAGATGCAACATTTACTTGACCAAAAATTGCTCTTAACCTTAGCCAAGCATCATAAGAGGTAGGAGAGGAGCTGACTCGATGTATTTGGTTATCAGTTAAGCCATTGATAATGTATGAGAGGGCTTTTGCATCATTGCTCTCCCATTTGTAATCATATCAGGATTCCTCACATTTGGTTTCCTTTCAGTCCCATTCACAATTCCCCAAAGCTTTCTCTATGTCAAAGCCATTTGCATCTTGATAGCCCAAGTGTAATACTTAGATCCATCCAATCTATCCCCCTTTTTGAAATACCCATTTCCATTGCTTCCCATTGCTACAAAATGAGAAGGCTACCCTCTCTAAACCCTTTACAGATGAGGGTTTGTACAACAAGAGTTATGCTCAAAAAATAGCCAATGCTAAAAACTTCAAATGCTAGAAACCACTCTCCCCATACAAGTGCATGTTCATACCCATGAATTTTGAGAAACCTAATTTCCTTTTGCTGCCTTGTAATGATGGGGTTTCTTGCTCACTTGAGGTTTGATTTTTTTAATTTTTGGTTCAATGTGGTTGAGGTTTGTGGTGCTTGATTCACATGAAGATGCCATGCATCTTTGCTTGACATAATAAAATTGTGACCATCCAAGATGATGTGTGAACACACTTAAAAAAAAAAAGAGGTAGTGTATGTATGTTATACACTAGGACTTGTACGAGGCTTGAGAATATTCCAAGTAAATCCTGGAACAATGATAAGCCACCCCTTATCCACTTTACGACTAGGTTGCCCTCCCATGCACTGAGTTTTACGTGTGTGTGATTGTTGTTGCAGGAGCCTCGGGTTCTTAGAGAAGCAAATCGACTGCCGCACTATGAAGTTTTGCAGCGACGTTTTTACACAAAAGCGAATGCACCCCCAGTTGCTCTCTCTAGTTGAGGTTTACTCTCAGCCTCAACCTCTCTCACTTGTGCAGCTCCATTTGTAGAAGTTGGTGGCCACCCTTGCACATCAAAGGTTGCTTTGCCCAGAGTCCCACCAGCTGATGATGACCCTTCACAAAGCACACGTTATGCTGCTGGAAAAACTTGACAGGTTCGTTTGATATTATTTCAGGACACCGTCATCATGACAGCTGCAGAGAACTGTTTCGCACAGCCCCAACACAATGTCTATTGAGCTCACTGAGAGCTAGCACAAAGTTGCCCTTCAATAGTTTCTAGATCTCACAAAAGAGAAACAGAGTGTATTTCACCACTTTAGCTTGATTTTAATTAAAATCAGGCTCCCAAGCCAATATAGATGATAAAACAGATGATATAATTACTCCATTAGATCGGAGTTCACACGAAGTATGTTGATGAGACTTCTTGCTCACCTCTGAATGCCTTTCACAAGTGCTCTCAAACAAAACCCTCTTTCTTTTTCTCAACACATGTGCCACTCAAGAGATTTGATGAGAATAATACATCTCTAGAGAATGCCTTCCCTCTCTCACTCTAGGTTTGCCACACACAACAGAGTTAATAGATGTAAAATACCCACTAGATAATCACAAAGATTCCTAATCCCTCTCTCACACAAAGATTAGGAAGGCTTAATCACTCTAGATATTCCACTTAGTCAGAGTAATGACAAAAGGACCTCCAACACAAATAAGCTGCCCATAACACTTAGATTCACAAATGCTCCCTCTCCCATTATGACAAGAAACGCTCCCAATAAGAGGGTCTTTGATACCATGTGGAAAGATTAGGAAGCTTTACACATCAAGCAAGAGCTTAACCCAATCTTAAATATACTTGGTTTAGCAATGAATCAAAAACCAAATAAACAATAATCAATTAATCACTCTTAAGCAATAGCTTATGAGACCAAGCATAGATGGCTTGTCTCTAGAACAAGATGCTACATGAGAGTGAAACAAAACTTGCACAAAGAATAGACATATGAAAAGAGTGTTGGTACCACAAAGGTTCATTACTATTTCTCTCCACAAAGGAGTTCACCACATAGGATACAATAAGAAGTGTCTACCCACATAGGGCAAGGGGGTATTTATACACGAAGGGAGAGGAAGGCACCTAGATCAAGTTGCTATGCCACTTCCATCCACTTGCCATGCAAGTGGACCTAGTCCACTTACTATTTGAGTTCCTAATGTTACCCAAATTAACTATGATTGATAAAATCATAGTCTAAGGTCTCCAAGTATTAAATCCACCATCCTAAGGTAGTGTGCCTACAACTAATGAAGATCACATCTTTCAACAGGTTCCAAGGCCCATCAATTTGAAACATGGAGTTCCTTGCCCTTCTTTTCGAATCTTACTCTTGAACTTTATCAAAGGGCTCACGAAGAGAATTGGTGCTTCAAGTGTTTTAATAAGAACCATCGAGCTCGTGAATGTGGGAGACCCTTGACTTCACCTCCTTATATCTTAAATCACCATATGGACCCTTCCTCTTGCCCCAACCCTTGGAACAATCAATCTAGTGGGACTGTAGCTCATTCTATCACTCTTAAAGATCAAGAAGAAGAAGAGGCCATGTTCATGCATCTACAGAGTCTGGAGGTCCCAATAGGTAATATTAATCAAGATTTCGGCAATTGTTTCTCGCCGATTTCCCTCTTGACGAAATGGCAAGACAACGCCGGGCTAGAGTAACAGACCAGTCAGGCAATGTCGTGGGAGGCATGTAGCCACCCGCTAGAGTTTCTAGATTCGAACACCAACTCTAGAGTGGTCATGGGGACACTCAAAACACGGCTTCACTTTGGAACTCCACACACTCTCACTTTGCTATCACTCCACTACATAACTCTCACACTCTTTTTCACGTGCACAGCATGTCTATTAAAACAGAGACACAACACTCTTATTCAACACATTGTAGAGAGTAACACAGAGACACAACACTCTTATTGAACACATTGTAGAGAGTAACACAGAGGCATAATGAATGGCAACATTTCTCTTTTTTTCCTATATTACTTCTTGAATCATTACATGATTATTATAGAGGAATTGCTCGACACAAAGGCTACTACTTCCTAAGGACTATGACCATGTTAGGCTTCACATTACTAGCTGTCAATTACTAGTTTGTGAGCTATTTGCAGCATGCAACCTCCTGCAACATCGTGAACTCTGTACATGCTTCAACCTCCTTGCAATAGTGATCAGGCATCCTTTTAAGCTTTGTCTTCTTAATCTTGGCAATGACTATCCTAGTGGTTTCAGCTCACCACCTTCAGATGTGCAGTACCGAGGTGGTGCACAAATTTATCTTTAAACTTTATGAATATTTCTGGAGGAGTATAGTCTAGAATGTATACATTATCTGAGTAGGTGGCATGCTTTTGCATCCTCTTTAGCCTTGTTGCCTACTCGTATGATCACCCAAGATCTCTGTTTTTGGTTTGCAAAGTCTGCAGGTCAAAAACTTTTACAACCAGTTGGAGTGGGATCTGCCTTAGAATTTCCTTTTTTGCCATGGAAATAGGCCCCTCCACTAGACTTGTGCGGCTTCTTCGTATTATGCTGGATGCTCTGGAAGTGGGCTTTGTGGCTTTTGTGCATCTGGATCTTGGGTGCCCCACTTCTTCCAAACATCGACGCTGGTTGGTGGTTGCATCCTTGGTGGTAGCATATTCCTTCCCTCTGGAGTCTGAGAGAACAAGTATTGAGAGCATGGATGCTTTGGAGAAAGGGGTTTGTTGGTCAGTATAGACCTTATTTTGTCTCCATTTTGAAAGTGTGGTGGCATCTCTTTGTTAGCCTTCAATAGTTCTGAGAACATTACATGGGAGGCTTCAAGGAAGGGGTTCTCTGTGCTGGCCCATGAGGTTGCTGAACTATTTGCTAGCTTGTCCTTTAGGCACTCATCATTTTCTTTGTTTAGAGCTTAGCTAGCATCCTGTAGCTTCTGGACCTCAACCAGCAGCTCTCTGCACTTTTTCCTTGGCACACCGGTCGACAACATCTTTGGGTTACCCGTGGCTAATTCCGCGTCAGCCTTCACTGCTACAAGTTCTGCTTGTAGCCTCGCAGCCTCTTCTTTTGCTTCATGCAGCTCTAGCTTCCACTGCAATTTGGTGTTTTGGGTTTGCTGTACCCTTTTCACCCACTGGGTGAGCCTCCTCTCTTTGCTTCTGGAGTGCCATCTTGTACTCTGCCCAATCTCCAAGACTCTCTCTTCTGAGTTGAGTTTCATTTTCCAGACAGTGCTGCATCTCTACTTCAAGCGCGTTTAACTCATTGATTGTGTCAATTTCAAACTTTGTGCTCCTCTCAATGTTGAGATGTCAAGCTCAACATGAGCTGACACTCATGAGACGCCTGCATGACCGTTTGACATTTACATCATTGGCAAGTTTGGTAGCTGGCACCGACATATCTTCGCCATAGATTCTACAGCTGGACTACATCAACTAGTCCATACCTACCCACTCCACTTAGCGTGTTCATGTTATGGACCACTTCTATATACTCTATTATGTGTGTTAGTCACTTTATCTTCTTTGTAGACCTCTTTTGTTGTTGTGTGAAGAAAAAGAAGAATTTTCAGCCTCTCACCTTGTGTGCTCTCGTCTAGGGTTTGTGTGAGTATGTGTGAACGAAAATTTTCAGGTCAAAAACGCGTTTCAGGCACGTTTGGACCTCTGTTTTTTAGTTTGTAGGCGTTCACGGACATTTCGGGTAAGTTTCGATTCTCTGCAGAACTCTATTTTTGGAATTGCATGAAGAGCGATTGGCACTTATCCCATCTCCACCATGGTAACGTCGGGAGGTACGTAATCTACCTCCAATTGATAATATCGTGCCTTACACTAAAAATAATGTTTTGGATTCCTTGATAGGCAGAATATGAAGAATTCATACAACAAGGCAATCCACTGTTAAAGCCGAAGCTCATGTTCTAGGTGCTTATACTACAGATAACTCCTTTTGATCCCACTAGCCAGATTCTCCCAGAGGCATATTCTGCAGTCACACCACCCACACGGCAACACTATGTACTGTACCCTCTCCGTGCCACATGTCCAGAATTAGAAGAATTACTTCCGTTTGAGGAGAGGGAACATTGTGGAAAAATGTCGCAAAACACACAAGGCTTGTGAACCCCCATCTATCAGACTTGTTGGAAATTTGCCTGGTCACTTTCATGATTAACTATTGTTAGAGAAGATGGAGGAAGCGACATCCTGTGCACACCAGCAGAGGTGGATACACCACCATTCTCACAAATGAAGAAGCACCACAGCTGCCGGATTTTGGAGTGCAACCTGCATGGAGAAAAGAATTTTTAATAGTGCTTGAATACAATAGAATTTACATGAGTGTGCCGCCAACACTGTGTGTGGATCCATTCTACATGCCTATCAAGAGGAGGTGGACACCACTGGAGTTTAAGGATGCCAAAGACAGGGATTCTCATATCTGCTATAAATTTCCCATCTTCAATCTAGCAACATTTGCCAATATTAAAGAACAAAGACAGCAACTACTAAATTGGATTAGGGCTTGGCGAAAAATACCAGATCTTGCAATTGTAGCCAGTGTAAGGTTTATGAAATTATTGGTGGTTCTGATAGACCAACCTCCTAAAGAACCTTATGATGGCTTTGAGGCTCAAAATCTACAGTTTGACATGAACCAAGGGCTATTAGACAGAGGTATAATGCTGTATTACCATCATCTAAGATGTCTTCCAGCTTATCTGCACCTGACATTTGAAGACATGATCGACACCGGATTCTGGAAGACCCATTCGGCATTCCGGCGCACACTCAAAAAACTCCAGACTCGCCGAAATTTCTACTGCCATGAATTCAGTGACCAGGTCTTCCAACCTTGGTAACATTTTCTGAGGATAGAACCTACATCAAGAAGGGGGGAATGTTAATCCCATTCGGATTAACACCATGATCCTCAATTGAGGACATTAATAAGTGTCAGGTAAAGGCACTATAAAGGTTGTACATTATGAGATATTGGCCACCCAAGGCTTAATTAGTAAGTTTTGGGCGCCCAAGTGTGAATATGGGCCAATTGTATATAAGGTCTTTTCTCATAATGGAAAGGACACAATCCCCTTTGTGCTATTGAGAGCTCCCTCCTTGTGCTTGTGAGAGAGTGAGGAGTGAGAGCATTCTAGCAGTGTGCCTCTTTCATGCTTGTGTCTTTATGCTTGTATGAGAGAGTGTGATTGGTCTATGTGATGGTGTGAGCGACTCCACGGTGACAGAGTGGAGGTGGAGCTTGGAGTTTGGAGTTTGGAGATTTACAAAGCAAGCTTGGAGGCCTCAAGGTAAGTACCCCACGACGGTTGTGTTCTATTGCTTATCCATTAGATGAATGTGTAGAGTTCTCTCTTGGAGAAAGCATAATAACAATGGAGAGAATTTAAAATTCTAATTATACTAAAGAGGTACAAGTGATGGTGTTGTCCACTCGTGCGCTCTCAAATAGAGCTTAGATGGCAATCTAGGTAGACTCTGGATAGAGTATGTATGAAGTGTAGAAGGGGGTGGATACTTACAAGAATTGGATGCCTTAGCTCATGGCAACCATGTCCATATATAGTACTGTAGGCGGTGCGGTAGACACGTATACAATGAGGGCGGTTACACTGCATAGACACGGTCACCGCCCGCGTATCAAGAACGCGCCCCACGAACCACCAACCACTGCCCACTAATGATGGACCTGGTATCTGAGGGAATATTCCTCATGTCAGTGCCCCGGGGCGTAGCTAACGCTCGTACCCTTGACCATCTCCTAACCATCATCAATGGTCACAATAATGACCCCATCGGCATCTAAGCCAGGGTTCCCACTAAAGACATATGCACCATGGCTACTCCTTATAATGGGGGCCTAACAAATGTGGATTATACATCAAAGTGATACATGCTGAGAGGCGGGCATTGAGTGTATACTAACAAGTATATACACAAAATCTATGGCATTAAGAATAGGGTAAGGACAATTTATAAATTTTAGCACCTTTATAAAAGATAGGCTTCCGTTACATATAGATAAGATGACAAAATGCATTATGATAGGATGGGTGAGGGAAATCATGTTGGCCATAGTGGTTATCAATGCTTTTAATCCATGTAGTAAATGTACATGTGTTATTAATGCTTTTATTAGACTCTCAAGGAATTAAATGAGTGGAAGGTGGAGGTCTGGATATAAATGAGTGGATGTGTTAGTTAGCAATGAATTAAATGATTATGTGTGTTAGTTAGCATAGAAGGCGAAGGTCCATAATCTACCATCTAAAAGAATCTAAGATATTTTACCATATAATTTTTTGTATATGTGTGCTTGCACTTGTAGATGTGTATGTGCACACTTGTGTGTAATGTGCATGCACATAAATATGTGTGTGCATGTGTGTATTTTGGTGTGTGTGTGTGTGTGCGCACGCGCGCACATGTGTGCATGTGTGTATGCATACACATGCATAAAGTCTCAATTTTGTGCTCTTACACTTGCATGTGTGTGTTTTTTAAGGATAAATCGAGTATTAACTATCATGGCATACATAAAATGTATGCATCCAATAGTGGAACACGTAGGGTTTGGTCTCTAATTCACCGTCAAAACTAGAGCCATGGACTTAAAAGGGAACCCCTCATAGGATTTTCCCCAAATTGTAGACGAATAGATCATGCATCTACCATCAAGCTATGAGATGATAGATTTGGTACATTCCATCTCCATTTATAATAGATTTTTTACATTCCATACTCCATCAAACCCCCCTATAAAAGCTTTGCTTACATAGGAGGCTACTCATATAGGCAATATTCAACTAGACACTTTAGGATCCTTGTCTTCAAGATTAGAGTCATCGAGATAGAAGAGCTATGTACTTTATACATGCAAGGCTAGCCAATTTTTTGATGTAGTTTTTTTTTAAAGATTTGCAAGGCTACCCGAATTTTTTAGAGATTTGCAAGTCTACCCTAATTTTTTATATACTTCATTTTTACAAGGATTTTCACACACCTCCATGAGTAGGGCCTCCCATTTCCCCCTTTGATGTAGCTACCTGGCTACACCCAATTACGACCAAAGTTACAACCTACTTGGTGGGACTCCAAAAGATTTTATCTATAATTAACTCATTAAAGATAAAATAACATCTTTTTATAAATTTTGCTGTGTTGACCTTCATCATTGATAGAGGACCCTATTTAACCCAAGGCCAAATAGGGTGCGATACTGTGTGTGTGTTGAGACATGGTAAGATGAGCACAGAGGGGGTAGGTTGGGGGGGTGTTGGGGTGTTTCCATGAATGGGTTTGTGTGTAGTCATGTGGGCAGCATGAGTGCCATAAAAAGGTTACGTTTGTTGATAAACGTTAAGGAGAAAACGTGAAAGAAAAGAAAAATTACGTCAACGTAACTTATTGAACATGTCAATAGAAGAATTATTGAATTCAAGGCAAATGATAAAAGTTAAATTAATTTTCTTGTATTGATTGTTTATAGTTTCTTGCTCACACATTATCTTAAACAATGACATGCTCAATATTACACTATGAAAAAAAGCAAGAGTATAAAAGTTTTGTGAGCAAGTTTTAGCAAACCTTTCACCAAAATTTTGAGATGTTTCTCTCTACCACCATATTGAGTGGTATGAATGTTTTATATGAAAGAATGTTTCTAACCAAAATAATGTTAAAAATAATTAAAATATAATCCATGTAAATTTTTTGAAATGCATATCTAATGCAATCTCTGGAAGTGAAAGATAATACGGAATTTTAAATTGAGAGCTAAAAGAAGGCATTGTGCTTTACCTCTTTTGATAACATCATGTAGCATGCTTATGCGGAGCCATACATTTAGTTTAGTACAAAGTGTTTGTGGAGTGGTGAAAGTGCATCTATTTTGTTTCAATGTTAACATCAAAATTATGTTAGGACCCTTGCACATAAAAATCAATTGTTTCAATTATTGGGTTAGGTATGACTTGCAGGCGACGGCGGTAAGTTATTTGAGGTTCACTTTATATTATTTAATGATTTTGTGAAAGTACATAGGCAAACATCTTTCAATTTGCCACTAAGTGAGATTCTTAATTGATTTGATGGACTATGGTTGCTTGCTTCTTTAATTAAAACTACGTGAACTTGAGGTGAATTTCCACATTTTCCTCCAAAAAAGGGGAAATTTAAATTTGATCTGTGTGTGTGTGTGGGGGCATATTCATGTCTATGTGTGTCACACATGCACACACGCACATGCACGCACATGCACATGCACACACATGCATGCACATGCACGCACATGCACACATGCACATGCACGCACATGCACGCGTGCATGCGCGCGTGCGCGCACACACACACACACACACACAAATTCATGTTGGATCAAAGCTTAAAATTAGAGACATATGGTAAGGATGTTATTGAGATGAATGAAACAAGTAATACTCTCAAACCATGAACTTAATTCAATATTAATAATACATCAAAAAAACGTGCCACTTAGCATTCCACCTATGTGGCCTCTCAAGTGTCTACATTACTCAAGTGTCTACATTACTCAATTTCCTCCACACCTTTTTGCCTCTTTCTTCACTCTTTCTAGTCTACAAGTTCAATTCTTACATGTAGTTGCAAATAACCTTAGTACCAATGAACCATATGGCAAATACAACCATCCAAAGTGTATGCTTCCCCTTAAACAACATAACATCCATCACCACAATTTCAACACTACCCCTTGGTGATGGGACACCCTTACATCAATCCATGGTAGGGAATGTGCTTTGAGCTCATGACACTCAAACATACCACCATACCTTAGCCACCTTCATTGACCTAGGACAACATTACAAGAACCATTCTAAAGGTGTATGCTCCCCCTCAATGACATAACATCCATCACCATACTTTTAACAACAAAAACACACATGCACATGCACACACCCACCTCCTCTTTCTTTATAGCACGAGAGACTAGAATCGAGTTGAGCGTGCAAAGACACTCACACAATTATGAAAAAAATTATTTTCCATGCAAACATGAACTTGATAATGGTTTATCTCTTCACTCATCATGTATGTGCATGTGTGCGTATGCATGCATATGTGTACACCATCCATACATAGATACGTATGTGCACATGCATGGTTTATCTCTTCACTCATTATAGATACATATGTATGTATGAACACATATGAATACACAAAAAAATATGAACACCCAAGTGACTCTAACACACAATAGAGGCATGCGTACGTATGAGCATGCGCATGCACACACACACACACACACACACACACACACACACACACACACACACACACACAAATATATATTTTAGTCAACAATAATAATATAGAAAGAGTTACTTCTATCAACTGAATCATTTACTAACACTAGTCCCCAATTCAAATTTGTATATTTACATAATTTATGTATGAAACTATCTTGCTATTTCATACTTTGTTTGCACTAACCATATGGGGATCTCTCTCTCTCTCTCTCTCTCTCTCTCTCTCTCTCTCTCTCTCTCTGCTTTATCTTTATCTTACCATCATGCGTGCACATGCACACGCACACACACACGCATGTACATATTCTGGGCAACAATGATAATATAGAGAGAGTTTCTTCCATCAAGTGAGTCATGCACCAACACTAGTCCAATTCAAACTTGTTTATATCTATGTATGAAATTATCTTGCTATTTTCTCTCTCTCTTTGTAGTATCATGCTTATGGTGAAGTTCAAACCAAACTTTATCTTATACTACTCTACAATTGAATCCTTGAAAGAGTGCACTTGTATTAGAGTTCCAACACATGGCAAGTGGTTTAGGTGCATGTGGGAGTTACATGCTGCGTTTTGAGTCATATAGTTGTTGTTGCGACTTGTATTAGCAGGAGATGAAGAGCCATGCTCAAAGTGCAACACTAGTCCAATTCAAACTTGTTTATCTATGTATGAAACTATCTGCTATTTTCTCTCTCTCTTTGTATTATCATGCTTATGGTGAAGTTCAAACCAAACTTTATCATGGTGCATGTGGAAGTTACATGCTGCGTTTGAGTCATATAGTTGTCGAGACTTGTTAGCAAGAGATGAAGAGCCATGCTCAAAGAGCAATGTGATATTTGTGTAACTTGCTAAAGTATTCTTTTTTAGTAAACACAATGGATTGATTGACCCCACAAGAATTTTCTAGATGCCTTTAAAGTCAGCTTTGTGACCTTATGCTTAAGTAAGTCCACAAAAAATAAAGGATCGGTAAAAGGATTTCGAAATGAATTATCTACATAAATAGTTTAGGCATGCCTACAATAGAACACGAACACTAAGACAATGGACAAGCTAAGCTTACATTATAACACGTAACAAAATTCTTATCGCGTTGTTGGTGGTTTTGTGGTATGATGAGAGCAATGAGCCAAATGGAGAAAAGCTAGACCCAATCTTGCCTAGAACTTGCTCAACCTTTCGAGTTAACTCCTCCATCAACTATGAGAAGCAAGCCTATATACTTAAGTATAAGGTCCCTTAAGTGTATGTATAAGGTCCCTTAAGATTTATGTTGTTGCAACTTTTTAATATATATCTATGTATATATGCTTAAGTATAAGGTCACTTAAGGTTTTATGTTGTTGCCACTCTTTAATATATAACTATGAGAAGAAAGTCTAAGGTCCCTTAAGGTTTTATGTAGTTGCAACTCTTTAATATATATCTATGTAAAGTGGCTAGTTCCCACATCCAATTAAGAATGCTGAGAATATTTCAAATAAGTCAGCCTCCTAGTTTTGTCATTGTGCCAAAACTAGCACAATTGCACGTATCTTTGACACCAACTAAACATTATAGGAACATGATAAAAACATGAGCATTAATCAAATGTTCCACATCCACAACTAACTGGAATGTGGGAAAAAGCTTGAAGAAAATATTTAAGAATTTGGAAACCTTAAGGCCTACCTTTGGGCGGTCACTCTATACAGATGATATCATGTGAGTTAATTAAGATCATAAAATCATGCAATATATAAAAGGGACATATTAATGGACCTCCTTCGGAGTATGTATGCTAGTGGGGTGTCTGAAATACAGGACGATGAATGTGTACATATATCAGACCCTCTAATTGAAAGGAGATTTTATACATTAGGAGGTTTCCTAAAATGTCTCAAAAATATATAAAGGGTTTTTTATATAAGGGCTTGAACTAAAGTGATAGGAGATTTTATACATTAGGTGTCCTAAAATGTCTCAAAAATATATAAAGGGGTTTCTATACAAGGGCTTGAAGGCAAGTGACAAGAGTGACTGTTACGACGAGTGTAATGGCACCCATCTTCTTATTCTTGAAAATCTCATAGAATATATTTAATGGAAATGCAAAAAACGTTTTGGTGCCATATATTGGCCCCTTTACCCTAGCCGGGTTGGGACTGGGGAGCATAATGGTGGTGGGAATAAGATCCTCGAGCGGGGCGCGGATGTGGGCCTTAAAATACCTCAAAATGTGGGGTGTAATTGGGCCTTAAAATACCTTAAAATGAGTAAAATATACAAAAATTACGTGAAGGAATGAGAATGGGCAAGATCTTGGGCCCTGGCTAATGAATACAAGGTCAAAGAAGAGAGCCCATGAGCTTTGAAGAGGAGTAAATGCAAGGTCATGGCAACTAGGGGCCAATGAATACACGGTCAAAGGGAAGGCTAATAATAATAAAGTGTTTACGGTAGAGAAAACTTATATAAGGTTCCCTTCTGGGGGTGTCAGTGTTGCGTCACATGTTGTAGTAGAAGCCCAGACAAGCCTCTCGTAGGAAAGCGAGAATTTCCTTGCGTGTCATGCTCAGAGAAAAAACTGCGACTTGCAGATCACAGGAAAAAAGAAAGGAAAAAGCAAGAAACACAGAGAGAAGCTGGTCTGCCCCTTCACTATAAAGGAGGAAGGGAGGTATCGTTGTTTTCTGCGCAGTTGCAAATACTCTCTCTCTCTCTCTCTCTCTCCCACTCCCCCCCCCCCCCCCCCCCCCCCCTCTTACAGAGGAGAGGTCTGCAATACAGTGCGCTGTATACCTCCTTTTCTTTGAAAGTCCTGTAGAATTTTTGGCGATGGCACAGCGGCCCCAGAACGTTGGCATCCTTGCCATGGAAGTCTACTTCCCTGCCACTTCGGTCCTTCAGGTACACCCTGTCGTTTCCCTTCGTCCCCTTGCAATTGATGTGGGTCAGTTTATGCGTCAATCGAGCTGTGTGCGGGCTCAGAACTTGGTCAGGGGAGGCCTTGAGATCAATCCCCGCTAGCCACCCATTAGTATTGTGGCCACAGCCACAATTTCTAACTGGCTAGAACCGCCTCCGGGCCAGACTACAGGTGGATCTACTGAATGAAACCAAAAAGAAAAAAAAGAAGACATTTTCTATTTTATGTGAATTGTTGCACGCAGATACCTGACCAAGGCCCTTTTTCTAATTTTTTGTGTAGTTTCTAAAGAGAGATTTGGGTACATTATTTGTGTGTTTGAAAGTAGATTTGGGCAATTTTGTAGGAGATTTTTGTAAATTAAAGGGGAAAAGATTTGGGCAATTTCTAGGGGATTTGTGTAATCTAAATGCCACTGCCACTCTCTTTTTTAATTCCATGGAGATTTATGCTAATTTTCATACAAGAGAGATTTGCCTCTACCATTATCTTTTTCTTGCAGAATTTTTCCAACGGTGTGATATCCTTACATGCAGATGGCTCTTCCTCATTATCATGTTTGCATCTGTATTGGTTTTTAATGGAAATTTATGCTACTCACATAACTAGTCATGACCACGGATCTTGACACCACCAAATTTGTTACACAAAGGGCATGCCCTGTGGGGAAGACCCATCAGCACGGCCTGTGAGTGCTTATTGCCTGTCCAAACTCCCGCCTGTGCGGATGGCGGGGGATTTTATGTGTATTCTAGTTGTTTTTGTAAGAGTGCAGGCCCACATTGTCGTTGAATTACAATACAATGCTCGATGCCCATTTGGCCTTGTTGGTTGATTCAGTGGAGTGAGTATCAATGCAAACTTTAGTTGTTTAATTCCCGTTGTTGGGGCTTTCTCTGAAAACAGGATGCACTGGAAAACTTTGATGGGGCTAGCAAAGGAAAGTACACCATCGGGCTGGGACAAGATCGATTGGCCTTCTGCACGGATCTTGAGGATGTGATTTCAATGAGGTAACAAAAGCACATATTTTGGATCTTGTGTATGTTTTTAATGCTTTCACTGAGGTATCAATGATGTATGAATATGGAGAAAGTTAGAGATAGTTATGCCATGCCTTCAACATGCTCGTTTTGCCAATTCACCATGTCATCAACATGCTGGTTTGACCATTTTATGGTTTTCATTACGTAGAGGCTATGCAAATATACATTTGTGTGTGTGCATTTGCATCTCTCTCTCTCTCTCTCTCTCTCTCTTTCTCTTCTGCCGGCATGTATTGGGCTCCTAATCAAGAGATCCCGGGTTCAAGTCCCTTACCCTACACTTTAGTGCTGTTGTATGCATCATATGTGGTCGACTGGTTTGCTATGGCATTACAGAGGCTTGATGTTTTTTCCGTGTGCTAGATGTCACACCTGAGAATGGAGAGTTGTTACTGGAGTGTAAAAAAAAAAACCTTTATTGCAGAGGTACTAATTAAAACCAGTGTGCTGCTCTACAGCTTGACAGTGGTGCAATCTCTTCTTGACAATTATAAGGTTTCCCCTGATCAAATTGGAAGGCTTGAAGTTGGAAGCGAGACTGTAGTTGACAAAAGCAAGTCCATTAAAACATGGATTATGCAGCTTTTTCAGGTAGCTATCATGCAGATCATGTTGTACTGCTGTGTATACTCATCTTGGAGTTTCGTACACATGCTTTGAAGACGGGCTTAAAGTAAACAATTATGGGTTCCCTCGTGCAGAAGTCTGGGAATACTGACATCGAAGGAGTGGATTCGACAAATGCATGCTATGGTGGAACTGCTGCCTTGCTGAATTGCATGAATTGGGTTGAAAGCAGTGCGTGGGATGGTCGGTTTGGACTAGTGGTTGCAGCAGACAGTGCTGTATGTTTCTTAGATCTCAACTTGTTTATTAATCTTTTCTTCCTGTTTTAGTCGAAAAGTGAAGAATTTACCATACATGGGAACAGGCTTTTGACTAATACAAAGTGAAGTTTGAGGGTGGCTTTAACTATGGAAGCTTAGAACTCCATTTTTTTTGTGAATTGTTATAGGTTTATGCTGAAGGAGCTGCACGACCAACTGGAGGGGCAGGGGCCGTTGCCATGCTGATTGGACCTAATGCACCATTATTAATGGAGCGCAAGTACACTGGAACCCACATGGCCCATGTCTATGACTTCTACAAGCCCAAGCTGGCCAGCGAGTATCCGGTTCGTTCCTTACAAATAAGCCATAGAAGATAAGAGTGTCCATGTCTGTTGCTGTGGCTTAGAAGTGTGAAGAGGTCCTTGGAATTGCAAGTTGCTCTTTAATGTTTTTGTATAATGGTCTTCTTGTCTGTAGGTTGTTGATGGGAAACTATCACAGACATGCTATCTTAAGGCATTAGACTTATGCTATGGGAGACTATGTGAAAAGTATGTTATCTATTTTAATGGGACGAATTGCAGGCAACAGTTCTTGTGTTTTCTGTGTTGTGGGAAATCTGCAAGAGTGTCTCAAGGATGTTTGATGAACAGGTTTGAGAAGGCAGAAGGCACACCGTTTTCTTTGTCTGATTCAGACTATGTTATTTGTCACTCTCCCTATAACAAGGTATTATAATCTAAGGGGTTATTTACCATGCATTGGGACCAGCTTCCTTCTTTTCTATAATGATCATTGTATGTTGGTGTTTATCAATGAAGCTTCTGTTCTTATGCCTTGTGAGTGTGTGCAGCTTGTGCAGAAAAGCTTTGGGCGGATTGTATACAATGACTTCCTAAGGCAAGCTAGGTATGCAAGCTTGCACACTTCTGTGAAAAAAATTGGTAGAGAACCAAATGAATATTTTGTCTGGGAGGAGAAGATCATGATGGTGTTAGGAGATTGATTGGATATTAATTTACCATGAATAATGACTCACAACTTCCTCATGTGGTGTTGTAGATGGCCAAATAACTTGGCCTTGAGTCTATAATCCTTGTTGACTTGCTCGATAATGCGTGCATGTAGCAGTAGCTAGTTATTATGTGTTTTCACTTTATATGAAGTTAAGATGGTGACATGTTTTGCTTTTGATGTGTGTCATAGCTATTTAGAAGGGTCTACTGCGGCAAGTTTGGAGCCATTCAGGACTTTGTCTGCAGAGGAAAGCTACAGCAATCGTGATCTAGAGAAGGTTCAAGGCTTAAAATTTTGATCCTTTTTAGAGGCTTTATAAACAGGCTTGCTAGCTTCATCATAGGTCTTTGCAACTGGGACCATGCAAGAGCAGTGGCTGTCATGGAACTCTCCAAGTCAGTTCTAGGATGCACGGTGGTACTGATGTTGCAACTTGTCTCCTCAGGCTTCACAGCAAGTGGCCAAGTCACTGTACGATTCGAAGGTGGAGCCTGCCACTCTGCTACCAAAACAAATCGGTAACATGTATTGTGCATCCCTTTATGCAGGGCTGGCATCTCTTCTCCATCAAAAAGCTGGTGCCCTGGTATAGCTCCTGGTTGAGTCATGTTCCTCTGCCTGCACACAAATGCATGCCATTGTAGGGACTCTTGTTAAGATATGGCCTGGTGGCTTGACCTAACAGGATGGAAAACGGACACTGATGTTCTCCTATGGAAGTGGCCTGGCTTCCACTCTCTTTTCCATCCGGTTCAGAGAGGGCGAAGGACATTTCACACTGTCGAGGATCATGTCCACCCTCGACATTGCAAGCAAGCTCACCTCCTTGATCACGGTATTCTTGTCTTGTGGATCGATGGGATTGGAATGAATACTACTATGTAATCTAAGGGACTGAAAGCTATTCTGGATTGAATGATAATTTTTTCATGCAGGTTTCTCCTGAAGAGTTTGATAAAACGATGAAGCTAATGGAGACTCGTTATGGAGCCAATGATTTCAAACCTGTTGCCAAACAGACCAACTTACGGCCTGGAACCTTTTTCCTGGTTGGAGTTGATTCGCTTTACCGACGCTCTTATGATGTCAAACGGTCAGAAGTAGCAGCCAATGGTGTTCTTCATTGAGTATCTTTAGCTCAAACAAACAACAAAGTTCACCGGATCAGCAACTAAATATGAGAGTCAAAACACAGGGTTTGCATGTTGTGAAATCAGTATTAAAATTTAAACAGCAAGAGCTGTTTCAGCTTAGACCAAGCAGTTCAGAATTTGGAAGAGAACTCAAGAGCATTTTCTTTACACAGGTGTCTTCAATCAAATAATAATAAAGGTCAAAATCAGCTCTGCTGGGATTCCTCCTTGAGGTTCAGTAACCAAGTTTGGTGCTACAACAACAACAAGCTGTGTAAATTATCAATTTTTTTTTTGACTTAATGCCATTAATTTGTTTTGCCATGCTATCTATCTATCTATCTATCTATACAAGATAAAAGGAAGAGTCCCCACCCCTTTACTTGGAGAAAGGCGAGGAAGAATTTTTGAAAAGGAGAAAGGAGAAGAGAAGACAAGTGTTTGGGGGTATCTTTCCTACACGCCTACATGCATTGGGACTCACAATTAGTTGTCACCATCAAACCATTTACTCATTGAGTTTCTTATATATATATATATAATACATTAGAAAGCAAATTGCCCACCCCTCTCCCCTCCTCCACACACACACACATACATATCTTCTAATTTTATATTATGTGCATGTGTAAGAGAGAGAATATACATACACACACGTATATATATTATGTATGTATGTGTATGTAAGCATGTATATATAAATAGATTTATATGGATGTCGACGCACACACATTTATGTTCATGCACACATAGACACAAGCACATGATACGTGCAGACACGCATACAAACACACACTCTCGCAGGCATGGACACACGTGCAACACATAGAGATATGCACACTTACACACATACTCAAGCTTGCATAGACACACACGTGTATACATGCACATAAGCACATAAAAACACTTACATACACAAGTACATGTGCACACACATGGACATGCACACTCACACACGCATTTAATAAAATATAAACATAAATATATATTAAATAAAAAATATATATGTATATATGTGTATACATGTGTGTGTGTTTTTATTTACATTTATGGGGTAGAGCATTTATGCTCAACCACTCAAACCACTTCACAGACTACACCTAACTTAAGCTCTTATTGGTTGGTTCATTCCATCACAACAGTAGAATCCTCCACCTAGATTAAATGGGTATGACACCCTCCTCCATAGCCATCCAGCTAATGATACTGAAGCCACCACCTCAATCAAAAACCTGCACATTGTCTGCAATCAACTCCTTAGCCTTACCTTCATATGGCTGCATCACCCACGCATACTTACTGTCAGACCTCCTCCCTGCCTCTCCAACCTTGTCCAGTCGAATCTCTTCATCCAACTCAAGACGGAATCAGTCCACAGCTGAGGATCCGTCAATGCCTAGTGCCCATGGGTTCATTCTAAGCCTCACACTACTGTTCTACACAGAAGATGCTACGCACAACACACACACACACACACACACACACACACACACTCTCTCTCTCTCTCTCTCACTCCGATATCATAAGTGATGCACATAAGGAGGCAATGTACTTCTCTTCTAATTCAGATACAAAAGATACACAATTGCCTCCCATGTTGCCTCTTCCTTCCTCCTACTTCTATTCTCCTAAGTCTATGGTTACAAGATGCCTCTCGGGTGTCATGCCCAGCTGTTACAAGACTGTATTGCAAGACTGTACAGTTACAACAACTCATATGATTACATGGTAGGGTGAGAATTCCGTCGGACGTGTTCTATGCCTTCATGGCCGTTGAGGATCATCCGGCGGCCATTGACGTATGTCCCACCAATCAGATGCACGGCCAACACCTGGCACGCCCGGTGGCTCTGTGAACGACAGCAGCTTCTGCAGTTCTGATACAATGGGGGCGGGGGTACAAGATCAGCAGGGGGCTTCTAGGTAGCTCTTTTGATCTTCCGTCCTGCTCTTGGTGGTATCTCTCCGCCAATCCTAGATCAGAGCCAAGTCCCGTTGATGTTCATTGTGTTGAACATGATCAAAAACCCTGAGAGTATTAGTATGCTTGATTGTATAATTCATGCTTTGTAAAAATAGGGTAGCAGAGCTGGATGCTGTCTGATTGAGTCAGCGTGCTGTAGAGGCCGATCATCTTCTTTGCGTGGTTTTGCAGCAGCTGCTAACCGTCATTATGGAGCAGCCCCAGAAGACTGGGGGGATGGCCTAGCAGACGTGCCGTCGGCAAGAAGGTAGTCGTGAAGAAAATCTTTTAGCTTTTCCTAATTAACAGGCATAGCTACATCATGCTTCTCATATTCATCCCTAACCTTTTGCAAAGCAATTGCAGCATACTCCAAGTTGTGCTGCACGTGCAACCTTTGCAACCTTTCCTCCAATTTTCTTTTCTCAACAAGGTGGTTTTCTTCCACGTTTCTCAGCTGTTGCTGTAATGTAGCCACCTGCTGATTGGGGGTGCCCTCTGTTTCATCTGATGCTTCAAGTCTAGGAGTTCTCTATAGATGGACTAGCATTTGCCTTGTTCCTGCATGAGCTTTGTCTGCAAATGTTGGCGGTCGGCCACCAACTGTTCAGCTTTCAGTAGCAGATTATCCTTGTCTTGTTTTTTTTGATGTAGTTCGAGCAGTTGCTTCCATAGCGGTTGAGAGATTTGGATGGGGCCTTCCTGTGGCACAGGCTGCTTGTCTGACTGCGTTTTGAGCTCAGCAGCCTCTTTCTGTGCCTGCTGCAGCTTCTTCCTTGAGATTGTCTCTGTAGGGGGCTCCTGCTGGCCAGTGGCCTTCTTCTTTTGTGCCCGTGTTCTTGGTGTGGGTTCTTCTCCATGCTGATCCTTCAGCTCAATGTACTTGGCCTTCAAGGTATCCAGCTTAGCATAGGTGGTTTGTAGCTCCTTCCATGTGGCCTCATACTCCTTCCTTAGTTCTTCTGCTACATTCTGATGGGCTGCAGTCTCATTTTTCTGAATTGTTAGTTGCTGCTCCAGAATGAGGATCTGCTCCTTCAGCTGATTGAGGGTCATTGAATCCATTGGCAGAGCTGATCTTAGAATGAGCTGTTTCTCTGGTTCAGCTTGCTGACCGGCTTCTTTCCTGCTGCTAGTGCTTGTTTTGTCCTGTTCTGTTCAGCCTGAAGCTGTTGCTTAAGTTGCTGGATATCAAATTGTTGCTTTGCCAGTTTGCTGTGCTGAGTGTCTGAGCTGCTGGTTGGCTCTGGCACAATGGTTTTTAGCGTCTCTTTCAGTTTCTCAAGTTCAGCCTCTAAGGTCTTCTTGACCTTTAGCTGTAATTCCATGTCCGCCAGTTGCCTTTCTAGGGCTTGTTTTTCACTGAGCTGCTGCCTCAAGTTTCCTACTTGAGTCTGCAATTCCTACAGCTGCTGCTGGTGTTGTGTGTCAGTTGCGGTGGTTGTGGTTGTGGTTGTTGTGGTTGTGCTACTAGTCTGACCCTGCTGTTATTGTTGTTGGCTAGATCCGCCGCCTGGGGTGGAGCCTTGTTGTCCTAATCCGCCGGCACCATCCTTGTCTTTTGGAGGAATAGGGGGAAGTGGCAGGTGGCAAGTGGGGGGTGGCAGGACCATGTAATTTTTTAGCAACTCGAGGTTGCTTTGCCAGTATACCCTTTGCATGTCTGCCATTTCTCGCTCCCATTGGTTCATCACCTCTAGTGGCATTTCTACCACTGCCAAGTCTTCTTCCGCTGCCTCAACCTACTAGATCTGCAACTTCCTTTTGGCCATCAGCAGTTCCTTGCGTGTGGTTTTCGCTGCGGTCTCCACATTCCTGATCATCTAAATGGCGTGGTCAATGATCTTTGTGGCCTTTTCCTTTGCTGCTTCAGCCCTCTTTTCTGCTTCAGTTAATCTGTTGGTGAACTCTGCATTTCTGATCTATAGTTCATCCACAGCGGCCTCCAGCTCTAGTGCCTTGCTAGTCTACTTGGTGATTTCAGCTTCAAGTTGTTTTATCGTTTGCTACAGCTGGAGCTGCTGCTCAGCAGGAATCTTCTTGTTTTCCCTCAGCTTAGCTGTTAAGGCTTGAAGTTTGTTGTCAATTTCAGCTGCTTTGGCTGCTGCCTCTTTATTCTCCAGATTGTCGAGCACGCAATCTGTTATGACAGCCAGTGAGGATAGTACCTTTTGCGTGTTCAGGCCTTCTTTGTGCATCAGCATGTTGAGGCGATCCCCCAAGGCATCAAAACTTGCCTCACTGGTTGGTCCCTATCATGTGCACAGTGTGCATCTACCGTGTGCTATACGCATGCAAGACTAGTTTCGAGGCTTGGGGAAGCTTGGAACTAGGCACGCTGATTGATGAGTTGAGTTAGGGATAGACTAACGGGCAGGCACCAAGTATGGACGGGCAGGCGCCCAAGTGTGGACGCCCGATGACCGGCCAAGAGCCTATAAAAGGGTGGCCAAGGTTAGTTATTGGGATATAGAGAGTCTCGCGAGTTTGTGAGAGCTCTATGGTCTTGGAGCCTGGATCTAGTGCAGACGTGCACCTGCCCAGGCCAGCCCAGGCCTACGCAGGCGGCCCAGCCAGGCCTGTAGTAGGCGGCCAGCTTTATGATTGGCAGGCGGGCAGCGTACGCTGCCATGATGCGCAAACTACGGACGGCTGCACCACAACTGACGACGTCAGCATCCGCCGAGAGGAAAAGATTGCGCCGGCAGCTCACCGTCGGGCTAATCCAGGAGGGAAGCGAAAAAAAAACACAAGGAAAGCATTCGTTTTTTTTTTAGTGATTTCGTTTTTTGTTTTTTTTGGGAAGTTAATTTTTTAAAAAAAAAAAAGGTTTAAAAGTCCTCTCCTCTCCAAGGTTTTCAAAGTGTTTATTTTTTTAAAGAAAATAGAATATATATATATATATATATTTATTCAAGAAAAAAAAAACACAAAAGCAAAGCCTAGCTTTTCGAGATTTTTTTAGCTTTTGGGAAACCTTTATAAACCCCTTGAAGTGGGCTTCTTGCCACAATCTCTCAAGTTCTCAAGTTTTCAAGCTCTCAAGCTCTCAAGTTCCCTTGCACTTTTGTTGTGTAAAGATCGAATTTTCTCTTTACGTATCCTCTTCACGATGTCGACCCAAGAATCAGAGTTGGAGCCCCTCGTGGAACGCGAAGGCTTGCCGGCTACGGAAGGTACCGATGCCGATCTTTTTGACGATTTTGTGTCAAAATCAGATTTCCAAGAGTTCAAAGTAGCTCTCGAAGCTTCTTCGACGGAACGCCAGGCACAAATCGCAGCCCAGATGCAAGCTTTGCAGAACTCCATCGCTCTATTGACCACTACCCTCTCTACTTTCTCGGGTATGGATACCTTGGCTTTAGCTTTAGGCCCCAATATTACTCCGGAACCGTTCGGGGGCGAGCAAAAGCAGCGAACCAAGGAGATCGTGGACACGTGGCTACACAAGTGGTAAGTTCACTTTCAGTTTCATCCATATGATGATGGAAAGAAGATCCAGTTAGCAGCAGGTTTCCTGTCCGGCAAAGCTTTGCTTTGGTGGAAAGAACTCAACCCTAAGCCAACGACTTGGGCACAATTTGAAGACGTTTTCAAGAAAGAATTCCTCAAGAAAGAGGATGATTACGATGTTGTTGCCCGTTTTTCAGCTTTGACCATGACCTCGCAGCACCTCACTTATGAGGTCTATCTCCAGAAGTTTCGTGACTTGCAGATGAAAGCTACAAAGATGGATCCCACTACTCTGTTGGGGTTTTTCGTAGCTGGTTTACCAGACTCGTACCGATTACAGGTTAAAAATAACAAATGTAAAACTTTGGACGAGGCCATTCATTCAGCTCGTATCTATGATGATACGATGGTCTCTTCTAAGTCGAAACCCATTACCGAGCAGGGGAACAAGCATAAAAGAAAGTTCTCTGCACCTATGGCTAACACTACTGAAGGCAAGTCTTCGGACCAACCTTCAAAGAATTCAAGTTCGACACCAGCGAAGAAGAAACGACTCCTTAGGGCTTTAAAGCTCAAGAAGGAAGGACGTTGTTTTATCTGCGAAGAAAAAGGACACATGCGTAATGAGTGCCCGAAGCAAAAGGGTACCAAGTCAAACGCAGGACCCAAGCCAAAGGCAGCTAACCAGTTGTCTTTGACAGGTACGTCAATTACTGTACTTTCTCGCCCTAGTACTTGTTCTGATTGTCTGTTCAATTCTAAAGTATTTGGCATGCATGATCTTCTCCGAGTTTATGGAGAAGTGAATGGCCATAAGATTCACATTCTGTTAGACCCTGGCAGTTCGCATAACTTTGTTAACTACAAACTTGTGCAGAAATTGAGTCTTGATACGACACTCAGCGACCATACCTATGAGGTACGTCTACCTGTGGAAAGATAAGTTTGGGATCGCAAGGTGGAGATGCTTCCAATCCAGATTCAGGACTACAAAGACACTCTGGAACGCTATGTTATGCATCTGGAAAATGTAGACTTGTTATTAGGGATTGAGTGGTTTAAGACTCTTGACGTCCAGATAGATTGGTCTAGTCATATTTTTTCTTTTCAGCATAGGGACACCAAGTATAGTATTTTAGGTGATTGTATTCATCTCTCTCAGGGACCTCTTGTAAATACAATTGATTTTGGAAATATAATGGATTCTTCTTTGTATACCGCTTTCCATTGTGTATTGATTTCACTTTCTTCTTTTCTCATCCCTTCCATGGATGTGAATGAATTAAGTGTGTTTGAAAGCAAAGAATTACAGAAGATACTTGATTCGTTTCAAGACGTATTTCCTAAGGAATTGCCATCGGGTTTACCACCTGAACGGGCAGTAGATCATCGTATTGACTTGATCCCTGGTGCTCATCCTGTGAGTATTCCACCTTATAGGATGAGCCAAGCTGAGGAAGATGAGTTGGCTAAACAACTCGAAGATTATTTGAGGATGGGCCAGATCCGTCCAAGTAAATCACCTTGGGGTGCACCTGTGTTGCTTAGGAGAAAGAAGGACAATACTTGGAGAATGTGTATAGATTACAAGAGATTGAACAAGCTGACCATTAAGAACCGTTATCCTCTCCCTAGATCAGATGACCTGATTGACCGGTTAGCAGGAGTGAAATATTTTACGAAGATAGATTTACGTACTGGCTATCACCAGATACGTATTCATGAAAGGCATGTCGAAAGAACTGCCTTTCGGACTAGGTATGGCCATTACGAGTTTCTCGTATTACCTTTTGGGTTAACCAATGCTCCAGCCACTTTCCAGCAAATGATGAACGATCTTTTTCGTGAACATTTGGGAAAATTTGTGGTGGTGTTCCTGGATGATATTTTGATATATAGTCGTACTCTTGAGGATCATGTCAGACACCTCATGATTGTCTTATCTATTTTGAGACAGAATCGACTATATGCTAAGTTAAGTAAATGTGAGTTCTTTATGACCGACATCATTTACTTGGGATACAAGATGACTAGAGATGGATTGAGCATTAACTATGACCGAGTTCAGAAGGTTTTGGACTGGCCTATACCGCGAACAGTGAAACAACTTCGTTCTTTTCTCGGTTTTGTTGTTTTTCTTTGGAAATCTGTACAGGAGTACTCTCAGCTCACACTACCGATGACCGACTTATTGAAAGGTCGTGGACGTAAGTCCAATCAGCCTATCACTTGGAATAACGATTTGGATATGGCCTTCAGACTTTTGAAAGATAAAGTCAAGAAGGCACCTATCTTAGCATTGCCTGATCCTAGTCGGCCTTATGTTCTTGAAACTATGCTATCGGGGCTGCTTTATTTCAAGATGGTAGACCGGTTGCTTTTGAAAGTAAAAAGCTAGACGACACTCAATCTCGTTGGCCAACCCTTGAGAAGGAGCTTTATGCTGTGATTCATGCTCTCAAGGTTTGGAGACATTATTTATATGGCTCCAAGTTTGTGGTATTGACTGATCATCAATCAATCAAGTATGTGTGTGATGCGGATGATTTGAGAGGAAGGAAAGCTCGTTGGGCAGAGTTAATGCAAGATTTTGATTTTGAGATCCGTTATCGGAAAGGGTCCATGAATAGTATTGTAGATGCGCTTAGTCGGATTAGAGAGGTGAATACTTTGTCGTTCATCGAGATTTCTACTGACTTATTTCAGTCATTGAGAGGGCTTTGCAGGGCTGATAGTTATTTTGGTCCATTTTGGCAGAAGATCTAGGACGGGAGCTCATTGATTGACCAAGACTCAATGACTGAGCAGTCTACTATTCAGGCTGCAGGAGGCTAGTGGATGATTCGGAATGGTTTACTATTCCGTAATGACAAAATTTGTGTACCACAGATCTCGGACATTAGGTCCAAGATTCTTAAGGAGTGTCACGACGCCCCTTCTGCTGGACACCCTGGGGTACACAGGACACTATCATTAGTGAAACACACTTTTTATTGGCCGAAGATGAAAGGGTATGTAGAAGATTATGTTCTCAAGTGTCAGATTTGTTAGGCAAATAAAGCTGAACGCTTTAGACAGGCTGGGTTGTTGCATCCTTTGCAAATCCCAGGTAATAAATGGGAAAGTATTTCCATGGATTTTATTACCGGATTGCCAAGAACACATCAAGGCCACGATTCTATTTGGGTTGTGGTAGATCGCTTGACAAAAATGGCTAGATTTTTACCGACTCGGAAGACTATTACAGCTACGCAATTAGCTCGACAGTTTATCGAGCAATTGTTTAGACTGTACGGGTTACGGCAGGACAGTCAGTGATAGGGACTCTAAGTTTACGAGTGATTTTTGGAAACTTGTTTTTGAGAAGTTGGAAACAACTTTGAATTTGAGTTCCTCTGATCATCCTCAATCTGATGGCCAGATTGAAAGAGTGAATCAGATTTTGGAGGATATGCTTCGAGCATATGTATCCAAAAGACAGAGTTCATGGGAGGATTATCTTCCTATGTTAGAATTTGCATATAACAGTACTAAGCATACGAGTACAGGATTTAGTCCTTTCATGCTTATGTATGGTTTTCAACCTAGATCACCTGTTACAGTAGGATTCTCAAGACTTCAGCATGATGCAGCACGTAATTTTTTGCAAGATATGCAGGAAATGTTACAAGTTGCAAAGGAATCTATTAGAAGTGCTCAAGACCGAGACAGGTTTTATTCTAATAGACATCGTTCACCCAAAGAGTTCTCTGAAGGAACGATGATGTATTTGCGAGTTCCGAAAGATTCCGAGACTTTACGGACAGGTAGATCTCCGAAATCATTCCCTAGATATTGTGGACCATTTCGTGTTACACGACAGATTGGTTCAGTTGCATATGAATTGGATTTGCCTTCTCATGTGAAAGTTCATCCTGTATTTCATGTCAGTAGACTTAAGGAAGTACTGGGTGGAGCAGATCAGTTAGTTACTCCTCAAGAAATTATAGATGTCCAGGACATGACATTTGTTCCGCACGAACCTGAAAAGATTCTTGGATTTCGTAAACGACGATTGCGTAATACGCTTATCACGAAATACAAGATTAAGTGGAAGGATCGTGTTGAGGAGGACGCTACATGGGAGACATTGACTACTCTTCAGAGAGATTACCCTGGCTTTTTAGTGAGCTCAGGAGTGAGCTCTTAGAGGAAGGGGAGTATGTCATGTGCACACAGTGTATCTACCGTGTGCTATACACATGCAAGACTAGTTTCGAGGCTTGGGGAAGCTTAGAACTAGGCAGGCTGATTGATGAGTTGAGTTAGGGATAGACTAACGGGCGGGCACCCAAGTATGGACGAGCGAGCGCCCAAGTGTGGATGCCCGATGACCGGCCAAGAGCCTATAAAAGGGTGGCCAAGGTTAGTTATTGGGATATAGAGAGTCTCGCAAGTTTGTGAGAGCTCTATGGTCTTGGAGCCTGGATCTAGTGCAGATGTGTACCTGCTTTGTGCAACCGAGGCCGCCCGGAGGGCAGCTTCATGGCGGTATGGGACGTCGCGACGAGGAGGAGATTGTATGGTACGTCATCCTAGTTAGCTCAGCTCGTGGCTCGGTGGGGAAAGCCAAGACTATGGGCTCGCCCATGGCTGTCATGGTTGGGAGGTGAGTCAGGCCTGCACCCCCTTGCTTGTTTGTTTGTTCGTTTGTTTGCAGGATTCGAGTTTCGAACCAAGATCGATCACGAGGGGATCTGTGGGGATTTGACAGTCCCTCTACCTCTGTTATCCTCTGTTACTGTTTCTGACATGTGGGCTTTGAGAGGGGGTTGACAGAGGGGACTTTCCCTTCAATTCAGTGGCTAGTTTAATGGGGGAGTCCCCTTGGGCTACCAAGAGCTTTATCGATGTCGGAGAGTTGCTACTTTTCCTGCTGGTTAGCTGTGCAGTAGAGCTGCTCCCTTTGCCTTCTTAGTTTGCAGAGTTGTGGCATAGGTCGACCAATTGATTTGTCTCTTGGTGGACTTCGGGCCAGCTTCTTTTTCTGCCTTCTGCTGCTTTGGTCTGTCTTCCTCTTGAGTTGTTGCCTCTGCTTGCTTCTTCCTTTCTTTGTCTACTAGCGTTCTTGTCTCTTAGTTTCCTCCTCCCTGGCTTTTTGAGCCATTGCCTCTCTTTTGCAGCCCTTCTTCTTTCCTCCTCCTATGATTTCTTAGTGGGGTCCTTTTCAGATTGTTGCTTCTCTTCCAACCTATGCTCTAGCAATGTCCCCAGTTGTGCTAAAGCTTTGAGGTGACCGGCCATCTTGGAATGTCCTCCTGACATCACCAATTTTTGTGCTTGTTGTGCTGAAGATTCTGGGCAACCACACCTACCCAGTTCACCTTCACGCCCGCCTCGATAGCCCTTAATAGCTTGTAAAGTTACAACAATTTGTTGCCACATTGAAAGGAGATGCAATGTGATGGTTTAGCAAGTATGAATTGGCCAACTTTAACATATATAATACTACTCTGAAGAAATCCTTCTTAGCCCTAGAGGTTTGAAAATGAAAGAAACTTAATGATGTGCTAAAGAAGTTAAAAGCAATGAAGTAGTTGGATATGTTGGTGGAAGATTATGCACAATAGTTTTGGACTTTTAATGCTTGGTTTTGTAGGAAAATGAAAGACTGACTGATAAAAGCAATGAAGTAGTTGGATATGTTGGTGGAAGATTATGCACAATATTTTTGGACTTTTAATGCTTGGTTTTGTAGGAAAATGAAAGGCTGACTGATGAGATGTTAGAAGGATATTTTATACATGGGCTCAGGAAAGTTCTTAGGAATGCAGTAGGAAGTGTGGATATAGTTGATGGGTTCAATGTTTTGGTGATGCTATAAAACAAGTGAAAAAAAGGCTTGGCATTAATTAAATCAAGAAGAAGAAGAAACCTAAGCATACCTTTGATTCAAAGTCAAACTCAAAATCAAATTTAGATGAGATGAATCAGAAGGAGACACATCAGGATCTGGAATTTACAAAGGATGAACCTCCCCTAATATTCATCTTCTCATGAATCAAGAGAACAACTGTAAGATTCCTCCCTCTAGCTTTTGAGGTGTGCAGATGTAAGAACCTCCTTTTCTGATCCTATAATTATTCCCCTCTCTAAAATAAAAGAAAGATCCTGTTTTACCCTGTTTTGGCCTAGAGAGAAAAATTATCTAGAGGGAGGTAATTCAAAATTGAGATATTTTTGGATATAAAAATCCTCCTAGTTTCTAAAATGGTTTCCCCTGAAACAAAAATTCAAAAAGAACTTTCCAATGTGCAATTGGAATTAATTGAAAATAGTTAAAAAGGACCTTAGCCTAAGGGTCCAGATTTTCAGAAAGTTTTGAATTATGCTCCAATTAAGGTTCCTATGGACCAATAAGATTAATCCAAATGTAGGGAGGAGATAAATTGAAGAATAAAAGAAAATCCCCCAAAAATGAGTAAATACTCACATAAGATGAAGAGTTGACTAAGGACAAGGTTTATTAGTTAAAAAAGAAGAGATATTGAAAGGAAATGATGCATTTTTTAAAACCTCAGTGTGGGGAATTTCCCTCATGAAAGGAGGTGCCTATTTCATGTGTGGAGGAGTTTTAAACTCATAAATAATGAGATATTTCATCTGTTTCATCTAGATCCAAAAAGTGAGCTAAACTGACCTAAAAATGGTCAAAAATTGACCAAACTGATCTGAAAAATTTTAGAATCAGTTTGCTTGGTTAGAGGCTCATTTTTTCCTATAAATAGAAGCCTCTCCCTTTGTAAAAGGTTAATAGTGTTTATGCACTGTTACTCTACTCCTCCCGAGAGCCAAAAACATTGAATTCACTTGATAATTCATTTTTTTTGACTAAACCCTTGTAAGATTCCTCCCCAACCTTCGAAGCATACAGAGGTAAGAATCTTCCTTTCTGATCTTATAATTATTCCCTCTCTAAAATAAAAGAAAGTTTCTGTTTAAAAAAGGAAGACCCTTTCCCTAGAATACTTCTCAGGAGTCCCACCTGTTTTAAGGCTTTAGAACAATGAGTCCAGAAGTGAGAATCGGTGTTTTGGATACCAAGGTTTTGGTTTTCATTTGAGTACGGCCCAAAAGAAGTTCTTTATCTCTTGGGGAGTATAAGAAGTTATCCCCCAGATATTGTTACCCTTATATCTGAATTCAATGAAAGTAGGTGACTTAGCCTACAAGTTTCTTTTATTCCCTCATCTCAAAATTCTTAATGCCTTCTATAGAAAAATGTGTCAAACTCAAATCATGGAAAGACGGTAAAACTTCAGTGGCAAGTTACCGTTGGCTTCTAGGTTACGCTAGCTCCTTCCTTTATATAAGTCGTAATTTTTACTTGCCGCTCACAGTAATCTTACTCCCATCAATCTCCTTTCTTTCTTAATCTCCTTCATGGCTTGGCAACAGGAATTAGTTTTATTCCTGATGATTTCTCACCTTCAAGACGCAAGAGAGTCTGTGAAGAAAGACTTTATAGAATAGTATGAGCGCTCACTTTTTCCTCACCTAGGAACTTCTGTAGTGCAGACCAAATGGCGGACCTATCAAAACATAACTAGGGTAACACCCTGGGGTCAGCAGCACTTTCGTAACAATGTCCGCTTGGCCATGGTTGTAAGATTCCTCCCCCAACCCTTTTTGATGTCTAGTATATTCCCCTGTAATCAATTCCTTTTCTAAAATATAAGAGATCTTGTTTGTGGCTGTTTTAACCTAGAGAGAGAAAATATTCTAGAGAGAGAATATTCAGATTATGAATATTTTTGGATAGAAAAATAACTCATCTTATTAAAATAAGTTCCCCTGAAACAGAAATTTAAAAAGAATTTTCCAATGTGCAATTGGAGTTAATTGGAAATAGGTATAAAGAACCTTAGTCTAAAGGGTTTAGATTTTCAGAAATTTTTTTGATTATGGTCCAATTAAGGTTCCTATGGGCCAATAGCATCAATCCATGTGTAGGGAGGAGATAAATCCAATTTGTAAAAGAAGATACGCAAAAATGAGTAAATGCTCACATAAGATGAAGAGTTGAAAATGTACAAGGTTTATTAGTAAATAAACACATATGTAAGGAAGGGGAGTTCTTTAAAGGAGGTGCATATTTCACATAAGATGAAGAGTTGAAAATGTACAAGGTTTATTAGTAAATAAACACATATGTAAGGAAGGGGAGTTCTTTAAAGGAGGTGCATATTTCACATAAGATGAAGAGTTGAAAATGTACAAGGTTTATTAGTAAATAAACACATATGTAAGGAAGGGGAGTTCTTTAAAGGAGGTGCATATTTCACATAAGATGAAGAGTTGAAAATGTACAAGGTTTATTAGTAAATAAACACATATGTAAGGAAGGGGAGTTCTTTAAAGGAGGTGCATATTTCACATAAGATGAAGAGTTGAAAATGTACAAGGTTTATTAGTAAAAAAAAACTATGACACATATGTAAGGAAGAGGAGTTCTTTAAAGGAGGTGCATATTTCACATAAGATGAAGAGTTGAAAATGTACAAGGTTTATTAGTAAAAAAACTATGAGCAATAAAATTTTGACACATATGTAAGGAAGGGGAATTCTTTAAAGGAGGTGCATATTTCACATGCTTGAATGAGTTTTAAACTCAAAAATAATGTGATATTTTTATCTCTCATCTCTCTTGAACCAAACCAAATCAAAATGGAACCAAACCGAATCAAAAAGTAACCAAACTAGGTCCAAATCTAGTCCAAATTCAACCAAACTGACTTGGAAAATTCTAGAATCAGTTTGTTTGGTTAGAAGGTCAAATTTTCCTATAAATAGAAGCCTCCCCATGTTGAAAAAAATATAGTGTCTTATATCTTGTTACTCTACTCCACCTAAGCCAAAACATAGAGTGTCTTATGCCTTGTTACTCTACTCCACCTAAGCCAAAACATAGAGTGTCTTATGCCTTGTTACTCTACTCCACCTAAGCCAAAATATATAGTGTCTTATGCTTTGTTACTCTACTCCACCTAAGCCAAAACATAGAGTGTCTTATGCTTGTTACTCTACTCCACCTAAGCCAAAATATAGAGTGTCTTATGCATTGTTACTCTACTCTACCTAAGCCAAGAGTTGTGAATTCTTTAATAATTCACTAGTTTTTGATACTTCTCTCTTTCTTCAATCCCCATTGGTGGCTCCATCAACATACTAAACCAATTGATTGGTTGGGGGCCTCTACCGTGAATAAAGAATCAAGCAAATTATAAGGTAAGTATATTGAATTTTGATCTTTCTATAATTTCTCAATGATTCTCTCTTCTCAACCCCTCTCAAGCTTGAGAAGTTTAATTGGTATGGTTTTTGAAATGCTATTGAAGTTAATTGGTGAATAGTAGTGAAGAGTTACATAATTTAATAAATGCTATAGAAGTTAATTTCCATTTATGTTTCAAATTTAATGGTTTTTATGTAATTTCTCTCTCTCACTCAAGAAATGGTCATACTCATGAACCATTCTCAATCCAAATGAAGCTTTTCATAAAGCCTTTCCTTAATCCAAGATTAAGCTATGCTTGAGGCCAAATTAATGGCTTTTTGCTATGCTTTTAGTTTATGCACATTGATGATTCAATCCATTATGGATTGATGACCCAATTAGAGACCATTCTAATTGTTTTCTTAATGATCCAATTAGAGACCATTATGGATTGATGATCCAATTAGAGACCATTATGGATTGATGATCCAATTAGAGACCATTCTAATTATTTCTTTAATAATGAGCTTTATCCCTTAGAAAAAAATTGAGATTTATCAGTCATAGTAGCGGAGCTATGGCAAAATTTTTATAGAAATTACGCATAAAATAAATTCATTCAAAGTATAAAAAGAGGAATTCCTACCATATTCTAGGAACTATCATCCTAGATTAATTAAAAGAATTTTATTATGCATGGAGATGTGAATGTTGCATGTAGATGTAGATGTATGGATGTGAGTGGGAATGTGGAGGTGGATGTATGCATGGGACGTGGATGTATGCATGTAGAAATAGATGTGTAGATGAGGATGTAAATGGAGATGTGGATGGATGCATGTAGATGTAGAGGTATAGATGTAGATGTGAATGGAGATGTGGATGTATACATGTAGATGTAGATGTATAGATGTAGATGTGGATGTGGAGGTGGATGGATGCATGTAGATATAGATGTATAGATGTAGATGGGAATGGAGATATGGATGTATGCATGTAGATGTAGTTGTGAATGGAGATGTATATGTATACATGTAGATGTAGATGTATAGATGTAGATGTGGATGTGGATGGGGATGTATGCACGTAGATGTAGGTGTATAGACGTAGATGTGGATGTAGAGGTGGATGTATGCATGTAGATGTAGATGTATAGATGTGGATGTGAATGTGGAGTGGATGTATGCATGTAGATGTAGATGTATAGAGGTGAATGTGAATGTGGATGTGGATGTATGCATAGGGATGTAGATGTATGCATGTAGATGTGAATGTACGCATATAGTTGTGGATGTATGGATGTGAATATACGATTGTGATGTGAGGGAATCTGAAGTGATGAGATGGAAATGATGTGATGGGATGAGTATACATATAAATGGAATATGGAATAAGTAATGTAGATTGAGGGGAGATAATGTGGAAAAATGAAAGTTAAAATAGAAATTGTATTGTAAACTGTTTGTAAATGCTGTTTGTAAATGCTGTCTGTAAATGATTGTTTTATGTCAAGAATGCTGGGGGGGAGCATTTTGACCGTCTTGTGATTAAGGTCGTGATGAGAAAGTTGCAACTGCTGACGGGGAGTCAATGAAGGACGTCTCGCGTAGCAAGGTCGGCCGAGGTCTTGACCAGCCTCGGTGCGATTAAAATGGTGAGCTTCCGGTACGGTGGATGAGGGGCCAAGGAAGCGGCCTATGCGTGAAGCGCTAGGTTACCTGCGAAGGATCCTAGAGGGTGCTGACCATACGGTGCTCGGGCTCTGGGTCGCCTAGGATACCCACGCGTGCGTCGAGGAAGATATTGGAACAGAGTTGGAGTTGTTTTCTGAAATCGAGCATGGATCTGGTTGATTGACCTTGCTGGTCTTCAATGGATGAGTCCATGGCTCCTTATATGGATCTGTTGGTTGATCTTGCTGATCTTCAACGAGAGTCCATCATGTTAAGTGATTATATTGCCAAGTATTATGGGCTAGGAACTATCGAAACGGCTCCTGAGCGTTCTAGTTGCCAATGATGCCATAGATACTCTGATGAAGGAATGATGGGAAATTAAGAATCAATTGGATAAATTGGAAGATGGTGATCAATGATACTATGGTTTTATTAAAGGATTGTTTTAAACTGGTTGAATCTGGTTGAAAAAGGCAATTTCATATTGGGTGTGTGAGTGGTGTGACTAGTTTTATTTTGCATGAACATCCGGCTAGGGGGCCTTGGAACTCTTTTCCTTGGTACCCGGGACAAAATCTAACCAAATTTTTAATTGGATCCCATCACTACAGTGGTTGGGCGGTTGGCTAATACATGGGATTGGATGGGGTTAGGCTGGACTGATGGATCCATAAATCGAGACTCAAACTTTTGTTTTTACGATAGTAAAAAAATAAATAAATAAATAAATCCCGGACAGAAACTGTTCTATGGATAGGAATCAACGGCTGTGCCTCTTGAATGGGGAAAAAAGCGTTGATCCCAATGATCCAAGTGCAAGTTTCTTCCTTGAACTGACTAAGTATCTTATAGATGTTATCGGATCATCTCGATCAGAAATGATCTTGACTACGTTAGAGTAAAAGTTATCCTGGTGGAATCGCCCGTGTGCTTTCCGGTAGAGGAAGTTTTTTCGGGTTCGATTTTGGAACAACCGACGGATTAGTCTCTTATCCGGATATCCGTGGGCGAGGCCCCGAGTGTGGGACCCCTGTCCCGCGCGAGAAGTGCTACTTCCGCTGCCAGTACCCTGAATCCGTTGCTCGATGGGAACAGGGATCTTACAGTTGGTATCAGAGCATTTGGTTAATAAAGATCAACTGAGAAGACAAATATATCAAAAATTTATCAAGAGACACAAAAAGATTATAATTGTGTGAGATAATTCATACAATTTGATATTCAAACTGAAACTCGTAATTTTGGTAATTGGGTCTTCAGATGAAAGTACCGCAATTATATAGAAACCCTGACTTGCTTGAGGCCTAGACATGATAGTATTTACCTTATAATTCCAAGGGCCGTGACTACCCGTATATACCGAGAGTATACTGCAGCTCTTTACTGACAGTATATACGAGTAAATCTAAGACTTGAAATTATAAGTGTTAATGCTATCCAGATGATGATTTTGAATGTGATTGATATGATTTTTAATTCTGTTTGAGAATTGATGAATTGATTTGGATTCTGATTGAAAATGCTGATTGAAAAATGTTGATTTTAAAAATTAGTTGAAATATAATGAAACCACAATGAGGGGGAATGGGACGAGTCCCTGTGATGATATTCATAACTAGAAAGATGATAACGAATTCAGCAAATCACTATGAGATTAGTGGGTTGTGCTGTCAGATTGCTACTGTTAATACTTGACCGGTAGATCGAGTTAAGGGATGTCAAATTGAGAACTTACTTGACTGAAATTTCCGTGGAGGAATGTTCCGAAGGAAACTTTTCGGTCTAATGGACCATTATCATGTTAAAGATATGAATGATATAATCTGAATGAATTGTTATTTAATGATGAGTTCTATATAAGGGATATTTATCCCAGTGTTCTGTTGGGTTGACTAGAATATAAGGAACCCCAGAATAAAATTGGATCTTAAGAAAAAGAGCTGTCCTCTACCTTGCGAGATGAGGACATCTCGCACTTTTTAAGTGGGGTAGAATGTAAGATTCCTCCCCAACCTTCGAAGCATACAGGGGTAAGAATCTTCCTTTCTGATCTTATAATTATTCCCTTTCTAAAATAAAAGAAAGTTTCTGTTTAAAAAAGGAAGACCCTTTCCCTAGAATACTTCTCAGGAGTCCCACCTGTTTTAAGGCTTTAGAACAATGAGTCCAGAAGTGAGAATCGGTGTTTTGGATACCAAGGTTTTGGTTTTCATTCGAGTACGGCCCAAAAGAAGTTCTTTATCTCTTGGGGAGTATAAGAAGTTATCCCCCAGATATTGTTACCCTTATATCTGAATTCAATGAAAGTAGGTGACTTAGCCTACAAGTTTCTTTTATTCCCTCATCTCCAAATTCTTAATGCCTTCTATAGAAAAATGTGTCAAACTCAAATCATGGAAAGACGGTAAAACTTCAGTGGCAAGTTACCGTTGGCTTCTAGGTTACGCTAGCTCCTTCCTTTATATAAGTCGTAATTTTTACTTGCCGCTCACAGTAATCTTACTCCCATCAATCTCCTTTCTTTCTTAATCTCCTTCATGGCTTGGCAACAGGAATTAGTTTTATCCCTGATGATTTCTCACCTTCAAGACGCAAGAGAGTCTGTGAAGAAAGACTTTATAGAACAGTATGAGCGCTCACTTTTTCCTCACCTAGGAACTTCTGTAGTGCAGACCAAATGGCGGACCTATCAAAACATAACTAGGGTAACACCCTGGGGTCAGCAGCACTTTCGTAACAATGTCCGCTTGGCCATGGTTGTAAGATTCCTCCCCCAACCCTTTTTGATGTCTAGTATATTCCCCTGTAATCAATTCCTTTTCTAAAATATAAGAGATCTTGTTTGTGGCTGTTTTAACCTAGAGAGAGAAAATATTCTAGAGAGAGAATATTCAGATTATGAATATTTTTGGATAGAAAAATAACTCATCTTATTAAAATAAGTTCCCCTGAAACAGAAATTTAAAAAGAATTTTTCAATGTGCAATTGGAGTTAATTGGAAATAGGTATAAAGAACCTTAGTCTAAAGGGTTTAGATTTTCAGAAATTTTTTTGATTATGGTCCAATTAAGGTTCCTATGGGCCAATACCATCAATCCATGTGTAGGGAGGAGATAAATCCAATTTGTAAAAGAAGATACCCAAAAATGAGTAAATGCTCACATAAGATGAAGAGTTGAAAATGTACAAGGTTTATTAGTAAATAAACACATATGTAAGGAAGGGGAGTTCTTTAAAGGAGGTACATATTTCACATAAGATGAAGAGTTGAAAATGTACAAGGTTTATTAGTAAATAAACACATATGTAAGGAAGGGGAGTTCTTTAAAGGAGGTGCATATTTCACATAAGATGAAGAGTTGAAAATGTACAAGGTTTATTAGTAAATAAACACATATGTAAGGAAGGGGAGTTCTTTAAAGGAGGTGCATATTTCACATAAGATGAAGAGTTGAAAATGTACAAGGTTTATTAGTAAAAAAAAACTATGACACATATGTAAGGAAGAGGAGTTCTTTAAAGGAGGTGCATATTTCACATAAGATGAAGAGTTGAAAATGTACAAGGTTTATTAGTAAAAAAACTATGAGCAATAAAATTTTGACACATATGTAAGGAAGGGGAATTCTTTAAAGGAGGTGCATATTTCACATGCTTGAATGAGTTTTAAACTCAAAAATAATGTGATATTTTTATCTCTCATCTCTCTTGAACCAAACCAAATCAAAATGGAACCAAACCGAATCAAAAAGTAACCAAACTAGGTCCAAATCTAGTCCAAATTCAACCAAACTGACTTGGAAAATTTTAGAATCAGTTTGTTTGGTTAGAAGCTCAAATTTTCCTATAAATAGAAGCCTCCCCATGTTGAAAAAAATATAGTGTCTTATATCTTGTTACTCTACTCCACCTAAGCCAAAACATAGAGTGTCTTATGCCTTGTTACTCTACTCCACCTAAGCCAAAACATAGAGTGTCTTATGCCTTGTTACTCTAATCCACCTAAGCCAAAACATAGAGTGTCTTATGCCTTGTTACTCTACTCCACCTAAGCCAAAATATATAGTGTCTTATGCTTTGTTACTCTACTCCACCTAAGCCAAAACATAGAGTGTCTTATGCTTGTTACTCTACTCCACCTAAGCCAAAATATAGAGTGTCTTATGCATTGTTACTCTACTCTACCTAAGCCAAGAGTTGTGAATTCTTTAATAATTCACTAGTTTTTGATACTTTTCTCTTTCTTCAATCCCCATTGGTGGCTCCATCAACATACTAAACCAATTGATTGGTTGGGGGCCTCTACCGTGAATAAAGAATCAAGCAAATTATAAGGTAAGTATATTGAATTTTGATCTTTCTATAATTTCTCAATGATTCTCTCTTCTCAACCCCTCTCAAGCTTGAGAAGTTTAATTGGTATGGTTTTTTAAATGCTATTGAAGTTAATTGGTGAATAGTAGTGAAGAGTTACATAATTTAATAAATGCTATAGAAGTTAATTTCCATTTATGTTTCAAATTTAATGGTTTTTATGTAATTTCTCTCTCTCACTCAAGAAATGGTCATACTCATGAACCATTCTCAATCCAAATGAAGCTTTTCATAAAGCCTTTCCTTAATCCAAGATTAAGCTATGCTTGAGGCCAAATTAATGGCTTTTTGCTATGCTTTTAGTTTATGCACATTGATGATTCAATCCATTATGGATTGATGACCCAATTAGAGACCATTCTAATTGTTTTCTTAATGATCCAATTAGAGACCATTATGGATTGATGATCCAATTAGAGACCATTATGGATTGATGATCCAATTAGAGACCATTCTAATTATTTCTTTAATAATGAGCTTTATCCCTTAGAAAAAAATTGAGATTTATCAGTCATAGTAGCGGAGCTATGGCAAAATTTTTATAGAAATTACGCATAAAATAAATTCATTCAAAGTATAAAAAGAGGAATTCCTACCATATTCTAGGAACTATCATCCTAGATTAATTAAAAGAATTTTATTATGCATGGAGATGTGAATGTTGCATGTAGATGTAGATGTATGGATGTGAGTGGGAATGTGGAGGTGGATGTATGCATGGGACGTGGATGTATGCATGTAGAAATAGATGTGTAGATGAGGATGTAAATGGAGATGTGGATGGATGCATGTAGATGTAGAGGTATAGATGTAGATGTGAATGGAGATGTGGATGTATACATGTAGATGTAGATGTATAGATGTAGATGTGGATGTGGAGGTGGATGGATGCATGTAGATATAGATGTATAGATGTAGATGGGAATGGAGATATGGATGTATGCATGTAGATGTAGTTGTGAATGGAGATGTATATGTATACATGTAGATGTAGATGTATAGATGTAGATGTGGATGTGGATGGGGATGTATGCACGTAGATGTAGGTGTATAGACGTAGATGTGGATGTAGAGGTGGATGTATGCATGTAGATGTAGATGTATAGATGTGGATGTGAATGTGGAGTGGATGTATGCATGTAGATGTAGATGTATAGAGGTGAATGTGAATGTGGATGTGGATGTATGCATAGGGATGTAGATGTATGCATGTAGATGTGAATGTACGCATATAGTTGTGGATGTATGGATGTGAATATACGATTGTGATGTGAGGGAATCTGAAGTGATGAGATGGAAATGATGTGATGGGATGAGTATACATATAAATGGAATATGGAATAAGTAATGTAGATTGAGGGGAGATAATGTGGAAAAATGAAAGTTAAAATAGAAATTGTATTGTAAACTGTTTGTAAATGCTGTTTGTAAATGCTGTCTGTAAATGATTGTTTTATGTCAAGAATGCTGGGGGGGAGCATTTTGACCGTCTTGTGATTAAGGTCGTGATGAGAAAGTTGCAACTGCTGACGGGGAGTCAATGAAGGACGTCTCGCGTAGCAAGGTCGGCCGAGGTCTTGACCAGCCTCGGTGCGATTAAAATGGTGAGCTTCCGGTACGGTGGATGAGGGGCCAAGGAACCGGCCTATGCGTGAAGCGCTAGGTTACCTGCGAAGGATCCTAGAGGGTGCTGACCATACGGTGCTCGGGCTCTGGGTCGCCTAGGATACCCACGCGTGCGTCGAGGAAGATATTGGAACAGAGTTGGAGTTGTTTTCTGAAATCGAGCATGGATCTGGTTGATTGACCTTGCTGGTCTTCAATGGATGAGTCCATGGCTCCTTATATGGATCTGTTGGTTGATCTTGCTGATCTTCAACGAGAGTCCATCATGTTAAGTGATTATATTGCCAAGTATTATGGGCTAGGAACTATCGAAACGGCTCCTGAGCGTTCTAGTTGCCAATGATGCCATAGATACTCTGATGAAGGAATGATGGGAAATTAAGAATCAATTGGATAAATTGGAAGATGGTGATCAATGATACTATGGTTTTATTAAAGGATTGTTTTAAACTGGTTGAATCTGGTTGAAAAAGGCAATTTCATATTGGGTGTGTGAGTGGTGTGACTAGTTTTATTTTGCATGAACATCCGGCTAGGGGGCCTTGGAACTCTTTTCCTTGGTACCCGGGACAAAACCTAACCAAATTTTTAATTGGATCCCATCACTACAGTGGTTGGGCGGTTGGCTAACACATGGGATTGGATGGGGTTAGGCTGGACTGATGGATCCATAAATCGAGACTCAAACTTTTGTTTTTACGATAGTAAAAAAATAAATAAATAAATAAATCCCGGACAGAAACTGTTCTATGGATAGGAATCAACGGCTGTGCCTCTTGAATGGGGAAAAAAGCGTTGATCCCAATGATCCAAGTGCAAGTTTCTTCCTTGAACTGACTAAGTATCTTATAGATGTTATCGGATCATCTCGATCAGAAATGATCTTGACTACGTTAGAGTAAAAGTTATCCTGGTGGAATCGCCCGTGTGCTTTCCGGTAGAGGAAGTTTTTCCGGGTTCGGTTTTGGAACAACCGACGGATTAGTCTCTTATCCGGATATCCGTGGGCGAGGCCCCGAGTGTGGGACCCCTGTCCCGCGCGAGAAGTGCTACTTCCGCTGCCAGTACCCTGAATCCGTTGCTCGGTGGGAACATGGATCTTACAGTTGGTATCAGAGCATTTGGTTAATAAAGATCAACTGAGAAGACAAATATATCAAAAATTTATCAAGAGACACAAAAAGATTATAATTGTGTGAGATAATTCATACAATTTGATATTCAAACTGAAACTCGTAATTTTGGTAATTGGGTCTTCAGATGAAAGTACCGTAATTATATAGAAACCCTGACTTGCTTGAGGCCTAGACATGATAGTATTTACCTTATAATTCCAAGGGCCGTGACTACCCGTATATACCGAGAGTATACTGCAGCTCTTTACTGACAGTATATACGAGTAAATCTAAGACTTGAAATTATAAGTGTTAATGCTATCCAGATGATGATTTTGAATGTGATTGATATGATTTTTAATTCTGTTTGAGAATTGATGAATTGATTTGGATTCTGATTGAAAATGCTGATTGAAAAATGTTGATTTTAAAAATTAGTTGAAATATAATGAAACCACAATGAGGGGGAATGGGACGAGTCCCTGTGATGATATTCATAACTAGAAAGATGATAACGAATTCAGCAAATCACTATGAGATTAGTGGGTTGTGCTGTCAGATTGCTACTGTTAATACTTGACCGGTAGATCGAGTTAAGGGATGTCAAATTGAGAACTTACTTGACTGAAATTTCCGTGGAGGAATGTTCCGAAGGAAACTTTTCGGTCTAATGGACCATTATCATGTTAAAGATATGAATGATATAATCTGAATGAATTGTTATTTAATGATGAGTTCTATATAAGGGATATTTATCCCAGTGTTCTGTTGGGTTGACTAGAATATAAGGAACCCCAGAATAAAATTGGATCTTAAGAAAAAGAGCTGTCCTCTACCTTGCGAGATGAGGACATCTCGCACTTTTTAAGTGGGGTAGAATGTAAGATTCCTCCCCAACCTTCGAAGCATACAGGGGTAAGAATCTTCCTTTCTGATCTTATAATTATTCCCTTTCTAAAATAAAAGAAAGTTTCTGTTTAAAAAAGGAAGACCCTTTCCCTAGAATACTTCTCAGGAGTCCCACCTGTTTTAAGGCTTTAGAACAATGAGTCCAGAAGTGAGAATCGGTGTTTTGGATACCAAGGTTTTGGTTTTCATTCGAGTACGGCCCAAAAGAAGTTCTTTATCTCTTGGGGAGTATAAGAAGTTATCCCCCAGATATTGTTACCCTTATATCTGAATTCAATGAAAGTAGGTGACTTAGCCTACAAGTTTCTTTTATTCCCTCATCTCAAAATTCTTAATGCCTTCTATAGAAAAATGTGTCAAACTCAAATCATGGAAAGACGGTAAAACTTCAGTGGCAAGTTACCGTTGGCTTCTAGGTTACGCTAGCTCCTTCCTTTATATAAGTCGTAATTTTTACTTGCCGCTCACAGTAATCTTACTCCCATCAATCTCCTTTCTTTCTTAATCTCCTTCATGGCTTGGCAACAGGAATTAGTTTTATCCCTGATGATTTCTCACCTTCAAGACGCAAGAGAGTCTGTGAAGAAAGACTTTATAGAACAGTATGAGCGCTCACTTTTTCCTCACCTAGGAACTTCTGTAGTGCAGACCAAATGGCGGACCTATCAAAACATAACTAGGGTAACACCCTGGGGTCAGCAGCACTTTCGTAACAATGTCCGCTTGGCCATGGTTGTAAGATTCCTCCCCCAACCCTTTTTGATGTCTAGTATATTCCCCTGTAATCAATTCCTTTTCTAAAATATAAGAGATCTTGTTTGTGGCTGTTTTAACCTAGAGAGAGAAAATATTCTAGAGAGAGAATATTCAGATTATGAATATTTTTGGATAGAAAAATAACTCATCTTATTAAAATAAGTTCCCCTGAAACAGAAATTTAAAAAGAATTTTCCAATGTGCAATTGGAGTTAATTGGAAATAGGTATAAAGAACCTTAGTCTAAAGGGTTTAGATTTTCAGAAATTTTTTTGATTATGGTCCAATTAAGGTTCCTATGGGCCAATAGCATCAATCCATGTGTAGGGAGGAGATAAATCCAATTTGTAAAAGAAGATACCCAAAAATGAGTAAATGCTCACATAAGATGAAGAGTTGAAAATGTACAAGGTTTATTAGTAAATAAACACATATGTAAGGAAGGGGAGTTCTTTAAAGGAGGTGCATATTTCACATAAGATGAAGAGTTGAAAATGTACAAGGTTTATTAGTAAATAAACACATATGTAAGGAAGGGGAGTTCTTTAAAGGAGGTGCATATTTCACATAAGATGAAGAGTTGAAAATGTACAAGGTTTATTAGTAAATAAACACATATGTAAGGAAGGGGAGTTCTTTAAAGGAGGTGCATATTTCACATAAGATGAAGAGTTGAAAATGTACAAGGTTTATTAGTAAATAAACACATATGTAAGGAAGGGGAGTTCTTTAAAGGAGGTGCATATTTCACATAAGATGAAGAGTTGAAAATGTACAAGGTTTATTAGTAAAAAAAAACTATGACACATATGTAAGGAAGAGGAGTTCTTTAAAGGAGGTGCATATTTCACATAAGATGAAGAGTTGAAAATGTACAAGGTTTATTAGTAAAAAAACTATGAGCAATAAAATTTTGACACATATGTAAGGAAGGGGAATTCTTTAAAGGAGGTGCATATTTCACATGCTTGAATGAGTTTTAAACTCAAAAATAATGTGATATTTTTATCTCTCATCTCTCTTGAACCAAACCAAATCAAAATGGAACCAAACCGAATCAAAAAGTAACCAAACTAGGTCCAAATCTAGTCCAAATTCAACCAAACTGACTTGGAAAATTCTAGAATCAGTTTGTTTGGTTAGAAGCTCAAATTTTCCTATAAATAGAAGCCTCCCCATGTTGAAAAAAATATAGTGTCTTATATCTTGTTACTCTACTCCACCTAAGCCAAAACATAGAGTGTCTTATGCCTTGTTACTCTACGCCACCTAAGCCAAAACATAGAGTGTCTTATGCCTTGTTACTCTAATCCACCTAAGCCAAAACATAGAGTGTCTTATGCCTTGTTACTCTACTCCACCTAAGCCAAAATATATAGTGTCTTATGCTTTGTTACTCTACTCCACCTAAGCCAAAACATAGAGTGTCTTATGCTTGTTACTCTACTCCACCTAAGCCAAAATATAGAGTGTCTTATGCATTGTTACTCTACTCTACCTAAGCCAAGAGTTGTGAATTCTTTAATAATTCACTAGTTTTTGATACTTCTCTCTTTCTTCAATCCCCATTGGTGGCTCCATCAACATACTAAACCAATTGATTGGTTGGGGGTCTCTACCGTGAATAAAGAATCAAGCAAATTATAAGGTAAGTATATTGAATTTTGATCTTTCTATAATTTCTCAATGATTCTCTCTTCTCAACCCCTCTCAAGCTTGAGAAGTTTAATTGGTATGGTTTTTTAAATGCTATTGAAGTTAATTGGTGAATAGTAGTGAAGAGTTACATAATTTAATAAATGCTATAGAAGTTAATTTCCATTTATGTTTCAAATTTAATGGTTTTTATGTAATTTCTCTCTCTCACTCAAGAAATGGTCATACTCATGAACCATTCTCAATCCAAATGAAGCTTTTCATAAAGCCTTTCCTTAATCCAAGATTAAGCTATGCTTGAGGCCAAATTAATGGCTTTTTGCTATGCTTTTAGTTTATGCACATTGATGATTCAATCCATTATGGATTGATGACCCAATTAGAGACCATTCTAATTGTTTTCTTAATGATCCAATTAGAGACCATTATGGATTGATGATCCAATTAGAGACCATTATGGATTGATGATCCAATTAGAGACCATTCTAATTATTTCTTTAATAATGAGCTTTATCCCTTAGAAAAAAATTGAGATTTATCAGTCATAGTAGCGGAGCTATGGCAAAATTTTTAAAGAAATTACGCATAAAATAAATTCATTCAAAGTATAAAAAGAGGAATTCCTACCATATTCTAGGAACTATCATCCTAGATTAATTAAAAGAATTTTATTATGCATGGAGATGTGAATGTTGCATGTAGATGTAGATGTATGGATGTGAGTGTGAATGTGGAGGTGGATGTATGCATGAGACGTGGATGTATGCATGTAGAAATAGATGTGTAGATGAGGATGTAAATGGAGATGTGGATGGATGCATGTAGATGTAGAGGTATAAATGTAGATGTGAATGGAGATGTGGATGTATACATGTAGATGTAGAAGTATAGATGTAGATGTGGATGTGGAGGTGGATGGATGCATGTAGATATAGATGTATAGATGTAGATGGGAATGGAGATATGGATGTATGCATGTAGATGTAGTTGTGAATGGAGATGTATATGTATACATGTAGATGTAGATGTATAGATGTAGATGTGGATGTGGATGGGGATGTATGCACGTAGATGTAGGTGTATAGACGTAGATGTGGATGTAGAGGTGGATGTATGCATGTAGATGTAGATGTATAGATGTGGATGTGAATGTGGAGTGGATGTATGCATGTAGATGTAGATGTATAGAGGTGAATGTGAATGTGGATGTGGATGTATGCATAGGGATGTAGATGTATGCATGTAGATGTGAATGTACGCATATAGTTGTGGATGTATGGATGTGAATATACGATTGTGATGTGAGGGAATCTGAAGTGATGAGATGGAAATGATGTGATGGGATGAGTATACATATAAATGGAATATGGAATAAGTAATGTAGATTGAGGGGAGATAATGTGGAAAAATGAAAGTTAAAATAGAAATTGTATTGTAAACTGTTTGTAAATGCTGTCTGTAAATGCTGTCTGTAAATGATTGTTTTATGTCAAGAATGCTGGGGGGGAGCATTTTGACCGTCTTGTGATTAAGGTCGTGATGAGAAAGTTGCAACTGCTGATGGGGAGTCAATGAAGGACGTCTCGCGTAGCAAGGTCGGCCGAGGTCTTGACCAGCCTCGGTGCGATTAAAATGGTGAGCTTCAGGTACGGTGGATGAGGGGCCAAGGAAGCGGCCTATGCGTGAAGCGCTAGGTTACCTGCGAAGGATCCTAGAGGGTGCTGACCATACGGTGCTCGGGCTCTGGGTCGCCTAGGATACCCACGCGTGCGTCGAGGAAGATATTGGAACAGAGTTGGAGTTGTTTTCTGAAATCGAGCATGGATCTGGTTGATTGACCTTGCTGGTCTTCAATGGATGAGTCCATGGCTCCTTATATGGATCTGTTGGTTGATCTTGCTGATCTTCAACGAGAGTCCATCATGTTAAGTGATTATATTGCCAAGTATTATGGGCTAGGAACTATCGAAACGGCTCCTGAGCGTTCTAGTTGCCAATGATGCCATAGATACTCTGATGAAGGAATGATGGGAAATTAAGAATCAATTGGATAAATTGGAAGATGGTGATCAATGATACTATGGTTTTATTAAAGGATTGTTTTAAACTGGTTGAATCTGGTTGAAAAAGGCAATTTCATATTGGGTGTGTGAGTGGTGTGACTAGTTTTATTTTGCATGAACATCCGGCTAGGGGGCCTTGGAACTCTTTTCCTTGGTACCCGGGACAAAACCTAACCAAATTTTTAATTGGATCCCATCACTACAGTGGTTGGGCGGTTGGCTAACCCATGGGATTGGATGGGGTTAGGCTGGACTGATGGATCCGTAAATCGAGACTCAAACTTTTGTTTTTACGATAGTAAAAAAATAAAAATAAAAATAAATCCCGGACAGAAACTGTTCTATGGATAGGAATCAACGGCTGTGCCTCTTGAATGGGGAAAAAAGCGTTGATCCCAATGATCCAAGTGCAAGTTTCTTCCTTGAACTGACTAAGTATCTTATAGATGTTATCGGATCATCTCGATCAGAAATGATCTTGACTACGTTAGAGTAAAAGTTATCCTGGTGGAATCGCCCGTGTGCTTTCCGGTAGAGGAAGTTTTTCCGGGTTCGGTTTTGGAACAACCGACGGATTAGTCTCTTATCCGGATATCCGTGGGCGAGGCCGCGAGTGTGGGACCCCTGTCCCGCGCGAGAAGTGCTACTTCCGCTGCCAGTACCCTGAATCCGTTGCTCGGTGGGAACATGGATCTTACAGTTGGTATCAGAGCATTTGGTTAATAAAGATCAACTGAGAAGACAAATATATCAAAAATTTATCAAGAGACACAAAAAGATTATAATTGTGTGAGATAATTCATACAATTTGATATTCAAACTGAAACTCGTAATTTTGGTAATTGGGTCTTTAGATGAAAGTACCGCAATTATATAGAAACCCTGACTTGCTTGAGGCCTAGACATGATAGTATTTACCTTATAATTCCAAGGGCCGTGACTACCCGTATATACCGAGAGTATACTGCAGCTCTTTACTGACAGTATATACGAGTAAATCTAAGACTTGAAATTATAAGTGTTAATGCTATCCAGATGATGATTTTGAATGTGATTGATATGATTTTTAATTCTGTTTGAGAATTGATGAATTGATTTGGATTCTGATTGAAAATGCTGATTGAAAAATGTTGATTTTAAAAATTAGTTGAAATATAATGAAACCACAATGAGGGGGAATGGGACGAGTCCCTGTGATGATATTCATAACTAGAAAGATGATAACGAATTCAGCAAATCACTATGAGATTAGTGGGTTGTGCTGTCAGATTGCTACTGTTAATACTTGACCGGTAGATCGAGTTAAGGGATGTCAAATTGAGAACTTACTTGACTGAAATTTCCGTGGAGGAATGTTCCGAAGGAAACTTTTCGGTCTAATGGACCATTATCATGTTAAAGATATGAATGATATAATCTGAATGAATTGTTATTTAATGATGAGTTCTATATAAGGGATATTTATCCCAGTGTTCTGTTGGGTTGACTAGAATATAAGGAACCCCAGAATAAAATTGGATCTTAAGAAAAAGAGCTGTCCTCTACCTTGCGAGATGAGGACATCTCGCACTTTTTAAGTGGGGTAGAATGTAAGATTCCTCCCCAACCTTCGAAGCATACAGGGGTAAGAATCTTCCTTTCTGATCTTATAATTATTCCCTCTCTAAAATAAAAGAAAGTTTCTGTTTAAAAAAGGAAGACCCTTTCCCTAGAATACTTCTCAGGAGTCCCACCTGTTTTAAGGCTTTAGAACAATGAGTCCAGAAGTGAGAATCGGTGTTTTGGATACCAAGGTTTTGGTTTTCATTCGAGTACGGCCCAAAAGAAGTTCTTTATCTCTTGGGGAGTATAAGAAGTTATCCCCCAGATATTGTTACCCTTATATCTGAATTCAATGAAAGTAGGTGACTTAGCCTACAAGTTTCTTTTATTCCCTCATCTCAAAATTCTTAATGCCTTCTATAGAAAAATGTGTCAAACTCAAATCATGGAAAGACGGTAAAACTTCAGTGGCAAGTTACCGTTGGCTTCTAGGTTACGCTAGCTCCTTCCTTTATATAAGTTGTAATTTTTACTTGCCGCTCACAGTAATCTTACTCCCATCAATCTCCTTTCTTTCTTAATCTCCTTCATGGCTTGGCAACAGGAATTAGTTTTATCCCTGATGATTTCTCACCTTCAAGACGCAAGAGAGTCTGTGAAGAAAGACTTTATAGAACAGTATGAGCGCTCACTTTTTCCTCACCTAGGAACTTCTGTAGTGCAGACCAAATGGCGGACCTATCAAAACATAACTAGGGTAACACCCTGGGGTCAGCAGCACTTTCGTAACAATGTCCGCTTGGCCATGGTTGTAAGATTCCTCCCCCAACCCTTTTTGATGTCTAGTATATTCCCCTGTAATCAATTCCTTTTCTAAAATATAAGAGATCTTGTTTGTGGCTGTTTTAACCTAGAGAGAGAAAATATTCTAGAGAGAGAATATTCAGATTATGAATATTTTTGGATAGAAAAATAACTCATCTTATTAAAATAAGTTCCCCTGAAACAGAAATTTAAAAAGAATTTTTCAATGTGCAATTGGAGTTAATTGGAAATAGGTATAAAGAACCTTAGTCTAAAGGGTTTAGATTTTCAGAAATTTTTTTGATTATGGTCCAATTAAGGTTCCTATGGGCCAATAGCATCAATCCATGTGTAGGGAGGAGATAAATCCAATTTGTAAAAGAAGATGCCCAAAAATGAGTAAATGCTCACATAAAATGAGTACAAGGTTTATTAGTAAATAAACACATATGTAAGGAAGGGGAGTTCTTTAAAGGAGGTGCATATTTCACATAAGATGAAGAGTTGAAAATGTACAAGGTTTATTAGTAAATAAACACATATGTAAGGAAGGGGAGTTCTTTAAAGGAGGTGCATATTTCACATAAGATGAAGAGTTGAAAATGTACAAGGTTTATTAGTAAATAAACACATATGTAAGGAAGGGGAGTTCTTTAAAGGAGGTGCATATTTCACATAAGATGAAGAGTTGAAAATGTACAAGGTTTATTAGTAAATAAACACATATGTAAGGAAGGGGAGTTCTTTAAAGGAGGTGCATATTTCACATAAGATGAAGAGTTGAAAATGTACAAGGTTTATTAGTAAAAAAAGACTATGACACATATGTAAGGAAGAGGAGTTCTTTAAAGGAGGTGCATATTTCACATAAGATGAAGAGTTGAAAATGTACAAGGTTTATTAGTAAAAAAACTATGAGCAATAAAATTTTGACACATATGTAAGGAAGGGGAATTCTTTAAAGGAGGTGCATATTTCACATGCTTGAATGAGTTTTAAACTCAAAAATAATGTGATATTTTTATCTCTCATCTCTCTTGAACCAAACCAAATCAAAATGGAACCAAACCGAATCAAAAAGTAACTAAACTAGATCCAAATCTAGTCCAAATTCAACCAAACTGACTTGGAAAATTCTAGAATCAGTTTGTTTGGTTAGAAGCTCAAATTTTCCTATAAATAGAAGCCTCCCCATGTTGAAAAAAATATAGTGTCTTATATCTTGTTACTCTACTCCACCTAAGCCAAAACATAGAGTGTCTTATGCCTTGTTACTCTACTCCACCTAAGCCAAAACATAGAGTGTCTTATGCCTTGTTACTCTAATCCACCTAAGCCAAAACATAGAGTGTCTTATGCCTTGTTACTCTACTCCACCTAAGCCAAAATATATAGTGTCTTATGCTTTGTTACTCTACTCCACCTAAGCCAAAACATAGAGTGTCTTATGCTTGTTACTCTACTCCACCTAAGCCAAAATATAGAGTGTCTTATGCATTGTTACTCTACTCTACCTAAGCCAAGAGTTGTGAATTCTTTAATAATTCACTAGTTTTTGATACTTCTCTCTTTCTTCAATCCCCATTGGTGGCTCCATCAACATACTAAACCAATTGATTGGTTGGGGGCCTCTACCGTGAATAAAGAATCAAGCAAATTTTAAGATAAGTATATTGAATTTTGATCTTTCTATAATTTCTCAATGATTCTCTCTTCTCAACCCCTCTCAAGCTTGAGAAGTTTAATTGGTATGGTTTTTTAAATGCTATTGAAGTTAATTGGTGAATAGTAGTGAAGAGTTACATAATTTAATAAATGCTATAGAAGTTAATTTCCATTTATGTTTCAAATTTAATGGTTTTTATGTAATTTCTCTCTCTCACTCAAGAAATGGTCATACTCATGAACCATTCTCAATCCAAATGAAGCTTTTCATAAAGCCTTTCCTTAATCCAAGATTAAGCTATGCTTGAGGCCAAATTAATGGCTTTTTGCTATGCTTTTAGTTTATGCACATTGATGATTCAATCCATTATGGATTGATGACCCAATTAGAGACCATTCTAATTGTTTTCTTAATGATCCAATTAGAGACCATTATGGATTGATGATCCAATTAGAGACCATTATGGATTGATGATCCAATTAGAGACCATTCTAATTATTTCTTTAATAATGAGCTTTATCCCTTAGAAAAAAATTGAGATTTATCAGTCATAGTAGCGGAGCTATGGCAAAATTTTTATAGAAATTACGCATAAAATAAATTCATTCAAAGTATAAAAAGAGGAATTCCTACCATATTCTAGGAACTATCATCCTAGATTAATTAAAAGAATTTTATTATGCATGGAGATGTGGATGTTGCATGTAGATGTAGATGTATGGATGTGAGTGTGAATGTGGAGGTGGATGTATGCATGGGACGTGGATGTATGCATGTAGAAATAGATGTGTAGATGAGGATGTAAATGGAGATGTGGATGGATGCATGTAGATGTAGAGGTATAGATGTAGATGTGAATGGAGATGTGGATGTATACATGTAGATGTAGATGTATAGATGTAGATGTGGATGTGGAGGTGGATGGATGCATGTAGATATAGATGTATAGATGTAGATGGGAATGGAGATATGGATGTATGCATGTAGATGTAGTTGTGAATGGAGATGTATATGTATACATGTAGATGTAGATGTATAGATGTAGATGTGGATGTGGATGGGGATGTATGCACGTAGATGTAGGTGTATAGACGTAGATGTGGATGTAGAGGTAGATGTATGCATGTAGATGTAGATGTATAGATGTGGATGTGAATGTGGAGTGGATGTATGCATGTAGATGTAGATGTATAGAGGTGAATGTGAATGTGGATGTGGATGTATGCATAGGGATGTAGATGTATGCATGTAGATGTGAATGTACGCATATAGTTGTGGATGTATGGATGTGAATATACGATTGTGATGTGAGGGAATCTGAAGTGATGAGATGGAAATGATGTGATGGGATGAGTATACATATAAATGGAATATGGAATAAGTAATGTAGATTGAGGGGAGATAATGTGGAAAAATGAAAGTTAAAATAGAAATTGTATTGTAAACTGTTTGTAAATGCTGTCTGTAAATGATTGTTTTATGTCAAGAATGCTGGGGGGGAGCATTTTGACCGTCTTGTGATTAAGGTCGTGATGAGAAAGTTGCAACTGCTGACGGGGAGTCAATGAAGGACGTCTCGCGTAGCAAGGTCGGCCGAGGTCTTGACCAGCCTCGGTGCGATTAAAATGGTGAGCTTCCGGTACGGTGGATGAGGGGCCAAGGAAGCGGCCTATGCGTGAAGCGCTAGGTTACCTGCGAAGGATCCTAGAGGGTGCTGACCATACGGTGCTCGGGCTCTGGGTCGCCTAGGATACCCACGCGTGCGTCGAGGAAGATATTGGAACAGAGTTGGAGTTGTTTTCTGAAATCGAGCATGGATCTGGTTGATTGACCTTGCTGGTCTTCAATGGATGAGTCCATGGCTCCTTATATGGATCTGTTGGTTGATCTTGCTGATCTTCAACGAGAGTCCATCATGTTAAGTGATTATATTGCCAAGTATTATGGGCTAGGAACTATCGAAACGGCTCCTGAGCGTTCTAGTTGCCAATGATGCCATAGATACTCTGATGAAGGAATGATGGGAAATTAAGAATCAATTGGATAAATTGGAAGATGGTGAGAAGACAAATATATCAAAAATTTATCAAGAGACACAAAAAGATTATAATTGTGTGAGATAATTCATACAATTTGATATTCAAACTGAAACTCGTAATTTTGGTAATTGGGTCTTCAGATGAAAGTACCGCAATTATATAGAAACCCTGACTTGCTTGAGGCCTAGACATGATAGTATTTACCTTATACTTCCAAGGGCCGTGACTACCCGTATATACCGAGAGTATACTGCAGCTCTTTACTGACAGTATATACGAGTAAATCTAAGACTTGAAATTATAAGTGTTAATGCTATCCAGATGATGATTTTGAATGTGATTGATATGATTTTTAATTCTGTTTGAGAATTGATGAATTGATTTGGATTCTGATTGAAAATGCTGATTGAAAAATGTTGATTTTAAAAATTAGTTGAAATATAATGAAACCACAATGAGGGGGAATGGGACGAGTCCCTGTGATGATATTCATAACTAGAAAGATGATAACGAATTCAGCAAATCACTATGAGATTAGTGGGTTGTGCTGTCAGATTGCTACTGTTAATACTTGACCGGTAGATCGAGTTAAGGGATGTCAAATTGAGAACTTACTTGACTGAAATTTCCGTGGAGGAATGTTCCGAAGGAAACTTTTCGGTCTAATGGACCATTATCATGTTAAAGATATGAATGATATAATCTGAATGAATTGTTATTTAATGATGAGTTCTATATAAGGGATATTTATCCCAGTGTTCTGTTGGGTTGACTAGAATATAAGGAACCCCAGAATAAAATTGGATCTTAAGAAAAAGAGCTGTCCTCTACCTTGCGAGATGAGGACATCTCGCACTTTTTAAGTGGGGTAGAATGTAAGATTCCTCCCCAACCTTCGAAGCATACAGGGGTAAGAATCTTCCTTTCTGATCTTATAATTATTCCCTCTCTAAAATAAAAGAAAGTTTCTGTTTAAAAAAGAAAGACCCTTTCCCTAGAATACTTCTCAGGAGTCCCACCTGTTTTAAGGCTTTAGAACAATGAGTCCAGAAGTGAGAATCGGTGTTTTGGATACCAAGGTTTTGGTTTTCATTCGAGTACGGCCCAAAAGAAGTTCTTTATCTCTTGGGGAGTATAAGAAGTTATCCCCCAGATATTGTTACCCTTATATCTGAATTCAATGAAAGTAGGTGACTTAGCCTACAAGTTTCTTTTATTCCCTCATCTCAAAATTCTTAATGCCTTCTATAGAAAAATGTGTCAAACTCAAATCATGGAAAGACGGTAAAACTTCAGTGGCAAGTTACCGTTGGCTTCTAGGTTACGCTAGCTCCTTCCTTTATATAAGTCGTAATTTTTACTTGCCGCTCACAATAATCTTACTCCCATCAATCTCCTTTCTTTCTTAATGTCCTTCATGGCTTGGCAACAGGAATTAGTTTTATCCCTGATGATTTCTCACCTTCAAGACGCAAGAGAGTCTGTGAAGAAAGACTTTATAGAACAGTATGAGCGCTCACTTTTTCCTCACCTAGGAACTTCTGTAGTGCAGACCAAATGGCGGACCTATCAAAACATAACTAGGGTAACACCCTGGGGTCAGCAGCACTTTCGTAACAATGTCCGCTTGGCCATGGTTGTAAGATTCCTCCCCCAACCCTTTTTGATGTCTAGTATATTCCCTTGTAATCAATTCCTTTTCTAAAATATAAGAGATCTTGTTTGTGGCTGTTTTAACCTAGAGAGAGAAAATATTCTAGAGAGAGAATATTCAGATTATGAATATTTTTGGATAGAAAAATAACTCATCTTATTAAAATAAGTTCCCTTGAAACAGAAATTTAAAAAGAATTTTTCAATGTGCAATTGGAGTTAATTGGAAATAGGTATAAAGAACCTTAGTCTAAAGGGTTTAGATTTTCAGAAATTTTTTTGATTATGGTCCAATTAAGGTTCCTATGGGCCAATAGCATCAATCCATGTGTAGGGAGGAGATAAATCCAATTTGTAAAAGAAGATGCCCAAAAATGAGTAAATGCTCACATAAGATGAAGAGTTGAAAATGTACAAGGTTTATTAGTAAATAAACACATATGTAAGGAAGGGGAGTTCTTTAAAGGAGGTGCATATTTCACATAAGATGAAGAGTTGAAAATGTACAAGGTTTATTAGTAAATAAACACATATGTAAGGAAGGGGAGTTCTTTAAAGGAGGTGCATATTTCACATAAGATGAAGAGTTGAAAATGTACAAGGTTTATTAGTAAATAAACACATATGTAAGGAAGGGGAGTTCTTTAAAGGAGGTGCATATTTCACATAAGATGAAGAGTTGAAAATGTACAAGGTTTATTAGTAAAAAAAAACTATGACACATATGTAAGGAAGAGGAGTTCTTTAAAGGAGGTGCATATTTCACATAAGATGAAGAGTTGAAAATGTACAAGGTTTATTAGTAAAAAAACTATGAGCAATAAAATTTTGACACATATGTAAGGAAGGGGAATTCTTTAAAGGAGGTGCATATTTCACATGCTTGAATGAGTTTTAAACTCAAAAATAATGTGATATTTTTATCTCTCATCTCTCTTGAACCAAACCAAATCAAAATGGAACCAAACCGAATCAAAAAGTAACCAAACTAGGTCCAAATCTAGTCCAAATTCAACCAAACTGACTTGGAAAATTCTAGAATCAGTTTGTTTGGTTAGAAGCTCAAATTTTCCTATAAATAGAAGCCTCCCCATGTTGAAAAAAATATAGTGTCTTATATCTTGTTACTCTACTCCACCTAAGCCAAAACATAGAGTGTCTTATGCCTTGTTACTCTACTCCACCTAAGCCAAAACATAGAGTGTCTTATGCCTTGTTACTCTAATCCACCTAAGCCAAAACATAGAGTGTCTTATGCCTTGTTACTCTACTCCACCTAAGCCAAAATATATAGTGTCTTATGCTTTGTTACTCTACTCCACCTAAGCCAAAACATAGAGTGTCTTATGCTTGTTACTCTACTCCACCTAAGCCAAAATATAGAGTGTCTTATGCATTGTTACTCTACTCTACCTAAGCCAAGAGTTGTGAATTCTTTAATAATTCACTAGTTTTTGATACTTCTCTCTTTCTTCAATCCCCATTGGTGGCTCCATCAACATACTAAACCAATTGATTGGTTGGGGGCCTCTACCGTGAATAAAGAATCAAGCAAATTATAAGGTAAGTATATTGAATTTTGATCTTTCTATAATTTCTCAATGATTCTCTCTTCTCAACCCCTCTCAAGCTTGAGAAGTTTAATTGGTATGGTTTTTTAAATGCTATTGAAGTTAATTGGTGAATAGTAGTGAAGAGTTACATAATTTAATAAATGCTATAGAAGTTAATTTCCATTTATGTTTCAAATTTAATGGTTTTTATGTAATTTCTCTCTCTCACTCAAGAAATGGTCATACTCATGAACCATTCTCAATCCAAATGAAGCTTTTCATAAAGCCTTTCCTTAATCCAAGATTAAGCTATGCTTGAGGCCAAATTAATGGCTTTTTGCTATGCTTTTAGTTTATGCACATTGATGATTCAATCCATTATGGATTGATGACCCAATTAGAGACCATTCTAATTGTTTTCTTAATGATCCAATTAGAGACCATTATGGATTGATGATCCAATTAGAGACCATTATGGATTGATGATCCAATTAGAGACCATTCTAATTATTTCTTTAATAATGAGCTTTATCCCTTAGAAAAAAATTGAGATTTATCAGTCATAGTAGCGGAGCTATGGCAAAATTTTTATAGAAATTACGCATAAAATAAATTCATTCAAAGTATAAAAAGAGGAATTCCTACCATATTCTAGGAACTATCATCCTAGATTAATTAAAAGAATTTTATTATGCATGGAGATGTGGATGTTGCATGTAGATGTAGATGTATGGATGTGAGTGTGAATGTGGAGGTGGATGTATGCATGGGACGTGGATGTATGCATGTAGAAATAGATGTGTAGATGAGGATGTAAATGGAGATGTGGATGGATGCATGTAGATGTAGAGGTATAGATGTAGATGTGAATGGAGATGTGGATGTATACATGTAGATGTAGATGTATAGATGTAGATGTGGATGTGGAGGTGGATGGATGCATGTAGATATAGATGTATAGATGTAGATGGGAATGGAGATATGGATGTATGCATGTAGATGTAGTTGTGAATGGAGATGTATATGTATACATGTAGATGTAGATGTATAGATGTAGATGTGGATGTGGATGGGGATGTATGCACGTAGATGTAGGTGTATAGACGTAGATGTGGATGTAGAGGTGGATGTATGCATGTAGATGTAGATGTATAGATGTGGATGTGAATGTGGAGTGGATGTATGCATGTAGATGTAGATGTATAGAGGTGAATGTGAATGTGGATGTGGATGTATGCATAGGGATGTAGATGTATGCATGTAGATGTGAATGTACGCATATAGTTGTGGATGTATGGATGTGAATATACGATTGTGATGTGAGGGAATCTGAAGTGATGAGATGGAAATGATGTGATGGGATGAGTATACATATAAATGGAATATGGAATAAGTAATGTAGATTGAGGGGAGATAATGTGGAAAAATGAAAGTTAAAATAGAAATTGTATTGTAAACTGTTTGTAAATGCTGTCTGTAAATGATTGTTTTATGTCAAGAATGCTGGGGGGGAGCATTTTGACCGTCTTGTGATTAAGGTCGTGATGAGAAAGTTGCAACTGCTGACGGGGAGTCAATGAAGGACGTCTCGCGTAGCAAGGTCGGCCGAGGTCTTGACCAGCCTCGGTGCGATTAAAATGGTGAGCTTCCGGTACGGTGGATGAGGGGCCAAGGAAGCGGCCTATGCGTGAAGCGCTAGGTTACCTGCGAAGGATCCTAGAGGGTGCTGACCATACGGTGCTCGGGCTCTGGGTCGCCTAGGATACCCACGCGTGCGTCGAGGAAGATATTGGAACAGAGTTGGAGTTGTTTTCTGAAATCGAGCATGGATCTGGTTGATTGACCTTGCTGGTCTTCAATGGATGAGTCCATGGCTCCTTATATGGATCTGTTGGTTGATCTTGCTGATCTTCAACGAGAGTCCATCATGTTAAGTGATTATATTGCCAAGTATTATGGGCTAGGAACTATCGAAACGGCTCCTGAGCGTTCTAGTTGCCAATGATGCCATAGATACTCTGATGAAGGAATGATGGGAAATTAAGAATCAATTGGATAAATTGGAAGATGGTGATCAATGATACTATGGTTTTATTAAAGGATTGTTTTAAACTGGTTGAATCTGGTTGAAAAAGGCAATTTCATATTGGGTGTGTGAGTGGTGTCACTAGTTTTATTTTGCATGAACATCCGGCTAGGGGGCCTTGGAACTCTTTTCCTTGGTACCCGGGACAAAACCTAACCAAATTTTTAATTGGATCCCATCACTACAGTGGTTGGGCGGTTGGCTAACCCATGGGATTGGATGGGGTTAGGCTGGACTGATGGATCCGTAAATCGAGACTCAAACTTTTGTTTTTACGATAGTAAAAAAAAAAAAAAAAAAATCCCGGACAGAAACTGTTCTATGGATAGGAATCAACGGCTGTGCCTCTTGAATGGGGAAAAAAGCGTTGATCCCAATGATCCAAGTGCAAGTTTCTTCCTTGAACTGACTAAGTATCTTATAGATGTTATCGGATCATCTCGATCAGAAATGATCTTGACTACGTTAGAGTAAAAGTTATCCTGGTGGAATCACCCGTGTGCTTTCCGGTAGAGGAAGTTTTTCCGGGTTCGGTTTTGGAACAACCGACGGATTAGTCTCTTATCCGGATATCCGTGGGCGAGGCCCCGAGTGTGGGACCCCTGTCCCGCGCGAGAAGTGCTACTTCCGCTGCCAGTACCCTGAATCCGTTGCTCGGTGGGAACATGGATCTTACAGTTGGTATCAGAGCATTTGGTTAATAAAGATCAACTGAGAAGACAAATATATCAAAAATTTATCAAGAGACACAAAAAGATTATAATTGTGTGAGATAATTCATACAATTTGATATTCAAACTGAAACTCGTAATTTTGGTAATTGGGTCTTCAGATGAAAGTACCGCAATTATATAGAAACCCTGACTTGCTTGAGGCCTAGACATGATAGTATTTACCTTATAATTCCAAGGGCCGTGACTACCCGTATATACCGAGAGTATACTGCAGCTCTTTACTGACAGTATATACGAGTAAATCTAAGACTTGAAATTATAAGTGTTAATGCTATCCAGATGATGATTTTGAATGTGATTGATATGATTTTTAATTCTGTTTGAGAATTGATGAATTGATTTGGATTCTGATTGAAAATGCTGATTGAAAAATGTTGATTTTAAAAATTAGTTGAAATATAATGAAACCACAATGAGGGGGAATGGGACGAGTCCCTGTGATGATATTCATAACTAGAAAGATGATAACGAATTCAGCAAATCACTATGAGATTAGTGGGTTGTGCTGTCAGATTGCTACTGTTAATACTTGACCGGTAGATCGAGTTAAGGGATGTCAAATTGAGAACTTACTTGACTGAAATTTCCGTGGAGGAATGTTCCGAAGGAAACTTTTCGGTCTAATGGACCATTATCATGTTAAAGATATGAATGATATAATCTGAATGAATTGTTATTTAATGATGAGTTCTATATAAGGGATATTTATCCCAGTGTTCTGTTGGGTTGACTAGAATATAAGGAACCCCAGAATAAAATTGGATCTTAAGAAAAAGAGCTGTCCTCTACCTTGCGAGATGAGGACATCTCGCACTTTTTAAGTGGGGTAGAATGTAAGATTCCTCCCCAACCTTCGAAGCATACAGGGGTAAGAATCTTCCTTTCTGATCTTATAATTATTCCCTCTCTAAAATAAAAGAAAGTTTCTGTTTAAAAAAGGAAGACCCTTTCCCTAGAATACTTCTCAGGAGTCCCACCTGTTTTAAGGCTTTAGAACAATGAGTCCAGAAGTGAGAATCGGTGTTTTGGATACCAAGGTTTTGGTTTTCATTCGAGTACGGCCCAAAAGAAGTTCTTTATCTCTTGGGGAGTATAAGAAGTTATCCCCCAGATATTGTTACCCTTATATCTGAATTCAATGAAAGTAGGTGACAGCCTACAAGTTTCTTTTATTCCCTCATCTCAAAATTCTTAATGCCTTCTATAGAAAAATGTGTCAAACTCAAATCATGGAAAGACGGTAAAACTTCAGTGGCAAGTTACCGTTGGCTTCTAGGTTACGCTAGCTCCTTCCTTTATATAAGTCGTAATTTTTACTTGCCGCTCACAGTAATCTTACTCCCATCAATCTCCTTTCTTTCTTAATCTCCTTCATGGCTTGGCAACAGGAATTAGTTTTATCCCTGATGATTTCTCACCTTCAAGACGCAAGAGAGTCTGTGAAGAAAGACTTTATAGAACAGTATGAGCGCTCACTTTTTCCTCACCTAGGAACTTCTGTAGTGCAGACCAAATGGCGGACCTATCAAAACATAACTAGGGTAACACCCTGGGGTCAGCAGCACTTTCGTAACAATGTCCGCTTGGCCATGGTTGTAAGATTCCTCCCCCAACCCTTTTTGATGTCTAGTATATTCCCCTGTAATCAATTCCTTTTCTAAAATATAAGAGATCTTGTTTGTGGCTGTTTTAACCTAGAGAGAGAAAATATTCTAGAGAGAGAATATTCAGATTATGAATATTTTTGGATAGAAAAATAACTCATCTTATTAAAATAAGTTTCCCTGAAATAGAAATTTAAAAAGAATTTTCCAATGTGCAATTGGAGTTAATTGGAAATAGGTATAAAGAACCTTAGTCTAAAGGGTTTAGATTTTCAGAAATTTTTTTGATTATGGTCCAATTAAGGTTCCTATGGGCCAATAGCATCAATCCATGTGTAGGGAGGAGATAAATCCAATTTGTAAAAGAAGATACCCAAAAATGAGTAAATGCTCACATAAGATGAAGAGTTGAAAATGTACAAGGTTTATTAGTAAATAAACACATATGTAAGGAAGGGGAGTTCTTTAAAGGAGGTGCATATTTCACATAAGATGAAGAGTTGAAAATGTACAAGGTTTATTAGTAAATAAACACATATGTAAGGAAGGGGAGTTCTTTAAAGGAGGTGCATATTTCACATAAGATGAAGAGTTGAAAATGTACAAGGTTTATTAGTAAATAAACACATATGTAAGGAAGGGGAGTTCTTTAAAGGAGGTGCATATTTCACATAAGATGAAGAGTTGAAAATGTACAAGGTTTATTAGTAAAAAAAAACTATGATACATATGTAAGGAAGAGGAGTTCTTTAAAGGAGGTGCATATTTCACATAAGATGAAGAGTTGAAAATGTACAAGGTTTATTAGTAAAAAAACTATGAGCAATAAAATTTTGACACATATGTAAGGAAGGGGAATTCTTTAAAGGAGGTGCATATTTCACATGCTTGAATGAGTTTTAAACTCAAAAATAATGTGATATTTTTATCTCTCATCTCTCTTGAACCAAACCAAATCAAAATGGAACCAAACCGAATCAAAAAGTAACCAAACTAGGTCCAAATCTAGTCCAAATTCAACCAAACTAACTTGGAAAATTCTAGAATCAGTTTGTTTGGTTAGAAGCTCAAATTTTCCTATAAATAGAAGCCTCCCCATGTTGAAAAAAATATAGTGTCTTATATCTTGTTACTCTACTCCACCTAAGCCAAAACATAGAGTGTCTTATGCCTTGTTACTCTACGCCACCTAAGCCAAAACATAGAGTGTCTTATGCCTTGTTACTCTAATCCACCTAAGCCAAAATATATAGTGTCTTATGCTTTGTTACTCTACTCCACCTAAGCCAAAACATAGAGTGTCTTATGCTTGTTACTCTACTCCACCTAAGCCAAAATATAGAGTGTCTTATGCATTGTTACTCTACTCTACCTAAGCCAAGAGTTGTGAATTCTTTAATAATTCACTAGTTTTTGATACTTATCTCTTTCTTCAATCCCCATTGGTGGCTCCATCAACATACTAAACCAATTGATTGGTTGGGGGCCTCTACCGTGAATAAAGAATCAAGCAAATTATAAGGTAAGTATATTGAATTTTGATCTTTCTATAATTTCTCAATGATTCTCTCTTCTCAACCCCTCTCAAGCTTGAGAAGTTTAATTGGTATGGTTTTTTAAATGCTATTGAAGTTAATTGGTGAATAGTAGTGAAGAGTTACATAATTTAATAAATGCTATAGAAGTTAATTTCCATTTATGTTTCAAATTTAATGGTTTTTATGTAATTTCTCTCTCTCACTCAAGAAATGGTCATACTCATGAACCATTCTCAATCCAAATGAAGCTTTTCATAAAGCCTTTCCTTAATCTAAGATTAAGCTATGCTTGAGGCCAAATTAATGGCTTTTTGCTATGCTTTTAGTTTATGCACATTGATGATTCAATCCATTATGGATTGATGACCCAATTAGAGACCATTCTAATTGTTTTCTTAATGATCCAATTAGAGACCATTATGGATTGATGATCCAATTAGAGACCATTATGGATTGATGATCCAATTAGAGACCATTCTAATTATTTCTTTAATAATGAGCTTTATCCCTTAGAAAAAAATTGAGATTTATCAGTCATAGTAGCGGAGCTATGGCAAAATTTTTATAGAAATTACGCATAAAATAAATTCATTCAAAGTATAAAAAGAGGAATTCCTACCATATTCTAGGAACTATCATCCTAGATTAATTAAAAGAATTTTATTATGCATGGAGATGTGGATGTTGCATGTAGATGTAGATGTATGGATGTGAGTGTGAATGTGGAGGTGGATGTATGCATGGGACGTGGATGTATGCATGTAGAAATAGATGTGTAGATGAGGATGTAAATGGAGATGTGGATGGATGCATGTAGATGTAGAGGTATAGATGTAGATGTGAATGGAGATGTGGATGTATACATGTAGATGTAGATGTATAGATGTAGATGTGGATGTGGAGGTGGATGGATGCATGTAGATATAGATGTATAGATGTAGATGGGAATGGAGATATGGATGTATGCATGTAGATGTAGTTGTGAATGGAGATGTATATGTATACATGTAGATGTAGATGTATAGATGTAGATGTGGATGTGGATGGGGATGTATGCACGTAGATGTAGGTGTATAGACGTAGATGTGGATGTAGAGGTGGATGTATGCATGTAGATGTAGATGTATAGATGTGGATGTGAATGTGGAGTGGATGTATGCATGTAGATGTAGATGTATAGAGGTGAATGTGAATGTGGATGTGGATGTATGCATAGGGATGTAGATGTATGCATGTAGATGTGAATGTACGCATATAGTTGTGGATGTATGGATGTGAATATACGATTGTGATGTGAGGGAATCTGAAGTGATGAGATGGAAATGATGTGATGGGATGAGTATACATATAAATGGAATATGGAATAAGTAATGTAGATTGAGGGGAGATAATGTGGAAAAATGAAAGTTAAAATAGAAATTGTATTGTAAACTGTTTGTAAATGCTGTCTGTAAATGATTGTTTTATGTCAAGAATGCTGGGGGGGAGCATTTTGACCGTCTTGTGATTAAGGTCGTGATGAGAAAGTTGCAACTGCTGACGGGGAGTCAATGAAGGACGTCTCGCGTAGCAAGGTCGGCCGAGGTCTTGACCAGCCTCGGTGCGATTAAAATGGTGAGCTTCCGGTACGGTGGATGAGGGGCCAAGGAAGCGGCCTATGCGTGAAGCGCTAGGTTACCTGCGAAGGATCCTAGAGGGTGCTGACCATACGGTGCTCGGGCTCTGGGTCGCCTAGGATACCCACGCGTGCGTCGAGGAAGATATTGGAACAGAGTTGGAGTTGTTTTCTGAAATCGAGCATGGATCTGGTTGATTGACCTTGCTGGTCTTCAATGGATGAGTCCATGGCTCCTTATATGGATCTGTTGGTTGATCTTGCTGATCTTCAACGAGAGTCCATCATGTTAAGTGATTATATTGCCAAGTATTATGGGCTAGGAACTATCGAAACGGCTCCTGAGCGTTCTAGTTGCCAATGATGCCATAGATACTCTGATGAAGGAATGATGGAAAATTAAGAATCAATTGGATAAATTGGAAGATGGTGATCAATGATACTATGGTTTTATTAAAGGATTGTTTTAAACTGGTTGAATCTGGTTGAAAAAGGCAATTTCATATTGGGTGTGTGAGTGGTATGACTAGTTTTATTTTGCATGAACATCCGGCTAGGGGGCCTTGGAACTCTTTTCCTTGGTACCCGGGACAAAACCTAACCAAATTTTTAATTGGATCCCATCACTACAGTGGTTGGGCGGTTGGCTAACCCATGGGATTGGATGGGGTTAGGCTGGACTGATGGATCCGTAAATCGAGACTCAAACTTTTGTTTTTACGATAGTAAAAAAAAAAATAAAAATAAATCCCGGACAGAAACTGTTCTATGGATAGGAATCAACGGCTGTGCCTCTTGAATGGGGAAAAAAGCGTTGATCCCAATGATCCAAGTGCAAGTTTCTTCCTTGAACTGACTAAGTATCTTATAGATGTTATCGGATCATCTCGATCAGAAATGATCTTGACTACGTTAGAGTAAAAGTTATCCTAGTGGAATCGCCCGTGTGCTTTCCGGTAGAGGAAGTTTTTCCGGGTTCGGTTTTGGAACAACCGACGGATTAGTCTCTTATCCGGATATCCGTGGGCGAGGCCCCGAGTGTGGGACCCCTGTCCCGCGCGAGAAGTGCTACTTCCGCTGCCAGTACCCTGAATCCGTTGCTCAGTGGGAACAGGGATCTTACAACCCTCTACAACGAATTGGTGACCACTCTTGATCCAAACAAGAGTAGAACCCTCAATCCCTCAAGCCAAAGGAAAGCTCACAAAACTCTATGTAAGTTAATAATTCTACTTTTTTTTTAATTCTAATCTATGGTTTTCTGATTCTTGCTTTTTTTAAATGTGAATATGGATGTTTATGCCTTGATGAAAAGGCCAACCCCTTCTCTTCCTTAAGAATTCAGCCTTTCTCTATCCTAAAATGAGTAACAAATAAATTGATTTAATTTTTCTTATTGTTTACTCACTTGAAAGTGAAAATTGAGTAGATTAGAGTGTTTTACTTCACTTGGGATTAATTTTAAAGTAATATTAGAATATAAAAATTATGGTAAAATTTTCTTAAATTTTGTGAAAATAAATTTTATCTTCATGTTATTCTAAAAGAGTAATCCCCACCATTTGTGCATTCTAAAAGATTTTTTTTATAAAAGTGTTATTTTCATTAGATTAATTTTTATGCATAGAAAGATGCATAAAAGATTTATTTTTAAATCAAAAGTGTTATTCTCATTAAAATTGAATTTATTCATAGAAATATGCATAAAAGATTTATTTTTATTTCAAAAGTGTTATTCTCATTAAAATTGAATTTATGCATAGAAAGATGCATAAAAGATTTATTTTTATTTCAAAAGTGTTATTCTCATTAAAATTGATTTTATGCATAGAAAGATGCATAAAAGATTTTATTTTATTTCAAAAGTGTTATTCTCATTAAAATTTATTTATGCATAGAAAGATGCATAAAATATTTATTTTTAATTCAAAAGTGTTATTCTCATTAAAATTGATTCATGCATAGAAAGATTTATTTTTATTTCAAAAGTGTTTCTTTCATTAAAATTGATTTTATGCATAGAAAGATGCATAAAATATTTATTTTTATTTCAAAAGCGTTATTGTCATTAAAATTAAATTTATGCATAGAAAGATGCATAAAAGATTTTTTTTATTTTAAAAGTGTTATTTTCATTAAAATTGATTCTATGCATAGAAAGATGCATAAAAGATTTTATTTTATTTTAAAAGTGTTATTCTCATTAAAATTGAATTTATGCATAGAGAGATGCATAAAAGATTTATTTTTAATTCAAAAGTGTTATTTTTATTAAAATTGATTTATGCATAGAAAGATTTATTTTTATTTCAAAAGTGTTGCTTTCATTAAAATTGATTTTATGCATAGAAAGATGCATAAAAAATTTACCTTTTATTTCAAAAGTGTTTCTTTCATTAAAATTGATTTTATGCATAGAAAGATGCATAAAAGAAATATTTTTATTTCAAAAGTGTTATTCTCATTAAAATTAAATTTATGCATAGAAAGATGCATAAAAGATTTATTTTTATTTCAAAAGTGTTATTTTCCTTAAAATTGAATTATGCATAAATAGATGCGTAAAGAATCTTTATATAAAAAATTAGAATTCTCTTAAATTCTATGTTTAAATTCTATAAATAGAAGTGATGAGAATGTGAGGTGAATTGATGTGACGAGATAAGATGTGAATCAGATAGATAATGATTGGATGGATGGATGTGATGTGAATAGAAGTGATGAGAATGTGAGGTGAATAGATTTGATGAGATAAGATGTGAATTAGATAGATGATGATTGGATGGATGGATGTGATGTGAATAGAAGTGATGAGAATATGAGGTGAATAGATGTGATGAGATAAGATGTGAATCAAATAGATGATGATTGGATGGATGGATGTGATGTGAATAGAAGTGATGAGAATATGAGGTGAATAGATGTGATGAGATAAGATGTGAATCAGATAGATGTGAATGAATGGATGGATGGATGTGATGTGAATAGGGGTGATGAGAATGAGAGGTAAATAGATGTGATGAGATGTGATGTGAATTAATGGATAGATGGATGTGATGTGAATTAATGGATAGATGGATGTGATGTGAATAGAGGTGAATAGATGTGAAGAGAATGAGAGGTGAATAGATGTGATGAGATAAGATGTCATAAATATATACGAGTGTGAATGTGATGAAATTTATGAATGAATGTGAATGTGATGAATTTGAATGAATGTGAAAATGATGGATATGAATGAATGTGATGTGATAGATATGAATGTATGGATAGATGTGAGTAGTCGTACATGCGAACGATTGGATGGATGTGGATGAATGAGATGAGATGTGTATGAATGAGATATGATATGGATAGAAGTGATGCAATATAATGGTGATGAGAATGAATGTGATGGATATGAATGAATGTGATGTGAAGGGACATGAATTGGGATAGATGCAAATGAATGAGATGTGAGGTAAAATGAATGAGATGTGATGTGAGTGAATGTGAAGGGATGTGAATGAATGAGATGTGAGGTAAAATGAATGAGATGTGATATGAGTGAATGTGATGTGGTCTAAATGAGATGTGATGTGTGTGAATGTGATGTGGTCTGAATGGATGAGATGTGAGTGAATGTGATGTGGTCTGAATGGATGAGATGTGAATGAATGTGATGTGAATATGGGTAGATGTGAGTGGATGAGATCTGATGAGGTTAAATTGAGGAAAGATGAGATGAGATGAAAATGATGAGATTGGATGAGAATAGGAATACTTATGAATTGATTGTGGAATTAAATAATGTGGTTTGATGCGGAACAATGTGGAAAGATGGGAGTGCATTATAGAAACTGTATTTTTGAACTGTTTTCAAATGATTGTTTTATGTCAAGAATACTGGAGAGGCATTTTGACCGTCTTGTGAATGAGGTTGTCGACCTAATCTGATAAAGTTGCAACAGCTGATAGAGAGTGATTGGAGGACATCTCACGTAGCAAGGTCGGCCGAAGTCTTGCTAGCCTCGGTTCGATTAAAATGGTGAGCTTCTGGTATGGTGGATGAGGGACCAAGGAAGCGGCCTGTGATGAGTGAAGCGCTAGGTCACCTGCGAAGGATCCTAGAGGGTGTTGACCATACGGTGCTCGGGCTATGGGTCGGCAACGATACCCACACATGCACCGTGGAAGATATTAGAACAAGGAGTAAGAGTTGTTTTCTGAATTCGGGCATGGATCTGGTTGATTGACCTTGCTGGTCCTCAACGAATGAGTCCATGGGTCTTTTGTATGGATCCGTTGGTTGATCTTGCTGATCTTGGATCCGTTGGTTGATCTTACTGATCTTCAACGGAGATTGTAAGATTCCTCCCCAGCCTCTCAAGATGTCCATCATCTTCCCCTGTAATCAAATCCCTCTTCAAAAATATAAAAGATCTTGTTTCTACCAGTTTTTGGCCTAGAGAGAGAAAATCTTCTAGAGAGTGATAATTCAGTTTTTAAATATTTTTGGATAGAAAAATATCTCATCGTATTAAAATAAATTCTCCTGAAACAGAAGTTCAAAAAGATTTCCAGAAGGTGCATTAGATATTAAGTATAATCAGTTCAAGAGGCATTATCCTGGGAGTGAAGATTTTTTCAAAATTTCAAATTAAGGTTCCTATGGACCAATAAGATTCATCCAAATGTAGGGAGGAGATAAATGAAGAAATAAAAGAAAAATCCCCCAAAAATGAGTAAATACTTACATAAGATGAGAAGAGTTGACTAAGGACAAGATTAATAGTTAAAAAAGAGAGATATGTAGGTTCCTATGGACCAATAAGGTTCCTATGGACCAATAAGATTTATCCAAATGTAGGGAGGAGATAAATGAAGAAATAAAAGAAAAATCTCCCAAAAATGAGTAAATACTCACATAAGATGAAGAGTTGACTAAGGACAAGGTTAATAGTTAAAAAAGAGAGATATTTAGGTGAAATGATGCATTTTTGACACCTCTGCATGGAAAAATTCCCCTCATGAAGGAGGCGCCTATTTTAAATGCTTGAATGAGTTTTAAACTCCCAAATAATGGGATATTTTTATCTTTCCTCTCTCATGTTTCAACTAGATCCAAAAAGTGAGCAAAACTGACCTAAAAATGGTCAAAAATTGACCAAACTGATCTGGAAAATTCTAGAATCGGTTGGCTTGGTTAGAAGCTCACTTTTTCCTATAAATAGAAGCCTTCCCCTTTGTTGAAACTTAATAGTGTTTTACACTGTTACCCTGTCTCTCCCAAGTGCCAAAAACAGTGAATTGTATTCATAATTCATTAGTTTTTGACCTTCCTTCTTCCATAAGATTGGTGGCCACTCTTGTCTCAAACAAGAGTTGAACCCTCAAACCATCAAGCCAAAGGAAAGCTCTCAAATTCATTAGTAAGTTGGTGATTCTTCTCTTTTCCATTTATTTTATGGTTTTTATGGTTTTTTTATGCTTTTTGTCTTCTCTAAAATTGCAAGTGATGTTATGCCTCATTGCAAAAGGCATTCCCCTTTCTTCTCCAGTAAATCCAACCATTCTCTATCCTAGGTGAATGATTAATGATTAAAGTCAAGTTTTTTATAATTTTTGTCTTAAAAATAAGTAGAAAAATGTTTACTTTAGAATAATTTCTATACTCTTGGTGCACTTTTAATTAATTTTAGAGACTTAAAAATTGAAAAATGGTCAGCCATACAAAGGAGGTTATGGCAAAATTTTTAGAAATTAGTGAAATAAATTTCATCTTTTATTATTTTAAAAGAGTAATCCTTATGGTTTCTATATTCTAAAGTATCATTTTCATGCATAGAAGATGCATTTTGATTATTTGTATAAAAGAAAATTAGTATTATTATAAAAGGATTACTTTCATTATATTTGATTTTTATGCATAAAAGTATGCATAAAAGATTATTTTTTTATTATAAAAGTGTTACTTTTATCATATTTAATTTTTATGCATAAAAGTATGCATAAAAGATTAGTTTTTATTATAAAAGTGTTACTTCTATCATATTTGATTTTCATGCATTTTAGTATGCATAAAAGATTATTTTTTATTATAAAAGTGTTACTTCTATCATATTTGATTTTCATGCATAGAAGTATGCATAAAATAAAAAAATAATCTTTTATGCATACTTTTATGCATAAAAATCAAATATAATGAAAGTAATACTTTTATAATAATACTAATTTTCTTTTATACAAATAATCAAAATGCATCTTCTATGCATGAAAATGATACTTTAGAATATAGAAACCATAAGGATTACTCTTTTAAAATAATAAAAGATGAAATTTATTTCACTAATTTCCAAAAATTTTGCCATAACCTCCTTTATATGGCTGACCATTTTTCAATTTTTAAGTCTCTAAAATTAATTAAAAGTGCACCAAGAGTATAGAAATTATTCTAAAGTAAACATTTTTCTACTTATTTTTAAGACAAAAATTATAAAAAACTTGACTTTAATCATTAATCATTCACCTAGGATAGAGAATGGTTGGTTGTATGCATACTTCTATGCATGAAAATCAAATATGATAGAAGTAACACTTTTATAATAAAAAAATAATCTTTTATGCATACTTCTATCATATTTTCATGCATAGAAGTATACATAAAAGATTATTTTTTTATTATAAAAGTGTTACTTCTATCATATTTGATTTTCATGCATAGAAGTATGCATAAAAGAATATTTTTTTATTATGAAAGTGTTACTTCTATCATATTTGATTTTCATGCATAGAAGTATGCATAAAAGATTATTTTTTTATTATAAAAGTGTTACTTTTATCATAATTGATTTTCATGATAAATTTCTCGATTGAGTGGATCAACGGTTGTGCCTAATCTTGATTAGAAAAAAGCGTTGAATTGCTCAGATGATCAAATTATATCAGTGATAGTTTCCTTCTATCTGGTTTATTCAGGTGAAGGATAGTTTAGATTTTGATCTCGTTAGAAAACTCGTTAAGAAAAATTCAAAAAGGAGGAATCGTCCCCACTTTCCGGGCATGGAAAATTTTCCCGGTTTCGGTTTTCGGAGTGACCACCAGCTTAGTCTCGTGCCCGGATATTCATGGGCAAGGCCCCGAGTGAGAAACCCTGCCCCGCACATGAGGGGGCTGCTTCCACTGTCAGCTCTACCGGGACGGTGCGCGGAGGGGGGCAGAGGGATCTCACAGTTGGTATCAGAGTAGAAATTGCCTAAATTTTTTTTAATAGAAATCTGGGAAAGAAATGTTTTTCACTTGTTAATACTATGTGAATGAACTTCAAAAACTGAAAACTTATAAATTGAATTGTTAATTTATAGATGGCCACCCCAAACCTATTTGGAATTCTTGGACTCTCTCAGAGTCAGGATATGATAGCTTTTGCGTTTGATCACCTCATCAACTCTACGAGCGACGACCCAAATGAGTAGAGTGAGACTCGCTCACCATTTTTTTGAGAGTCTTTACTTTCTTGATCCTCTTGAGCGACGTCGGTATATGTGGTTCAATGGAGGACGGTGCATTAATGTTAGTATGTCGGAGGCTCAGGCAAAATATTTCCTTGGCCATGATTCTGATAAGACTAGGGCTTGTTCAGCATGTTCAGCTCTGTGATCATTCACCCAGGAACTTTAGAACTTCATGCCGATTTTTTAGACTTCTTAGACGCTTTATCCCTAGGAATAGAATTACAGCACCTCTTTGTGTAATGAATCGTGTGTACCATGGTATGACTTCTTCACAGTTTTGCTTCTCTGAGGCAGTGATTCTGGAGCCCGAGCTGCTCTATGTACATATTGCAACTTTTATATAAATATAAAAATGTTTTCAAAGAAAAATTTCCTGTTGTATAAGTGATTGTTTAGGACGATCTGATAAAAAAAAATCTGTTATTATCGGACATATGTCATAGATCTCCAATAAGATCATTGTCTTGTTTAAGAAATTGTTTTCCGAACCTCTTAAGTCTTAGAATCTCGTGGATGATATCAAAATAAAAATTCAATAATATATAAATTTTTGGTAAAATCATGAGACGAGAAAACCGTGGCCGTCAGCCAGACCTTGTCTCTGAAGATGACGAGCTTGACCCTGATGTTCGCAAGGCTCTTCATATAGGACTCAGCCCCAGGACCCTTCAAAGGAGAAGGGGAGAACCTGGGCGAGGCTGTGGAGAAATGGGTGCAAGCCATGGAAGAGTATTTTGACGTCACAGACTACAATGAGCGGAGCAAAATGGCTCTTGCTTGGCTGAAAATAGTGGAAACAGCTAGGGTAGCATGGAGAAACCACTGTGACACCAACCGTCTGGACAAAAATACTCAGTCCTAGAATGATCTAAACCTATCTAAGAAAGAGATATTGTCCTCCTAGATTTTTGGAAACCAAAATGAACGAATTCTTAGAGCTAAAGCAGGAGAGCAAAACCATCGAGGAATATCACCAGACCTTTGCTCTTCTACTCAAATATTCACCACCTCTAGATGAAGAACAACTCATGGCCAGGTTCATTCGGGGAATGAACGAGCCCTTGGACACATTGGTCAAAAATGCCAAGCCAGTGTCCATGGCTAAAGTAGTAAGAATGGCAAAAGATTTTGCCAAAGCGTTTGTAGTAAAGGTCCCACCAAAGCCTACACCCTCTAACTTTAAAAGATTCCAAGCCCAGGGTAGTACTTCAAACTTTCCACCCCCAAAGAGGCAGCAAGGCCCGAATCAGAATCAGGATGTAAGAAAATTCAGAAGTGAAGAAAGACCCTTCCCCCAGAATACTTTCTCAGGAGCCCCACCTCTTTCAAGAAATCAGAGGGATGAGCTCAAAACTGAAAACCAATGTTTTGGATGCCAGGGTTTTGGTCACTGTAAGAAAGCATTATGGGCCCAAGGCCATGGACAACTAGTAAGTAGATGTGAACTCTTGGGTGGAGTATAAATACCCATGTAAATGGGATTATGGCTCATTCATGATAATGTTATTTGTTCCAAGAATCAATGGTGAGCTTCTCCCGTGAGATGCTAAGTGGTGACTCCTTCATGAGCCACTCCCTTGGTGAGGGACTAACCCACCCCTGTTACTTTCTTTCATTGGTATCAGAGCATGGCTTTTGATCCATGATTTTTAATTTTTCTTTTCTTCTTCTCATTTCGTGAAATTTCTGCTTCATTTGATTCATGGGGGAAGGGGATATGGCTAAGGTAGAGTTTGTGGTTCAAATCTGAGCACATGGACCTAATTTTTTTGAATGAGTGGACCAAATTGGGAAAAATTCACTAATCTTGATTAGCAGTTGTTAATCAAAAACGTTTTTCTGTTTGGGAGCTTTCTTGCAAACCCTAGCCATGGAATCTCAACATGAGCAAAGAGCATTGAGTCTCCAAGTCAATTGGGAGTGAAAGCAACTTTTCAAGCACACCAAAGAGCACCAGAAGAGGGGCGGCAAACTGCAGCAGCCCCCGCCTCAGAAAACGCAATTTTTCAAGCTCACAAAGAGCTTGGCTTAGTAAGCCAAGCTCCCCATTGAAGCTTGGATATGTTCTCTCATGTATGTAGCAATGTTTTATGAAGTATTTCACCTATTTTCCATGAGCAATGGGGATCCCAATGTGGCTGAAAATCACTACCAAAGCTGCCCACTTTTTTCACCAAAGTGACCCTAATCTTCATCTCCTTCAACAAATTCAAGCATTAAGGCTTCCCGAGTGACATTGGTGAGTTGCTCCATCACTTCCTTACAATTTTGAAGCATTCTTTCAAGCTATGGATTGAATTAGGGTTTTATTACACATAAACCCTAATTTTCAGAAATTGGACTTTAATCATGGCCATTCATGCTCTTCTTTATGCATTATGATTGCTTGAATGCTACACATAGCCATTCAATGCTATGTCTTGCATATTGGCATAAGTGAGCATAGCTTTTGTCACATTTGGGGGATTGAATACATACTTCACATGATTTGGATGTTGTTGATGTATGTGGAAATGTATTGACATTGCCATGAGTGGATGTGATGAAGGAAGCACTATGAACCATGTATTATGATATGAATGAGCATGAGTCATGCTATAAATCAATTGTAAGTCAACTCTACTCATTCATTTGAGCTTGTAGCCACATTCCACTCACGATTGTACACCACTTTATTCCTAGAATCTAGAATGAAGTAAGGATACCTTGGCATTTGGAGGAGAGGCCAAGGGGAGAATGTCTTGAATCTTCCTTGCCGTTAGTGCTGGGTAACGCGGTAAGGAAGAGGATTAGGTACTTGGTGGTAAAGAAATGTCCTCAACCTTCACCTTGTGGATGTAAACTTGGTGAAGGGGTGAGAAGTGCTTGGCCGGGAGATCGGCAAGCATCGACACGCTTCATCGACCACTTCATTCGACTTGAGCAAATAAGCAAATCCTCTACATCGACTTCTTATGCAAAAGGACAAAATTGATGCCATAAGGTCACATGCTCAGATGGAAAAATGATTGAGGATTGATTTGCTTACAGTGGTCAAATGCATAAGGATTTTAATACTTGATTGAGATGCTTTGATTTGATTGAGATTTGGTGCAAAAAGAGGGGAGACTATGGCAAAATTTTTGTAAAATTTGCCTACTTGCAGCCAGGACAAATCCTTGAATTTCTAGGGGTTTTCAAAAGCTTTTCAAATCTGTCCTGAAAGCCCTTCAATCTACCCGAAAACCTCTTTCAAACAAGCTAAAGATCACTCAAATCGGAGTAGTATTGAGCGGTCAAAGTCAAGAGTTGACTTTCAGCTAGAATAGTTGACTGGTCAAAGGATGTTGACTTTTTCAAATCTATTTTTGGGGATCCTTACTCGTCTCGTCAAGAGCTTCGCATCGATATAAAGATCACCCAAATCGGATAAGAATTGAGCGGTTAACATCAAGAGTTGACTTTCAGTCGGTACATTTGACTGGTCAAAGGCTGTTGACTTTTTCAGATCTATTTTTGGGGATTCTTATTCGTCTCGTCGAGAGCTTCGCGTCGATATAAAGATCACCCAAATCGGATACCGTTTGAATAGAGAAAAAAAAATCAAGTAAGTGGTCTTTGCAAGGAGGGATCAATTATGCGCATGGAAATGACTAGAGGAGGTCAAAACAAGGGAGCCCGGAATGAAAATGATCAAAGAAAACCAAAAGCAATGATGGCAACGAGTTCATCAAAACGAGGAATGAAGAAAGTTCAACCATAAAAGCACCATCTCCAGATGAATCTCAGCCAGTGGAAATGCCTCAATCTTTGGGAACTACTCCGCTAACAGTGGACATGATGTTAATGGCTATGGAGAGTATGTTTCAAAGGATTGAAAATAACCAAACAAATTGGCAACAACAATTTGGTGAACACCTCATGGAACGGTTCGACAAGCGACACCACTACTTGGATGACGTGATGCAAAGAGGGTTAAAAGACTTGGAGAAAGCCATTAGTGAATTGGCTCCTCTCAAGCTCAACCAAGAAGCCGATATGAATGCAATGGATGGTGTACATTATGATGCCAAACATGATGGAAAGCCTTCTATGCCAGAAGAGAACAAAGTAAGACAAATGATGCTACCTCAAATGATGCCACATTCTTCTTACATGGACAAGGGCAAGAGACCTATGGGTGATGCTTCTTATGAGAGATCAAATGCCAGTATTCCAAGAACATCCTTTATGCAAGATGCAAGAAGAGGGTATGAACAGAAGGGATTTAAAGATGCAAGTGATTGGCAATTGGAAGATGAGCAAATGCATAGACACTTGGGTGATTGGCAATTGGAAGATGAGCAAATGCATAGACACTTGGGTGAAGGAAGAGGATTTGATGATCCAAGAGTACGGCAGAGGGGTTTAAGAATGCATGGTGATTTTAACAATGCTGTGAAGGAAAAAATCATATTTAATAAGTTCAAAGGAGAATCAAATTCTATCGAAGACTTTGAAGAGTGGGCAAACAAGATGGATCTCTACTTCGAAATCAGCCCAAGGAGCGAGATTGCCAAAGTCTACTTTGCCTCACTTCATCTTGAAGGTTTTGCTCACACTTGGTGGAGGAGGAAGCAATCTCATGGTTATGTCATCACTACTTGGGAAGAATTCAAGAATGACATGGCAGAAGAGTTTACTTCTCGCATGCAAAGGGACAATCACATTGTGGAATGGGACAAGCTAGAGCAAATCACTACCATGAAGGAATATTCTCACAAGTTTCTCACAAGTTTCTAAAGCTTCTATTATACTTGGACGACTTTGATGAGCATTATCTTGTTGTCAAGTATATAAGGGGCTTGAAAGCTCCTATTGGTGGTGATGTCAAGTCTCATGAACCCGCCACTTTGAAGAAGGCAATGATGCTTGCAGAAATTCATGAAGAGAAGTACTTGACAAAGTGGGCTAGCAAAGGGAATATCAAAGGGGAAGTGATCACAAGGACTGAAATGGGTTCTCATGCAAACACAAGACCTAATCTTCCAAGATTTCCTACCGTGTATGGTAGAGGGTCTAATAGACTTCCATTTAAACCACCATTTATGTCCAACAAAGCTACATACAATGAGTCCAAGCCAGCAAATGGGGGTTCAAAAAGCAAGGTTATCAAGGAAGACCGTTTGCATGAAATGAGGCTCAAAGGTCTATGTTTCAAATGTGGAGAAAAATGGAACAAGGATCACTTCAAAGTATGCAAATCCAAGGATATTTCCATAAGCTACATTATCACTGAGGACAATGCTAATCATGAGGAGGAGGAATTCCTTGAATGCAATGATGCCTTAGGATGGGGAGATCCTCATGAGGGTGGAGGTTCTCATGATGATGGTTTTGATGAAGAAAATCCCGAGTTTCCTTTTGATCCAGGTTGGAAACTAAAGTTTGCTCATGACAAAATGGATGATGGGATGCCTCTATGCGTGTGGAATGAAAACAATAACACATACTACCTTGTGTACAATCTCTCATGATGCTTATGTGGGAAGTAAGGGTGCCAACACATTGAGATTGAAGATCAAGGTGAATGGAAGAACAGCATATGCACTCATTGATACTGGAAGCACGCATAGTTTTGTCAATAAAAGGTCTTTGAACACTCTCAAAATGCAACCAACTTCTTTACCAAACAAGCACATGGTGCAAGTGGCCAATGGTGATTTAATGGGTTGCAATATGAAGTGTCAAAGTACAGAATTGGAGTTGTCCAAGAACTACTCTTGCAAAGTTGATCTTTTGGTGATTGAGTTGGGACCAATTGACATAATACTTGGATGTGATTGGCTGTCCACTTTGAACTCTTTTACCATGAACTTACAGAAAAGTTTCATGAGTTTTGTGCATCATGGAGGGGTTATTACATTGAATGGAATGCAAGGGTCCAAGCTCTTCATGATCAATGCTACTCAAATGAAGAAAGAGTTCAAGAAAGAGGGCTGTGTTTATATACTACAGCTTTGCAAAGAGGAAGATAATAGCAAAAAGGATTGCATCGAAAATGTGGACATGGTTAAGCTACTCAAGGATTATGAAGATGTGTTTACCATGCCAAAATCAATGCCGCCAAAGAGGAGTGTTGATCACGCTATTGATTTGGAACCAAATGCCAAACCAATCAACAAGCCTCCCTATCGTTTGTCAAAGGTTGAAAAGGAAGAGGTGGCAAAGCAAGTCAAAGAACTCATTGACATGGGATGGGTTGAACCAAGTCAATCTCCTTTTGCTTCTCCGGTGCTACTTGTGAAGAAAAAGGATGGTACTTTCTGCATGTGCATTGATTACTGTGATTTGAATAAGATCACCATCAAAAATCGATTTCCAATACCAAGGGTGGATGATCTTTTAAGTGAGTTGAAGGGTGCCACATGCTTTTCAAAGATTGATTTGCGTTCCGGATACCATCAAATAAGGATGAAAAGTGGTGATGAGTTCAAAACAACATTTCGTACGGAAAGGGGTCTTTACCAATTCCGTTTGGATTATGCAATGCACCGGCAACTTTTCAAGCATTGATGAACAAAGTGCTTCAACCTTTCCTCTACAAGTTTGTATTGGTCTTTTTCGACGACATACTTATCTATAGCAAAGATGAGGAAGTGCATTTGAAGCACGTGAAAGAGGTTTTGGAGGTCTTGAGGCAAAACAAGTTGTATGTTAAGGAGACAAAATGTACCTTCATGGCACATGAGGTGGAATATTTGGGTCACATTGTGAGCAAGGATGGCATTTGTGTGGATCCAAAGAAAATGGAATGTATTAGGAATTGGCCAGTTCCTTCAAACACTACTCAATTGAGGGGATTTTTGGGGTTGTCTTCATTCTATAGGCGCTTTATTGCCCACTATGTAGAAATTGCAGCCCCAATGACGGACAAATTGAAGAAGGAAACCTTCTTTTGGGATGCCATTGCCAATAAAAGCTTTGAAGATATGAAGAAGATGCTCACATCAGCACCTATTTTGGTATGTCCAGACTTCACCAAACCTTTCACAATAAGGGCGGATGCAAGTGGAAGAGGGATTGGTGCGGTACTTTACCAAGACCATGGAGTCATTGCTTATGAAAGTAGAAAGCTGAATGACAAAGAAAGAGAACTCCATGTGTATGAGCAAGAGATGATTGCTATACTCAATGCTATCAAGAAATGGCACCATTACTTATATGGGAGTCATTTTTATGTGAGGAGTGATCATAGGGTGCTGAAGTATTTCCTCACACAACCCAATCTGTCTCCTAAGCAAAGAAGGTGGATAGCAACGCTGCAAAACTATGATTTTGAAATCACATACACAAAGGGCAAAGAAAATGTGGTTGCCGATTCCTTGTCTCGTATGTGGGCGTGCTCATTGTATGCTATTTCTGAGGTGCATAAAGATTGGATCATGGAGATACAAGAAGAGTACTTGTTTGATGAAGAAACCTCACAACAAATAGTGCAGAAATTACAGCAAGGTGTATGTGAAGAGTTACCCCATTATGAGCTGAAAAATGGTCTCCTCTACTACAAAGGAAAAGTCTACTTGGTTCCTACTTCATCATTTATCAAGAAGATCATGGAAGAGATGCATTGTACTCCTATGGCTGGTCATTTGGGTGTCTACAAAACCTTTGATGCAATAAGGAAAAGTTTCTTTTGGAAGGGGATGTGGAAGAGCATTCATGCTTATGTAAGTGGGTGCCGGTCATGTCAATTGAACAAGGATCCTACACATAAACTGGGAGGTTTGCTTCAGCCATTGCCCATTCCCGAAGGCAAATGGAGTCATATATCAATGGATTTCATTACTAACCTTCCACGCACAAAGAAAGGGTGGGACAGCTTGTATGTTGTGGTGGATAGATTGACCAAAGTGGCCCATTTCATTCCTTCCAAGGTCACATATTCAGCCCAAAATGTTGCCAAGCAATTCGTTGATGGGGTTTTCAGGTTGCATGGTATGCTGTCACAAATTGTGAGTGATCGTGATGTCAAATTCATGAGCACTTTTTGGAGAACATTGTTTGAATATATGGGAACCAACCTTACTCCAAGCACCGCCTATCATCCCGAAACCGATGGTCAAACAGAAAGAGTAAACAAATGGGTGGAAACATATCTACGCCACTATTATCATGATACTCAAAGCACATGGGATGATTGGTTACCTTTGGCTGAGTTTGCTTACAACTCAACATATCATGTGAGCATTGGTGGCATGTCACCCTTTGAGGCTTTATAAGGTTACAAGGTCAATTTGCCTATGTTGGTGGGTACATATGAGACTTCTAACCATAATGCCAAGGAGGAAGCTGAAAGGATGCAAGCTTTGTTGCAACAATGCAAAAGTAATTTGAAGGTTGCACAAGAGAAAATGAGACAATATGCTAATGTTCATCAAAGACCATTGGAATTCAAAGTGGGAAATTGGGTTCTTTTGAGAATACCAAAGTCAAGATATGCGTCTTTGAAGGGAAGCACCAACACCAAGCTAGCTCATCGCTATTATGGTCCTTATCAAGTGATACGAAGAGTTGGGGAGGTTGCATATCAACTCTTACTTCCATCTACAACAAAGATTCATGATGTGTTTCATGTCTCTCACTTGAAAGGATATGTGGGTATGATCGATCAAATGGTTGATGAGTTACCTCCAATGAATGAAGAGGGAATGATTGAATACATTCCAGAAGCTATCTTGGGTACAAGGAAAAAGGTACTTCGCACTCGTACCTTGGTGGAGTATCTTGTTCAATGGAAAGGTTTACCTAAGGAAGAAGCTTCATGGCAACCTATTTCAGCATTGGAGGGATATGAAGCATTGATAGAGCAATATGGGTTGGTGTAAATTCAGCCACATGGAACATTCTTCTCCGAATTTGGGGTATTCATTTGAGGTTTCGAGGACGAAACCATTGGGGAAGGGATGGTTTGTAAGAAAGCATTATGGGCCCAAGGCCATGGACAACTAGTAAGTAGGTGTGAACTCTTGGGTGGAGTATAAATACCAATGTAAATGGGATTATGGCTCATTCATGATAATGTTATTTGTTCCAAGAATCAATGGTGAGCTTCTCCCGTGAGATGCTAAGTGGTGACTCCTTCATGAGCCACTCCCTTGGTGAGGGACTAACCCACCCCTGTTACTTTCTTTCAGTCACCAGTTAAAAGACTCCCGACTCTTGCCATGTCAAGGGGACAGGGAAGTCAAGGACCCCGAGTTCAGAGACCAACCCCTTCATACCAGTCTAATCAGGGTCCGTCTTGCCCAAGCCAAGGAAACCCCAGAAGACCTCCAGCTCAGCCATCTGCCTCTGTCCAGAGTAATCTCATAACTCCTTCCCAGAACTAGGGCAACCAAAGAGAAAGAGTTCCACCTCAGACTGCAGCAGCCAGAGCAGTCACAATTTCACATGTAGTAGAAGAGGAAAAAGGGCAGATCTATGCTGCAATTGAAAATCAAGGCAGTTCTCAGTCATCCATACTCCAGCAGAGTATCAGGGTAAGCCCTCGGGGGGTGCACCTCAAAAAATGTAAGTCTACCACGTGCGATCATTAGGTGGGGTTTTTTTAATCCAAAATATTGGGTAAATTTACAGAAATACAATTACAAGAGGGGTATTTTAATTGTACTTTGGAAAAAAACCCGTTATGTGAAAGGATGTGATGTGATGTAAATGTATGTGGATATGGATGTGATAAGATGTGGTGTGATGTAAATGAATGTGGATGTGAATGTGATAAGATGTGATGTGATGTAAATGGATGTGGCTATGGATGTGGATGAGATGTGATGTGATGTGAATCGGGATAGATGTGAATGGATGAGATGTGATGTAAATGGATGAGATGTGATGTGAATCGAGATATATGTGAATGGATGAGATGTGATGTGAATGGATGTGAATCGGGATAGATATGAATGGATGAGATGTGATGAGAATGGATGTGATGTGATGTGAATCGAGATAGATATGAATGGATGAGATGTGATGTGAATGGATGAGATGTGATGTTAACGGATGTGATGTAAATAGATGTGAATGGATTAGATGTGATGTGAATGGATGTAATATAATGTGATTGGATGAGAATGGATGAGAATGTCTGATGTTGTTGGCATACACCATGAGGTTTTCATAAGTCTCATTCATCAAAAACTTCATCAAGCTTCATCAAGTGTTCAACATTCCCAAGTGTGCTTATTAGCACTAAAAGTGTTGCTAAACACTATTGGTGGGTGTAGCCATCAACAAAGGGGAGCCTCTCAATATTCTAGAGTATTTTTAAGCACTAAGAGTTTTCTTAAACACTAGTGGTGCATCTAATCACCAATACAAGTGTCACTAGACACTAAAAATGTGCTCTTAAGCACTAATATTCACCACCTCCACCATCTGTCCTCAAACATTTTATCCAAGAGCCATATTGCTTCTCTGCAAAAGATTTGAAGTCCATAAACTTTCCCAACACTTCACTTTTCTCTCTGAGAAAGTAAATCCAAGTCATTCTGCTGAAATCATCAATGAATGTCACATAATACAAGCTGCCTTTAATGGATAAGTTTTGTGTAGGTCCCCATACATCACTATGAACTATCTCAAGTGGCCTGCTACTCATGTTGCCTTCTTTAGGAAATGGCAACCTTGCTTGCTTTCCAAACTGGCAAAAGCATCACAGACATGCATATTCCCATCATACTTAAATCTAGGCAGCCCACTAACAATGCCTCTTGCCTGCATGTTCTTTAACCTTTGTATTTTCACATGTCCAATCCTTTTATGCCACATGTCAATGTCCTATACCACATTTTGGCTTTTAGAGAACATGGCTGATTTCAACTCAGGAATCCCAGCATCCAACTTAAATAACCTGCCTTCTTTCTTGCCTTTGGCAATGACTCTACATCCATTTTTGAAATCCTCAACGAAGCAACCATGCTCATTGAAACGAACTTGTAAACCCTGTTCCACCATTTGACCAACTGAGGCCAAACTTTTTTTAATAGAAGGCACATACAAGACATCTGCCATAGACTTTGTTTCACCATTGTGCATAACCAATGGTACACTTCCACAGCATGTGTGATAGCATGTTGGGTATCATCTCCTGTCTCCACATAGCCTTTCACATCCATAGGCTTCATATGCTCAAACCATTCGCCATAACAAGTCATATGGTTTGATGCTCCAGAGTCCATATACCAAGTGTCATCACTATTACCATTTGTCATCATAGATCCCACTACATGTTTCATGGTGGCAAACAATTGATTTGCACTGCCATCATTACTGCTTGATGTAAATTTTCCACCATTTGTCATCATAGATCCCACTACATGTTTCATGGCAAACAAGTGATTTGCGCTGCCATCATTACTTCTTGATGCAAATTTTCCACCATTTTGCATAATCTCCACCATGTTGTGCATAATGTCCACCATGTTGTGCTCTACCCCCTCTCAAATCATTTTGTTTGCAGAAACAATCACATACCATATGACCAAATTTCCCACAATAATGGCATTCCACATTTTGCATAGATGTTTGTTGTCCTTGCCAACGTCCTCTTCCACGAGGATTACCTCTGCCTCTCTGAGGTGTATATCCCCACGACCATCTCTGGCACCATATGTAGGCTAAAAATTCTGTTGTGGTGACCTATCCTGCCATCCATGGACCATTACCACCATGACCTCGTGATGCAAATCTCCCCCTGCCTCTAGATCCCCTTTGTGAATAGAAAGCTTGATTTCTGCCATTATCACCGTGGCTAGTAGATGCATCTTAAAAAGAGTCACTGAGTTTGATTTCCTCAACAAGCAAGACGCAAGGTAATGTCTACCAAATCATGATTAGGCATGGGAGAATTGATAGTTGCCAATGCATCTGCATACTTCTTTATCTCTTGTACATAATCATGAATACTCCTTCCTTTCTGCTTCACATTATGAATTTGTTATCTCAACTGAGACTTACGAGCACTAGTATCTATATCAAAGAGCTTTACCAATGTATCCCATGCATCCTTGGGATTCTTAGCATCATGTATATGTATGAGTATAGCATCTGAGATACATATAGACAAGTAATGAAAAACTTTGTATGCTCTCTCTGACCATTGCTTATGAGCTACAACCTGTTGTTGTGTAGGTTGTCAGGATAGTTTCGGCTTTGGCTCTGCACCTGTAGCAAGGTTCCAAAATCCTTTTCCCTTCAGAAAGCTTTTAATCATGTACTTCCATGCCTAGAAGTTCTTTCTATCTAACTTCTCACCCACAATCTGTACTGGGTTGTCTGACATATTTCCTCAATGCAAATACACCTTCCGCACACGTCTAATTCTATAAATCAGCCTTCCTCAGCTCAACCACACTCTAATAAGTGTTCTAGATACTCCAAAGTACACAACGAACTTCATTGTTTATGTACAAATTCACTTTAATTACATTCAAATTGAACTTTCATATGCAGTCCAAAGTACCTTGTTTTGGCATGCTTTCCAAGGCTTTAAATTTCAATGTAGTGGTTCAATCAAGTGTGGATAACTTGTAATTGACACCTAAACAAGCTGAATGTTGCATATCAACACCAACCAAGGTGCGTACATACCAAAATTATCAAATCCCCTTCTCTGTTTTGAGAAAAACCAGTAAAACCAATAAAAATCAGTAGAAAAGTGCTCTAATTCCTTTGATTCTTGTCCAAATTGAGAGACTATGAATTCATTAGCTTAGCAATGATGTCTACTAACTCCATGTAAAAGGAATTAGACCAATTATTTAAGTTGAGAGAGTAATTAGCTGATTAATGATGCTCTATTTCACTAATCACTGTAGATAGCGTGTTTAAGTTGAGAGAGTAATTAGCTGATTAATGACCCTCTATTTCACTAATCACTATAGATAGCATGTTTACGCAGCTCCATAATGCATAATTGCTTCAACCAACCACATAGAAACATTCTCAAGTTGTGTACCACAAAATTGCTAAGCAAATTCTGAATTTAATCAATCACCAAAGTAGAATTTGGCCTCCACTTTGCAAAGTATTGAGATTTCTGGTTTGTTTTTGCCCTAAGCTGCGCCACCTGTTGTTGTAGGAGAGATTTGGTGAGTTTGTAATGGTAGTTAAAGGCATATAAAGGTACCCAACACTCCTAGCCATGTACACAATCCATCAATGAGGTGGTTTTTGCAAAAAACTGGCTTTAATTTCATCCACAATGGACATCTCTTCTCTATTTTTGTGAGGACTTCAAACTAGTGAATTTCCACTTACTAATATGCATCAACTTTGCTCCAAATTCAATGTAGGGTTTGCACATGAGTTGTCAATACATTCCCATTTGCCAAATACATGATTCTTTGTCAGATTTGCAACCATTTGCCTCATACATTCACCACACTCAAGCTTCAATGGAGAGCTTGCAAAATAGAATTTTTCTTTGCTTTGGGCAACTCAAATCTGGTGTTGTTTATGTTTCTGCACTTGCAATTCTCTCAAGGATGTTTAGTAGTCCTTACCCAGTAGGCCAAGCTCTCAGATTTGATGAAAATTGGTGTGCTCCAAGCTTCACAGCTCCAATGGCAAGCTTCACAGCTTCTTCTCCCTCTTCTCTCACTCACTCATAAACCCTAATAGAGAGCACCAGGCTCTGATACCATGATGAAAAACAGGTAGAGGGAGAAGAGACACATACACAGGAGCAAACCCCAATGTATTATCAAACCCTAACCATAGAGGGAAGCCATCTCCCTTCTCACACAATACATAAAGCCATATCCATAATCTACAACACACTACATGTGTTGTGTCCACACACTACTAACCCTACCTAGCTAATGTCCACTCACTATGACCAGCTGGACGCGGTCATTTCTGTCTCACACATGTTACTACCTAACATGCCAGCACACATAGTGCAATTGGCACAAGCTGACATCCAGCTTGAATTTCAACAATATGCTCCTTAATTATATAGGTTCGGTGTAGTTAGTTCAAATTGGGTGACTCTTTCAATTTGTGTTTGGAAGGGAGTGCGGACAACACTCATCGAGTGCTTTCTAAGAAAAGAAGCACTTTTGTCTATGTTCCTAAGCATAGCATGGATTCATTCCCTGTTGGGATGGAGCATAAGTATGTATAGCCATTGTTGGTGATTAAATTGCCATAGGTATAGATTCCTTTGGAAACCAAAAGAATCCCATGTACACAGAGGTTTATGAGCACGTCATGAGATATCAGCCTCAAGGTAGAGAGTGTGTGAGGAAGGGGAAACCTGTCAGGTGGGTAGCAGATTTTATTTTTTTAATCTCTTTGGTGGATTTCTTTTAATGCTTCTTTGCCTCGAACTGTATGGGATATAAACACAGAGAAGCATGTGCAATATGGGATATTAGTGGCAGCCTCATCACTTTTTGATCATGGATGGCTATTCATTATGACCTCCAATGGAGGTATGATTGGTCTTTTTTGCTTGTTGCATGGGAAACCTTGGTTTGGTTCAAAGAATCAAGTTATAGTTTAGGTGCTTTAATTTTAGGGAATGTCGTAGATTGAGTGGTATTGTCATGTATCTGATCTTGAGATTTGGCATCGAGTTATTGTCATGCATCACTATGCCTATGGCTATGTGGAGCTTGCGAGATCTATGATAGAGGTATGTCCACTCTTATTTTGGTGTTTAATGATGCTTTGCTTTGTACTTTTGCAAACATTAGCTATTGAATATGTTTTTTGTCTTATTTTGGGTCCTTTGTAGTATAGCACATCTACATTTTTTATGATCCACATATGGGGGATGGATCCACCTATCTACTTGTCAGATAGTATGCCTCTATTTGAGTCCCTTCAAATGGGGCCATTGGAGTCCATTGCATACCATCATTTTTCACCTGGAGGTGCGGGCTAGTAGGGGACCTAATGGTGCCAAGTGTGGCATGGGGGCATGGATATTAGCCATACATTTATGGCTTGCTATTTGGAGCTGTTGTGTTGTTGTTGTTGTTGTTGTTGTTGTTTGCGGTGGTATAATAGTAGAGCTGGGTGGAGGAATAGCCCCAATCCTCAGGGCATGCCTTCACACTAGTTGCATGTGAATTTTGATGGATATGGATGATAGGGTTATCACGTCTAGAGCTGAAGGTGAGGAGGCCATTACTTCACATATTAGCGATGATATGGTGGACGTACTAGTGGGGGAGAAATTTGTACGACTAGTGAACACCTTCACCTTGTATTCAATAGCATTATTATTACTATTTTGTTTACTATTATGACATTTTTGGGTGGATTTCCCTAACTCTATTGGTATGGATTTGTGAATGTCATGGAAATATTGGCTATGTCTTAGGTGTAGTGGTGCTATTTTATTTTGTTTTGGCACCTTTCAATGCTTTTGATTCATATATCAAATGTTTTTCGGTTGGTGGTTGACTTGAATATTGTTTGAAGGGAGATGGAATTTTTCATTTTCTTGGCCTAAAATTTCTTCTTGTTGTGTTATTTTTTTGCATAGATGCTGACTTGGCCTAAAATTTATTCTTGTTATTTTTTGTCTATGTGAAGTATGCTACAAACTTATGCTGAGGTAATTGTAGGATGCATGGTAGGTGATCCCCGATATGATTAGGGATGTCGAGAGCGTGAACACAAATGTAGCTTGTTTGCCGATGATGAGTGCAACTCAGTGTAGTCTAATGGAGCACAAGAGATTAGCTAGTACCTCTGTTTTCACTATCACACAGTTGGTTTGTGGCTCCTTATGCCATCTATGAATGAAAGGTTTCTCTAATTAAGTAAATAAAATCTCATGTTTTTTGCACGCCAAAGTGACGTGATCTCGTGAAAAAGTGTGTCCATTACTTGTGCTTACATGTGCATCAAAATAACGTATGTTCAACAATATTAATGGGATTCATTCATTCTTTATTTCGCTCGTTTTCCACTTGCTCATTGTTTGGTATACTTCTTTTGACAAAATCTTAGAAGGTTTTACTATGCCCCCTAGCTTTTGATCTTGTTGGTGATGAAGCTAATGGGGAGCAATCTAAATGACTCATGAAACCTTCTCCTCGTATTCACTAGCACTATTATTACTATTTCGTTTACTATTAGGACATTTTTGGGTGGATTGCCATGACTCTATTGGTATGTATTTGTGAATGTCATGGGAATATTGGCTATGTCTTAGGTGTAGTGGTGCATTTCAATGCTTTTGTTTTTCCACCGTCGATTCATGTATCAACATTTTTTGGTTGGTGGTTGATTGAAAGATGCTTTGACGGGAGATGGATTTTTTTGGCCTAAAATTTCTTCTTCTTGTTATTTTTTGCATAGATGATGAATTGGCCTAAAATTTCTTCTTATTATTTTTTGTCTATGTGAAGTATGCTACGAGAGTATGCTGAGGCAATTGCAGGATGCATGGTATGTGATCCTTGATATGATCAGGGATGTCAAGAGCATCAACACAAATGTAACTTTTTTGTCGATATGATGAGTGCGACTCGGTGTTTGATGGAGCAAAAGTGATTTTTAAAATTGCAGTAGTTGGTTTGTGGCTCCTTGTGCCATCTATGAACAGAATGTTTCTCTAATTAAGTAAATGAAATCTCATGATTTTTTGTGCCAAAGTGACATGATCTCATGCAAAATTGTGTCCATTACTTGTGCTTACATGCGCATCAAACTAATGTATGTTCAACAATATTGATAAGATTCAATCATTCTTTATTTCACTCGTTGTTTTTGGTATACCTCTTTTTACAAGATCTTATAAGGTTTTACCGTGCCCCTCATTTTTTGATCTTGCAAAATGGGAATTGGGATTTTCCCAAACTCTATAATATGGTCTTTATTACATAAGTTGTAGGTTTGGTGATTCCCCATAATCATTTTACATAAATTATATTGCACAAAATAGGGCATGAGAGTGTTGTTGCATGTTAACACCATGTGTTTTGGAGATTCTTACTTCAATAATGTACTTCAAAGAACTCGGGGGATACTAAAGGCAATGGAAGTGTTGCCACATGTTTGGAGATTCCCCACAATAATTTTACATAAATTATATTGCACAAATAGGGCATGAGTGTGTTGTTGCATGTTAACACCATGTGTTTTGGAGATTCTTACTTCAAAGAACTCGAGGGATACTAAAGGCAATGGAAGTGTTGCCACATGTTTGTAGTAAGTTTTGGAGATTTTTTACTTCAATAATTTGCTTTTACAAACCCGAGGGATACGTAAGGAAATGGAAGTGTTGCCACGTGTTTGTAGTAAGTTTTGGAGATTTTTACTTCAATAATTTACTTTTACACAATCTTGAGGGATACTAAAGGAAATGGAAGTGTTGCCACGTGTTTGTAGTAAGTTTTGGAGATTTTTACTTCAATAATTTACTTTTACAAACCCAAGGGATACTAGGGGATACTTCAAAAAGGAAATGGCTTCCATGAGAGATCTTAACTAATTGGAAGGATTCAGTGTAGGGTCTTGTAGCCAAACTCTGAGGTTAGAGTTTCATTTTTTTCTAGGGGAGATGTAATACCAAAAAATTCCTTTTGTTAAGGATTGTTTATTGCAATGTATAATATATATGTGAGGTGGTTTTTCCTTTGATGTAGTGTGCTCTTCTCTCTTTTCTATAAAATCTTGGGGAAGTACCATTTCCATGGCATTCGTTTTTCCCAATGAGCTTCCTTTTGATGAAAGCTTTGAAAGATGTCAGGGAGGAAAGATATCTTTAGGGGTGCTGATTTGTAGTTGATGTGCATTGCCCCCTTCATGAACTAGGTCATATCTTAGCTTCTCTCAGTGTTTGGTAGGCCTTTTGTAGCCATCCTTTCCAGTATTTGCTTTGAGGTAAACCTTTCTTTGGTGCATACTCGACCTCCCTAGAAGTATTAACATTGGGATCTAAAGGTGGCATGGATGAGCAAATTTGGGTGATTGGTTCTTTGAGAGTTATTGATATTAATGGAAGAACCTGTGTGAAAGTACCAATCTACTTTGGATTTGATTGTGCTTGAAAAACCTTAGGAGATAGTGGCCTTCCAGATGTGGAGGCTACGGATGAAGCTCTTTCAAGTAAGTATGGATCATTATTGAAACTTGAAGCTTTATTGGATCCCTACCATTGAGGTGTGTCCTTCAATATTTGACTAGCCTTGGGGACCCAAAATTTTATATGTCAATTACGTTATTTTTCGTGTCTTTTTGTGTATGTTTAATAAGAATATGGCACAACGGAAAGAGATAGCACGAAAAATCATGCTAGACAATGCAATAGATAGACAATGGAGAGAATTTAAAATTTTGATTATACCAAAGAGGTAGAAGTGATGGTGCTATCCACCCATAAGTGATGGTGCTATCCACCCATAAGCTCTCAAGTAGAGCTTAGATGGCGATCTAGACAGACTCTGGATGGAGTATGTATGAGGTGTAGAAGGGGGTGGATACTCACAAGCATTGGATGCCTTATCTTATGTCTACCATGTCCATATGTAGTACTATAGGTGGTGTGGTAGATGCGTATACAAAGAGGGTGGTTTCACGACATAGACACAGTTATCACCCGCGTATCAACAAGAACGTGGCCCACCGACCACCTCCCACTAATGATGGACCTAGTATTCGAGAGAATATTCCTCATGTCATAGCCTCGAGGGCTCCTGCCTGCCAAGGGGGCTAGCAAGCCAGGGTGTGATGCCTTGGACCCCCCAACTAATGCTCGTACACCTCACCATCTCCTAACCATTATCAATGGTCACAACAATAATGACCCCATAGGCATCTAAGTCAAGGTTCCCACTAAATACATATGAACTGTTGAAATATACAAGTGAATAGGGTGTGTGCAGGAACAAGCCCTACACAAGAGGCTATAAAAGAGAATCTGTAAATGTGAGACTGTGAAAAGGTGAGAAGCATCTACTAGGAAAGAAAGAAGGGTAGCATGAGGAGATTTAGGAGGTGTGGAGATATTCTGGGAAGGTGGAGAGAATCAAGCAAAAGAGGTGGAGTGAATCAAGGTCCACTTTCGACTCCGAGGAGGAGAAGGAGGAGGATTATGATGACAACTTCAAGTGAGGAATTGGAGGAAGATCGTAAAACAAGGTCAAAGAGCAAGAAGGCAGGAAAAACAGCTAAGGAGCTGGCTGCAGCCTCCTGGCTAAGTTGACCAGGTGAAGGAGTGAAGTCCCCTCCCAAAGTCTAGTCAGGCACTTGGTTCTTGAGGTTTGGAATCACGGACATGGAGCCAAATAATGTGGCTTAAAATCTCTGGTGTGCCATTTGCAGGACAACCACACATAGCACCGATGTATGTAGATACAATAGGAGAGTGCCTCAGCAACCTGCGATACAAGCCCCAGTGGTAGTGATAGTTCAACTGATCCCACCGATGTCATTTGCAGGACAACCACACATAGCACCGATGTATGTAGATACAATAGGAGAGTGCCTCAGCAACCTGCGATACAAGCCCCAGTGGGTAGTGATAGTTCAACTGATCCCACCGATGTCTCATAAGATCCATACAAAAGGCCACTATTTTGCCCACGCGATAATTTCCCTCCCAGGGATGTACCAAGTGCTCAATGGCCCACTTTCACATGCATCTATTGCCATGCACCATGTCATAAAAAATCCAACTGCAGGATCTAGAGGAAGCATAGGGCCAAGGTGGAAGAAGCCCAAGCTTCAACATCAGGCCCATCGTCAGTGAATGTCATGAAATCCTAGCTCTGTATGAAGAAATCAGGCCAACCACACAGAGGTGGCAGAATCATCATCCATGGGACTGACCAGGTCCATGCAACTTGAGACTCCAGAGGCAAGGAAAGATCCAACCTTGGATAAGAAGGGGAAAAAAAAGGGAGTCATCTGGGCAGGAGCAACACAAGGTTCACATGGAGGTGTTTGATTGGGTGGAGAAGCAACAAGCTTAGGAAGCACTGCGAAGGAAGGAGCCAAAAAGGCCCAGGTTGATTTGCCGGCAAGATGCAAAAGTCACCAAACAATTGATTAATATAGTCCAACAAAACACAAACCAGGGAGGAGAAGTGCCCATGACACGAGCAAAGGAAAACCCTCAAAAAGGTGTGGAGGCACCAAGGAAGGAGGAAGGTTGGATCAGGCTTGTAGAGGGAGAAACACTACCCGTATGATGTGTATGAAGATTTGAAGCAGCCAGCCAATCCATATGTTGGTGGAACATCTCCTCACACTAGCACCAAACTTAAGAGAGAGGTTGGTACACTGCCTAATGCCCCAAGAGGAGCAGATAGGACTATCACACACTTTGGAAGCTATGCACATTAAGAAGATGGAGACTTCATTAAAGGAAGCCCCCGATCTATGATGAAGCCATCCTGATGATACAAGCCAAGTTGTCTGGAGTGGACATAGTAGAAGTACTGCTAGATGGCTGATCGAGAGTCAACATATTGTCAGATATAACATGTCAAAGCTCCGATTGAGGCAGTTGAAATCCAACCCCATTCACGCAGTAAAAATGATAGATCAATGTCGAGTCTTGGCCCTCGGATTAATCCACAAGCTCACGTTGGAAGTATTTGGATTCACCTTCCAGATTGCAGGTGGTGCTCCGTATGGAGGATATAAAAAAGGTGCCTATGTGATGTTACTAGGAAGACCATGGCTAAGGTAGGCACGAATTAAGCAAGATTGGGATATAGATAGGATAACCATCCAGAGAGGCAAGAAGAAATTCAGGCTTTCAGTGGTGGCCATAGGAAAGTTGAGAACCCGTCTTGGGTGAAAGTAGCTAAAGGAGTAAACATGCTGGAGGGACTAGACATGGATGAAGAAGAGGAATATCTCCAGCAGAATGCAAATCTTATCAACCTTTTTGAGGTTGATGTGGTACATATCATGGAGAAATACTAACCAGCCCATAATCACAAGAATGAAGCTGGCGGGGATCAGTAAGATCCATTGAGCAAAGGGTAATCTCCTAATGAGGCCCAAGATTTTTATGAAGCCCTAGCCGATGATGGGGCAGTGTACCAAGCCTCCAACAAATCATTACAGAGAAGGCCTTTGAAAGGGACATGAAGCAATCCAAATGGGCTAGGGAAGATGAGCTGATAGAAATGAATTTGGGTACACATGCCAACCTAAAATTTGACTAAATCAATGCTAAATTGGATGTTGCATTCCAAAAAGAGATTCGGGTATTGCTCATGTCCTTCAATGATGTTTTTACATGGAGCTACATTGAGATGAAAGGGATTGACCCCCAATTCTACCAGCATCGAATCAATCTGAGGGAGGATGCAGTCCCCATCCAGCAACAAATATATCGGATGAATCCGAGCTATGCAAAACGGGTCAAGGAGGATCTGAACAAATTGTTGCATGTCCGATTCATATATCCAATTGATCTAGTGATGTGGATGTCTCTGATCATGATCTTTCCCAAGAAGAATCAAAGGCTCAGGGTCTGTGTGGACTATAGAAAGCTTAATGCCGCTACAATATTAGACCCCTTCCCTCTGTCGTTCATCACAGACTCCTTGCTAGATACTCGGCCTGCAAGAAAACATCAATTGACTCTAGTAAGAGAATGACAAACTGAGAGAGCAGGTGGCAAACGCATAGAGGAAGGTGACCGTTGCCAAAATGGCGAGCCACCGCCCACTTCATAGGCTTTCTAGACTTGGTCCTCAAAGACAAAATGCAAATTAGCTTTCTCAAAGCCCAGCTGAAGACGCACACCTGCCCCTCCTCTAGTACCATCCAAATCGACACGGAAGTCCTTGTCGAGCTCTCCGACAGCCTTCAGAATGACCTAATTTGTTTGTGGGAGAACCTCATGGACGAGCTCCGCATGATCCTCACAGGCCAGTGCAAGCAACCTGTAATCCAACCAAGGGAGGATGTCGACTCGGATGATGACGAGGATGCTCGATCTGGAGCACTGATCCAAACACTCGCCCAATAGTAGTCGTTGTGCTATGAGCCCCAACAGCTCTAACCCAGTCCCCACCACCAAAGGGATCGGCATCATCCATGGCCCATAAAGACCTCTTACTGAAGATGGAGCAGGAGCTTGCAAGGTACAAAGAGCAGAGAATAACAAACTCACCGCCCTAGGTAAGAGGCCTCTCCAAGAACCGGAGGAGCCAATTGACATGTAGAATCTACAAATGGAAATGGTGCGAGTCTCTAGGGCAGCCTCATCAAGGGAGGACTCAACCATGGCCACTAAAAGAATATGCGGCGGCCCTCAGTTGAAAAACTATGACAAGCTACAAGAAAAGATGGCAACCATGAAGATGGCTTACAAGGACCAGCACAAGTAGGCCATGGAGGACAAGGGAAAAATGCAAGCTCACATAGATAAGCTAAAATCCAAGGTAGCAGGGAGAGGCCCATGGCTTGGCAGAAAAGCCCTAGGAGACACATGAGGATATCCAGTTGGCCATCGCCAGCATTGAAGAAGCCAAGAATGTGACCCCTCCATGCCAAAATCTCATCTGTCTGAGTGGAGCTCAATGACATGCACCAAGTAGCAATTAGGCAACAAGGCAACCTCGCAAATAATCCACCAGGGTTGTTACTACATGTAGATCCTAGCGGATGCCACTGGTGTGGCCAACCTACCCAGACCTCGAGCCTGGCAGAGGATGGACACCTTTTTGCAACAGCATTCAATGCACCATCATCCCCTCCCTAACCTCGCCCTATCTTCGGCTGGCCCAAACAATTCAAGCCAACCTACTGCTGGAAATGATGATGATGATATGGACACAATTGAAGAGACTAGAGCCTCCAAACCTATGGATCAGGAATGCACACAAGAGGGTCAGGGATAAGAAGTATGCTCAAAAGACAACGGGTACTAGCATAGCTGAACAAGGACTTGTGGAGTCTAGGATTAGGAGGAATGTGCCCAAGCTGAGGAGGATTCCAAGGAGCATTTAATAGGGATCCCTATCTCTAGGTGATTTTCTCCACTGTACCAACATTCATGAAGACTAAAGGTTTGGGTCGTCAGATTGGGAATCCGACTCATTGGGCGTGCCAGGTGTTGGGGCCGGACACGAGCCAGAACGCCAAAGTCGTGGCCTAGTCGAGCACACACTACAAGGGATCGGGCTCATACCCGCGCTCCTAGCCGCTAAAAATGACTTGTGAAAAAAAGTAGTGGGCCCGTGTATCAGCGCGTGTATCATCGCGGCTAGAGACATGCGTGTAAAAGCGCGTGTATAGGACTGCTCAGACGCGCTCATACACGGGCGTATACATGCGTTCTGATGCATTTAGACGCGTTGATACAAGCATCTATACACGCGTTTTGTTACTTTAGATGCGCTTATACACGCGTTTTGTTACTTTAGATGCGCTTATACATGTGGCCAGAGACATGCGTGTAAAAGCGCATGTATAGGACTGCTCAGACGCGCTCATACACGGGCGTATACACGCGTTCTGATGCATTTAAACGCGTTGATACAAGCATCTATACACACGTATTTGTCAGGTTTGACGTGTTTATACACGCGTGTTTTACAGATTTTCCGCGTATATACACGTAACTTTTAGCAGTTCTGATGTGTTTATACATGCGAACAGAGAGCAAAAAAAAAAATCCAGAGTGCTATTTGGTGCCTAAATGCTGGTCCAGCATTCCAGCACCCAATAACACTTTCTGGATTTTTTTTTTTTTGGTGCATTAGACCATCTACGAAGAACATATCCACGAGGAAGATTAAGACAAGAACGACATGAATGCATACATTGTCAATACACGATTCAAGACAAACATGAATGTAATACTATCGATTCACGATTCAATATTACTATCAAAATTTCACACATATATACAAGGGAGTCCATATCTCGAAGTAGCCCATGGCTTCAGTTTACAAAAAAAATATACAACCACATCCTCAATATGGAATGTGATACTATAAGTTTGAGTACTACTCAAACCCAGATGATGACTCGGTGCTCCCTCCATGCTCAGATGAGCTCACATCGGTCGGAATGTCCGATGAGTAGTGCTCACGTCCACCCTCTGCAGTGGCGGCAGGTGAATCATCACCAGCTTGTGCCTGTTCAAGTAATATATAGTATATAAGTATATATATATGTAATTCAATAAACCAAAATCATTCGTTTAGAGTTTTCAAGTACCTGTCGACCGTATGGTCTCATGGCCATCTCAAACTGCGCGTCCGTAATACGTCCCTCGGCTCTGAAGATGGCCCACGTGTCACGTCTACTATGCCGGCGAGCATACGCAGTATTGGGGGTTGTGGGCTTCCTCTCCGTAACCCATCGGTGTATCATAATCAACACAATTTGTAAGATTAAAACAATCATAGAATCAATGAATTAAGTACACAATCAAATAAAGTGGCAAGATACTTACGAACTCTGCCTCCCATGACTCGACGCCGCCAGATCCGAAATGCAAAGATCCAATGGTCTCCATCTGGATCCGTCGTGCCTCCACATGCTGCCTACTCTTCACGCCACCCTCTGCTCGTTTCTTTGCCTCCTTCCACTGGCGTTTGTGTGCAGTGGCAGGTTTCTCGGCAGGATAGCCACCCGCAGCTACATTTAGCCCATCATCGTATGCGAGTTTTTTAAGGTGAGATCTTTTATTACTTAAGATCTCCCTTATTCGCGTCCTTCCCCATACATCCGAGAATGTAGCATGTGGGGGATTGGGGTACCGACTATGTACAGCCTTTATCACCTCCCCAACTAATCGGCTATTTTGATCTTTAAATTTAATAAAATAATTTCTATACAAGTTTGATACTACCCCACGCATGTACTCCATTACCTCCCTCCCCCTCGCATCCATCACTATCCCGCCCCTATCTATCGCATCATAGCAGATCACTCTCTCCACCTCTCTCATCTCCTCCTCTTCCGAACTGTCTCCTCTAACTCTTCTCCCTCTATCTCCTCTCTCACCGCGTGCCCTACTACCTCCCCCACCTCCCCCACCAAAGCACCCGCCGCATCCTCCACTCCCACTCTTCCTACTGCTGCGGGTGGAGTCACGACTGGGGGATTGTCTACGTGATGGTGGCTGTGAGCCCTGACGTGATGGTGGCTTTGAGGGAGCATGTGATGGTGGCTATGAGCCCTGACGTGATGGTGCTTGGGAGGGTGTGCGTGAGTGTGTATGGGATGAGGTATGTCTCCTCGGTGGACGTGGAAGAGGAGAAGCTGCATGCCGTCTCGTCGGACTCGTAGGCATAGACGGCACTGGAGTGCCCTGGATACTCGCGGTAGGGGTATAGACACCAGGCATGGAAGGAGGGGGATGGGCATACATGTACTCTATAAGCTCAACTGGACCAGGATGTCGCCCAAAATGATTTAGCATCTCCATCAGCCAATTGCTGTATGCAAATGGATCGGATGAAGAACCTGGAATATCCATAAAGAATCTGCAAAAATAATCCTCATGTACATCATGGGCTGTCTCTTGACTCACACAAATATCATCATTCAAGTCACCTATCAGCCTGTAAACCATAGAAACAGGAAACGCAGTCTCGTGTATACACCCATCCAGAAACGCGTGTATACACCCGTCCAGAAATGCGTGTATACACCCGTCAAAAAACGCGTGTATACACCCGTCCAGAAACGCGTGTATATTTGCGTGAACAGTCTGTGCAGACACGATACACGCGTTTCTACACGCGACCTGCGAATTTTTTTTTAAAAGCGACCGACCTCCGACAATGTGTCCTTATAAAAGGCCCACTGTCGCCCCTGTCAGAATCGTTCACCCAAAATCGTGTACACAGAAGCAAAAAGGACGGAGACAAACCCAAAAAGCAAAGAGAAAATAGCATAAACAAATCTGAGGAAGGAGACAAGGCAAAGGACAAACTGACTCACCTCTGAAAAATTGAGTCTTCTTTCTTGGTCGATTTCCTCCCGTGTGTGCTCCTTCTCTGCTCCCTCCTTGCACTTAGGTTTCGACTCTGTTGGAAGAGGCGAAAATGAAAAAGAACAGATATGTTAGTTCAAAATCTTTATTTGGGGAAGGCGGGCTATTTTTAGTTTAAACAGATCGTCGCATTTATAAACGTGTGTATGTTCGTTCGCGTGTACGATAACTTAGCTACATTTATACACGCGTTTTGCAGGAATTACCCGCGTTAATACACGTGATTTTTAGGAAATAGCCGCGTTAATACACGTAATTTTTAAGAAATAGCCGCGTTAATACACGCGATTTTTATACTTTCATTAAAAACATATTATGATTTTGTGTTTTCTGGTTTGTACATAGGATGTCATCAACCTCCTCAAGCAGTTCTGGGGAAGATGAGACAATGCGTCATCGTAATCGCGATGTGTGGTTGGGACAACGGATCAAATGTATGTGTAATCGATGTCAAGGATGCATTGTACGAGCACGTCGAATTACCTTAAATCACATCTCCATGTATGGAGAATGGAATCAAACAGGTTTAGAGGTGAGTAGATGTAAATTGATGGTATTCAAATGACTCATGGTATCCAAATTAAATTAATAGAGTTGTAATATATAAACTCTAATTGAAGCAAGATGTAGTACCACACCCTAACATGGTGCCCTACGCGCGACGAGAGTACGCAAAGCGTCGACGAGATGATGCTGGAGCTTCGGGATCTATTGTCAGAGATGAGTGGGAAAGGGATGACAATAGCTTTGCACCCCACGAAGTTGTGGAAGAGGAAGTGCTTGATGATATGGTGCGGAATCTTTTTAAGGATGATCCCAAAGGTATGGACGACGATGATATGGAACAAGAGCATCTTTACAAGGCTTCATCGACACCGGTTTTTGAAGGGTGCACATTCTCTATTTTACGTGCTTCACTTGAACTACTCAATATACAAACAGTTTATGGATGGAGCAATGCAAGTCTTGACGCATTATTGAAGTAAGAATTCTAACTTACAAATTTGAATTAGTGGTTTAAGGTAGTGGATTATGATCGCATACATGCATGCGTCAATGATTGCATTCTCTTTCGTGGGATGCATAAGGAGGCTCGACATTGTCCCACTTGTGGTGAAGCAAGGTATAGAACAGATATGAAGAGTTTTGCTATATGGTGTGAAGGCAAGCATTTTCAAACACAAAGAATTGATGAAAAGAGGAATACACAAGATTGCGGTGTCATTAGTAGCTTTGAGAGAGCTAATGGAAAAATGGATGATTATTGTGGCACAATCCAAGACATATTTAGGCTTGACTTTCGTCGCTTCTTTGTGTATGTTTTGGATGTCAAATGGCAAATGAACGTGGTGGAAAAAGGGCCTGATGCAACGATAAAACGCCATGCAAGTGGCTATGTAACTATTGACTCTACAAAGTTTTGGCAAACAAAGAAAGATAGGCTCGTATTGCCACAACAATGTGAGCAGGTATGCATTTTATTACTAATGTGTTTCATGTACATATATATCTAAGCTCGCGTACCCCTTGACTTTTGATATGCTAATTAATTACTGTAGTATGTGTATTTGAGTAGGTTATCTATCTACCAATGGTGCATGACATTAAATGGTGGTACGTCATCCTTATTGCACCACGTTCCAAAGTGATGTATAATACATTCACTGATATGGAGCATATGGAGGATGTAACAAGCCGCAATGAAGATGATGTCGAACATGCCAATGAAGATGTTGTGATCGATGATCAAGAAATAAGAGATGATCATGATAATGAGGATGAGCGTGCCATTTCTCATGATCATGAGAATGACCCTACCATTGAGGATGATGGTGATGTTGATGAGGATGATCAGGACATCGATACCATTATCAATGGAGTACAGAATATCGATAGTGGAATAAATTTAATCGTAGCCTTACAAATTGATGAAATGGATATTGATGTTGATCGTTTGGCAAGGATGGATCTTATTGAAGATGAGATCGAACCCTAACCAATCCGTCACTGTATCGTTCTAAATTGATGACATTTCTATTGTATGTGTTGTCTTTTAATTATCATCTCATATGCATGATTTATTTTTGAATATATTTCATTGTTGTAAATGCATGTAGTGGGATTGTGTAATGATATATACTGTAATGTACTATGAGATGGTTTAAAGAAAATAGTTTTTAATTTTGTAAAGGAATTCAGTTGTTCTTTAGTTTTTCTTTACCAAGCGTGTATTAATGCGTGTATTATTGCGTGTATATAAACGCTCTTATACACGCGCTTATAAATGCAAATATACACGCGAATTTAAATGCCAAAATACACGCGCTCGATTCTATTCAAATACATACGCGACCATACACACGCTCGTAATTTATCGCGTAACATGAGCTGACACTTAGGCGCCTGCATGACCATTCGACATTTATATCATTGGTGGGTTTCGTAAGCTGGCACCGACATATCTTTGCCACACCCAAAGGCTCTATAGCTGGACTACACCAACTAATCCACATCTATCCACTCCTCTTAGCGTGTTCACATTATGGACTGCTTGTATATACTCTATTATGTGTGTTAGTCACTTTATCTTCTTTGTAGACCACTTTTGTTGTGTGAAGAAAAAGAAGAATTTTCAGCCTCTCACCTTGTGTGTTCTCTTCTAGGGTTTGTGTGAGTGTGTGTGTGCTTGCAAGATCTCAAGCTCTCTTCTCCTATATCTTTTCATGGTATCAGAGCTTGGTTCATGCTAAAGGAGGCTGAGCAGCACAAGAAGCAATACAAGGGTAAGAGCTTCATATACTCTTTCCCCTTTATGTTGGCTACTACACCCTTATCATCAGGAGCTCTTCAGGAGAGGCATCGACAAACGAACACCGATTGAGGAGCTTTCTTCATGGGAGGAGAGCTACAAGGCTATTATAGGGTTTGTTGCACAATATTTTTTAGGCCAAAAACGTGTTTCGAGTGCGTTTGGACCTCCGTTTTTCAGTTCGCAGAGCGTTCACGAGCATTGCATGTAACTTTTAATTCTCTACAGAACTCTATTTTTGGAACTTTAGGAAGGGAGATTGATGCACATCAGCTTCAAGAGAATCAATGACACCCTCATCCTTTACTTTGTACCAACTAGCAAGCTCATCAAACACCACATCTCGTGAGATAACCACTTGCCTAGTTTGTGGATTGTAACATTTGTATGCCTTACGATCCTGTGCATATCCAACAAACACACACTTTTCTGCCTTAGGATCCAACTTCCTCCTTCTCTTGTCAGGCACATGTACATAAGCTATGCATCCAAACACTTTGAAGTGTCCAATGTCTGGCCTAAAACCTGAAAGCCGCATCTCTGGCGTACTTTCATGTATGGCTGCTGTGGGTGTCGTATTCAGTATATACACTGCAGTGGCACGTGCTTCTGCCCAATAATAATTTGGCATGCTCTTTTCATTAAGCATTGCCCTGGCCACTTCACAAACGACTCTATTTTTTTTCTCAACAACACCATTTTGCTGAGGTGTATACCTGCAAGTCAACTGCCTTCTTATGCCATGCTTTCTCAAGAAATGCTCAAAAGCATGTGAGGTGTATTCACCATCTCCATCTGTCCTCAAACATTTTATCCAACAGCCATATTGCTTCTCTGCAAAAGCTTTGAAATCCATAAACTTTCCCAACACTTCACTTTTCTCTCTGAGAAAGTATATCCATGTCATTCTGCTGAAATCATCAATGAATGTCACATAATATAAACTGCCTTTAATAAATGGGTTTTGTGTAGGACCCCATACATTGCTATGTACTATCTCAAGTGGCCTGCTACTCATGTTGCCTTCTCTAGGAAACCGCAACCTCGCCTACTTTCCAAACTGACAGGCTTCACAAACATGCATATTCCCATCATACTTGAATCTAGGTAGCCCACTAACAATGCCTCTTGCCTGTATGTTCTTTAACCTTTATATATTCACATGTCCAATCCTATTATGCCACATATCAATGTCCTGTACCACATTTCGGCTTTTAGAGAACATGGCTGATTTCAACTCAGGAGTCCCAGCATCTAGCTTAAACAACTTGCCTTCTTTCTTGCCTTTAGAAATGACTCTACATCCATTCTTGAAATCCTCAACAAAGCAACCATGCTCGTTGAAACGAACCTGTAATCCCTGTTCCACCATTTGACCAACTGAGGCCAAACTTTTTGTGATAGAAGGCACATACAATACATCTGACATAGATTTTTTTTCACCATTGTGCATAACCAATGGTACACTTCCAACATGTGTAATGGCATGCTGGGTGTCATCTCCTATCTCCACATAGCCTTTCACATCCATAGGCTTCATATGCTCAAACCATTCGCCATGACAAGTCATATGGTTTGATGCTCCAGAGTCCATATACCAAGTGTCATCATTTTTAGCATTTGTCATCATAGATCCCACAACATGTTTCATGGCAAACGAGTGATTTGCGCTGCCATCATTATTGCTTGATGCATAATTTCCACCATGTTATGTATAATGTCCACGATGTTGTGCTCTACCCCCTCTCAAATCATTTTGTTTGCGGAAACAATCACGTGCCATATGACCAAATTTCCCACAGTAATGGCATTCCACATCTTGCATAGATGTTTGTTGGCCTTGCCAATGTCCTCTACCACGAGGATTACCTCTGCCTCTCTCAGGTGTATATCCACGACCACCTCTAGCACCATATATAGGCTAACAATTTTGTTGTGGTGACCTGTCCTGCCATCCACGACCATTACCACGACCACGTGATGCAAATCTCCCCCTGCCTCTAGATCCTCTTTGTTTGTGAATAGAAAGCCTGATTTCTGCCATTATCATCATGGCTAGTAGATGCATTATGAAAAGTGTCACTGAGTTTGATTTCCTCAACAAGCAAGAGTGAAACCAACTCATCAAAGTCTGGTAAACCTGTACTCCAAACCGAGATGGATGTATCAAAAGATTTATACTCCTTGCCAAAAATATGCAAGGTAATGTCTACCAAATCATCATCAGGCATGGGGGCATTGATTGTTGCCAATGCATCTGCATACTTCTTTATCTCTTGTGCATAATCATGGATGCTCCTTCTATTCCGTTTCACATTATGAATTTGTTGTCACACAATTGAGACTTGCAAGCACTAGTGTCTGTATCAAACAGTTTTACCAATGTATCCCATGCATCCTTGGGATTCTCAGCATCATGTATGTGTATGAGTATAGCATCCGAAATACATATAGACAAATAATGCAACACTTCGTATGCTCTTTCCGACCATTGCTTATGAGCTATAACCTGCTGCTGTGTAGGTTGTCAGGGTAGTTCCGGCTCTGGCTCAGCACCTGTAATGAGATTCCAAAAACCTTTTCCCTTCAAAAAACTTTTGATCCTATACTTCCATGCCTGGAAGTTCTTCCTATCCAGCTTTTCACCCACAATTTGTACTGGATTATCCGACATATTTGCTCAATGCAAATGCACCTTCTGCACACTTCCAAATCTATAAACGAGCCTTCCTCAGCTCAACCATAGTCCAATGAGTGTTCCAGATACTCCAAAGTAGTCAACAAACTTCAATTTTGATGTAGAAAATCAAACTGTATGCATCCAAAATGAACTGGTTTACGTAGTCCAAGATACCCTGCTTTAATGTGCTTTCCAAGGCTCCAAATTGTAATGTAGTGGTTCAATCAAGTGTGCATAACTTGCATTGACACCTAAACAACCTCAATGTTGCATATCAACACCATCCAACATGCGTACATATCAATTTTGTCAAACCCCCTAAACTCTGTTTTGGGAAACACCAGAAAAACCAATAGTAAATTTGCTCTAACTTCTTCAATCCTTGTCCAAATTGAGAGACCAGACATTCATTAGCTTAGCAATGATGTCCACTAACTCCATGTAAAAGGAATTAGACCAATTGTTTAAGATGAGAGAGTAATTGATCGATTAATCACACTCTGTTTCACTGCAACCAGTAGACAGCCTATTTAATCAGCTCATTTCCAGCTCCATATGGCATAATTTCTCCAACAAATCATGTAGCCTCCTTCTCTAGTGTATGAAGCAACCAATTACTAAAGCAATTTTGGAATTTATCAACCACACAAGTAGTATTTGGCCTCCTCGCATCAAAAATCAATGAAAACTGCTCTGTTTCTCTGCTGTGAATGCTGCGCCGCCTGCTGTAGAGAGGATTTGAGAAGGTTATAGTGCTAATTGATGATGCAATTAGATACCCAACATACCTAGGCAAGTGTACAATCCATCAATGGTATGATTTTTGCCAAAAACTTGGTTTAACTTCATCAAAATTTGACCTCATTTTCTCTGTTTTGTGAGAGCTCAAAAACCAGTAATTTTCACTCATTGAAATGCATCATATTTGCTCCAAAATCAGTGTAGGTCTTGTACATGAGTTGCCAATACATTCATCCTTGTCACATACATGTTTCTTTGCCAGATTTGCATCTATTTTCACCATACATCACTGCTTCCAAGCTCTAATGGAAAGCTTCCAAAAAACCAGAATTTTCCTTTGCTTTGGGCAAACCTAATTTGCTTTGTTTGTGCCTGAATCACCTGCAATCTGCTCAAGGATGTTTAGAATACCTTACTTGGTAGGACAAGCTCTCAGATCTAATAGAAATCGGTGTACTCCAAGCTTCACAGCTTTTCTTCACAGCTTCTTCTCCCTCTTCTCTCACTCACTCATAAACCCTAATAGAGAGCACCAGGCTCTGATACCATGTTGAAAAATAGGTAGAGGGAGAGGAGACACACACACAGGAGCAAACCCTAATGTATATTGCAAACCCTAACCATAGAGGGAAGCCATCTCCCTTCTCACACAATGCATAAAGCCATAATCCATAATACACTAGACACACTATGAGTTGTGTCCACACACATCTAACCCTAGCTAATGTCCACACTCTATGACTAGCTGGACGCGATCATTTATGTCTCACACATGTTCCTACCTAACATGCCAGCACATAGCATAGTTGGCACACACTGACATCAAGCTTGAATCTCAACATTCTTGTACTTCCCAAGAGATAGAGAACTTCTTTTGGGCCGTACTCGAATGAAGACCATATCTGCTTCTTTGAATTTTCTGTGTGTCCTCTTCTTATCTACATACTACTTCTGTCTATCCCTGGGTAGCTTTTATATCTTTGTGAATTGACTGCATCTGCTGCTCCATGTCGTCAAGCATCTATCTGGACATCTTGACCCTAATCAATGGGTTGGCGGACCAAGTTAATGGAGTTAAGCAATCTTGTCCATACAGAGCTTTGAAAGGGCTCATTCCAATACTTCGGTGATAAGAAGCATTGTAGGCAAATTCGACTAGGTGCAGATAGCTTAGACACTTCTTGGGTTCCCTGCCACAGCATGACCAAAGTATATCTTTGATTACTTGGTTCACCCTTTCAGTTTGACCATCGGTCCGCGGGGTGGTGAGCTGTACTGAGATCCAAGAAAGTTTCTATTGCTTTGAAAAATGCAGTCCAGAATCTTGACGACGTGAACTTCTGATCTCGATCACTTACTATTCTCCTGGGTAGGCCATGCAATCTAAATATTTCCTTGAGGAACACTCTGGCCACATCTACTACTGCAATGTAGGTTTCTTGACCTCTGTAGTCCACACAGAGTCTTAGCGTTCCATCTTTCTTTTTCTAAAAGAGAACTGGCGCACCCCAAGGTGAAACACTGGGTCTTACAAACCCTTGCTCTAAGAGCTGTCTAAGTTATTCCTTAAGTTCGATGGCTTTAGGAACTGGCATTTTGTACGTGTGTAGGGCTACTAGTTGAGCTACGGGGATCAATTCTATCACATGATCTACTTCCCGAATTGGAAGCATCTCTGATAATTCTGCTGGGAATAGATCATCATATTCATTTAACCATTCAGGTTCTTTAGCTTTTAACTTTGTGTCTACTGGATTCATTTTGACAATGTAAATGAGTTGTTTCTTTCTAAGTCCTTTTAGTAACTTAGAAGCCTTTACTAATTGCAGACTTGGGGATCCTGAAATTCTGGTTTCTTGAACTTTATTTCCGTGAAGGTCACGGAAGGAAACGGTTCCATTTATGCCAGTGAATGTCAGCTTGATTTTTGTGGAGCCAATCCATTCCAAGGATCCCGTCGAAAACTCCCAAAGGTATAACTCTAAACTAACAGTCACTTAAATTCCCATCTAGATTGAACTGAATATGATCTGTCTCAAGGTGAGTGAAAAGAATCTTCCCACTGGCCGATTCAACTTGCATAGGTTTCCCTGATTTCTGTTTTAAGACTAGCTTATGCAAGCATCCTAGGAAAATGAAAGAATGAGTACTGCCTGAATCAATCAAAAGCTTAAAAGGCTTACTCTCATACTCAGCTGGAGTATGGATGACAGAGAATTGGCGATTTGGCCCTTGGTTTTCAATTGCTGCATAAATCTGTCCTCTTTCCTCTTCCACTACTTCTGCTATTATGACTGCTCTCGCTGCTGCAATCTCAGGTGAAACTCTTTCTCTTTGGTTGCCCCAGTTCTGGGAAGGAATTCTGAGGCTACTCTGGATAGAGGCAGATGGCTGAGCTGGAGTTCTTCTCGGATTGCCCTGATTTTGATGAGATGGACCTTGATTTGACTGATAGTAGTAGGAAGGGGCTGGTCTCTGCACTCTCAGTCCTTGACTTCCATGTCCCCTTGACATGGCAGGAGTCGGGCAGTCTTTCAGCTGGTGACCAAAACCCTAACATCCAAAACACCGGTTCTCACTTCTGAGCTCATCCTTCTGAATCCTTGAAAGAGGTGGGGCTCCTGAGAAAGTGTTCTGTGGGAAGGGTCTTCCTTCACTTTTGAATCTCCCAATATCCTGATTCTGATTTGGGCCTTGCTGTCTCTTTGAGGGAGGAAAGTTTGAAGTACTTCCCGGGGTTTGGAATCTTTTAAAATTAGATGGTGTAGGCTTCGGCGGAACCTTAACTACTACAAAAGCTTTGGCAAAGTGCTTTGCCATTCTTACTGCTTTGGCCATTGAGACAGGTTTGGCATTCTTCACTAAGGTGTCCAATGGCTCGTTCATTCCTCGAATGAATATGGCCATTAGCTGCTCTTCATCCAATTGCGGGGAATATTTAAGGAGAAGGGCAAAAGCCTGATGGTACTCTTCAATTGTCCAGCTATCCTGCTTTAGTTCCAAGAACTTATTCATTTTAGTTTCAAGGAAGCCCGAAAGAGAAAACCTCTTTCTGAGGTAAGCTTTAAGATCGATCCAGGTCTGGGTATTCCGGTCGAGATGGTTAGTCTCACAGTGGTTCCTCCAAGCTACCCTTGCCGTTTCCACAATCTTTAACCTGGCGAGAGAGCCATCTTGCTTCTCTCATTGTAGCCAGTTACATCAAAATATTCCTCCATTGCCTCAATCCACTTTTCCACTACTTTACTTAACTGCTCCCCTTCACCCTTGAAGGGCCCAGGTTAGGATCTGTGTGCAGGGCTTTTCGAACATTCGGATCTAACTCTTCGTCTCAACTTAACTTTGACAACAGATTTATTATTATTTAATTTTTATAATTTATTCTTTAAATAGATAATTATTTCATCATACTTCATGAAACAAGATTTACTCTGATAATTTTTTTACCATATTCACAATCATGAAAACAATTTGGATTTTTTTTTTTTGCAAAACATCGTTTATTATCAAAAGTTTTCGATATATATATAGAGCATCAAGGCTCCCAAAATCACTGCCTCAATCGTATACACATAAAGAAGCAAAACTGCGAAGGAGACATGCCATGGTACACACGATTCATTACAGAAAGGTGTGCAGTAATTCTACTTCTAGGGATAAAGCGGCTAAGAAGCCTAAAAATTTGGCATGAAATTCTGAAGTTCCTGGGTGAATGATTAAAGAGTTGCACATGCTGAACAAGCCATAGCCTTATCAAAATCATGGCTAAGGAAATATTTTGCCTGAGCCTCTTACGCTGACTGGTACTGACATTAATACATCGTCCTCCACAGAACTACATATACCGACATCACTCAAGAGGATCATAAAAGTAAAGACTCTCAAAATGACATGCGAGTCTCACTCTGCTTACTCGGGTCGTAGCAGAGAGTTGATGAGGTGCTAGAATGCAAAGACTATCATATCCTGACTCTGGGAGAGTTCAGGAATGCCAGATAGATTCCGGGTATTCATCTATAAATTTCCAATTCAATTTATGAGTTTTCAATTTTTGAAGTTCATTCAACATAATATTAACAAAAGTGAAAACATTATTTCCTAGATTTTCTTTAAAAATTTAAGCAATTTTTGCTGCTGTTATGTAAATTTACAACAGTGCTTTGATACCAACTGTGAGATCCCATTGCACCATCTGTGCACCGGGGATTCTCGGATGGTAGCAGCAGGTGGAAGTAGCTTCCTCTTGTGTGGGGCAGGGTTTCTCACTCGGGGCCTCGCCCTCGAATGTCTGGGCACGAGACTAAGCTGGTGGTCATTCTGAAAATCAAAACCAGGAAAATTTTCCATGCCCAAAAAACGGGGACGATTACACCATTTTGAATTTCTTAACAAATTTTTCTAACGAGGTCAAGATACTGAACTAACCTTCATCTGACTAAATCAGATAGGAGGGAAACTATTACAGAATTAACTTGAAGGAATCAACGCTTTTTTCCTAATTGAATCAGGCACAGCCGTTGATCTATTTATCAGAGAAGTCTTCAGGCTTTTAATTAACTACTCGAGTTCTAAGCGTATTCCTATTGATCAATTTTACTATTAAAACTCTACTGATTCTAGCCTAACCCCATCCAGCCCATGGGTTAACCACCGCCCAACCACTAATGGAATTGGTAGAACCAGACAAGTACTCACCCACCCATAATTGAATGCCTTTCTTAACTTTTGCTTTAGAATACAGATACGCACACACTCCTCTTTAAACTTTAACTTATAAAACAATCCATTGACAAAAAATTATTGGTTACATATATCATAACTCAAAATTTTCATCTAGTTCCTTGTTTCTCAAAAATAGGTATCACTCTGGACTCTCCGTCAAGACCAGCTAGTCAGCAAGATCCAGTAACAGACTACAATAATTTTTTGTCATCATACATATATATATATATATATATATATCTTCCACGACATATGCATGGGTGTCCTAAGCACCGCGAGCCCGTACATCACCTAGTCAGAACCCTCCAAGATCCTCCTTAGGTGTCCTGGCACTTCACTCAGGGACCGCTTTGTCGGCCCTCGCCCATCGTACCAGAAGCACACCATTTTTCACCATACCCAGGTTGATCAAGACCTGGGCAGGTTTTTGCCGCGTGAGTCGTCCTTTGAACACTCCCCGCCAGTTGTTGCAACCGAACTTCCCTTAGAAAAACACATATACCAAATGCTCCCTCCAGCATTCTGGCGTAAGACAGTCCTTTAAGAAACAGGGTTTCTATGCAAGTTTTCAGTTTTGATTTTCTTTTGAATACAATGAGTATATCTTAATTTCGTATCCCAAGACTTCTAGATCACGGGTCTGGATTCCCAAATAGAATTCCTCGAATTCTGTAATCTTGATCCTCAGATCAAAATCAAAGGTCTCAATTTAATTTCAGATTCGGTGGGTGATTTGATTGAATTTTCCTGGACCGATCACATCGTCTTTTCTTGAAATTGACGAAGGAGATTAAGTCGTTGTCATAGTCTGATTCAAGATTCGAGTCTGGAAAGGTTCTCCCTGAACTATCTTTCTCGAAGGGTAATACTTCAATTACTACTTTACTGAATTTCATTCATTGAGTATTTTGCTTAACTGAATTCATTGAGTATTTTGCTTAACTGAATTCAAAACTAAACACGTATTCCTATGAGGAATAAATTAATCATTTATCCAAAATTTTGACTTCGATAGATCTTCTGAATTTTACCATCCTAGAGAATATGAAACAGTAGAATTTTCCTTCACAGAGTATTTACTTATTCATTTACCAATATTCATAGGATTTAAACAATGATTAAAGAGAACTCTCATTTTGACATAAATTTTTTTTTTGTATGCATCTATTCATGCATAAAATCTAACTTCTATGGAAATAACACTTTTATATAAAGAAAATCCTTCTATGCATCTATTTATGCATAAAAATCAATTTTGATGAAACTAACACTTTTATAAAAAAAATTTCTTTTATGCATCTATTTATGCATAAAAATCCATTTTGATGAAAGTAACACTTTTATAATCAAAAAAATTCTTTTATGCATCTATTTATGCATAAAAATCAATATTGATGAAAGTAACACGTTCATATATAATTTTTTTATGCATCTATTTATGCATAAAAATCAATATTGATGAAAGTAACACTTTTATAATCAAAAAATTCTTTTATGCATCTATTTATGCATAAAAATCAATATTGATGAAAGTAACACTTTTATAAAAAAATTCTTTTATGCATCTATTTATGCATAAAAATCAATATTTATGAAAGTAACACTTTTCTAATATTTTTATCTTTTTTTTTGCATCTATTTATGCATAAAAATCAATTTTGATGAAACTAAAACATTTATAATAAAAAACTCTTCTATGCATCTATTTATGCATAACAATCCATTTTGATGAAAGTAACACTTTTATAATTAAAAAAATTCTTTTATGCATCTATTTATGCATAAAAATCAATATTGATGAAAGTAACACTTTTATAATTTAAAAAAATCTTTTATGCATCTATTTATGCATAAAAATCAATATTGATGAAAGTAACACTTTTATAATAAAAAATTTCTTTTATGCATCTATTTATACATAAAAATAAATTTTGATGAAACTAACACTTTCATAAAATAAAAAAATTCTTTTATGCATCTATTTATGCATAAAAATCCATTTTGATGAAAGTAACACTTTTATAATAAAAAAAATCTTTTATGCATAAAAATCAATATTGATGAAAGAAACACTTTTATAAAAAAAATTCTTTTATGCAACTATTTATGCATAAAAATTAATATTGATGAAAGTAACACTTTTATAATAAAAAAATCTTTTATGCATAAAAATCAATATTGATGAAAGTAACACTTTTATAATTAAAAAAATCTTTTATGCATCTATTTATGCATAAAAATCAATATTGATGAAAGTAACACTTTTATAATTAAAATAGAAAGATGCATTTTGGTTATTTTTTTTAATTATGAAAGAGTGATTTTCATTAGATTTAAATTCTATGCATAGAAAGATGTATATTGGATATTTTTTTATTATAAAAGTGTTACTTTCACCAATATTGATTTTATGTATAAAATTTTTTTTAATTATAAAAGTGTTACTTTCATCAATATTGATTTTTATGCATAAATAGATGCATAAAAGAATTTTTTTATTATAAAAGTGTTACTTTCACCAAAATTAATTTTTATGCATAAAAGTATTTTTTAATTATAAAAGTGTTACTTTCATCAATATTGATTTTTATGCATAAATAGATGCATAAAAGAATTTTTTTAATTATAAAAGTGTTACTTTCATCAATATTGATTTTTATGCATAAATTGATGCATAAAAGAATTTTTTAATTATAAAAGTGTTACTTTCATTAATATTGATTTTTATGCCTGGACATCTTGAGGGGCTGGGGAGGAATCTTACAATGTGAGGTAGCTTGGTTATGCAAGCTACTTGCTGATTTGGGATTACATGTGGAGAGAAAGCTTGTCATATATTGTGACAATCTTAGTAGTATACAGTTGGCCCACGAACCAAGTTTTCCATGCGTAGACAAAACACATTGAGATACATTACCACTTAATCAGGGAGAGAGTCTTGGCAGGCGACATCGACTTGGCCTATATCAACACACAGGATCAGGTTGCTGACATCTTCACGAAGGCCTTGGGAGATGAGAAGCTCCACGGATTTCGAGATATGCTTGGAGTTCATGAGCTGGAGTTGATCTTGAGGGGGAGTGTTAAGATGTCAAGCTCAACATGAGCTGACACTCACGAGGCACTTACATGACCGTTCAGCATTTATATCACTGGCGGGTTTGGTAGCTAGCACCGACATATCTTCGCCAGAGACTCTACAGCTGGACTACACCAACTAGTCGACATCTACCCACTCCTCTTAGTGTGTTCACATTATGGACCGCTTGTATATACTCTATTATGTGTTTTAGTCACTTTATCTTCTTTGTAGACCTCTTTTGTTGTGTGAAGAAGAAGAATTTTCAACCTCTCACCTTGTGTGTTCTCTTCTAGGGTTTGTGTGAGTGTGTGTGCTTGCAAACACAAGAGCTCAAGCTCTCTTCTCTCCTGCATCTTTTCATGGACGAGTCGGTTAATAGGCCATCATGGATGTAACAGACGTGCTTAGAGCATGATGCCATCTCTTACATTTCGTAAAACTGCACATTAAGTAGTATAAAGTTGTAATGGAGAGTTGTACATTGGTTGCTGTTAGCTAGTTGTGTTAATCAAAATCTACCATTTTTGTATATCCATCCCTTAAGTCTTTCCATTTTCAATTGGGTAATATATACAAGTTGATCTTTCTTGTGTAATCATTTTGCTTTGCAATCTCATGTAAGTCAATTACACTATTTTCTGTGTCTGTCTGTGTATGTTTTTTGTATCAAGCTAGTGTATTGTTGTATGCAAAACCACAGAAACTCATTAGGTTATCGGTCGTGGGGTAGCGATTACCCAACAACAATAGGTATTGAAAAGGACACAGAGATCCCACCCCATAGCAAGTGCTGGAATATAAAGCATGGCATGAAAGATATATAAAGAAAGACTCTATGATTATACATATACAGGATGCACAAATGCCTAAAGAGGCTTGGGATATTACAAATGCTCAAGATCAAAACATACAACTAAAGCATAAAATGCATAACGTGACCAGAGAGAAAAGCTTAGTATAAATAATTACTCTATGAAGGTTAAAGGGATTTTTGTAGAGATGACCTTACTTCTATTGGATCACTAGTAGTAGATGATGATGTCATGGTATCAATAATCTTGAATGGTCTTGTAGCAAGAATACAATCAGTTTCATACTTCCATCAGACGTCAAGAGAACTTTTCTAATTTCCATGAAAAACCTATTGTTCTCCTTATTCATCAGAAGATGATTATTGGGGTTTTAATGATGAAAACTGATTGTTCTCTTCATTCATGAATACTAGGGGAGGTTCATCCTTTGGAAATTCACATGAGCAAATCTTCTACTCAGATATAGGTGTCTAGACGTAGAGGTGAATGAGGAAAACTTGTTGTAAGATCCCTGACCCCGTCGTGCAACAAATTCAGGGGTGCTAGCAACGAAAATAGCACTTCTTGTGCGGGGCAAAGGTCCCACACTCGAGGGCCTCACCCACAGATATCCGAACAAGAGACTAATCTATCGGCTCTTCCAAAACCAAACCCAGAAAAACTTTCCCTGCCCGGAAAGCACGGGCGATTCCTCCAGGATAATTTTTCTCTAACGTAGTCAAAAGCCTTAACTAACTAAACTGATCTGACCGAACCCATAATCCCATAGTCAGATCAAGAAAAGATTGTACTTGGATCATAAAGACCAACACTTTTTTCCTCATTGAGAGGCACAGCCGTTGATTCTTTTCCATAGAGTAATTTTTGTCCGGGATTTACTTCATCTATCGTGCCATAACAGAATTGAGTCTCAATTTAGTAATCCATCAGTCCATCCTTGTAAGATTCCTCCGAGCCTCTCAAGATGTCGAGCATCTTCCCCTGTAATCAAATCCCTCTCCAGAAATATAAAAGATCTTATTTCTACCAGTTTTGGTCTAGAGAGAGAAAATCTTCTAGAGAGTGGTAATTCAGTTTTTAAATATTTTTGTGTAGAAAAATACCTCATCTTATTAAAATAAGTTCCCTTGAAACAAAAGTTCAAAAATATTTTCATAAGGTGCATTAGAAATTAAGTATAATCTGTTCAAGAGGCATTATCCTAGGGGTCAAGATTTTTTTCAAAATTTTAAATTAAGGTTCCTATGGACCAATAAGATTCATCCAAATGTAGGGAGGAGATAAATAGAAGAATAAAAAGAAAATCCCCCAAAAATGAGTAAATGCTCACATAAGATGAAGAGCTGACTAAGAACAAGGTTAATAGTTAAAAAAGAGAGATATTTAGATGAAATGATGCATTTTTGACACCTCTGCATGGGGGAATTCCCCTCATGAAGAAGGTGCCTATTTCACATACTTGAATGAGTTTTAAACTCCCAAATAATGGGATATTTTTATCTCTCCTCTCTCTTATTTCAACTAGATCCAAAAAGTGGACTAAACTGACCCAAAAATGGTCAAAAATTGACCAAATTGATCTGGAAAATTCTAGAATTAGTTGGCTTGTTTAGAAGCTCAATTTTTCCTATAAATATAAGCCTTTCCCTTTGTTGAAGCTTAATAGTGTTTTTGCACTGTTACCCTACTTCTCCCAAGAGCCAGAAAACTATGAATTTACTCATAATTCATTAGTTTTTTGACCTTCCCTCTTCTAAAGATTGGTGGCCACTCTTGTTTCAACAAGAACCCTCAAACCATCAAGCCAAAGGAAAGCTCTCAAATTCCTTCATAAGTTGGAGATTATTCTCTTTTCTATTCATTTTATGGTTTTTTTTTATGATTTTTGTCTTCTCTAAATTGAATGTGATGTTATGCCTCATTGAAAAAAGGCATTTCCTTCTCTTCTTTAGTAAATCCAACCATTCTTATCCTAGATGAATGATTAATGGATAAAATCAAGTTTTTCATAATGTTTCTCTTTGATAAAGTAGAAAATGTTTACATTAGAATGATTTAAATACTCTTGGTGAACTTTTAATTAATTGCAGGGATTTCACTGACGTAAACGAGAACATGTGAACATGTTAATAATATATGTTAATAACACAAATAATCTTGTGACACATGTTATATTCACAAAGCTTTCACAAGGGCCTAAAAAATTTATCTTTGTCGGGCATAAAAAATCTTCTTAGGTGGCCACTGACTTGCTATTATGTGAAGATGGTACCATGAGAACATGTGAATAGCTTATTCCCATGTGTAGCCAAGCTTTTAAGGGATTCCCAAATGGCAAGTGACCTGTTATTTTGTGAACGGTAACATGAGAACATGTGAATAACTTGGTCACATGTGTTATTATTACAAAAAATCTTGTGATCACGTGAATATTAAATCCTTGATTAATTGTAAAAAGTTAAAAATTGAAAAATGGTCAGCCATACAAAGGAGGTTATGGCGAAATTTTTCTAAAATTGTGAAAAATAAGTTTTACTTTTTTATTCAAAAAGAGTAATTCCCATCGTATATGTATTCTTAAAGTGTTAATTTTTATCCTAGGTATAGAAAAATGCTTACTAAAAATATTTCATTAAAAAAAGTGTTACTTTCTTTAGAATTAAATTCTATGTATAGAAGGAAGCTTATTGAAATTTTATTTTGATCATAAAAGTGTGATTTTCATCATAAATGATTTTTATGCATAAATGGGTGCATAAAAGATAACTTTTTTTATATTAAAAGTGTGATTTTCATAATAAATGATTTTTATGCATAAACATATGCATAAAAGATATTTTTTTAATATTAAAAGTGTGATTTTCATCATAAATGATTTTTATGCATAAACATATGCATAAAAGATATTTTTTTAATATTAAAAGTGTGATTTTCATCATAAATGATTTTTATGCATAAACATATGCATAAAAGATATTTTTTTAATATTAAAAGTGTGATTTCATCATAAATGATTTTTATGCATAAACATATGCATAAAAGATATATTTTTTATATTAAAAGTGTGATTTTCATCATAAATGATTTTTATGCATAAATATATGCATAAAAGACACTTTTGTTTATATTAAAAGTGTGATTTTCATCATAAATGATTTTTATGCATAAATGGTGCATAAAAGATACTTTTTTTTATATTAAAAGTGTGATTTTCATCATAAATGATTTGTATGCATAAACATATGCATAAAAGAAATTCTTTTATATTAAAAGAGTGATTTTCATCATAAATGATTTGTATGCATAAACATATGCATAAAAGAAATTCTTTCATGTTAAAAGAGAGATTTTCATCATAAATGATTTTGATAAAAGTGTGACTTTCATTAGAATTAGATTTTATGCATAATTAGATGCATATAGAATCTTTATAATTAAATAAGGGTTCTGTTTAATTCTCTGTGAATTTTTGTAAAAATTGATAAAATGAATAAGTAGATAATCTGCGAGAAGAAATGCTACCGTTTCATATTCACTAAGATGGTAATGAGAAAATTCAATTAAACTATCAAAGTCGGAGATCGAGATAAATCTATAACAAGCAAATATTCGTCGAACAAAATTTAGAAAAAGAGAAATTGAAATAGTACCTTTCGAGAAAGATAGTTTAGGAAGAACCTTTCCAGACCCAAACTCTTACTCAGACTATTGACCAAGACCTAATTCCTTCGTCAATTTCAATCAATGACGACGTGCCCAGTTCAAGAAAAATGTACTCAAATCTCCCACCGAATCTGAAACTAAGTCAAGAATTTTGATTTTGATCTAAGGATCAAGTTAACAGAATTCGAGGAATTCTGTTTGGAATTCAGACCTGGATCATCTAGAAGTACTGAGATACGGATTTAAGATTAAACAAAATCAAAACTGAAAACTTGCATAGAAACCCTGTTTTCTTAGCGGCCTGTCTTACGCCAGAATGCTGGAGGAAGCATTTGGCATATATGTTTATTTAAGGGAGTTTGGTTGCAACAGCTGGCGAGGAGTGTTCGAGGGACAGCTCACGCGACAAAAACCTACCCAAGTCTTGACCAGCCTGGGTATGGTGAAAAATGGTGTGCTTCCGGTACAATGGGCGAGGGCCGACGAAGCGGTCCCTGAGTGAATTGCCAGGACACCTAAGGAGGATCTTGGAGGGTTCTGACCACGCGATGCACGGGCTCGCGGTGCTTAGGACACCCATTCATATGTCGAGTAAGATATATATATGTATGTTGATGAAATGATTATTGTAATCTGTTTACTGGATCTCGTTGCTGACCAGTTGGTCCCAACGGAGAGTCCAGAGTGGTACTGTTTTTGTGAAACAAGGGATTGAATGGAAATTTTGAGTTATGAAATATGTGATTATATCTGTTTTGTCAATGGATTATTTTTTATATATATTAAAGTTTTAAAGAGGAGTGTGTGCGTATTTGTTTTATAAAGCTAAAGGTAAGAAAGGCATTTCAATTATGGGTGGGTGAGTACTTGTTTGGTTCTACCGATTCCAGTGGTAGGGTGGTGGCTAACCCATGGGCCGGATGGGGTTTGACTGGAATCAGTGGAGTTTTAATAATCAAACTGAAAAATCTTAGGATTACACTAGGATTCGAGTAGCTAGTTAATTCCCTGATAAATTTCTCAGTTGAGTGGATCAACGGCTGTGCTTGATCTTGATTAGGAAAAAAGCGTTGAAATTACTCAGATGATCAAATTATATCAGTTATAGTTTCCTTCTATCTGGTTTATTCAGGTGAAGGATAGTTTAGAATTGATCTCGTTAGAAAAATTCGTTAAGAAAATTCAAAAAGGTGGAATCGTCCCCGCTTTCCAGGCATGGAAAATTTTCTCAATTTCGGTTTTCGGAGTGACCACCAGCCTAGTCTCGTGCCCGGACATTCGTGGGTGAGGCCTTGAGTGAGAAACCCTGCCCTGCACATGAAGGGGCTGCTTCTGCTGTGTCAGCTACCGGGAGTCTGGTGCGCGGAGGGGGCAGAGGGATCTCACAGTTGGTATCAGAGCGCTGTTGTAAATCTAAGTAACATCAGCAGAAATTGCCTAAATTTTTAATAGAAATTTGGGAAAGAAATGTTTTTCACTTGTTCATACTATGTGAATGAACTTCAAAAATTGAAAACTTATAAATTGAATTGGAAATTTATAGATGGACACCCCGAACCTATCTGGAATTCCTAGACTCTCTCAGAGTCAGGATATGACAATGACCCGAATGAGCAGAGTGAGACTCGCTCGCCATTTTGAGAGTCTTTACATTCCTGATCCTCTTGAGCGATGTCGGTATATATGGTTCAATGGAGGACAGTGTATTAATATCAGTACCAGTCAGCATCAGAGGCTCAGGCAAAATATTTCCTTGGCCATGATTCTGATAAGACTAGGGCTTGTTTAGCATGTTCAACTCTTTGATCATTCACCCAGGAACTTTAGAATTTCATGCAGATTCTTTAGACTTCTTAGCCGCTTTATCCCTAGGATAGAATTATAGCACCTCTTTGTGTAATGAATTGTGTGTACCATGGTATGTCTTCTTCACAGTTTCACTTCTTTATACGATTGCGACTGAGGCAGTGATTCTGGAGCCGAGCTGCTCTATGTACATATTGCAACTTTTATATAAATATAGAAATGTTTTCTGAAGAAAAATTTTCTGTTGTATAAGTGATTGTTTACGGACGATCTGATAAAGAAAAAACTGTTATTGGACATATGTCATAGATCTTCAATAAGATCATTGTCTTGTTTAAGAAATTGTTTTCCGAACCTCTTAAGTCTTAGGATCTCATGGATGATATCAAAATAAAAATTAATAATATATAAATTTTTGGGAGAATCATGAGACGAGGAAACCGTGGCCGTCAACCAAACCGTCTCTCTGAAGAAGATGAGACGAGCTTGACCCTGATGTTCGCAAGGCTCTTCATAGGACTCAGCCAGGACCCTTCAAAGGAGAAGGGGAGAACCTGGGCGAGACTGTGGAGAAATGGGTGGAAGCCATGGAAAAATATTTTGACGTCACAGGCTACAATGAGCGGAGCAAAATGGCTCTTGTTCGGCTGAAAATAGTGGAAACAGCCAGGGTAGCCAGGGTAGCATGGAGGAACCACTGTGACACCAACCGTCTGGACAAAAATACTCAGTCTTGCAACAACAACCTAAAAACCTATCTAAGAAAGAGATTTTGTCCCCCTGGATTTTTGGAAATCAAAATGAACGAATTCTTAGAGCTAAAGCAAGAGAGCAAAACCATCGAGGAATATCACCAGGCCTTTGCTCTTCTACTCAAATATTCACCACCTCTAGATAAAGAACAACTCATGGCCAGGTTCATTCGGGGAATGAACGAACCCTTGGACACACTGGTCAAAAATGCCAAGCTAGTGTCCATGGCTGAAGCAGTAAGAATGGCAAAGGATTTTGCCAAAGCCTTTGTAGTAAAGGTCCCACCAAAGCCTGCACCCTCTAACTTTAAAAGATTCCAAGCACACGGAAGTACTTCAAACTTTCCACCCCGAAGAGGCAGCAAGGCCAGAATCAGAATCAGGATGCAGGAAGATTTCGAAGTGAAGGAAGACCCTTCCCCCAAAATACTTTCTCAGGAGACCCACCTCTTTCAAGAAACCAGAGGGATGAACTCAGAAGTGAAAACCGATGTTTTAGATGCCAAGGTTTTGGTCACCAACTGAAAGACTGCCCGACTCCTGCCATGTCAAGGGGACAGGGAAGTCAAGGACCCCGAGTTCAGAGACCAACCCCTTCATACCAGTCTAATCAGGGTCCGTCTCGCCCAAGCCAGGGAAACCCCAAAAGAACTCCAGCTCAGCCATCTGCCTCTGTCCAGAGTAGCCTCAGAACTCCCTCCCAGAACTGGGGAAACCAAAGAGAAAGAGTTCCACCTTAGACTGCAGCACAGCTAGAGCAGTCACAATTTCAGATGTAGTAGAAGAGGAAAGAGGGTAGATCTTTACTGCAATTGAAAACCAAGGACCTAACCACCGTCAGTTCTCAGTCATCCATACTCCAGTAGAATATCAAGGTAAGCCTTTTAAGCTTTTGATTGATTCAGGCAGTTCTCATTCATTCATTTCCCCTGGATGCTTGCATAAGCTAGTCTTAGAACAGAAATCAAGGAAACCTATGCAAGTTGAATTGGCCAGTGGGAAGACTCTTTTCACTCACCATGAGACAGATCTTATCCAGTTCAATCTAGATGGTAATGTAACTGACTGTCAGTTCAAAGTCTTACCTCTGGGAGTTTTTGACGGGATCCTTGGAATGGATTGGCTCCACAAAAATCAAGCTGACATACACTGTCATAATGGAACCATTTCCTTCCATGACCTTCACGGGAACAAAGTTCAAGGAACTGGAGTTTCTGGATCCCGAGACCTTCAGTTAGTAAAAGCTTCTAGGTTGCTGAAAGGACTTAGAAAGAAGTAGCACATTTATGTTGTCAAAATGAACCCAGTAGACTCAAAGCTTAAGGCTAAAGGACTAGAATGGTTAAGTAAATTTGATGATCTATTCCCAGCAGAGCTAACTGAAATGCCTCCAATCCGGGAAGTAGATCATGTGATTGAATTGACCCCCGGAGCTCAGCCAATAGCCCTGCACACGTACAAAATGCCAGTTTTCTGAAGCCATCAAACTCAAGGAATAGCTTAGACAGCTGTTAGAACAAGGGTTTGTAAGACCCAGTGTTTCACCTTGGGGTGCGCCAGTTCTCTTTCAGAAAAAGAAAGATGGAACGCTTAGACTCTGTGTGGACTACACAGAGGTCTAAATCAGCTGCTGATAGTTAAGAATAAGTATCCTATTCCAAGAATTGATGAGCTTCTGGATAGGCTAAACGGAGCCTAGATCTTCACAAAGATAGATCTCAAATCCGGGTATTACCAAATCAGGATCAATGATCAAGATATACCAAAAACAGCCATCAATACTCACTATGGGCATTATGAATTTACTGTCATGCCATTCGGATTAACTAATGCCCCAACTACATTCAATCGCCTAATGCAGGACATCCTCAGAGAATACGTGGATGATTTTGTTCTAGTTTTCTTTGATGACATTTTGATTTACTCAAAGAATGCAGCTGACCATGAGACTCATGTCCGAAAAGTTCTTGAGATTCTAAGGAATTACCAACTCTTTGCCAAAAAGAGAAAACGCACTTTCTCTACCGACCACATTGAATACTTGGGCTTTCTGGTATCCAAAGATGGAATTTCTCCAGATTCCGCAAAAGTCCAAGCAGGCATAGATTGGCAGGAACCAAAGACAGTGAAAAAAGTCAGAGGATTCTTGGGATTGATTGGTTGGTATAGAATTTTTATACCAAAGTATGCTCTCATAGCTTCCCCCCTGACTAACCTTCTCAAAAAGAATACCCCATTTCAGTGGTCTGCCAGGTGCCAGAGTGCTTTTGATAAGCTGAAGACCACCTTGGTAACAAGTCCCGTTCTAAAGCTGCCAAATTTCTCTCTACCCTTTGAGGTAGTAACTGATGCAAGTGGTTTTGCCCTGGGAGGTGCACTCATGCAGGAAGGTCATGCAGTGGCCTATGAATCCCGAAAGCTCAAAACGCATGAGAGGAATTATGCTATTCACGACCTGGAATTACTTTCGGTAGTCTATGCCTTAAAGTTGTGGAGACATTACCTATTGGGAAAAAGATTCACTTTGATGACAGACCATCAGAGGTTAAAGTGGATCTTCACTCAGAAGGACCTCAACATGTGCCAAAGAAGGTGGATGCAGACCTTGTAGGAATTTGATTTTGAAATCAAGTACCGCCCCCAGGAAAAGAAAATGTGGTAGCAGATGCCCTCAGCAGAAAAGCCTCCTTCCTTGCAATTACTGTAATATCAAATCCTTTGATTATTGAAGCAAGAGAGAAGATCATGCAGGATAGATTCTTTGGCCCTATTACTACCCTAATTATATAGGAAAGCAAAACTCCACAGGAGTTGAACAGAGTTCAAGGGTACAGCCTGGATGATGGCATTATGTATTATAATCGCAGGCTATGCATTCCCAATGATGAGGGAACCAAGGACCAAATTCTGAATGAAGCCCATGATAGCCTTATAGCAGGACATCCAGTTTTCATTAAAACCTACATGTCTGTAAAGAAAAGCTTCTTTTGGCCTGGTCTGAAAAAGGATGTACTGAATCATGTACGTCAATGACATGCCCAGAAAGTCAAAGCTGAAAGAGTAAAAATGCCTGGGAAGTTACATCCATTGGGCATCCCCCAGATGAAGTGGGAATGTGTCAGTATGGACTTTATTACTGGATTACCTTCAGTGCAATCAGGTTACAACTCCATTTTTGTGGTAGTTGACAGACTTTATTACTGGATTACCTTCAGTGCAATTAGGTTACAACTCCATTTTTGTGGTAGTTGACAGACTAACCAAAGTTGCCCATCTGATCCCAGTAAAAGAAACCTACACTGCAGTAGATGTGGCCAAAGTGTTCCTTAAAGAAATCTTCAGATTGCATGGCCTACCCAGGAGAATAGTAAGTGATCAAGATCCCAAGTTTACTTCAAGGTTTTGGACTGCATTTTTCGAAGCAGTGGGAACTTTCTTGGATCTCAGCATAGCTTATCACCCTGAGAGACCGATGGTCAAACTGAAAGGGTAAACCAAGTAATCAAAGATATACTTCGGTCATGCTATGGCAAGGAACCCAAGAAGTTGCTAAGCTATCTGCACCTAGTTGAGTTCGCCTACAATGCTTCTTATCACCGAAGTATTGGGATGAGCCCTTTTAAAGCTCTGTATGGACAAGATTGCTTAACTCCATTAACTTGGTCCGCCGACCCATTGATTAGGGTCGAGATGTCCAGACAGATGCTTGACGACATGGAACAGCAGATGTAGTCAATTCGTAAAGATATTAAAGCTGCCCAAGATCAACAGAAGCAGTATGCAAATAAGAAGAGGACAAACAGAAAGTTTGAAGAAGCAGATATGGTCTTCATTAGAGTACGGCCCAAAAGAAGTTCTCTATCTCTTGGGAAGTATAAGAAGTTATCGCCCAGATATTATGGACCATATCTGATTACAAATAAGGTAGGTGAATTAGCCTACAAGCTTCTTCTGCCTCCTCATCTCAAAGTTCATAATGTATTTCATGTAAGCATTCTAAAGAAATATGTGCCAAGCCCAAATCATGTACTTGATGATGAAATCCTAACCTCTTCAACCCAAGGGCAGATGGAACACCAACCTGAAGAAATTCTTGATGTTCGAGAAAAGATTCTCAGGAACAGAATTCTCAGAGAATTATTGGTAAAATGGAAGCTCTATCCTTTTGAAGATGCCACCTAGAAGAATGAAGCCGATCTGTTGCACGATTACCCCCAGTTTGCGAGATGAGGTCATCTCGTGTTTTTCAAGTGGAAGAGAATGTAAGATTCCTTCCCAGCCTCTCAAGATGTCCAGCATCTTCCCCTGTAATCAAATCCCTCTTCAGAAATATAAAAGATCTTGTTTCTACGAGTTTTGGCCTAGAGAGAGAAAATCTTCTAGAGAGTGATAATTTAGTTTTTAAATATTTTTGGATAGAAAAATACCTCATCTTATTAAAAAAAGTTTTCCTGAAATAGAAGTTCAAAAAGATTTTCAGAAGGTGCATTAGAAATTAAGTATAATCTGTTCAAGAGGCATTATCCTGGGGGTCAAGATTTTTTCAAAATTTTAAATTAAGGTTCCTATGGACCAATAAGATTCATCCAAATGTAGGGAGGAGATAAATAGAAGAATAAAAGAAAAATCCCCCAAAAATGACTAAATACTCACATAAGATGAAGAGTTTGACTAAGGACAAGGTTAATAGTTAAAAAAGAGAGATATTTAAATGAAATGATGCATTTTTGACACCTTAGTATGGGGGAAATCTCCTCATGAAGGAGGTGCCTATTTCACATGTGTGGGAGAGTTTTAAACTCCCAAATAATGAGATATTTTTATCTCTCCTCTCTCCTGTTTCAACTAGATCCAAAAAGTGGACTAAACAGAGCCAAAAATGGTCAAAAATTGACCAAACTGATCTAGAAAATTCTGGTTTTTTTTATGATTTTTATCTTCTCTAAATTGAATGTGATGTTATGCCTCATTGAAAAAAGGCATTTCCCTCTCTTCTTTAGTAAATCCAACCATTCTTATCCTAGATGAATGATTAATGGATAAAATCAAGTTTTTCATAATGTTTCTCTTTGATAAAGTAGAAAATGTTTACATTAGAATGATTAAAATACTCTTGGTGAACTTCTAATTAATTGTAAAGAGTTAAAATTTAAAAATGGTCTGCCATACAAAGGAGGTTATGGCAAATGTTTTCTAAAATTGTGAAAAATAAGTTTTACTTTTTTATTCAAAAAGAGTAATTCCCATCGTATATGTATTCTTAAAGTGTTATTTTTCATCCCAGGTATAGAAAAATGCTTACTAAAAATATTTTATAAAAAGAAAGTGTTACTTTCTTTAGAATTAAATTCTGTCTATAGAAGGAAGCTTATTGAAATTTTATTTTGATCATAAAAGTGTGATTTTCATCATAAATGATTTTTATGCATAAATGGGTGCATAAAAGATACTTTTTTTATATTAAAAGTGTGATTTTCATCATAAATAATTTTTTTGCATAAACATATGCATAAAAGATATTTTTTTATATTAAAAGTGTGATTTTCATCATAAATGATTTTTATGCATAAAGATATGCATAAAAGATATTTTTTTAATATTAAAAGTGTGATTTTCATCATAAATGATTTTTATGCATAAACATATGCATAAAAGATATTTGTTTATATTAAAAGTGTGATTTTCATCATAAATGATTTTTATGCATAAACATATGCATAAAAGATATTTTTTTAAATATTAAAAGTGTGATTTTCATCATAAATGATTGTTATGCATAAATGGATGCATAAAAGATATTTTTTTATATTAAAAGTGTGTTTTTCATCATAAATGATTGTTATTTATGCATAAAAGATATTTTTTTATATTAAAAGTGTGATTTTCATCATAAATGATTGTTATGCATAAATGGATGCATAAAAGATACTTTTTTTATATTAAAAGTGTGATTTTCATTCATAAATGATTTTTATGCATAAATGGTGCATAAAAGGTACTTTTTTATATATTAAAAGTGTGATTTTCATCATAAATGATTTGTATGCATAAACATATGCATAAAAGAAATTCTTTTATATTAAAAGAGTGATTTTCATCATAAATTATTTGTATGCATAAAAGAAATTCTTTCATGTTAAAAGAGAGATTTTCATCATAAATGATTTTAATAAAAGTGTGACTTTCATCAGAATTAGATTTTATGCATAATTAGATGCATATAGAATCTTTATAATTAAATAAGGGTTCTCTTTAATCCTCTGTTAATTTTTGTAAAAATTAGAAAAATGAATAAGTAGATAATCTGCGAGAAGAAATGCTACCGTTTCATATTCACTAAGATGGTAATGAGAAAATTCAATTAAACTATCAAAGTCGGAGATCGAGAAAAATGATTATTTTATTCCTCATAAGAAATTCATGTTTTAGAAATCTGTAAGAAAATATTCGTCGAACGAAATTTAGAAAAAGAGAATTTGAAATAGTACCTTTCAAGAAAGATAGTTTAGGAAGAACCTTTCCAGACCCAAACTCTGATTCAGACTATTGACTAAGACCTAATTCCTTTGTCAATTTCAATCAATGACGATGTGCCCAGTTCAGGAAAAATGAACTCAAATCTCCCACCGAATCTGAAACTAATTCCTTCGTCAATTTCAATCAATGACGATGTGCCTAGTTCAGGAAAAATGTACTCAAATCCCCCACCGAATTTGAAACTAAGTTAAGACTTTTGATTTTGATCTAAGGATTAAGTTAACAAAATTCGAGGAATTCTGTTTGGAATTCAAACCTAAATCTAGAAGTATTGAGATACGGATTTAAGATTATTCATGGGTTTTCAAACAAAATCAAAACTGAAAACTTGCATAGAAACCCTGTTTTCTTAAAGGACTGTCTTATGCCAGAATGTTAGAGGGAGCATTTGGCATATATGTTTATCTAAGGGAAGTTCGGTTGCAACAAGTGGCGGGGAGTGTTCGAGGGATAGCTCACGCGGCAAAAACCTACCCAGGTCTTGACCAGCCTGGGTATGGTGAAAAATGGTGTGCTTCAGGTACGATGGGTGAGGGCCGATGAAGCGGTCCCTAAGTGAAGTGCTAGGACACCTAAGGAGGATCCTGGAGGGTTCTGACCAGGCGATGCATGGGCTCGCGGTGCTTAGGACACCCATTCGTATGTCAAGGAAGATATATATATGTATGTTGACGAAATGATTCTTGTAATCTGTTATTATACTGGATCTCGTTGCTGGCCAGCTAGTCCCAACGGAGAGTCCAGAGTGGTACTGTTTTTATGAAACAAGGGATTGAATTGAAATTTTGAGTTATGAAATCTGTGATCATATCTGTTTTGTCAATGGATTATTTTTTATATATATTAAAGTTTTAAAGAGGAGTGTGTGCGTATCTGTTTTCTAAAGCTAAAGTTAAGAAAGGCATTTCAATTATGGGTGGGTGAGTACTTGTTTGGTTCTACCGATTCCAGTGGTAGGGTGGTGGCTAACCCATGGGCCGGATGGGGTTTGACTGGAATCAGTGGAGTTTTAATAATCAAACTGAAAAATCTTACGATTACGCTAGGATTCGAGCAGCTAGTTAATTCCCTGATAAATTTCTCAATTGAGTTGATCAATGGCTGTGCTTGATCTTGATTAGGAAAAAAGCTTTGAAATTACTCAGATGATAGTTTCCTTCTATCTGGTTTATTCAGGTGAAGGATAGTTTAGAATTGATCTCGTTAGAAAAATTCGTTAAGAAAATTCAAAAAGGTGAAATCGTCCCCGCATTCCGGGCATGGAAAATTTTCTCGGTTTTGGTTTTCGGAGTGACCACCAGCCTAGTCTTGTACCCGGACATTCGTGGACGAGGCCCTGAGTGAGAAACCCTGCCCGGCGCATGAGGGGGCTGCTTCCGTTGTCAGCTCTACCGAGAGTCCGGTGCACGGAGAGGGGGCAGAGAGATCTCACAAGCCTAACCCCATCCAGTCCCGTGGGTTAGCCAACCACCCACCAACCACTGTAGTGATGGGATCCAATTAAGAATTTTGTTAGGTTTTGTCCCGGGTACCCAAGGAAAAGAGTTCCTAGGCCCCCTAGCCGGATATTCATGCAAACTTAAAACTAGTCACACCACTTACACACCCAATATGAATTTGCCTTTTTCACAGAATCAGCTATCTTTAAAAACAATCATTTAATGAAACCATTGTGTCACTAATTATTAAGAGACTAAAGTTTTGTAGAAGGGGAGGAGAAGGGTGTGTGTGTGAATGGACTTATGGTCCACTAGCTCACCTATTTAAAGGTGGAGCTAGAAGGCAATGTATGAAGCATGAAGCTTAGTTGTATTTCGAGCAACTTAATAAGCAAGATATTTTCTTGTATTTTGTGAGTCTCTCTCCTCCACATATTTTATCTAGCATGAGCACCATGAAATTCTAACATGGTATCTAGAGCTTGGGTAGATTAGGTCACATTTTGGTTGGTGGTTATCCCCTTTTTCATCTTTTGTGGAGACGAACCTAGTGGAGGCCCTCCAGCATCTTGAGGAGGCAGAATCTCGACGTGATCTCAACTAGGAAAGTGAAGAAGACCTTGAGGCGCTCATCTCTCCTGGATCAAACTGGATCAAACTGGGACCGAAATTGATCCAAATCTTGTCCAAATTTAGCCAAACTCAAGCTGGAAAATTCTAGATCTTAGTTGGACTTAGTTAGTGGCCTCCCTCACCTATAGATAGACCCTCATTCTTTTGTATTCTCATTTTTGAGCTATACCATGCTAGTATTACATTAAAATAATGATATTTTCTATTATCCCTAAAAAAATCCTCTACTTTTGGAGAGATTGGAGCTTCTCTCTCTTTTCAACAATCCTTGAAGCTTTCTTTTCAACATACTAAACCAATTGATTGGTTGGGGGCTTCCTTCTAAGATAAAGAAGCAAGCCAAATCTAGAGGTAAGAAGTAATTTCATGGTTTTTGATTATATTCTCAAATGATTTCACTTCTCAACCCCTCTCAAGCTTTAGAAGTTTCTACTTAGTTGTTTTCAATGCAAATCAAGAGTTGTAATGATTAATCACAAAAAAAGTTAATATTTTTGCTTAGTTAGAATGCTTTTTATGTATATCTCTCTCTCCCAAAAGAATAGTCATTCCTATGACTAATTCTTAAGCAAATGAATGCTTCTCATTCATAAATTCTTAATTCAAAATCAATCTCTAAGCTTGTTAAGCTAGAGGTTAAGAAAATAGCTTTTTATGTTTTCATGCTTATAAAATTATGGTAAAATTATGATTTAATTCCATAAATTGGATTTAAGTCTAACGATAGTTATTCTATCCTAATTGTATTACAAAGTCTTATTCTTTCTAGAAATATTAAAAATTATCAATAATAGCAGTGAAGCTATGGCAAGAATTTTAAAATTAATACATAACTCATTTTTATGCATAATGTGAAAAGAGGACTTCCCACCATATTCTAGGATTGGTCATCCTATGCCAAAAGAATGATTTTCATCACATTCATGGAAAACTAATTTTTACTGTTTATGCATAAATAATTAATTAAAAAATAGAAATTTTTGGGATTTTATTTTATGCAAAAAGAGGAATTCCCATGATAATGGAGATCCATGTAATTAAATGGAAAAAGAGAAATTTTGGTATATTAAAATAATAAATATTTTTATTTAAAGAGAAATTTTAGATAAATTTATTTTATGTATGAGAAAATTTAAATGATAAAAGAAGAATTTCCATGACATTTGGAATTCAATCATTTAAATGGTAAAAGTGGAATTCTTGACATATTTGAAATAATGGATATTTTTATTAAAGAAAAGAGCAATTTTAGATAAATTTATTTTATGAAAAAAGAGAAATTCTCATGACATTTGGAATTCAAACATTTAAATGCAAAAAGAGGAATTCCCATGATAATTGAGATCCAAGAAATTAAATGGAAAAAGAGAAATTTTTAGCATAATTCAAATTATGAGTATTTATCAAAAGTGGAATTTCGAGCATTATTGGGAAATATGGGTAGAATTGAGTTTTGTAAATCCCATGAATCTTTTACTCAAAAGAAGAATATTGAATATATTTCACTTGAGAAATTTGAGAAAGAATATGAAAATATCCGTAGAGAAAAAGTATCTTTAACTAGGCCAAGCAATTGGCAGAAATTTAGAAAAGTCTCATCGGTATCAAAAATAGAAAATGTTACTAAATGTGAATAAGATGTGAATGCGATGTGATAAGATGTGAGTGGATGTGATAAGATGTGGTGTGATGTAAATGAATGTGGATGGGATGTGAGGAGATGTAAATGGATGTGGACGTGAATGAGATGTGAGGATATGTGAAAGGATGTGAGGTGATGTAAATGGATGTGCATGTGAATGAAGAGATAAGAATGAGATGTGAGGATATGTGAAAGGATGTGATGTGATGTAAATGTATGTGGATATGCATGTGATAAGATGTGGTGTGATGTAAATGAATGTGGATGTGATGTGATGTAAATGGATGTAGATGTGATGTGATGTAAATGGATGTGGATGTGGATGAGATGTGATGTGATGTAAATGGATGTGGATGTGAATGTGAATGTGATGAGATGTGATGTGATATAAAGGGATGGGATGTGAATGTGAATGTGATGAGATGTGATGTGATGTAAAGGGATGGGATGTGGATGTGGATGTGGATGTGAATGTGATGAGATGTGGATGAAATGTGATGTGATGTGAATATATGTGGATGTGAATGATGTGAATGTATGGATGGATGTGGATAGACATGCATGTGAATGACTAGATGAATGTGGATGAATGAGATGGAATATGTATGGATATGATGAGATATGGATGGATATGGATGGACGTCTCTCGCAGAGCAAGGTCGGCCGAGGTCTTGACCGGCCAATGGAGGACGTCTCACAGTAAGGTCGGCCGAGGTCTTGACCAGCCTCAATTCGATTTAAATGGTGAGCTTCTGGTACGGTGGATGAGGGACAAAGGAAGCGGACTATGAGTGAAGCGCTAGGTGACTTGTGAAGGATCCTAGAGGGTGCTGACCATACGGTGCTCGGGCTCTGGGTCGCCGAAGATACCCACCTGTGTGTCGAGGAAGAAAATGGAACAGGTGTTAGAGTTGTTTTCTAAACTCGGGCATGGATCTGGTTGACCTTGCTAGTCCTCAATAACGGATGGATCTAGTTGATTGACCTTGTTTTCTAAACTCGGGCATGGATCTGGTTGATTGACCTTGCTAGTCCTCAACAATGGATGAGTCCATGGCTCTTTTATATGGATCTGTTGGTTGATCTTGCTGATCTTCAACGGAGAGTCCATCTCGATTTTATAAGTGAATATATTTTCAGGTACTATGAGCTAGGAACTATTGAAAAGGCCCTTGAGTGGAAAGGTGGTGAGCGTTTTGGTTGCCAATGATGCCATAGGTACATCGATGAAGGAATGATTGGACATTAGAAATCAACCGGATATTTTGGGAGATTACGATCAGTGATACTATGGTTTCACATTAAAATATTGTTTTAAAGACAGCTGAATTTGTAAAAAAGGCAATTTCATATTGGGTGTGTAAGTGGTGTGACTATCTTGAACTTTGCTCTTGAAGCGCAGGCTAGGGGGCCTGGGAACTCTTTTCCCTAGTACCTGGGACAAAACATAACCAAATTCCTAAATGGATCCTATCACTACTGTGGTTGGACGGTTGGCTAACCCATGGGATTGGATGGGGTTAGGCTAGACTGATGGATTCCTAAAATGAGACTCAATTTTGTTATGGTACGATAGATGAAGTAAATCCTAGATAGTTTTGTTCTATGAAAAAGAATCAACGGCTCTGCCTCTCGATGAGGAAAAAAGCGTTGGTCTCTATGATCCAAGTGCAAGTTTCTTCCTTGATATGACGATGATGTGACTTACGGGTTCGGTTGGATCAATTTGGTTAGTAAAGGCTCTTGACTATGATAGAATAAAAATATCCTGGAGAAATCACCCGTGCTTTTTGGGCGAGGGAAGTTTTTTTCAGGTTTGGTTTTGGAAGAACCGACAGATTAGTCTCTTGTCCGGATATCCGTGTGGTGGGTGAGACCCCGAGTGTGAGATGCTTTGCCTTATGCAAGAAGTGCTACTTCCGCTGCTAGCACCCTCGAACTCATTACGCGGAGGGGCAAGGATCCTTCAGCTGGTATCAGAGCGAATTGGCTAAAGTGGATCAATTGAGAATTAAGAAATGTTAAGAATTTATGAAGTACCAATAAAAGATTATAATTGTGTGATGAAATTCATACAAATTGATATTCAAAATAAAAATTCATAAATTGGTAATTGGGTCTTCAGATGATGGAGGTACCGCAATTGTATGGAATTCCTAACTTACTTGAGGCCTAGATATAATGGTATATACCTTATAATTCCAAGGACCGTGACTACCAGTATCTACCATGGGTATAACTGCAGCTCTTTATTGTGATAATATATACGAGTAAATCTAAGACCTTGAAAATTATAAGCAAAAATGCTATCTAGATGATGAATTCGAATGCTAGTTGATATGATTTTAGAATTTTAGTTGAGAATTGATGAGTTGATTTGGATTTTGATTGAAAGATAATGATTCCAAAATTCTAGTTGAAAGAAGATAAGTTGAACAAAGCCACAATGAGAATGAATGGGACAAATCCTAGTGATGATATTGGTAACTGGAATGAGGATTATGACTTCAGCAAATCACTATGAGATTAGTTAATTGTGCTGACAGATTGCTGCTGTTAACCCTTGACCCAGTGGATCTAATTAAGGGACGATAAATTGAAATCCTGCATAACTTAAATTCTCGTGGAGAAATGATCAGATGGAATTTTTGGTCTGATGGACCATTATTGTGTTAAGGATATGAATGCATTGTTATCTGATAATGAGTTCTATATGTTCTTCTTGTAGAAGGAATCTTTATCCCAGGATTTTGTTGGGTTGACCAGACTATAAGGAACCCCAGAATCAATTGGATCTTAAGGAAAAGAGTTGTCCTCCAGCTACGAGATGAGGACTAGACTATAAGGAACCCCAAAATCAGTTGGATCTTAAGGGAAAGAGTTGTCCTCCAGCTGCGAGATGAGGACATCTCACGTTTTTAAAGTGGGGTAGGATGTAAGATTCCTCCCTCTAGCTTTTAAAGTGTAAAGGTGTAAAAACATCCCCTTCTGTTCTTGAAATTATTCCTCTCTCTGAAATAGGGGAAAGATCTTGTTTTACTCTATTTTGGCCTAGAGAGAAAAAATGTATAGAGAGAGGTAATCCAAAATTGAGATATCTTTGGATATAAAAATCCATCTAGTGTCTAAAATAGTTTCCCCTAAAACAGAAGTTCAAAATGAACTTTCCAATGTGCATTAGGAATCAATTAGAAATGATACAAGGGACTTTAGCCTAAGGGTCTAGATTTTTAGAAATTTTTGGATTATGGTCCAATTAGGGTTCCTATGGACCAATAGGATTAATCCAAGTGTTGGGATGAGATAAACCCAAAGAATAAAAAGAAAAACCCAAACATGAGTAAATGCTCACATAAGATGAAGAGTTGATGGAGTACAAGGTTTATTAGTTAAAAATTAAGAGATATTACTAAACAAATTAGATATTTTGGAGAAATAATGAATTTTTGACACCTTGGTAAGGAGGGGGAGACTTTTGAGGTAGGCACCTATTTCACACATGTGGATGAGTTTTTAATTCAAAAAAATTATGATATTTTTATCTCTCCTCTCTCCTGGATCAAACTGGGAGCTAAACTAGTCCAAAATTGGATCAAAATAGGAACTAAACTGGTCCAAAACTGGATCAAAATGGGAGCTAAACTGGTCCAAATCTTATCCAAATTCAGCCAAACTCAAGCTGAAAAATTCTAGAACTTAGTTGGACTCTGTTAGTGGCCTTCATTCTTTCGTATTCTCATCTTTGAGCTATACCATGCCAATATTACATTAGAATAATGATATTTTCTATTATCCCTTAAAAATTCTCTACATTTGGAGAGATTGGAGCTTCTCTCTCTCTTCAACAATCCTTGGAGCTTTCTTCTCAACATACTAAACCAATTGATTGGTTGGGGGCTTCCTTCTGAGATAAAGAAGCAAGACAAATCTAGAGGTAAGAAGTAATTTCATGGTTTTTGATTATATTCTCAATGATTCCACTTCTCAATCCCTCTCAAGCTTCAAAAGTTTCTATTTAGTTGTTTTCAATGCAAATCAAGATTTCTTTAAGAGTTTTAATGATTAATCACAAGAAAGTTAATCTTTTTGCTTAATTAGAATGCTTTTTATGTATATCTCTCTCTCCCAAAAGAATAGTCATTCCTATGACATTCTTAAGCAAATGAATGCTTCTCATTCATAAATTCTTAATTCAAAATCAATCTCTAAGCTTGTTAAGCTAGAGGTTAAGAAAATGGCTTTTTATGTTTTTATGCTAATAAAATTATGGTAAATGTATGACTTAATTCCATAAATTGGATTTAAGTCTAAGAATAGTTATTCTATCCTAATTGTATTACAAAGTCTTATTCTTTTTAGAAATATTAAAAATTATCAAATAATAGCAGCAAAGCTATGGTAAAATTTTTAAAAATTAATATATAACTCATTTTTATGCATAATGTGAAAAGAGGACTTCGTACCATATTCTTGGATTGGTCATCCTATGCTAAAAGATGATTTTCATCACATTCACAGAAAACTAATTTTTATGTTTATGCATAAATAATTAATTAAAGAAAAGAGAAATTTTTGGTAATTTATTTTATGCAAAAAGAGAAATTCCCATGATAATGGAGATCCATGTAATTAAATGGAAAAAGAGAAATTTTGGTGTATTAAAATCATGAATATTTTTATTGAAAGAGAAATTTTAGATAAATTTATTTTATGTATGAGAAAATTTAAATGATAAAAGAGGAATTCCCATGACATTTGAAATTCAATCATTTAAATGGTAAAAGTGGAATTCTTGATATATTTGAAATAATGGATATTTTTATTAAAGAAAAGAGGAATTTTAGATAAATTTATTTTATGAAAAAAGAGGAATTCCCATGACATTTGGAATTCAATCATTTAAATGCAAAAAGAGGAATTCGCATGATATTTGAGATCCAAGAAATTAAATGGAAAAAGAGGAATTTTTGCATAATTCAAATTATGAGTATTTATCAAAAGTGGAATTTTGAGCATTATTGGAAAATATGGGTAGAATTGAGTTTTGTAATCTGGGAGTTTTTGATGGGATCCTTGGAATGGATTGGCTCCACAAAAATCAAGCTGACATACACTGTCACAATGGAACCATTTCTTTCCATGACCTTCACGGGAACAAAGTTCAAGGAACTGGAGTTTCCGGATCCCCAGACCTTCAGTTAGTAAAAGCTTCCAGGTTGCTGAAAGGACTTAGAAAGAAGCAGCAAATTTATGTTGTCAAAATGAACCCAGTAGACTCAAAGCTTAAGGCTAAAGAACCAGAATGGCTAAGTGAATTTTATGATCTATTCCTTGCAGAGCTAACTGAAATGCCTCCGATTCGGAAAGTAGATCATGTGATTGAATTGACCCCCGGAGCTCAGCCAGTAGCCCTGTGCACGTACAAAATGCCAGTTCCTGAAGCCATTGAACTCAAGGAACAGCTTAGACAGCTGTTAGAACAAGGGTTTGTGAGACCCAGTGTTTCACCTTGGGGTGCGCCAGTTCTCTTTCAGAAAAAGAAAGATGGAACGCTTAGACTCTGTGTGGACTACAGAGGTCTAAATCAACTGACAGTTAAGAATAAGTATCCTATCCCAAGAATTGATGAGCTTTTGGACAGGCTAAATGGAGCCCAGATCTTCACAAAAATAGATCTCGAATCCGGGTATTACCAGATCAGGATCAATGATCAAGATATACCAAAAACAATCATCAATACTCGCTATGGGCATTATGAATTTACTGTCATGCCATTCAAAAAAAATAATGCCCCAGCTACATTCAATCGCCTAATGCAGGACATCCTCAGAGAATACTTGGATGATTTTGTTCTAGTTTTCTTTGATGATATTCTGATTTACTCAAGGAATGCAGCTGACCATGAGACTCATGTCCGAAAAGTTCTTGAGATTCTAAGGAAGCATCAACTCTTTGCCAAAAAGAGCAAATGCACTTTCTCTGCCGTGACCACGTTGAATACTTGGGCTTTTTGGTATCCAAAGATGGAGTTTCTCCAGATTCCGCAAAAGTCCAAGCAGTCATAGATTGGCCGGAACCAAAGACAGTGAAAGAAGTTAGAGGATTCTTGGGATTGACTGGTTGGTATAGAATTTTTATACCAAAGTATGCTCTCATAGCTTCCCCCCTGACTAACCTTCTCAAAAAGAATACCCCATTTCAGTGGACTGCCAGGTGTCAGAGTGCTTTTGATAAGCTGAAGACCGCCTTGGTAACCAGTCCCGTTCTAAAGCTCCCAGATTTTTCTCAACCCTTTGAGGTAGTAACTGATGCAAGTGGTTTTGTCCTGGGAGGTGCACTCATGCAGGAAGGTCATGCAGTGGCCTATGAATCCCGAAAGCTCAGAACGCATGAGAGGAATTATGCTGTCCACGACCTGGAATTGCTTTTAGTAGTCTATGCCTTAAAGTTGTGGAGACATTACCTACTGGGAAAAAGATTCACTTTGATGACAGATCATCAGAGCTTAAAGTGGATCTTTACTCAGAAGGACCTCAACATGCACCAAAGAAGGTGGATGCAGACCTTGTAGGAATTTGATTTTGAAATCAAGTACCGCCCAAGCAAAGAAAATGTGGTAGCAGATGCCCTCAGCACAAAAGCCTCCTTGCTTGCAATTACTGTAATATCAAATCCTTTGATTATTCAAGCAAGTGAGAAGATCATGCAGGATAGATTCTTTGGCCCTATTGCTACCCTACTTATGCAGGAAAGCAAAACTCCACAGGAGTTGAACAGAGTTCAAGGGTACAGTCTGGATGATGGAATTATGTATTATAATCGTAGGCTATGCATTCCCAATGATGAGGAAACCAAGGGACAAATTCTGAATGAAGCCCATGATAGCCTTATAGGAGGACATCCAGTTTCATCAAAACCTACATGTCTATAAAGAAAAGCTTCTTTTGGCCTGGTCTAAAAAAGGATGTACTGAATCATGTACGTCAATGTCTGACATACCAGAAAGTCAAAGCTGAAATAGTAAAAATGCATGGGAAGTTACATCCATTGGGACATCCCCCAGATGAAGTGGGAATGTATCAGTATGGATTTTATTATTGGATTACCTTCAGTGCAATCAGGTTACAACTCCATTTTTGTGGTAGTTGATAGACTAACCAAAGTTGCCCATCTCATCCCAATAAAAGAAACCTACACTGCAGTGGATGTGGCCAGAGTGTTCCTCAAAGAAATCTTCAGATTGCATGGCCTACCCAGGAGAATAGTCAGTGATCGAGATCCCAAGTTTACTTCAAGGTTCTGGACTGCATTTTTCGAAGCAGTGGGAACTTTCTTGGATCTCTGCACAGCTTATCACCCTGAGACCGATGGTCAAACTGAAAGGGTAAACCAAGTAATCAAAGATATAATTTGGTCATGCTGGCAAGGAACCCAAGAAGTGGCTAAGCTATCTGCACCTAGTCGAGTTCGCCTATAATGCTTCTTATCACCGAAGTATCGGGATGAGCCCTTTTAAAGCTCTGTATGGACAAGATTGCTTAACTCCATTAACTTGGTCCGACCCATTGATTAGGGTCGAGATGTCCAGACAGATACTTGATAACATAGAGCAGCAGATGCACGTAATTCGTAAAGATATAAAAGCTTCCTAGGATCGACAGAAGCAGTATGCAGATAAGAAGAGGACAGAGAGAGAATTCAAAGAAGCAGATATAGTCTTCATTCGAGTACGACACAAAAGGAGTTCTTTATCTCTTGGGAAGTACAAGAAGTTATTCCCCAGGTACTGTGGGCCATATCTGATTACAAAGAAAGTAGGTGACTTAGCCTACGAGCTTCTTCTGCCTCCTCATCTCAAAGTTCATAATGTATTTCATGTAAGCCTTCTAAAGAAATATGTGCCAAGCCCAAATCATGTACTTGATGATGAAATCCTAACCTCTTCAACCCAAGGGCAGATGGAACTCCAACCTGAAGAAATTCTTGACGTTCGAGAAAAGATCCTCAGAAACAGAATTCTCACAGAATTATTGGTAAAATGGAAGTTCTATCCTTTTGAAGATGCCATATGGGAGAATGAAGCCGATCTCTTGCGCGATTACCCCCAGTTTGCGAGATGAGGACATCTCGCATTTTTCAAGTATGGGAGAGAATGTAAGATTCCTCCCCAGCCTCTCAAGATGTCCAGCATCTTCCCCTGTAATCAAATCCCTCTTCAGAAATATAAAAGATCTTGTTTCTACCAGTTTTGGCCTAGAGAGAGAAAATCTTCTAGAGAGTGGTAATTCAATTTTTAAATATTTTTGGATAGAAAAATATCTCATCGTATTAAAATAAGTTCCCCTGAAACAGAAGTTCAAAAAGATTTCCAGAAGGTGCATTAAATATTAAGTATAATTTGTTCAAGAGGCATTATCCTAGGGGTGAATTTTTTTTCAAAATTTTAAATTAAGGTTCCTATGGACCAGTAAGATTCATCCAAATGTAGGGAGGAGATAAATGAAGAAATAAAAGAAAAATCCCCCAAAAATGAGTAAATACTCACATAAGATGAAGAGTTGACTAAGGACAAGGTTAATAGTTAAAAAAAGAGAGATATTTAGGTGAAATGATGCATTTTTGACACCTCTGCATGGGGGAATTCCCCTCATGAAGGAGGCGCCTATTTCACATGCTTGAATGAGTTTTAAACTCCCAAATAATGGGATATTTTTATCTCTCCTCTCTCTTGTTTCAACTAGATCCAAAAAGTGAGCAAAACTGACCTAAAAATGGTAAAAAAAATTGACCAAACTGATCTGGAAAATTCTAGAATCAGTTGGCTTGGTTAGAAGTTTACTTTTTCCTATAAATAGAAGCCTTCCCCTTTGTTGAAACTTAATAGTGTTTTGCACTGTTACCCTGTCTCTCCCAAGTGCCAAAAACAGTGAATTGTATTCATAATTCATTAGTTTTTGACCTTCCTTCTTCCATAAGATTGGTGGCCACTCTTGTCTCAAACAAGAGTTGAACCCTCAAACCATCAAGCCAAAGGAAAGCTCTCAAATTCATTAGTAAGTTGGTGATTCTTCTCTTTTTCATTTATTTTATGGTTTTTATGGTTTTTTTATGCTTTTTGTCTTCTCTAAAATTGCAAGTGATGTTATGCCTCATTGCAAAAGGCATTCCCCTCTCTTCTCCAGTAAATTCAACCATTCTCTATCCTAGGTGAATGATTAATGATTAAAGTCAAGTTTTTTATAATTTTTATCTTAAAAATAAGTAGAAAAATGTTTACTTTAGAATAATTTCTATACTCTTGGTGCACTTTTAATTAATTTTAGAGACTTAAAAATTGAAAAATGGTCAGCCATACAAAGGAGGTTATGGCAAAATTTTTGGAAATTAGTGAAATAAATTTCATCTTTTATTATTCTAAAAGAGTAATCCTTATGGTTTCTATATTCTAAAGTATCATTTTCATGCATAGAAGATGCATTTTGATTATTTGTATAAAAGAAAATTAATATTATTATAAAAGTATTACTCTTATTATATTTGATTTTTATGCATAGAAGTATGCATAAAAGATTATTTTTATTATTATAAAAGTGTTACTTTTATCATATTTGCTTTTTTTGCATAGAAGTATGCATAACAGATTATTTTTATTATAAAAGTGTTACTTCTATCATATTTGATTTTCATGCATAGAAGTATGCATAAAAGATTATTTTTTATTATAAAAGTGTTACTTCTATCATATTTGATTTTCATGCATAGAAGTATGCATAAAAGATTATTTTTTTATTATAAAAGTGTTACTTTTATCATAATTGATTTTCATGCATAGAAGTATGCATAAAAGTTTATTTTTTTATTATAAAAGTGTTACTTCTATCATAATTGATTTTCATGCATAGAAATATGCATAAAAGATTATTTTTTTATTATAAAAGCATTACTTTTATCATAATTGATTTTCATGCATAGAAGTATGCATAAAAGATATTTTTTTATATTAAAAGTGTGATTTTCATCATAAATGATTTTTATGCATAAATGGGTGCATAAAAGATATTTTTTTATATTAAAAGTGTGATTTTCATCATAAATGATTTTTATTTATAAATGGGTGCATAAAAGATATTTTTTTATATTAAAAGTGTGATTCTCATCATAAATGGTTTTTATGCATAAATGGGTGCATAAAAGATATTTTTTATTAAAAGAGTGATTTTTACCATAAATGATTTTTTTTATGATGATAAAAGTGTGACTTTCATCAGAATTGAATTTTATGAATAATTAGATGCATATAGAATCTTTATAATTAAATAAGGGTTCTCCTTAATCCTCTATTTAATTTTCACAAAAATTGAAAAAAATAAATAAGTAGATAATCTGTGAGAAGAAATGCTACCATTTCATATTCACTAAGATGGTAATGAAAAAATTCAATTAAACTATCAAAGTCGGAGATCGAGATAAATGATTATTTTATTCCTTTTAAGAAATCCATGTTTTAGAAATCTGTAAGCAAATATTTGTCGAACGAAACTCAGAAAAAGAGAAATTGAAATAGTACCTTTCAAGAAAGATAGTTTAGGAAGAACCTTTCCAGACCACCCAAACTCTGATTCAGACTATTGACCAAGACCTAATCCCTTCGTCAATGACGATGTGATCAGTTCAGGAAAAATGCACTCAAAACACCCATCGAATCTGAAACTAGTTAAGACTTTTGATTTTGATCTGAGGATCAAGTTAACAGAATTCGAGGAATTCTGTTTGGAATTTAGACCTGGATCTAGAAGTATTGGGATACGTATTTAAGATTATTCATGGTTTTCAAACAAAAAGCAAAACAAAACTTGCATAGAAACCCTATTTTCTTAAAAGACTGTCTTACGCCAGAATGCTGGAGGGAGCATTTGGCATATATGTTTATCTAAGGGAAGTTTGGTTGCAACAGCTGGCGGGGAGTGTTCGAGGGACAGCTCACGGCCCACAATGCAAAGTAGACCTCACATATCTCACTATGCGTCTCAATGCATCCAAATGCGGCTTTCGAGGAACCTGCATAAACTGACTCACCAACCCAACATCATAGCTGAGATCTAGCCTGGTGATCTCGTCATGTAGATCAAGCTTCCTACTATGCACCTATACAAAGTAGGATCCTCCAAAATCTCTCCTGAATCTGCACTCAACTTGCCATTCTGATCCAATGGCACTGAGATAGGCTTATAGCCTGTCATACCATACTTGGACAACATGTCAAAGCCATACTCTCTCTGTAGTAATCCAATACCATGTGGTGACCTAATCACCTCAATGCCCAAGAAATATATGAGCTCCCTGAGATCCTTCATCTCAAACTTCTCTCTAAGCAAGATCTTACATCAAAGATCTCTGCATCATGGTCCCCCGTAATGATCAGGTCATCTACATAGATGACAACAAGCACAACCCCTCTATCACTGTGTCTCACATACAGCAAGAAATATGCATTGGCTACATGAAAGACAATAGTGACAAGATATTCAGAGATCTTGTCAGACCATGCTCTTGGTGCTACTTTCTTCAACCTGCAAACATGCTCGGGGTGACTCACATCCTCATAACTAGGTGGCTGCAACATATACACCTCTTCTTGCAAATCCCCATGCAAGAATGCATTCTTTACATCCATCTGATGTAAAGACCATTGCTTTGACGCAGCCACCACTGCTATCACAACTCTCACTGTTGCCATCTTGGCAACTGGGCTGAAAGTTTCCTCATAATCAATGCCATATGTTTGCGCATATCCTTTGGCTACCAATCTAGCCTTTTACCTGCTTATGCTTCCATCACTGTTATGTTTTACTTTGTACACCCACTTGCATCCAATGGCTTTCTTGCCTTCAAGCAATTGCACTAAATCCCAAGTCTCATTTCCATATAGTGCATCCATCTCCTCATTTCCATATAGTGCATCCATCTCCTCATCCATAGCTTTCTCCAACACACATTTCCAACAGCCTCATCAATGCATGTGGGCTCTACAACCTGCACAACTTTTTCCATGTATGCATAGTGATGTGCCACATAACCATCATAGGTAAACCTCTACACAAGATTCTTCACTCTCCCAGATCTTCACAGCTTTGCATTCATGGCTTCCACAGCCTTCTTTACACCAGGTGCTCTCATAGCTGGTATCCCAAGCTCCTCATCAAGGCTCATTGCTGAGCCACTAGACTCTCCACCAACATGAGAATGCCCTGCAAAAATGTTAGGCATACTAAGGGGCTCAACCACTTTCTCTTTGCCTTTATGTGATGTACTAATGACATTTGCAGGATTAGTATTATGACGCAGCCTGCCACTCCATAGTCTATCAATAGAACCACTAGATGAGGACTCTCCTAGTCCACTCAAAGACTGTCATTGCTGACTTGCATTCTATGCAACCACACTTCCACTCACATCAGCCCCAATAGCTTCTTTTTCAGCAGTAGCATACTAGCTGCTCATCTCATCAAAAACAACATCCCTACTTACCCTCAACTCACGTGTAGTAGGGTTATAACACCTGTATCTCTTTTGCTCAAGGGAATACCCAATAAACACACATTTTTCAGCTTTTGGATCCAGCTTAGTTCTCAGCTCATTTGGCACATGCACATATGCAATGCATCCAAAGACTTTCAGATGAGACAAATCAGGTTTTCTGCCAGTAAACCTCTCCTCTGGAGTTACATCATGTATGCAGTTGGAGTCTTGTTCATGATGTAAGCTGCTGTAGAAACAACCTCAGCCCAATAGCTATGCGGCATATTCTTCTCTTCTATCAATGCTCACGCACTCTCAGTAATGTGCCTATTTTTCCGCTCAGCAACTCCATTTTGCTGCGGAGTGTATCTGCATGTAAACTGTCTCTAAATACCATTCTTCTTCAAAAATTCAGAGAACTCATTGGCAAAGTACTCTCCCCCTCCATCTGACCTTAGGCACTTTACATATTTCCCTATTTTCTTTTCAACCATAGTCCTGAAATTCTGAAAATGAGTGAACACCTCCCTCTTCTCCTTCATGAAGTATACCCACACTTTCCTTGTGTGGTCATCAATAAATGTCACATAATACTTGCAGCCTCCCATAGACATGGTCTTCGTAGGACCCTATACATCTGAATGCACAACATCTAGTGCATTTCTTGCTCATATATCTATTACATGGAAATACATGCTTTGTTTGCTTTCCAAATTGGCATGCTTCACATATTCTCTGCATACCTTCAACTTTAAACTTTGGCAGCCCTATCACAATTCCTTTAGTCTGCATAGACTTCATTCTCTGCACATTCACATGTCTAATTCTTTTATGCCAAATGTCTGTGTCTGCAACAATTCTTGAACCATTTGCAAACATCGTAGCACTCACTTCAGGCATGTTTACATTCAATGTAAACATTTTGCCCACTCTGTTACCTTTTGCAACCAACCTACACTTGTCTTTAAAGTCTTCAACATAACAACCATCAGGGTTAAACTGAACCTGCAAACCTTGCTCAATCATTTGGCCAACTGAAACCAGATTCTTTGTTATGTTTGAAACATGAAGTACATCTATTAAGAGACTAAGGTTTTGTAAAAGGGGAGGAGAAGGGTGTGTGTGTGTGAATGGACTTATGGTCCACTAGCTCACCTATTTAAAGGTGGAGCTAGAAGGCATTGTATGGAGCAAGAAGCTTAGTTGTATTTTGAGCAACTTAATAAGCAAAATATTTTCTTGTATTTTGTGAGTCTCTCTCCTCCACATATTTGATCTAGCATGAGCACCACAAAATTCTAACATGGTATCTATAACATTAGGCGTACAAGGTTTGGAATATAGGTGTGGTTGCATTGAGATTTAAAACAATTTCTCAGTGGAGTTAGAGGCTGATACAAAGTTAGCCTCTGACTCTTTGTTAGGACATTTAGAAGTGATATGTCCCATTTGTTTACATTTGTTACATTTCATTTTGTTGGGATATTTGATCCAACAATTATTTGCCAAATGACCCACCTTTTTGCAAATGGACACATCTTACTTTGATCACTTGATGTGACAAAGCTTGTTCGATATTCGATGAAGTTATAGCATTTGAGGATTTAGCTCCTCCCTTTGGCCTCTTTTCTTCATCAATACAAGATTGAATGACTCCTTCGAGGGTGGGATTAGGTATGTTCTTCAGGGTGGTGACTAAGGTGGGGTACACCTTCTTGACTGCTTTTAGTAAAATAGCCCCATTGCATCATCTTCATCCATTCTCGCATTCACTGATGCAAGTTGAACCATAAGGCCCTTCAAGTGAGAGATGAAGGCTCCAATGCCGTCTCCCTCTTTGAGTTCCAAGCTGAAAAATTCAATTTTGAGTGAGATCTTGGAATTCTTACCACGAGCTCCATAGAGCTTATCAAGCTCATCCCATTTCTCCTTTGCAGTCGGAAGCTGGTCCACATGGTGAATGAGAGCCTCATCAAGATGAAGCATGATGATGGCTTGTGCCCTCTCATCATCTTCAATATCTTCAGCCTTAGTTCGATCCTTAGTGCCGGAGATGAATGGCCAAAAACCTTTGGACATCATCTTGTACTTGACAAGAACTTGCCAAGTGTGGAAGCCCTCTCCTGAGAACTTCTTAATTTGGGTGTTGTCCTTTGACATTGGGTATTGAAGGAGATTACTAGAGAGTAATGGGCTGATTTATGAAGAAGAAAAAACCAAAAATTTTGATATTTTGGCTTAAGTAGAAAGAGAAAGGATTATGAGAGTACAACAACCCTTAATCAAGCCAAGGATGTTGCATAAAAAGGAGATTAAGATGGTGAAACTTATGGTTTAGCATTTAGGGTTTGTGCCCTAACTACTAATTCTAATGGGGAGAGCTTCATTAGTGCCAAAGAACACTTTGTTTGGTGATTAAGATCACCATTAGTGTTTAAAAACATGATTAGTTCTTAAAATCACATTTCTAGCATCTAATGACAAGAATAAAGATCCATTCTACAAGAAGAACATATAGAACTCATTTATCAGATAACAGTTCATTCATATCCTTAACGCAAAATGGTCCATCAAACTGAAAATTCCATCTGATCATTCCTCCACAGGAATTTAAGTTATGCAGGTTTTCAATTTGTCGTCCCTTACAATTGCAGTACTTCCATCTGAAGACCCAATTACCAATTTATGAATTTTTATTTTGAATATCAATTTGTATGAATTTCATCACACAATTATAATCTTTTACTGGTACTTCATAAATTCTTGACATTTCTTGCTTCTCGGTTGATCCACTTTAGCCAATGGGCTCTGATACACCAGCTGAAGGATCCCTGCCCCCTTCGTGCAATGAATTCGGGGTTGCTAGCAACGGAAGTAGCACTTCTTGTGCAGGGCAGAGCCTCTCACTCGGGGCCTCACCCATGGATATCCGGACAAGAGACTAATTCCTCGGTTCTTCCAAAACCGAACCTGAAAAAAACTTCCCTCGCCCAGAAAGAACGGGCGATTCCTCAAGGATATTTTTATTCTACTGTATTCAAGAGCCTTAACCAACCAAACTGATCCGATCGAACCTGTAAGTCACATGGTCAGATCAAGGAAGAAACTTGCACTTGGATCATAGAGACCAACATTTCTCTTTAGCCCAGGTGGATGCTCTCTTGGCCATATTTTCCTTATAAATTGCAGCCCAATTTATATTTTTTCATGCCTGCGCTGCTCTGAACAATCTGTAATTCTTGTTGGACATGTTCTCTGGCTTCCCCATGAACATGATGTTTTGCTAGGAAGAAAATAAATTGTTCCCATCGGGTTATGTCTACCACATCTTTTACCTGATGCATGTTTCCTATTTTGGGGATTTCTTCATCCACTTTTGGCTTCTCAGGTTGTTGTTGAGGGCTCCTTTTGAGGGTAATCCCAGCGCGTGGTGCAGTGCAATTTTTGAGATATTTATTGGCTCCTTCCCCTCCACGTGCACCATATTAGTTTCCAAAAATTGAGTAATCAATCTTCCCCCATCCTCTGGGTTCTAGAGCTCCTCCCACTATCGATCAAGAAATTTTTCAAACCACCACCTCCTTACCCACTCCTGATGCTCCTTCTTCCTCATCTCCGGGATGAATATGGGCATGTAGAGACTTTTCTCTGGTTTTTTGCGGGCTTGAGCATCCTGTCGATCTTGGGCATGGTGTTGTATTCTGAAAAATGGCTACAGATAGGTGAGAGTGTGTCGAGAGAAAGAGAGAAGATTGTGAATGTGAGTGTTTGTGTTCTCTTTTATGATGCTTTCTCCTTTTAGATTCCCTTTTTGAGATGTTTTTGGTTTCTTCATTTTTATTTTTATGTGATCGTTGATTTACATCATGCCTGCCACCTTGGTTTAATGCTATTAAGGCATCTTTGCTGCCTTCCCTTCTTGTTGTTGCGAGTGGATTTTTAATGATATCTTGACTCGTGCCTTCCATGTGGTTGCTTATATGGCCTTTTGTACTTCTCACGTTGCTCGGGCTGGTGCATGCTTTGTCACTTGCTTTTTTATTGTCCAGGATTTGATAGGTCGCGGCAATCAGTGCTTTAGCGGTCTCGACATCCTTGTGGTCCATGTGGTTGCTTATATGGCCTTTTGTACTTCTCACGTTGCTCGGGCTGGTGCATGCTCTGTCACTTGCTTTTTTATTGTCCAGGATTTGATAGGTCGCGGCAATCAGTGCTTTAGCGGTCTCGACATCCTTGTGGTCTAGCCACCCTTGCACAGCCTTGTGATTTTTGGAATCTTCCACGTCTACCTCTACTGGTGAGATCATACCACAACATATGCTCCAGCAGACCGGCTCTTTGTTTTCTGCTGCTTCTTTTTTTAGTGGAATTTTCACTAGTTGGCCTTTGTATTTCCTCATCCTAAAGCCATTGATTGCTTTTGGGAAGGGGTGCCATCCTAGTTTTCTAATGTGAAAGCATTTTGGCTGACCAAGTCTTTCAACATAAATGGTCCTATCCACCGGATCTTGAATTTTTCAAGATGAGATCCCAACTTGGCGTTGTTGACTAACACAAGGTCCCCTTTTACAAAAATTATGTGCTTGAGGTGCCTATCAGTCCAAGCCTTCCCTTCTCGTTGCACTATTTCCACTTTTAAAGAGTTGATTTGCCTATCTTCCTCTAAGGCTAGGAGTTCTTGTATCCTATTCTCTTGAGATTATTCCATTGGAAGCATCCCTTGAATTCATAGTTTGGGTTCATCTTGTACTTTTGCTGTATCACTATAGGAATGGCTCCCTCTTTTAGGTTGATGTTGTGTTGGAAACATTTAGGGTCAATGCCTTCATATGACCATGCAAAGACATCTTGGTATTCCTTCAGTAAGGATACCAGCTCCTATTTGAACTCTTCCTCTAGCTCAAGACTGATTCTCACATGCCTTTCATCTTTTTCTTCCCCTCTAGATTGACCCTCTGTAACTTGTTTGGGCAGATGTTTGCTGCATTGTTTTCCTGGTTCTCCTTTTGCTTTTGCACCCATTCCCAGATTTCTTGGATCTCTTTTGCTTGCTCTAGATTTTAGGCCGACTTAAATTCTTTCGAGGCCTTCTCTTGCAAAGTTTTGCACCACACCCGATTCACTTGCCTTAGCCCTTGTTACTGCTAGGATGTCATAAATTTCTAACAGTGTGTCCTCTACTTGCATCATGTTGGCACTTGGTAAATTCTCCTTGAGCTGCATCAATTCCGCTTGTCTTTCTTCATCATGCTTTTTCTTCATGGCACATTCTTATTTGGTACAGTTGGGCTGTTGACAAGGGCTGTTGACAATAGTAGCATGTGAAGTTGGTGGTTCCTCTAGAATATCATTGACCTTTTCTCCTGGGAAAAATTTCGTGACCTTATTCCCATATCTTCTCATTCTAGGGGGTCTTCTTTCCGCTCCCTCTATGTTGTTCACCATAGGAGCTCTATTCTTCATGTTGTATACAGTTCCATGTACTGTGGTTGTACATGTTACAAATAGAGCAAGTTGGAGGCAGAGTACATTCCTCTTTGAGGTGACCTTCTTACTTGCAGTAGAAACACAACACATTCTTCTAGAAATCTGCATCTTTGCCCTTTTTCATTTCTTGCACCAACTGCCTCATTTGCTGCATCTCCACAGACTCTGACCACGCAGCATCATCTTCAAGCCTTCGCTCTTCAAATAAACCATAAAAGAACACTTCACTCACAACAAACCTCCTTGTCTTCAAAACCTGTGGCATTGCAACATTTAGCATCCAATTCATCGATACCAGTGAAGGCCAAGTTCCAACATTTTGACCTTTATGCACACAAAAATCCAGATCCTTTCCAACAGCAGTGTCCACAAGCACCTCCAACTCTTGTAAAATAGGCATCTCTTCACAACCATACAACTCAACTGGTTCAGAATCCTTGTCATCCATGGACTTTGTCTTTAGCATTTCAGCAATATGCAAAGAAGCCTTAGTTACATTCTCAGCCATATTTGCATCCATGTCTATCTCTCGCTCCTGTTCATCAAGGCTAGCAACTTCCCACATATCATCCTCAAGCACAATACTCACATCACAAGGCTCTTCATCAGCCCAATCTAAATGCATATCTTCTTGAGTGTTGCCAACCCCCCTAGTATCATCATCCAAAGACTCCCCAGCACATAATGCATCAAAATGGAAAAACATCCACATCATTCATCGTAGGTACCATACCATCATCAAGCTATCCAAGAAAATTCATAACAATAGGATCTTCCTCCATGCTCTCCACATCCGCATTGCAAACCGTCTTCACTTCATCACAAGTCTCTACCCCATCCTCCTCCCTTGTAGAATCTGGCAAAGAATCATCCTCAAAGCATTCTGTATCCAACTCCTCTACCTTCTTACCATCAGCCAATCCCAAGGCTCTTTGCTTCCATGTGCATGCATGTCATTTAGATCCGAATGCAAATGATCTTCAATAGAACATTCCAAATCACTATCATGCACAGCCATGACGTTCCAATCCAAAGAAGAATCCATTGGCAACTCCTCATCTGCAAAAGTCTCAAACCTTGACCTAGATTCCTCATGCTGCTTTTCAACATGCACATCCTTAGTTTCAATCGCAACATCAATAGGGAAAACCTTAGCTACATCCACATCATTCATCAAACACAAATCTTCACTTTGTTCCTTCACCTGCTTTTCATCCACCTTCACATGCTTTAAAAACTTTGGAAAAAAATCAGAAGGCACATAGAACATCCCCCTTTGCACCTGCATAGGTCTTTGAGGCTCCTGTCTAATCAAACTTTGCATAGGACTCTTATCCACCTCAACCAAATTTACATACATATCCCTTGTAGACACAACACCTTCATGCGGATAAATACCCATCTCCATCTGCTTCAAAATCTTGCCTTCCTTTTCCCTAGCAACCCTAACTACATCATCAAATGACTTGGGATTCTTCAACTCAACCCTAACCTTAAAACGGGGTAGAAAACCATCAATAAACAAGCTCTTCTTCAGAAACATAGGAGGAACTTCCTGCTTTAATGTCATACACCACTTACCCCATAGACATGTAAATACCTTCACAAAATCATCCAGTGATTGCCCATGGACCTGCTTCAAGATGCTCAACTCCTACCAAAGCACACTAGGCTCCTCCGGTTGTTGAAAATTCTCCAAAAGGCCTTCTTTCAACCTGTCTAAGGTCAAAATACCATGTAGCTCATATGCCGCATCCTGTGCTTCAAAATCTTTAAGCCAGCTTCGGGCATCTTCCTTCAAGAAAATCTTTACTAGCCTCAAAACCTGCTCTTCATCTGTAACATGATTGCTAATGCATGCCAACTCCATTTGCTCCAAAAAGTCAAACACATCCTCACCCTTCTTGCCATGAAATTTTGGATAAGACCACATCATGAAAACCTGTAACAATCCCTACCAAAAGAAGCGGTATGAGTCTCTCTCCTATGGGACATATACCCTTCTAGGCGAAGAAAAATACTAAAGCTCTCCTCAGTGGGGGCACCAAAAAGATGTGGAGTGGAAAAAAGAACACGGAAACAGGCCTCTATAGCTTCCCACTCCCCCAACCTTGGAATCACTAGCACAAAACAGGGGCACCATAGTCAAAGCAAACACCCAGCAAACATATACACTTCCACTGTGTGCATGACGAGGTAATTGAAGGCTGGCACAAAGTGCGCTGTGAGAGTGTAAACCCATGGACTACACCACCAAACATGTCAATCACACCTTCTCCTGCAAATCAACACACACAGGATACCAACAACAACCATAGCTAGATACATCACCAGTATCATTCATCCTTGAATTCTCAGTCGACACTTCATACAAGCTTCTTCCGACACAGAAGCTTTTCCTCACACAACCATCTCACATACACGACACCTTCACATCAACACACAAGATGTATACTCACAAGGCTATCCCTGCTCGCTACTACGAGATGCACCCAAACAAGAAAAAAACTCTCTGGCATCACCAAACACCAGCCACCGAGAACTGGCGGCAAAACAAACAAAAAGAACCCATCTCTATCATCGCTTGCTAGCTGCACACCTCTGTCTCCACACCTCTAGTCGACGCCACCCCTTGTTCTCTCTGCTTGCTGCAATCGACCCTCGTCTTCCCTACTGCAGCTACGGCAGCTGTACAAGGTGACACCCCCAGAAACTCTCCTCTCCTGCAGCCCACAGTCGGCCCTTCTTCTCTCTCCTTTGCTGCACTCTGCAGCTCCCCCAGAAACTCTCCTCTCCTACAGCCCACAGTCGGCCCTTCTTCTCTCTCCTTTGCTGCACTCTACAGCTCCCCCCACCTCACACCATTGTCAACGCACGTGCTCTTTACTGTCGGCGCCAACCTCCTCTTTCCTAAACTCTCGGACATGGGATCACACCCAACCACTACTGCCACCAGAGGCGGCTCCCCAGCAAGTCGCCAGCCCCTCTTTGTCCTTGCAAATCCTCTGTCCCTTTTTTTGTTTTTGCCCACACTGAGCTGGCCTTTTTCTCTTTTCGCCTGCAGCAGTCGACGTGTTCTAGAAGAACCCGCCACCTGGCCCAGATTGGTATCTTTCCTTTTCATCGAATTCTCCCTATGCCACCTTCCTCCTGACACGCACACGTCCATCATCACCTTTCTTTTATGCTTCCTTTTTAATCTTGGATATTCTTCATCCCTCATACACATATCATATTGGCCCCCCAACAATTAGTTGCCCCCATGCTTCCATGCACACTTTTGAATACAACCTCTACTAGTGACTATTTACTTTTGGGGCATGCACATATACAGAGCAACCGAATGACTGATACCATCTCCAGCAGACCACGCTCCGGACAAGCCTGTACTAGCCTACTACCAAGCCATCCACTCTGTACATCTATCAGGGCATTCAGGGCAAAGCTTTTTTACATGCCATGCATCCCATATGTACACAAGCCCAAAACACCTTTCAAAATTTTACCTATCACTTGGCTTAGATAAAGGTTCTTTTTCTCGATGACTATTTTCATATTCCTTCCCAATTCCTCAATTGAATTATATTCAATATTCCTCTTTTGAATAAAAGAACTCATGGGATTTACAAAAATCAATTCTACCCATATTTCCACTTTTGATTAATAATCATAAATTGAATTATACTAAAAATCCATTTGGTTTCATGGATCTCAAATACCATGGGAATTCCTCTTTTTGCATTTAATTATTTGCATTCCAATGTCATGGGAATTCCTCTTTTATCATTTACTTCATCTATTGCCATGACAAAATTGAGTCTCATTTTAGGGATCCATCAGTCCAACCTAACCCCATCCAGTCCCATGGGTTAGCCAACCGCCCAACCATTGTAGGGATGGGATCCAATTAGGAATTTGGTTAGGTTTTGTCACGAGTACCAGGGAAAACAGTTCCCAGGCCCCCTAGCTGGATATTCATGCAAACCTAAAACTAGTCACACCACTTACACACCCAAAATGAAATTGCCTTTCTCACAGATTCAACTCTCTTTAAAACAATCATTTAATGAAACCATAGTGTCACTGATCATAATTCTCCAAAATATCCAGTTGAATCCTAATTTCCAATCATTCCTTCATCGGTGTACCTATGGCATCATTGGCAACCAGAATGCTCACCATCTCTCATTAGGAATTTTTTGGACCCAAAAAGGGCCTCCTAAGGATTCCTAATTTTAAGGGATTAGAGCTTAAAAAGCTAGGCTTAAGGGAGACAAAGGCTATGATGACCCCTATTTTTTACCTTGCCACATCAGCAGCCATACCCCCCTAGTTTCACTTTTTAAAGGGAATATTCTCATACTCTCTCTCTCTTACTTTTTGACTTTTCTCCTACTTTCTCTCTTACTTTTTGAATTTTTTATCTTCACTATCTACAAATTGAATCTTTCTTGTCAGTTTGAAATCTCCTTTCTCATTAACTCCCACCATATCTCCCTTCCACATCAGCAAAACGTTCTCGTATTTAGGTGGACCCCAAAAAGTGAAAATTTTTTATTTTTTATTTTTTTACATTTTGAGGTAGAAAAAACACCACCCAACCAATATGTATGATGAAAATAAAATTTTTTCTCCAAAAAACTTGTAATTTCAAGGGTCACATCAGAAGCTTATCAGGAGCCAGTACATCCATAACTAACTATCAGGTCCCCACAACCCCATAAACATAACTAACTGTGTCAAGAACCACTACATCCATGAGATCTTGAGATTGTGGGGACCCCAAAATTTTTATTTTTATTTTTTCTCATAAATGTAATTTATTGATGAAAAACTCCATGCTAATATGTTTGTATATCAAAAATATCATTTTCTACTTAGAAAAACGGATTTGTGTTAAATCTGCAACAGCAAAGTTTTAACAGTCTCTCTCTCACTCCCTCTCTCTCTCTCTCTCTCTCTCTCTCTCTCTCTCTCTCTCTCTCTCCCCCTATGAGGATCTCTCTGCTTTAGCTTCTTCCTTTGCTTAGCTATGGAGCCTTTGCAAGCTGTGTGTGTAGCCCCTTCTAGGTTTTTTTTTCCTTAAAAAAAAACTATTAATAGTTCCTTCTCTCACTTCATTTTCATTTCACTTTTTTAGAGAGCTTGAGCTCAAGATCTACGTAGACACCCATGTAAGGACACATTCCTACATTGCGTAGCACCATAGGTGGAAAGACCCTACTACCACGACAGGGTCCCCTACCTACCCGGGAGGAACTTGATACACACGTACCACCGGAACAAGAGGAGGAGGATTCAGACTATGAGAGAGACCAAGAGGAGGTTATTGCAAGTGCGCACAAGTGTAGAAAGGTCAAGATCTTTAAGCCAAGGAAGTCCCAACCTCGCCAATGCACTAGCACAACACAGAGAGCTCCAAGGAGAAGGATGCGCCAATGGCATAGGGCTCTACAAGAAATCAAGTTTTATCATAGGAACACTGAGTTACTGATAAGAAGAGCCCCTTTCGCTTGCACAGTGAAGGAGATTCTCCAACGATATAGAACAGAGTTCCATGTGTAGGGGATTGCCCTTGAAGCATTGCAAGAAGCCACCGAGGCTTACCTTCTTAGGCTTTTTGAAGACACCAACCTCCTTGCAATACATGCAAAGAGGATTACCATATCTGCCAAGGACATGCAACTAGCTCTGGGCATTCGAGGCGAGTGAGACACGATCTAGAGATCTTAGATGTTAACCTTTTTTTTGAAGCAACTCTTTTGTTTCAAACCCCTTTTTTTGAAGCTACTCTTTTGTTTCAAACCCCCCTTTGTAACAAGCTAATCTGGCTTTCATTTTTGTAACCTTCTGATAATTAAAATTTTAAGTTTCTCTTACAATGTCTTGGTGTCATCATGTTTGTTTAACATGGAGTGTCTATCATGTGCCAGTTTGTCACCCAAGGCATCAGAAATACTCCTGGAGGACTGAGGAAGCTGTGCTAGAACAATGCGAATTTGGCCTCTGCAAACGGCAATGTAGGCTCAAAATTTGCACTGTTCTGGCACTTCTTCCCTAGCCACTCAGGATTATTTCAGATGCATTTATAATGAAGTTGAGCACACTAATTGTGAGAATTAGTAGTTTATAAGATAAAAGCACCTTTAATCATGTGTAAAAATATAGTGTTTATCATCCAATGCATCAAAATTGCTCCTGGAGGACTGGGGAAGCTATGCCAAAACAGTGCGAATTTAGGCTCTACAATGGCGGTGCAGGCTCAAAATTCGCACTATTCTGGCACTGCTCCCCCAGTCACTCAGGATCATTTCTGATGCATTTATAATGAAGTTGAGTACACTAATTGTGAGAAACAATAGTTTATAAGATAAAAACAGCTTTAATCATGTATAAAATTACATTGTTTATATCATCCAATGCATCAGAATTGCTCGTGGAGGATTGGGGAAGCTATGCCAGAAAAGTGCAAATTTAGACTCTACAACGGCGGTGTAGGCTCAAAATTTACACTATTCTGGCACTGCTCCCCCAGCCACTCAAGATCATTTCTGATGCATTTATAATGAAGTTGAGTACATTAATTATAAAAATAGTAATTTACAAAATAAAAATACCTTTAATCATGTATAAAAATACATTATTTGTCATCCAATGCATCAGAATTGCTCCTAGAGGGCTGGGGAAGCTATGCCAGACATTGCGAATTTGGGCTCTGCAGCAACGGTGCAGGCTCAAAATTCGCACTGTTCTGGCACTGCTCCCCCAGCCACTCAGAATCATTTTTGATGCATTTATAATCAAGTTGATACATTGATTATGAGAAACAGTAATTTACAAGATAAAAATACCTTTAATCATATGTAAAAATACATTATTTGTCATCCAATGCATCAAAATTGCTCTTGAAGGGCTGGGGAAGCTGTGCCAAAATAGTGCGAATTTGGGCTCTACAACAGCGGTGCAGGCTCAAAATTCGCATTGTTCTGGCACTGCTCCCCTAGGCTCCCTGGGTCATTTCTGATGCATTCACACAAAAACATTGATGGTACAAACTAGAAAAAACAATGATATACTTGATGAAAATAAGTTTGCAAAAATTGTATTGTATTTATAATAAGAAGTGATACATCATCTTTACAAAAGCTTTCTTACAATATTGACCTTCATTCTCTTGTTATTGGGCAGAGTGTGCTCAAGGAGTGATTGGGCTATTTCTTGAGGATCCTCTATGCCTATGCTTTTGGCTATACCTATACGAGCAAGAAGCTTTTCCCTAAATCTAGAACCAAAAACATCGAAGGCAAGGGATTTTTTAATCAGAACTATACATTTGGTGCTCTGTGCCATAGAGGCTACAGAGAGCACCTTAGAGCAAAAAGAAGAGAGTGAAGGCAAATTGAGGGGTGTAGTCCCTATGGATAATGGGGATGCCATCCACAGGAAGTCGACCAAGATAGTGCGCCAACGTAGCATCATGTCCATGGACCTTGGCCTGGTCTCTGCCACCCCCGCCTCTCGCAGCAAATGCGTCAATTTCAACCACCCTCTGCAATCAAAGGAAAAATCAAAATATTTTCCTATACATAATTACAAATGTTTCTAGGTTGTAAAAGGTCGATTATTACCTCTTGCTCAATGTCTTCTTTTGCCAATGTGCTAGTGGAGGTGTAGAGGTCAATCAAGGACTTAGCCTCATCCTTTTTTGGTGCTTTGGTCTCCTCCATCACTCCAGCAGCAAGGATATCCTTTTAGCCTCTAGCTTGTCTTGTAAGGTTGTGAATTCCTCCTCTGGAACTAGGGCTTGCTCTGTGGTCTCAACCATAGTTTCCTTGACCAAAGCAACTGTCTTTGCGATAGATTCTCCAAGGGGTAATATAGCACTATCTAGGTGAGGACCGAGGTTGGACGTATCAAGGTCCACCTCACATCGCGTGCATATAATGCCCAAGCATTCATCCATTCTCAAGCTAGCTACCTTTTCAAGGTCATGAAGAAATAAGTATTCTTCACCTTCCACCACAATGGTGCTCAAGAGATTGATCTCAAGCTCTAGCAGCACCTTGCTCTCTTTGTGTGGGGAATATGGCCCCGCATCTTCTACTACAATGGGCTGTTCAGCTGTTGCAGATTGTGCACCCTCTGGAAAGTGTTGTAATGCAAGCTGCTCTTCTACACCAGCACTCGTTCCTACTGCCTTCACTTCCTTGTCATCCCTCAAATACCTTGCCAACTACAATGCAGGCATCTCTACCTCCTCATCTGAATTCTCATCGCTGATGAGAAACGCAAAAGTGGCAAGCCATGAGAGGAACCTAGTTCCTAAATTTCCCTTCCCCAACCTCTTCACCTCCTGATTATTGAAGGTATAGTAAGCTCCTACGAGGATGCAGATGTCGATGAAGCATTGAAGGCGCTGGATGTAGGGGCGGGCATATTGTTGAATGTACTTAAGTAGCTCAACAGGCACCCATCAATCATTGGGGCAATGGGGAAAGGAGATGGAGTGGGGAGCCAAGTATTGCTCCATGTATGCAATCTGCGTCTCATAATGTTGGGCCAGCGGCTTTTCAAAGTCGACTTCATGAGAGAACATGACAAAGAGCTCGCTCTTGCCCGCCCATGGGGTGGTGGGGAGGAACTCACAGAAGTTGTCAAAGTGGGTAGTAGTAGCCATGTGAATGCAAAGAGATAGTGTGAGCTCGTGCTTGGTTTCTATCGCGTGAAAATGAGAAAGAAGGCACCTTTGGCTATTTATAGTTAAAATTTAAAGTTTGGCCTTTTCACACTAGACCGCTTGACAAAAAAATTACAGTTTGCAAAAATATTAAGATTTCAATTAAATAAAGATTGGTTAAAAAAAAGCCTGCTGCAAAATTACAAGCATGACATCTAATCTAAAATTGTTATAATGTCTTCATTTTTGCCCCTCTTGTGACATTTACTTCATGTTGATCTCCATATCCTTGTTGACTTGAAAGCTTGTCATTGCCTTCACCTCAATCCTGAAACTCTTGCCCCTCACGTGCATCAAAACAAAGGCTATTTTCACATATACTCAGTTCATCTTCAATCTCTTCCACATGCCTACTATGTGTTGGTAGGGCTATGCACCTTGCTACTAAAAATTTAGCCCTACCAACATGTAAAGGTCAAAACCAATTTAGCCCTACTGACCTAGATGCCTTTGAAAACTTGAGTGATGTCTTGATACCACTTACCATGTTAAACTTTAAGCATAAGATGGTCCAAGCATCAGGTTTAGGCCATTCGGGATTGTTAAGAGGGGGGTTGGGGATCTCTTCTAGCTTGCCAAATAAACCTTGTATTTTATCTACAAAATACGAGTGAGAAAAGAAAAAGATATTGTTTTTTACAAGATCACTTGGGCTTTAAGATACAAACATTGCCTCTCCAATGGATGCGTGCATAGCATAGAAAATTCTAGTGAGGCTTTGGAGTGGTTGTTCCTCAACATAATTAGAGGGGAAAATATCTGCAAAGACATAAGAAAATGGAGAATCATAAGAAAATTTGAAACAAAAAATCCAATATTAGCATGTTGTTAAAGCTGTGTTTATGTTACACTGACAATTTGAAGGAAATCTTGGTCGTTGGCCTTGAATGTACAGGTCTCCAAGGGTATACACATGTTGCACTATGGAAACTTGTCCTTTCTTTTCTTAGTATGCTTGAGCCTTGTAGCTGCCCCTTCTAATGATGTAGCATATTCCCCAGTTGACGCACTCGTCGATGTGGTTCCTTAGAGCTTGGCTGCATGTAGACCCAAGCCCCAACCCTGAATCTTGTTGGAGCCCAAACTCCATTCTCATCTCTTGTGTTATGCAGCACAAGCTCTTCCACCTTCTCCCTAGGTCTTCTCACATTACTAGAAGGAGGCCATGGTGGTAAGAAAAGAGAAGAATGGAATAGAAAATCTTGTTTTACAATAGAGGAGTGGAGAGGAGAGAAAGTTCAGGGTTTTCAGTGCAGCAATGGAAAGCTTAAAAGAGGGTTAGAGTTTGAGAATAGGCTTCCTGAACCTAGAGTAGACTAAAGAGGGATAGAGTTTCTGCAGCAATGGAGAGGGAGGGAGCTTGAGAGAGAGAGAGAGAGAGAGAGAGAGGGAGGGAGATTGAGAAGGAGGGAGCTTGAGAAGAAGGGAGAGCTTGAGAGGGATGGAGTTTCTATAGGAATGGAGATCTTAGAAAAGGAAGAAAGAGGAAGAGGGAGCTTGAGACTGAGGGAGCTTGACAAGGAGGGAGAGCTTGAGAGGTATGGAGTTTTTGCATCAATAGAGAGCTTAGAAGAGAAAGAAAGAGGTTCAAAATGAGCTTTCCAAATCTAGAGTATGTTGGGGGAAAGTTTGAGAGGGAAAACACACTTTTGGGAAAATTTTGAAAATTTTCAATTTTTAGGGTTTTTAATCTGCACGATTCTAGGTGGGGGGACCTCTAAGTTTGGGCCCAAGAGGTAGGGGGACAAGAGTAGTAATTAGGTCCCATTAGCAAACCAAAGCCTAGGCCCCCTAGGATCAAAGAAGTCAAAAATGTGCACCCAGCCCTCTTCCTATTGGTCCATTCCTAATCAAAAGTTAATCCAAGAGGCCTTCTTTGGGTCCAAAAAATTCCTAATGTCCAGGGGCCTTTTTGATAGCTCCTAGCTCATAGTACTTGGAAATATATTCACTTATAAAAATCAAAATGGAATCTCCATTGAAGATCAGCAAGATCAACCAACAGATCGATATAAAAGAGCCATAGACTCATCCGTTTTGAGGACCAGAGCAAGGTAAATCAACCAGATCCATGCCCATATTCAGAAAACAACTCTTACTCCTTGTTCCAATATCTTCCCCGATGCATGTGTGGGTATCTTCGGCAACCCAAAGCCTGAGCATCGTACGGTCAACACCCTCTAGGATCCTTTGCAGGTCACCTAGTGCTTCACTCATAGGCCGCTTCCTTGGTCCCTCATCCACCATACCGGAAGCTCACCATTTAAATCAAACCAAGGCTGGTTAAGACCTCGGCCGACCTTGCTACGCAAGATGTCCTCCGTTGACTTTTTGTCAGCTATTGCAACTTTATAAGTTACGTCTCCACGACCTCATTCACAAGATGGTCAAAATGCTTCCCTAGCATTTTTGACATAAAACAGTCATTTAAAAGCAAGTCATAAATATAGATTCTATAACGAACTCTCATCTTTCCACATTGTTCCACATCAATCCACATTATTTATCTTCGGCGACCCAAAGCCTGAGCACCGTATGGTCAACACCCTCTACGATCCTTTGCAGGTCACCTAGCGCTTCACTCATAGGCCGCTTCCTTGGTCCCTCATCCACCATACCGGAAGCTCACATCGAGGCTGGTCAAGACCTCGGCCAACAACCTTGCTACGCGAGAAGTCCTCCGTTGACTCTCCGTCTCAGCTATTGCAACTTTATCAGTTAGGTCTCCACGACCTCATTCATAAGATGGTCAAAATGCTTCCCCAACATTTTGGACATAAAACAGTCATTTAAAAACAGGTCATAAATACAGATTCTATAACGAACTCTCGTCTTTTCACATTGTCCACATTATTCCACATCAATCCACATTATTTAATCCACATCCATTTCATATGTATTCCCATTCTCATCCAATCACATCATTTTCCATCTCATCACATCTTTCCTCATTTATCCTCTCATCAGAATCTCATCCACTTGCATCTACCCATATCCACATCTCATCACATCACATTCATTCACATCTCATCCACTCATATCTACTCCGATCCACATCACATCACATCACATCCATTTCACCTCACATCTCATTCATTCACATCTATCTCGATTCACATCTCATCCATTCACATCACATCTCATTCATTCACATCTATCCTATTTCATATCACATCACATCACATTCATTCACATCACATACCATCCATTCACATCTATCCCAATTTACATGACACCTCATCACATCCATTTCACATCACATCTCATTCATTCACATCTATCCTGTTTCACATCACATCACATCACATTCATTCACATCACATATCATCCATTCACATCTATCCCAATTTACATGACACCTCATCACATCCATTTCACATCACATCTCATTCACATCCCGATTCACATCACATCACATCTCATCCATTCACATCCCATATCATTCATTCACATCCCGATTCACATGACATCACATCTCATTTATTCACATCCTGATTCATATCACATCTCATTCACTCACATCTATCCATTTCACATCACATCACCTCCATCCATTCACATCCCATATCATTCATTCACATCCTGATTCACATGACATCACATCTCATTCATTCACATACCAATTCACATCACATCTCATTCACTCACATCTATCCATTTCACATCACATCACCTCCATCCATTCACATCCATCACATCACATTCATTCATATCCATCACATTCATTCTCATCACCATCCCATCACATACATTCTATCCACATTACATCACATCACATCTATCCACATCATATCTCATTCATCCCATCCACATTATATCACATCCACATCATGTCTCATTCATACACATCTCATCTAATTCATCCACATCCATCTAATTGTTCACATGTACATCTATCCATACATTCATATCTATCACTTCACATCCACATATATTCATGTCGCATCACATCTCTTTACATCACATCACATCCTTTTACATACACATCCATTCTTTCACATACACATCCACATCCATTCTTTCACATACATCCACATCCATTTTCATCACATACACATCCACATCCATTTACTTCCCAGCTCACCCTTTCACATATCCTCTCTTCTCATTCTCATCTCATCATTCACATCCACATCTATTTACTTCACATCTCATCCGCATTCATTTTCATTACACCACATCCTATCACATCTCATTTACATCTTATCACGTCCATTCCACATCCTATTCCCATTTAGTAGCTTTTTCTACTTTAATACCTAATTTCTAATGCATATTAGAAAACCCTTTTTGAACTTCTGTTTTAGGAGAATTCATCTTAAATAAAAGGGATAAATTTACATCCAAAAATATCTCAAAACTGTATTATCTCTCTCTATAATATTTTCTCTCTCTAGGCCAAAAACAAAGGAAAATAATGTTTTCTTGCATTCTAAAATAGGGGATGATTGCAGAGACTAAAGGGGAGGTTCTTACACCTTTACATCTCAAAAGCTGGAGGGAGGAATCTTACACCTTGGACAAACCAATGGGTAACTATTTGTATCAAGGGTTGGGTTTGTTCTGCCACTCTCTACCTCAAGCTTAACAGTTTTGTTGCATAAGCTTCCACATCCATGTCCTCTTGTCAAAGCTCTCTCATTTGATCATAGGGTTGAGTTGCAGACTTTATCTTGCAAAATCTCTCTAGGAAGGTAATCATGACTTCTTCATAGGGCTCAAAATGGTTGTCTTGGTATCTTGACACCCACTATGTGGCTTTGTCCTTGAAGGTATTCATGAAGTCATCTCTACGGATTTCACTCAACTTTTGTAAGGTTCCTCCTTCTAAAATAGGAGAAACACTTAAGATAGTCCACTAAGTCTTAACTTGGAGAAAATGTCCTATTTATCGACACCTTGACCATGTAGAGATTCAAGGATACGATTCATAGGTAAGACCTAGTCCTATCCCACAGGGGAAGCGTGATCTTCTAAAAGTCAAATCACCCATAGGGTAATTTATCATAAATTGGGCAACCACTAGACTTGATTTCTAGAAGTAACGCTTTTTTCCTCATCCATGCAAGGCACAGCTGCTGACCTAGTCTTCTAGAGTAGAGTTGCCTAAGAACCTAATTATCTAGTGTAGGGCTTTCACTTAGTCTGTTGGAAAGCTACCCGACTAATCGGGTCTACCCGTCCGTAGGATGGTGCCATCGGGGCATTCCATCCTCCCACTTTCCACCCTACTCATGCGTCAATTTGTTTTCTAATTAATCCTACCACACTGTTTGACATAAATAAACATGTTCCTTAATTACGGCCCTTTTCACAAGGTTTGTTAAAACAGTCTTTTTACACGATACAATCATGCCAAAGACAAGATATATATATAAAAGGTTGATACATGACTCAATTCCATACAAGCCAAACTGGCTCTCTTATTCTTTTCCTTTATACCGTCGATGATCTAGAATTCGGCCTTCCAGCCTCTACATGCTCGGCAAAACCCTACGGGACCATACACCTCATCGTCCCCTCAGAGGGATGTCTGCGCACTAGGGTGGGCTAATTCACCGCACTAGCCTGGGCCCTCAGAACTAGGCAGCATCACAATTACTCGCCTCAATCGGTGAACCTCATTCTCCCAATGGTATGAGGGATACCATGGGCCAACTCTGAGCCTTACTAACGTCTCCGCCGCCGTCCGGCTATACAAGCACAAGAATGGGACAACGTCAAGGCAGGGAGAGTTGTACCTGTATCTTAATTTAACCAAGATAACAATCCATTTACTTACTAAACCATAGGACTAGAATCCATGTTACCTTCTCTTAAGAAAATAATCCTTTTAGCATTTCAACTCGAGATTTCAGATAAGACATTCTTAATTAAGGCATATGCTAAAGAATACAAACTTTACATAGTAAATCAATCAAATAGATCACTATTAACAATTAATAGAGAAACTGGGGCCATACCTCAACCCCTAAGAATGATATATAATTGAAAAAAAAATATGTATATACCTTATAGAAATTTGTCGTTTATCGTTGCCTTTGCTCGTTAACAAGAGCTTTAGAACTTGACATATGAGAATAGAGTCTTCTAATACCTTGTCTTTTGATTGAAATCATCCAATAATCTCCAAGATTTATCTCCTCTTACTCATACTGTGACTCTTCTCTCTTTCTAAGGTCTATGGCAAAATAGCCTTCTTCTCTTACAGGGCTACGGGATACTATTCTTTCTCTAAAAGAAAAGCTATGGAGTTTTGGTCTCTTCCTCCGAAAGACCATAGCAATCTAAGCTTCTTTTCTAAGATATTAGATAAGAATGAAGGGATATATACATCTCAAACTCTAGGATTACCTTGAGGCTACTTGCTGCCTTCTCACAGTTTTCTTTGTGTAGAGACCCTGACAGAAATAGCAAATTGTTTCGACCATAACTCTCTGATAAAAACTCAAAATATGGTCATATAACCAGTCAAAAGAACCAAAAGGCATCTGCTCTACATGCCAACCGCGGGTAGAATAGGCAAAAACGTCTGTACATAGCCACAAACGCGTCATCTTTAGAAACGCATTGTTTTTCTACATTTTTAGTATGCATGGACTCTAAATATGTAAAAGTACTCTAAATATGACCTCCTATTACCTAAATTCAAATTTCTATTTTTGGAGATACTTATCTCTTAATAGAACTATTCTTATCTTCTTATTTTTTTTAGGATTTTTGAAGCTAATATTTTTATTCTAACACTTTCCTAATATTTCTAGCCTTATTGTCTCACTCTTCTCTAAGTGTACTCTCTTTCCTTATTGAAATCTATATTAAAAGAGACACATACATACGTGGCTTGGGAGGGACCTTACAATCTCCCCCACTTAAAAGATTTGAGATGTCCTCATCTCGCGAGCTGGGGTAGTATCTAAGTAAATCCTCCTGTCTCTTTCAAAGTGGTGTCTCCACTAGGTAGAAATCTTCTTTTATCTAAACATTGTTCTGAGTCCCTTATTTCATGTGTTTGGCTTATTTTGTTGTGCCTCCAAAATGTCTATTATTCTAAAGTTAATTGGCCTTATTATCCTAAGTTCATGCATCCATATACCTCTCATATTATATGAACCTTTGAATTTCTTATTCTATACCCCCATGTAATATGGTACTTAACAAATTATCATGGAAAAACATAAGGGAATCAATTCTTTATGCAATCTAACTTATGATAGCAATTTCATAATCTTAGTATCGTCTTGTAGAATATCTCTATTCATCATGCACATTACTTCACATGAATCTTGCACCAATCCTCTTCTATTTACTCATAGAAATACTTGTTGAATTCGGTTATCTTTAACCCTGCTATCTCTATTTCTTGACCTAATTTTTGCTCTAGCTCATGATTCCTTGTAGCCAAGGGTGGGCTTGACGTTTCTCTTGAATTAGGAGACCTCTTCTTATGGAAGGACTCATGTCCTTCTCGACACTTTCTATATAAAAACTTTATCATAGTCTGTGGCTATAATTATGGCTTCTGAAATAGAGGATGGTTTCACATTCTTGATGAGGTTATTCAAAGGTAGATTAAGCTTCCAAATGAATCGATGGAGAAGAGTTACCTCATCCATCTCTGGAGTAAATCGGAGAAGTTTAACAAAAGATTGGTGGTATTCTTTTAGGGTCTTCCTTTCTTGGGTTAGCTCCAAAAATTCATTCATTTTATCCTCTTGAAATCCTAGAGGAAAAAACCTTTCACGAAGGTGTACTTTCATGGCATCTCATAACTGATTCTAGCTCGAGTGGTTAGATTGACAACAATGCTTCTAACTTTCTAGCTCCAATGGTTAGATTGACAGTTACAATGCTTCCAACTAATTTGGCATTTCTTACAATTTTTAGACGCGAGCAAGGGTGAGCTTGCTTCTTTCATTGTATCCATTAAAAGTTCAAAACTATCAAATACTTATCATAGCACCACATTTGAAGGCAGTCAGGATTAATACATCTGAGATCTTCATTTTTTTGAGAATTACACATCTACTGGTGCCTTGGGATTGACACATCCAAAGATGATCAGGATTAACACATCTGAGATGATTAGTTTTCTGAAAATTACACATTTAGTATCTTGGGATTAACACATCTAATAGCATGATCCTCTGGGAATTACATATCTGAAGTTAGACCCATGTTTGTCTGAGATGGGTTCAAGATCTTGGATGATCGTCCTAGTGTAAAGCATCCAATGGATGGCATTCACATGTCAACTATTCAAATCTTAATGGAGTTATAATCTCAATAATTTATAATATACAAATTAATGAGATATATCCTAAAAATTTCTCTAAACAAAGTTTCGGTCTATCCTTCTAGTCATTCAGTCTCTCACTAGTTTCTTTATTTGATCACCCTATGTTTTCCTTACAAAAGGTTTTCTCCCCAATCTTATTTCTCAAATTTATTGTACACATATCTTGCTTGTGCACCCCCAAGATACAAGAACAATTTCATAGGATGATTGTCTTAAGATATGAGGATATTCAAACCACTTCTATGGCTAGTAGAGATGATTGATTCGTCCTCATATGATAAACAATCACTTGTTTTAATCCCTTGATAATTAACCTTTGAAAAACAAATCCTAGGAACTAAGATCGGCTCTGATACCACTTGTAAGGTTCCTCCTTCTAAAATAGAAGAAACACTTAAGATAGTCCACTAAGTCTTAACTTGGAGAAAATTTCCTATTTATTATCGACACCTTGACCATGTAAAGATTCAAGGATACGATTCATAGGTAGGACCTAGTCCTATCCCACAGGGGAAGCGTGATCTTCTAAATTTCAAATCACCCATAGAGTAATTTATCATAAATTGGGTAACCATTAGACTTGATTTCTAGAAGCAACGCTTTTTTCCTCATCCATGCAAGGCACAGCCCGCTAACCTAGTCTTCTAGAGTAGAGTTGCCCAAGAACCTAATTATTTAGCATAGGTCTATTGGAAAGCTACCCAACTAATCGGGTCCACCCGTCCGTAGGATGGTGCCATCGGGGCATTCCATCCTCCCACTTTCCACCCTACTCATGTGTCAATTTGTTTTCTAATTAATCCTACCATACTGTTTGACATAAATAAACATGTTCCTTAATTACGGCCCTTTTCACAAGGTTTGTTAAAACAGCCTTTTTACACAATACAATCATGCCAAAGACAAGATATATATATAAAAAGTTGATACATGAATCAATTCTATACAAGCCAAACCGGCTCTCTTATTCTTTTCCTTTATACCACCGATGATCTAAAATTCGGCCTTCCAGCCTCTACATGCTAGGCAAAACCCTATGGGACCATACACCTCATCGTCGGCCGCGCTGGCGAGGACTGAAGCCGGCCTGTCGCCCTCTCAGGCTCCATCGCTCGATCCTCCCGCCCCTCAGAGGGATGTCTGCGCACTAGGGTGGGCTAATTCACCGCACTAGCCTGGACCCTCAGAACTAAGCAGCATCACAATCACTCGCCTCAATCGGCGAACCTCATTCTCCCAATGGTATGAGGGATACCATGGGTCAACTCCGGGCCTTACTAACATCTTCGTTGTCTGGCTATACAAGCACAAGAACAGGGCAGCGTCATGACGGCAGGGAGAGTTGTACCTGTATCTTAATTTAACCAAGATAACAATCCATTTACTTACTAAACCATAGGACTAGAATCCATGTTACCTTCTTTTAATAAAACAATCCTTTTAGCATTTCAACTCGAGATTTTGGATAAGACATTCTTTATTAAGGCATATGCTAAAGAATACAAACTTTAAATATTAAATCAATCAAATAGATCACTATTAACAATTAATAGAGAAGCTGGGGCCATACCTCAACCCCTAAGAATGATATATAATTGAAAAATAAAATATGTATATACCTTATTTATCGTTGCCTTTGCTCGTTAACAAGAGCTTTAGAACTTGACATATGAGAATAGAGTCTTCTAATACCTTGTCTTTTGATTGAAATCATCCAATAATCTCCAAGCTTTATCTCCTCTTACTCATATTGTGACTCTTCTCTCTTTCTAAGGTCTATGGCGAAATAGCCTTCTTCTCTTACAGGGCTACAGGATACTATCCGAAAGACCATAGCAATCTAAGCTTCTTTTCTAAGATATTAGATAAGAATGAAGGAATATATACATCTCAAACTCTAGGATTACCTTGAGGCTACTTGCTGCCTTCTCACAGTTTTCTCTAGAGACCCTTACAGAAACAGCAAATTGTTTCGGCCATAACTCTCTGATAAAAACTCAGAATATGGTTGTATAACCAGTCAAAAGAATCGGAAGGCATCTGCTCTACAAGCCATCGCGGGGGTAGAATAGGCAAAAACGTCTGTATATAGCGACAAGCGTGCCATCTTTAGAAACGCATTATTTTTCTACATTTTTAGTATGCATGGACTCTAAATATTTAAAAGTACTCTAAATATGACCTCCTATCACCTAAATTCGAATTTCTATTTTTGAAGATACTTATCTCTTAATAGAACTATTCTTATCTTCTTATTTTTTTTTAGGATTTTTGGAGCTAATATTTTTATTCTAACACTTTCCTAACGTTTCTAGCCTTATTGTCTCACTCTTCTCTAAGTGCACTCTCTTTCCTTCTTGAAATCTATATTAAAAGAGACACATACATACGTGGCTTGGGAGGGACCTTAAAACTTTGGTTCTTCTAAATCTTGAGGTCTAGCCACCTTCCAGTATTGCTCAAACCTCCTCACATGTAGATCTGCATCTTCTCCTTTATCACCTGAGATCACTAGGAAGTTTTTGTCTAATGATGCCATGGATCCCTTGAACCGTTTCTAGGGGTTTCCTTGTGGTTGTTCTTCTTGGTTTGGTTACTCCACCCTTTCTAAATCTTTTAGACCCGAATTGTGCACTACTTCTCGCTCTTGGCACTCCTTTTCTTGGTCCAAGTTGTACTACCTAAGTTCTAATGCTACTTCTTACTCGTGCGGGTTGGCAGATATTTTGGCACTCCTTTTCTTGGTCCAAGTTGTACTACCTAAGTTCTAATGCTACTTCTTACTCGTGCAGGTTGGCAGATATTTTTGCACTGTCTTCTTGGTTATGATGGTGTGAGGTACTCCCTGCTATGCGAGCTTCCTAGAAGGTCTCTTGGTAGGACCTACTTTTCACCCTCTTTATATTCATGAGCACGTGTGAAACATGCTTGAATCTGGTTGGGTCTTGTGATGAAAGGCTCTTCATGTTGATTTTTTTGAAAAATTCCTTTGCCGAGGTTATACTATGGTTTTGCTTGAAGTGGATTTTCACTCTCCCTTGCTTACTGGGGTAGAATGCTACCTAGCAGAGCTTGTTCTTAGTAGAGGTTTTGTTCCCTAGCAAAGCTTTTGTTCCCCATCAGAGGTTTTGTTCCCTAGCAGGATCGCCAGGTATTTCTCACTATTTTCCATAATGGTGGAATGGCAAGACAACATTCTAGTGTAAAAGCCTAGATAGGCAATGCTATGGGAGACGAGTAGACTCCTGCTAGAAATTTTGGATTCAAAACACCAACCCTTACATGGTCATGAGCAACATTACAGACTTCGCTCAACTGGGCAAGCTCATGCAAAGTGTTTCTCAACTCATATTCAGCATCTCTCTCTCTCTCTCTCTCTCTCTCTCTCTCTCTCTCTCTCTCTCTCTCTCTCTCTCTCTCTCTCTCTCTCTCTTCTCTGTCTCTCTCTCTCTCTCTTACACAACATGTACCATTAAGAAGAAACATGACACACAAAGACATCCCAGAATAACATGTGACACCTATGAGAGAAACAATGCAAAGTGTTTCTCAACTCATATTCAGCATCTCTCTCTCTCTCTCTCTCTCTCTCTCTCTCTTACACAACATGTACCATTGAGCAGAAACATGACACACAAAGACATCCCAGAATAACATGTGACACCTATGAGAGAAACAATGGAAAGTGTGTTTTTTATTTCATTTAAGACGGATTACACAATCACACAAAACTGGTACCTAGCACAGATAAACACCTGCCAGATTCTATATGCTACAAGCTTCATGAAATAAACATGAACTAACAATGAAGGTTTTACAAAACTACACTTCATCATGCCAACAGTAAGTCGGCTCCTCACACTACTCTTAGCATTCCTCTACACCTCGCATCATCTGTTTTTGTAGTAGGTCACCCTTTTTAAATAGTTCCTTCTTGATCTTGGCAACGGCTCCACGATAGTTACAGTCCGCCATCTTCACACGTGCTACCAAGGTGGTTCTCACATCGTGTGTCATGGGTTCTGCTCCACCTACTGCCACCACTGGTCCTTCCGCTACTTCTACTACACTATCAAGCGCAACATGAATAGGAACAAAAAAAAAATTAGGTCTTTGAAGAAGGGTCCTTCTTTTCTTGTCAAGAATGGGACCCAACCCAAAAAAGCTGAAAATGAGATGAATGGGCCCATACATAATTGTCAGAAAAATGGGGACAGGAACCTTTGAACTAGTAGGTAGTATGAATGGTGAAAGGCTAAGGAAATTAATGAATGGATAATGCTAAAGCCTTATTATGGGATGAATGCCAAATCAAGAAAAGAAAAGCGTGTCTGGATCCAAAGAATGTTCAACAAATAGATTCAGAGTTAAGTCACGATCAAGATGTCCAAGTTGGACAAGATTTTAGAAAGTATAAAAACACAAAAGAACAAAATCCAAAATAGGCACTACCTATGTAAATATGATTGCAGTGTGCATAGAGAATGATGAGCTAGCTAGCAACAACGTAAAGGTGGCAGGATAATCGAGGTTTCCACCCCAAAAAATGGTACATGGATGGAAGGGGAAACATGTCAAATCACCATCGCCCCTCTCAATCTAGCAATTAATGACCTCGCATCTCAAGTAGTGGGAACTCATGGATAGATTTTTAAAAGAATTAGAAAAACTCATGGAGATATCAGGCAGTTATGGCCGTATACCAAGGGGGGGCATACACCACGACCACAGCTGGAAATCGTATCACTTTCTTTGTCTAAGGCCTAGTTTGTATGTCATTGTGCAAAAATTCTCCACTACACTATGCTTCCACCATTCTCTGTGTTAAACTCTACTGCCACCCTTACCTTCTGTCTCTCAACCCTAAGTATCTCACATCTTATAGGATGGTGGAATTAGATTATCTCTCGTCCACCCTGTGGTACAAGGAGGCAAACAAGCATGCCCACTGGCTAGATAAAATGGGATTAAAGCATTTCACAGAGCTAACCTGAGAGGGCAGGGTCAAGGAATTTAAGATTACCAGCATGGCAGATGAAGACAGAAAGAAGCAAAAACATTTTGTGGTGCAGATAATCAATCTTACACACAAACCATACTACTACATGTCCTAGAAAAAATTTCAGAATGGTGAAGGCAATCGAAGTGCGAACAATAGTGGCTTGGGCGGAGGTCCCATACCACAACTTGAAGGAACGAATTAGGAAGCTAACCCAACCCAACACAAAAACAAAGATTGGCCTATAATTCATGCCCCTATCTAACAAGAAGGCCTAAGCAGAAGCTAAAAAGGACAAGGAAGAAGGCCCCATAGCAGAGGCAACAGGAAAGCCCCAACAACAGGAAAGCCCCAACAACACGCGACGTCCCAGATAGGGCAAGAAGACTCAAGACCAGGCATAGTCTGGACTGGGGAAGAAATGAACCTTTAAATTTGGTGATAAAAAGATGGGCAACAAGAAGGGGAAAATTGCCAATGAGGGGGCCAGCGGGGTATGGAGATGGTAGGGTCAGGTCAAAGAGGTCTTGGCCGATATTGGCAAGTCGGTTTTATCACAAAGTCTAGAGTAGAAGACAAACCAGGAGGGTACCACTACTATACAAGCTTGTAGCTAGATGCACCTACACAATCAGATATCTTTGCAACCAGGCCTGTAAACTTTTCAAAATTTATTGACAGCCCTTAACTACCTTCAACGCTGTATGACTCTGACGAGCTGAAGGATACGACAAAGGTACAGGTGGTCATCAAGAAGAAAGATACAGCCCGCCAAGTGGTGATGGGCCAGCAAGAACCCTTGCAAGAGGAGCTACGTATGAGAATGATGGAGGCTAGTTGAATGGAGGTACTACAAAATGAAATTCAAGAACCCCAACAAGCCAACATAGGGATAAAGAGGAAAATGGAACCATGAGTTCAACTGCCTCATCAGAAAGCTCCCGTCCAATTTGGTGTCCATCAACCAAATCAATCAACCATTCTGCTTCTGAGTCAAAGAGGCATCACACTTCTCACAAGGATCAACACCTGTTACGGTACAAAGCCTAGTCCTGGAAACCTGTTAAAGACCACGCAAGGCCTTTTGAAACCTGTCAACCACCCCCTCTGAGTCCGGAACCACAAATCCTGGAGAATGCACCTCCTACAGGTAATCAACTACCACCTGCTTGGCTTTCGGAGAGGTCCCCGTGGAAAGAGCATCCTCATCTAGAGGAGTCTCTTTGTCCCCATGGAAAGAGCATCCTCATCTAGAGGAGTCTCTTTGTCCCAAATACTACGAGACATCAGAGCATAAGTTACCTGTTCAATTTCCTCTGACTGACAAACACAAGAACCACCAACATCAATACTACTGGAAGGTTCCTGCCAAAAACTGCTGCCATCAACTGGCAAGCTATCCACTATCTGGTCCCGGAAAGCCTGCACCTGTAGGCGTATCCACACTTAAGTGGCCATTACCAGACTGCCACTCATCACAAACCTGAGGACCTGGGAGAGAGAGTGTTGAAAGCTTGTAAACTCCATTCTCCACTCCGCCTTCCCAAACAACCTGGCCTATTGCTTTGTCCCGGAGAGCAACAAAATGCTCATCAAACTCCACTCGTACGTCAGTCTTGCAAACCTGATGCACCGAAACAGATGAAAACCAAGTGACAAAACATACAACACCTAGGAGGAATGCTTCCCCCTTCTGGCATCGGGAACTATCTCCATCCTGCCTTCACTACTGTGATCTGGGATAGTGGATGTATCCCCAGTAAGAATATGACCAGAGTACTTGCAGAGATCGTGTAAATTTGAACGGGAAGGAGTCATGTGCTTGGAAGCACCACTATCTAGAATCCACTCCCGAGTATCCGTTGCGGAGAATCCTCCAACCTCCTCACTGTTGCCTGAAGAAAATGAAACATCGGTGTCCATCACCTCCAGGTGCACAAAAGCTAGAGTCTTGAGGAATCTTCACCCTTCTCGGTCTTCTGCTTGGGAACTGCCTCCAATAGTGGCCTTTATCGCCACAATCATTACAGGTCTTCTTAGTTTCTTGCAATCAGTAACAAATTTCTTCTCGGAAGACTTCTCCGATGAAGCCTTCCCTTTCCATGTGTTATGGCCTTTCGACCGTTGGCTAATTAAGGCCTCCGAACCTTCACCCTGAGGAGGGTTTGTGAATCATTCCTTCTAGTCCCTTTCAAGAGTACCCCCAGTTGTTGGCGGACTACTTGGAAGCCATGAACCTGCTGCCAAAAGCTAAGCAGGAGTGTGCACTATAGTGCATGGTGACAAGCTGGCTCATCATCATCAGTGCAACATTGTATCAGTATTAGTACCATTCACGATGATATTTGTTGTACGTCGTGGCCCCATTGTAATCCTCCGTCCAGGATAAGTCAGGCAGCACGAGGTACGTAATAACGACATTTTAGAAACAGTTCTCTACCAGAACTTCCACAAAAAACTGTGAAAATGCCCTGCAGTAATGAAATGGGGCCTATAATGCACCCGAAATGCGAATCTGGCTGAAAATTTTAGGTCCAATAGGATAGTATACCTACCTTGTAGCTCCGCTCCCGTGAAGAAAGCTCCTCAATCGGAGATGTGTAGGTCCTAGAGCTGCTGAGGGGGTGTTGTACCTAAACCAAGAAGGGGAAAGAGATGATGGTGCTCTTACCCGTGTAGTACCGCTTCCTTCCTTGCTTGTTCTTGCCTCGCCTTAAATCTCATACGAACCAGGCTCTGATACCATAAAGAGAATGTGGGGGAGAGGGAGAGCTTCAAACCCTAGCAAGCAAACACACACACAAGAGAGAGCAAGACACGAGAGAAATGGATAGCTGAATTTTCTTCTATCTTCTTCTTCTCTACTCAGCCAACATAACATAAAGATAAGAGTACACACTATATGGGTTAGTACTCAACCAATACAACATACAAGGGTCAGCGGTCCATAATGTGAACCCGACTAAATGAGCTAGCGCTATAACTATGCTAGTCTCTAGTAATCCAAAATGGTTGTCACATAGCCTGTCATCCCACTATCACCCATAATCTCACCAACCATGCCAGTGGTGTAGATGCAGAAGCTATCACCCAGGTGGATCATCAATGTCTGTCGTAGCAATAGTTGATCTCAATATCTCAACAATGCTCTCAAGCCAACAACTCTTATCGAAACATTGTTTGGATATGCATCACATGCTCTGAAAAGATGCAGGGGGGAAGAGAGCTTGAGCTCTTGCAAGCACACACACACACACTCACAAAACCCTAATAGAGAACACACAAGGTGAGAGGTTGAAAATCTTCTTCTTCTCTACTCAACACTCAACACACCATATACAAAGATAAGAGTACACAATAATATGAAAGGTACTCAACCAATACATACACGGGTTCTCTATAGTGTGAACCCGACTAAATGAGCTGGCGCTATAACTATGCCAGTCTCTAGAATGGCTGTCACACAGCTTGTCATCCCACTGGCCGCATATCACCCAAGATCTCACCAACCATGCCAGTGGTGTAAGTGTGGGGCCTATCCCCCAGGCGGGTCATCACTGTCCACCGCCTCACTAGAGCTTGATATCTCAACACTCCCCCTCGAGCTCAACTCCATCTCATGTACACCAAGTGAAGCCCTGAATTTGTGGAGCTTCTCTGTACCCAATGCTTTGGTGAAGATGTTAGCTACCTGATCCTCTGTGCTGACATAAACAAGGTCAAGGTCTCCTGCCAAGACCTTCTCTCTGACGAAGTGGTAGTAGACCTCTATGTGCTTCGTACGAGCATGAAAGACTGGGTTCCTGGCCAACTGTATACTACTAATGTTGTCACAGAAAATGACAACTTGTCTATCCAATGATAGACCCAAATCTGCAAGTAGCTTTCTCAACCAAGCTACCTCACATGCTACCATAGCAGCTCCTCTATACTCAGCCTCTGTACTCGATAGAGCAACCGTAGGCTGCTTCTTGCTGCTCCAAGTCACAGCAGCACTCCCCAAAGAAAACATGAATCCACTGGTAGATCTTCTGTCTGAGATACTACCAGCCCAATCAGCATCTGTGTACCCATGTACACATATCTCTGTCCCAGTCTCATAGAATAGTCCACAATGCAAAGTAGACTTCACATACCTCAGTATGCGTCTCACTGCATCCAAATGCGGTTTCCGTGGAACCTGCATAAACTGACTCACCAACCCAACAGCATAGCTCAAATCTGGTCTGGTGATCGTCATGTAGATCAAACTTCCTACTATGCTCCTGTACATAGTAGGATCCTCCAAGATCTCTCCTGAATCTGCACTCAACTTGCCATTCTGATCCAATGGCACAGAAATAGGCTTACAGCCTGTCATACCATACTTGGACAACATATCCAAGCCATACTGTCTCTGCAGTAATCCAATACCATGTGGTGACCTAATCACCTCAATGCCCAAGAAATATCTGAGCTCCCCCAGATCCTTCATCTCGAACTTCTGTCTAAGCAAGATCTTTACATTAAAGATCTCTGCATCATGGTCCCCCGTAATGATCAAGTCATCTACATAGATGACAACAAGCAAAACCCCTCTATCACCATGTCTCACATACAATGAGAAATCTGCATTGGCTACATGAAAGCCAATAGTGACAAGATATTCAAAAATCTTGCTAGACCATGCTCTTGATGCTTGCTTTAAGCCATACAAGGCTTTCTTCAACCTGCAAACATGCTCGGGGTGACCCACATCCTCATAACCAGGTGGCTGCAACATATACACCTCTTCTTGCATCCATCTGATGTAAAGACCATTGCTTTGACGCAGCCACTGCTATCACAACTCTCACCATTGCCATCTTGGCAACTGGGCTGAAAGTTTCCTCATAATCAATCCCATATGTCTGCGCATATCCTTTGGCTACCAATCTAGCCTTGTACCTGTTTATGCTTCCATCACTGTTATGTTTAACTTTGTACACCCACTTGCATCCAATGGCTTTCTTGCCTTCAGGCAATTGCACTAAGTCCCAAGTTTCATTTCCATATAGTGCATCCATCTCCTCATCCATAGCTTTCTCCCAACACACATTTCCAACAGCCTCATCAATGCATGTGGGCTCAACAACCTGCACAACCTTTGCCATATATGCATAGTGATGTGCCACATAACCATCATATGTAAATCTCTGCACAGGGTTCTTCACTCTCCCTGATCTTCGCAGCTTTTCATTCATGGCTTCCATAGCCTTCTTTACACCAGGTGTTCTCATAGCTGGGATCCCAAGCTCCTCATCAAGACTCATATCTGAGCCACTAGACTCTCCATCAACATAAGAATGCCCTGCAGAAATGTCAGGCATACCAAGGGGCTCAACCACTTTCTCTTTTCCTTTACGTGATGTACTAATCACATTTGCAGGACTGGTATTATGACGCAGCCTGCCACTCCATGGTCTATCAATAGACCCACTAGATGAGGACTCTCCTGGTCCACTCAAAGACTGTGATTGCTGACCTGCATTCTGTGCAACCACACTTCCACTCACATCAGCCCCAACAGCTTCTTTTTCAGCAGCATACCAGCTGCTCATCTCATCAAAGACAACATCCCTGCTTACCCTCAACTCACGTGTAGCAGGGTTATAACACCTGTATCCCTTTTGCTCAAGGGAGTATCCAATAAACACACATTTTTCAGCTTTTGGATCCAGCTTAGTTCTCAGCTCATCTGGCACATGCACATATGCAATGCATCCAAAGACTTTCAGATGAGACAAATATGGTTTTCTGCCAGTAAACCTCTCTTCTGGAGTTACATCATGTATGGCTGTAGTTGGAGTCCTGTTCATGATGTATACTGTTGTAGACACAGCCTCAGCCCAATAGCAATGCGGCATATTCTTCTCTTCCATCAATGCTCGCGCAATCTCAGCAATGTGCCTATTTTTCCGCTCAGCAACTCCATTTTGCTGCGGAGTGTATTTGCATGTAAACTGTCTCCGAATACCATTCTTCTTCAAGAATTCAGAGAACTCAGAAGTACTCTCCCCCTCCATCTGACCTTAGGCACTTTACATATTTCCCTGTTTGCTTATTCTGAAAGTGAGTGAACACCTCACTCTTCTCTTTCATGAAATATACCCACACTTTCCTTGTGTGGTCATCAATGAAGGTCACATAATACCTGCAGCCTCCCATAGATATGGTCTTCGTAGGACCCCATACATCTGAATGCACAATATCTAGTGCATTTCTGCTCACATATCTGTTACGTGGAAAGACATGCTTTGTTTGCTTCCCAAATTGGCATGCTTCACATATTTTCTGCATACCTTCCACTTTAAATTTTGGCAGCCCTGTCACAATTCCTTTTGTCTGCATAGACTTCAATCTCTGCACATTTACATGTCCAATTCTTTTATGCCATATGTCTGTGTCTGCAACAACTCCTGAACCATTTGCAAACATCGCAGCACTCATTTCAGGCATGTCTACATTCAACGTAAACATTCTGCCCACTCTGTTGCCTTTTGCAACCAACCTGCACTTGTCTTTGAAATCTTCAACATAACACCCATCAGGGTTAAACCGAACTTGCAAACCCTGCTCAATCATCTGGCCAACTGAAACCAGATTCTTTGTTATGTTCGGTACATGAAGTACATCTGCAAGGTACTTCACTTTGCCATCCTGCATAGACAATGGCACATCTCCAACGTGGGCAATTGGATGAGCAGTGTCATCCCCTGTTTCCACAAAACCGATCTTTCCGGGTTTTTCATCTTGAACCACTCCCCATGACTCGTCATGTGGTTCGAAGCGCCTGCATCCACATACCATACATTATCTTTTTGTGCTGCATCAACATTTTCAGACATGGCATTCACAACATGCTGCATAACAAACAGCCTTTCATTGTCCTCATTATTTCTGCTTGAGGATGCATAGTTGTTTTGCTGCACTTTCCCATTTTGCATGTCAGCCTGCTTCTTATAACATTCTGACTGCACATGTCTAGGCTTACCACAATAATAACATTCACGTGCATCATTATATTGCCTTTGCCAATTTCCACGGCCTCTTTGACTCCCCCTGCCTCTGAATTTGCCTCTTCCACCTGTGTGTTGTTGTTGTTGTTGATTCTGGGACTGTTGTTGTTGCTGCTGCTGCTGGCCATAATTCTGATTACCTGTTCGGCCACCTCCTTGACCGCGTCCACGGCCTCCTCTACCTCGTCCTCTTCCTGAACTCGTGTAGAAGGCCTGTTGCTCTGAATTGTTTTTGCTTTGTGAAGTCTGTTGGTCTTCACCCAAGCTCTTCTCTTCGATAATCAGCATAGACACCAAATCTGTAAAGTTGGGAATGTTTTCCCGAGTCTGAATAGACGTCTTAAACGCCTTGTATTGTGGCCCGAGACCACGTAGACAGACCTCCACCTTATCATCATCATCTACTGACACACCAATAGATGCAAGGGATTCCACAATACCCTTTATCTTCAACGCATAGTCATTCACAGACATGCTCTTTTTCTCCACAGTATGAAGTTCATTCTTCAACTGTATCTTACGTGCCTTGGTATTTGTTTCATACAGCTTTACCAAGGTGTCCCACGCCTCCTTGGGGGACTTGGCATCCTGAATGTGCCCAATCATGGTGTCCTGTATACTAATGGAGAGCCAATACATAACCTTCCTGGCTCCTTGGTTCCAGTCTTTAAACTCTTTCACATCTGCAGCAGTCGGATTTATATCCGGTATCTCCGGTGCCTCTTCATGCTCGCCTTCTATGTAGTCCCAATAGCCTTTTCCCATCAGGAAATTCGTCAACCTGAACCTCCAAGCATGGAAGTTATTCTTATCCAGCTTCTCAGCCACAATCTGTGTTATGCCATCATTAGACATCTTGCCAAACACACAATTTTACCAGAAACTGCACTCTGGTTTTTCTGCACAACTGCTGTATTTTCTGCACAGCGGTACTGTCGTACTCTCAAATGTCACAACCAGTGACGTCAATGTGCATACATACACCCAATGGCAACTGTAGACCTCTTGCAGCACCCACAGTGTTTGCACAGTCAATCTGTCTTCCTGCAGTTCTTAAAACAGAGTTCTGCAGAGAATCGATGACTTACCCGCAGTGCTCGAAATCGCCTGCTTTCTGAAAAACGGAGGTCCAGACGCGCCGGAAACGCTTTTTCGGCCCAAAAATGTAGTCCATAGGACTGTATAGTTGCCCTATAGCTTTACTCCCGCGAAGAAATCTCCTCAATCAGAGATCGTTGCCGGTGCCTCCCGTAGAGCTCCCGACAAGGGTGTAGTCACCAACACAAATAGGGAAGAGTAGTTGAAGCTCTTACCCTCGTACCGCTTCCTGTGGTTCTCTTGCTTGAAGCTCAGCCCTTAGCACGAACCAGGCTCTGATACCATGAAAAGATGCAGGGGGGAAGAGAGCTTGAGCTCTTGCAAGCACACACACACACACTCACAAAACCCTAATAGAGAACACACAAGGTGAGAGGCTGAAAATCTTCTTCTTCTCTACTCAACACTCAACACACCATATACAAAGATAAGAGTACACAATAATATGAAAGGTACTCAACCAATACATACACGGGTTCTCTATAGTGTGAACCCGACTAAATGAGCTGGCGCTATAACTATGCCAGTCTCTAGAATATCCCACTGCCGCATATAACCCAAGATCTCACCAACCATGCCAGTGGTGTAAGTGTGGGGCCTATCCCCCAGGCGGGTCATCAGTGTCCACCGCCTCACTAGAGCTCGATATCTCAACATGCTCTAGTCCCAGTCTCCCCAAGATTTAGAGCATTCCACGTGTTGTACCTGGCTCTATTGTCTCACTAGCACCAATAATTTTAGCACCAACTCTACCAATAGACCCAGTTGCCTTTGCTCAAGCCTTAGGAAGAGTGGTAGCTAATGTAGCTCTCTCCTTGGGTATGTATGTACATTCTTAGGAGCTTTGTTGTCCCTCATTTGTCTGATATATTATTGAGAGCATGATAGCAAGGAAAATGCAGTGTCTGTGGTCGCTCTATGGTCATCGTGTCTCATAGTGTCAAATGCACTTACAAGCCATTACTAATGCTCCTAAATCATAGCTAGCTTTACCAGTGCCACCACAACAACAAGCTATCATGCCAGCCCACAAAATAGCTCAACACACTGCGACCACCCGACATAGCAACCAATCTCTCTCTTGTGTCTTGCTCTCTCTTGTGTTTGTGTGTTTGCTTGATAGGGTTTGAAGCTCTCCCTCTCCCCCACATTCTCTTTATCCAAGGTGGTGGCCGACAAGGAAATCAGAATTTTGGACAGCATCAGTCCAATGATTCACAGCAGCAATCATACACAGGTGGAAGAGGCCAGTCTAGAGGTAGGGGGAGCCAAAGAGGTCGAGGTGGTTGGCAAAGAAATCAAAATGTAAATAGCATAGAGTGCTATTACTATGGCAAACCAGGACACATGGCAAAGGACTCCTACAAAAAGTAGAATGACATTAAAAGAGGTCGAGGTGGCAAAGAAATCAAAATGCAAATAGCATAGAGTGCTATTACTATGGCAAACCAGGACACATGGCAAAGGACTGCTACAAAAAGTAGAATGACATTAAAAGTGGAAAGTTGCAACAGCAAGGCAACTATGCATCACATCTAGCAAACATGGAGGTGATGACAGAAGTGAGTAGCTATTTGTGATGCAGCACATGCGTAGTTACATAACAGGGATGTGTCAGGATCTCAAGATATATGGTACGTGGATTCTGGCACCTTTAACCACATGACCAGTCATGCCGAGTGGTTTAGAGATATGCAGAAAATGGAAAAACCACATTATGTAGAAACAGGTGATGATACTGCGCATCCCAGTGCGCAGTATCAACATGCGTATCCCAGTGCGCATGTTGGTAAAGTGCCATTGTCTAGGCAGGATGGCAAAATAAAGTACTTGGTTGATGTACTTCATGTTCCGAATATTACAAAGAACCTGGTTGATGTACTTCATGTTCTGAATATTACAAAGAACCTGGTTTCTATTGGACAGATGGTTGAGCGAGGTTTAATCCTCAAGGATGTTTTGTGGAAGACTTCAAAAATAAGTGTCGCTTGAGGCACTTTGTCTACATCATTTGGTTGGCCCAGCCTCTAGCACATGTCACACTCCTTCGGCGCAAATTTGTGTGCATATTTTAATGCTGTCGGCATGTAATCCTTCTTGTAACACTTTTCACCCTGTTACTTCTTTGAAAAAGTGTCGAGTTCATCCTCAGCATTTTAAAAGGAACAGTGATTGAGGTTGCGGGAATTCTATTTGTGATGTCTTTTGTGGTCCTCAGTATGGAAGCCTCCAATCAGGAATACAATCTTTTGTTTGGTCGTGGTTATGGCAGGCCAAGGTGCGGCACAATTGGGAACACAATCAGATGACTGTTCGACGGGGTCAAAAAAAGTGAAGTTTGCATTGCGGGAGCACTGTCAGCTGAGCAGTGTCGTCTGGCCAGTGATTGTGGAAACAATAAATATGGCTAAAGGCTTGGATGAAGATGAAGAGGATAATTTTTGCAGGCTAATGTGGATTTGGTCCCACTATGTGTGGTGGATGTAGCTTGCATTTCTGTGGAGTATGCGGCGGTACGGATGGTGGCTCGTATGCCGGAGAAGATCCCTGGGGAATTGTTTCTTGGTGAGGATGGTCATTTCCGAGATGGTGAGCTGCAAGATATTTTGGAACAAGAAAGAGCTTTTGAGGCGCAACTGAGGAAGGTTACCATAGTAGAAGAAGAAGCTTGGGAGACAGTCTTTTTGGGAAAAGATAAGGGATCCAAACCAATGAAAGTCAACAATTTGCTGGATGATAAGTTTTGAGAGGCTCTGGTGGATCTTTTGACAGAATTTATGGATGACTTTGTATGGGATTACTCAGACAGAAAGGGCTTGGATCTTAATTTTTATCAGCATCGCATTCATTTAAAGCTAGATGCAACTCCTTCCAGACAGTAGCGGTACACATAATGAATCCGCATGTTGCAAAGTAGGTTAAAGAAGAGTTGGATTGTCTCCTGTGGGTTGGATTCATTGCTCCAATAGAGAATCCAGAGTGGATTTCTCCAATCGTGATCATTCCCAAGAAGAATAAGAAGATACGCATCTGTGTTGATTATAGTAAACTTAATGCGGCTACTATTCCAAATCCTTTTCCCTTACCATACATGGATACCATCTTGGATGATGTGGCAGGCCATGAGATGTATTCATTTCTTGATGGGTTTAGTGGATATAATCAAATTTGGATGGCACTAGAGGATCAATCTAAGACAACATTCATCACAACTTGGTGTGTGTTTGTGTGTAAAGTGATGTGGTTTAGCTTCTTGAGGAATGCTCCGAGTACATTTCAATGGGATATGCATGAAATTTTTGGGCCATTTTTGACAGCTTTCATGCGGGTCTTTCTAGATGATCTCAATGTGTTCGGGACCTCTATTGAGCATTTGGAACATCTACGACTGTGTTTTCAGAAATGTCAGGAGGTGTGTTTTAGCTTAAATCCCATAAAGTGTGCCTTTGGGTTCGGAGTGGGAAGTTATTGGGGCACATTATATCACAAGAAGGCATTGTTGTGGATCCCGATAAGGTGGCTGCAGTGATGCAAGCTCTAGCACCTGTCAATCCAAAGGAGTGTATGCAGTTTTTGGGTCAAATTCGGTGGCATGGGCGGCATTTGCAGTTTTCGGTGCATCTGGCGATTCTACTAAATCTAGTGGTTCATGTGGACTGCAAAGAATTTTCTTGGACAAAGGAATGTGATTTGGCATATCAAAGGTTGAAGATACAACTACCCCATGCACCAGTTATGATGTTGTCTGATTGGAAGAAGTATTTTCATGTCTTTGTGGGTGCTTTGGACATGGCAATTGGCAGCAGTGTGTTAATGAAGGAGTAGAGTGTTGGCTAGTTCCGACCTATTTATTATGCAAGCCACAGATTATCCTCTGCAGAGAAGAATTATTCAGTAACATAGCGAGAGTGCTTAGGCATGATCTATTTAGTGAAGAAGTTTTGGCATTATCTACTAGGGAGAATGTTTTATTTTCATGTGGATTATTCTGCGTTGCTTTATCTGGTGTGGCAGCATAATTTAACCAAAAGATTGTCTAGGTGGATGTTGTTGATGCAGGAGTTTGACTTTGAAGTCATTCATCGACCAGGATCTCAGCATGTAGTAGTAGATTATCTTTCAAGACTGGATTCGAGAGAACAAGCTACAGGAGTGGATGACAAGTTTCTGGATGCATCGCTTTTTGCTATTCAAATGAAGCGGATCCAGTTCCTGATGCGGTTCTGCCTCTTTCCATGCCTTGGACATGGTACGAGGAAATGTTTTGTTTTTTATCTACATGTGTTATGCCGACTCATTTGACGAAAGATCAACGAAGGCGGCTCGCATTGCGGAGTCGTTCCTTTGAAGTTTGCATTGGAGAATTGTACTACGGCAATGTTGCTGATGTGCTATTGCGGTGTGTACTACCGTAAGATCAGGAGGCCATGTTGCAGGAAGCGCATTGCGGAGTCTCGGGAGGGCATTTTTTGGGGAAGATTACTACAGGCAAAAGTATTCCAAGCTGGCTTGTGGTGGCCAACAATTTATTTTGATGCACAGCAGTTTGTGCCCAAATGTGATGTATGCTAGAGGATGGGCCAGCCGTCATCACAGAGAGACCGCATGCCCTTACACCAGATATTGCCACTTGAGTCCTTTCAAAAGTGGGGCTTGGACTTCATTAGGCCCTTTAAACCTGCAGCTACAAAGACAGGAAATCGGTATATTCTGACAGCAACAACAGATTACTGCACCAAGTGGGTGGAAGCTTGGGCGTTGCGGGATAATTCTGCTCTTTTAGTGTGGCAAAGTGTCTATACAAGGATGTATTCACTCATTTTGGCTGCCTGGTGGAGTTGGTCAGTGATCAAGGGAGTCATTTTATTAGTACAGTGATCAGGCAAATGATAGGTTTTTTTTTCCACAAAAAGATCCTTCCATTAGTTATCAATAAAACTGCCCGGTGGGCTACAAACTCCCAAACAGGCGGGATCACAGTATAGACAAAGGGAGGCTCTCCCACTCACACATCCAGACTCTCTGAAGCTATCTCAAGTATGAGGTGGAGGGGGGAATAGCCACACAGGTGGCCTATAGCTCCAGCGCACAATGCCCTGCTGCTCACTAAAGAACGGGCCGCTCTTCCATAATCGAAGGAAGGCAAGCCTGCAAAGGATCGTGGAGTCTAAAGTCCCCTGAAGTGTGTCAAACTGACCTTAAAGTGTGTGGATAAGCTCCAACCAAAATTCCTAAACAGTCTCAACTGGTGGAATGACCCTCTGCTTAAAGATGCGTCTACAGCGTGCCCGCCATACAAACCAAAGTGCCAGGCTACTAATGAGCTCCCAACGAGGATCGCCCTCTCCCGACCATAAAGCAGTGCTGAAGTTTGGAACCTGAAGTGGAAGAAGGTGACCTCACTGAGCCTGAAGAGCAAGACTATCTACTGTCGTCTCATATCTGAACGCGGGTCCTGAAAGAGTGCTCCAAGCCACGGCACCCCATGTAAAGATCTGGTCACCCCCAAGGTGGCTGTATAATCGCAAAATTTGTCCCTAGATCTATTGTGCAATAGTGCAATCCCAGAGGCAGTGCCTCTGTGTCTTCTGTGGGTGTCCACAGGCGGAGCAATCTGGTGGTCTGCCACCAAAACTGAGCCAAGTGCCCACAGCAATGACTCTATGAGCAACCAGCCCCACTGAAAGGTAACCGTATGCCTGGGCTGTCTACTACTCCAAATGCACTGCCAGAATGCAGTCAAGAACTCTACTAAAATGCCCTCACGCTGCCAATGCTCTGTAGGAGCTGGACTGGCCTGTCGCTAAGCTAGCAAAATATGTCTACCAAGCCGTGCCGAATACTAAAAGAATGGCATGGGCGGTCTCTCTGCCAAGGCAAAAGGGTCTCTCCATTGCCACTCACCTGGGTCCCACTGTAGACGGGCCAATGGCCGGGCCTCCCATGCCCAAAGGCACCCCTCAAAGTCTACGGTGATGGCCTCCGGGTCTGGGTCAACATGCCAAAGTTTGGCACAAGATCCTACTACACGGATCCGCTGAAAGATGCAATCAACCACAAGCTCCGACTACTCGGATCCACTGAAAGATGCAGTCAACCACAAGCTCCGACATAGTCATCATGACTCTGTGAAGTCGCCAACCCTCACCCACCTCAAAGAACAATGTGCAATCCCCATAGCAGCCTCTCACTGCAATGAGTATCTCCAAACGCGTGAATGCCCCCATCCTGGTGGGTGGAGTCTAAATCCTGGGCTGTAACCAAGTCCCTAGCACTGCTGCTTCAATATCACTAATCATTTGCGGAACACCCCTCAAACTTGCAAGCCTCAAACTCTGCTGCTCCTCAGGAAGCTACCGAAACTGTATCCAATCACCAATGTAAGATCCCTGTCCCCACCGTGCAATGATTTTAGGGGTGCTAGCAGTGGAAGTAGCACTTCTTGCGCGGGGCAGGGTCCCACACTCGAGGCCTCGCCCACGGATATCCAGACAAGAGACTAATCCATCGGTTTCTCCAAAACCGAACTCGGAAAAACTTCCTTTGCCCGGAAAGCACGGGCAATTCCACCAGGATAACTTTTCCCTAACGTAGTCAAAAGCCTTAATTAACTGAACTGATCTGACCGAACTCATAAGTTCCATAGTCAGATCAAGGGACAGCTTGGATCATAGAGACCAACACTTTTTTCCTCATCGAGAGACACAGCCGTTGATTCTTTTTCCATAGAACATTTTTTGTCCGGGATTTACTTCATCTATCGAACTAAACAGAAATTGAGTCTCGATTTACGGATCCATCAGTCCAGCCCATGGGTTAGCCAACCGCCCAACCACTGTAGTGATGGGATCCAATTAAGAATTTGGTTAGGTTTTGTCCCGGGTACCAGGGAAAAGAGTTCCCAGGCCCCCTAGCCGGATGTTCATGCAAACATAAACTAGTCACACCACTTACACACCCAATATGAAATTTCCTTTTTCTCAGCATCAGCTATCTTTAAAACAATCCTTTAATGAAACCATTGTGTCATTGATCACAATCCTCAAAATCTCTGGTTGAGTCCTTATTTCCAATCATTCCTTCATTGGAGTATCTATGGCATCATTGTCAACCAGAACGCTCACCACCTGTCCACTCATCAGGGGCCTTTTCAATAGTTCCTAGACCATAGTACCCGGTAATATAATCACTTATAAAAATCAAGATGGAATCTCCGTTGATCAGCAAGATCAACCAACAGATCCATATAAAAGAGCCATGGACTCATCCGTTGAGGACCAGCAATGTCAATCAACCAGATCTAGGCCCGGTTTCAGAAAACAACTCTTACTCCTTGTTCCAAAATCTTTCACGACGTACGTGTGGGTATCTTCGGCGACCCAGAGCCCGAGCTCCGTATGGTCAGCACCCTTTAGGGTCCTTTGCAGGTCACCTAGTGCTTCACTCATAGGCCACTTCCTTGGTCCCTTATCCACCGTACCGGAAGCTCACCATTTAAATCGAACCGAGGCTGGTCAAGACCTCGGCCGACCTTGCTACGCGAGACGTCCTCCATTGACTCTCTGTCAACAGTTGCAACTTTATCAGTTAGGTCTCCACGACCTTAATTACAAGACGGTCAAAATGCTTCCCCAGCATTTTTGACATAAAACAGTCATTTACAAACAGGTCACAAATACAGTTTCTATATTGAACTCTCGTCTTTCCACATTATCCCTCATCAGTCCACATTCCATTCATATGTGTACTCATTCTCATCCAATCACATCATTTTCCATCTCATCACCACAGATTCATTCACATCACATATCATATATTCGCATCCCAATTCACATGTCATCACATCTCATCCATTCACTCATATCGACGACACATCATTTCACATACACATTCGCATTCATTATTCTACATACACATCCACATTCATACATCCAATTCCACATCCGCATTCATACATACACATCCATATCCACATCCATACATCCACATCCACATTCATACATCCATATCCACATCTACATCCATACATCCATTTTCACATCCACATCTACATTTATATCCATACATCCATTTTCACATCCAAATCCACATCCATACATTCACATCCATATCTACATCCATACATCCATTTTCACATCCACATTCATACATCCATATCCATACATCCATATCCACATTTACATCTATATCCACATCTACATCCATACATCCATTTTCACATCCACATTCACATCTACATTTACATCCATACGTCCACATCCACATTCATACATCCATATCCACATCTACATCCATACATCCATTTTCACATCCACATTCATACATCCACATCCATAAATCCACATCTACATTTACATCCATACATCCATTTTCACATCCACATCCACATCCATACATTCACATACATATCTACATCCATTTTCACATCCACATTTATACATCCACATCTACATCCTTATCCATACATCCACATCTACATCCTTATCCATACATCCACATCCACATTTAAATCTATATCCACATCTACATCCATACATCCATTTTCACATCCACATTCATACATCCACATTCATACATCCATATCCATACATCCATACATGCATTCACATCCATATCTACATCCATACATCCATTTTCACATCCACATTCATACATCCACATCTACATCCACATCCACATTTACATCCATACATCCATTTTCACATCCACATTCATACATCCACATCCACATCCATGCATTCACATCCATATCTACATCCATACATCCATTTTCACATCCACATTCATACATCCACATCTACATCCACATCCACATTTACATCCATACATCCATTTTCACATCCACATTTATACATCCACATCCACATCCATATAGTCACATCCATATCTTCTATGCATATGTTTATGCATAAAAATCTTTTATGATGAAGATCACACTTTTAATATAAAAAAATATCTTCTATGCACCCATTTATGCATAAAAATCATTTATGATAAAAGTAACACTTTTATAATTAAAAAAACAATCTTTTATGCATACTTTTATGCATGAAAATCAAATATGATATAATATTCTTTTATAATAAAAATATAATCTTTTATGCATGAAAATCAAATATGATAAAAGTAACACTTTTATAATAAAAATAATAATCTTTTATGCGTGAAAATCAAATATGATAAAAGTAACACTTTTATAATTAAAAAATAATCTTTTATGCATACTTTTATGCATGAAAATCAAATATGATAAAAGTAACACTTTTATTATAAAAAAATAATCTTTTATGCATACTTTTATGCATGAAAATAAAATATGATAAAAGTAACACTTTTATAATTAAAAAATAATATTTTATGCATGAAAATCAATAATAATGAAAGTAATACTTTTATAATAAAACTAAATTTCTTTTATACAAATGATCAAAATGCATCTTCTATGCATGAAAATGACCCTCGAGACTGGCATAGTTATAACGTCAGCTCATTTAGTTGGGTTCACACTATAGAGAACCCAAGTATGTATTTGGTTGAGTACCTTTTCATATGTGTGTACCCTTATCTTTGTATATGGTGTGTTGAGTGTTGTGTGAAGAAGAAGAAGATTTTCAGCCTCTTTCCTTGTGTGTTCTCTTTTAGGGTTTTGTGAGTGTGTGTGTGCTTGCAAGAGCTCAAGCTCTCTTCTCCCTTGCATCTTTTCATGGTATCAGAGCCTGGTTCATGCTAAGGGCTGAGCTGCAACCAAGAGCTGCAAGCAAGAGAAGCACAGGAAGCGGTACAAGGGTAAGAGCTTTATCTACTCTTCCCTATTTGTGTTGGCGACTACATTCTTGTCGGGAGCTCTACGGGAGACACTGGCAAATGATCTCTGATTGAGGAGCTTTCTTCGCGGGAGTAAAGCTATAGGGCAACTATACTGTCCTATCGGACTAATTTTTTGGAGCCGAAAACGCGTTTCGGGCATGTTAGGACCTCCGTTTTTCGAAAAGTAGGCAATTTTCGGGTAAGTCATCGATTCCTTGTAGAACTTTGTTTTAAGAACTATAGGAAGATGGATTGGTTGTGCAAACATTGTGTGTGCTGCAAGGAGGTCAATAGTTGCCATTGGGTGTATGTATGCACATTGAGGTCACTGGTTGTGACATTTGAGTGTAGTACAGTATCGCTATAGAAAATACAACAGTTTGTGCAGGACAAACCAGAGTGCAGTTTCTGGTAAATTTGTGTGTTTGGCAAGATGTCAAATGATGGCATAAACCAGGTTGTTGCTGATGAGAAGCTTGCTAAGAACAACTTCCATGCTTGGAGGTTTAGGTTGATAAATTTCCTGATGGGAAAGGGTTACTGGGACTACATAGAAGGTGAGCATGAAGAGGCACCGGAGATACCGGAGATCAATCCGACTGCTGTAGATGTGAAAGAGTTCAAGTATTGGAACCAAGGAACCAAAAAAGTTATGTATTGGCTCTCTATCAGTATACACGACACCATGATTGGGCACATACATGATGCCAAGTCCCCCAAGGAGGCGTGGGACACCTTGGTAAAACTCTATGAAACAAATACCAAGGCACGAAAGATACAGTTGAAGAATGAACTTCATACTGCGGAGAAAAAGAGTATGTCTGTGAATGACTATGTATTGAAGATGAAGGGTATTGTGGAATCCCTTGCATTTATTGGCGTTTCAATAGATGATGATGATAAGGTAGAAGTCTGTCTACGTGGTCTCGGGCCACAATACAAGGCGTTCAAGACGTCTATTCAAACTTGGGAAAAGATTCCCAATTTCACAGATTTGGTGTCTATGTTGATTATAGAAGAGAAGAGCTTGGGTGAAGACCAACAGTCTTCACAAAACAAAAACAATTCAGAACAACAGGCCTTCTACACAAGTTCAGGAAGAGGATGAGGTAGAGGAGGTCGTAGATGCCGCCAAGGAGGTGGCCGAATAGGTAATCAGAATTATGGCCAGCAGCAGCAACAACAGTCCCCAGAATTCACAACAACAACAACACGCAGGTGGAAGAGGTCAATTCAGAGGCAGGGGGTGTCAAAGAGGTCGTGGAAATTGGCAAAGGCAGTATAATGATACACATGGATGCTTTTATTGTGGTAAGCCTAGACATGTGCAGGCAGATTGTTATAAGAAGTAGGCTGACATGCAAAATGGGAAATTACAGCAAAACAACTATGCATCCTTAAGCAGAAACAATGACGATAATGAAAGGTTGTTTGTTATGCAGCATGTTGTTAATGCCATGTCTGAAAATGTTGAAGCAGCACATAAAGATGATGTATGGTACGTTGATTCAGGTGCTTCAAACCACATGACAAGTCATGGGGAGTGGTTCAAGGAGATGAAAAATCTTGAAAGATGAGGCTTTGTGGAAATAGGGGATGACACTGCTCATCCAATTGCCCATGTTGGAGATGTGCCATTGTCTATGCAGGATGGCAAAGTGAACTACCTTGCAGATGTACTTCATGTTCCGAACATAACAAAAAATCTGGTTTTAGTTGGCCAAATGATTGAGCAGGGTTTGCAGGTTCGTTATGTTCAAGACTTTAAAGACAAGTGTAGGTTGATTGCAAAAGGCAACAGAGTTTACATTGAATGTAAACATGCTTGAAGTGAGTGCTGCGATGTTTGCAAATGGTTCAGGAATTTTTGCAGACACAAACATTTGGCATAAAAGAATTGGACATGTGAATGTGCAGAGAATGAAGTCTATGCAGACTAAAGGAATTGTGACATGGCTGCCAAAGTTTAAAGTTAAAGGTATGCAGAAAATATGTGAAGCATGCCAATTTGGAAAGCAAAACAAAGCATGTATTTCCACGTGACAGAAATGTGAGCAGAAATGCACTAGATGTTGTGCATTCAGATGTATGGGGTCCTACGAAGACCATGTCTATGGGAGGCTGCAGGTATTAACATTTATTGATGACCACACAAGGAAAGTGTGGGTATACTTCATGAAGGAGAAGAGTGAGGTGTTCACTCATTTTCAAAATTTCAGAGTTATGGTTGAAAAGCAAACAGGGAAATATGTAAAGTGCCTAAGGTCAGATGGAGGGGGAGAGTACTTCTCCAATGAGTTCTTCGATTTTTTGAAGAAGAATGGTATTCGGAGATAGTTTACATGCAGATACACTCCACAGCAAAATGGAGTTGCTGAGCGAAAAAACAGGCACATTGCAGAGATTGCACGAGCATTGATGTGAGAGAAGAATATGCAACATAGCTATTGGGCTGAGGTTGTTTCTACAGCAGTTTACATCATTAACAGGACTCCAATTGCAGCCATACATGATATAACTCCAGAGGAGAGGTTTACTGGCAGAAAACCATATTTGTCTCATCTGAAAGTCTTTGGATGCATTGCATATGTGCATGTGCCATATGAGCTGAGAACTAAGCTGGATCCAAAAGCTGAAAAATGTGTGTTTATTGGGTATTCCCTTGAGCAAAAGGGATACAGGTGTTATAACCCTGCTACACGTGAGTTGAGGGTAAGCAGGGAATCGGGATGTTGTTTTTTATGAGATAAGCAACTGGTATGCTACTGAAAAAGAAGTTGTTGGGGCTGATGTGAGTGGAAATGTGGTTGCACAGAATGCAAGTCAGCAATGACAGTCTTTGAGTGGACCAGGAGAGTCCTCATCTAGTGGTTTAGTTGTTTGATAGACCATGGAATGGCAGGCTGCGTCATAATACCAGTCCTGCAAATGTGATTAGTACATCACATAAAGGCAAAGAGAAAGTGGTTGAGCCCCTTAGTATGCCTGACATTTCTGCTAGGCATTCTCATGTTGATGGAGAGTCTAGTGGCTCAGAGATGAGCCTTGATGAGGATCTTGGGATACCAGCTATATGAGAACACCTGGTGTAAAGAAGGCTATGGAAGCCATGAATGCAAAGCTGCGAAGATCTGGGAGAGTGAAGAATCCTATGCAGAGGTTTACCTATGATGGTTATGTGGCACATCACTATGCATACATGGCAAACGTTGTACAAGTTGTAGAGCCCACATGCATTGATGAGGCTGTTACAAATGTGTGTTGGGAGAAAGCTATGGATGAGGAGATGGATGCTCTATATGGAAATGAGACTTGGGATTGAGTGCAATTGCCTGAAGGCAAGAAAGCCATTGGATGCAAGTGGGTGTACAAAAAGTAAAACATAACAGTGATGGAAGCATAAGCAGGTACAAGGCTAGATTGGTAGCCAAAGGATATGCGCAGACATATGGCATTGATTATGAGAAAACTTTCAACCCAGTTGCCAAGATGGCACAATAATGAGAGTTGTGATAGTAGTGGCTGTGTCAAAGCAATGGTCTTTACATCAGATGGATGTAAAGAATGCATTCTTGCATGGGGATTTGTAGGAAGAGGTGTATATAATGCAGCCACCTAGTTATGAGGATGATGTGAGTCACCCCGAGCATGTTTGCAGGTTGAAGAAAGCATTGTATGGCTTAAAACAAGCACCAAGAGCATGGTCTGACAAGATTTTTGAATATCTTGTCACTATTGGCCAATGCAAATTTCTAACTGTATGTGAGACACAGTGATAGAGGGGTTGTGCTTATTGTCATCAATCTTGATGACTTGATCATTACGGGGGACCATGATGTAGAGATCTTTGATGTAAAGATCTTGCTTAGACAGAAGTTTGAGATGAAGGATCTGGGGGAGCTCAGATATTTCTTGGGCATTGAGGTGATTAGGTCACCACATGGTATTGGATTATTGCAGAGACAGTATGGCTTGGACATGTTGTCCAAGTATGGTATGACAGGCTGTAAGCCTATCTCAGTGCCATTGGATTAGAATGGCAAGTTGAGTGCACATTCAGGAGAGATTTTAGAGGATCCTACTATGTATAAGCGCATAGTAGGAAGCTTGATCTACATGATGATCACCAGGCCATATTTGAGCTATGCTGTTGGGTTGGTGAGTCAGTTTATGCAGGTTCCTCGGAAGCCACATTTGGATGCATTGAGACGCATACTGAGGTATGTGAGGTCTACTTTGCATTGTGGACTATTTTATGAAATTGGGACAGAGATATGTGTACATGGGTACACAAATGGGTACACAGATGCTGATTGGCTGGTAGCATCTGTGTACAAGGGTACACAGATGCTGATTGGGCTGGTAGTATCTCAGATAGAAGATCTACTAGTGGCTTCATGTTTTCTTTGGGGAGTGCTGCTGTGACTTGGAGTAGCAAGAAGCAGCCTACGGTTGCTCTATCTAATACAGAGGCCGAGTACAGAGGTGCTGCTATGGCAGCATGTGAGGTAGCTTGGTTGAGAAAGCTACTTGCAGATTTGGGTCTATCAGTTGGCCAGGAACATTAACAGTATACAGTTGGCCAGGAACCTAGTTTTTCATGCTCGCATGAAGCATATAGAGGTCCACTACCATTTTGTCAGAGAGAAGGTCTTGGTAGGACACGTTGACCTTGTTTATGTCAGCACACAGGATCAGGTCGCTGACATCTTCACCAAAGCATTGGTAACAGAGAAGCTCCGCAGATTCAGGGCTTCGCTTTTGGTGTACGTGAGATGGAGTTGAGCTCGAGGGGGAGTGTTGAGATATCGAGCTCATCTAGTGAGGCGGTGGACACTGATGACCCGCCTCGGGGATAGATCCAAAACTTACACCACTGGCATGGTTGGTGAGATCATGTGTGATATGCAGCCAGTGGGATGACAGGCTGTGTGACAGTCATTCTAGAGACTGGCATAGTTATAGCGCCAGCTCATTTAGTTGCGTTCACACTATGGAGAATCCTAGTATGTATTTGGTTGAGTACCTTTTCATGTGTGTGTACTCTTATCTTTGTATATGGTGTGTTGAGTGTTGTGTGAAGAAGAAGATTTTCAGCCTCTTTCCTTGTGTGTTCTCTTTAGGGTTTTGTGAGTGTGTGTGTGCTTGCAAGAGCTCAAGCTCTCTTCTCCCCTGCATCTTTTCGAATGTGTATATGAAGAATGGATGTGAATGTGTATGTGAAGAATGGATGTGGATATGTATGTGAAAGAATGGATGTGGATGTATGTGAAAGAATGGATGTGATTCTGTATGTGTGAAAGAATGGATGTGGATCTGTATGTGTGAAAGAATGGATGTGGATGTATGTGAAAGAATGGATGTGGATGTGTATGTGAAAGAATAGATGTGGATGTGTATGTGAAAGAATGGATGTGGATGTATGTGAAAGAATGGATGTGGATGTGTATGTGAAAGAATGGATGTGGATGTGTATGTGAAAGAATGTGATGTGATGTGACATGAATATATGTGGATGTGAAGTGATAGATATGAATGTATGGATAGATGTGGGTAGTTGTACATGTGAACGATTGGATGGATGTGGATGAATGAGTTGAGATGTGTATAAATGAGATATGATGTGGATAGATGTGATGTGATGTTATGTGAATAGAATGTATGTGATGGGATGGTGATGTGAATGAATGAGATGTGATGTCATGTGAATCGGGATGTGAATGAATGAGATGTGATGTGTTGTGAATGGATGAGATGTGATGTGATGTGAATGAATGAGATGTGATGTAATGTAAATTGGGATAGATGTGAATTGATGATATGTGATGTGATGTGATGTGAAACGGGATAGATGTGAATAAATGAGATGTGATGTGAATGGATGAGATGTGAATGAATGTGATGTGATGAGATGTGGATATGGGTAGATGCGAGTGGATGAGATCTGATGAGGATAAATGAGGAAAGATGTGATGAGATGAAAATGATGTGATTGGATGAGAATGGGAATACATATGAAATGGATGTGGAACAATGTGGAAAGACGAGAGTTTGTTATAGAAACTGTATTTATATCCTGTTTTTAAATGATTGTTTTATGTCAAGAATGCTGGGGAAGCATTTTGACCATCTTGTGAATGAGGTCGTGGAGTCCTAACTCATAAAATTGCAACAGCTGAGACGGAGAGTCAATGGATGACATCTCGCGTAGCAAGGTCGGCCAGCCTCGGTTTGATTTAAATGGTGACCTTCCGGTACGGTGGATGAGGGACCAAGGAAGCGGCCTATGAGTGAAGCCCTAGGTGACCTGCAAAGGATCCTAGAGTCTAGCTAGGGGGCCTGGGAACTCTTGTCCTCCCTGGTACCCGGGATAAAACCTAACCAAATTCTTAAATAGATCCCATCACTACAGTGGTTGGGCGGTTGGCTAACCCATGGGACTGGATGGGGTTGGGCTGGACTGATGGATCCCTAAAAAGAGACTCAATTCTGTCATGGTACGATAGATGAAGTAAATCCTAAATAAAAATTGTTCTATGGAAAAGAATCAACGGCTGTGCCTCTCAATGAGGAAAAAAGCGTTAAGTCTCTATGATCCAAGTGCAAGTCTTTTCCTTGATCTGACTATGGGACTTATGGATTCGGTCAGATCAGTTCAGTTAGTTAAGGATCTTCACTACGTTAGAGTAAATATATCAAAGGAATCGCCTGTGCTTTTCGGGCGAGGGAACTTTTTCCAAGTTCGGTTTTGGAAGAACCGAGGGATTAGTCTCTTGTTCGGATATACATGGGTGAGGCCCCAAGTGAGGGACCCTGCCCCATGCAAGAAGTGCTACTTTCACTGCTAGCACCCCAGAATTCGTTGCGCTGAGGGGACAGGGATCTTTCAGCTGGTATCAGAGCGAATTGGCTAAAGTGGATCAACCGAGAAGCCAAAAATGTCAAAAAGTTATGAAGTAACAGTAAAAAGTTAGAAACTTGTGATGAAATTCATACAAATTGATATTCATACTGAAATTCATAAAGTTTAGTAATTGGGTCTTCAGATGGAAGTACCACAATTGCATGGAATCCCTAACTTGCTTGAGGTCTAGACATGATGGTATTTACCTTATAATTCCAAGGACCGTTGTGTGGACAAAAACAGAGACCGATGATGTGTATATACTGTGCAAAATACTAAGAGCTTCAGGAATATGTAATCAGTTTGAGTCAGTTTTGAGTTTTGGTTGAGATAAAATTCAATGTACAGGAGAGTGAAAGTGAAAAGAGAAAATGAAAAGGTTTTGGCACAATTTCCAAGGTTTTTGAAGAGAGATTAAGGTAGATTGTGTGATGGATGTTGATAATGTGACTGGACACCTGTGTGTCATGTAGGAGTTTGATTTGAATAGGTGGCAGGCATGCAGGCCAATGCCAAGTGTCAGCTCAGGACGCCTCCTGGAAAACTGGCCAGGTTTTGGAGCCTGCGAGAGTGGATTTGAGTGTTTTTGCTACGCAAGCTCGGAGAGCAGATTGCATGTAGAGGTTGTTGAATTTACTGTAGGAGGCCGCGGGAAGCAAGAGAGAGCCGAGTACTACAGTTCCATCGCAAAGAAAAGGTGACGTTTGAAGAGTCCAGAGATAGAACCAAAAGAAAAGAGGGCGACCAACTGGGGGCCACGTTGGAGGCTTCCAGGGGTAGAAGAGGTAAGTCGACTTCTTAATTTTGAAAATTCCCAGGTGCCAGGAGAGGCCAAGAGGAGAAGCGGCCTATTTACTATTGTGTTTTAGAGCCTGAGGAGTAGGCTAAGCTGATTGAGAAGCAGACAGTAGCCAATCAGTGGCCAAAAGGTAGGCAAGTTTTGTTTTTGGAGTTTCCTGTTGCCAGGCAGTGTAGAGAAGCAGGCCGATTTGAGAGGATGCGCAGGATTGCTGAAATCTGTTTTAAGGAGTTGGGAGTTAATTCTGGGTGTTAGCTGGCTGTATTTGCCATAGTTTACAAGCATACAGTGTTCATATTTTGAGTGGAGAGGTTGTGAGAAATCTCAGAGGGGAAGGACTTGCTTAGTGGCCTATAGGTCAGAAGATTGCACGGATGTTTTTGTTTGCTTGGTTGTTGTTGATGTTCAAGGAGTTGGGGCATGACAGAAGTATGCACGTCAGGGAGCAAGATGCTAGCCATGAAATCAAAGACTGTGGAGTGTTAAGAGTGGGCTACTGTGGGTGGCTGTGGGATAGTTGGAAACAAGGAGCCTTGGAGGTCTGTTGTTGCCGCATCTTGCTGAGAACTAGTTGAAGCACTTCTTCACATCATCAAAGTTAGCCATGTTATATGTTTGGTGTTTGTAGACAGAGATATACTCTCATGAGGTATTAGATATAGAGAGCTATTCTTGTGGCATCCTATGGGCTGTCCAGAAATATAGAGAAAAGCTACACGAGGAGGTTTTCGGCCAGGAAAGTTGCTGAATTTTGAGAATTTCAGATCTGTTTTGGGCGTTTTGATTTGCTGTATTTTTGTGGAGGTGTTCCCAAGGTGTTTCAGGCCAGGAGCTACAGGAAAAGAGGTGTTTTCTGAATTTCTAAGTTGGCTGCAGCAAAACAGCAGTAGAAGGGGTAAAACAAAAGGAGTTTTGTGAAGTTTGGAGTCAGTTATATGCAAGTTTTGTGGACTGTTTTGGAGCTGAATTGTAAACTGAATGTAATCTCCTATGTGAGAGCATACTGGATGGGTTTTCTATGAAGTTTTGTGTTAAGAGTCAAAGCTGGAACTAAGCTCTTGTATACATGCTTGTAATAGCTGCTCTCTTGAAAATACAGTTTTGTAAACTTGAAGAAAAGCTTTGAGGATAGTCCACCTCAGATATGTATCTTGTCCCCTGGAGTTTGGTCCGGATATCGAAGAACTGTACTTTGAAGATGCTTCTATGTTTGAGGTCGTTTATTCTGAGAGTGATGCAGGGTAGTACTGGTCAGTCATAGTTCATATTGCTGACGGGGAGTGGGCTGATTATGAATGGGTGTTAGATGAAGATGGCTCTAAGGATGTAATGGATGTTCAACTTTGTAAAAAGACGAAGACTTGTATTGAAATAAAGTTTTGTTTATACTCTTGGGTCTGGTGTTCTGGGTGTGTTTGTACCTGTGAGATCCCTGTTCTCACCGTGCAACGGATTCGGGGTACTAGCAGCGGAAGTAGCACATCTTGCGCAGGGTAGGGTCCCACACTCGGGGCCTCGTCCACGGATATCTGGACAAGAGACTAATTTGTCGGTTTTTCCAAAACTGAACCCGAAAAAACTTCCCTTACCCGGAAAGCACGGACGATTCCACCAGGATAACTTTTTACTCTAACGTAGTCAAGATCATTACTGATCACGCTGATCCGACTGCACCTATAAAGATACTCAGTCGGATCAAGGAAGAAACTTGCACTTGGATCATTGGGATCGACGCTTTTTTCCCCATCAAGAGGCACAGCCGTTGATTCCTATCCATAGAACAATTACTATCCGAGATTTACTTTATCTATCGTAATAACAAAAATTGAGTCTCGATTTACGGATCCATCAGTCTAGCCTAACCCCATCCAGTCCCATGGGTTAGCCAACCGCCCAACCACTGTAGTGATAGGATCCAATTAATAATTTGGTTAGGTTTTGTCCCGGGTACCAAGGAAAAGAGTTCCAAGGCCCCCTAGCCGGATGTTCATGCAAAAATAAAACTAGTCACACCACTTACACACCCAATATGAAATTGCCTTTTCACAGATTCAACCAGTTTTAAAACAATCCTTTAATAAAACCATAGTATCACTGATCACAATCTTCCAATTTATCCGGTTGATTCTTAATTTCCCATCATTCCTTCATCAGAGTATCTACGGCATCATTGGCAACCAAAACGCTCACCACCTGTCCACTCAGGGGTCTTTTCAATAGTTCCTAGCCCATAATACTCGGCAATATAATCACCTATAAAAATCAAGATGGACTCTCGTTGAAGATCAGCAAGATCAACCAACAGATCCATATAAAGAGCCATGGACTCATCCATTGAAGACCAGCAAGGTTAATCAACCAGATCCATGCCCGGTTTCAGAAAACAACTCTTACTCCTTGTTCCAATATCTTCCTCGACGCATGTGTGGGTATCCTAGGCGAGCACCCTCTCGCAGGTGACCTAGCGCTTCACTCATAGGCCGCTTCCTTGGTCCCTCATCCACCGTACCGGAAGCTCACCATTTTAATCGAACCGAGGCTGGTCAAGACCTCGGTCGACCTTGCTACGCGAGACGTCCTCCATTAACTCTCCGTCAGCAGTTGCAACTTTATCAGTTAGGTCCCCACGACCTTAATCACAAGACGGTCAAAATGCTTTCCCAGCATTCTTGACATAAAACAGTCATTTACAAACAGCATTTACAAACAATTTACAAATACAGTTTCTATATTAACTCTCATTTTTCCACATTATCCCTCATCAACCCACATTACTTATTCCACATTCCATTTATATGTGTACTCATCGAATCACATCATTTTCCATCTCCTCACTTTAGATTCCTTCACATCACATATCATATATTCACATCCATACATATATCCACATCTACATCCACATTCACATCCATACATCCATTTTCACATCCACATCTACATGCACATTCACATCCATATATCCACATCTATATGCATACATTCATACCTACATGCATACATCCACAACTCCATGCATACATCCACATCCACATTTACATTCACATCCATACATCTACATCTACATGCATACATCCACATCTCCATGCATACATCCTCCTCCACATTCACATTCACATCCATACATCTACATCTACATGCATACATCCATACATCTACATCTACATGCATACATCCTCCTCCACATTCACATTCACATCCATACATCTACATCTACATGCATACATCCACCTCCACATTCACATCCACATCTATACATCTACATCTCCATGCATACATCCACCTCCACATTCACATTCACATCCATACATCTACATCTACATGCATACATCCACCTCCACATTCACATCCACATCTATACATCTACATCTACATGCATACATCCACATCTCCATGCATACATCCACATCCACATCCACATTCACACTCACATCCATACATCTACATCTACATGCATACATCCACATCTCCATGCATACATCCACATCCACATTCACATTCACATCCATACATCTACATCTACATGCATACATCCACATCTCCATGCATACATCCACATCCACATTCACATTCACATCCATACATCTACGTCTACATGCATACATCCACCTCCACATTCACATCCACATCTATACATCTACATCTACATGCATACATCCACATCTCCATTCATATCCACATCTATACATCTACATCTACATGCATACATCCACATCTCCATTCACATCCACATCTATACATCTACATGCATACATCCACATCTCCATTCACATCCACATCTATACATCTACATCTACATGCATACATCCACATCTCCATTCACTTCCACATCTATACATCTACATGCATACATCCACATCTCCATTCACATCCACATCTATACATCTACATCTACATGCATACATCCACATCTCCATTCACATCCACATCTATACATCTACATCTACATGCATACATCCACACCTCGATTCACATCCACATCTATACATCTACATGCATACATCCACATCTCCATTCACATCCACATCTATACATCTACATCTACATGCATACATCCACATCTCCATTCACATCCACATCTATACATCTACATGCATACATCTACATCTCCATTCACATCCACATCTATACATCTATATCTACATGCATACATCCACATCTCCATTCACATCCACATCTATACATCTACATGCATACATCCACATCTCCATTCACATCCACATCTATACATCTACATCTACATGCATACATCCACACCTCCATGATTACAATAAAATTCTTTTAATTAATCTAGGATGATAATTCCTAGAATATGGTAGGAAGTCCTCTTTTCATGCTTTGAATGAAATTATTTTATGTGTAATTTTTATAAAATTTTTGACATAGCTCCGCTGCTATGACTGATAAATCTCAATCATCTAAAAAGATAAATCTTATCATTAAGGGGATGATTAGAATGATTAGAATGATCCCTAATTGGATCATTAACCCATAATGGATTGAATCATCAATATTCATGAAATACATAAACTAAAAGCATAGGGAAAGCCATTAATTTGGTCTTAAGCATAGATTAATCTTGGATTAAGGAAAAGCTTTATGAAAAGCTTCATTTGGATTGAGAATAGGTCATGAGTATGACCATTTCTTGAGTGTGAGAGAGATATTACATAAAAACCATTAGAATTAAGCATAAATAAAAATTTATGTAATTCTTTACTATCATTCATTAATTACTTCAATAGCATTCAAAAAAACCATTTCAATTAAGCTTCTCAAGCTTGAGAGGGGTTGAGAAGAGAGAAACATTGAGAAATTATAGAAAAGATCAAAATTCACCACACTTACCTTACAAATTGCTTGATTCTTTGTTCACGGTAGAGGCCCCCAACCAATCAATTGGTTTAGTATGTTGATGGAGCCACCAATGGAGATTGAAGAAAGAGGGAAGCTCCAATTTCTTACAAATTGGAGAGAATTTTAGAGAATAGCATTATTTCAGCATAGTTCTAGAATAGTAAAATTCTCCTCCTTTTTTTCAAAGGACTCATGTTCTATTTATAGGAGAGGGAGGCTCTAACCAAGGCTAACTGATTTCCAGATTCAGTTTGATTGAATTTGGACTAGATTTGGATCCAGTTTGGTTACTCTTTTGATTCGGTTTGGTTTCTTTTTTATTTGGTTTGGTTCAAGAGAGAGGAGAGATAAAAATATCACATTATCTTTGAGTTTAAAACTCATTCAAGCATATGAAATATGCACCTCCTTTAATGGACTCCCCTTCCTTACATATGTGTCAAAATAGAATGATTATATCCAAAATATCTCATATTTTTAATATTGCTCATAGTTTTTTATTAATAAACCTTGTACATTTTCAACTCTTCATCTTATGTGAGCAAAAATTTACTCATTTTTGGATACCCAAAATATCTCATATTTTTAATATTGCTCATAGTTTTTTACTAATAAACTTGTACATTTTCAACTCTTCATCTTATGTGAGCATTTACTCATTTTTGGATACCCAAAATATCTCATATTTTTGATATTACTCATAGTTTTTTACTAATAAACCTTGTACATTTTCAACTCTTCATCTTATGTGAGCATTTACTCATTTTTGGGTATCTTCTTTTACAAATTGGATTTATCTCCTCCCTACACATGGATTGATGCTATTGGCCCATAGGAACCTTAATTGGACCATAATCCAAAAATTTCTGAAAATCTAGACCCTTAGGCTAAGGTCCTTTATACCCATTTCCAATTAATTCCAATTGCACATTGAAAAGTTCTTTTGAATTTCTGTTTCAGGGGAATTCATTTTAATAATATGAGGAATTTTTCTATTTAAAAATATTCAAAATCTGAATATTCTCTCTCTAGAATATTTTCTCTCTCTAAGTTAAAAATTAAGATCTTTCATATTTCTGAAGAGGGGATTGATTACAAGGGAAGAAGCTGGATATCTTGAGAGGCTGGGGAGGAATCTTACATTCTCTCCCACTTGCATCTCGCAAACTGGGGGTATTTTCGCAAGATGTACGAATATGAGACTGAGAGAAAATTTAATTAAAAATTAATCACCAAGAAAAGTCTCAAAGAGAGCAAGACTCAAGACAAGAACAAGATTTCAACTTTATTCACTCTTGGAACATATACAGCAAGATAGAAGAACTTTTTACACTTCCATAAGCCCGTCCATCATATGGTCACAAAAGCAGCACTCACAAGCTGCACACGTATAAGGTAACTCATCTATGGGAATAATTCGGCTGTTTATTGTAGCACCTACCTCAGTGGTATGAGGTGATCTAAGAAAAGGACCTCTAAGAGGCAAGCTGAAAACGGGATAAAGGCATATCTTCTTGTGAGAAAGAAAGCACGCTCATCACGCAGTAGTATCGGGGACCCAAACCCAAGGCTTCAATAACCATAGCCAAGCGGATATTGTTACGAAAGTGCTGTCGCCCCCACGGTGTTACCCTAGTTATATCTCGACAGGTCTGCCATTTGGTCTGAGCTACAGAAGTTTCCAAGTGAGGGAAAAGTGAGCGCTCATACAGTTCTATAAAATCCTTCTTCACAGACTCGTTTGCGTCTTGAAGGTGAGAAATCATCATGGATAAAACCAATTCCTGCTGCCAAGCCATGAAGGAGATTAAGAAAGAAAGGGGATCGATGGAAGTAAGATTACTGTGAGCGACAAGTAAAAATTATGACTTTATATAAAGGAAGGAGCTAGCGTAACCTAGAAGCCAACGGTATCTTGTCTCACTGAAGTTTACCGTCTTTCCATGATTTGGGTTTGGCACATATTTCTATAGAAGGCTTACATGAAATACATTATGAACTTTGAGATGAGGAGGTAAAAGAAGCTCGTAAGCTAAGTTACTTTCTTTGAATTCAGATAAGGCTCGCAATATCTGGGGGATAACTTCTTATACTCCCAAGAGATAAAGAACTTCTTTTGGGCCGTACTCGAATGAAGACCAAAACCTTGGTATCCAAAACACCGATTTTTACTTCTGAACTCATTGTTCTGAATCCTTAAAACAGGTGGGACTCCTGAGAAGTATTCTAGGAAAAGGGTCTTCCTTTTTTTTTAAACAGAAATTTTCTTTTATTTTAGATATCTTTTACATATAAACTCATATGAGATTCCCACTTTGCACCTTAGATCTTCACATAATATGGAGCTTAACTTGATTTTTTGAAAAAATTTTAAGATATTTGTCTATTTTCTTTAAATATTTCAAGGTCTTTAAAGTGTTATAATATACGCCACTTTTTGTACCCACAATAGCTACCACTTAAAATCCTCAATCTTGTAGATCAAAAGAGTGGGTAGATACTAAGACATTAGTAGAATGTGGTGGTTAGTAAAAATTGCAAATCCAATGGTTGGATTTTTAATGATCTCTTTTTCAAATTTCTTCTAGACTATCAGAAGGCCTGCAAATATTAATAATCTAATTAGTAAAATTACATTTTTGATGTGAATCATATAAAACCTATAGGGACTAGTGTGCTTGTAATGGTGCATCTATGGAAAAATAAATTGGATCACTCTAAGTATGGAAAGATCATTTTTTAATCATTTCATCATATTTTTGATTAATTTTGATTAATTATACTAATTTATATTAATTTAAGTTATATTGGGTTGAATCAGACCAAGACCAAACTCTTTCGGGGAAAGGTGTGACCAGTTTAGAAAAATACACTCAAAACTCCACCAAATCTAAAACTAAGTTTGAGACCCTTCAAATTGATCTGTAGATCAAGGTTATAGCATTCGAGGAATTCTGGTATGAAATTCAGAATTTCGATCAAGAAGTTTTGGGGATACTGATTCAAGAAATACTCCTTGCATTCAAAAGAAAATCAAACTGAAAACTTGCATAGAAATGTTGTTTTCTTAAAGGATTGTCTTACGCCAGAATGCTGGTGGAGGAAGCATTTGGTATATGCTTTTCTAAGGAAAGTTCGGTTGCAATCAGTTGACGGGGAGTGTTCAAAGGACGGCTCACGCGGCAAAGCCTACCCAGGTCTTGACCAACCTCGATATGGTTGAAAAATGGTGTGCTTTCGGTACGATGGACAAGGGCCGACGAAGCGGTCCCTCATTGAATAGATGTAATGACATGTGAATCAGATAGATGTGAATGAATGGATGAGATGTGATGTCATGAATCGGGATGTAAATGAATGATATGGGATGTGAATGGATGATATGTGATGAAAATGAATGTGAATATGTATGTGAAGAATGGATGTGGATGTGTATGTGGAGAAAATGGATGTGAATGTGTATGTGGAGAAAATGGATGTGAATGTGTATGTGAAGAATGGATGTGGATGTGTATGTGAAGAATGGATATGAATGTTGTTGACATATTAAGCAGATCTAGTGAGTTGGTGGACATTGATGACCCGCCTGGGAGATAGGCCACTTACACCACTAGCATGGTTGGTGAGATCATGTGTAATATGCGGCCAGTTGGATGACAGGTTGTGTGGCAGTCATTCTAGAGACTAGCATAGTTATAGCGCTAGCTCATTTAGTTGGGTTCACACTATGGAGAACCCTGGCATGGTTGGTGAGATCATGTGTGATATGTGGCCAGTTGGATGACAGGCTGTGTGGCAGTCATTCTAGAGACTGGCATAGTTATAGCGCTAGCTCATTTAGTTGGGTTCACACTATGGAGAACCCTAGTATGTATTTGGTTGAGTACCTTTTCATATGTGTGTACTCTTATCTTTGTATATGGTGTGTTGAGTGTTGTGTGAAGAAGAAAATGATTTTCAGCCTCTTACCTTGTGTGTGTGTGTGCTTGTAAGAGCTCATGTGTGATATGCGGCCAGTTGGATGAGAGGCTGTGTGTGCTTGTAAGAGCTCATGTGTGATATGCGGCCAGTTGGATGACAGGCTGTGTGGCAGTCATTCTAGAGACTGGCATAGTTATAGCGCTAGCTCATTTAGTTGGGTTCACACTATAGAGAACCCTAGTATGTATTTGGTTGAGTACCTTTTCATATGTGTGTACTCTTATCTTTGTATATGGTGTGTTGAGTGTTGTGTGAAGAAGAAGAAGATTTTCAGCCTCTTACCTTGTGTGTGTGTGTGCTTGCAAGAGCTCAAGCTCTCTTCTCCCCTGCATCATTTCATGGTATCAGAACCTGGTTCATGCTAAGGGCTGAGAGCTGCAAGAAGGAAGAGCTGCAAGCAAGAGAAGCACAAGAAGCGGTACGAGGGTAAGAGCTTCATCTAATCTTTCCTATTTGTGTTGGTGACTACACCCTTGTCGGGAGCTCTACGGGAGGCACTGGTAAACGATCTCTGATTGAGGAGCTTTCTTCGCGGGAGTAAAGATATAGGGCAACTATACTATCTTATCGGACTAATTTTTTGGAGCCGAAAACATGTTTCGGGCGCGTTAGAATCTTCGTTTTTCAGAAAGTAGGCATCTTCGAGCACTGCAGGTAAGTCATCGATTCTTTGCAGAACTCTGTTTTAAGAACTGCAGGAAGACGGATCGGTTGTGCAGACATTGTGTGTGCTGCAAGGAGGTCAACAGTTGCCATTGGGTGTATGTATGCACATTGAGGTCACTGGTTGTGACATTTGAGTGTAGTACAGTACCGCTGTAGAAAATACAACAGTTTGTGCGGGATAAACCAGAGTGCTGTTTCTGGTAAATTTGTGTGTTTGGCAAGATGTCAAATGATGGCATAAACCAGATTGTTACTGAGAAGCTTGATAAGAACAACTTCCATGCTTGGAGGTTCAGGTTGACAAATTTCCTGATGGGAAAGGGTTACTGGGACTACATAGAAGGTGAGCATGAAGAGGCACCGAAGATACCGGAGATCAATCCGACTGCTGTAGATGTAAAAGAGTTCAAGGATTGGAACCAAGGAGCCAAAAAAGTTATGTATTGGCTCTGTGTCAGTATACACGACACCATGGTTGGGCACATACAGGATGCCAAGTCCCCCAAGGAGGCGTGGGACATCTTGGTAAAACTCTATGAAACAAATACCAAGGCACGAAAGATACAGTTGAAGAATGAACTTCATACTGTGGAGAAAAAGAGTATGTCTGTGAAGGACTATGCATTGAAGATCAAGGGTATTGTGGAATCCCTTGCATCTATTGGTGTTTCAGTAGATGATGATGATAAGGTGGAAGTTTGTCTACGTGGTCTCGGGCCACAATACAAGGTGTTCAAGACATCTATTCAGACTCGAGAAAATATTTCCAATTTCACAGATTTGGTGTCTATGTTGATTATAGAAGAGAAGAGCTTGGGTGAAGACCAACAGTCTTCACAAAACAAAAACAATTGAGAGCAACAGGCCTTCTACACAAGTTTAGGAAGAGGACGAGGTAGAGGAGGCCGTGGACGCCACCAAGGAGGTGGCCGAATAGGTAATCAGAATTATGGCCAATAGCAGCAACAACAACAGTCCCCAGAATTCACAACAACAACAACAACACGCAAGTGGAAGAGGCCAATTCAGAGGCACGGGGAGTCAAAGAGGTTGTGGAAATTGGCAAAGGCAGTATAATGATACACATGGATGCTTTTATTGTGGTAAGCCTGGACATGTGCAGGCAGATTGTTATAAGAAGCAGGCTAACATGCAAAATGGGAAATTGAAGCAAAACAACTATGCATCCTTAAGCAGAAACAATGACGATAATGAAAGGTTGTTTGTTATGCAGCATGTTGTTAATGCCGTGTCTGAAAATGTTGAAGCAGCACATAAAGATGATATATGGTACGTTGATTCAGGTCCTTCGAACCACATGACAAGTCATGGGGAGTGGTTCAAGGAGATGAAAAACCTTGAAAGACTAGGCTTTGTGGAAATAGGGGATGACACTGCTCATCCAATTGCCCATGTTGGAGATGTGCCATTGTCTATGCAGGATGGCAAAGTGAAGTACCTTGCAGATGTACTTCATGTTTCGAACATAACAAAGAATCTGGTTTCAGTTGGCCTGATGATTGAGCAGGGTTTGCAGATTCGGTTTGACCTTGATGGAGTTGTTAAGTTGTTGAAGACTTTAAAGACAAGTGCAAGTTGATTACAAAAGGCACATGCCTGAAGTGAGTACTGCGATGTTTGTAAATGGTTCAAGAATTATTGCAGACACAGACATTTGGCATAAAAGAATTGGACATGTGAATTTGCAGAGAATAAAGTCTATGCAGACTAAAGGAATTGTGATAGGGCTGCCAAAGTTTAAAGTTGAAGGTATGCAGAAAATATGTGAAGCATGCCAATTTGGAAAGAAAACAAAGCATGTATTTCCATGTGACAGAAGCAGAAATGCACTAGATATTGTGCATTCAGATGTATGGTGTCCTACGAAGACCATGTCTATGGGAGGCTGTAGGTATTATGTGACATTTATTGATGACCACACAAGGAAAGTGTGGGTATACTTCATGAAGGAGAAGAGTGAGGTGTTCACTCATTTTCAGAATTTCAGAGTTATGGTTGAAAAGCAAACAAGGAAATATGTAAAGTGCCTAAGGTCAGATGGAGGGGAAGAGTACTTCTCCAATGAGTTCTCTGATTTTTGAAGAAGAATGGTATTCGGAGACAGTTTACATGCAGATACACTCCGCATCAAAATGGAGTTGCTGAGCGAAAAAACAAGCACATTGCTGAGATTGCGTGAGCATTGATGGGAGAGAAGAATATGCTGCAACATAGCTATCAGGCTGAGGCTGTTTCTATAGCAATTTACATCATGAACATGACTCCAACTGCAACCATACATGATGTAACTCTAGAGGAGACGTTTACTGGCAAAAAACCTGATTTGTCTCATCTGAAAGTCTTTGGATGCATTGCATAGGTGCATGTGCCATATGAGCTGAGAACTAAGTTGGATCCAAAAGCTGAAAAATGTGTGTTTATTGGGTATTCCCTTAAGCAAAAGGGATACAGGTGTTATAACCCTGCTACACGTGAGTTGAGGGTAAGCAAGGATGTTGTTTTTGATGAGATGAGCAGCTGGTATGCTACTGAAAATGAAGCTATTGGGGACTGATGTGGGTGGAAATGTGGTTGCACAAAATGCAAGTCAGCAATCACAGTCTTTGAGTGGACCAGGAGAGTCCTCATCTAGTGGTTCAGTTGATAGACCATGGAGTGGCAGGCTGCGTCATAATACCAGTCCTGCAAATGTGATTAGTATATCACATAAAGGCAAAGAGAAAGTGGTTGAGTCCCTTAGTATGGATGACATTTCTACAGGGCATTCTCATGTTGATGGAGAGTCTAGTGGCTCAGAGATGAGCCTTGATGAGGATCTTGGGATACCAGCTATGAGAACACCTGGTGTAAAGAAGGCTATGGAAGCCATAAATGCAAAGCTATGAAGATCTGGGAGAGTGAAGAATCCTATGAAGAGGTTTACCTATGATGGTTATGTTACACATCACTATGCATACATGGCAAAAGTTGTACGGGTTGTAGAGCCCACATGCATTGATGAGGCTGTTGGAAATGTGTGTTGGGAGAAAGCTATGGATGAGGAGATGGATGCACTAAATGAGACTTGGGATTTAGTGCAATTGCTTGAAGGCAAGAAAGCCATTGGATGCAAGTGGGTGTACAAAGTAAAACATAATAGTGATGGAAGCATAAGTAGGTACAAGGCTAGATTGGTAGCCGAAGGATATGCGCAGACATATGGCATTGATTATGAGAAAACTTTCAACCCAGTTGCCAAGATGGCACAATAATGAGAGTTGTGATAGTAGTGGCTGTGTCAAAGCAATGGTCTTTACATCAGATGGATGTAAAGAATGCATTCTTGCATGGGGATTTGTAGGAAGAGGTGTATATAATGCAGCCACCTAGTTATGAGGATGATGTGAGTCACCCCGAGCATGTTTGCAGGTTGAAGAAAGCATTGTATGGCTTAAAACAAGCACCAAGAGCATGGTTTGACAAGATTTTTGAATATCTTGTCACTATTGGCTTTCATGTAGCCAATGCAAATTTCTCGCTGTATGTGAGACACAGTGATAGAGGGGTTATGCTTATTGTCATCTATGTAGATGACCTAATCATTACGGGGGACCATGATGCAGAGATCTTTGATGTAAAGATCTTGCTTTTAGACAGAAGTTTGAGATGAAGGATCTGGGGGAGCTCAGATATTTCTTGGGCATTGAGGTGATTAGGTCACCACATGGTATTGGATTATTGCAAAGACAGTATGGCTTGGACATGTTGTCCAAGTATGGTATGACAGGCTATAAGCCTATCTCAGTGCCATTGGATCAGAATGGCAAGTTGAGTGCAGATTCAGGAGAGATTTTGGAGGATCCTACTATGTATAGGCGCATAGTAGGAAGCTTGATCTACATGACGATCACCAAGCTAGATTTGAGCTATGCTGTTGGGTTGGTGAGTCAGTTTATGCAGGTTCCTCTCAGAAACCATTTGGATGCATTAAGACGCATACTGAGGTATGTGAGGTCTACTTTGCATTGTGGACTATTTTATGAAATTGGAACACAGAGATATGTGTACATGGGTACACAGATGCTAATTGGGCTGGTAATATCTCAGATAGAAGATCTACTAGTGGCTTCATGTTTTCTTTGGGGAGTGCTGCTGTGACTTGGAGCAACAAGAAGCAGTCTACGGTTGCTCTATCCAGTACACAAAGGCCGAGTACACAGAGGTGCTGCTATGGTAGCATGTGAGGTAGCTTGGTTGAGAAAGCTACTTGCATATTTGGGTCTATCAGTGGTGGATAGACAAGTTATTATTTTCTGTGACAACATTAGCAGTATACAGTTGGCCAAGAACCCAGTTTCTCATGCTCGCACAAAGCATATAGAGGTCCACTACCATTTTGTTAGAGAGAAGGTTTTGGCAGGAGACGTTGACCTTGTTTATGTCAGCACACATGTAAGATTTCCCCCTTCTAAAATAGGAGAAACACTTAAGATAGTCCACTAAGTCTTAAGTTGGAGAAAATTTCCTATTTATCGACACCTTGACCATGTAGAGATTCAAGGATATGATTCATAGGTAAGACCTAGCCCTATCCCGCAGGGGAAGCGTGATCTTTTAAAAATCAAATCACCCATAGGATAATTGATCATAAATTGGGTAACTACTAGACTTGATTTCTAGAGGCAACGCTTTTTTCCTCATCCATGCAAGGCACAGCCGCCGCTGACCTAGTCTTCTAGAATAGAGTTGCCTAAGAACCTATTTATCTAGCGTAGGGCTTTCACTTAATCTATTGGAAAGCTACCCGACTAATCGGGTCCACCCGTTCGTAGGATGGTGCCATCGGGGCATTCCATCCTCCCACTTTCCACCCTACTCACGCATCAATTTGTTTTCTAATTAATCCTACCACTGTTTGACATAAATAAACATGTTCTTTAATTAAGGCCCTTTTCATAAGGTTTGTTAAAACAGCCTTTTTACAGAGACTTTTTACACAATACAATCATGCCAAAGACAAGATATATATATAAAACAGCCTTTTTACACAATACAATCATGCCAAAGATAAGATATATATATAAAAGGTTTATACATGAATCAATTCCATACAAGCCAAACCGGCTCTCTTATTCTTTTCCTTTATACTGTCGATGATCTAGAATTCGGCCTTCCAGCCTTTACATGCTGGGCAAAATCCTACGGGACCATACACCTCATCATCGGCCGCTAGCGAGGACTCAAGCTGGCGTGTCGCCCTCTCAGGCTCCATTGCTCGATCCTCTCGCCCCTTAGAGGGATGTCTGCACACTAGGGTGGGCTTATTCACCGCACTAGCCTGGGCTCTCAGAACTAGGCAGCATCATAATCTCTTGCCTTAATCGGCGAACCTTATTCTCCCAATGGTATGAGGGATACCTTGGGCCATTCTCGGGCTTTGTCAACGATGCCCCTCGGCTACACAAAAACGGAACAGAGTTAACGTTGAAGCTAGGAAAAACTTGCGCTCTTTAAAGATAACAATTTCAATGCAATTTATTGAATACAGCATCACACAATTCGTAACTTCATACAATTTTATGTCATTATTTTAGAGGAAAAAGATACACATTTATTAGCACTAATATAAAAAAAACTCTTCTTTAAAAGATAACCAAGCTAACCTGGCCACCATTTCCTTGAGGAGCTTGTAAAGGGAGGGTTGGTGGAGCCGCATCGAGAGCATCTTCCTTAATCTCGTTGTTGTGCGCTCCTCTCAAGGCAATATTTTGACGTTTTCGAGAAGGGGCCATCTTGGATGTCGTCTTGTAGGGCTCGTTGTTGCGGTTGTAACGCTTCAGTTGGATCTCAATTCTGAGATCGTTTGCTCACCGTATGAGCAAAAGACTATAGCGCATGAACCCTCTCTTTGTAAGGCAAAAATCTCTTAGTAAAGTCTACGCAAATGGGGGGGATTGTGAGATGTCCTTAAGACAAAAACGTTTTGCTAAAGGGGAGAAGGGCTGAGGGCTACTGTTGTAAGTCTCTTCACACGCCGGGGGAGGGGGGGGAGAGAGAGAGAGAGAGAGAGAGAGAATCGTTAAGGACATTGCCTCTAGCAAGAGGGGGATAGAGGAAAATTGCCTTATCTGAAAAGAGGCAAATGAGGGGGTGTGAGAGGGGTGGCTATACTACAGCAAGTACACTGCACAGGGACAGAGGGCGGTACGGACGGCGGTACAACAGGGCATATGCTGCGCAGAAATGCGTGTCGCTTGTGGAGCACCCCGGGGGTTTATATAGCTGTGGGATGCGGGTACGGGCACTGTGTAAAGCAAGGACGAAAGGACGGTGTACCAGCAAAGGCTATGGATCAGTGGCTTGCATGGGTCTAGGGGAAAGGTACGGTGTCGGTTATCAGGGAAAGGAGTGGTACACATGTACCTTATCTAGTCTCTGGGGCAGCATGGGTGTCCACGTAGGGGTACGTATGGACCACACAGTGGGCGGCCGTTCTTTGGTTCTTATGCGGCCATCGTACGGGCACCCTGGTAAGTGTGTACGGTCTAAATTTTGGAACGGGGTCCCTAAATTTGGAATACCGACCTCGATTTGCGTGTCGGACCGCCCCGAGAGCAAAAATTTTTTTGTTTGGGAGGTTCTCCTAGTCGTTGGGATTCAGACCGTTCGTCAATCGGATGCCCGGTCGTGCATTTATTAAGGTTTAAAGGTCGTTGCTTTTTAACTAAAATGATTGAAATTTGCGTATAAGCTTGATCTGGTGTCCGTTTTGGATGCTATAAAATCCTATACTAGGGTAAAATTGCACGCAGATCCCAATTTTGGGCTCAAAATTTGAAGATTCTAAGTAGAAATGACTCAAATAATAAAATCATTGATTTTTATACCATAAAAACAGATAAATTTATCTAGTACATGGACATTTCTTTATTAGTGAAGATGGGTATGTTACATCCTTCCCCCCTTAAAGAAATCGAGATGTCCTCATCTCGTCATGAATTGGGGATATTCCTTTATGAGTGTAGCTTCATCTTCCCAAGTTGTATCCTCTTCAGGGTAATCTTTCCACTGTACTAGATGTTCTACAAGAGTTCTATTTTGGAGTTGTCTTTCCCTAGAATCTATGATGCTACTAGGCTGTAATTCAAGGACTCCTTGAGTAGGGATTACAACTTGTTCATCATCAAGAATATGATTGAGACTGGGTACATATGGTTTTAACAAACTTACATGAAATACATTGTGGACTTTGATATGGGCTGGGAGTTGGAGTTTATAGGGCACTTTTACCTAGACACTTGATAACTGTATAGAGGCCACAATACCTAGGGCGGAGCTTCTTATATTTCCCAAGTGATAGAGAACTTCGTTTGGGTCGCACTTGTAGAAGAACTTTGTCTCCTTCCTTGAAGATCCTTTCAGACCTCTTGGTGTCAGCATAATGTTTTTGTCGATCTTGGGTAGCTTTAATATCCTTTTGGATTGCCTTGGTTTGTTCCTCCATCTCTTCGAGCATTTTCCTGGATGCCTCAACTCTTATGGTCGGATCAGAGAAATTTAGAGGAGACAAGAATTCTTGCCCATAGAGTGCTTTGAATGGTGACATTCCTATGCTCTGATGATAAGATGCATTGTAGGCGAATTCTACCGGAGGAAGGTATTGAATCCACCTTCTTGGTTCCCATCCACAATATGCTCTGAGAATGTCTTCAATTACTTGATTGACTCTCTCAGTCTGGCCATCGGTCTCTGGATGATAAGCTGTGCTAAAGCAAAGTTGAGTTCCCAAGACTTGAAATAAGGACTGCCAGAACTTTGAAGTGAAGTCAGAATTCGGGTCACTTACTATCCTTTTTTGGGAGATCATGAAGTTTAAGGACTTCCTTGATGAATATTTGAGCAACATTCAGAAGCTTTGAAGGTCTTCTTTGCTGGTATAAGGTGAGCTACTTTGGTAATAAGTAAGTCCACTACTACCAGAATGGAGTCATATCCTCCTTGAACAGTGGGGAGACTTGTGACAAAATCCATACTAATGCACTCCCACTTCATTTGGGGAATATCCAAGGGTTGAAGTTTCCTAGGAATCTTGACCCTTTCAGCTTTGATCCTTTGGCATGAGAGACATTGCTTCAAGTACCGAAGGACATCATTTTTCAAACCTGCCCAATGAAAGCTCCCTCTTACGGCATTTAATGTTTTTGCATAGCCTGGGTGTCCTGCAGAGCAAGACTATCATGAGCTTCATGGAGGATTAGTTTCTTTAAAGCACGATCCTTAGGGATACATAGCCTGTGATTGAAGTAGAGGCTTCCTTCATGAGTGGAGTATCCCTTGATTAGATTCTTCTTTTTCTTTGAATTTTTTCCTTCTTCTACTAACTTCATCATCCTTTGATAACCTAGCTCTGATACCAATTGTAAGGTTCCCCCTTCTAAAATAGGAGAAACACTTAAGATAGTCCACTTAAAATAGGAGAAACACTTAAGATAGTCCACTAAGTCTTAACTTGGAGAAAATTTCCTATTCGACACCTTGACCATGTAGAGATTCAAGGATATGATTCATAGGTAAGACCTAGTCCTATCCCACAGGGAAAGCGTGATCTTCTAACACAGGGAAAGCGTGATCTTCTAAAAATCAAATCACCCATAGCGTAATTGATCATAAATTGGGCAACTACTAGACTTGATTTCTAGAGGCAACGTTTTTTTTCTCATCCATGCAAGGCACAGCCATTGACCTAGTATTCTAGAATAGAGTTACCCAAGAACCTATTTATCTAGCGTAGGGCTTTCACTTAATTTGTTGGAAAGCTACCCGACTAATCGGGTCCACCCGTTCGTAGGATGGTGCCATCAGGGCATTCCATTACCATAAAAACTCATAAATTTATCTATTACATGGACATTTCTTTATTAGTGAAGATGGGTATGTTACAACACAGGATTAGGTCGCTGACATCTTCACCAAAGCATTGGGTACAGAGAAGCTCCGCACAGATGCAAGGCTTCACTTGGTGCACATGAGATGGAGTTGAGCTCGAGGGGGAGTGTTGAGATATCAAGCTCATTTAGTGAGGCGGTGGACACTGATGACTCGCCGCCTGGGGGATAGGCCCAAAACTTACACCACTGGCATGGTTGGTGAGATCATGTGTTGTAAGATTCCTCTCCCAACCCCCCTTTTTGATGTCTAGTATCTTCCCCCGTAATCAATCCCTCTTCAGAAATATAAAGACCTTGTTTCTAACTGTTTTAACCTAGAGAGAGAAAATATTCTAGAGAGAGAATATTCAGATTATGAATATTTTTGGATAGAAAAATAATTCATCTTATTAAAATAAGTTCCCCTGAAACAGAAATTCAAAAAGAATTTTCCAATGTGCAATTGGAATTAATTGGAAATAGGTATAAAGAACCTTAGTCTAAGGGCCTAGATTTTCAGAAATCTTTAGACTATGGTCCAATTAAGGTTCCTATGGGCCAATAGCATCAATCCATGTGTAGGGAGGAGATAAATCCAATTTGTAAAAGAAGATACCCAAAAATTGAGTAAATGCTCACATAAGATGAAGAGTTGAAAATGTACAAGGTTTATTAGTAAACAAACACATATGTAAGGAAGGGGAGTTCTTTAAAGGAGGTGCATATTTCACATAAGATGAAGAGTTGAAAATGTACAAGGTTTATTAGTAAATAAACACATATGTAAGGAAGGGGAGTTCTTTAAAGGAGGTGCATATTTCACATAAGATGAAGAGTTGAAAATGTACAAGGTTTATTAGTAAAAAAACTATGACACATATGTAAGGAAGAGGAGTTCTTTAAAGGAGGTGCACATTTCACATAAGATGAAGAGTTGAAAATGTACAAGGTTTATTAGTAAAAAACTATGAGCAATAAAATTTTGACACATATGTAAGGAAGGGGAATTCTTTAAAGGAGGTGCATATTTCACATGCTTGAATGAGTTTTAAACTCAAAAATAATGTGATATTTTTATCTCTCATCTCTCTTGAACCAAACCAAATCAAAATGGAACCAAACCGAATCAAAAAGTAACCAAACTAGGTCCAAATCTAGTCCAAATTCAACCAAACTGACTTGGAAAATTCTAGAATCAGTTTGTTTGGTTAGGAGCTCAAATTTTCCTATAAATAGAAGCCTCCCCTTGTGGAAAAAAATATAATGTCTTATTCATTGTTACTCTACTCCACCTAAACCAAAATATAGTCTCTTATGCTTTGTTACTCTACTCCACCTAAGCCAAAATATAATCTCTTATGCTTTGTTACTCTACTCCACCTAAGCCAAATTAGATAGTGTCTTATGCTTTGTTACTCTACTCCACCTAAGCCAAATTAGATAGTGTCTTATGCTTTGTTACTCTACTCCTCCTAAGCCAAAATATATAGTGTCTTATGCTTTGTTACTCTACTCCACCTAAGCCAAAATATAGTCTCTTATGCCTTGTTACTCTACTCCACCTAAGCCAAATTAGATAATGTCTTATACTTTGTTACTCTACTCCACCTAAGCTAAAATATATAGTGTCTTATGCCTTGTTACTCTACTCCACCTAAGCCAAATTAGATAATGTCTTATACTTTGTTACTCTACTCCACCTAAGCTAAAATATATAGTGTCTTATGCCTTGTTACTCTACTCTACCTAAGCCAAGAACTGTGAATTCTTTAATAATTCACTAGTTTTTGATACTTCTCTCTTTCTTCAATCCCCATTGGTGGCTCCATCAACATACTAAACCAATTGATTGGTTGGGGGCCTCTACCGTGAATAAAGAATCAAGCAAATTATAAGGTAAGTATATTGAATTTTGATCTTTCTATAATTTCTCAATGATTCTCTCTTCTCAACCCCTCTCAAGCTTGAGAAGTTTAATTGGTATGGTTTTTTAAATGCTATTGAAGTTAATTGGTGAATAGTAGTGAAGAGTTACATAATTTAATAAATGCTATAGAAGTTAATTTCCATTTATGTTTAAAATTCTAATGGTTTTTATGTAATTTCTCTCTCTCACTCAAGAAATGGTCATACTCATGAACCATTCTCAATCCAAATGAAGCTTTTCATAAAGCCTTTCCTTAATCCAAGATTAAGCTATGCTTGAGGCCAAATTAATGGCTTTTTGCTATGCTTTTAGTTTATGCACATTGATGATTCAATCCATTATGGATTGATGACCCAATTAGAGACCATTCTAATTGTTTTCTTAATGATCCAATTAGAGACCATTATGGATTGATGATCCAATTAGAGACCATTATGGATTGATGATCCAATTAGAGACCATTCTAATTATTTCTTTAATAATGAGCTTTATCCCTTAGAAAAAAAAATTGAGATTTATCAGTCATAGTAGCGGAGCTATGGCAAAATTTTTATAGAAATTACGCATAAAATAAATTCATTCAAAGTATAAAAAGAGGAATTCCTACCATATTCTAGGAACTATCATCCTAGATTAATTAAAAGAATTTTATTATGCATGGGATGTGGATGTATGCATGTAGAAATAGATGTGTAGATGAGGATGTAAATGGAGATGTGGATGGATGCATGTAGATGTAGAGGTATAGATGTAGATGTGAATGGAGATGTGGATGTATACATGTAGATGTAGATGTATAGATGTAGTTGTGGATGTGGAGGTGGATGGATGCATGTAGATGTAGATGTATAGATGTAGATGGGAATGGAGATATGGATGTATGCATGTAGATGTAGTTGTGAATGGAGATGTATATGTATACATGTAGATGTAGATGTATAGATATAGATGTGGATGTGGATGGAGAAGTATGCATGTAGATGTAGGTGTATAGACGTAGATGTGGATGTAGAGGTGGATGTATGCATGTAGATGTAGGTGTATAGACGTAGATGTGGATGTAGAGGTGGATGTATGCATGTAGATGTAGATGTATAGATGTGGATGTGAATGTGGAGTGGATGTATGCATGTAGATGTAGATGTATGGAGGTGAATGTGAATGTGGATGTAGATGTATGCATAGGGATGTAGATGTATGCATGTAGATGTGAATGTACGCATATAGTTGTGGATGTGTGGATGTGAATATACGATTGTGATGTGAGGGAATCTGAAGTGATGAGATGGAAATGATGTGATGGGATGAGTATACATATAAATGGAATATGGAATAAGTAATGTAGATTGAGGAGGGATAATGTGGAAAAATGAAAGTTAAAATAGAAATTGTATTGTAAACTGTTTGTAAATGCTGTTTGTAAATGATTGTTTTATGTCAAGAATGCTGGGGGGAGCATTTTGACCGTCTTGTGATTAAGGTCGTGATGAGAAAGTTGCAACTGCTGACGGGGAGTCAATGAAGGACGTCTCGCGTAGCAAGGTCGGCCGAGGTCTTGACCAGCCTCGGTGCGATTAAAATGGTGAGCTTCCGGTACGGTGGATGAGGGGCCAAGGAAGCGGCCTATGCGTGAAGCGCTAGGTTACCTGCGAAGGATCCTAGAGGGTGCTGACCATACGGTGCTCGGGCTCTGGGTTGCCTAGGATACCCACGCGTGCGTCGAGGAAGATATTGGAACAGAGTTGGAGTTGTTTTCTGAAATCGAGCATGGATCTGGTTGATTGACCTTGCTGGTCTTCAATGGATGAGTCCATGGCTCCTTATATGGATCTGTTGGTTGATCTTGCTGATCTTCAACAAGAGTCCATCTTGTTAAGTGATTATATTGCCAAGTATTATGGGCTAGGAACTATCGAAACGGCTCCTGAGCGTTCTAGTTGCCAATGATGCCATAGATACTCTGATGAAGGAATGATGGGAAATTAAGAATCAATTGGATAAATTGGAAGATGGTGATCAATGATACTATGGTTTTATTAAAGGATTGTTTTAAACTGGTTGAATCTGGTTGAAAAAGGGCAATTTCATATTGGGTGTGTGAGTGGTGTGACTAGTTTTATTTTGCATGAACATCCGGCTAGGGGGCCTTGGAGCTCTTTTCCTTGGTACCCGGGACAAAACCTAACCAAATTTTTAATTGGATCCCATCACTACAGTGGTTGGGCGGTTGGCTAACCCATGGGATCGGATGGGGTTAGGCTGGACTGATGGATCCGTAAATCGAGACTCAAACTTTTGTTTTTTACGATAGAAAAAAAATAAAATCCCGGACAGTAACTGTTCTATGGATAAGAATCAACGGCTGTGCCTCTTGAATGGGGAAAAAAGCGTTGATCCCAATGATCCAAGTGCAAGTTTCTTCCTTGAACTGACTAAGTATCTTATAGATGTAATTGGATCATCTCGATCAGAAATGATCTTAACTACGTTAGAGTAAAAAGTTATCCTGGTGGAATCGCCCGTGCTTCCGGTTAAGAAAGTTTTTCCGGGTTCGGTTTTGGAACAACCGACGGATTAGTCTCTTATCCGGATATCCGTGGGCGAGGCCCCGAATGTGGGACCCCTGTCCCGCACGAGAAGCGCTACTTCCGCTGCCAGTACCCGAATCCGTTGCTCGGTGGGAACAGGGATCTTACAGTTGGTATCAGAGCCTTTGGTTAATAAAGATCACCTGAGAAGACAAATAGGTCAAAAATTTATCAAGAAACACAAAAGGTTATAATTGTGTGATATAATTCATACAATTTGATATTCAAACTGAAACTCGTAATTTGGTAATTGGGTCTTCAGATGGAAGTACCGCAATTATATAGAATTCCCGACTTGCTTGAGGCGTAGACATGATAGTATTTACCTTATAATTCCAAGGGCCGTGACTACCCGTATATACCGAGAGTATACTGCAGCTCTTTACTGACAGTATATACGAGTAAATCTAAGACTTGAAATTATAAGCGTTAATGCTATCCAGATGATGATTTTGCATGTGATTGATATGATTTTTAATTCTGTTTGAGAATGGATGAATTGATTTGGATTCTGATTGAAAATGCTGATTGAAAATGCTGATTGAAAAATGTTGATTTTTAAAAAATTAGTTGAAATATAATGAAACCACAATGAGGGGGAATGGGACGAATCCCTGTAATGATATTCATAACTAGAATGATGATAATGAATTCAGCAAATCACTATGAGATTAGTGGGTTGTGCGGTCAGATTGCTACTGTTAATACTTGACCGGTAGATCAAGTTAAGGGATGTCAAATTGAGAACTTGCTTGACTGAAATTTCCGTGTGGAGGAATGTTCCGAAGGAAACTTTTCGGTCTAATGGACTAGTATCATGTTAAAGATATGAATGATATAATGAATTGTTATTTAATGATGAGTTCTATATAAGGGATATTTATCCCAGTGTTCTGTTGGGTTGACCACCCAGAATATAAGGAACCCCAAAATAAAATTGGATCTTAAGAATAAGAGCTGTCCTCTACCTTGCGAGATGAGGACATCTCGCACTTTTTAAGTGGGGTAGGATGTAAGATTCCTCCCCAGCCTTCGAGGTATACAGGGGTAAGAATCTTCCTTTCTGATCTTATAATTATTCCCTCTCTAAAATAAAAGAAAATTTCTGTTTAAAAAAGGAAGACCCTTTTCCTAGAATACTTCTCAGGAGTCACGCCTGTTTTAAGGATTTAGAACAATGAGTTTAGAAGTGAGAATCGGTGTTTTGGATACCAAGGTTTTGGTTTTCATTCGAGTACGGCCCAAAAGAAGTTCTTTATCTCTTGGGGAGTATAAGGAGTTATCCCCCAGATATTGTGACCCTTATATCTGAATTCAATGAAAGTAGGTGACTTAACCTACAAGCTTCTTTTATCTCCTCATCTCAAAATTCTTAATGCCTTCTATAGAAAAATGTGTCAAACTCAAATCATGGAAAGACGGTAAAACTTCAGTGGCAAGTTACCGTTGGCTTCTAGGTTACGCTAGCTCCTTCCTTTATATAAGTCGTAACTTTTACTTGTCGCTCACAGTAATCTTACTCCCATCAATCTCCTTCATGGCTTGGCAACAAGAACTAGTTTTATCCATGATGATTTCTCACCTTCAAGACGCAAGAGAGTCTGTGAAGAAAGACTTTATAGAACAGTATGAGCGCTCACTTTTTCCTCACCTAGGAACTTCTGTAGCGCAGACCAAATGGCGGACCTATCAAAACATAACTAGGGTAACACCCTGGGATCAGCAGCACTTTCGTAACAATGTCCGCTTGGCCATGGTTATTGAAGCTTTGGGTTTGGGTCCCCGATACTACTGCGTCATGAGATCAAGACATCTTGAGTTTTCTGAGCGGGTCTTCTTACTGGCGTGTTTTCTTCCTCATGAGAAGATATGCCTTTACCCCGTTTTTGGCTTACCTCTCAGAGGTCCTTTTGTTAGATCACCTCATACCACTGAGATAGGTGCGGCAATAACCAGCAGAATCATTCCCATAGATGAGTTACCCTATACTTGTGCAGCTTGTGAGGACTGCTTTTGTGACCATATGATGGACGGGCTTATGGAAGTGTAAAGAGTTTCTTTATCTTTACTGTATAAGTTCCGAGAATGAATAAAGTTTAAATCTTGTTCTTATTTTGAATCCTGCTCTCTTTAAGACTTTTCTTGGTGGTTAATCGTGATTAAAATTTTTCTCTAAGTCTCATATTCGTGCATCTTGCGAAATTATTCCAAGTTGCGAGATGAGGACATCTCGCGTTTTTTAAGTAGGGTAGAATGTAAGATTCCTCTCCCAACCCCCCTTTTTGATGTCTAGTATCTTCCCCCGTAATCAATCCCTCTTCAGAAATATAAAGACCTTGTTTCTAACTGTTTTAACCTAGAGAGAGAAAATATTCTAGAGAGAGAATATTCAGATTATGAATATTTTTGGATAGAAAAATAACTCATCTTATTAAAATAAGTTCCCCTGAAACAGAAATTCAAAAAGAATTTTCCAATGTGCAATTGGAATTAATTGGAAATAGGTATAAAGAACCTTAGTCTAAGGGCCTAGATTTTCAGAAATCTTTAGACTATGGTCCAATTAAGGTTCCTATGGGCCAATAGCATCAATCCATGTGTAGGGAGGAGATAAATCCAATTTGTAAAAGAAGATACCCAAAAATTGAGTAAATGCTCACATAAGATGAAGAGTTGAAAATGTACAAGGTTTATTAGTAAACAAACACATATGTAAGGAAGGGGAGTTCTTTAAAGGAGGTGCATATTTCACATAAGATGAAGAGTTGAAAATGTACAAGGTTTATTAGTAAATAAACACATATGTAAGGAAGGGGAGTTCTTTAAAGGAGGTGCATATTTCACATAAGATGAAGAGTTGAAAATGTACAAGGTTTATTAGTAAAAAAACTATGACACATATGTAAGGAAGAGGAGTTCTTTAAAGGAGGTGCACATTTCACATAAGATGAAGAGTTGAAAATGTACAAGGTTTATTAGTAAAAAACTATGAGCAATAAAATTTTGACACATATGTAAGGAAGGGGAATTCTTTAAAGGAGGTGCATATTTCACATGCTTGAATGAGTTTTAAACTCAAAAATAATGTGATATTTTTATCTCTCATCTCTCTTGAACCAAACCAAATCAAAATGGAACCAAACCGAATCAAAAAGTAACCAAACTAGGTCCAAATCTAGTCCAAATTCAACCAAACTGACTTGGAAAATTCTAGAATCAGTTTGTTTGGTTAGGAGCTCAAATTTTCCTATAAATAGAAGCCTCCCCTTGTGGAAAAAAATATAATGTCTTATTCATTGTTACTCTACTCCACCTAAACCAAAATATAGTCTCTTATGCTTTGTTACTCTACTCCACCTAAGCCAAAATATAATCTCTTATGCTTTGTTACTCTACTCCACCTAAGCCAAATTAGATAGTGTCTTATGCTTTGTTACTCTACTCCACCTAAGCCAAATTAGATAGTGTCTTATGCTTTGTTACTCTACTCCTCCTAAGCCAAAATATATAGTGTCTTATGCTTTGTTACTCTACTCCACCTAAGCCAAAATATAGTCTCTTATGCCTTGTTACTCTACTCCACCTAAGCCAAATTAGATAATGTCTTATACTTTGTTACTCTACTCCACCTAAGCTAAAATATATAGTGTCTTATGCCTTGTTACTCTACTCCACCTAAGCCAAATTAGATAATGTCTTATACTTTGTTACTCTACTCCACCTAAGCTAAAATATATAGTGTCTTATGCCTTGTTACTCTACTCTACCTAAGCCAAGAACTGTGAATTCTTTAATAATTCACTAGTTTTTGATACTTCTCTCTTTCTTCAATCCCCATTGGTGGCTCCATCAACATACTAAACCAATTGATTGGTTGGGGGCCTCTACCGTGAATAAAGAATCAAGCAAATTATAAGGTAAGTATATTGAATTTTGATCTTTCTATAATTTCTCAATGATTCTCTCTTCTCAACCCCTCTCAAGCTTGAGAAGTTTAATTGGTATGGTTTTTTAAATGCTATTGAAGTTAATTGGTGAATAGTAGTGAAGAGTTACATAATTTAATAAATGCTATAGAAGTTAATTTCCATTTATGTTTAAAATTCTAATGGTTTTTATGTAATTTCTCTCTCTCACTCAAGAAATGGTCATACTCATGAACCATTCTCAATCCAAATGAAGCTTTTCATAAAGCCTTTCCTTAATCCAAGATTAAGCTATGCTTGAGGCCAAATTAATGGCTTTTTGCTATGCTTTTAGTTTATGCACATTGATGATTCAATCCATTATGGATTGATGACCCAATTAGAGACCATTCTAATTGTTTTCTTAATGATCCAATTAGAGACCATTATGGATTGATGATCCAATTAGAGACCATTATGGATTGATGATCCAATTAGAGACCATTCTAATTATTTCTTTAATAATGAGCTTTATCCCTTAGAAAAAAAAATTGAGATTTATCAGTCATAGTAGCGGAGCTATGGCAAAATTTTTATAGAAATTACGCATAAAATAAATTCATTCAAAGTATAAAAAGAGGAATTCCTACCATATTCTAGGAACTATCATCCTAGATTAATTAAAAGAATTTTATTATGCATGGGATGTGGATGTATGCATGTAGAAATAGATGTGTAGATGAGGATGTAAATGGAGATGTGGATGGATGCATGTAGATGTAGAGGTATAGATGTAGATGTGAATGGAGATGTGGATGTATACATGTAGATGTAGATGTATAGATGTAGTTGTGGATGTGGAGGTGGATGGATGCATGTAGATGTAGATGTATAGATGTAGATGGGAATGGAGATATGGATGTATGCATGTAGATGTAGTTGTGAATGGAGATGTATATGTATACATGTAGATGTAGATGTATAGATATAGATGTGGATGTGGATGGAGAAGTATGCATGTAGATGTAGGTGTATAGACGTAGATGTGGATGTAGAGGTGGATGTATGCATGTAGATGTAGGTGTATAGACGTAGATGTGGATGTAGAGGTGGATGTATGCATGTAGATGTAGATGTATAGATGTGGATGTGAATGTGGAGTGGATGTATGCATGTAGATGTAGATGTATGGAGGTGAATGTGAATGTGGATGTAGATGTATGCATAGGGATGTAGATGTATGCATGTAGATGTGAATGTACGCATATAGTTGTGGATGTGTGGATGTGAATATACGATTGTGATGTGAGGGAATCTGAAGTGATGAGATGGAAATGATGTGATGGGATGAGTATACATATAAATGGAATATGGAATAAGTAATGTAGATTGAGGAGGGATAATGTGGAAAAATGAAAGTTAAAATAGAAATTGTATTGTAAACTGTTTGTAAATGCTGTTTGTAAATGATTGTTTTATGTCAAGAATGCTGGGGGGAGCATTTTGACCGTCTTGTGATTAAGGTCGTGATGAGAAAGTTGCAACTGCTGACGGGGAGTCAATGAAGGACGTCTCGCGTAGCAAGGTCGGCCGAGGTCTTGACCAGCCTCGGTGCGATTAAAATGGTGAGCTTCCGGTACGGTGGATGAGGGGCCAAGGAAGCGGCCTATGCGTGAAGCGCTAGGTTACCTGCGAAGGATCCTAGAGGGTGCTGACCATACGGTGCTCGGGCTCTGGGTTGCCTAGGATACCCACGCGTGCGTCGAGGAAGATATTGGAACAGAGTTGGAGTTGTTTTCTGAAATCGAGCATGGATCTGGTTGATTGACCTTGCTGGTCTTCAATGGATGAGTCCATGGCTCCTTATATGGATCTGTTGGTTGATCTTGCTGATCTTCAACAAGAGTCCATCTTGTTAAGTGATTATATTGCCAAGTATTATGGGCTAGGAACTATCGAAACGGCTCCTGAGCGTTCTAGTTGCCAATGATGCCATAGATACTCTGATGAAGGAATGATGGGAAATTAAGAATCAATTGGATAAATTGGAAGATGGTGATCAATGATACTATGGTTTTATTAAAGGATTGTTTTAAACTGGTTGAATCTGGTTGAAAAAGGGCAATTTCATATTGGGTGTGTGAGTGGTGTGACTAGTTTTATTTTGCATGAACATCCGGCTAGGGGGCCTTGGAGCTCTTTTCCTTGGTACCCGGGACAAAACCTAACCAAATTTTTAATTGGATCCCATCACTACAGTGGTTGGGCGGTTGGCTAACCCATGGGATCGGATGGGGTTAGGCTGGACTGATGGATCCGTAAATCAAGACTCAAACTTTTGTTTTTACGATAGAAAAAAAATAAAATCCCGGACAGTAACTGTTCTATGGATAAGAATCAACGGCTGTGCCTCTTGAATGGGGAAAAAAGCGTTGATCCCAATGATCCAAGTGCAAGTTTCTTCCTTGAACTGACTAAGTATCTTATAGATGTAATTGGATCATCTCGATCAGAAATGATCTTAACTACGTTAGAGTAAAAAGTTATCCTGGTGGAATCGCCCGTGCTTCCGGTTAAGAAAGTTTTTCCGGGTTCGGTTTTGGAACAACCGACGGATTAGTCTCTTATCCGGATATCCGTGGGCGAGGCCCCGAATGTGGGACCCCTGTCCCGCACGAGAAGCGCTACTTCCGCTGCCAGTACCCGAATCCGTTGCTCGGTGGGAACAGGGATCTTACATGTGTGATATGTGGCCAATGGGATGACAGGCTGTGTGACAGTCATTCTAGAGACTGGCATAGTTATAGCGCCAGTTCATTTAGTTGGGTTCACACTATAGAGAACCCTAGTATGTATTTGGTTGAGTACCTTTTCATATGTGTGTACTCTTATGTTTGTATATGGTGTGTTGAGTGCTGTGTGAAGAAGAAGAAGATTTTCAGCCTCTCACCTTGTGTGTTCTCTTTTAGGGTTTTGTGAGTGTGTGTGTGCCTGCAAGAGCTCAAGCTCTCTTCTCCCCTGCATCTTTTCAAATGTGTATGTGAAGAATGGATGTGAATAAGTATGTGAAGAATGGATGTGGATATGTATGTGAAAGAATGGATGTGGATGTGTATGTGAAAGAATGGATGTGGATCTGTATGTGAAAGAATGGATGTGGATGTGTATGTGAAAGAATGGATGTGGATGTATGTGAAAGAATGGATGTGGATGTGTATGTGAAAGAATGGATGTGGATGTGTATGTGAAAGAATGGATGTGGATGTATATGTGAAAGAATGTGATTGGATGTAAAGAGATGTGATGATGTGATATGAATATATGTGGATGTGAAGTGATAGATATGAATGTATGGATAGATGTGGGTAGTCGTACATGTGAACGATTGGATGGATGTGGATGAATGAGATGAGATGTGTATGAATGAGATATGATGTGGATAGATGTGATGTGATGTGATGTGAATAGAATGTATGTGATGGGATGGTGACGTGTGAGATGTGATGTCATGTGAATCGGGATGTGAATGAATGATATGGGATGTGAATGGATGAGATGTGATGTGATGTGAATCGGGATGTGAATCATTGAGATGTGATGTGAAATGGATGTGATGTAAATTGGGATGGATGTGAATCGATGTGATGTGATGAATGAATGGATGTGATGTAAATTGGGATAGATGTGAATTGATGATATGTGATGTGAAACAGGATAGATGTGAATGAATGAGATGTGATGTGAATGGATATGTGAATAAATGTGATGTGATAAGATGTGGATATGGGTAGATGCAAATGGATGAGATGTGAATGAATGTGATGTGATAAGATGTGGATATGGGTAGATGCGAGTGGATGAGATCTAATGAGGATAAATGAGGAAAGATGTGATGAGATGAAAATGATGTGATTGAATGAGAATGGGAATACATATGAAATGGATGTGGATTAAATAATGTGGATTGATTTAGAACAATGTGGAAAGACGAGAGTTCGTTATAGAAACTGTATTTATGACCTGTTTTTTAATGACTGTTTTATGTCAAGAATGCTGGGGAAGCATTTTGACCGTCTTGTGAATGAGGTCGTTTGGAGACCTAACTGATAAAGTTGCAACAGCTGACGGAGAGTCAATGGATGACGTTAAATGGTGAGCTTCCGGTACGGTGGATGAGGGACCAAGGAAGCGACCTATGAGTGAAGCGCTAGGTGACCTGCGAAGGATCCTAGAGGGTGCTAACCATACGGTGCTCGAATCGCCAAACATTCCCACACATGTATCGCAGAAGATATTTCGATCAAGGAGTAAGAGTTGTTTTCCGAATTCGGGCATGGATCTGGTTGATTGACCTTGCTGGTCCTCAACGGATGAGTCCATGGCTCTTTTATATGGATCTGTTGGTTGATTTTGCTGATCTTCAACAGAGATTCCCTTTTGATTTTTATAAGTGAATATCTTGCCGGGTACTATGAGCTAGAAACTATCGAAAAGGCCCCTGAGTGGATAGGTGGTGAGCGTTCTGGTTGCCAATGATGCCATAAGTACACCGATGAAGCAAAAATTAGAAATTAGGATTCAACCGGATATATTGGAGGATTATGATCATTGATACTATAGTTTCATTAAAAGATTGTTTTAAAGACAGCTGAATCTATGAAAAAGGCAATTTCATATTGGGTGTGTAAGTGGTGTGACCAGTTTTAAGTTTGCATAAATATCCGGCTAGGGGACCTGGGAGCTCTTTTCCCTGGTACCCGGGATAAAACCTAACCAAATTCTTAAATGGATCCCATCACGACAGTGGTTGGGTAGTTGGCTAGCCCACGGGACTAGATGGGGTTAGGCTAGACTGATGGATCCCTAAAAAGAGACTCAATTCTGTTATGGTACGATAGAAGAAGTAAATCCCGGATAAAAATTGTTCTATGGAAAAGAATCAACGGCTGTGCCTCTCAATGAGGAAAAAAGCATTGGTCTGTATGATCCAAGTGCAAGTCTTTTCCTTGATCTGACTATGGGACTTACGGGTTCGGTTAGATCAGTTCAGTTAGTTAAGGCTCTTGACTACGTTAGAGTAAATATATTGGAGGAATCGCCTGTGCTTTTCAGGCGAGGGAAGTTTTTCCAGGTTCACTTTTGGAAGAACTGAGGGATTAGTCTCTTCTCTGGATATACGTGGGTGAGGCCCCGAGTGAGGGACCCTGCCCTGCGCAAGAAGTGCTACTTCTGCTCCTATCACCCCAGATTTCGTTGCGCTGAGGGGACATGGATCTTTCAGCTGGTATCAAAGCAAACTGGCTAAAGTGGATCAACCGAGAAACAAAAAATGTCAAAAATTTATGAAGTAATAGTAAAAAGTTGAAAATGTGTGATGAAATTCATGCAAATTGATATTCATACTGAAATTCATAAATTAGTAATTGGGTCTTCAGATGGAAGTACCACAATTGCATGGAATCCCTGACTTGCTTGAGGCCTAGACATGATGGTATTTACCTTATAATTCCAAGGACCCTAACTACTCGTATTTACCGAGGGTATAACTGTAGCTCTTTATTGGCAGTATATATGAGTAAATCTAAGAACTTGAAATTATAAGCAAAAATGCTATCCTCTAGATGATGAATTCGAATGTGGTGGTTGATATGATTTTTAAAACTGTGGTTGAGAACTGATGAGTTGATTTGGGATTCTGATTGAAAAATGATGATTCCTGAATTTTGGTTGAAAAGCGATAAGCTGAGCAAAACCACAATAAGGATGAATGGGACGAGTTCCTGTGAGTAATGATGTTCATTAACTGGAATGATGATAATGACTTTAGCAAGTCACTATGAGATTAGTGGATTGTGCTGATAGATTGCTACTATTAACACTTGACCCAGTGGATTAAGTTAAGGGATGACAAATTAAAAATCTGTATAATTGAAAATCCCATGGAGGATTGTTCAGATGGAAATTTCGGTCTAATGGACCATTATTATATTAAATACATGAATGATATGATCTAAATGAATTATTATCTGATGATGAGTTCTATATAAGGGATCTTTATCCCAGGATTCTGTTGGGTACAGGCTATAAGGAACCCCATAATCAATTGGATCTTAAGGGGAAGAGTTGTCCTCTAGTTTGTGAGATGAGGACATCTCGCACTTTTTAAGTGGGGTAGGATGTAAGATTCCTCCCTCCAGCTTTTGATGTGTATAGGTGTAAGAACCTTCCCTTCTGATCTTAAAATTATTCTCCTCTCTCTAAAATAAAAGAAAGATCCTGTTTTGGCTTGGAGAGAGAAAATGTCTAGAGGGAGATAATTCAAAATTGAGTTATTTTTGGATATAAAAATCCTCCTAGTGTTTAAAATGGTTTTCCCTAAAATAGAAATTCAAAAAGAACTTTCCAATGTGCAATTGGAATTAATTGAAAATAGGTATAAAGGACCTTAGCCTAAGGGTCCAGATTTTTTTAAAAATTTGGATTATGGTCCAATTAAGGTTCCTATGGGCCAATAGGATCAATCCAAGTGGAGGGAGGAGATAAATTGAAGAATAAAAGAAAAACCCCCCAAAAATGAGTAAATGCTCACATAAGATGAAGAGTGGACTAAGGACCAAAGAAAAGAATTAAAAAACTGAATTTTGACACCTTAGTGTGGGGATCTCCCCTCATGAAGTAGCCGCCTTTTAATCATCATTATCTCCAATTTTTAATCAATAAAATGAGATATTTTCATCTCTCCTCTCTCCTGTTTCAAAACTAGATCCAAAAAGTAAGTTGAACTGACCCAAAAATGGTCAAAAATTGACCAAATTGATCTGGAAAATTCTAGAATCAGTTTGCTTGGTTAGAGGCTCACTTTTCCCTATAAATAGAAGCCTCTCCCTTTGTAAAAGCTTAATGGTGTTTATGCATTGTTACTCTACTCTTGTCCTCAGCCATCTACATTGAATTTTTTAATAATTCAATTATTTTTGGCCTGATCCTCTCCAATGTGAATTGGTGGCCACTCTTGCTTCAAACAAGAGTAAAACCCTCAATCCCTCAAGCCAAAGGAGAGCTTACAAGCTCCATGTAAGCTAATTTTCTTACTTTGTTTACGAATTTTTAATGAAAAATCTATGGTTTTCTTGATTTTTATGTTTTGCAAATGTTTGAATTAAATTCAAATGCTATGCCTTTGATAAAAACGCCACCCCCTTGTCCTCTTTACATTCCAACCTTTCTCAATCCTAGAAAGATTAACTAAGTGATTAATTAAACTCTTCTTATTATTTACTCTCTTGAATTTAGAAAATTGTGTAGATTAGAGTTCTATAATTCTAAATTGGGTTAATTAAGTTAAATAAAGAAAGATAAAAATGAGAAATGGTTAGCCATACAAAGGAGGTTATGGCAAAATTTTCGAGAGTTTGTTTTTATGTTATTCCAAAAGAGTAATTCCCACCATTTTTGCATCTAAAAGAAATATTCTAATTACTCCATGTACATATTCACCTATGAATATGCATGGATATCACTGATATTAATTATTAAAATTGATTTCTATATGCATAGATAGATGCATAAAGAATTTTTTTTTAACAAAAGTGTTATTCTTATTAAAATTGATTTCTATGCATAGAAAGATGCATAAAGGAAACTTTTTTATTACAAAAGTGTTATTCTTATTAAAATTGATTTCTATGCATAGAAAGATGCATAAAGGAAATTTTTTTATTATAAAAGTGTTATTCTTATTAAATTTGATTTTTATGTATAGAAAGATGCATAAAGGAAACTTTTCATTATAAAAGTGTTATTCTTATTAAAATTGATTCTATGTATAGAATGGATGTGGATGTATGTGAAAGAATGGATGTGGATGTGGATGTGTATGGGAAAGAATGGATGTGGATGTGTATGTGAAAGAATGGATGTGGATATGTATGTGAAAGAATGGATGTGGATGCATATGTGAAAGAATGGATGTGGATGTATGTGAAAGAATGGATGTGGATGTGTATGTTAAAGAATGTGATGTGATGTAAAGAGATGTGATGTGACATGAATTTACGTGGATGTGAAGTGATAGATATGAATGTATGGATAGATCTGGGTAGTTGTACATGTGAACAATTGGATGCATGTGGATGAGATCGGATGAGAATGGGAATACATATGAAATGGATGTGGATTGATGTGGAACAATGTGGAAAGACGAGAGTTCGTTATAGAAACTGTATTTATGACCTGTTTTTAAATGACTGTTTTATGTCAAGAATGCTGGGGAAGCATTCGTGACCATCTTGTGAACGAGGTCGTGAGACCTAACTGATAAAGTTGCAATAGCTGAGAACGGAGTGTCAATGGACGACGTCTCGCGTAGCAAGGTCGGTCGAGGTCTTGACCAGCCTCGGTTCGATTTAAATGGTGAGCTTCCGGTACGATGGATGAGGGACCAAGGAAGCGGTCTATGAGTGAAGTGCTAGGTGATCTAAGAAGGATCCTAGAGGGTGCTAACCATAAGGTGCTCGGGGTCTGGGTCACCGAAGATACCCACACGTGCATCGAGGAAGATATTTGGATCAAGGAGTAAGAGTTGTTTTCTCAATTTGGGCATGGATCTGGTTGATTGACCTTGCTGGTCCTTAATGGATGAGTCCATGGCTCTTTTATTTGGATCTGTTGGTTGATCTTGCTGATCTTCAACGGAGATTCTATTTTGATTTTTATAAGTGAATATATTGCCGGGTACTATGAGCTAGGAACTATCGAAAAGGCCCTTGAATGGACAGGTGGTGAGCGTTCTGGTTGCCAATGATACCATAGGTACACCGATGAAGGAAAAATTAGAAATTAGGATTCAACCAGATATTTTGGAGGATTATGATCAGTGATACTATAGTTTCATTAAAAGATTGTTTTAAAGATAGCTGAATCTATAAAAAAAAGGCAATTTCATATTGGGTGTGTAAGTGGTGTGACTGGTTTTAAGTTTGCATAAATATCCGGCTAGGGGGCCTGGGAACTCTTTTCCCTCATACCCAGGACAAAACCTAACCAAATTCTTAAATGGATCCCATCACTACAGCAGTTGGGCGGTTGGCTAACGAGACTGGGCCGGCGGACTGATGGATCCCTAAAAAGAGACTCAATTCTGTTATGGTATGATAGATGAAGTAAATTCCGGATAAAAATTGTTCTATGGAAAAGAATCAACGGCTGTGCCTCTCAATGAGGAAAAAAGTGTTTGTCTCTGTGATCCAAGTGCAAGTCTTTTCCTTGATCTGACTATGGGACTTACAGGTTTCGGTCAGATCAATTCAGTTAGTTAAGGCTCTTGACTACGTTAGAGTAAATATATCGGAGGAATCGCCTGTGCTTTTCAGGCGAGGGAAGTTTTTTTGGGTTCGGTTTTGGAAGAACCGAGGGATTAGTCTCTTGTCTGGATATACGTGGGTGAGGCCCCGAGTGAGGGACCCTGCCCCGCACAAGAAGTGCTACTTCCGCTGCTAGCACCCCAGAATTCGTTGCGCTAAGGGGACATGGATCTTTCACCTGGTATCAGAGTGAATTGGCTAAAGTGGATCAACCGAGAAGCCAAAAATGTCAAAAATTTATGAAGTAACAGTAAAAAGTTAGAAATGCGTGATGAAATTCATACAAATTAATATTCAGACTGAAATTCATAAATTAGTAATTGGGTCTTCAGATGGAAGTACCACAATTGCATGGAATCCCTAACTTGCTTGAGGCCTCGACATGATGGTATTTACCTTATAATTCCAAGGACCGTGACTACCTGTATCTACCGAGGTTATAACTGCAGCTCTTTACTGGCAGTATATACGAGTAAATCTAAGACCTTGAAATTATAAGCAAAAATGCTATCCAGATGATGAATTCGAATGTGGTTGATATGATTTTAAAACTCTGGTTGAGAACTGATGAGTTGATTTGGGATTCTGATTGAAAAATGATGATTCCTGAATTTTGGTTGAAAAGCGATAAGCTGAGCAAAACCACAATGAGGATGAATGGGACGAGTCCCTGTGATGATGTTCGTAACTGGAATGACGATAATGACTTCAGCAAATCACTATGAGATTAGTGGATTGTGCTGAGACAGATTTCTACTGTTAACACTTGACCCAGTGGATTAAGTTAAGGGATGACATTAAAAATCTGTATAATTAAAATTTCCATGGAGGATTGTTCAGATAGAAATTTCGGTCTAATGGACCATTATTGTGTTAAAGATATGAATGATATGATCTGAATGAATTGTTATTTGATGATGAGTTCTATATCAGGGATCTTTATCCCGGGATTCTGTTGGGTTGACTAGAGTATAAGGAACCCCATAATCAATTGGATCTTAAGGGAAAGAGTTGTCCTCTAGTTTGCGAGATGAGGACATCTTGCGTTTTTTAAGTGGGGTAGGATGTAAGATTCCTCCCTCCAGCTTTTGAGGTGTACAGGTGTAAGAACCTTCCCTTCTGATCTTATAACTATTCCCCTCTCTAAAATAAAAGAAAGATCCTGTTTTACCTTGTTTTGGTTTGGAGAGAGAAAATGTCTAGAGGGAGGTAATTCAAAATTGAGATATAAAAATCTTCCTAGTGTCTAAAATGGTTTTCCCTGAAACAGAAATTCAATAGGATCAATCCAAGTGTAGGGAGGAGATAAATTGAAGAATAAAAGAAAAACCCCCCTAAAATGAGTAAATGCTCACATAAGATGAAGAGTGGACTAAGGACCAAAGAAAAGAATTAAAAAATTAAATTTTGACACCTCAGTGTGGGGATCGCCCCTCATGAAGTAGACACCTTTTAATCATCATTATCCCTAATTTTTAATCAATAAAATGAGATATTTTCATCTCTCCTCTCTCCTGTTTCAAAACTAGATCCAAAAAGTAAGTTAAACTGATCCAAAAATGGTCGAAAATTGACCAAATTGATCTGGAAAATTCTAGAATCAGTTTGCTTGGCTAGAGGCTCACTTTTTCTTATAAATAGAAGCTTTTTCCTTTGTAAAAGCTTAATGGTGTTTATGCACTCTTACTCTACTCCTGTCCTAAGCCATCTACATTGAATTTTTTAATAATTCAATTGTTTTTGGCCTAATCCTCTCCAAAGTGAATGGGTGGCCACTCTTGCTTCAAACAAGAGTAGAACCCTCAATCCCTCAAGCCAAAGGAGAGCTTACAAGCTCCATGTAAGCTAATTTTCTTACTTTGTTTATGAAATTTTAATGAAAAATCTATGGTTTTCTTTATTTTTATGTTTTGCAAATGTTTAATTTAAATTCAAATGCTATGCCTTTGATAAAAAGGCCACCCCCTTCTCTTCTTTACATTCCATCCTTTCTCAATCCTAGAAAGATTAACTAAGTGATTAATTAAACTCTTCTTATTGTTTACTCTCTTGAATTTAGAAAATTATGTAGATTAGAGTTCTATAATTCTAGATTGGGTTAATTAAGTTAAATAAAGAAAGATAAAAATGAGAAATGGTTAGCCATACAAAGGAGGTTATGGCAAAATTTTCGGGGTAAAATTTTTGAGAGTTTGTTTTTATGTTATTCCAAAAGAGTAATTCCCACCATTTTTGCATCTAAAAGAAATATTCTAATTACTCCATGTACATATTCACCTATGAATATGCATGGATATCACTGATATTAATTATTAAAATTGATTTCTATGCATAGAAAGATGCATAAAGGAATTGTTTTAATTACAAAAGTGTTATTCTTATTAAAATTGATTTCTATGCATAGAAAGATGCATAAAGGAAAATTTTTTATTATAAAAGTGTTATTCTTATTAAATTTGATTTTTATGCATAGATAGATGCATAAAGCAATTTTTTTAATTATAAAAGTGTTATTCTTATTAAATTTGATTTTTATGCATACAAAGATGCATAAAGGAAACTTTTTATTATAAAAGTGTTATTCCTATTAAAATTGATTCTATGTATAGAAAGATGCATAAAGGAAATTTTTTTATTATAAAAGTGTTTTTCTTATTAAATTTGATTTTTATGCATAAAAAGATGCATAAAGGAATTTTTTTTATTTTATAAAAGCGTTATTCTTGTAAAAATTGATTTTTATGCATAAATAGATGCATAAAGAAATTATTTTTATTATAAAAGCGTTATTCCTATTAAATTTGATTTCATGCATAAATAGATGCATAAAAGGACTTTTTTTATGAAAGTGTTATTTCCATTGAAGTTGATTTTTATGCATAAATAGATTTCTATATCAAAATTAGAATTCTCTTAAATTCTATGTTTAAATTCTATGAGTATTTGATAAATGAATAATTAAATACTCTAAGAGAGAAAACTCTATTGTGTTATATTCACATGGAGTGTAAAAAGAAAATTTAGAAAATCTATCGAGATCAAAATATTTAGATAAATGATTAATTTATTCCTCATTGGAATTCGTAACTAATTTAGAAATCAGTTAAGTGAATATTCAAAGAAAGAAATTCAGTAAAATAGTAACTAAATTATCAAACCTTTTCGAGAAAGATAGTTTAGGAAAAATCTTATCCGACTCAAACCTTGAATGAGACTATGACCAAGACCAAACTCTTTCGTTGGTTTTTGAGAGGAAAGAAGGTGTGACCAGTTTAGAAAAATACACTCAAAACTCTGCCAAATCTGAAACTAAGTTTGAGACCCTTCAAATTGATCTGTGGATCAAGGTTATAGAATTCGAGGAATTCTGGTATGAAATTCAGAATTTTAATCAAGAAGTTTTGGGGATACTGATTCAAGAAATACTCCTTGTATTCAAAAGAAAATCAAACTGAAAACTTGTATAGAAACCCTGTTTTCTTAAAGGACTGTCTTACACCAGAATGCTGGAGGGAGAATTTGGTATATGCTTTTCTAAGGGAAGTTGTGTTCAAAGGATGGCTCACGCGGCAAAGCCTGCCGAGGTCTTGACCAACCTCGGTATGGTTGAAAAATGGTGCGCTTCCGGTACGATGGGCGAGGGCCGACGAAGCGGTCCCTGAGTGAATAGATGTGATGACATGTGAATCAGATAGATGTGAATGAATGGATGAGATGTGATGTCATGTGAATCGAGATGTAAATGAATGACATGGGATATGAATGGATGATATGTGATGAAAATGGATGTGAATGTGTATGTGAATAATGGATGTGGATGTGTAGGTGATGAAGAATGGATGTGGATGTGTAGGTGATGAAAATGGATGTGAATGTGTATGTGAAGAATGGATGTGGATGTGTATGTGAAGAATGGATGTGAATGTGTATGTGAAGAATGGATGTGGATGTGTATGTGAAAGAATGGATGTGGATGTGTATGTGAAAGAATGTGATGTGATGTAAAGAGATGTGATGTGACATGAATATATATGGACGTGAAGTGATAGATATGAATGTATGGATAAATGTGGGTAGTCGTACATGTGAATGATTAGATGGATGTGGATGAATGAGATGAGATGTGTATGAATGAGATATGATGTGGATAGATGTGATGTTATGTTATGTGAATAGAATGTATGTGATGGGATGGTGATGTGAATGAATGAGATGTGATGTCATGTGAATCGGGATGTGAATGAATGATATGGGATGTGAATGGATGAGATGTGATGTGATGTGAATCGGGATGTGAATGAATGAGATGTGATGTGATGTAAATTGGGATAGATGTGAATTAATGATATGTGATATGTGAAACGGGATAGATGTGAATGAATGAGATGTGATGTGAATGGATGAGATGTGAATGAATGTGATGTGATGTGAATGGATGAGATGTGAATGAATGTGATGTGAATGGATGAGATGTGAATGAATGTGATGTGATAAGATGTGGATATGGGTAGATGCGAGTGGATGAGATCTGATGAGGATAAATGAGGAAAGATGTGATGAGATGAAAACGATGTGATTGGATGAGAATGGGAATACATATGAAATGGATGTGGATTGATGTGGAAAGATGAGAGTTTGTTATAGAAACTGTATTTATGACCTGTTTTTAAATGACTGTTTTATGTCAAGAATGTTGGGGAAGCATTTTGACCGTCTTGTGAATGAGGTCGTGGAGACCGAATTGATAAAGTTGCAACAGCTGACAGAGAGTCAATGGATGACGTCTCGGGTAGCAAGGTCGGACGAGGTCTTGACTAGCCTCCGTTCGATTTAAATGGTGAGCTTCCGGTACAGTGGATGATGGACGACGTCTCGGGTAGCAAGGTCGGCCGAGGTCTTGACTAGCCTCGGTTCGATTTAAATGGTGAGCTGTCGGTACGGTGGATGAGGGACCAAGGAAGCGGCCTATGAGTGAAGCACTAGGTGACCTGCGAAGGATCCTAGAGGGTGCTAACCATATGGTGCTCGGGCTCTGGGTCACCGAAGATACCCACACGTGCATCGGGGAAGATATTTGGATCAAGGAGTAAGAGTTGTTTTCTGAATTCGAGCATGGATCTGGTTGATTGACCTTGCATCGCTTTTTTATATGGATTTATTGGTTGATCTTGCTGATCTTCAACGGAGATTCCATTTTGATTTTTATAAGTGAATATATTGCCGGGTACTATGAGCTAGGAACTATTGAAAAGGCCCCTGAGTGGATAGGTGGTGAACGTTCTGGTTGCCAATGATGCCATAGGTACACCGATGAAGGAAAAATTGGAAATTAGGATTCAACTGGATATTTTGGAAGATTATGATCAGTGATACTATAGTTTCATTAAAAGATTGTTTTAAAGGCAGCTGAATCTGTAAAAAAGGCTATTTCATATTGGGTGTATAAGTGGTGTGACTAGTTTTAAGTTTGCATATATATCCGGCTAGGGGACCTGGGAACTCTTTTCTTCCCTGGTACCCGGGACAAAACCTAACCAAATTCTTAAATAGATCCCATCACTATAGTGGTTGGGCAGTTGGCTAACCCACAGGAGTGGATGGGGTTAGGCTAGACTGATGGATCCCTAAAAAGAGACTCAATTCTGTTATGGTACGATAGATGAAGTAAATCCCGGATAAAAATTATTCTATGGAAAAGAATCAACGGCTGTGCCTCTTAATGAGAAAAAAAGTGTTGGTCTCTATGATCCAAGTGCAAATCTTTTCCTTGATCTGACTATGGGACTTACGGGTTCGGTCAGATTAGTTCAATTAGTTAAGGCTCTTGACTACGTTAGAGTAAATATATCGGAGAAATCGCCTGTGCTTTTTGGGCGAGGGAAGTTTTTTCGAGTTCGGTTTTGGAAGAACTGAGGGATTAGTCTCTTGTCTGGATATACGTGGGTGAGGCCCTGAGTGAGGGACCCTGCCCCGTGCAAGAAGTGCTACTTCCGCTGCTAGCACCCCATAATTCGTTGCGGTGAGGGGACAGGGACCTTTCAAGGAGTGATGGAGAACTATGGGAGTCCCCATGGAAGCTCTTACTATCAATGTAAGTGGTTTTCTTATCATTAGCTGTCTAAGTACATATTAGGATGGGGGGCATGGTGAGTGAAAACATGGTCCATGGTATGGCCCATCACCCGAATCACTAATGATCCAAACACCACTAATTAAACACACTTCCATAGGCACGGCCCAACAACGCACCTACATATTCACTAAGGGGATTTTTGCATGTAAAGCTCAAGCACACACCCTTATTGGCACCCAAATCACCATGGTTGAATGCATGAAATTTTCAAAAAGTTACCTGCTCAAGATGCACATGAACATTCTTGTTTGTGCATACATATTACAATCTGTGCATATATGTTTTCATGTTTATTTAAAGCTACACACACGTTCAATTTATGCATGTTAAATCTACACATGCACATTCAATCTATAGATACACGTTCAATCTATGCATGCACGTTCAATATGATCACACATGCATGTTCAATCTGAGCATGCACATTCTAGGATCTACATGCATATTCAGAGTTTTAAATGCACGTACGCTGCCCTATGCACACATGTTCCCAAGAGGGTTTTGCCTATGTATGTTCCAACCTTCATATATGCTCCCACTCAAAAGCTATATAAGTTGAAACCCTCCTCTCATTTTTCATTATTCACCCTCCTACTAGCCAAACTCTTGCCAAAATTTTCTTGAAATCACCCACACCTTCACAACCCACTTCAATGCTCTATCCATTCCTCTCCCCCACCACCACCATCATGGAAGCTATAGTAGGTGCCTTAGAAAAATCATCTCACATTATGTTGCTCTCACACCCACTAAGAAGAGAAAGGCCACCAAAGTCCACAATTCCTTGGAGTATCAAGTGGTTGCTATCATCGACTTCTCCCCCCTTGGAGTGGAGTTTCATAGACAAATTAGCAGGCATATGATCCATAGCTAGATCTAATCAAAGAAGAAGGTCACGAGAACAAGCTCATATGATCCATAGCTAGATCTAATCAAAGAAGAAGGTGGAGAACAAGCTCATATGATCCAATCAAAGAAGAAGGTGGAGAACAAGCTTATCTACCACACCTAAGAGTGCTACCAAGTAGCAAAGAGTCCCAAAGTTTATGGAGCATATGGAAAGGCTAGGACTCGGCACACTTGTTACTCTTCCCACCTAGGGCTTGAACCTCAGCATATGTATGAGATTCATTTCTTCATATGACACTCATATTTGCATAGGCATTGTTTGAGATGCCACAGGTGGTGACTTGACCCTAGTTCTCACTCTGGATGATGTCCGAGAAGCCCTACACCTACCCATAGTGACACAACCATATAAAAAATTTAATGGTGCACAAGGGGTCAAAGATGTTATTTGAGAACCTACTAATAAAGATGAGGTGAATTGGGTGGAAATCTCTCGCCTAGACTTGGTTACCCCTACCAAAGTTTTCACCATGCTCACAAACCTCGGATTGGATGGATTCAAGCAGATGCAATCTCTCCCTCCTCGCTCGTCTTTGAAGCAAGGAATGCCAGTTTAAAAAAATATTTTGAGCTTCTTGGCGAGCTCGGGCAGGGCAACCCTCATACTAACGGGTGAATACACATCTCATTTTGAGCACATAGGCTTGGGAGGAACGGTTTCCCCTAAGTACATGGCGGTGAAATGTTTACAACTTCCATTTTGACCGTAGTCGGGCAGGGTACCCACAAATCCAAGTGGTTAAAAAATTATATCCATGGCTCATTTTCCTCAGCCAATATATTTGCCCACTATTTCAGGGCTATAAAGAGAATTGAAAACAATATGTGTATAAAAAAACACGTATGCCTTGACCAAAAAGACAAGCTTGTGCCATGATACCCTTTAAAAATTATCTTAATATCATCTCAATTCAAAAATTGTGTGTGAATGTTCCCTTAAAATTAATAAGGGTCAAGGATCAAATATAAGATTACTTTTCTTTTCTTCTTTTGCAACAACGCATTGCTGGCAGGGCATTTTGCAAAAGTTACAACTTGCAGTGTTTCCTCTGCTATACAAGCCAAAGATGACCTGCATGATGGGGCCACAATCACGAGGTCGTCTTCTTCCTTGGTGCTTTTCCTTTGCACAGACCATAGCTAGAGATTTACCACAGCTGTAAGTTTCCATGATGCCTTGTTACCTTTGCATATCGCAATTACTGTGCGATTTATCTCATTGCCACTTAGAGCAGCAAGACTTTCCTCACACACCTTGTGTTTGTAGCTTGTTATCTCTCCATGAGTTGCTTTATGCAGTGCTTTCCTCTTTCATCACACGCTTCAACGCTTTCTTCTCTATGCTACACTCCTTGTGTAAATAATCACCACTTCTCTTCTCTTGACGCCATAACCAGAAGCTTGCTAGAGCTTCAAGATTTCAAGGGTACCTTTCTCTCTTCTCCTCTATCTCCTGTACTCTTCATTAGCCACCTTCAAGAGCCATGATCAATTTCTTGCAGCACCTACCTATTACATCAAAATTTTATGCTCATCCATTTGCTATATTTATCTTTCTCTCTCTTACGTGCTCTACACAGTATCTCTATTCTATTGCATTCACAAAATGAACCATACAATGATATAGGCTTTCTAGCCTTATCCCACTTTACACATCACCATCCATGTGGCACTCTCTTTTCCACTCTTTTCGTTAACACTCACACACCATAGAATATCACATGTGGCATTCTTATCTTATCATAATATCTTGCACCTCTAGGGTGCTTTCCCACATACACACAACACTGCAATTACATCTCTCAACACCTCACGAGGTGCTTGCATGACCGTTCGACATTTACATCACTGGCGGGTTTGGTACTGGCACCGACATATCTTTGCCAGAGATTCTATAGCTAGACTACAATGATTAGTCCACACCTACCCACTCCAATTTAGTGTGTTCTCTTCTAGGGTTTGTGAGAGTGTGTGTGTGCTTGTTAGAAATATGTGATCTAGCATCCATTCTTAGTGATACCTTAGAGTGGTTTGTTCTAAGGTTAGAAGGCTCAAATTACTAGAGTAACTAGGTGTAGGTCTAGTATTTATCTTCCTTTGCTTGGGGCATGGCATTTTAGGTGAGTCAGGTGAGAAATCATAGGGATATGGAGAGAATCAAGGGCTCTAGGTGCCTCCCTCTCATGAGTCTATAAATTCAGGGGCTACAACTCACACATTAGAGAGCTAGACAGAGCTAAGTGGAGAGTATAGTGCCGATACTTTGTGTAATTACTTATTAGTGATAAATATACTAAGTAGTCCTTTGTGGAAATACTCTCTCTCTTTGCTCTCTTCATTGGTATTTATCTATGTGATGCATTTGTGGTGACCTTGAGTATACTCCATTGCTCATTGTGGTTACATTTCATTAACATCTAAGTGGTGGCATGTGTGAGATTGTTTACATGATGATCTTGTGCATTGCAAATTTGCATGATTCATTCAATAAATAAGCTCACACCATGTTTTCTAACATGGTATCAGAGCTCCTTTCCATGGGAGTGTAATCTTTCATGAGTTGATAGTAGATACATCTTTATTCTTGTGGGTAGAATTCTCTATTAACATTGCGTGGTATTCTTTTTGTTTGCTGATTCATCACTTCATTGAGTGGCACATTGGAGTGAAGAAGAAAGTGTAGTAGTTTTTGCATTTTGGGGCTGATTCATCACTTCATTGAGTGGCTCATTGGAGTAAAGAAGGAGTCAAAATAGTTTACACGTGTGTGTAGGTCTCTATGTGAGCATAACCTCTTTGTGGATCCTATCTTGAAATAATTATCTCATCTATTCCTGTCATCCTCTTAGTGAGTGGCACAATAAGGGATTAAGGGAGGGATTATCACTTAGTGGGCCACACCATTGTTGGGTGAATGAGCATTTCTATGTGAGAGACACTTTGTGTGAAGATAAAATAGTGGTGGTGAGAGCATTGTGAAGGCAGTTTGATTGCATCAAAGAATTGAAGCTGAGCTCAGAGATCCTCTTCAAGCCAGTGGTAGCCCCCATTGATGGTTGAAATCTCCAACACCAAGAAGGTAATAAAATTCTGTTTTTTCTGAGTGATAAAAATAGTGTGAAAATTGCACTACTTGGAAGCTTTAATTTCCTTCTTGTGGGAATCCATTGCAATCAATGTATTAGGGCTTTAGTAGCCCACCTTAGGGGTCAAGCTCTGAGCTTTGAGCCTGCAAAAATCGCATGAAAACAATCGCCTATAGTCAATTTCACAAGAAGGGGTCTCAGAGCTTCTGTGTTGCTGAGAAGAGAAGGTGATTTGGAGGCTCTCATTAGCCTCACATTGCAGAAAACCATATGTATTTGGTGAGGCTTGTGTAGTACTATTTGTGGAAACTTGAATTAGCCAAAACCAGTCCAAATTTAGTGCTTATTTTAGCACACAATAGCAAGTATAGTCCCTGGGTTCTGAGCCTAGTTGTTTTGCAAAAAAACGGGTGTTACTTACACCCTCAATCTGCCTCTCGGTTAATTTCAGCCTTTGATTGTATAATCCTTAGGATCTTCTCTGGGCGTCTCTTTTCCAACAAACCGCCAGCGAATTGCTTCATGATTGAAGGAGAATATCAAGCTCCACCACCATCTACTTTCCTCCTTCATTATAGGAGGGAAAGTATTTGTTTAAAAATTTCTTTGTGAATTTTTCTAAAGCTCTAAGGTTTTAAGGTCCTTCATATTTATCTTGTGATAAAAGGGATTATCACACTCTTGGTATTGTTTTCATCTTTGTGGGAGAATAGCATTACACATGCATCCTTTGTGCACAACATAATGTACATGCTCTAGCACTATAAAGAGCACATCTCATCTTGCATTTCTTAGTGAAAGGGTTCAAGGGTTCAAGTGTGTGGTGTGTTAGTCAAGTGCCAAGGTTTTTACATACTAAAACTAAAGCCAAACTTGCACTAGCCAAAGAATATAAGACAAAGTTCAAAACCCAGACAAATTCACACTATCGGGGTGGTCACAATTCATGTGCACACACCTTCATTTGTTTGGTAAAAGGGACCTTGAGTAAAAGCATTTCTAGGTGAAAAGCCAAGCTCCATTGTAAAGTCCTAGAGCTATAAAGGACTTCCTTGTTTGTGGAACATTGTGTGTGTGGGTGCCAGGTTGAGTACCATGGTGGGGAAAATGTTTGACAAAACTGACAAATTTGATGGCTCCAAGTACCACACTTGGTGCATCAAAATGCAAATGTGTCTGATTGAGAAAGACATGTGGGGAGTGGTAAATGGAACTAAGAAAAGACCAAGTTGACAGTTTTTATCTCTAAGTGGACCACTTTAGACTCAAAGGCATTGTCTCTCATTATTTGTGGGCTTGGTGATAGCTAGATTCATCAAGTCAGTTCTACAAAGACTTCAAATGAAGCATGGCTTTGGCTCAAGTCTATCTTTGGGCAAACAAATGCAGCTACTAGATTCTTCTTAAGGAAGAAGCTTTATTCGATGGAAAAGGATGATAAAACTAGTATTTTTGCTCATGTAAATGACATCCATTGTATGATTGATCAACTTAGTGGCGCAGGTGTGACAATTGATGAGGAGGAGGCCATCTATGTGTTGCTTTCTAGCATGCCTCCTTGGTATGAGTAGTGTGTCTCAGTCATAGCCAATCAAAACAATCATACATTAACCACCCCACAGTGACTTTTGCCCTCATTTTAGAGGAAACTTGCATGGAGGCTTCCAAAGAAACAACTCCTTCACCATCAGTTCCAGTGGAGTATGCCTACTCAGCCAGTTAAGGACAAGAAGACCAAGGCTCCTCGAACATGCTACTATTGCAAGAAGAAGGGCTACATCATCAAGGATTTCTACAAGAGGAAGAAGGATGAAGAAGAGAAAGAGAAGGGCATAGCCAAGCAACCAGAGAAGGAGGCAACTCATTGTTCTAGCAGTTTGTATGACATCTTATAGCCCATGGGGAAAATTTGTTACTATTTGTGGTGATAGAATTCAAGCACACCCTGCATGGTATGGATGCTTGATCAAGGAAGGGTGTTAGAAAGATGTGATCTAGCATCCATTCTTAGTGTGTTTTCTTAGTGATACCTTAGAGTTGTTTGTTCTAAGGTTAGAAGGCTCAAATTACTAGAGTAACTGGGTGTAGTAGTTATCTTCCTTTGATTGGGGCATCACCTTTTAGGTGAGTGAGGTGAGAAATCATAGGGAGATGGAGAGAATCAAGGGCCCTAGGTGCCTCTCTCTCATGTGTCTATAAATTCAGGGGCTACAACTCACACATTAGAGAGCTAGACATAGCTAAGTGGAGAGTATAGTGCCCATACTTTGTGTACTTGCTTAGTGATCAATATACTAAGTGGTCCTTTGTGGAAATACTCTCTCTCTTTTCTCTCTTCATTGGTATTTGTCTATGTAATGCATTTGTGGTGATCTTGAGTATACTCCATTGCTCATTGGTTACATTCCATTAACATATAAGTGGTGGCATGTGTTGCTTTAATGGTGTGAGATTGTTTATGTGATGATCTTGTGCATTGCTTAATTCATTCAATAATTAAGCTCACACCATGTCTTTTAAGAGTGCTTGCAAGAGCTCAAGCTCCCTTCTCCCTTGCATCTTTTCATTACCCCACCAGCAAAAGCCTCATCTTTGGGAGTATTAGAAGAAGGAGAAATCCCAACACCTCTAGTTTGAGGAGTATGAATAGGTGTTCCCTCGGACCATCCTTTCAACTAGTAGGATCCACTAGATGGAATCAAAATCGATAAAGCCATTTAGATCCTAGAGATCAGAGGTAGAACCTTGACCCCACATGAGATCTTAATAGGATCACAGATTTCTTAGACATCTACCTCATCAAAGTTTATCTAGAGGAAAAATTCAACAAATGGTCAAGGACACATCGCAAAAGAGATTGTAGTGGATACAAAAGGCCACAAGCCAGAGCTACTAGCTTCTCCTAGCACCCATAACCTCATGGGGCAACAACCTATTTGGAGGTGCCTTACCTTCTCTAGCCCAAGTTTTGGAAAGAATAATGTTATGCTCCAAGTACCTCTGAGTCAGCCCCATCTATTCTCCCATCAAACGACAATGGGAAAACATCTATTTTCCCCATCAATGATGGGCTTGGGATTTTGTTGATAAATATCTAGAGAAGCTATAGTTAAACTTTCCATGGATACCTCCACCTCAACCACCCCTCCTTCTCAATGAGGCTTGGATGCTTTTTACCATACAAAAGTTAATCCAAGATCATGATGAAGTACCTGACCCTAACATTGTCATCACCATTCACTTCTTCCACCTTATCATCGTCTTTTTGGTGAACTTTTGGGTATAAAGAGGGGGTGGACATTGAGAAAGTCTCACATCCAAACCAATAAATATACTTTCTCACAATACACAGAGGCACACATTGCAATGTGTGAAAAGTGGAGGACATGTAAGACAAAAGACAATGCTCTTATATAGCTTAATACATGCTTGGTGGAGAATTGGTAAAGCCGCAGATAAGTGCATTGTAAAACTTGATAGTTGATTTAGTTGGTGGCATTCTAGAGTAGGCCACTAGGGACACTTCCTTATACAGATGCATAAAGGCTATTTGTTTTTATTTTCTTGTCAAAATAAGATTGGATAAATACCTAAGAGTCATGTGTGTGTGTGTGTGTGTGTGTGCAGGGTTTGTGGGGTCCCACAATCAATGCATTGGTGCATGCCTAGGAATAATCTATTTGAATCAAAGCATGGGAGTTGGCTAGTAACAGTGGGTTCTAAGCACAAAATTAGCCTCTATGATGGTTGTGTCATAGATATGATCAATGCAATCTTGCAATCTGCTCAACAACTAGCTTTCATGGAGGGAAAATACATTGGTAATGGACCTAATCTTCAAATGCTAATAGATAGAACTTTGTCAAGGTAGAAGACTAGGTAGTCACCTACAACCACTTCACGAGACGAATAGTCGGTGATGTAGTAACCAGATCTCCAACGTTTACAGATTTAAGGGGGAGAAGAAGACTATTTGAGCTATAAAATCCCATCTTTTCTGTTTTGGCATGAGAACCGTTCCCATCTTTACACACACACACACACACACACACACACACACACATAATGGGAGGAGGCAATCACAACGCCTTGTCTCGCGACCACCCCCCACATTTTCTTGCTCTCTCCTCTCCTTCCCCACTGCCCTCCCTTCCTCATGGACCTCCCTCACATCTTCATTATTCCCAACATAACGCTATTGTTGCTTGTTTTCTTCTCTCCCACTAGCCCCACCAACTCATGTTGCTCTCCCCTCCTTTCCTTGTTGTTTTATCCTAATGGCTAGCCACATTGTGACTTCTTCTCTCTCACTCACTCACACACACTCTAGCCCCCCTCTTGCTCCTATAAAACCACCCCCACCTCACAATAGTGAAACCCCCCTTTCTACGGCTTCCCTCACCCCTGCTCGCTCCCTTGTAGCTCTCTTTGCTAGTTGCTCTCTCACTCCCTCTCCCTCACCTGCCTTCTCTACCCCCCCTTGTATCGACTTTCCTCATTCCACTCACCCTCTTGACACCCCCTCACCCTCTCTCAATCCCTTGCTACCTATCCTACCACCCTCTCTCACTCCCTTGCTAGCTCTCCAACCCACTCACTTAACTCTCATCAACCCCTACTCTCTCACTCCCTCTCTCACCCCCTTGCTAGCCACATCTCACCCCCTTGCTAGCTACCACTCTCCCACCTACTCTTTCTTACCCCCTCGCTACCCACTACCTTTAGAACTAATTAATGATGACATTAAGCAAATCCTCTTGCCATATGGCCAATTAATCAACCATTTCTCTCAAGTTTGGAGAAATTTTGCTAAGAATGAATCGTTTGCATCTACTAAGGAGCCCTATGGTTGATTGTAAGCTTTTGGAAGCATCATTTTCCTTGATATTGCTTATTGGATGCTTCAAATGCTCAAATGCATGTAAATGGTATGCCAAATGTGTAAAATCTTGGCAAACCCTATTCTATGAAGGGAATTTGAAGAACATTAATGGTATACATCAAGGCAAAGGCATTGCGAATTTGAAGAACATTAATGGTATACATCAAGGCAAAGGCATTGCAAAATTTGATTTCTAATCCCTATTGATGAATGCCATTTTGAATGTGTTGAATCATTGGTGATGATTGATGGAGCAAGAGCACATATTTGAATGTATGAACAATTGTAAAAGCATGAGTCATGCTTAAAATTAATTTGTAAGTGATCTCACTACCTATTTGATTTTCATTCACTCTCCACACCACTTTTTTGCATTTCACCTTCTATTTCTAGCATACTAGTGATGTGTGAGACTGGGGGGAGCATGTCTCGAACTCACTGTGCTGTGAGTGCCATGGCAAAGTGGTATAGTGAGGGATTAGGCACATGGTGGTGAAGAAATAGCCCTTGGATTGCAAAATTGGGTAAAGGGTTTGGAAGAGCTTGGCCACCGGGAGATTGGCAAGCTTCAATGTTCTCCACCAACATACAATCTCAAGACAACATCAAGATAAATCTTATGGGAAAATGATGCATGGATGAGGTATTGGGACACTTATGCAGCAATTTTGGCATGCAACAAGCCACTTGCAAATGGTCAAATGCCGAAGAAATTGGATTTCATTGGACATAAGGTCAATTTGGATGGTGAGAGTGAGGCTGCAAATTCAGTTGTTTTGGATTTGTTAAAGTGTTATGTGGTAGATCAAAAGAATGCACGGGAGAAGTATCTTCCGTAATGAGTGCATGAGTGTTTTTAACACTTCATTGCATTGAGATTTTTCTCTGATTTCAAGGGAGATGTTGCCTGATTTTGCTCAAAAATTCATGTCTGGCTGTAACAAAAAACCCTAATTCCATCATCAAGGTTTTGGGGAAGTGAAAAGGTCTCTACATCATTGCAAAGTTCTTTTCTAGAGCTTTGAAACAAGCTATTGGTTGCACAAATCTAATACCAGAAGTGGCCCTAATTTAGGGTTTCACCAGATTCAGGGGTTCTAGAGGTTCAAAAAGTGATTGGATATGATTATAGTACCCCTAAGACCTACCATGGCATTAAAAAAAATTAGAATTGGGTACCGTATGCTTGGTCAACACACATAGTTGACTTTTTACAAAAGTCAAAACACACAGAATACCTCCACTTTGACTCAAGCAACAAAATTTGGTTTAGTGATGGTACCACTCAAGAGCTTTCCAACAAGCTATTGCTGTCAAAATTCTGACCTCATTTTAGGGTTTTGGAGCCAAATTACTATTGTCAGTAGTGTTATACAAACCCTACAATATAGAGAATATTAGGGCTATCCAAAAAAAATTTGTTCTTACATATTTGGATACTATGCAATAAGAGCTACCCTTAGAGCCCTAGATCACCAATTTCTGACACCATTTGAGCCTTCTACGAGTCATTTTCCATTTCCAGCCCCATTATGCCAAGAGGGTGTCCATCCAAGCAAGCGGTGGGACTTCAAGAGATAAGAGAAGATAGGGAAATGGTGAATGAGGATCATGTAGAGGTGATTGGTGAAGAGAACATGAATTTACAAGAGGACAACAACAATGCAAATATGACACATAGGACAAATAATGTCTAAATTGGGCCATGTTTTGCAAATATGGACAATGCATCAAATCAATTGGGAGGAGCAAATGCACCAGTGAATGCCCGCTACTATGACAAATGACATGTCACAAATCATGATGATGATGAGAATCATGATGCAACCACTTGTGGAAAGCATGATGCAAACAATTGTGCAAGAGATTAGGGACATTTGTGATGACATAAAGAGAGAGGATGAAGATAAGGGTGGACCATCTCACAATGTTCGACAAGCTCATGTTGAAGACAAAGATAATAATCACCCAAGTTTTCATTCTAATTATGGTGCTAGGCGCAATCCAATGTTTTCGTACACACCCAATAAAGCCAAAGGCAAGGGTTATGAATTTCCAAACCCAAGGAATGAAGACTCAAGATTCCCAAGGAGTGATAGTCATGTTCCATTCAAGGGGAATACTCATCAAGGCGGTGCTTCAAGACCTCATGTTGTTGAGGAAGATCTTGTTAGATGAGTTTGAGGATAACAATGATTATATGGATGGGCCTATATGTAGGCATGGTGACCGTCATGGGGGATGGAGATGAATTTAAGGGTGTGAAAGATAAGATTTTTCTTTCAAAGTTTAGTGGTGAAGGCACTAGCAATGACATCTTTGAGGAGTGGGTAAACAAATTGGACCTCTATTTTGAAATGAACACTTGAAGTGAGAAACCTAAGGTTTACTTTGCGACCTTACACTTGGAAGGGTATGCTCATGCATGGTGGAGACATCTCCAATCACAAGATTATGAGGTCACAAGTTGGGACGCATTCAAGGTAGATATGAGAGAAGCATTCTGTTAACCACTCGAGTTAACATGACCTTTTGCACAGCTACTATACCTCCTTTGTAACTCATCTTTTTGTAGCCCCGCTAAGCGCTAATTGTAAAATAGACATGGGATGACCGAGCTTACGGCTTGTGTAATACTGGTCATAAGGAATTGATGTACATAGAGCTAGTCAAACTAGGAAGACTAGTTTTGGGCTCCCATTTGTAATTGGGCGGCTGGACATTGTAAATATGAGCTCATGTATATAAGACATTTTATGAAATATGAAAGGAAAAAATCCCATTGGTCTTAATTGAGTCTTGTCTTCTCTCCCTCCCTCCCTCCCTCCCTCCCTCCCTCTCTCTCTCTCTCTCTCTCTCTCTCTCTCTCTCTCTCTCTCTCTCTCTCTCTCTCTCTCGTGAGCTTGAGCTTGAGCTTGAGCTTGAGCTTGTGATGGCTTGCTTGCTTCTTCTGATGCTTGCTTGCTTGTGATTGTTGGTGTATGTGAATAGGAATGGCCTTCTCTCCTTCACTCCCTTCTCATTGATCTCTACCTTGTCATGTTTGCATATGATTGGCATGAGGTAGAGGTTGAGCTCTCCATAGCTCCTTCCCTCTTGCTCCTCCCTAGCTTGCTTGGATATCTCTTTGGGTGACACAAGGAGAGTGTGGAGTGAGCCCCTAGTAGCCTCACATCAAGGAGAACCCTAATAGGGTTGGCCAAGTGCTAATCACCGGATTCGACCCTTGCATGCACTTCCTTTTCCTTCTATCTTGTGCTTGTGAGGTAGTATGTTATTCCATTAACATATTTGGCGTCGTTGTTGGGGAAAAGCATTTGGCTTAGGGTCCTCTAATTGATTCATTATCTAGAGCTTGATTTAGCTTGGTCGTAGTGCAAATCCACCGGTAGGTTGATTAACATTGCTTTATTTTGTGTTTTGCCAGAGATTACTCGGAGTTTGGATCGTTGATAGAGCATTGGAGCATTCGCGTCTTCACCAAGAGCAGGGAGAAGCAAGTAAGTGTCCCTATTTGCCCTCAACATTCAAGAAAATTTTAATCTTTGTGTTTTCTTTTTTATTTAATTATTCAATTAATCTCAATCCATTATCTTAAACTATACATTGCAGGTATCAATAATAAGTAGCTAGAGAATGGCTCTAGCTTCTTGTAAAAACAAAAAGTAATGCGCCCCGCGCATTGAGGATCAATCCTGAAGGGTGGTCTTGGAAGACATTCCACGAAGAACAACAGCAAACCAGAAGCTGTAGTTCGACTTCCTTTGGTTCACGCCCCACCACAACATCCATGTACTAAATAATCCATGGTCAGGCCTTCCACGAATTCATCCGCCGCCACCGCTATGCCACACGATATGATTCTTCAACCTCATCATCACCTTGCTGGAGTTCTTCTCGACATGAGACCATTACTTTGAAGGAGCCCAAGGCCTCGCCTTTGACATCAATAAAGGGCTCACTCTCAAGCAACTGTTCCGCTACTATGAACGAGTCATGTGGATGCTTGCTTGATGGCTTCAAAATTTTGAAGACATGATGGAGACAACCTTCTAGACTAGCTACCGCGTCTTCCATCGTGCCCCTCATGCTCCTACCTCACGATGGGACTTCATCTGCACATACTCTATCTACTACAGATAACTTCTTCGACCAGCTCCCTGCTATGTTAACCACTCGGGTTAACATGACCTTTTGCGCGGCTACTATACCTCCTTTTGCAACTCATCCTTTTGTAAAAGTGCTAAGCAAAAGAGACATGGGATGACCAAGCTTATGTCTTGTGTAATGCCGATCATAAGAAATTGATGTACATTGAGTAGTTAAACTAGGAAGACTAGTTTTGGGCCCCCATTTGTGATTGGCCAGCCGAACATTGTAGATATGAGCTCATGTATATAAGAAATTTCATGAAATATGAAAGGGAACAATCCCATTTGTCTCAATTGAGTCTTGCCTTCTCTCCCTTTCTCTCTCTCTCTCTCTCTCTCTCTCTCTCTCTTGAGCTTATGGTGTCTTTCTTGCTTGTGATGCTTGCTTGCTTGTGAATAGGAATGGTGTTTCTATCCCTTCTCTCCTTCAGTCCCTTCTCATTTCTCTCCACCTTGTCATGTTTGCATATGATTGGTATATGAGGTAGAGGTTAAGCTCTCCATAGATCTTTCCCTCTTGCTCCTACCTAACTTGCTTGGATCTCTCTTTGGGTGACACAAGGAAAGTGTGGAGTGAGCCCCTAGCGGCCTCATATCGGGGAGTTAACCCTAATAGGGTTGGCCAAGTTCTAACTTGGGAGGTTCACTACTAGAAAACCCTAGGTATCACGTGCGTTCAAGAGGTATTAAAAAAATCCTTGAACTAAAAATTTTCCCCCAATAAAATAACCCCTCTTTACTTATTATGAACTAAATGATTTTTTTCTAAAGTTGAATTAAAAAACCCCTCCTGTTAATGTAATCGTGTTAATTTTTTTGAATGTATCTAATTAAAAACCAAAACCCCTCCTGTTGAACTCACGTGGTACACTAACATTTTTTGAGGTGAACCCCCTAAGAGTGCTAATCACCGGATTCGACTCTTGCATGCACTTCCTTCTTCTTCTCTCTTGTGCTTGTGAGGTAGTATGTTATTCCATTAACACATTCACTTCCAAGATGCAAAAAGATAAAGTGGTTTTTGAATGGGATGATCTACAACAAAGATACTCGAGTAGTGTGAAGGAGTCCACACATAAGTTTCTCAAACTTATGCTTCATGTAGAAGGGTTTAGTGAAGAGTTTAAAATAGTGAAGTATATCAAGGGCTTAAAGAATGCAATTGGAATGGATGTGAAGGCACAAAGACCAAAAAACTCTCAAGGATGCAATGATCTTAATCGAGGTATATGATGAAAAGTATGCAAATACATGGGTGAATCGTCAGCCAGATTATGGGTCAAATGCTTTCACAAAGCCACCTTTTACCACTCCCAATGCACCTTAATTTCCTGCCGCCTATGGTAGTGGTGGAAAACCATACAATGCAGGTGGTTTCAAAAGTGGGAATACTTCTCAAAAGCCTTCACAAGTGGGTGCAAAGCCAACCAATGATGGGGTTAACAAGACCAAATTTGTGAAGGAAGACCGCATTAATGAGATGAGGGACAAAAACCTATGCTACAAATGTGGTGAGAAGTATCACACCACAAAGAGCATTGGAAGGAGTGCAAATCTCACAATGGCAAAATTAATATGGTTTATTTGGAACTGGTCGATGAGACTAATGACAAAGAAATGGAGCCACTTGATGAGCCATATGAGTTTGTGCATACAACCATTCTTTAGAACCGAAAGGGGAGTTTCCTTTTGACCCCCCCTGTGGTTCTTGGTGGATATATGAGTTTGTGGATACCAACCATTCTTTAGAACCAAAAGGGGAGTTTCCTTTTGACCCCCCTATGGTTCTTGGTGATCTTTATGATTATGATGATGGCTTACCTCATACTTTGGGTGCTACAAATGCATATGGACACAATTCTGCTCTTTGTTCCATATCCAATGCATCCTATGCTGGTTGCAAAAGGGCACATACATTGAGATTCAAGGCTAAGGTCAAGGGAAGAGATGCATTTGTGTTGGTGGACAATGGTAGCACACATAGTTTTGTGAACCACAAATCATTGGGAAATCTCAAGTTGTACTTGGATGCATTAGCAATGAAGAGAAAAGTTGAAGTGGCAAATGTGGATAACATGGATTGCACAATGATTTGCATAAATGTGGAATTGATGCTCTCAAATGAGTACACTTATTGTTGGTGATAGATATGGGGCTGATTGATATGGTTTTGGGGACCCAATCCCAAGAATTGATGATCTCTTAGATGAATTTAAGGGTGCCAAGTTCTTCACCAAGATTGACTTGAATGAAAAGTGGGGATGAGCACAAGATGGCCTTTTGTACTGAAATAGGTGTATATCATTTCATGGTGATGTCATTTGGGCTATGTAATGCACTCACCACTTTTCAAGCATTAATGAACAAAGTGCTACAACCATTCCTCTTTAAGTTTGTATTGGTGTTTTTTGATGACATATTGGTGTATAGCAAGAGTGAAGAGGATCAAATTGTTAATCCCATTTTGGATTAACAAACATGCTCCTCCAATTGAGGACATTAATAAGTGTCATGAAACGGCACTATAAAAGCTCTACATTATGAGATACTGGCCACCCAAGGCCTAGTTAAGTAAGTTTTGGGTGCCCAAGTGTGAATAAGGGCCAAATGTATATAAGGCATTTTCTCATAATGAAAAGATACAATCCCCTTTTGTGCTATAAAGAGCTCTTCTTTGTGTCTTGAGAGAGATTGTGAGAGAGCTCAGATCATTTTAGCATTGTGTCTCTTCTATGCTTGTATGATTCATGCTTGTGTGGGAGAGTGAGAGAGCGTGATTGCCTTATGCGATGGTGTGAGTGACTCTACGATGACAGCATGGAGGTGGAGCTTGAAGTTTTTTTACTTAACAAGTGAGCTTGGAAGCCAGGACTCAAGTTCGAAGCATTGGTAAGTGCCCTATGACAATTGTGATTTATTGCTCATCCTTTAGGTGAATGCATTGAGTTTCCTTTGGGAGAGGTGTGGTAGCCTATAACATTTTTGGTGCTGTGCAGGGGAAACACCTTTGTTTCTTCCTTTCTCTTGGAGTTTCAGCTCCCATTGCATAAGATTCATGATTGCCCTTGCATTCTGGTAGTGCATTGTGTAGAAAATGAATGGATAAGATTTGTGTGGAAGTAAGAAATCGTGTGAAATTGGTTGTGGTTGTTGTGTATGTGTGTGGTGGAGTGGTCTTAGAATAGAGCTTCACTGTTTTTTCTAGTTAATTTTGATATTTGCATCATTGGAATCATCAATGTGAATGAGCAGGTTGGTGTTCTATTTTCTTCTTTTCTAAAAATTCACAATAATCAAAAAAATAAGGAGCCATTGACTGTGCCTTGAACTTGCATTCCGCTCCTTAGATGTGGCACAATCATTTTGGGAACTGGTTAAATATTTTGCACCCAAAATCATAATAGTCGATGCAGGAAGTTTCCACATGAAACTGCAGAAAAACATTCACGTCGTGAACCATTTTTTACAACTTCATGCCGTGAACCGCTCTTGACATCAGTGCCGCAATTAACGCCACAAATCATGGGATTGCCTTGTCAAAAATAGGTTTAGGGTTTAGGGTTTAGGGTTTAAGGTTTAGGGTTTAGGGTTTAGGGTTTAGGGTTTAGGGTTTAGGGGTTCTGACCCTAAGGGCAAAACATTTTGAACACGTGAAAGTGCAGAAAAATGTTCATCATGAAGTGAACTGTTTTTTAACACTTCATGTCGTCGTGAACTATTCTCTGCAATCTCACAACCTCAGAAACAGATCGACAAAATCTGATCAAAACTAAATTGGGTCATCAAAGTAGCTTATCAAATCATACATACATGCACTTAAGATCGGAAAGCTCATCAGAGACGATCTTACACCTAACGATAGTGCATCGCATCACCCAAGATGTCCCTATCAAAAAAGTGTGGGTTAACATCACTCAGCAAGCACTCACCTAAGTGTCTTAAGGAACCGCCGTTAAAACTAGGAGTGAAGAATCCATGGAAGAAGGGTTGAGCTACTCTAGGTTTGGGGAAGAGGAGAAACCACCCTCCCCAACTAGGTCTAGTGGTATCATTGATATCGTCCGGGGATTTTTTGGTCTCCAAACCAGTCATGGGACAAAGAAGCACAATCTGTGGGCATGGGTCCATCAACCAGAGGGCTGGACTTGGTCCAAGACAAGAAGTGCCCATCCAAACGTCAAATTCAAGGCTGTCGGACATCAGCACCCCCCGAATGAGACGAGACATGGAAAGTGCAACCAGGATGGGTCAAGTATTCTTCCCCACCTTAGAGGAAGAAGAGTTAGATCTCAAAAGGAGCAGGGTGGACCGACAGCCTACGAGAGTTAAGATTAAGGAAACAAGAGCTCGATACTCGAAGGGCGAGAGCTGAGCAAAAGGAAATCGAAAGTTTAAACCTACTCCAATCATGGGGTAAGGAGCCGAAATTAGTCATGGGAAGAAGTGAGGGAGAAATTCCAAACTTAGAACCCATAAATGAGGAGCCCAAAGTTGAGAAAAGGTTTGTAACCCTAGAAGAAGAGGATAACCTAGCAAGAGTGGTAGGAAAAGTGAAGGACCATTTGTACACCAAAAAAGATATTGAGTAGATGATCAATCATCGTACGTTCCTACATGACATGGAACTTTTAATTCTGCAAAGGTGTATAGAGGCAACTAATGATGATGAGCCACTCCAAGGTACATTGGCAGGACCATCCCATGGACCGAAGATACCTAGAAGAGCCAATACAAGAAGAGGACGAGGTTTAGGAAGGGGGGAAACAATTCCTCAAAGACGAAGGATGGATCCAACCATTGACCTCAATATAGCCACAAGGACGAATCTGCTAAACATGGCAGCAAAGATGGACCGAGGAATGGTCAGAGAACTAGGCACTGCTCTAGAATCCTGACCCTCCTAGATGAAGCCACATATCATTTCCAAACTTGTTCAAAATTCTCTGGGGAGACGGAGATCCTATCCAACATGTAGAGATTTTTAAATCCCACATGTGAAACCTGTAGGCCTGTCAATGATGTGACAATGATTCATGCTTTCTCACTAACCTTGGAAGGGAAAGCGCATCAGTGGTTCCGAACCCTCAATCCTCAGGATAAGGTTAACTTCACGAGTCAAGAATGTGTTTGTGCCCAGCTTTTCTAGAAAAGTGGTGACAGATGGAGACCTGTGGAATAGTTGCATAATATCAAATAAAACGAAGTAGAGTCGATGAGAGACTATGTGTCTCGACTTAAGCACTTAAATTCAAGGTGCAAACTACGGGAGAGGTTAATTGACGATCAATTATTGCCTTACTTTTGGAGAGGGGTTAGAGACCACAAGATGCATGATTATCAGGTACTAGCCCGACCAGTTACTCTTGATGTATGTTGCAAACTGGAAATTGAATATGAAGATGATATGCTAGAATTGCCGCAACCGAAAGATGTCAAAACATCTTTAGCAACTACGACTTCTCGTATCTCAAGTCACCAAGAAATTGGAACTCAGAGCAAGCAAGTAGGAAACATGACTGTGGACGAGATAAGTAACACAATACTAGAGAAATTAAAGGTAAAGGAGGGAAGAGAAACATCTGGGCATGGGCATAACTATCTTTACCCTCGTAGGGAATGAATTGGTGTGGTGCTCTATGTGCAAATTGAATCACACCACCACCGAATGTCCACAATTAAGAGCAAGGCCATTACTCTATTACACACTATGTAAAATTAGGGAATCATGACACTTCAATGTGCAGATACCCAAGATTTTAAAATGTTGCACAGCTACCAGACTTAGAGTTCCATTAGCTTTACCAGTGCCACCTAGATAGATCACTGCCACTGCACGACAATCCAACTCTTCCTACTTACCTAGGGGGATATTCCGAGTACAAGACGCTTCACCTCTGCCACCACCAGTTCTACCACCATATCCACCATAGGCTAAAACCAACCAAGTATTTATTGAAGAGCCATGAGAATATGTTAATGTGGTACGTGAAGTAGAACTTAACGGAGAGTACTATGAGGAAACTATGGAGGTCACGCCTGAATTCTACGTCCTACATAATAACACGCCAGTACCTATGTTTTAAACCATGGTATAGTGGAAGGGCAAGGACATGAACTCGACCCTGAGGAGAGGACCACTACAATGTTTTAGCTGCAGAGGCCCACATTGAATCGCTGAGTGCCCAAATAAGAATATGGTTCATACGCACCAACCCCAACAAGTGACTGCTACGCCCAATGACATGCCAGTACTCACTTGTACTAAATGTGGTATTGATAATTTGATCAAGGATTGTCCATACCATGCAAGTGGTTTGACTTCTACTGCCAATCAGGCCACCATCCAAACCATTAGTGTGCAGCCTAGAAATATCACACCACTTAATGTCCTGACACGAGCCCAAGCTCAATTAGGAGACAAGGGAAAGAATCAAGCAGATGCGACTATTTCTAGAACTGGCCACAAGAGAAGAGTGAAAAAGTGGGTAAGGGTGACACAAGGGTCACAATCCAAGATGGATCCGAAGAAGATACGATCGACACACCGGATCCACCCAATCGACAGAAGAGGGGGATCAAAGAATCAACCACAAAGGGCCGGACCTAGAGGAGAAAAGGGAGCAACCAACAACTCCTAAAGGAGTCGGTGAGTATCCTAATGCCAATGAGAAAATAAGAAAGCTCAAAGATGCCAGGGCCTTAGTCAACAGCTTCATGAAGCCAAGCTAAGGGCTAACCAGGTCAGGGATACAATGTTTCCACGAAATGAGCCAACAAGGGAAAGGGAATTGGATGTACCTACTCCAATTCAAGAAGAAATAGAAGAGGGATCTCAAGAAAACACAATGTCCATAATGTTTAAGGAAAATGCACTAGGTGATTCCATCCATTCCTTCCCTATGGATGAATGTGAGACACACACTTGGGGGGAACCCTCAATCTCCAAAGAACCCAGAGACATAGGAAGTCTCACGACTATACTGTCCACACCTATACAAATGCCATTAGGGCAACTGTTATGCAATTCGCCAACCCTATAGAGGAACATAAAAGAATGGGTAGAAGGTAGACTAAAGCCAGTTGATACTATAGAGGAGATTCTACCACCTCTGGCAGAAAGAACCTTAAGACACACAAGGAAAACCCAAGTCGTTAAGATACTAGTTAATCAACTAGGGCGTTATTACGAAAGCGACGACACAAATGCTACAATCCTAATTCATCATAGTGGGTACCAAGCATTGGCTATCCTAGATGGTGGGGTGGGGGTTAGCATCATCACAAAACATTGCTCGCAGAACTGGGGAAAACCCAATCTAAAAAAGGTAGATCTCGTAAAAATGGCTGACGGAACATCTTCAAGGCCCATTGGACTTTTGAAGAATGTGAAACTCAAACTCTTTACGTTTTGCTACCATCATACATTTGTGGTCATGGACTTCCTGTGCCAACCGGACTCATATGACATAATATTGGGGAGACCCTTCATGAGGGAATCCAAATTGGTGCATGATTGGGCATTAGATCACGTGTATGTGCGTAGGGATTCACAAATTTTAAAGATAGATCTCAGAACATGAAAAGCACATCCCATGGAAGGGCAATCGTTCGGTAATGATTCGGTCACACAACGGAATGGACCACATCTATACAAATATGCCAGCCCTCGATGGGAAATTCCAAGGAAGAAGAGGAAACCGAAATGTATACATCACTTCCTCCTTTGGACTTCAGTGAAAACTGGATGCATGTGTTAGCTACCATAGATGTGATGCAACCTAGGGGGACTCAGTATGTGGAATATGGAACTGTCCCCATGACCTTTGTCTGTATTGTTAATTGGCAGACCATTGATGAAGCATCAGAAGAGGAGACCTCTAGTATAGAAGGGACCATAACACAAGGCCGTACACCAACACTCAACGCCTCAGAAGGTGGTGAAAAACAGAAATGATATATTGCCCGATGAAATGCCATATTACAAAGAAAACCCACGGATTCCCAGTGGCTGAGATACCTTGAGGCCACTAAGGTACATGATGCATTTTCTAAGGATTGGGGTGATATCACTGGAAGGAAGACACAAGGAGAGAGTCACCCTTCAAGAGCTAGAAACACCTAAGCTTATAAAAGGTGGGCATTGAAAATGCAATAAAACCTTGCTAGAAGCGGAACGTGAGGCTAGAAAGATCATGACTAAAACAAAAAGGAAAAATGAGGACAAACCAGACTTGCTCTCAGTACCCGGCCACTTCAAAACCTTTATTTGTTGATGAGTGGAAAGTGGTCTGACTGATGGTGGCAAGGGTTAAGGAGGATGGGCTGTCCACATCATACGATGGCTCGGTGTGGCGAAAGTCAAGGAAGTTGATATTGCGAGACCAAGGGAGGAAGCCAGACCTATATACATTGCTAAGGACTTGGCTTTAGCTAGTGAAGAAGATGAGCTCGTTGCCCTCCTTAAGGAATTTAAGGACTGTTTCGCCTAGAATTACAAGGAGATGAAGGGGTACCACCTGAGGTAGTGTAGCATACGATTCCAATCATGGAAGGGTCAAGGCTAACCAGGCAAAAACCATACGAGATGAATCCTAAGTATGCGACAATTATAAAGGAGGAAATAGACAAGCTCATTGCTGTGGGTTTCATCAACGAGATAGAACATACGGATTGGTGTCGAGCTGATGCATGAACAATAGAAAAATTCTTATACGAGCAAATTATCTCAAGGTTCGACTTCCCATTAGAATTAGTTAGTGATCACGGATCACATTTTATTAATGAGGTGATTAATCATTTACTTGCAAGATTCTTAGCGGTCCATCGAAAATCATCACCTTATTATTCACAGGCTAATGGTCAAGCAGAGAGTACTAACAAAATTTTGTGTACTATCTTGAAAAAAACCTTGGAAGCAAGTCAAACAGACTAGGAACATAAGATGATAGCAGCCCTATGGGCATCTCGAACATCATATGAGGTAGCGACGGGGTACACTCCTTACCGTCTAGCTTATGGTATTGAGGCAGTGATGCCTATGGAATACCTAGTTCCGAGCTTAAGGATTGCAGTGCAAGAACGTTTGATGAAGAATGCATTAAAGCTGAAAGGCTAATTAACTTAGAGAAGCTTGATGAGACCAAGCTAATAGCATCGCATGGACTCATGGTTGAGAAACTACGTAGGAAGAATTGGTTCGACAAAAAATTAAATCAAAAAGAACTCGAAACAGGGGACCTTGTCCTCATATATGGTGTGGGAAGCACCAAGGAAAAGAAACTCAAATACAGAGGCCTAGGACCCTTCCGAGTGTTTAAGATCACACCTCAGGGGTCAGTTAGAATTGAGACAATTGACGGCATACAGATGGAGGGTTACATCAATGGAAACAAACTTAAAAAATATTTTGGACCAATGAACCAAGAGATGGTCTTGCAAGAACATCTCTTAAAACAACAAACACAACTCGCAAAGGAAAAAATCTAGCAAGCTCAAGAAGAGGCTAAGGCAAGGGAGGCCAAAGCTAAACAATTACTCTAGAAGAGACTGTTACATGTTAACATGGCTTCCTTGACTCTCTTGGACAAAGAGGAACTGAACATTGAGCCAACATGACTCAAGTGGGACTTACTACAGCTAAAGGCCATGCAACGAGTATTGCACTAATAGATATGGGATCAAGTCATAACTTGATCTCGTTCGTATAATGGTCCCGTTCCCGAGAGGGGGAGCCCTTTAAGGAGTACTCGCTCTTGAAAGTATCACACATTAGCAAGAAGGGGTTCTGTTAGTCTTCTGTTACCACCGAGAATAGTAGGGGTGCAAGGGGGAATCCCTATCGCACTGATCTCTATAGTGGAAATTCCCGAGCTATAACCCCATTGATAATGACCCCGGAATTGGCATTCCCTAGCAAGGCATTGACCATGCTTATCAAAGCGCTTCCAAATCCCATCTTATCTAGCACCACTAACATAAAATCCTATCTGACTTGTAAGATTCCTCCCCAGCCTCTCAAGATGTCCAGTATCTTCCCCTGTAATCAATCCCCTCTTCAAAAATATAAAAGATCTTGTTTCTACCTGTTTTGGCCTAGAGAGAGAAAATGTTCTAGAGAGAGGTTATTTAGATTTTGAATATTTTTGGATGGAAAAATATCTCTTCTTATTAAAATAAGTTCCCCCAAAATAGAAGTTCAAAAAGATTTTCAGAAGGTGCATTAGAAATCAAGTATAATCTGTTCAAGAGGCCTTATCCTAGGGGTCCAAATTTTTGAAAAATTTTAAATTAAGGTTTTGAGGGGCCAATCAGATTCATCCAAATGTGTGGAGAAGATAAATAGAAGAAATAAAGAAAATCCCCCCAAAAATGAGTAAATACTCACATAAGATGAAGAGTGGACTAAGGACCAAAGGAATTACTTAAAAAATGGATTTTTGACACCTCACAATGGGAATTCCCCCCTCATGAAGGAGGTGCCTACTTCACATGTGTGGTGGAGTTTAAAATTATCAAAAATTGAGATATTTCATCTCTCCTCTCTCCTAATTCAAGTCTATTTCCAAAAAGTAAGCTAAATTGACCTAAAAATGGTCAAAAATTGACCAAACTGATCTGGAAAATTCTAGAATTAGTTTGCTTGGTTAGAAGTTCACTTTTTCCTTTAAATAGAAGCCTCCCCCTTTGTTGAAGCTTAATAGTGTTTTATGCACTGTTACTCTACTCCTCCCAAGAGCCAAGAACTGTGAATTTCTTAATAATTCACTAGTTTTTGACCATTCCCTCTTCTAAAGAATTGGTGGCCACTCTTGTTGCAAAGAAGAGTAGATCCCTCAAACCATCAAGCCAAAGGAAAGCTCCCAGAATTTCATGTAGGTAAGAAATCATACTTTTTCTTATTCTTTTAATGGTTTTCTAAATTGTTTGTTATCTTAAAATGATGAACGGATGCTATGCCTTCTTGGAAAGGCTTTGCCCCTCTCTCATTCTTAAAATTAGCCCTTCTTTATCCTAGTTAAGTGATCTAATTGTTGGAATTAAACTTTTCATATTGTTTCTCTCTTAAAAGTGAAAATTGATAAGTTTAGAATGCTTTAAACCAATTGGGGATAATTCCTAAGTAGATTAAGGTTAGAAAAATTAAAAAATGGTTAACTATACAAAGGAGGTTATGGCAAAATTTTCTAAATAATTATGAAATAAATTTTATCTTTTATTAATCAAAAAGAGTAATCCCCATCGTTTGTGTATTCTAAAAGTGTCATTTTCATTCATGCATAGAAAGATGCATATTGATTATTTTTATTATAAAAGAGTGATTTTCAATAGAATTAAGTTCTATGCATAGAAAGATGCATATTGATTATTTTTTTATTATAAAAGAGTGATTTTTAATAGAATTAAATTCTATGCATAGAAAGATGCATATTGATTATTTTTTATTATAAAAGAGTGATTTTTAATAGAATTAAATTCTATGCATAGAAAGATGCATATTGATTATTTTTTATTATAAAAGAGTGATTTTTAATAGAATTAAATTCTATGCATAGAAAGATGCATATTGATTATTTTTTTATTATGAAAGAGTGATTTAAAAATAAAATAAATTCTACGCATAGAAAGATACATATTGATTATTTTTTTATTATAAAAGAGTGATTTTTAATAGAATTAAATTCTATGCATAGAAAGATGCATATTGATTATTTTTTTATTATAAAAGAGTGATTTTTAATAGAATTAAATTCTATGCATAGAAAGATGCATATTGATTATTTTTTATTATAAAAGTGATTTTCAATAGAATTAAATTCTATGCATAGAAAGAGGCATATTGATTATTTTTTTATTATAAAAGAGTGATTTTCAATAGAATTAAATTCTATGCATAGAAAGATGCATATTGATTATTTTTTTACAAAAGTGTTAATTTCATCAAAATGGATTTTATGCATAAATAGATGCATAAAAGAATATTTTTTTAATTATAAAAGTGTTACTTTCATCAAAATGGATTTTATGCATAAATAGATGCATAAAAGAATAAATAGATGCATAAAAGAATATTTTTTATTATGAAAGTGTTACTTTCATCAAAATGGATTTTTTGCATAAATAGATGCATAAAAGAATATATTTTTTATTATAAAAGTGTTACTTTCATCAAAATGGATTTTATGCATAAATAGATGCATAAAAGAATATTTTTTTTATTATAGAAGTGTTACTTTCATCAAAATGGATTTTTATGCATAGATAGAGATGCATAAAAGAATATTTTATGATAAAAGTGTTACTTTCATTAAAACGGATTTTTATGCAATGATGCATAAAAGAAAATTTTTTATTGTAAAAGTGTTACTTTCACTAATATTGATTTTTATGCATAAAATGATGCATAAAAGAATTTTTTAATTACAAAAGTGTTGCTTTCACCAATATTGATTTTTATGCATAAAAGATTTTTTTATCAAAATAAGAGTTCACTTTAATCCTATGTTTAAATCCCATGAATATTGAAAAAATGAATAAGTAAATACTCAGTGAAGGAAAATTATACCGTTTTATATTCTCTAGGATGGTAATGAGAAAATTCAGAAAAACTATCGAAGTCAAAATTTTAGAAAAATGACTAATTTATTCCTCATAGGAATTCGTGTTTAGTTTTGAATTCAGTAAAGTAGTAATTGAAATATTACATTCGAGAAAGATAGTTTAGGGAGAACCTTTCCAGACTCAAACCTTGAATCAGACTATGACCAAGACGTAACTCCTTCGTCAAAATGACAATGTGACCAGTTCAGTAATCTACACTCAAATCACCCACCGAATCTGAAACTAAATTGAGACCTTTGATTTTGATATGAGGATCAAGATTACTGAATTCAAGGAATTCTATTTGGGAATCCAGACCTGTGATCTAGAAATCTTGGGATACGAAATTAAGATATACTCATTGTATTCAAAAGAAAATCAAAATTGAAAACTTGCATAGAAACCCTGTTTTCTTAAAGAACTGTCTTACGCCAGAATGCTGGGAGGGAGCATTTGGTATATGTGTGTTCTAAGGGAAGTTCGGTTGCAACAGCTGGTGGGGAGTGTTCAAAGGATGGCTCACGCGACGGCAAAGCGTGCCCAGGTCTTGACCAGCCTCGGTATGGTTAAAATGGTGCACTTTCGGTACGATGGACGAGGGCCGACGAAGCAGTCCCTAAGTGAAGTGCCAGGACACCTAAGGAGGATCCTGGAGGGTTCTGACCAGGCGATGCACGGGCTCGCAGTGCCAAGGACGCCCATGCGTATGTCATGGAAGATATATATGTATGATGACGAGAAACTTATTGTAATCTGTTACTGGATCTCGTTGTTGACCTGCTGGTCTCAACGGAGAGTCCAGAGTGATACTGTTTTGTGAGAAACAAGGACTGAATGGAAATTTTGAGTTGTGACATCTGTACCTAGTAATTGTTTGTCAATGGATTGTTTTATAAATTAAAGTTTAAAGAGGAGTGTGTGAGTATCTGTATTCTAAAGCAAAAGTTAAGAAAGGCTTTCAATTATGGGTGGGTGAGTACTTGTCTAGTTCTACTATTCCAGTGGTTGGGTGGTGGCTAACCCATGGGCCGGATGGGGCTAGGCTTGAATCAATAGAGTTTTAATAATAAAATTGATTAATAAGATTACGCTTAGAACTCGAATAGTTAAATAATAACCTGAAGACTTCTCAAATGAATAGATCAACGGCTGTGCCTAATTCAATTAGGAAAAAAGTGTTGATTCCTTCAAGTTAAGTCTATTATAGTTTCCCTTCTATCTGGTTTATTCAGATGGTTAGTTCAGTCTTGACCTCGTTAGAAAAATTCGTTAAGAAATTCAAAATGGTGGAATCGTCCCCGCTTTCTAGGCATGGGAAATTTTTCGGTTTCGATTTTCGGAATGACCACCAGCTTAGTCTTGTGCCCAGACATTTGAGGGCGAGGCCCCGAGTGGGAAACCCTACCCCGTGCAAGAGGGAGCTGCTTCCGCTACCAGCAATTCGGGAATCCGGTGCGCGGAGGGGGCAGTGGGATCTCATAGTTGGTATCAGAGCGCTATTGTAAATTTACATAATAGCATCAGAAATTGCCTAAAATTTTAAAGTAAATCTGGGAAATAATATTTTCGCTTGTTAAATTTATGTTGAATGAACTTCAAAAATTGAAAACTCATAAATTAAATTGGAAATTTATAGATGGATACCCCAAATCTATCTGGCATTCCTGAACTCTCCCAGAGTCAAGATGTGATAGCCTTTGCATTCGACCACCTCATCAACTCTGCTACGACCCGAGTAAGCAGAGTGAGACTCACATGTCATTTTGAGAGTCTTTACTTTCCTGATCCTCTTGAGACGTCGGTATATGTGCTTCTGTGGAGGATGATGTATTAATGTCAGTACTAGTCAGCGTCAGAGGCTCGGGCAAAATATTTCCTTAGCCATGATTCTGATAAGGCTATGACTTGTTCAGCATGTACAACTCTTTGATCATTCACCCAGGAACTTCAAAATTTCATGCCGAGTTTTTAGGCTTCTTAGCCGCTTTATCCCCAGAAGTAGAATTACAGCACCTCTTTCTGTAATCGTGTGTACCATGGCATGTCTCCTTCGCAGTTTCACTTCTTTATGTGAATATGATTGAGGTAGTGATTTTGGGAGCCGTGATGCTCTATGTATATATCAAAAACTTTTGATAATAAATGATGTTTTGTAAAAAAATTCCAAATTGTTTTCATGATTGTGAATATGGTTAATCTTGTTTCATGAAGTATGATGAAATAATTATCTGTTTAAAGAATAAATCACAAAAATTAAATAATCATAAATCTGTTGTCAAAGTTAAGTTGACGAAAATCTCGTTTTGTCAGAGTCATGAGGCGCACGGCCAGTGCAAGGCAACCGGATCCTCTAACCGATGAGACGAAGAGTTAGATCCGGATGTTCGAAAAGCCCTACACAAATCCCAACTTGGTCCCTTCAAGGGTGAAGGGGAACAGTTAGGTGAAGTAGTGGAAAAGTGGATTGAAGTAATGGAGGAATACTTTGATGTAACTGGATACAATGAGAGAAGCAAGATGGCTCTCGCCAGGTTAAAGATTGTGGAAACGGCCAGGGTCGCTTGGAGGAATCACTGTGAGACTAATCGTCTCGACCGGAATACCCAGACCTAGACCGATCTTAAAGCTTACCTCAGAAAGAGGTTTTGTCCTCCAGGCTTCCTTGAAACTAAAATGAATGAGTTCTTGGAACTAAAGCAAAATAACCGGACAATTTAAGAGTATCATCAAGCTTTTACCCTTCTCCTCAAATATTCCCCTCAGTTGGATGAAGAGCAGCTGATGGCCAGGTTCATTCGAGGAATGAACGAGCCATTGGACACCTTAGTAAAGAATGCCAAACCTGTCTCAATGGCCAAAGCAGTAAGAATGGCAAAGGACTTTGCCAAAGCCTTTGTTGTTAAGGTCCTGCCAAAGCCTGCACCCTCTAACTTTAAAAGATTCCAAACCCCGGGAAGTACTTCAAACTTTCCTCCCCCAAAGAGGCAGCAAGGCCCAATTCGGAATCAGGATGATGCAGGAAGATTCAGAAGTGAAGGAAGACCCTTCCCCCAGAGAGGCAGCAAGGCCCAATTCAGAATCAGGATGTAGGAAGATTCAGAAGTGAAGGAAGATCCTTCCCCTAGAACACTTTCTCAAGAGCCCCACCTATTTCAAGGATTCAGAGAGATGAGCTCAGAAGTGAGAACTGGTGTTTTGGATGCCAGGGTTTTGGTCACCAGCTGAAAGACTGCCCGACTCCTGCCATGTCAAGGGGACAGGGAAGCCAAGGACCGAGAGTGCAAAGACCAACCCCTTCCTATCAGTCAAATCAAGGTCCATCTCACCCAAATCAAGGAAATCCCAGGAGAACTCCAGCTCAGCCATCTGCCTCTGTACAGAGTAGCCTCAAAACTCCTTCCCAAAACTGGGGAAACCAAAGAGAAAGAGTTTCGCCTCAGACTACTGTACTCAGACTACTGCAGCAGCCAAAGCAGTCACAATAGCAGAAGTGGTGGAAGAAGAAAGAGGACTGATTTATGCACCAATTGAAAGAAGAAAGAGGACTGATTTATGCAGCAATTGAAAACCAAGGGCCAAACCGTCAATTTTACTCCAGCTGAGTATCAGGGTAAGCCTTTTAAGCTTTTGATTGATTCGGGCAGTACTCATTCTTTCATTTCCCTTGGATGCTTGCGTAAGCTAGTCTTAGATTATAAATCAGGGAAACCTATGCAAGTTGAATTGGCAAGTGGGAAGATTCTTTTCACTCACCTTGAGACAGATCGTATTCAGTTCAATCTAGATGGGAATTCAACTAACTGTCAGTTCAAAGTTATACCTTTGGGAGTTTTTGACGGGATCCTTGGAATGGATTGGCTCCATAAAAATCAAGCTGACATTCACTGTCATATAATGGAACCATTTCCTTCCGTGACCTTCACGGAAATAAAGTTCAAGGAACCTAAATTTCAGGATCCCCAAGTCTGCAGTTAGTAAAGGCTTCTAAGTTACTAAAAGGACTTAGAAAGAAGCAGCTCATTTATGTTGTCAAAATGAATCCGAAAGACTCAAAGTTAAAAGCTAAAGAACCTGAATGGTTAAGTGATTATGATGATTTATTCCCAGCAAAGCTAACAGAGATGCCTCCAATTCGGGAAGCAGATCATGTGATAGAATTGACCCCCCGAAGCTCAACTAGTAGCCCTGCGCACATACAAAATGCCAGTTCTTGAAGCCATCGAACTCAAGGAACAGCTTAGACAGCTGTTAGAACAAGGGTTTGTAAGACCTAGTGTTTCACCTTGGAGTGCACCAGTTCTCTTTCAGAAAAAGAAAGATGGAACGCTAAGACTCTGTGTGGACTACTACAGAGGACTCAATCAGTAACAGTTAAGAATAAGTATCCTATCCCTAGAATTGATGAGCTTCTGGATAGGCTAAGTGGAGCCCAGATCTTCACAAAGATAGATCTCAAATCAAGGTATTATCAGATCAGGATTAATGAGCAAGATATCCCGAAGATAGCCATCAATACTTGGTATGGGCATTATGAATTCACCTGTCATGCCATTTGGATTGACAAATGCCCCAGCTACATTCAATCGCTTAATGCAGGACATTCTCAGAGAATACTTCGATGATTCCATTCTTGTTTTCTTTAATGATATTCTAATTTACTCAAAGAATGCAGCTGACCATGAAGCTCATGTCAAAAAAGTTCTTGAGATTCTAAGGAAGCACCAACTCTTTGCAAAAAAGAGCAAATGCACTTTCTCTGTCGACCATGTTGAATACTTGGGCTTTCTAGTATCCAAAGATGGAATTTCTCCAGACTCCGCGAAAGTCCAAGCAATCATAGATTGCCCTGAACCAAAGACAGTGAAAGAAGTCAGAGGATTCTTGGGATTGACTAGTTGGTATAGAATTTTTATACCAAAGTCTGCTCTCATAGCTTCCCCCCTGACTAATCTTCTCAAGAAGAATATCCCGTTTCAATGGTCTGCCAGGTGCCATAGTGCTTTTGATAAGCTGAAGACCGCCGCCTTGGTAACCAATCTCGTTCCTGAAGCTGCCAGATTTCTCTCTACCCTTTGAGGTAGTAACTGATGCCAGTGGTTTTGCCCTGGGAGGTGCACTCATGTAGGTAGGTCATGCAGTGGCCTATGAATCCTGAAAACTCAGAACGCATGAGAGGAATTATGCTGTCCACGACCTCGAAATACTTTCAGTAGTATATGCCCTAAAGTTGTGGAGACATTACCTACTGGGTCAAAGATTCACTTTGATGACAGATCATCAGAGCTTAAAGTGGATCTTCACTCAGAAGGATCTTAACATGCGCCAGAGAAGGTGGTGGATGCAGACCATGCAGGAATTTGATTTTGAAATCAAGTACTGCCCATGCAAAGAAAATGTGGTAGCAGATGCCCTCAGCAGAAAAGCCTCCTTGCTTGCAATTAGTGTAGTGTCAAATCCTTTGTTTATTGAAGCAAGAGAGAAGATCATGCGAGATAGATTCTTTGGCTCTATTGCTACCCTACTTATGCAAGAAAGCAAAACTCCACAGGAGTTGAACCGAGTTCAAGGGTACAACCTAGATGATGGAATTATGTATTATAATCGTAGGCTATGCATTCCCAATGATGAGGGAAATAAGGGTCAAATTCTGAATGAAGCCCATGACAGCCTTATTGTAGGACATCCAGGTTTCATCAAAACCTATGTCTGTGAAGAAAAGCTTCTTTTGGTCTGGTCTAAAAAAGGATGTACTTTAATCATGTACGTGAATGTCTGACTTGTCAGAAAGTCAAAGCCGAGAGAGTAAAAATGCCTGGGAAGTTACATCCATTAGACATCCCCCAGATGAAGTGGGAATGCATCAGTATGGATTTTATTACTGGATTACCTTCAGTGCAATCAGGTTACAACTCCAGCTTCGTGGTAGTTGATAGACTAACCAAAGTTGCCCATCTGATTCCAGTAAAAGAAACCTACAGTGCAACGGATGTGGCCACAGTGTTCATCAAGGAAATCTTCAGATTGCATGGCCTACCCAAAAGAACAGTAAGTGATCGAGATCCCAAATTCACGTCAAGATTCTGGACTGCATTTTTGAAGCAGTAGGAACTTTCTTGGATCTCAGCACAGCTTACCACCCTGAGACCGATGGTCAAACTAAAAGAGTGAACCAAGTAATCGAAGATATACTTCAGTCATGCTGTGGTGGCAGGGAACCCAAGAAGTGGCTAAGCTATCTGCACACCTAGTCGAGTTCGCCTACAATGCTTCTTATCACAGAAGTATTGGGATGAGTCCTTTCAAAGCTCTATATGGACAAGATTGCTTAACTCCATCAACTTGGTCCGACCCATTGATTGGGTCGAGATGTCTAGACAGATGCTTGACGACATGGAGCAGTAGATGCAGGCAATTCGCAAAGATATAAAAGCTGCCCAGGATAGACAGAAGTAGTATGCAGATAAGAAAAGAACAGACAAAAAATTCGAAGAAGCAGATATGGTCTTCATTTGAGTATGCCCCAAAAGAAGTTCTCTATCTCTTGGGAAGTACAAGAAGTTATCCCCCAGATATTATGGGCCATATCTAATTACAAAGAATTAGCCTACGAGCTTCTTTTGCCTCCTCATCTCAAAGTACATAATGTATTTCATGTCAGCCTTCTTAAAAAGTATATACCAAGCCCGAATCATGTGCTTGATGATGAAATCTTAACTTCTTCAATCCAAGGGCAGATGGAACTCCAACCTAAAGAAATCCTTGATGTTCGAGAAAAGATTCTCAGGAACAGAATTCTGAGAGAATTATTGGTCAAATGCAAGTTCTATCCTTTTGAAGATGCCACCTGGGAGAAAGAAGCCGAACTGTTACGAGATTACCCCCAGTTTGCGAGATGAGGACATCTCGCGTTTTCCAAGTGGGAGAGAATATAAGATTCCTCCCCAACTTCTTAAGATGTCCAGTATCTTCCCCTATAATCAATCCCCTCTTCAGAAATATAAAAGATCTTGTTTCTACCTGTTTTGGCTTAGAGAGAGAAAATATTCTAGAGAGAGATTATTTAGATTTTGAATATTTTTGGATGGAAAAATATCTCTTCTTATTAAAATAAGTTCCCCCGAAACAGAAGTTCAAAAAGATTTTCAAAAGGTGCATTAGAAATCAAGTATAATCTGTTCAAGAGGCCTTATCCTAGGGGTTTAGATTTTCGAAAAATTTTAAATTAAGGTTTTGAGGGGCCAATCAGATTCATCCAAATGTGTGGAGAAGATAAATAGAAGAAATAAAGAAAATCCTCCCAAAATGAGTAAATACTCACATAAGATGAAGAGTGGACTAAGGACCAAAGGAATTACTAAAAAATGGATTTTGACACCTCAGAATGGGAATTCCCCCCTCATGAAGGAGGCGCCTACTTCACATGTGTGATGGAGTTTAAAATTATCAAAAATTGAGATATTTCATCTCTCCTCTCTCCTAATTCAAGTCTAGTTCCAAAAAGTAAGCTAAACTGACCTAAAAATGGTCAAAAATTGACCAAACTGATCTGGAAAATTCTAGAATCAGTTTGCTTGGTTAGAAGTTCACTTTTTCCTTTAAATAGAAGCCTCCCCCTTTGTTGAAGCTTAATAGTGTTTTATGCACTATTACTCTACTCCTCCCAAGATCCAAGAACTGTGAATTTCTTAATAATTCACTAGTTTTTGACCATTCTCTCTTCTAAAGAATTGGTAGCCACTCTTGTTGCAAACAAGAGTAGATCCCTCAAACCATCAAGCCAAAGGAAAGCTCCCAAAATTTCATGTAAGTAAGAAATCTTACTTTTTCTTATTCTTTTAATGGTTTTCTAAATTGTTTGTTATCTTAAAATGATAAACAGATGCTATGCCTTCTTGGAAAGGCTTTCCCCCTCTCTCATTCTTAAAATTAGCCCTTCTTTATCCTAGTTAAGTGATTTAATTATTGGAATTAAACTTTTCATATTGTTTCTCTCTTAAAAGTGAAAATTGATTAGTTTAGAATGCTTTAAACCAATTGGGGGTAATTCCTACGTAGATTAAGTTTAAAAAAATTAAAAAATGGTCAACCATACAAAGGAGGTTACGGCAAAATTTTCTAAAAATTTTTGAAATAAATTTCATCTTTTATTAATCAAAAAGAGTAATCCCCATTGTTTGTGTATTCTAAAAATGTCATTTTCATTCATGCATAGAAAGATGCATATTGATTATTTTTATTATAAAAGAGTGATTTTCAATAGAATTTCTCTCTTAAAAGTGAAAATTGATTAGTTTAGAATGATTTAAACCAATTGCGGGTAATTCCTAAGTAGATTAAGGTTAGAAAAATTAAAAAATGGTCAGCCATATGAAGGAGGTCATGGTAAAATTTTCTAAAATTTTTTGAAATAAATATCATCTTTTATTAATCAAAGAGAGTAATCCCCATCGTTTGTGTATTCTAAAAATGTCATTTTCATTCATGCATAGAAAGATGCATATTGGTTATTTTTATTATAAAAGAGTGATTTTCAATAGAATTAAGTTATATGCATAGAAAGATGCATATTGATTATTTTTATTATAAAAGAGTGATTTTCAATAGAATTAAGTTATATGCATAGAAAGATGCATATTGATTATTTTTTTATTATAAAAGAGTGATTTTTAATAGAATTAAATTCTATGCATAGAAAGATGCATATTGATTATTTTTTTATTATAAAAGTGATTTTTAATAGAATTAAATTCTATGCATAGGAAGATGCATATTGATTATTTTTTTATTATAAAAGAGTGATTTTTAATAGAATTAAATTCTATGCATAGAAAGATGCATATTGCTTATTTTTTTATTATAAAGTGATTTTCAATGAATTAAATTCTATGCATAGAAAGATGCATATTGATTATTTTTTTATTATAAAAGAGTGATTTTTAATAGACTTAAATTCTATGCATAGACAGATGCATATTGATTATTTTTTGATTATAAAAGAGTGATTTTCAATAGAATTAAATTTTATGCATAGAAAGATGCATATTGATTATTTTTTTATTATAAAAGAGTGATTTTCAATAGAATTAAATTCTATGCATAGAAAGATGCATATTGATTATTTTTTATTATAAACGAGTGATTTTCAATAGAATTAAATTCTATGCATAGAAAGATACATATTGATTATTTTTTTACAAAAGTGTTAATTTCATTAAAATGGATTTTATGCATGAATAGATGCATAAAAGAATATTTTTTTATTATAAAAGTGTTACTTTCATCAAAATAGACTTTTATGCATACATAGATGCATAAAAGAATATTTTATTATAAAAGTGTTACTTTCATTAAAACGGATTTTTATGCATAAAATGATGCATAAAAGAAATTTTTTTATTGTAAAAGTGTTACTTTCACTAATATTGATTTTTATGCATAAAATGATGCATAAAAGAAGTTTTTAATTACAAAAGAATTGCTTTCACCAATATTGATTTTTATGCATAAAAGATTTTTTTTATCAAAATAAGAGTTCACTTTAATCCTATGTTTAAATCCCATGAATATTGGAGAAATGAATAAGTAAATACTCAGTGAAGGAAAATTATACCGTTTTATATTCTCTAGGATGGTAATGAGAAAATTCAGAAAAACTATCGAAGTCGGAATTTTAGATAAATGACTAATTTATTCCTCATAGGAATTCGTGTTTAGTTTTGAATTCAGTAAAGTAGTAAATAAAATATTACCTTCGAGAAAGATAGTTCAGGGAGAACCTTTCCAGACTCAAACCCTAAATCAGACTATGACCAAGACGTAACTCCTTCGTCAGTTTCAAGAAATGATGATGTGACCAATTCAGTAATCTACACTCAAATCACCCACCGAATCTGAAACTAAATTAAGACCTTTGATTACTGAATTCGAGGAATTCTGTTTGGGAATCCAGACGACCTGTGATCTAGAAGTCTTGGGATACGGAATTAAGATATACTCATTGTATTCAAAAGAAAATCAAAATTGAAAACTTGCATGGAAACCCTGTTTTCTTAAAGGATTGTCTTACGCCAGAATGCTGGAGGGAGCATTTGGTATATGTGTGTTCTAAGGGAACTTCAGTTACAACAACAGCTGGCGGGGAGTGTTCAAAGGACGGCTCACGCGGCAAAGCCTGCCCAGGTCTTGACCAGCCTCGGTATGGTTAAAATGGTGCGCTTTCAGTACGATGGACGAGGGCCGACGAAACGGTCCTTGAGTGAAGTGCCAGGACACCTAAGGAGGATCCTGGAGGGTTTTGACCAGGCGATGCACGGGCTCGCGGTGCCAAGGACACCCATGCGTATGTCGTGGAAGATATATATGTATGATGACGAGAAACTTACTGGATCTCGTTGTTGACCTGCTGGTCTCAACGGAGAGTCCAGAGTGATACTGTTTTGTGAGAAACAAGGATTGAATGGAAATTTTGAGTTGTGACATCTGTACCCATTGTCAATGGATTGTTTTATGAATTAAAGTTTAAAGAGGAGTGTGTGAGTATCTGTATTCTAAAGCAAAAGTTAAGAAAGGCTTTCAATTATGGGTGGGTGAGTACTTGTTTGGTTCTACTATTCCAGTGGTAACTCATGGGCCGGTAGGCTAGAATCAGTAGAGTTTTAATAATAAAATTGATTAATAAGATTACGCTTAGAACTCGAATAGTTAAATAATAACCTGAAGACTTCTCAAATGAATAGATCAACGGCTGTGCCTAATTCAATTAGGAAAAAAGCGTTGATTCCTTCAAGTTAAGTCTGTTATAGTTTTCCTTCTATTCGGTTAATTTAGATGAAGGTTAGTTCAATCTTGACCTCGTTTGAAAAATTCGTTAAGAAATTTAAAATGGTGGAATCGTCCCCGCTTTTCGGGCATGGGAAATTTTCCGGTTTCGGTTTTTGGAATGACCACCAGCTTAGTCTTGTGCCCGGACATTCGAGGGCGAGGCCCTGAGTGGGAAACCCTGCCCCGCACAATAGGGAGTTACTTCCGCTGCCAGCAATTCGGGTATCCGGTGCACGGAGGGGGCAGCATGATCAATCCCACATTGGATATAAAGTACATCCTCATATATCTATCTGCCATCATAACAAACCCAAACTGGTTTGGGTCCACCACCTTAAATTGGTAGAATGTATTTTATGTGAACAACAATAGCCTTGGATTTTTTTTTGTATGAGATGTTGAGCATTGTAAGTGGGTCACGGCAGTGCCAGTCACCCACCCTGATTCGATTTGCTTCCTTAGGGATCAGTTTAATGTGGCGCTTATTGACTTCTGAGGAGAGCTCTCCACTATGACACACTGGATTGATCATGGCACACAAATCTTGACTGATGAGTGGCCACAAGCATAAGTGCCAAAAGAACTCGATGGGAAGCCCATCAGGTCTTGGGGTCTTATTCTTGCCCATCTTACTAGCAGCAAACTTGAGCTCATCTACTATAAAGGCTCTGCTTAGCACAGGGATAGAAGTGTCCTCCACCTATCTATGGACCCGTGCCAAGAAAGTGTCCAGTCTTTCAGGGTACCCATACTCCACCATAGGGGCAATGCCACTTATCGAGGAAAGGTGGCTAGTGAAATGGGTGGGAATCTTCTTCTCGCCTTCTATGACTGATTCATCCCCAACTAAATCTTATTGATTTTTTCTTGTTGGTGCTTCTCTTTTTCTTGTCAGAAGAAGAAGTTAGTTGGTGCATCCCCTTTAGATAGCCGTTTGATTTGTGCTCGGATTTGTAATGCATCTTCTTTCCTTTGAGCCTAGGCGTGCAAGTATGAGCCCACATCACTAACAAGAGTGGTAACGATGGGTTCTAGTCCTTGTTGTTGCACTATCTGGATCAACGATTCTCTCAGACTCGTTGTGCAGTAGTCATGCCATGCTCCTCTCCCGAGCCGTTTCTAAGCCAAGCTTTTTACAAAAGTTAACACATAACGTGTGCATCCGTTCCATCAGTTAGTGGGCTGGCAGAGTTAATGGCATGGGATGATGACTAACCTACACGAAGTCATGCCTAAAGGAGGCCATGTGGGAACTTAGTCTGAGTTGTGCATGGTACCTTCGATTCCTCAACAAACTTTACTTGTGGTGCCTTTTTGAAGTTTGAACCCCAAGTTTGAAAGGTGGTTTAGGATCTAGGTTAAAATGAGCTACAATTTCAGCACTGGCTGGAAGTATGACAGCAGAGCAGACTGTCCCGCACGAGGTCGGTGGTAGTTGGCAGGTCCCCCACACATGCCACGTGGAAGGAGTGGCGCGAGTTCATCAACCAAGCGGAGGGTAGTGTGTAACGTGTTCGCATTTCAGTTCGCTGGCTGGTTAACCTTTTAGGGTTACCAGGTACATAGTAGAGTCCAGAGGGAGAGTCGAGAGTCGAGAGCCTGAGACTCGAGAAGCCTAGGCCCTATATATATATATATATATATATAGACGGAGGCCTACGACGAACGTATGTGCTAGTGTCTAGACCTATACGACTATACTGCGGCCCTACGGATACACTTCAACTTTTCAGGATGTCTGCCATCATAAATTCGCCTGAACGTGCTCCCAATTTTTTTTTGTCAAACTCGCATTCAATCATCGCCTTTTATACATGCATGATGCATGCATGCATGGCTGATGCCCCCCGCGGGCCCTCCAACGTTAGCTACGTACTATACTACTAGACAGTCCCGTTTGTCCTGATTCTACCGACTTTTTAGGGGCTGTGCACACGCTTGACGTTGATGGTGGCCCCTAGGTGACCGGCGGGATCGTTCACGCGTGCATATGGTCGATGATGGAGGCAGACCTCGAGATGAGGGCGCAATGAGACGTGGGCAACCACCACCGACAAAATAGGTTCACACGGGCAGGCCGCCGCGATGATGGAGAGGGGCTCGAGATGAGTGCACCATGAGATCTACGTAAGGAGCTTGAGAGGAGGACACCGCCGTGAAAGAGAGTGGGCCCTGGGGGGCTGCAGAGTCTTTGGCGCCTTGGTGTTGGCCAGAGGTGTAATGGGCAATGCGGTGGAATTAACCCTGGGCGCCTCCTGAGTCCCCAGGGCGTCACAGGCCGTGGCCATACGAGCATTGTACACACACTGTCACACAGGCGGGCTTATGGGGGTCACTAGTGACTGGCCGTGTGGCCGCAAAGGATGGCCACCTGCTCGCATTTGTGGTGCCTGTGCACCGCCCCACAGTAGCGTTGACAAGTTATTCCAAATGAGATCATTCTCATATTTTTATCTCGGCCTGAGATTGTAATTTTGGAAAATTGGAATTTGAGATGGTAATTTGTGGGAGGGCCGCAGAGCTCGTGTTTCGGAATAATTTGTGCTCCAGGGATCAGTCCCACAGTCCCACTCCCTATCCTGACAGCTTCCTTCAAGCAGAGTGACCATCAATATCACACACACAATATACTGCAACGTTGGTGGAACCCCCTCTGCTAGTGTTTCCCTCCTTCCTGGCTACTCTTGACTCTTCTAAACTGCAGCTTCCTTCTCCATCGCTATCCTACATTCCCCCTTGTTCCCCTGCAGGGGTCGAGTTCTCCTCATTCTTTCATTGTCCTTCACTTCAGAACCATACCTGGCGTTGGCACGATCATGCACCGAATCCCCTTCTAAATCGATTCATGTATAGTTAAGCTTTTGCTACCATGCCTGTTTATCTCTCTAAGTAACCAAAATTGTAGCCTGTCTCCGCGCCCCCGTGCTTTGGAATTCTAGAAGAGTGTTTCTTTACAGACAGTATGGCTCTCCATGAAATGTTTAAACGCTCTGTTAGCCCCTCCAACAAGCAGAAATGGAGCTTGGATGACCTCTTCGTCCCTTCGTCCACCACTTCCCCTTCCAAAATGGAGAGGCTGCAGCAAGAAGCAGCAGAAAGAAGCTGGTCTTCTTGTCTCACCAACAGCTCTTCCAATGCCCTTCATTCCTTAGGCAACCTGTGCAAGCTGAGCAGCCTTTGCGGCATTGTTAGCCCATCTCGCGTTTTATCTTCTCTCTGCGATGATGCGTCCTGCATGCAAGACTTTGCCATGCCAGCAGCAAGAGTAGCAGAAGATGACTACAGTATGAGCAGCATGTGGTCCAGCAGCATGGCTGACCAGCAGTTCTCCGATATGTACAGTATTGACCCCTCTCATTACCTGCAACTTCCTAATGATGATCAAGCGAAACTAATCATATCAGCAGAAGGCGAACCTAGTTGCAACATGTCGCTTGACTCTTTCAATCTTGGCTCAGAGGAGAATTTAGATGGCCTGGCAGCGGTGGTTGGCAAGCATATTCTCTTTGGTGACAGCTCTAGAAGTATGACAGATGCTGGTAACAGCTCTAGAAGCATGACAGATGCTGGTAACAGCTCTAGGAGCATAACTGAAGTTGGTAACAGCTCCAGGAGTACAGAAGGCAGCTCTGTCGGCACTAGGTACAACTATACCACCTCCTCTATGTCTAGGTCTGTTAGTACTAACGCAAGCAACCTGGTGAACGTTCAAGATGTTCTCTCAGCTTTCACTCAGACTCAGGCTCACTTTCTGCCAATCCAAACCATCCCAAGGTCCATGGAAGCAATGCAGGAAAGCAATCTGCTGCTGTCCAAGACAGCATCGTCTTGCTCTAGCTCAAGCGATGTTCCTTTCAAGCTTGATAAGGTAGGGAGCTCTATTAATGAGGGTAACGATAGATCTATGGCAGAGGCAGCAATGGTTGAGAAGAGCGTGATGAACAGCACATGTAACAACAGTAGAACGTTCAGGGGAGTAAGGAAGAGGCCATGGGGGAGGTGGTCGGCAGAGATAAGGGACCGTATAGGGAGGTGCAGGCACTGGCTGGGGACTTTTGATACTGCAGAGGACGCTGCCAAAGCCTATGATGCAGCTGCGAGGAAGCTAAGGGGCGCCAAAGCCAGGACAAATTTCACATTACCCCTTTCGGCATCTCTGCCTTCAGCAACGTTAAGCAATTCTCCTCATCAATCTCAGCAAGAGGCCGCTGCAGGCAACAAATCGTCTCAGAGAGGGAAGCTCTCGAGGTCAAGGTCGGTGCAGCAGCAGACCTGCGCCGCATCTCAACCTGGCCCAGCTTATAGAAGGGGCTCCCAGCTCCCACCCAGGCACAGCAGTGCGCAACAGGTCCAGATAAAGAGTGAATGGTTTCCTAATGATGGAAACTCTGTGCTGGCCGACAACAGCAGCAATGCTGAGTTTAAGCTGCTAGACCTCAAGCCTCCATTACCATTAGGTTTGCATAATTCGCCCATGGGCTCATACAACATTGGCTCTAGCCCTCGTGTGGTGGCCTCTGCTGATGTGCACCTTATCTCGGCCCTTGATTTGAACCAGGGCTTCTTCTCTGCCTGTTCTTCACCAGCGGCTCAGAAGATGAGAACATCATCATCATTCCTTAACTCTCCTTCACCAGCCAGATCGACTAAACCACAACTCCAAAGCTCAGCTGGAACTTCTCCCCAATCAGACATTGCCATGCGACTGTTCCAAACCTCAGCTTTCTCGCCCACCTCAAGCTCCGCCGCCGCACCTTCCGCTTCTTCTTCTTCTCAGCATCAATGGAGTGCCTTCTTCAATGCGTCCTCCTCAAGGTGACCCTCTAAATGTTGTAATTGTAAAGTAAGAGTGATCAGCCAGACTTTTCTTTGAGTGAAGAAAATTAAACCTCTCTGTACCGCTGTAAAGATTCTAAACCGTATCGATTAATTATTCCAATGTTATGCGGGCGACTTTTGCTATTTTTGGAAGGTTATACCTTACCACATAAGTATCGTTTGTGCTTTCTAATGATCGTGTTTCGTGTTATGTAGTTAATACAGACAGCGATTTGGTTGTTGTTTGTTGTTTTGGCCTGCGCAAAGCGTGTGCATGTCCTGTAATCCAAGTTGATTGTAAAATTATGTGTCAGTATCGTCAATACGCTTACAAAGTGGCACTATTGACAATACAATGTGGCACTTTGCGTTGATCTGTTCTTTCTTGCCCCCACATTTTAATTGGATATTCAAAATAATCACTCCAATAGAGAGAGCTATGGAGAGCTATTAACTTGTGGGGTTTGTATCTTGACTTGTGGGGTTTGTAAATTCAGCTTGTCCACTGCTTACAAAGTGACCCATGTTTATAAATGCGGTACCCCTTGTAGTGGTACTTAGCTGTTGGGTGTGTGTGGTGAGTGCATAAACATAAACATAATCAAAAATATAACCATAAACTTAAGCATTAACATAAATATAGAAGCATAAACATAGAGGCATAAACAAAAGCTTTGCATTTAGGGTTAGAGTTTACTTGAAGTGCTAGCTGAAGAGTGGGGATGTCCCAAAGAGTATGTGGCTAGTGAGAATAGAGGCCACACAAGATAGATGGAAGATCTAAGCATAGAACAAATTAGCATAAACATAGAATCATGCAATAAAAGCTTAAACATAGCAACATGCTCCATAAGCAAAAACATAGAAAAAAAAAGCATAAAACCATAAAATAAAAGCTCTTGGTTTAGGATTGGAGCTTATCTCAAGAGGCAACTAAAGAGTGGAGATGCCCTAAAGGGTCTTTACATTAGCTTAAAAAAGATTTTAGTTTAGATTTCATTAATTGAAGTTTAGCACTCTTTCTGCATAGCTCATGAGAGCTCATACATAGCTCATGGTAGCTTATGCATTATGCATTGATCTCATACCTTATGCCAAGAAATAACAAGTATGCTCATGGACAAGTGACTACATGTCAATGAAAAAGAAAAAACATTTGTAACAAAAGTAGTGGGATCTTACATCAAGATATGACCTTACAAGAATCTTCACAACACACAAAACAAAGGCTACAAACCTCGAGGGGTTCACCTAAAAATATGTAAGTATAGCATGTGAGTTCAAATTAAGGGGGTATTTAATTCAAAATTTAAAGGTAAATTTATAGAATTATATTTACAGAAGGGAATTTTTTATTCTATTTAAAAACTTGAAAATCCATAAAGAAAAAGGGGATAATTTTATTCATAAAAAATTCATAGGTAAAGGGTTTTTTAAATACCCCTTAAACACACGTGATACATAGGGTTTCGTAGTAGTGGACCCTCGAAGCAAAATACAATAAGATTTAGTTAGTATTTAATAAAGTTTAGTTAGGTGAAGAGATAAACTAGACATAAAGAAACCCTTGTCTTATTGAAGAGAATGAGAAGTGAGAAAAAAGAATTGAGCGAATAAGAAGAGAAGAAGCAAGTACATGCAGGTGAGTCTATTCCTAACCCTATCTTTTCATTTCTTTCATATGCATGCTTCCCCTTATTTAATAGATGTATGTTTGATGATCATAAGAGAGGGGCTTATGCATAAATGGATAAGAATAGTGAGAGAAATAGAGCAAGTGAGAGGAACAAGAGAGAGATTGGAGAGGAGGAATGGAGAAGAACATTGAAAATATGATTTAAAAACATAGAAGGGAGGCGAACACACTAATATGTTTGTTGAAGAGCAAAGAAGGAAAGAAATGGAATGCAACTAAGATTGTATTTTTGGTTTAGGGTACATAATCTAATTCTTTTCTAGTATACGGCTATCAGCATGGCTATATGCAGGGCTATTTATGTAGCTATAACAATGATAGCCATACATGTAAATCGTGTAGATAACTATGTATAGTGAAAAACCCCCAAAGAAACTTGAGCAAATGGACATTCTCTAAAAGTAATAGGATTAGATTTGTCTAATGTAAGATTTTGTATAGATTCCTATCAATCATGGGGCTTCAACTTTTCCATCATCTGAGAGTTAACCTAGCACCCGTACGAAGTTGGTATGGATGGTTATGCCAAAAGATCCCACGTCCATGTGAGTGATGTGTAACGGATCAATCATGTATTTATGAATCACAAGAAAGCACGTATGGGGGATTATGGTTGATTAGAAGAAATAAGGCATGGAAATTATTTGGTGAGAATATATGTTAATTTTTGCTCCCATGTACACATCTAATCGTTAATTTTTACTCCCATGTACACATATAATTGTGCTATTTATAAAGTCATACCAATTTTATGATTCTTAACCGTAAAATGATTAATTATTCCAATGTTATGTGAGCGACTTTTGCTATTTTTGAAGATTATACCTTACCATATGATTATTATTTGTGCTTTCGAAGCATTAACTGATCGTGTTTTGTCTTATCTAGTTAATACAGACAAACAACGATTTGTTTCTTTTTTTTGCCTGCGCAAAGTGTGTGCATGTCTTGTAATCCAAGCTGATTGTAAAATTATGTGTTAGCTAGGTTACAAGTATCATCAATATGCTTGCAAAGTGGCACTATGCATTGATCTATTCTTTCTTTCTCCCACATTTTAATTGTTTTGATTGGCTATTCAAACGAATCACTCCAATTGGACAAGCGACTACCTTGTGAGATTCGTACCGTAGCTTGTGGGGTTTGTAAATGTGGCTTGTCTACTGCCTACAAAGTGACCTATATATAGCTTGAGTGGTATGAAAAGATGCAGGGGAGAAGAGAGATTGAGCTCTTGTAAGCACACACACACTCACACAAACCCTAGAAGAAAACACACAAGGTGAGAGGCTGAAAAATCTTCTTCTTCTTCACACAACAAAAGAGGTCTAGAAAGAAGATAAAGTGACTAACACACACATAATAGAGAGTATATACAAGCGGTCCATAATGTGAACACGCTAAGTGGAGTGGATAGGTGTGGACTAGTTGATGTAGTCCTCCAGGTGTAGAATCTCTGGCGAAGATATGTTGGTGCCAGCTACCAAACCCACCAATGATATAAATGTCGAACGGTCATGCAGGCACCTCGTGAGTGTTAGCTCATGTTGAGCTTGACATCTTAACACTCCCCCTCAAGCTCAACTCCAGCTCATGAACTCCAAGCATATCTCGAAATCCACTGTCGTGTCGCTACACGCGGACACAGTGTGAAAAACACTGGAGTGCATCATCATCCAGCTTTCTTATTGATCTAGAGAGTCAATGCCCTATTAGTCATTAGTGTCAGCGTCCATAGTATGGATGGTTCAAAAATACGAGATTTTTAGACAATTTTAGCCTATTTTTGATATTTTTGATATTATTTCTTGTAAATATCCTAAAAAGGTGTAGAAAACTTCTAGAATAGGGTGACATGCAAAAAGCAAGTTGCTTTCAACCAGTTTGGGAGATCTCATGCAAAAAGGGAGGGCTTGCGAATTCGCGCGTCCGTGCGATCGCAGTTGACAGGCAGCAAACAGCACTTCGAGTGGGGAAGAAGAAGAAGGAGTGACCTCCTGGGAGAATTCTAACCAAGTGTCCTATGGTTTTACTCCCTTTCGAAGCCAACGGAACCATCAGATTTGTGGTCTGAGCAGCAAAGAAGAAGTTAATGTTTGGTGTGCGTTTTTGGTCTACCGAGGAGCTCTAGGAGATCTAATGCTTGGTGATTGCTTCCGTGTAGTCCCAGACAAGGATTTTGTTTATCTTCACAGGTTCTATCAATACATAGTGCTTTGATTCATTGAGCTTTGCCTTTATCTTGTGTACCTCTTGTCTATTCTTTTTCTTCTCTTCTATCTCCTATTCTCTACTTCCTTCTCTCTCTGATCCCCGGTGGATACGATCTTTCGACTAAAACCCCTCTGACATTGGTGAACCCGACGCATTAGGGGAAGGTTGAGGTCTATAGGGGCCCTTTAAGCTGCCATATTATGATTTTAATGACTTTTTGTTAAAACGTTATGATTCTTTGACTTTAGATACCTTCTTGTTCTTCAAATGGCTAGAAGTTTGAATTTCAAAGTTTCTCGCCAAAATTGAATTTGAAATCGAGCGAGCAAAACTATATCATGACATATCTATGGAAAGAGCTCGACGAGTAGATTCTGGATCTGTAATCTCCAACAAATTTTGAGCTCATATGTAGAAGTTATGGATGTCCGAAATTTTAAAAACTTTCCCCCCCACTTTTTGGAAATGAAAAGTATAAAAAGGCATCTTCTAGAGAATCTTTTGACCACCTTTAATCACCCAACATTTTTGTATACATGGCATCACACGATTGGCTCTTTTCCTTAATAACCTTTTAATCACATGGCATCTTAAAGGGCCCCTATAGACCTCAACCTTCCCCTAATGTGAAAGGTCGTCATCAGAAGGAAAGACAGGATGGGAGAACCTTCAAGCAAAATTTCTAGTGATGTTTTGCAGTAGTTAGTGCAGAATATGTTTTGCAGCAGTTAGTGCAGGATATGAACATGCTTACACGTACAACAAAAACAACAGGTGGATGTTTTGCAGCAATTAGTGCAGAATATGAACATGCTTATGCAGGTACAACAAAAACAACAGGTGATGCAGGCTTTTGCTCAAACAGAAACTGTTGTGATGAATGCTCTGCAAGCAGTAGAGCGTGAGATGAAGTTGTTTAATGGCAGGAATGTATCTGCATATTTGCATACCTATGCTCAAAAGATGGAGTTCTTTGGGGTGGCTCAACTTGCATGGAGCCACTATTTTGTACGGGTCACTGTACATGAATTGAAAGCCCGAGTTACTGAATTGTACATGCAAGATGCTGATTGGGTAGCTTTCAAGAAGACACTCAGGGAAGAATTTTACATTGAAGACCCAGTTTGATTATCCGCAAGACTTTCCAAGAGTGGGTTCTACAACCCAATAAGGGTCTTGTGGTGGCTACAGAGTTATTAAGAGAATTTGAAAGTCGGTTTGAGTAGTTAGATCTTGCAGAACAGCAGGCTTTTGCAAGTTAGAAAATTGAATTGTTTCTACAAGCGGCAGATCCTAAGCTTCAAGAGAAGCTTGATGATTCGTTAGAGGATCAGACTATACAGAGATAGGGCTTAAAACAACAGAGTGGAGACATGTTGAAGCTGTTACTGCACTGGTGAAAAAGCATAGAAGAAGAGAAAGATTGCATGTATCTAGCTTGCCCACTGTTACGGGCAAAACAGTTGATGTATCCAGTAGGCCACCCACTTCTTGGGCTAACCCTATGACTGCACCTATTGTTCCCACTATTAGGGAAGATGTATTAGATGAATTGGTTAAAGGCATGCGAGATCTTCAATTGAAGGTCGCAAAATTGAATGAGAAAGGAAAAGAGGAAAGGGGACGGGCAGTAGCCCCTAAACCAGGGAAAAGATGTATGTGGTGTGATAGTTTGCAGCATGAAAGGAAGGATTGTGCTACTTATCAGGAGGCCTTAGCTCATCTTTTGGAAAGATGGCAAGATCCATGCACAAGAAACAGGATTGCCTCTTGCTTTGAATTTTTGAAAGGGAGGTATGCAAAAGTTGTTGGAAGACGGCTGTCCGAAATGCTTATGCGACTGTACATGCTTCTACTTTTGGTCTACAGTTGGATAGAATGCCTGGCCAAGTGATGGTTGGTCCGAAGGCTGCAATATGGACACATGCTTTGCATGCCGCTGAAAAAAGAGGAAAGTTACTGATAGTGAAATGTCTCATGCAAGGCAAGACATTCGTGACATAACTAGCTGGGAATCATCGGTAGTGTATGCATATCTAGCAAAGGTGCAAAACATGGATGTACTTGTGGAAGAGAAACGAAAAAGAGATGAAGATAATGCAGGGACATCTAAGAGAATGACAAGAAGAAGTGTGGATCAGCCTAAAGCTGCAAATCAGCCACCTCCCGAGCATGTTATGGAAGAGGTTGGGCAGGAGTAGAAACAGGATAGCAGACAAGAGAGCAAAAAGAAGGGCAAGCAGCCGGGATATAAGCTGCAGTCTGATATTGAGACAGCCACGGATCTCAAGAAGGTTCTTGAAGAACGGATTTTAAGCAGTCGGGTAGAATTCACCTTGGGAGAGGTGCTTGGCATCGGCAAGCGGGAATTTCATGATGAAATCATTGACATAATTAAGAGGAAGCGTCAGTTTCTTGGTGATACCACTAGCGCATTGCTGCAATTTGAAGAGAAAACTGGTTTGTTGGGCATTCGGGCTGAATATGAGCATGATGTAAGTGTTGGTTTATCTATGGAGGATGCTGCTAATCAGTGGACAGCATGTGGAAAAGAGAAGAAAGTGGCTGAAAATGCATTGTCTTGTAGCAATATGCATGGTGGAGTAAGGCAGATGCAACAATATGGGGAAGAGACTCCAGGATTTATTCCTCAGAGTCATTACACAAGAAATCACTGGGCAAGGGCTACCACTGAAACGGTCGTGAAAATAGGGGAGCGTGAAACTCCTTGTGTTGCTTTGCTTGACCCACGGGTCTGAGATTAATGTCATTGAGCGTGGATTGTATGAGAATGGTGCACGGCCTGTGGTGGACACTGATCATGGTTGGCATATGAGGGCTGCAAATAATTCTTCGGGGGAGCTCTATGCTGCATGTCCTAATGTAAAAGTGACGATTGGTGATGTACAAGAAGAGCAACACTTCTTTGTGCAAGATAATTCCTCATATGCAGTGATTTTGGGACAGCCCTATATTATAGGAGTGCGTATGGAAACAAAGGTGCTTGATGATGGTTCTGCTTATGCAAGAGTCAGAAGCAAGGATGGGAGGAAAGCAGTCCAATTTCTTACCATTTGTGGTGTTAATCATCCTAGGAATCGGGATACGCTTCGAGAGTCTCCTTTGCCTCCAAATGCAAGGGAATTCAAAGACCTGGATTTTCATTGAGCACTGTTGTAATGTGGGGCTACGGTAGTGCTGTTCAGAGGATGTACTCGCCTCTTGATGGAATGAAGCATGTATTTACTGCTGGTTATTCTCAGTTTACAGCCAGCAAACAGTTTATGTTGGTTTAAGCCTATGGAAGCTATGTGCAAGACTGAATGCATATCTATGAAATGGGCTACTAAGGAACTGAGAGCATTGGGGTCGTTAGCTGAAAATGAAGGCATTTCAGGCCTCTTTTATGGGCTGAATATTACTGACACTATGGCTAAAATTTCAGCAACCATACATGCAGAAAATGAGGCTGAAAGTAGAGTGTTGTCAGTATGTTCTTTGGGCATGTATGATGTTATAACATTGTTTGCTCAGCAGGAAGGATTACAATGGGCTGAAGCAATTGTGGAGACAAAGTATAAGATGGTTGACAAAAAGGTGAAACCAGTTGCTTTGTCGCTTCCACCAGACAGTGAGGTTCTGTATGAGAAAGTGTCAAGGTAGCCAAGTTTACGGGATTCTAAAGATATAGGTCATCAGTTTATAGTAGTTGAAACAATATAGGAATTGAAAGTTGGTGCAGAAGGGTTTCTTTTGCCTACCGAAAGAGATTGTTTTATGTAGATGTTGGCTAGGCATGGGAAAGCATTTGCATTTCAGCCAGCTGAAATAGGTTGTGTGGATCCGAATGTTCTCTCCTATGGTAATATTTACTATGCCACATGTACCATGGAACTTAGTGCCTAAAGCTTACGTGCCAAAGCTAATGGATTTGCTAAATGAAAAGATTCGCATGAAGATCTTGGAGCCCTCTTTAGCCCCGTACTCAAATCGTTGGTTTACTGTGCCCAAAAAGAATGGGGCTTTGAGATTTATTCAAGATATGCAGCCGGTCAATAAAGTGACCATAAGAAATGTGGGTGCAGGTCCTGTAGTTGATGAATTTGAAGAGGCTTTTGCAGGCAGAGCGATCTATTATTTGGGTGATCTTTACTCAGGGTATGATCAGTTTAAGCTTGCAGTTGAGAGCAGGGATATCACAACCATGAAGACTCCCTTGGGGTTAGTATGGATGTGTGCTCTCCCGTAGGGTGCAACGAACTCAGTGGCACACATGACAAATGCTATGAATCAGGTACTCAAGGATTTTATACCACAATTAACAATGCCCTTCTTGGATGATGTTCCAATCAAAGGGTGTGCAATGGATGAAAAGAATGAAGAGATGGATGCTCATGGGTGCAGACACTTTGTTGCAAACCATATTGTTGATTGGATTTTGACGCGTCTAGAAGAGGTGCATTTAACTCTTTCTAGACAAAAGTCAGTCTTTGGAGTTGAAGAGGTTTTGATTGTTGGGCTTATGTGTGGGCCCTATTATGGGCGAAGACCATCACTAGTGAAAATAGATGGGATTGATAGAATGCAAGATGTATGCACGAATGTATCTGAGGTGCGTAGATTCTGGGGTGCATGTGTGTTCTATTTGATATGGATCCCTCACTTTACACATGTAGCTGATGCTCTATATGAGCTCTTGAGGAAAGGTCAGAGGTTTCATTGGGAAAGGAAGCATCAAAAAGCAATGAAGAAATTGAAGCGGCTCTTGAAATATGCTCCTACATTGAGAAAGGCTGATTATTCACATGGGAAGCCTATCATTATTACTGTTGATACAAGGCCAATCGGGATTGGATGGGCAATTGGGCAAGATGATGAGGAAGGGCAAAGATATGCAATTCGGTTTGGTGCTAAAGTATTGACCGAACGACAGAGAAGGTATCCACAGGTAAAAAGAGAATTACGGGGAATTGTGACAGCCCTTAAATGTGATAAGGAGTATTTTATGGGTGCTCGTGTAGTCATTTTGAGACTGATTGTTTGCCGGTGTATTGGGTACGATTACTAGTTGTGCTACCTTGGACATTGCTATGCTCCGGTGGACTGCATACATCAAATCTTTGAACCCTGAATTTCAGCATATTGCAGGAAGAGATAACCCAATAGCAGACATGCTATCTCGGGCACACTATGAGAATGAAGATGGGATGATGGATGAGGAGGAAGAAGATGACTTTCTTGCAGCTGAAAATGATGTTTTGATTGGTGAAACTGAATTGGCAACCGTTGTAACTACAGGTGCATCTCTCATGAATGCAATGACAACATTAAATGCAGTAAATACAGCAGCTAGTTTATCAAGTACAAGTGGAGTAAGAGTGAATTTAGGAATGCAAAGAGTTGCTACAGCACTAACAGAAGCTTGGACAGCAAAGAGAAAACACTTTAGATGCTATGTATCTTGTGTAGAAGTGTTTCTCGAAGACAAATATACAGGTGAGTGGCTGAGAATTGGTCAATACCTCTTCAATACATTAACAAAGGGAGACGAGTGGTCGGATGAGGAGTTTAAGAAGATCAAGAGGAAAGCCTATGGGTTTTTCTTAAAAGATGGGTACTTGTGGAAACATGCTAAGAAGAAACAGGGTATGCCATTGCGAGTTCTGGTGGGTGACAGAGCTTCACAAGTAAACGTTATGCAAGAATTTCATGAAAGCTTATGGGCTGGCCATAGAGGTGTTTGGGGTACTTTTGCAAAGATCAAAGAAAGATATTGGTGGCAGGGCATGTATAAGGATGTTGCTCACTTTGTGTGGAAACATGTACAACATGTCAAATGTATTCATCTGTGAGACATCGGGATGGATTACAACCCACATATCCCTTGTCTCTTCATTTTAAGTGGGTGGTGGATTTATTCACGATGCCTATAGGTCTTTGGCAAATGAGATATCTCGTACTTGCCCGTGAAGACTTGACTAATCAAGTGGAAGGGAGAGCTCTACGTACCAAGATAACAAATGCAATGTGTACTTTTCTCTTAAAAGAGATCTTTTGTTGGTATGCCTGTGTGTGGGAAAAATTATAGCAGATGGATGCAGATGAAGCCCATGATTTCTTTGCACGGCTGGGGATAAAGCTTGCTTATAACCCTGAAGGAAATGGCAAAAGTGAAAGAGGTCATCCACCTATTGTGAAGGCATTGGCAAAAGCATGTGGAGAGAAGGTAAAAGAGTGGCCACCACAATTGCTCCCTTATGCTTTGTGGGCTGACAGAACAACTCATAGTGCTGTTACAGGATATATGCATGCTGAATTGATGTACGGTCAAAAAACCTATCATGCTGATAGAAGAGATGACAGTCACATGGAGTGTGCTACCTTGGGAAGAGGAGTTGAATCGAGAGGATTTGTTGACAGTTGGAAAGAAAGTCAGAAGACATAGAGGCAGCAGTTGCAAAGTTAAGGGCAGCAAGGATACAAAACAAGAAACGGTTTGACAAAAGACATAGATTGAGGCCAAGAACCATACAAGATGGGGATTGGGTGCTGGTTTATGATAGTAGTTTGGACAACCAGCATAGTGCCATGCGTAAAGTCTCCAAACAATGGTTCGGACCCTATGTGGTAAGACAGGTGTTTGATAATGATACTTATGCATTAAATGAGCTAGATGGGACAGCCATAAAACTTTCGGTAGCAGGGAAAAGAATCAAATTATTCAAGAGGTGGGAATCTATTGCCTATGAGTTGCTAGAACTGGGAAGAAAATAGTGGCCATGATACAAGGGCTAGCCATATGGAAGATGAAGAAGCAAAGGATATGGTTGCGGAGGATGAGGAGGACTCAGAATCTGGTGGACAACTAGGACTTTGGCACATACCGGAGGATGTGCAGATTCAGAGGGAGTGGATGTCGTGCCGCTACACGGACATAGTGTGAAAAACCCTGGAGTGCATCATCATCCAGCTTTCTTATTGATCTAGAGAGTCAATGCCCTATTAGTCATTAGTGTCAGTGTCCATAGTATGGATGGTTCAAAAATACGAGATTTTTGGACAATTTTAGCCTATTTTTGATATTTTGGATATTATTTCTTGTAAATATCCTAAAAAGGTGTAGAAAACTTCTAGAATAGGGTGACATGCAAAAAGCAAGTTGCTTTCAGCTAGTTTGGGAGATCTCATGCACAAAGGGAGGACTTGTGAATTCGCGCGTGCGCACGATCGCAATTGACAGGTAGCAAACAGCACTTGAGTGGGGAAGAAGAAGAAGGAGTGACCTGGGAGAATTCTAATCAGGTGTCCTGAGGTTTTACCCCCCTTTTGAAGGCAACGAAACCATCAGATTTGCGGTTTGAGCAGCAGAGAAGAAGTTAATGTTTAGTGTGCATTTTTGGTCTACTAGGGAGCTCCAGAAGATCTAATGCTTGGTGATTGCTTCCGTGTAGTCCTAGACAAGGATTTTGTTTATCTTCACAGGTTCTATCAATACATAGTGCTTTGATTCATTGAGCTTTGTCTTTATCTTGTGTACCTCTTGTCTATTCTTTTTCTTCTCTTCTATCTCCTATTCTCTACTTCCTTCTCTCTCTGATCCCCGCCGGTGGATACGATCTTTCGACTAAAACCCCTCTAACACCACAGAGCTTCTCAGCTCCCAAGGCCTTCCTGAAGATGTCAGCAACCTGATCCTGTGTGCTAACGTGTAGGCCAAGTCAATATCACCACTGCCAAGACTCTGTCTCTGATGAAGTGGTAATGCACCTTAATATGTTTTGTCCGTGCATGAAAATTTGGGTTCCTGGCCAGCAGTATACTACTAAGATTGTCACAATATATAATAACCTTTCTCTCCACATGCAACCCCAAATCAGCACAAGTAGCTTGCGTAACCAAGCTACCTCACATGCTACCACCGCAGCTCCTTCTGTACTCTGCCTCTGTACTCGACAAGGCAACTGTGGCGTGCTTCGTGCTGCCCCATGTCACAGCAGCACTCCCTAATGAAAACATAAATCCACTGGTAGATCTCATGTCTGAGAAGCTACCTGCCCAATCTGCATTTGTGTACCCATGTAGCTCTAATGGTACACCTGCTGTATAAAACAATGCATAATCAACAGTGGTCCTCAAATTCCAAAGTGTGTGTCGCACACTATCAAGATGTGGTTTGCACGGAACCTACATAAACTAGATCTCTACGCCAACAATGTAGCTCAAATCTGGCATGCTGATCGTGACAGAGATCAAACTCCCCCCGCAATCTTCCTGTACATAGTGGGATTCTCCAACACATAACCTGCATCCACACTAAGCTTGCCATTTTGATCTAATGGCACCGAGATTGACTTACAATCAGCCATCCCATACTTGGACAACATGTCCAATATATACTATGTGTGAGCCAAATACCCTCAGGTGTGCGAATGACCTCAATTCCCAAAAAGTAGCGCAGATCTCCCAAGTCCTTCATATCTCAAACTTCCTTTTGAGAAGCCTTTTCATATGCTTGAAATCTCTTCCAAGTTGTCACCCCCAATAATAAGATCATCTACATAAATGGTGATGATCACAATACCCTTATCACTCTTGTGCACATACAAAGAGTGATCTGCATCTGCCATATGAAAACCAATAGTGACAAGATACTCAATAATCTTGTGATGATCACAATACCCTTATCACTCTTGTGCACATACAAAGAGTGATCTGCATCTGCCATATGAAAACCAATAGTGACAATAATCTTGTGATGCCATGCTCATGGAGCTTGCTTTAGCCCATACAAGGCCTTATGAAGCTTACATACATACTCGAGTGACCTGTATCCTCAAAACCTGGTGCTAATCCATATACATCTCTTCTTGCAAGTCACCATGCAAGAACGCATTTTTTACATCCATCTGATGTAAAAACTAGCCTTTAGCTACAACCATCGCAAAAATCACAACTCTCACAGTTGCCATCTTTGCAACTAGGGCAAATGTCTCCTCATAATCAATCCCATGTGTCTGTGCATATCCTTTGGCTACCGATCTAGCCTTATATCTGCTTATGCTACCATCACTAGTATGTTTCACCTTATACACCCACTTACAGCCAATAGCTTTCTTGCCTTCAGGCAATGGCACCAAATCCCAAGTCTCATTTCCATACAATGCATCCATCTCCTCATCCATAGCTTTCTCCCAACACACATTTCCAATAGCATCGTCAAAATATGTGGGTTCTACAACCTGTAAAACTTTTGCCATATAAGCATAGTGATGTGCCACATAACCATCATAAGTCAACCTCTTCATAGGGTTTTTAACTCTTCCAGATCTTTGTAACTTTGCATTCATGGCTTCCATAGCCTTCTTCACACCAAGTGTTCTCTTTGCTGGAATCCCAAGCTCCTCTCATCAAGGCTCATCTCCAAGCCACTAGAATCTCCATCAACAAGAGCATGCCTTGCAGAAATATCAGGCATACCAAGGGGCTCAACCACTTTCTCTTTGCCTTTAAGTGATGTACCAACTACATTTTCAGGACTGGTATTATGATGCAGCCTGCCACTCCATGGTCTATCAACAGAACCGCTGGATGAGAACTCTCCTATTCCACTCAACAACTATGATTGCTGACTTGCATTCTGTGCAACCACATTTCCACTTACATTAGCCCCAATAACATCTTTTTCAACAGCATACCAACTACTCATCTCATCAAATACATCCCTAGTTACCCTCTATTCACGTGTGAAAAGATACAGGGGGAAGAGAGCTTGAGCTCTTGCAAGCACACACACACAAACACAAAACACTAATAGAGAATACACAAGGTGAGAGGCTGAAAATCTTCTTCTTCTTCACTCAACACTCAACACACCATATACGAGATAAGAGTACACATAATATGAAAGGTACTCAACCAATACATACACGAGTTCTCTATAGTGTGAACCCAACTAAATGAGCTGGCGCTATGACTACACCAGTCTCTAGAATGGCTGTCACACACAGTCTATCATCCCACTGGCCGCATATCTCCCATGATCTCACCAACCATGCCAGTGGTGTAAGTGTGGGGCCTATCCCCCAGGCGGGTCATCAGTGGTGGCCACCGCCTCACTAGACGAGCTTGATATCTCAACACTCCCCCTCGAGCTCAACTCCATCTCATGTGCACCAAGCGAAGCCCTGAATCTGCAGAGCTTCTCTGTACCCAATGCTTTGGTGAAGATGTCAGCTATCTGATCCTCTGTGCTGACACAAACAAGGTCAAGGTCTCCTGCCAAGACCTTCTCTCTGACGAAATGGTAGTGGACCTCTATATGCTTCGTGCGAGCATGAAAGACTGGGTTCCTGGCCAACTGTATACTACTAATGTTGTCACAGAAAATTATAACTTGTAGACCCAAATCTCCAAGTAGCTTTCTCAACCAAGCTACCTCACATGCTGCCATAGCAGCTCCTCTGTACTCGGCCTCTGTACTGGATAGAGCAACCGTAGGCTGCTTCTTGCTGCTCCAAGTCACAGCAGCACTCCCCAAAGAAAACATGAATCCACTGGTAGATCTTCTATCTAAGATACTACCAGCCCAATCAGCATCTGTGTACCCATGTACACATATCTCTGTCCCAGTCCCATAGAATAGTCCACAATGCAAAGTAGACCTCACATACCTCAGTATGCGTCTCACTGCATCCAAATGCGGTTTTCGTGGAACCTACATAAACTGACTCACCAACCCAACAGCATAGCTTAAATCTGGTCTGGTGATCGTCATGTAAATCAAACTTCCTACTATGCGCCTATACATAGTAGGATCCTCCAAGATCTCTCCTGAATCTGCACTCAACTTGCCATTCTGATCCAATGGCATGAAAATAGGCTTACAGCCTATCATACCATACTTGGACAACATGTCCAAGCCGCCATACTGTCTCTACAGTAATCCAATACCATGTGGTGACCTAATCACCTCAATGCCCAAGAAATATCTGAGCTCCCCCAGATCCTTCATCTCAAACTTCTGTCCTAGCAAGATCTTTACATCAAAGATCTCTGCATCATGGTCCCCCGTAATGATCAAGTCATCTACATAGATGACAACAAGCACAACTCCTCTATCACCATGTCTCACGTACAGCGAGAAATCTGCATTGGTTACATGAAAGCCAATAGTGACAAGATATTCAGAAATCTTGTCAGACCATGCTCTTGGTGCTTGCTTTAAGCCATACAAGGCTTTCTTCAACCTGCAAACATGCTCGAGGTGACTCACATCCTCATAACCACGTGGCTGCAACATATACTTGAACGCCTTATATTGTGGCCCGAGGCCACGTAGACAGACCTCCACCTTATTATCATCATCTACTGACACACCAATAGATGCAAGGAATTCCACAATACCCTTTATCTTCAACGCATAGTCATTCACAAACATGCTCTTTTTCTCCATAGTATGAAGTTCATTCTTCAACTGTATCTTGCGTGCCTTGGTATTTGTTTCATAAAGCTTTACCAAGGTGTCCCACGCCTCCTTGGGGGACTTGGCATCCTGAATGTGCCCAATCATGGTGTCCTGTATACTAATGGAGAGCCAATACATAACTTTCCTGGCTCCTTGGTTCCAGTCTTTAAACTCTTTCACATCTGCAGCAGTCGGATTTATGCCTGGTATCTCCGGTGCCTCTTCATGCTCACCTTCTATGTAGTCCCAATAGCCTTTTCCCATCAAGAAATTTGTCAACCTGAACCTCCAAGCATGGAAGTTATTCTTATCAAGCTTCTCAGCCATAATCTGAGTTATCCCATCATTTGACATCTTGCCAAACACACAATTTTACCAAAAACTGCACTCTGGTTTTTCTGCACAAACTGCTGTATTTTCTGCACAGCGGTACTATAGTACTCTCAAATGTCACAACCAGTGACTTCAATGTGCATACATACACCCAATGGCAACTGTTGACCTCTTTGCAGCACCCAGAGTGTCTGCACAGTCAATCTCTCTTCCTGCAGTTCTTAAAATAGAGTTCTGCAGAGAATCGATGACTTACCCGCAGTGCTCGAAATCGCCTGTTTTCTGAAAAACGGAGGTCCAGACGCGCCCGAAACGCCTTTTCGGCCCAGAAAAATTTTGTCCGACAGGACATTATAGTTGTCCTATAGCTTTACTCCTGCGAAGAAAGCTCCTCAATCAGAGATCGTTTGCCGGTGCCTCTCGTAGAGCTCCCGACAAGGGTGTAGTCACCAACACAAATAGAGAAGAGTAGTTGAAGCTCTTACCCTCGTACCGCTTCCTGTGGTTCTCTTGCTTGCAGCTCAGTCCTTAGCACGAACCAGGCTCTGATACCATGAAAAGATGCAGGGGGGGAAGAGAGCTTAAGCTCTTGCAAGCACACACACACAAACACAAAACCCTAATAGAGAACACACAAGGTGAGAGGCTGAAAATCTTCTTCTTCTTCACTCAACACTCAACACACCATATACAAGATAAGAGTACACATAATATGAAAGGTACTCAACCAATATACACGGGTTCTCTATAGTGTGAACCCAACTAAATAAGCTTGCGCTATAACTATGCCAGTCTCTAGAATGGCTGTCACACAGCCTGTCATCCCACTGGTCGCATATCTCCCATAATCTCACCAACCATGCAAGTGGTGTAAGTGTGGGGTCTATCCCCCAGGCGGGTCATCTGTGGTGTAAGTGTAGGGTCTATCCCCCAGGCGGGTCATCAGTGGCCACCGCCTCACTAGACGAGCTCGATATCTCAACAACATGTAGCAGCAGGATTATAGCGTCTATATCCTTTTTACTCAAGGGAATACCCAATAAACACACATTTTTCTGCTTTTGGATCTAGCTTAGTACGCAACTCATCTGGCACATGCACATATGCAATACATCCAAATCAAGTTTCCTGCCAGTAAACTTCTCCTTTGGCATTACATCATGTATGGCTATAGTAGGAGTTCTATTCATAATATAAACTATTGTAGATACAGCCTCAGCCCAATAGCTATGCGGCCATCAGTTCTCATGCTATCTCTACAATGTGTCTGTTTTTTGGCTCTCAGCAATTCCATTTTGCTGCGGAGTGTATCTACATGTAAATTGTCTCTGAATGCCATTCCTTCGCAAGAATGCAGAGAACTCATTGTAAAAGTATTCTCCCCCTCCATTTGACCTTAGGCACTTCACATGCTTTTCTGTCTGTTTTTCAGTCCATCACTCTGAAATTCTGAAAATGAGTGAACACTTCACTCTTCTCCTTCATGAAATACACCAACACTTTCCTCGTGTGGTCATCAATGAATGTTACGTAGTACACTTGCAATCACCCATAGACATAGTCTTCATAGGACCGCATACATCTGAATGCACAACATCTAGTACATTCCTACTCACATTTCTGTCATGTGGAAATACAAGTTTTGTTTGTTTTCCAAATTGACATGCTTCACAAACTTTCTGCATACCTTCAACTTTAAACTTAGGCAGCCCTATCACAATTTCTTTAGTCTCTACATAGACTTCATTCTTTGCACATTTACATGCCCAATTCTCTTATGCCAAATGTATGTATCTGCAACAACTCCTTAACCATTTGCAAACATTACAGCACTCACTTCAGACATATTTACATTCAATGTAAACATTATACCCACTCTATTCCCTTTTTGTAACCAACCTGCACTAATCTTTAAAGTCTTCTACATAACAGCCCATCAGGGTTAAAGCGGACCTACAAACCCTGCTCAATCATCTGGCCAACAGAAACCAGATTCTTTGTAATGTTTGGAACATGAAGTACATCTGCAAGGTGCTTCACCTTACCATCCTGCATAGACAGTGGCACATCTCCAACATGGGCAATCGGATGAGCACTACAATCCCCTATTTCAACAAAACCTGGTCTTTCAAGACTCTTCATTTCCTTGAACTACTCACCATGACTTGTCATGTGGTTCAAAGCACTTGAATCAACATACCATACATCATCCTTGAACTACTCACCATGACTTGTCATGTGGTTCAAAGCACCTGAATCAACATACCTTACATGCTGCTACATCATTTCCAAAAACAGCATTAACTACATGTTGCATAATAAACAACCTCTCATTATTTCTGCTAGAGGATGCATAGTTATTTTGCTGCACTTTTCCATTTGGCATGTCACTCTGCTTCTTATAGCAATCTGCCTGCACATGTCCAGGCTTACCATAGTAAAAACACCCTCGTATATCATTATGCTGCCTTTGCCAACTACCACGACCTCTTTGACTCCTCCTGCCTCGGAAGTTGTTCTTATCAAGTTTCTCTGCAACAATCTGGTTTATTCCATCATTCGAGATCTTTTCTGCGCAGCGCAAGTTTGCCAAAAACAACACTCTTGTTTGACCTGCACACAAACTGTTGTATTCTCTACAGCAGTACTATACTGCACCCAAACTGTCACAACCAGTGACCTCAATTTGCATACATACACCCAATGGCAACTTTGAGACCTCTTTGCAACACACACAGTGTCAAACCTCCAAGCATGGAAGTTGTCCTTGTCAAGCTTCTCTAGAACAATCTCGTTTATTCCATCATTCGACATCTTTTCTGCAACACAAATTTACCAAAAATAGCACTCTTGTTTGACCTGCACAAACTGTTATATTCTCTGCAATCGATACTATACTGCACCCAAACTATCACAACAACCAATGACCTCAATTTCATTACATACACCCAATGGCAACTTTGAGACCTCTTTGTTGCAACACATGTGCACAATGTCTGTGTACAACCAATCACCCTTCCTACAATTCCAAAACTAGAGTTCTGTAGAGAATGAAACATACCCGCAATGCCCGTGAACGCCTGTGAACTGAAAAACGGAGATCCAGACGTACTCGAAACGTATTTTCGGCCAAAAAATATTCATTAAACAAACAATATAGTTTCCCTGTAGCTCTACTCCCGCGAAGAAAGCTCCTCAATCGGAGTTCGTTTGCCGGTGCCTCCCGAAGAGCTCTCGACAAGGATGTAGTAGCCAACACAAAGGGGAAAGAGTAGATGAAGCCATTGCCCTCATACTACTTCCTGTGCTTCTCTTGTCTGCCGCTCAGCCCTTAATATGAACCAAGCTCTCATACCATGAAAATATACAAGGGAGAAGAGAACTTGAGCTCTTGCAAGCACACACACACACACACGCACAAACCCTAGAAGAGAACACACAAGGTGAGAGGCTAAAAATTCTTCTTCTTCTTCACACAACAAAAGAGGTCTACAAAGAAGATAAAGTGACTAACACATACATAATAGAGTATATACAAGTGGTCCATAATGTGAACATGCTAAGTGGAGTGGATAGGTGTGGACTAGTCGGTGTAGTCCAGCTGTAGAATCTCTGGCGAAGATATGTCGGTGCCAGCTACCAAACTTGCCATTGATATAAATGTCGGAAGGTCATGCTGCAAGCGCCTCGTGAGTGTCAGCGAGGTGTCAGCTCATGTTGAGCTTAACATTTCAACATGGTACCCCTTGTGGTGGTACTTAGGAGTCGCATGTGTGTGTAGTGAGTGCATAAATATAAACATGCAACATAAACATAATCATAATCATAATCATAATCATAATCATAAGCATAAGCATAAGCATAAGTATAAACATAGAGGCATAAACAAAAGAATTGTGTTTAGGGCTAGAGCTTAAGTGCTAGCTAAAGAGTGGGGATGCCTCAAAGAGTATGTGACGAGTGAGAAAACACGCCACCACACAAGATAGATGGAAGTCCTAAACATAGGATTGTGTTTAGGGCTAGAGCCTAAGTGCTAGCTAAAGAGTGGGGATGCCTCAAAGAGTATGTGACGAGTGAGAAAACAGGCCACACAAGATAGATGGAAGTCCTAAACATAATAGAACAAATTAGCATAAACATAAAAGTATGCAATATAAGCGGAAACATAGGAACATGCTATATAAGCATAAAAATAGAACAAACAAAGCATACAACCATAAAACAAAAGTTTTAGGTTTATGATTAGAGCTTATCTTAAGAGCTAGCTAAAGAGTGGAGATGCCCTAAATTTATGCATATCTCATGAGAGCTCATACATAGCTCATGATAGGTTATGCATTATGCATTGCTCTCATACCTTATGCAAGGAAATAATAAGTATGCTTATGGGCAATTGACTACATGTCAATTAAAAAAAAAATCATTTGTAACAAAAGTAGTGGGATCTTACCTCAAGATATGACCTTTCAAGAATTTTCACAACACACAAAACAAAGGCTACAAAATACCCCGCAAAATACAATAAAGTTTAGTTAGAATTGAATAAAATTAGTTAGGTGAAGAGATAAACTACACATAAAGTAGCCCTCGTCTTATTGAAGAGAAGTTGAAGTGAGAAAAAGAAGTGTGTGAAGAAGAGAAGAACCAAGAACATGAAGGTGAATCTATTTCTAACCCTATCTTTTGATTTCTTTCATGTGCATGCTTCCCCTACATGTTTGATGATGGTAAGAGAGGGGCTTATGCATACATGGATAAGAATAGTGGGAGAAATAGAGAAAGTGAGAGTAACAAGAGAGAGAGATCAGAGAGGAGGAATGATTTTTTTTTTTTGTATGAGGTGTTTAGCATTGTAAGTGAGGCATGGCGGTGCCAGTCACCCACCTCAATTCGATTTGCTCCCTTTGGGATCAGTTTAATTTGGCCCTTATTGACTTCTAAGGAGAGCTCTCTAGTATGACACACTAGATTGATCATGGCACAAATCCTGATTGATGAGTGGCCAGAAGAACTCAATGGGAAGCCCATCAGGTCTTGGGGTCTTATTCTTGCCCATCTTACTAGCAGCAAACTTGAGCTCATCTACTATAAAGGCTCTGCTTAGCACGGGGATAGAAGTGTCCTCCACCTATCTATGGACCCATGCCAAGAAAGTAGTCTTTCAGGGTACCGTACTCCACCATAGGGGCAATGCCACTTATCGATGAAAGGTGGGTAGTGAAATGGGTGGAAATCTCCTTCTCGTCTTCTATGACTGAATCATCCCCCAACTGAATCGTTGGTGCTTCTCTCTTTCTTGTTTGAAGAAGAAGTTGGTTGGTGCATGCATCTTCTTTCCTTTGAGCCTAGGCGTGCAGGTATGTGTCCACATCGCTAACCAGAGCGGTAACGATGGGGTCTGGTCCTTGTTGCACTATCTGGATCAACGATTCTCTGATACTCGCTGCAACAGTCATGCCATGCTCCTCTCCCGAGCCGTTTCTCTTCCAAACTTTTTGCAGAAATTAACGCATAACGTGCGCATCTGTCCCATCAGTCACTGGGCTGGCAGAGTTAATGCCATGGGATGATGACTATGGCGGCAACAGCAGCAATGCTGAGTTTAAGCTGCTAGACCTCAAGCCTCCATTACCATTAGGTTTGCATAATTCGCCCATGGGCTCATACAATACTGGTTCTAGCCCTCGTGTGGTGGCCTCTGCTGATGTGCACCTTATCCCGGCCCTTGATTTGAATCAGGGCTTCTTCTCTGCCTGTTCTTCACCAGCGGCTCAGAAGATGAGAACATCATCATCATTCCTTAACTCTCCTTCACCAGCCAGATCGGCTAAACCACAACTCCAAAGCTCAGCTGGAGCTTCTCCCCAATCAGACATTGCCATGCGACTGTTCCAAACCTGAGCTTTCTCACCCACCTCAAGCTCCGCCGCCGCACCTTCCGCTTCTTCTTCTTCTCAGCATCAATGGAGTGCCTTCTTCAATGCGTCCTCCTCAAGGTGACCCTCTAAATGTTGTAATTGTAAAGTAAGAGTGATCAGCCAGACTTTTCTTTGAGTGAAGAAGATTAAACCTCTCGGTACCGCTGTAAAGATTCTTAACCGTAACGATTAATTATTCCGATGTTACGTGGGCGACTTTTGCTATTTTTGGAAGGTTATACCTTACCACATAAGTATGGTTTGTGCTTTCTAATGATCGTGTTTCGTGTTATGTAGTTAATACAGACAGCGATTTGGTTGTTGTTTGTTGTTTTGGCCTGCGCAGAGCGTGTGCATGTCCTGTAATCCAAGCTGATTGTAAAATTATGTGTCAGCCAGGTTACAGGTATCGTCAATACGCTACAAAGTGGCACTATTGACGATACAAACTGTGCGTTGATCTGTTCTTTCTTGCCCCCGCATTTTAATTGTTTCGATTGGCTATCCCAAAGAATCACTCCAATCTGGCGAGCGACTAATTTCTTAGGCTTATGGGGTTTGTAAATGCAGCTTGTCCCTTACAAAGTAACCCATATTTAGAAGAGTGGTACCTTTTATCGTGGTACTGGGTGTGTGTGGGGTGAGTGAGTGAGTAAGCATAAGCATAAGCATAAGCATAAATATAGAAGCATAAACATAGAGGCATAAACAAAAGCTTTGCGTTTAGGTGAGAGTTTACTTTAAGTGCTAGCTAAAGAGTGGGGATGCTCCAAAGAGTATGTGGTGAGTGAGAATAGAGGCCCCACAAGATAGATGGAATACCTAAACATAGAACAAATTAGCATAAACATAGAAGCATGCAATATAAGTGTAAACATAGCAACGTGTTACATAAGCATAAACATAGAATAAAGCATAAAACCATAAAATAAAAGCTCTGGGTTTAGGATTGGAGCTTATCTCAAGAGGTAACTAAATAATGGAAATGCCTTAAAGAGTCTTTATATTAACAAACACTTAAAAAATAATTTAGTTTAGATTTTTTTATGCATAGCTCATAAGAGCTCATACATAGCTCATGATAGCTTATGCATTATGCATTGCTCTCATACCTTATGCCTAGAAATAATAAGTATGCTTATGGGCAAGTGACTACATGTCAATAAGAAAAAAAATCATTTGTAACAAAAGTAGTGGGATCTTACCTCAAGATATGACCTTTCAAGAATCTTCACAACACACAAAACAAAGGCTACAAAATACCTCAGGGGGTTCACCTAAAAATATGTATGTAAAGCGCGTGCGTTCAAATGAAAGGGATTTTTAAATCAAAATTTAATGGTAAATTTAGAGAACTACATTTACAGAAGGGATTTTTAAATCAAAATTTAATGGTAAATTTATAGAACTACATTTACAGAAAGGATTTTTTTAATATATTTTGAAAAAAATTGTAAGTCCATAAAGAAAAAGGGGTTATTTTATTCATTAAAAAATTCACAGGTCTTTTTTTAAATACCCCTTAAATGCACGTAATACATAGGGTTTCTTAGTAGTGCACCCCTCGAACAAAATACAATAAAGTTTAGTAAGCGTTTAATAAAGTTAATTATGTGAAGAGATAAACTAGACATAAAGTAACCCTCATCTTATTGAAGAGAAGGAGAAGTGAGAAAAAGAAGTGTGTGAAGAAAAAGAGAAGAAGAAAGAACATGAAGGTGAGTCTATTCCTAACCCTATCTTTTCATTTCTTTCATATGCATGCTTTCCCTTATTTAACAGATGCATGTTTGATGATCATAAGAGAGGGACTTATGCATAAATGGATAAGAATAATGAGAGCAATAGAGAAAGTGAGAGTAACAAGAGAGATATTGGAGAGGAGGAATGGATAAGAACATTGAAAATATGATTGAAAAACATAAAAGGGACGCGAACACACCAATATGTTTGTTGAAGAGCAAAGAAGGAAAGAAATGGAGTGCAACTAATATTGTATTTTTGGTTTAGGGTACACAATCTAATTCTTTTCTACTAGTATGCGACTATCAGCATGGCTATTTATGTAGCTATAGCCACAATGATAGCCATACATGTAAATCGTGCAGATAACTATGTATAGTGAAAAAAATCCAAAGAAACTTGAGCAAATGGAGATTCCCTAAAAGTAATAGAATTAGATTTGTCTAATGTAAGATTTTTTATAGATGCCTACATGGGGCTTCAACTTCATCATATGAGGTTGACCTAGCACCAGTAAGAAGTTAACATGGATGGTTATGCCCCAAAAGATCCCATGTCCATGTGAGCAATGTGTAACGGATCAATCATGTTTTTATGAAAAACAAGAAAGCACGTATGGGGGATTATGGTTAGTTAGAAGAAATTAGGCATGGAAATTCTTTGGTGAGTATATATGTTAATTTATATTCCCATGTACAAATCTAATTGTGTAATTTTTAAGGTCATGTATCAATTTTAGGATTCTTATCCGTAAATGATTAGTTATTCTGATGTTATGCAGGTAACTTTTGCTATTTTTGAAGATTATACCATACCACATGATTATCGTTTGTGCTTTCTAATGGCCAAAAAGTATTAACTGATCGTGTTTGGTGTTATCTAGTTAATATAGATAGCCAACGATTTGGTTGTTTTTTTGGCCTATGCAAAGCATGTGCATGTCCTATAATCCAAGCTGATTGTAAAATTATGTGTTAGCCAGGTTACAAGTATTGTCAATATGCTTACTAAGTGGCATTGTGCGTTGATCTGTTCTTTCTTTCCCCCACATTTTAATTGTTTTGATTGGCTATTCAAAAGAATCACTCCAATCAAGTGAGCGACTAACTTGTGAGATTCATACCACAATTTGTGGGATTTATAAATGTGCCTTGTCTACTGCTTACAACGTGACCCATATTTAGCCTATGTGGTACCCTAGGTGGTGGTACTTAGGAGTCGAGTGTGTGTGTGTAGTGAGTGCATAAACATAAACATGCAACATAAAAATAAATATAAACATAAACATAATCATAAGTATAAACATAACCAGAAGCATAAATATAGAAGCATAAACAAAAGAATTGTGTTTAGGTCTAGACCTTAAGTGCTAGCTAAAGAGTGGAATGCCGCAAAGAGTATGTGGCGAGTGAGAACAAAGGCTACACAAGAGCGATGTGTAACGGATCAATCATGTATTTATGAATAACAAGAAAGCACTTATGGGGGATTATGGTAAGAAATTAGGCATGGAAATTCTTTCGTGATTATATATGTTAATTTTTGTTCCCATGTACACATCTAATTGTGCTATTTGTAAGGCCATGTACCAATTTTAAAATTCTTATCTGTAACGATTAATTATTCTGATGTTATGCAGGCGACTTTTGCTATTTTTGAAGGTTATACCTTACCACATGATTATCATTTGTGCTTTCTAATGGCCAGAAAGCATTAACTGATCATGTTTCGTGTTATCTAGTTAATATAGATAGACAATGATTTGGTTGTTTTTTTGGCCTGCAGCGCAAAGCATGTGAATTATGTATTAGCCAGGTTACAAGTATCATCAATACGATTACAAAGTGGCATTGTGCGTTGATTTGTTCTTTCTTTCCCACACATTTTAATTGTTTTCATTGGTAATTCAAAACAATCACTCCAATTGGATGAGCAACTAACTTGTGGGGATTCATACCGCGTTTTTTGGGGTTTATAAATGTGGCTTGTCTACTATCTACAAAGTGACCCATATTTAGCCTAAGTGGTACCCCTTGTGGTGGTACTTAGGAGCCGGGTGTTTGTGTGGTGAGTGCATAAACATAAACATGCAATATAAAAATAAATATAAACATAATCATAATCATAATCATAAGTATAAACATAAGCATAAGCATAAATATAGAAGCATAAACATAGAGGCAAAAACAAAAGAATTGTGTTTAGGGCTAAGTGCTAGCTAAAGACTGGGGATGCCTCAAAGAGTATGTGGTGGCGAGTGAGAACAGAAGCTTCACAAGATATATGGAAGACCTAAACATAGAACAAATTCGCATAAACATAGAAGTATGTAATATAAGCGTAAACATAGTAACATGCTACATAAGCATAAACATAGAACAAACAAAGCATAAAACCATAAAATAAAAGCTCTCGGTTTATGATTGGAGCTTATCTTAAGAACTAGCTAAAGAATGGAGATGACCCAAAGAGTATTTACATTAACAAACACTTAAAAAAGAATTTAGTTTAGATTTCATTTATTGAAGTTAGCACTCATGCATATCTCATGAGAGCTCATACATAGCTTAGATAGCTTATGCATTATGCATTGCTCTCATATTTTATGCAAGGAAATAATAAGTATGCTTATGGGAAAGTGACTACATGTCAATAAGAAAAAAAAAATCATTTGGAACAAAAGTAGTGGGATCTTACCTCAACATATGACCTTTCAAGAATCTTCACAACACACAAAACAAAGGCTACCAAATGCCTCACAAAATACAATAAAGTTTAGGTAGAATTTAATAAATTTAGTTAGGTGAAGAGATAAACTAAACAAAAGTAGTGGGATCTTCCCTCAACATATGACCTTTCAAGAATCTTCACAACACACAAAACAAAGGCTACCAAATGCCCACAAAATACAATAAAGTTTAGGTAAAATTTAATAAATTTAGTTAGGTGAAGAGATAAACTACACATAAAGTCTTATTCAAGAGAAGGAGAAGTGAGAAAAAGAAGTGTGTGAAGAAGAAGAGAAGAAGCAAGAACATGAAGGTGACTCTATTCCTAACCCTATCTTTTGATTTCTTTCATATGCACGCTTCCCCTTATTTAATAGATGCATGTTTGATGATCAATGCATAGTGGTGAGAGCAATAGAGAAAGTGAGAGAGTAAGAAGAGAGAGATCAAAGAGAAGGAGTGGAGAAGAACATTGAAATTCTTGAAAAACATAGAAGGGAGGAGAACAAACCAATATGTTTGTGTGGAAGAGCAAGGAAAGAAAGAAATGAAGTGCAACCAAGATTGTATTTTTGGTTTAGGGTACACAATCTAATTATTTTCTAGTATACGACTATTGACATGGCTATATGCAGGGCTATTTACATAGCTATAGTGATAGCCATGCATGTAAATCGTGCAGATAGCTATGTACAGGTGAAAAATTCCAAAGATAATTGAGAGAAATTTTCTTGAGAAAATGGGGATTCCCTAAAAGTAATAGGATTAGATTTTTCTAATGTAAGATGTTTTTATAGATGCCTATCAATCATAGGGCTTCAACTTCGTCATCCGAGGTTAACCTAGCACCCGTAGTAAAGAAGTTGATATGGGTGGTTGTGCCAAACGATCCCGTGTCCATGTGAGCGATGTGTAACGGATCAATCATGTATTTATGAATAACAAGAAAGCACTTATGGGGGATTATGGTAAGAAATTAGGCATGGAAATTCTTTCGTGATTATATATGTTAATTTTTGTTCCCATGTACACATCTAATTGTGCTATTTGTAAGGCCATGTACCAATTTTAGAATTCTTATCTGTATAACAATTAATTATTCTGATGTTATGCAGGCGACTTTTGCTATTTTTGAAGGTTATACCTTACCACATGATTATCATTTGTGCTTTCTAATGGCCAAAAAGCATTAACTGATCATGTTTCGTGTTATCTAGTTAATATAGATAGACAATGATTTGGTTGTTTTTTTGGCCTACGGGGCAAAGCATGTGAATTATGTATTAGTAGCCAAGTTACAAGTATCATCAATACGCTTACAAAGTGGCATTGTGCATTGCTTTGTTCTTTCTTTCCCCCACATTTTAATTGTTTTGATTGGTAATTCAAAACAATCACTCCAATCGGATGAGCAACTAACTTGTGGGATTCATACCACGTTTTTTGGGGTTTATAAATGTGGCTTGTCTACTATCTACAAAGTGACCCATATTTAGCCTAAGTGGTACCCCTTGTGGTGGTACTTAGGAGCCGGGTGTTTGTGTGGTGAGTGCATAAACATAAACATGCAATATAAAAATAAATATGAACATAATCATAATCATAATCATAAGTATAAACATAAGCATAAGCATAAATATAGAAGCATAAACATAGAGGCAAAAAACAAAAGAATTGTGTTTAGGGCTAAGTGCTAGCTAAAGACTAGGGATGCCTCAAAGAGTATGTGGTGAGTGAGAACAGAAGCTTCACAAGATATATGGAAGACCTAAACATAGAACAAATTCACATAAACATAGAAGTATGTAATATAAGCGTAAACATAGCAACATGCTACATAAGCATAAACATAGAACAAACAAAGCATAAAACCATAAAATAAAAGCTCTCGGTTTATGATTGGAGCTTATCTTAAGAACTAGCTAAAGAATGGAGATGACCCAAAGAGTATTTACATTAACAAACACTTAAAAAAGAATTTAGTTTAGATTTCATTTATTGAAGTTAGCACTCTTATGCATATCTCATGAGAGCTCATACATAGCTTAGATAGCTTATGCATTATGCATTGCTCTCATAACTTATGCAAGGAAATAATAAGTATGCTTATGGGAAAGTGACTACATGTCAATAAGAAAAAAAAATTATTTGGAACAAAAGTAGTGGGATCTTACCTCAACATATGACCTTTCAAGAATCTTCACAACACACAAAACAAAGGCTACCAAATGCCTCACAAAATACAATAAAGTTTAGGTAGAATTTAATAAATTTAGTTAGGTGAAGAGATAAACTACACATAAAGTCTTATTCAAGAGAAGGAGAAGTGAGAAAAAGAAGGGTGTGAAGAAGAAGAGAAGAAGCAAGAACATGAAGGTGACTCTATTCCTAACCCTATCTTTTGATTTCTTTCATATGCACGCTTCCCCTTATTTAATAGATGCATGTTTGATGATCAATGCATAGTGGTGAGAGCAATAGAGAAAGTGAGAGTAACAAGAGAGAGATCAAAGAGAAGGAGTGGAGAAGAACATTGAAATGCTTGAAAAACATAGAAGGGAGGAGAACAAACCAATATGTTTCTGGAAGAGCAAGGAAAGAAAGAAATGAACTGCAACCAAGATTGTATTTTTGGTTTACGGCACACAATCTAATTATTTTCTAGTATACGATTATTAACATGGCTATATGCAGGCTATTTACGTAGCTATAGTGATAGCCATGGTGGAGAGAGAGAGAGAGAGAGAGAGAGAGAGAGAGAGAGAGAGAGATTGAGGATGTATGGTGGCAAGGGGAGAGAGAGAGAGGGAAGAAAGGGGGATAGATAAAGGCGGGGGGGAGAGAGAGAGAGAGAGACGAAGGCTGTCCAGTTTGGCAGGGAAGAAGAGAGGGAGAGGGAGAGAGAGAGAGACGAAGGCTGTCCAGTGGCAGGGAAGAGAGAGAGAGAGAGAGAGAGAGAGAGAGAGAGAGAGAGAGAAGGAGAGAGGGGCTAGGCGGGGCAGCGCTAGGCAGAGGGATGGGGAGGTGGATGGGGAGGGGAGGATGGAGAGGGATGAAATTGTAGATAGAGAAGTCTTGAGGAAAGAAGCCCGCTCCATGCCCACATCCAAAAATTTGAGTTGTCATTAGATCTTGAGTTGTCATATACATGGATACCTCAAAATAGCTCTTGAAACTTCTCAATAAGAAGTGCCAGTTATACATTTATATCATGGTTTTTGGTACTTTCCTGAGGCATGCGATGAAGCCAAGAGCACATGTGTTATCAGCATGTATAATCAAAGACATGAATTAGAAGAAGACACATGTTTGCCAAAGAGTTGTGAACTAAACAAGGCTCAAGAGACTAAGAAAATTTGAGCTATCATCGGATCTTGAGTTGTCATATGCATGGATACCTCAACATCTCTCTTGTAAATTCTCAATAAGAGGTGCCAAATATACATTATATCCTAGACTTTGTACTTGCTTGAGTCATGTAAAGAATCCAAGAGCACATGTGTATAAGCTAGTATAATCAAAGGCATGAATTAAAACAAGACATGTTTGCTAAAAAGTTGTGAACGAGCCAAGAATCAAGAGATTATCAAATGTTCCTTCTTGATTGATAACTAAGGTGGAATGTTATGAGAATGTTATAGTTTACTAGCACAATCAGCCATGTGGAACCATCATAAAGACAAGATCGAAAAATGGATTGATACCATCAAGTATTAGCCCAAGACTTAAATCATGAGGTTTGTTCTTAAAGACAGGACACTTTGCCTTAATGTGTTAGAATGCCTCACAATCACCAAAACAAGAATCCTTATCTTCCCATCCCTGCTTCTCTTCTCTACATGCCATGTTTGAAGCAAAGCGCACCCAAAGAGAAACCATAAATGTGGTGTAAGATAAAAAGGTCTCAAGATCTTTCATGGTACCTTATCCATAGAATAATCCTCCTTAAATCAAGGCTCATCACACTTAGGACACCTTGTATTATTTTGCATACACTTTTCTATACAGCACACATCATTGACATAGGCTTCACTACGGTTGTAGTCTATACCAACATGCGATAATATAGCCTTTTCTTATGCTCTTGACTTTGGGAGCACAATTCCTATGGTAAATAAATCTATAGCAAGGAGCCTGCAATAACAATATACAAAGGGTTAGTAATGAATATGACATAGCAAGAAAAAATGGTATAAGCAATTTGCATCAAGTTATTTGAGCTAATAAAAATCATGTCAGGAGTAGCACATGCTATAGAAGTCCAATTGTTGGTTCATTTATCTGGTTGTGATTGGTTTGTAAATAAATAATGAGAAGTGTAGCTAAAAGTCGTGATAATTTTGCATTCTCAAATATGGGAGTCATTTCCTCTTGGTATAAATAATCATGATGACGTGCATTCCCTGATATGAAAGGTATTTGTTGATTTGCAAACATGTCCTGGACCATCTCTATTGTTGTAGCATCAATTCAAGCATCGTTTAAAATCATCCCAAGTATTCACATGGTCATTAGGATGTGGATTCTTATGACTGTATCTTAGTCTCTCATATTGGTTAAGATCTCTCTCTCTCTCTCTCAAAAAAAAAAAAAACATCATACTCTTGTTAAGAAATATGGTGCCATAGAGCACAAGAATGGTAGGGAGTGAGTGTAAGTCTAGCAAGCTACCACATGAGCAAGCAAGAATTGTCCCACATGAGTTAACAAAGCCAAGATGTACCTACCTCATATAAAAGGGGTTACTTTCAACAAGAAGTAATCAAATCAAGAAACCTCTCAAGTATTTCTATGAGTGGTACAAGTCTCAATCTTGTAACCTGACTGAACTTGAGTATAAAGCTTAATCAGTTCAATTTCTCATCATTATGAGTGCACTTAGGCTTTACCCACCTTATCACAACTCACCTCTATCACCATAGACATGCATTCACATTTCTCAACATGGTACCAAAGTGCATTTTATGGAATCAATCCAAATTTGGGACATGGTGTATACATTGACTTTGTACCTAAGGAAATGAGGACTTTTGACTATCTAATGCTTAATCAGATTACACAACTATATTTCCAACTTTGAATGTGATGTTCCAACAAAAGAACTTGAAAATAAATTCTTTCATTTGCTAGGAGAGATTAGCCACTAAAGGTTAAAAAATGCTTATTTTTTTACTGTTTTCAGGGTGCTTGAGTGGACAAAACTGGCCACCCTGATCCTGCAACCACCCAAAAGAACATACGTGTTACCTCGTGATGATGATGATATTGGCCTACTCTATATAGGAAGTCAAACAATTTCTCTTGAGGAGTCTCTACAACTTCATCTAGAAGTTGCTCCTCAATCTCGAACAAATACATCTACAAGTGAGTATTGATGTCATGACTACACACATGTTTGAAAAAATAGTCACCAACAAGACAACTACCCTATAAGGACCCTGAGGCTTGAAGAATTCAATACAATGTGATATGAGGCCAGACTTGCAGTCGCATTGTGTTGATTTCCTATGGTGTATAAGTAATCAACATTTAAGAGAAACTAACCTTCAAGAACACTAATTGGACCATGCGGCTTCAGGGATTCAATACAACGCGATGTAACGTCAAAGTTAAAGGGCAATACCACATATCGCGTTATGCTGCTGATTTCCTATCAAAAGGGTCAATGATGTACAAATAGTCAACAATTACGAGAAAATAGCCTTAAAAAACCTAATACCACAAGATGACGGAAGGAATTCAATGGCAACGTGATGTGAGGCCAGATTGAGAAAGGAATGGCACTTATCACGTTGTGTTGATTTGGACCTGAAATTGTCAATTGTGCTAAAAAAACCAACAACACAAAAGATTTCGATTTGTATGAACACGAGTTGTGCTCATCATCACACCTCACATGTCTACCGTATGTATGCATGCAAAGTCATTATTTCTCTTGTCATCATCACCTGCTCTCTGTCATTGAGGTCTTCTTTGCTTGTCTTGCCGATGACTTTGACATCGAGGTCGAAGCAACATTGCCTCGGGTAAGTGCTCTCAATGCCTTTTCTCACTACTCTAATGTGGCGTCAATCAGTAGAGTGCAAGCAGGCATGCTAGCTTGAGACGGTCCCCTCCTCTTTGCGTTGTATTAAATCAATGCAATACAACACTATGAGCAGGCCTAGTGCGTGAGGGACCCCTCCTTCTCACGTTTTGGTCATACCTGTGTCTCAACGATAGCCGCGGCGTTGCTTGCTCCTCTTACCTCTTTGGCCACCCTATCCAGCACCAGGAGCAGCTTTGTGTCATCTTCGGGCGGGGTATGTCGACTACACAAGGGTGAGACGGGGTGCGATGCTAAGGTGTCAGGGTTAAACTTTTTTAATTTTTTTTTTAACTTCTGGCCGTGTCACCCCCGCTGCCCCTGGCTCCTTGTCCCTAGATATGGAGTTGGGTTGCTTTTTGGTGTCAGGCTGGGCCAGTGTGGGTGGCTGCTTCCTACCCTGGGCTTAGTGCCCAGAGCGGCTCTCCTCCCTTTGGTGCTTCTTCCTGCGTGCCTTTGGTCTTGGCTGCAGTGGAGTTCCTACACCTGCAAGTTGTGTTATGCTCCCTTTCAATGGTAACGCTGGGCTTCTTAAGCTCTTCCATCCTCTCACCCCCAATATGAGTAAAATACTTCCAAGCTGTGGCATCCGTCCGATCAACTGGACCTTGCCGGTCAGAGATATCTCTCGCACATGAGTTCGACCGACACAAAAAGTTGAATTATGTTGCAAGTGCTTAGGCTAAACACTCTTAAGTCGGTGGAAGCTCCTCTGGTTGCCACATCTGAAAAACCCTCTCTCTCTCTTCTCTCTCTCTTGAACGGAGGCCACTGCAATGTTGACATCACAAGCTTACCGAACAGAGCAAGGTCGGAACGTAATCTTCCATGTGCGCAGGCAGATAGAGGATGAAAGGGCGGCAAGGGTGGGGCATGGGAACCAGAGCCGCCAGCTACCTTATCAAAAGGGGGTAAGCATGATTTGAAAAGAGAATTTTAGCATTAGGCGCTGCAGAAGAATTTCACCGCTCACCAACTAGAGCCGCCCAAAGAAGCACAACCCCTACGACAAGAACCGCAAGCCCGTCGTCTACCCAAAGCCGCCTAAGGCCCCTCCCATCATCAGCCTCGGCTAGGGTGATGAAGACCATGCCGCTGCCCAAGCTGTTTCTGCCCAGCCTGCACTAGTGGAAGCTAAGCTTTTGATATGGCATCTTGGAGGGTCACTGAAGCGTCGCCACCTGTTTGTCCACCTGTTTGTGGGCTTTGATTAATAGCTTAAAGATTTTTCTAAAATGTTAGTGCCTCTTTTGCTGTATACTCTGATCGTCAACGTCTGTTCAACTTGTCCTCACTAAAAGAAATAGAAAGGATGCCTAGGAGAGTAGCAAAATGCTAGAAATTGGAACAGATTGGGATCATAAAGGCGTACAATTGTGGAAAATCGGACAAACCCACATCTCAATTTTGATGTTCCCAAGAGGCAAGGAGGGGTGGGGGGGCTTCATGTGCTCAATGCATTACAACCTGTGGAGGGGGTCCCTCTGATGTGACCCCACCTCTACTCACGTTGTAATGCATTAAGCACATGAGCCCCCCCACCCCCCCTCTCGATTTGCACCTATACACATTATATTCAGGGCAAGACTCCACCATCGTCACCCTGTTTTGGTTCATATAATGTGTGCAAAACCACCTATGTGTTGCAGACAGGGTATTTGAAGAGACTGTGGGTGCAAGTGAGTTCGGTTGAAATTGAGGAGGCACAGAAAACAGAGGCACAAAAGCGGTGGTCCTAGAGCTGCAGGTGTGAAGGCGACGTACAGCTCATCACATTCACTGAAGGCCAGCAAGATGCCATTTTGAACTTTGCGATCGTGGCCATGACTCAGTCGTCTCCCATCTCTCTACCACATCATCATGACCCTATGTCACAGGTGACCTTCTGTCGACTTCACCCCTCAATTTGTACTAATTTGTCACAAGTTACATAGTATAAGATTATTTTAAGTGTGAAATCACTACAACGCGAGGAGGGTACCCCTAATAACTGCATGCCAACCTCCTCACGTTGTAGTGATTTCATACTTAAAATAACCTTATAGTATATAACTTCCAACAAATTCATACAAATCAGGGGGAGGGGGGGTGCTCATGTGCTCAATGCATTACAACGCGAGTAGGGGGTATAGGAGGTTTGCAGTAAAACATTATCATTAATTTCAAACACTTTCATTTCAAATAACATAAAAATCAATGCCCTCTAAACATATTCGTACCTCCATTGAGCACTTTCTTGATGCCCTTATTGATGCAATAACACTTCCTAGTATTAAAATAATTGGGTATAAAAAATCAATGAAGGTAAATATGACTTTTTGGTTCCACTTGAAGGCACCAAAAAGTCAAATCTCTCTTCATTGTTGTCCATTCATAAACAATATGTGAGGAAAGAGGAGGTTCAGGTGAAAGCTTAGAGGCTTCTTTGAGAGATTAAAGATTTGAATAGAGGAAAATTTAAATGGAGAAGAGTGGCTATTGAATGAGGAAAACTCGCCCAATGACAACCACCATAACTTCATGAAAATGTACTAGAATATAACTTAATTGCGTTGAAAAAAAGAACTTTTCAAAATACTAAGTTTGCTTCAAGATATATTCGAGTTCTTTTAACAAATGCCGCTATTTCCAATCAACAGCTTCTAATTCCATGTTGTACTTATGTCAGAAATATAGTTGCCGCTATTTCCAATCAATAGCTTCTTTTAACAAATGCCGCTATTTCCAATCAACAGCTTCTAATTCCATGTTGTACTTATGTCAGAAATATAGTTTCATAGTTATATATATCAAAAATATTCTCCTACTTATTTTCATAGTTATGTATGGGGCATTATTAAAGGGTGAAATAGAAGATTAGCTATGGAATATAAATCCTAACAAGAATGTGATAAGGTATGGTTTACATCTTATCAAGAAAAGTAGGGCTAGGAATATTCCTTACATCTTATCACTCAAAGTATTTAATATTTCCTATTAATATAAATCACTAGTGTACTTAAAGGTGTTACTTATCCAAAAGAAACATGGGATAGGTTTTCAAGAAAAGAATACTTCTAGATTTACTTTTAGATTTCTCACTATTAAGCTCAAGCACCTACCTCTCTTCTCCCCCCTTTCTCTCTTTCCGTGCAGAGCAAGGCAATCGCATTCACTTGCTTCGTCCTCCACAGTCAATAAAGTTTAATCAGTAAGTATACTGGCACGTCATAGCAGGCAAACACATGAAAACAAGTCATAAGAAAACAAGTTTATGCATGCAAACATGAATGCATGTGCACATGTAATGGATGAAATCTCCCTTTCATGAAACTTGTACAATAATTTCTTGTCATGCACAAAACTGGTGCGACAGAAATGTGAAGTCCTAGGTCTTCCTATGGAGTGACAGTCGCATAGGCAAAACACAAATCCTGGCACGGTCATGGTCTTGAAGTATGCTTCAAGAAAACTAAAGCATAAATTCTAAAATGATGTTGTCAAGGTAGTCGTCAGCAAAGGATTAAGGCGCAACAAATTCTACGAGCTAAGTGCCCTTATAGTGTCTGCAGATAAGAGCACAAGCAAGCTTTGGCACGAGCGATTTGGTCACACTGGATCTGCAGTGTGCTAAAGGAGATGCAGAAAAAGGGTGTGGTAGCTAATTTGGTTCCATTTTCAGAATTTCAAGAACCATGTGAAGCTTGCATGATGGGCAAGCAACAACGTAAGGCATCTCCACAGGAAAGCAGCAATCGGCACGCAAAGACTCCTCTAGAGCTAGTACATGCTGATCTTTGTACAATAGGAAGATGTGGGTTTATTTCCTTTGGGATAAATCTGAAGCTTTTGGCAAGTTCAAACAGTGGCATAAGCTTGTGGAAAATGAGATAGGAAAGAATGTGAAGAAGTTTCATACAGATCAAGGAGGAGAATTAATTTCAACGGAATTTAATAGCTACTATAAGGAGAATGGCATCAAGCATCAACTCACCATGCTCACAGACCTTAACAAAATGGTGTTGTAGAACGCCATAATCAAACTGCCATGGAGATGGCTCGATGCATGTTGAAGGCAAAAGGTTGGCCTAATGCATTTTGGGTTGAAGCAGTCAACACAACAATTTATGTCCTCAATCGGAGCTACACAAAGGCACTCAAGGATGTTATACCTCAAGAGGCCTACTCTAGTAAGAAACCTTTAGTTTCTCATTTCAAAGCATTTGGCTGTGATTGTTATGTGCATATTCCAAATGCATCCAAGACCAAGCTAGATGCCAAAAGCAAGAAGTGTATCTTTCTTGGATATAGTCAAGAGTCGAAGGCATATCGGCTCTATGATACAAAAGGCAAAGAAGATTGTGGCCAACCAAGATGTGGTATTTGCAAAACAGCCACACTCAGTGGAGGAATGAGGTCCATCCACTCTATCATCAGCCGGAGAAATAGTCCACCAACCCACGAGTCAGATTTCCTCTTAAGGAGGAGGAGTTTTCAGAGCATGAAGACTCTCACACATCACAATAGCATGTTGCTACACCACAAGGAAAGAGACTTACAAAGTGGGCACAACAGCTCTTTGATGAGCATAATCCAATACCTAAGAATCCAGAATCTTCGATAGATGGACCACACAGATCAAGGAGAATAGAGGAGCAAAGAAGAGCATCTGATCTCATTGTCAATATGACCTTGATGGGATGAGATAATGGGAACAGTGAAGGATCCAACCACTTTGGATGAAGCCTTAGAAAATCCAAAGTGGAAAGCCACAATGCAGTCTAAGTATGACAGCATCATAAAGAACAACACCTGGAAGCTAGTTGACCGACCACCAAACAACAGAAAGGTAATTGGTACAAAATGGGTTTGGAAAGGTAAGTATAAGGCTGATGGCTCACTTGAAAAACACAAAGCTAGGTTGGTTGCATAGGGATTTGCATAAGGAGAGGGTTTCAACTTTGATGAAACCTTTGCTCTCACAGCTTGTATGACAACTATCAAGGCGGTACTTTCTTTGCTACTCACAAAAAGTGACCAGTCTTTCACATGGATGTCAAATCAGCATTTCTAAACGGCCATCTCAAGGAGGAGGTATATGTAGCTCAGCCACCAGGTTTTGAGATGCCCGAATCAAAGAACAAAGTTTGCAGGCTAAAGAAGGCATTGTACTAGGGCTGAAACAGGCCCCAAGGCATGGTAACACAGGATAGACCAATTTTTCAAAAAGATTGGGTTTATAAGAAGTGCTTCTAATGCTAACTTGTAGGGTGACACTCTAATAGGTTATTGTGACTTAGATTGGGCAAGAGATTGTGATTCTAAGAAATCAATTTCTAGATATTGTTTTTTGCTTGGTTCTGGTGCTTTCTCTTCGACCAACAAAAAGCAACCCACATTGGCACTTTCTTCCATAGAGGCTGAGTTAAGGAAACTTGCTTTGCTACATGTGAGGTAGTATGGCCGAGGAGAATCTTGGTCAACATGGGCGTTCAAATCAGGGAGGCTACAGTCTTGCGGCGTGACAATCAGAGTTGCATGGCTATCTCCAAGAACCCTGTGTCTCATGCTCACACGAAGCACATTGAGATTCAGTATCATTATGTGTGGGAGCTAATAGAGGATGAGATAGTGGAGTTGGAATATTGCTTTGCAAAGCAAAACTGCGCCGACATCTTCACCAATTCATCTTCGAGTGGACATTGATGGGGGGTGGGGGTTAGTATACACTCAATGCCTGCCTTTCAACGTGTATCTCACTTTGATGTATAATGCACATTTGTTAGGCCCCCATTATGAGTAGCCATGGTGCGTATGTCTTTAGTGGGAATCTCGGCTTAGACATCAATGGGGTCATTATTGTGACAATTGATGATGGTTAGGACATGGTCAGGGGTACGAGCGTAAGGTGGGGCCTGGGGCATCGCCCCAGCATGATAGTATGAAGAATGTTTCCTCAGATACCAAGTCCACCATTAGGGGTCGGTGGTTGGAGGACCACGTTCTTGATACGCGGGTGGTGACCATGTCTATGCAGTGTAACCGCCCTCGTTGTATACATGTCTACCACACCGCATGCAGTACTATATATGGACATGGTTGCCATGAGCTAAGGCATCAAATGCTTGTGAGTATCCACCCCCTTCTACACTCAATACATCCTCCATCCAGAGTCTGTCTAGATCACCATCCAAGCTCTACTTGATGAGAGTGCATGGGTGGACAGCACCATCACTTGTGCCTCTTTTGTATAATGAGAATTTTTAATTCTCTCCATTGTGTATCTATTGCATTGTGTACTGTGCTTTGTCTTGCTATCTCTCTTTCCATTGAGCCATATTCTTAAAATTATTATTCAAAATAATGATTTAAGCTTTGTAATGAGATACTTATAATAAAATTGGAATGTATATTGCAACCCTCAAGGGTAACAAACCCACAAGGCTATGTGTTGGGAGAGATAAGAAAATGCTTAGTGCCAAGTTGTGCAAGGAGAGATGATAAAATGTTTCAAGCCCATAACATCCGACCACACCAAGATAAGATAGGAGGTGATAGGGTCCTTGGGAGGGGGAACTCTAGAGAGGAGGTAACGTGAGATGACAAGTTTACCAAAGCAGTAGATAACATAAAGTAATGTAGTACAACAAACTACTAAGAGTATCATTCTATGGCAATTTTAAGGTGGAAAGAATAGAAATAAGTGGTTATAGAGACATCAAGTGTATATAGGAGGAGTGGGGCTAAGTAATAATGGAGGGCTAGGGTTTCGGTTTGGAGAGAATGCTTGGGCGAGCCTAATAGATATTTTGGGGAAAGGGCACAGGGGGCATAGTCTAGGACAACATAGAACGATAGGTAGGGTATATTAGAAGCATGAAAAAAGGAGATGTGAGAGGTGGGTGTTGAGTTGGCAAGGCATGTATTGAATTGTATAGGACATAATGAGACAATGACATGTGGAAGTGAAAATTACATGAAAAAGAAAATTTTATGTTAACCATTCAAATAGTAAAAATAGTTTAAAAGCAAGTTTGCTTCTTCTTCATTTCTTCCCCCCAAAAAAGTTAAGATTCATGGCTTATACATGATATTTTGGGGGAAGGCAGAGGGGGCATAGTCTAGGACAACATAGAACAGTAGGTAGGGTATATTAGAAGCATGAAAAAAGGAGATGTGAGAGGTGGGTGTTGAGTTGGCAGGGCACATATTGAATTGTATAAGACATGATGGGACAATGACGTGTGGAAGCGAAAACTAGATGAAAAAGAAGAATTTATGTTAACCAATCAAATAGTAAAAATAGTTTAAAAGCAAGTTTGCTTCTTCTTCATTTCTTTCCCCAAAAAAATTAAGATTCATGGCTTATACATGATACAAACCCATGGATCTCCTAAACACAAAACATGAGTGATTAGAGCAAACCCTAGCTCACCACCCAACCATGGGTCCAAATCTGCAAACCTCCCCTGAGCCAGAGGCTAAGACTCTAATTCCACAAACCATACCAGTCAACACTGGTATACCACAAATGCTTGCCTATATTAAGGCCTTCTACATGACCATCCGTGATCCATCGATCCAATCATGATTTCGACAATAATCCTAGTCCATCATAGACCATAGAGTGAATAACTCTCTGTGAATAAAAATAACCCAAGTCTCACTTATATAGTGGCTACTACTATAAATAATTATTTGGTCATAAATAACGCAAGTCTTACTTATATAGTGGCTGCTACTATAAATAATTATAAATAACCCAAGTCTCACTTATATAGTGGCTACCAGTATAAATAATTATATGGTCATAAATAGCCATTATAGTTGGTATTATTTACCATAATCCTCAGCCACCTATATTAGCATGCTTTCTCTGATCTCACGGCTTCCCCTAACCTTGTTAAACTAGACCACTAATCCTAAAGATAAGTGTTGGGTATGTAGGTATGTAACAATACGAGTCATACTCTAGATCAACATAAAAGGACAGGTAGTGTATAGAAGCATGAAAAAAATGAGATGTGCAAGGTGGGTTTGAAGTTGGCAGCAAGACATGTATGAACTTGCCAAGCGATGATGAAGTGGTGATGGGGGGAGGCCCTGACCAACGTGTCCTTGAGTCCTCAACAACCACTTTACATGCATTGGTTGCCTCTACTTAGGTCTCAGACTTCTATTTTACTGAGCGTAAGAGGATAACTCATAGCATAAGGACCCGCATGAAAACAACTTTAAAAATATAGATAACATTGATTTCATTCATTCTTTATTCATGAGAGTACACAATCAAGTAGAAAATCAAACCAAAAATGCAAGTATTCTATATTTTGTACATCATGCTCATGTAAGGTTCTATAACAAGAACTTTCAACTTTATTTACATTAGAAAAGGATCGCATCAAACTTATCTGGTCCACCCAACCATAGGCCAGTACATCTGCCACTATGATCCCCTTATTCTTGTTTTACTCCATGACACCTCGGCTATAGGGTCAACCGACACCATAGCCGGTTTTACTCCACGATACCTCAACTATGGGGTCACCAACACCTAGGGGTCACTTCACTTGAGGGCCTCTCACCAACGAGCTTGATTTACTACTCAAGCCGCTTCCCAAAACCTCACCCAAGCCAAATCCGGATGACCCAAGTCAGGTCGGTCAGACCTTCGAGTCACTTCTGATGAGTGCAAACTTCCTCCGTCAATCTCGTTGGGGTCAAGTCTAGTTTCATTCCTTATCATCATTAGATTTAATAGAGTTTCTTTTCTTCGAGATGACAACTGTGCAAAGATATCATTGCAATATTATGGAACCGTATCAACCTTTACATTATTATTCCAATCATTGAAGGAGATATTCTTATAGCATTTTAACAATTATTTTTTCTTCTTGAACTCACCCACCAAGGCTATTTCTTTAATCATATTTGCAATCATAAGTCTAAGAGAAGACAAATCCTTTTTAATCACACACACACACAAACCCCTTTTTTTACTAGACAATGAAAAAAAACACTCTCACACTCCTCTTCACTCTCATAGATCCCCTACTTCTCACATAATACAATCATAGGGTAACCATAGCCCATGCTATGCCGATACAAGGATAATTTGGTCTCATTTAGAACAAGAGGGGCATGAGATGAGGTGAGGAGCATTCCTCCCATACTAGAATGAAGTGTGGGGGTGATTTAGAATGAGGAGGGCATGAGATGAGGTGAGGAGCATTCCTTAATGAAGTGTGGGGGGACCGCTGGCTAAGAATGTGTAAGCATGTCCCTTAATCTAACCCCTTTAAATAGACCCCTTATAGATAAGGTCTAAATAGCTAAGATTACAATATGTGCACACCAAGGTTCCAAATGGCCACCTACAGTGGGCTCTCAAACGCTGCATCGTCACAAAATTTCAAGTAGAAAAAAGAGGTGGTACATCTGACCAGGCATTTCTAGTGGTGTGAACTCCGTTGGAGGGCCCTCGACCTCCCATTAACCCCTTGGCGTGATCAGCAGCTCCTTAGTGCTAGTGAAGTAAACTCAGATAGATAACGCCGTCACAAGGCATTGTAGTGACTAATGACCTTGAAATTGATTCTTGAATGACCCCTGATTCGAGTGGTTGGACGTAACTTGGAATTTGGAATTTGGCAGTGGGCTGTGACGGCGTGAGTCGTGACTATGCGACTCGGGACGCGTCTGGAGTCTGGTGAGACTCGAGAGACACTTTTGCAGCGTTCCCAAAAAGCGGAAAAATAACTGCTTCAACTGAAAATAGCCACAAGAAACGGCATGTAGGGTAGGACGTAGGCTAGCAAAATTTAATGTAGTTAACCTAATAATAGAGTATAGGATCAGGATTCAGGATGTACAGATTGCACTTGCAGAGATAAAGATTCGCCTCCCCCCTCGAGGTAGCAGGAAAACCGACGAGACAGTGCAACAAATTACAAGTGAATCAATCACTCGCCAGTCGCAGTATCGCAGCACAAAAAGGTGACACACGGGCGCGCGCGCGCACACAGAATGTGGCCCCCAGACTCGAGAGCATAGTGTGCCGGCTGGCATGCATGATGGGCAAAAAGCGTAGCCGCGAGTCACGGGAAAGCTTTCTTTACCATCAGTCTCTCGACAGAGGGAGACTGACAATTCTAAAATGGGGGGGGGGAGAGAGAGGGAGGGAGAGGAAGGATCGGCAACCGAATGCAGTGCCGGGGAAAGCCAGGGGAGAAAGAGAGACATGAAAGATCGGCAACCGCATGCAATGCCGATTGACGTGAGAGTAGAGTAGAATGGTCACGACTCGTAGGGACGCTGGTTGCGTTGGCAGGAGGGCCCGTTCCCACGCTTCCCACGCCTACCGTGGTTGCTTTACAACTAGCTGAACCAGGCTAGCCTATGTTTGAGTTCACACCTCTTTATTTCCCCCTCAGCTTAGGATGGAAACTAGGTTGCTAGCGGCTGGCAAAAGTTTTATGGCTAAGCCACTTCGAAATTAATTGGCAATTTCCACGCTGATTTCCCCAGCGTGGAAATTCGCCCCCAATCATAGCTACTAAGTTGCTTTTTTTTTTTAAAGTTTGGAGAATTAGAAATTATAACTCACACTCTCCATCTTTACAAGACTCCACCTCAAGCGGCCTAGCAAGGTTTCAACTCATGCATGGACTTCAAACACCCTAACAACTGGGCTATGCGCTTTTGGAGGTAACAAGTGCACATACACTCTATGATAAAATCAAAGGCCTCGTAATACATTAAGTTCTAGACTAAACTCTAAACTATAGGCTTAAGGTTGGCGATATACTATGATTACATTTGATCATAACCAATTTTGACTCCTAATTTTCAAAAGCTACAAGACTCAAGAATCACCTTCCAAGTTCCATGTTGTTGCACCCACACACGTCATAAAAAAACCTTCCAAGTTCCCTAGACACACACACATCTACATGGGCCTGCAGAAAGCGAAGGCCCTGGTATGCTAAGGTAGGTTCCCACTCTACCTAACTAGCCCTCTAATCTTTCACAAAAGACAAGCTTGGGGGAGTTGATAGGATTACTTGGCATCCCTTTTCCCATCTTGCAATCCCCACTACCTAACACAACATCATAGAAGGATAAGTTTCGAAAACCCCTTAAGGTCATGACAATAATGGCCATCGATAGAGCTCTAGGTTACTTACATCCATGGGATGTAAGTTCGAATCTTGACTTACTTCTCTGTTCCCCCCATCTACCAAAGGTGAGAAGAATGCAAGGGAGAGGGTGAGCTTGAGCTGCTTGTAAGCTTTCTTCTTCACACACAAATACACACAAGAGTAGATAAGCACACAAGGGAGAGATAGATGACTGTATTTTCTTCTATCTTCTTCACATATCTACAACTATAACATAAAGATAAGAGGAAAAGTACTCTCCCACTAAAACATACAAGGCCTATGACTCGATTATATAAGCTCATGCTATAACTATGCCCTAACTCTAGTAAATAACTCTAGTAAACCAAAGTGGCTATTATATAGCCTATAAACTATTGGCGGTATATCAATGATAATCTCACTAACCATGCCAGTGCTATCATCCTGCATGGCATCTATATCCACACTAGGTGAGCTCGATATCTCAACAAAAGGGTGGAATAAAGATTGGTTGGGCAAAATCATGGCAATTAAATTTTATTTTAACTACCACTATCCTACTATCTACTAGTATTCTTATTTTATTTTTAAGGTAGTTTGGCCACTATACTAATATCTAGTGTTTTTATTTACAAATAATAACTACACTTACACAAACAATAAATGCTATTTAAAAAATATCTAAAGCAAATCTAATAATTTTAAACATAAAAGTGCAAAGGCAACCCTCCACCATTGGATCACTTGATGATTGACTTTTTATTGTTAATAATAACTATACTTACACAAACATACATATTAATCAAAGCATATTTAAACCAAATTAATAGATTTACAAACGTAAAAGGTTTAAAAGAAACCTCGACCCTTGGATCACATAGATTGCTTGATGATTTACTCCAAGAGCTTTAACTGAATAGTTTCCTCCCATTCCTCACAATGTCTTACATAGAGTAAGACCAAAAAAAAAAAAAGCCTTGTAGGAATTGAAGCTTGGAGCCCCCCCATTTGTGTTATCACACTCCCCCTCCCCTATAACCCTATGTGCCTTATGTGCCAGGCTTGCATTCTCCATAACCCTATGTGCCTTACCTCTTTGGCTTTTATGTGCCAGGCTTGCGCTCTCCACCTTCATCTCAGGAGGCCTCGCCCTCTTCCACTCGCCAGTCCTAACCCTCCTCATTTGCTTTGTGTGTTGCCCACACCTTCCCCTCCCCTCCCCTCCTACCTCTATTCCACATACGTGCTCCATCCACACTCCCCTTTCTCTGCCCCCTTTTTTTGTCACCCTTTGCCCCTATCCTCCCCTTTCATTCTTAACTCTCGTTATGCTCGTCTTCCATCTACATTCCTAGCTTGCTCTATTGCCTTTGCTTATTGTCCTAGTAAAATAATGGCAATAAAATCTCTATAGTATTTTATCTTTTTCTTATTGCTAAGATATATAATAGCTATTTAAAATGATTTTTTATTGTGATTATTATTCAAAATAATGATCTAAGCTTTGTAATGAAATACTTATAATAAAATTGGAAAGTATCTTGCAACCCTCTAGGGTAACAAACCCACAAAGCCATGTGTTGGGAGAGAGAAGAAAATTCTTAGTGCCTACAAGGCCATATGTTGTGCAAGGAGAGATGATAAAATGTTTCAAGCCCATAACATCCAACCACACCAAGATGAGATAAGAGGTGATAGGGTGCTTGGGAAGGGGCACTCTAGAGAGAGGAGGTGACATGAGACGACGAGTTTGCCAAAGCAGTAGATAACGTAACGTAATGTCGTACAACAAGCTACTAAGAGTATCATTCTATGGAAATTTGAAGATGGAAATAATGGAAATAAGTGGTTATAGAGATATCAAGTGTATATAGGAGGAGTGGGGCTAAGTAATAATGGAGGGCTAGGGCTTGGGTTTGGAGAGGAAGGTTGGGTGAGCCTAATAGATATTTTGGGGAAAGGGAGGGAGGGGGCATAGTCTAGGACAACATAGAACAATAGGTAGGCGTGAAAAAAGGAGATGTGAGAGGTGGGTGTTGAGTTGGCAAGGCATGTATTGAATTGTGTATAGGACATGATGTGACAATGACGTGTGAAAGTGAAAACTATATGAAAAAGAAGAATTTATGTTAACCAATCAAATAGTAAAAATAGTTGAAAAGCAAGTGTTCTTCTTCTTCATTTCTTCCCCCAAACAAAAGTTAAGATTCATGGCTTGTACGTGATCCAACCCCATGGATGTCCTAAACACAAAACATGAGTAATTAGTACAAACTCTAGCTCACCACCCAACCATAGGTCCACATCTGCAAACCCCCGAGCTAGAGGCTAAGCCTCCAATCCCACGAACCATGCCAGTCAGCATTGGTATACAACAAATGCTTGCCTATACTAAGGCCTTCTACATGACCATCCGTGATCCATCAAATCCAATCATGATTCTGATAGTAATCTTGGTCCATCTCATAGACCATAGAGTGAATAACTCTATGCGAACAATAATAACCCATCTCACTTATATAGTGGCTAATGCTATAAATAATTATCTAGCCATAAATAACCAAAGTCTCACTGCTATAAATAATTATATGTCATAAATAGCCAATATAGTTGGTATTATTTACCATAAGCCTCAACCACCTATATTAGCCTGATTTCTCTAATTCTAGGTCTCTCCGTAGCCTTGTTAAACTAGACCATTAATCCTAAAGATAAGTACTATGTATGTAACAGTACGACCCATACTCTAGGCCAACATAAAAGGACAAGTAGTGTATATAGAAGCATGAAAAAAATGAGATGTCCAAGGTGGGTGCTAAGTTGGCAAGACATGTATGAACTTACGAAGAGATGATGAGGCCATGAGATGGGAGGCCCCGACCCACGTGTCCTTGAGTCCTCAATTACCACTTAACATGTGTGGTTTGCCTATACTAGGTCTTGGAATTTTGCTACTGAGCCTGAGGATAACTCATAGCATAAGAACCCACATGAAAACAACTTTAAAAATATAGATAGCATTGATTTCATTCATTCTTTATTCATAAGAGTACACAATCAAGGGGATGGTCACCAAGGGATCTCAGTGGAGGGAGCTTTTCTTGGCTGCCCTCTCTCTCTACTTGAACAGTCTCTCTCTAACTATTTCCACCACCATCTCCGCCCCCCACCACTACCCAGCCCAGCCCCCTCCACCACCAACCTTGCTCCTCCCTTTCTCCCTCTATCTATTACCATCATCCCTCTCTCTCCTCTCCTCTCTCCAACCAACATTCAAGTCTTTTTTTTTGCTCTTCTCTCTCTATATCTGTCTCTTTGCTCACTCTCTCTATCTGCCTTCCATCTCTCTATCCTCCCTCTCTCTCTCCCTCCCTCTCTCTCTCTCTCTCTCTCTCTCTCAATCCTTCTCTTACCTCTTATCCTCATTCTCTCTCTCGCTCTCTATATCCTCCTCTCTCTCTATCCATATCTTTGCTCACTCTCTATCCTCCCTATCCCACTCTCTCTATCCTTCTCTTTGCTAACTCTCTATCCTTCTCTTTGCTAACTATCTATGTCCTCCCTATCTTACTTTCTCTATCCTTCTCTTTACTCACTCTATGTATCCTCCCTATCCCACTCTCTCTATCCTTCTCCTTACTCACTCCCTCTATCATTCTCTCTCTTTACAAAATCTCTCTGTCATCCTCCCTATCTCACTCTCTCTATCCTTCTCTTTACTCTCTCTCTCTCTCTCTCTCTCTCTCTCTCTCTCTCTCTCTTTACTCACTCTCTCTATCCTTCTCTCTCTTTGCTAACTCTCTCTGTCCTCCCTATCTCACTCTCTCTATCATTCTCTTTACTCACTCTCTCTTTCTACCCTTCTCTTTGCTCTCTCTCTCTCTCTCTCTCTCTCTCTCTCTCTCTCTCTCACACACACACACACACACACACTCTTTATGTCCTTCTCTTTGCTCACTCTCTCTGTCCTCCCCCTCTCTCTCTCTCTCTACCCTTCTCTTTGCTCTCTCTCTCTCTCTCTCTCTCTACCCTTCTCTTTGCTCTCTCTCTCTCTCTCTCTCTCTCTCTCTCTCTCACTCTTTATCCACCCTCTCTCTCTCTCACTCTTTCTGTCCTTCTCTTTTCTCACTCTCTATCCACCCTCTCTCTCTATGTTTTCTTCTCATTTCTCAACATAGTACAGTTAACTCATGTTTTGCGTACAGATCCTCGAGTCTATAAACTTAACACTACCTTATTCATCCACACAATACAAAAAATGTCGATTCTTTATTGCTTTGTATGAAATGTTGCGCATGAGCATCATTGTAACTATCAATGTATCTTATTGCAAAACTCCAACATGCATTGCTCTCGCCCTCTTTCTCTCTTTTTTCATATGAAAAATAAGATCATGACATAATCACAAACACTTGCTAAACCCATTCACTTGAATATTCACTATAATGAAATCTTCATCAAGACACCCTCCACAACGTCCTCTTTGGGATCAAAACAAACAACGTTCATGTCTAATTTTTGTGCTCCCTAGCACAATCTCCACATCCTGCATAAAGCTCTACTATCACTTGCCCTTTTTTTTACAACAAGCTATTTGAAAAGTCATATCCACATTGACATCCACCTGCAAAGAAAACATCTCTCTTAATTCCACAAAAAATGTAATGCCCTTATTTTGGAGCACAAAAATGCTTGTTCCATATACCTCGCCATGTTATCCCATCTGGGCATCTCTCCCAGTGCATCATGTTGCAAGGATCAATGATATAATCAAGTGAGAAAGGTTGTGTATGGTTTGCTCCAACTATTCTCGTGATGAAGGTAGCAGTAGCGAGACAAGGGTATGTATTTACACAAGAGTATGAGATGATTTTTTATAGCAAAAAGTGATGTTCAATAGCAACCTCTATCGTTAGTGTTGCTTACCTTTTTTCCAAACGTCTTTCCAATCTGCATTGTACACCACACATTCACCAGGGTGTCTAAAGAGAAGCTAGATTACTTAGCCTACGCGTTATAATAATGGTTGCCACTTGATACATCGTACCGATGACAATAATAGAGTTCTGGAGGAGCACACCGACTCTTTCTTGTCTTCATTAGATATCTTTTGCCATAAGGAGGCAATGTCTGGTCCATTTATTCATGCCACAACAAGAGCTTGGGCTGTGTATGACAGGTAGCTTGGTACTGACCCCTTGTGTATAAAAGGAGATACGAGGCCCCTTTTGCGGTCATTTTTCTCACGAGATTAGTACCAAGCAATGAGAGTCTCGTTGCACGCACCATTTCACTTTGCTATTGTCCCCCTAGCAGTCACTTTGCTCAAGGGGTTAGTACCAAGTAATAGGTGGCTCATGGGCATTGCGCTAGCCCCATATTGCTTGGTACTAGCTTCCCTTTGGGACATGTTGCTCTCACGGGGTTAGTACCAAGCGACAAGAGTCTCGTTGGGATTCTAAGGCCCCATATCGCTTGGTACTAACCCTCTTTTGTGGTCATTTTTCTCATGAGGTCAGTACCAAGCGATATGAGGCTTGTTGGCATCTTGCTGGCCTCATATCGCTTGGTACTGACATCCCTTCAGGTCATGTTTCTCACAGACTATACTATAAAAGATCTTGTTAGCCTGGGTCAGTACCAAGCGATTTGCGAGTGGGCATCCCGCTTGTCCGTTATCGCTTGGTAGTACTGACTCCTCCCAACAATTTTTTAGTTGTGATCTTACTAAGTTTATTTATTAGATGTCACGTACCAAGAAAACTTCTCGAAGGGTAGATACAAGTAAAAGGCCTACAGAGTCGCTTCAGGTGCAAGGTAGGAGGAGACGATATCAAGCCCACATGGCATTTACGAGAGCTTCGACAAATTGAGCGACATATGCAATCTGCAATAGCTAGGCTACCATTTCAGAGGCTTGTGCGTGAAATTTGTGAACATTGGAGTATTGGCATGCGATAGCAAGCATCTACAGTTTTGTGTCTCCAAGAAATTACTGAAGACTGGCTCATAGAGTTTTTTGAAGATGCATATTTCCTTGCTGCCCATGCCTATTTTACAATAATGCCTAGGGATTTTGATACACTCAGTAGATTAGGGTATAGATATGACCATCTATTATTATTATTTTAGCACCTATCTCTGTTAGTAGCGATCGTCGCGTGCTAGAGATCCTGAGACGGCGGTCCCGCGCCTCCATCCTCGTGCAAGGCTAGTTGAGGACACCCGTGTTGGTCATGGCAGGGACATCTACTCTCAGACTCAGAGAAGAGCAGAAGCACAAGACATGCTCCACAACCAGAACCTCACGCAAAACCAGAACCAAAGGCACAACCGAAGGCTACTACTGCATAGTTACAATCGTCCGATTCTGCCAGTGATGGTGATAATTTTTCTAATGATCAAGCAAATGATGATGCATGGCAAGAAGCCAATAGGATTCGTATAGAAGTCAACGTCATTGAAGCACAAAATACTAGAGAATTAAGGGAGTTGCATAATATTGCGCCTGTCAATATGGCATTTATAATTCGGGGAAGCAAGCTTGTTACCAGCTTAGATGCAGCTGATTTACGTGTTTTGCAATGTGGCGAGATACTGGAAGTCACAAACACAATCGTGAATGTATCCCTATGGTATGTTGGCATGATTGTGCTGTATTCTATTTTCTAATTCTAATTCTATTTTTCACAAATCCTATTTCTATTTTCTCACAAATCCTAAATCTATTTTCTATTCATTGTTGCTTGTAGGTATTGTCTCTTGCTTCTACCAGAAGAGATACAAAATAGTACATATGTTATAGACCTTCTCATATTGGGGCAATTGCAAAATATGTTATATGTTATAGACCCTCTCACATTAGGGCAATTGCAAAATGAGAAAACATCATTTTTGGACCTAATGGCCTTGTTTCAGGGCATCAACCTTGATCTGGCACGAATTATTATCAAAGCTTATAACACAGAGTGAGTCTCATGTTAAGTTATGAACTCACAACATATATTAGTTAATTTGTATGTGTTTTTTTTATAACACCTATGTCGTGTTTGTTTTTTCAGCGCACACTGGAGTTTGCTTCTTTACGACATTGAACAAAATACAAGTTACTTCGCAAACTCTGTGTCCAGATATCATGGTCGCATTAGAGAGTAAGTCCCTATTGACATTTCCCTCTTCCACAATCATTTAGATAGATTTATTGAAGTAGGATAAACTAATGCTTGTTTTGTCGACCTTTCTGATGTGCTTGAAAGTTTACATCAGTTGTGAAACACCTATTATTGGAGCCTAATCTTATTCAGACCATGAGATATCAAAGGATAAAGGTGCCAGTCCAGCCAGGTGATAATAACTATGGATGGAAGACGTGTCTTAACACATTTCTTTTGCTAGAAAAGACTTTTAATATTCCTGATATGTAAGTGATGTTTATAATCTACATCTCCATCACCTAACATAGAGCTCTATGAGGTTTCTAACAAAACATTTTTCTTTGTGTATAGGAACTTAATCTGCACAAATATACTCAATTGCATGTTAAATAATTCAGGATAAAAGTTGTACAAAGAATTATTTTGGCGATGCATGATTGTGTAGAAGAAGAGATAAGATGGAAAGGAGATTTTGCAAGGGAATTCAAAGAGAGTAGGCGTCACCAAGAAGAACAATACCAAAGGGAAGTTCAAGCCCACCAAGCTGCTATCGATGAATTTGAGAGGTGCACAACTGAGGTGGATGAATGGGTGGAATCCAAGAGACAGGTTGAGCTAGAGGCCTGGAGGCAAGAACAGGAGGCTAACAGGCAAGCAGAGGAAAGAATGTGGGAAGAAATGTCAAGAGAAGACGAGAGCATTCGTCCAAGGCCAACAACCCAATCACAGACACATTCACATCCTCGTTCACATTCATCACAGACACCTCGTCGTCGCCCCTGAAATTAGCCTTGTATATATACACAGAGCGACAAATGTGTATATTTTCTGGAATATATGAATACTGTTGTCTCTTCTATAATTCTATATGTGCGCTATTTCCTTCTTATATCCATGTCTATGTTGAAACTTGAAAGAGGACTGTAGAGGGATACTAGCAAACTGAAACTTGAAATATATTAATTGCTGGGAGATCATCGAAGTGAAAAAGAGGAGTGTTCTGATACAGATGATGGCTACAAGCATAACTTGCACCCTTTAGGTTTTGAGGTTTGACCAAGTAGATCATTGGCTTCTTTTAGCCTAGTAGTAACTTCATTCTCATTCTCACATGATGCTTGCTCATCTCTAACTCTGAATTCTCTGTTCTCACCCTCTACAAATGTAGCATACCCATCTTCACTAATAAAGAAATGTCCATGTAATAGATGAATTTATGGGTTTTTATGGTATAAAAATCAATGATTTTATTAAATGAGTCATTTCTACTTAGAATCTTTAAATTCCGAGCCCAAATTTAGAATCTTCGCGTAATTTTACCCTATTATAAGATTTTACAGCATCCAAAACGGACACCGGATCAAGCATATACACAAATTTTGGTTATTTTTAGTTAAAAAACGACGACCTTTAAACCTTAATAAATGCACGACCGAGCGTCCGATTGACGAACGGTCTGCACCCCAACGACCAAGGGAACATCCTAGACAAAAAAAAAAGTTCGCTCCCCCTGGGCGGTTCGGCACGCAAATCGAGATCGGTGTCCCAAATTTGGAGACCTGGCCCCAAAAAAGGGCCGTACACACTCACCAAGGTGCCCGTACAATGGTCGCACAAGAACCAAAGGTCGACCACCCACTGTGTGGTCCACATGCACCGCTACGTGGACACCCATGCTGCCTCTGACCAAATAAGGTACATGCGTACCAATCCTTTTCCTGCTAACCGCCATCGTACTTTTCCCCCAGAGCCATGCAGGCCACTAATCCACATCCTTTGCTGGCACACCGTCCTTTCTACCGTACTTTGCACAGCGCCCACACCCGTACCCCACAGCTATATAAACACCTGGGGTACTCCATGGACAACACACATTTCTGCGTAGCCTACACTCTGCCGTGTCTTCGTCTGTACCGTCCTCTGTCCCTGCGCAGTGTACTTTTACTGCAGTGCAATCGCCCCTCAACACCCCCTCATCTGCCACTTTTCAGATAAGGTAACTTTCCTCAACTCCCCCCTTGTTAGAAGACAGTGTCCGTAGCTCTTCTTCCCCCTTGTTAGAAGACAGTGTCCGTAGCTCTTCTTCCCCCCCCATTTGGGTGGAGTTTAGCAAGAGGTTTTGACCTTAGAGAGGGTTAATGCGCTGTAGTCTTTTGCTCATACAACGAGCAAACGATCTCGGAATCTGACTGGAGCATTACGACCGCCTAACGAGTACTACAAGGCGACGTCCAAGATGGCCCCATCTCGGGAACACCAAAATATTACCTCGAGAGGAGCACGTAACAATGAGATTAGAGAAGATGCTCCTAATGCGGCTCCAGCCCTCCCGTTTACAAGCTCCTCAAGGAAATGGTAGCCAAGTTAGCTTGGTTATCTTTTAAAGAAGAGTTTTTTTCTTTAATATTAATGTTTAATAAATGTGTATCTTTTCCTTTTTTTAAAAAATTGTATGAAGCTACGATTTGAAGTGATGCTGTATTCAATGAATTGTATTGAAATTGTTATCTTTAAGAGAAAGAGTGCAAGTTTTTCCTGGCTTCGACGACGCTAACTCCATTCCATGCTTGTGTAGCCAGGCGGCATCGTTAGCAAAGCCCGGGAATGGCCCAAGATATCTCTCATATACCTTTGGGAGAATAAGGTTCGCTGATTGAGGCGAGAGATTATGATGCTATCTAGTTCTGAGGGCCCAGGCTAGTGCGGTGAATAAGCCCACCCTAGTGTGTAGACATCCCTCTGAGGGGCGGGAGGATCGAGCGACGGAGCCTGAGAGGGTGACAGGCTGGCTTGAGTCCTCGCCAGTGCGGCGGTCGACGATGAGGTGTATGGTCCCGTAGGGTTTTGCCTAGCATGTAGAGGCTGGAAGGCCAAATTCTAGATCATCGGCAGTATAAAGAAAAAGAATAAGAGAGCCGGCTTGGCTTGTATGGGATTGATTCATGTATAAATTTTTTTTATAAATCTTATCTTTGGCATTATTGTACTATGGCGAAGGGCTATTTTAACAAACCTCGTGAGAAAAGGGCCTTAATTAAGGAACATGTTTATTTATCTCAAACAGTGTGGTAGAATTAATTAGAAAACAAAATTGACGCGTGAGTAGGGTGAAAAGTGGGAGGATGGCAAATCTTCTTTAACTACAAGTACCAAAAAATACAAGCGGCCAACACTAGGGACAATGGTTTGGTCTTTCCAGATGACTCATAAATAATGCTCACCTTGATCATCAGAACTCTTCCTTTTTGGTGTCCTAGAACGCGTCACACAGTTAGTACAAGCTTGCCCATTCAGAGGGCTTCCTTCTTGCGTCACGGGTGACTGTTGGACATTTAGCACACCTTGATCATCAAAACCCTTCTTCTTTGGCGTCCTAGAACGAGTCACGTGATCAGTACATGCTTGCCCCGACTCTGTGCTTGCAGTGTGATTGTGCCCTCTTGGAGAGCTTCTTCCATCATGTCTCACGGTTGACAGCTCTCCTGCACTCAACTTAGTTCTTGTAGTGGTGCTCTTTGGTTCCTTGTTGACATCGTCCTCCCCTTCTTCCAAGCCAACAATGATAACACTTATTGAATCAATAGTGTGGTCTCATCATGTGAAAGCATGATGATGGAGATCAAAAAACACTCACCAGGCGTTCTTTCCACACGAGACATTTGCTGTGGGATTTCCTCTACTGCAGGAAGGGGAAGCCTATGCTCCACAACCTCACTCAGATCAACATATTCATGTCTTACTTCTACCCCTCCTTTCCTACTAAAAGACGGTGCTGAAGTGTAGCCTGCACATTTTGAAATTCATTAGTAGCATCACATCTTTCAAATGATTAGAACAAGACATATAAAAATCGCTTCAGCCTTCAACATGGTAATTCATCTATGCATTTTGAGGTTGGGAGCAAAGCATGTGATTTTGCAACACAAAGCTTTGCAACTGGTATGGTTTGTCCAATTGGTGGATTCCGAGTTTATGAGTTGGGGCACGGGACACCCCTAAGGATTTTTTACCACAAGTTTTCAACCGGTTGATAACCATATAATAGGTTGTGAGGGTTTACAACCCAATGATCAAAACCAGGTTATAAGTTGACAACCAATTATATAAACATAAGTAGTTAACTTAAAAGGGCTTATAACCACCATTGGTTGACAACAAGTTTATAATTGAGAGCATGACAAATGGCAACTAGCTACCAACTTGTTGAGTGACAACCGGTTCATAGATTGAGAGTATGGCAAATGGCAATTGGTTGAAGATAATTTTATAAGAGAAGGGGTACTTGAAAGGGTTTTAGACTATTGGTTTGAGTCCGTTGACAACCAGTTTATATGTCTGGAGCATAACAATAGGTTTTCAATCACTAGATTGACACCCACTGTATAGCTTACAAGCACTGCGAATGGGTTTCAACCGGTTTCAAAAGGGCTGGCATATAGCAAGTGCTTAAGGATGATATTAACAAAAACCCATCAGTGCTAATCAAATAAAACCAGAGTATAGGTTGCTACCTTTATTTTGAAGCATGGCATGACCAAGTGATTTTCTTACCACCATTTTTTTTAACTCCTTCAAGTATGGCCTAGCTACAACCAACTACAATGCACTTGCCTTTGACACATACATAAAAGTAGCAAAACCCATGGTACGCATGCTTGCAAGGTAATATAAACAGACCAATAAGAGATTGGTCCACTCCAACCCCAAGGCCACACCCTAGGCAACTTTCTGTTACAATCAGCATACTATCCTCATGCAGAAGAATCTTTGGCGATTATGAAATGATTATTGTACTAGAGTTCTCTAACTTTATACCCATCATGAAATCTCTACTAGCACCTTCTTTCTCCACAGCCTCATTCTTGTGGTCTAAATCGCCCTATAAACACAGACAAAGAGGCAATGAACATGGCATGGACTTTCTTAATATATAGAAAACACATATACATACCTTTGCTTTTTCTAGAGCTTCTCTAGTGACGCAAAGTTTATCTTGAAGCTTCCGCTCTGCTTGTTCTTGTGCATCAGGGGGCATGTTATTTGATGGACGCATCATGGTGTGGTATTCAATTGCCCTTCAATGCGATGCAAACTGCACTTTGCCTCCTTTACCTTTTCTATCGCTTTATGAAGAGCAAGCAATGCAGCTTCTTTGCTGCACTCAGTATTCAGTAGAATGTCATCCACCAATGTCTGCACCACCTGACTTGAGACCTCCACCTTTGCCTCATATCGGCTACCTTTGTGCCAACGGAGTGCATGTGTCCTGAGATAGTGTTACACCACAGCTCATAGATGACATCAACTGTAGACCTGTCTCGCACATCCACTGAGTTCATTTTTTGTGCAATTACCATCAACACTTTTGTCTTCTTAACAACCTGCTCAGCAAATATGGCTCACTTCACAGGACAGGTGCAAGTAGATGTAGCCTCAGAAAAATTGAAGGCCCACAAAATAGTTTGAGGGTGTAGTTTGGTAAACCTATTTATATAATGTATACAAGGGTAGGTAGTGCTCCTGCTTTGCCGTTTGCAACATCACCTTGTTGTCTTTATCGGGGATCTCTGAAAACACTCTTAGCCAATGCTTTAGTGGCACCTCATTGGGAGTTAGACGCTTTGCATCCTCCGCCTCAAGATTGAGACCATAGACTCTGAAAAATTCCTCTGAAGTCCTACAAAATTATTTCAATGGCTCTGTCTCGGGTGGAAAAACTTGGTGGGTGCCTGCTTCTTCTGGCATGCATAAAACATTGTTAGACAAGCAAACATACTCTCCTTGTCTCTCATATATTAAGCTCAAGACCACCAACATCTGTGGAGCTCAATTAGCGGGTTGATAATAAGTGATGTGTGTGTGTGTGTGTGTGTGTGTGTGTGTGTGAGAGAGAGAGAGAGAGAGAGAGAGAGAGAGAGAGAGAGAAGGGCCACCTTTGTGTCTTCGTTGCTGCCCTTAGAGTTAGCCACCATCGCCGAAGATGCATACATGTTCTCAAGTAGCTATGAATGGGGGAGAGGAAGAGAGAAGACATCTGTTGACTTTGAGTTTTTCGAATGAGACAGTACATGTAGAAAATGCATACAAAAAATAATAGTTACCCCGCCACTTTCAGTTATCCCCCCCACTATCTTTTCAGTTATGTACATTTTCTTTTCTTAGTTTTCAAAATATTTTTAATTTTTTTTTCCAATTCAAATTCATTTCCAAGTTGCAAACCACAACCCAAAAAACACTATTTCTGCTGGTCCAAAGTGTACCACCTTACTATGCATCCACCCATATCCCAGTCTCATAAAAAAGTCCATAATGTACTGTGAAATTTATACACCTAAGTATCCTCCTAGACACATCTAAATGTATCTTTATCAGGGACTTCATAAATTAACTCATTAATATAACCAAAATAGCTTAAAGATAGCATGGTGATAGTCATGTAAATCAAACTACCTACTATGTGCATGCTTTAATCCATACAAGACTTTGTGCAACCTACAAACAAAATATGGGTGTGCATGATCCCTATATTCTCCTCCAAGTCACCATGTAAAAATGCATTCTTTATATCCATTTGATGTAAAGGCCATCCTTTAGTTGTAAGAAATAACAATGACTGATTTCATAGTTTTGCCGTCGAGCTAAATGTCTACTCATAGTCAATGCCATATGTTTGTGTATATCCCTTGGTAACCAATCTTTTCATGTACCTACTAAGAGAATCATCTAAATTATGCCTCACTTTGTAGATGCATCCAAATTCCTTCTTTTCGTTAGGCAAAAGCCCCAAACCCCATGTCTTATTAGCATCTAACACAACCATATCTTCATCCATGGCATCTTCCCAATGCTTATGTCCAAGTGCCTTCTCAAACTATGTGGGCTAAACCTCTTATAAAAGTTTGACCATATATGATGGGTTGTATACCCATCATATCTCAACATGCCTTCTCAAAACATGTAGTAACTACCTCTTGTATAGCTTTGACCATATATGCATAATGATGGATTATATACCCATCATATCTCAATGTGTGCATTGGGTATCTAATTCTAGTAGATCTACATACGTGTGGATCATTGCCATTCATTCTCAACACCATCTTTTTTATTTGTACATCAAGTATAACAAAAGACAAGATCCAAAACTCCTCATCAATACTACTTTCGTTCTTTGTATATCAAGTGTAACAATAGGCGGGATCCCAAACTCCTCATCGGGGCTCTGTTTTGAGCCACTATCTCCATCAACAAAGAAGTGACATTCTGAAACATCACGCATTATAAAAAGATTGATCCACATCACATGACACATCAAAATGCCCAACATTCTGTCTCAACCTTCGTTACCAAGATCATACAATAGACCCATTGCTAAAGGACTCTCATGGTCCACTAAGTGCCTATGATTGTTGCTTAGCATTTAATACACCCATCTTTGGTTCAAGCTTTGTAGAATCCTTCACTCGTGTATACCAACTACTCATTTCATCAAACACATCTCTATGCACTCGCATCTCATGCATAGTGGGGTTATCATTTTGGTCAAGAGAAAAACTAATAAAGATGTATTTTTCTACCTTGGAATCCAACTTATTGCTCACCTCATTGGGTACATGCACATAAGCAATGCAACCAAACAATTTTAAGTATGCCACATCTGGTTTTCCTTTTTTTCAGGCCTCATGACATGAAAAATTTAAATGGACATCATGTTCATGATATAAACTTTAGTTGCTACCACTTTAGCCTAAAAATAACATTAATCAATACATGGAAAACTTTTGCAATATGCTTGTTTTTTCTTTTTTGTAACCCCATTTTGTTGCAGAGTATGCTTGCATGTACAATGCCTCTTTATCCCATGCTCTCTCAAATAGTCACACTAAATTCATTGGAAGAATTACTCTTGGCCACCATCCAACCTTAGGCATTTTAGGTGCATGCCTTTGTCTTTATCTACCATAGCTTTGAAGCTCTAAAAGTAAGTAAACACTTCGCTTTTATCTTTCATGAAATGCAACCTCGATTTCCTAGTGTGGTCAATGAAACATACATAACCATGGCATTCTCTAATTGATGTCTTCTTTGGTCTCCAAACATCAATATACACCACATCTAAAGGTCTTTAACTTACATGCTTATCATGTGGAATGCATGCTTAGCCTACTTGTCTATTTAGCATATCTCGTATACTCTGTACATTCCATCCACTTTGAACTTTAGCAAATTTTTAATAATACTTTGGACCTTTGTATTCTTCAATCATTGTAAATGTTAATATATATCTAATGTGTTTATGCCAAACATAAATTCTGCAATCTCACCACTACCATCATGTGTAAACATTACAACCTACTCTGTGCATTCTATCCACTTCAACTTTAGTAGATTTTTAACAATACTTTAGACCTTCATATTCTTCAATCGTTATCTTTAGTCATTGAATGTTATATGTCTAATGTGTGTGTGCCAAATATCAATGTCTACAATCACATCACTACCATCACTTCAAGCATGCTTATATCCAATGTAAACATTCAGCCAACTTTGTGTTTCGATGCATAAATCACATCATCATGATACTTCATTTTACCATCTTGCTTAGACAAAGGGACTTTTCCAACATGCACAATAGGGTATGTTGTATCATCACTTCTACATCACCTTGTTTTTTCAAATTCTTTAATTCTTTGAACCACTCACCATGGTTGGTCATGTGGTTAAAGACACCTGAATCAACATACCGTACACATCTACTAAATTCAGTGCATTTGCAATCGTGGGACTAAAGCATATATGTTATGTCACAAAAAGCTACTACGATCGGACATGTACTTCAAGTTCCATCATAGTGAAGCACAAAGGAGGGACTTTGCTAGAGCTGATAACATCTTAAAGCTCGCAAATGTCATCTAGAAAGCTACAGATTTCAAATATCAATTAGAGGCAACACCAAGGGCTTTTAACATCCTCAAAGCCCAATGATCTAAAAACCATGCAGGTATCTTGGTTGACATTTCCAATGTTGAATAGACACCCACTCCATTAATAACATCTGGGAATTGCATCCAGCCATGCATTATGTCACCTTGTTTTATCTTATTTTAGGCTCTAGGATTATTTTCATCAAATTTCCGCTCCTGCAAGAGTAGGCAAAACCAAATTGGGAAGATCACCTATGTGTTGGTAGTCATAAAAGGAGTGGCTTCGAAAACACAAACAAAATTAATCTACAAGTAACACAACCACATTCAAGTAGTTTCATTTCACATGCATCATTTCGATCGACCTTCTCTTCCTGGTTTCCCATGTACCATGACATACTTAGAACAGTGTTTGGGTAACACACATACATTTTCATTCAAACATGGTGAATCCTGCTGACAAAATCTATTGGATGAAATCCTTCTGCATCAGAATCTAGCCGACAAAATCTTGCAAATGTGATTAGCTGAGGCACCCCTTTCCTGAAAGAGGCTTAACAAATTACAAGGTAAAGTCTTGAGTGATCACCTAAGTGTGACCAATGCTTTACAAGGTAGATTTCCCTTAGCGTGGATTACATAAAGACTTGATTTGAAAGAGACAAAGTACATGTAATATATACTCCTCAATAAGTAAATAAGAACCAGCCGGATGTCCTTTCATTTTAGGCTCACTAGCATGCAGCTCAACGTTCATGGTAGCAACCCAAACTCACTGCTCCTTAGACCATAGAAGTGTTTGAATGCCTACATCTCTAGTCGTGGTATCTTTTCTAGACAAGAATTGGCAACATCAAGTTGCTTTGAAGTGAGTTGATTTTTTCCACTCCTGAGCTTCAACAATTCAACTTTGGCCTTGTCATACTCCAAGGCTGCATGTTTACAACATCTGATGTTGCCTACAAACACGCAAGAATGTTGTCAGTAGACAAAGTTACAAGCCCTGCCTACAAAACATCGTGCATTTTGAGGATGGCCATACAAAAAGATGTCAGGAAATGAGGTGATTTCTTTATGTGTAAATCAACAAGTTCAATGATATGCAGCTACCTGGCTGCACATGTGTACTAACTTGGCCACTGTGCCCAACCTGTGCTAACACACAAGAAGCTCCTGTACAGTGGCTGTCCCACCTACGTGCACTCTCAGAAGCTGCCACACAGCTGTACAGCTTCATGCAGGCTGTCCATCCGCGACAATTTATATTTCACACATGCACTGCCTGTCCGTGCATGCACAGGCCCATTCTCTGCTCTCTGCTCACATGCAGGTCTGGTCGCTGCAATCCCGACTTGCTAACTTGTTCCTCTTCCTCCTAATTGAATTGTTCAGTTTTCTCACCTTGGACACAAAAATGTATGCCTTTGGCCTCACCTGTGGATCTTCTTTGGTTTCCTTCTTTCTGAATCTACTGAACGTCTTCTAGAAGTTTTTCCATAAGCTTCATCTCTTCGTCAAACATTGTTGCATGTTTTGCATCATCTATGAAAACCAATGAATTGCTGGGACGGTGTAACTGTTTAAGAATGTCAACCACCTCCAGAAGTTATAGTTGGTGAGGTATATGCCAGTCTTTCATTGGAGGTATCTGCCTGTCTTTCATTGGAGGCAATGTGTCTTTACACGACCAAAAGCAACACTAAGTTTCTTCCAGTAAGCGAAAAACATTTCATTTTTATGGATCAATACAAGACAAGGACAATGCTGAAAATAAAATTGCACAATGTACACCGCCACTAGGGCTAGAAAGGGCCAAACCCCCCCCCCCCACCCCCCCCAAAAAAAAAAAAAATTAGTGATATATATTATTGGAGAATTTTATTTAATACAAAATTCCACAAGCATTCATGCCAGGTTTTCCATGAACGAACTGTATGAAAACAGGTTACCAAACAAGGATGCTGGAGTAGACTTTCGGACTAGAATTTCCGTTGTGGAAGACTGATCACATGCAATCTGTGGAACATACTCCAAGTACTACATCCTCTGATACACTGAAGCAAAAATTCTGGTGGTTGTGGGTACAATCTCCAAGAAATCTGTGCACTATGAAGACACACTGATTGGCATATCCTCCCAGAATAAAGAAAAATCCGGTGACATGTTCTCCTTTGGCGCCTCCATGACATCAATCACTCAAGATACTCCACCCAATGCAAACGGAGAGTCCTCTTGTACTAGCCCAGAATGTCCCATGAACCCATGCACTAAGATGCACTATGACACACTGGTCCATCATCAGTGCTACACTTGTACAGAAGTAGTACCTTTGTGAGCCCTAGTCCAGGGACATGTCAGGCACGAGCTACGAAGGTCATTCCAAGCCGTAGGTGTCAGTATCTGTCACTTAACCCACTTGGATAACAGTCAAGCATTTAAAGTCAGCCTAGCATAGCAAGAATTTAGAAGCATTTAGCAAAGGGATTAAGTCTCTAGGCCAGTCCTTGGGGCCAACCTATGAGCCTTGCCTTGTGAGGACCACCATGGGCCACACTAATAAGGCATGCAAGGGGTCTAAGACCCAGTCAGCAGCCCTACAAGGTTTGGGCAGCCAGTCGACCCAGCAGCCAGGGCCAGCAGCCAGACCACAAGTGGGAAAGTGATGAGAAGAATTGCTAGCATTTAATGCTAATATTCAGCAGTTGTGAGCTTTTCCTACTGGCCGACAACAGCATATTTCCACCAACCAACAGCCTGGATCCATATATAAGCAGCCCCACATCCTTTGTCTAAAATTGTCTCACTATTCATCATTTTCAGTCATAGTCTAATGCAAAAATATGTGCGCTTAAGACTCCTATCTTGTGCATACATTATTCTCAGCCAAAGCACCCTAGTGCTTCCGTCCCAAGTGTTACGTACCTAGTGCTAATCCTCCGGATTAGTGGCCCAATCCGACAGGGTTACGGGAGCCCTAGATTAGAAGAAAGCACGATACCACATGCAACTAAGGTTATTATTAATAAATCCATGTGTATTGGCTATTTATAATAGGATGGTTATTTCTAGCGTGGGCACTATATAAGTGAAGCATGGGATATTATTGTCATAACCTCACTATTGATCAGAGTTCGACCAAGACTGCAACCACGCATGTGGTAGATCATAGATCGGCATGCCGAAGACCTCTATGGGGCAGACTCACATGGATCTGTGGGAGTCAGACCTTGGCTGTCACATGCACTCTGCACTGTAGTGCATGGTGACAAACTGGCTCATCATCAACAATGCAACATTTGTGCAGTATTAGTTCCATTTAGGATGATATTTGCGATACACCGTGACCCCATTGTAATCATCAATCCAGGATAAGTCAGGCAAGAGCTACGTAGGTCATTCTCAGCCATAGCAAGTCAGTCAGTCAGTCTAAGTCCCTTAACCCACTTAAAGAGACACATTCATGCATATACAGTCAGTAGAAACCTTAGGGTTTGCATTAGAAAGCATCCTGCATATTGCACATCATTTATGCATAGCATCTAGACCATTGCAGGAACCCCAGATATCATCTATTATTTATCTAGGACTTTTCTGGTATTTTTCCCATCATTTTCAGCGTTCATACATCATTATTAAGCATTTAACATTTATGGAGCAGTTGGCCAGCATCTAGTGCCAACTGACTAGCTACATTACTAGTATAAATAGGAGGGATTGCTCCATTCTCTCATTTATCTCATAATTCAACAAAGGAGCAATCAAGCGCTTGTCATCCTCAGCCTAAGGAGCATAAGCGATTGCAGTTTCAGCCACCTTTCTTCAGCGTTTGTCTCCTACAGCCCTAGCGTCTCAAACGCATGAGCATACAGCCATCTACATCAATAAAACGCATCAGTTCAGCATTCAGCCTTGCGTTTTCTGCATCCACATAGTTTTCAGCATTCATCATATCATCGTTTTGCTCCAACCACTTGGTGAAGGTAAAACGTAGCATTCATATTCATTTACAGCATTCATACTCAGTCTAGAACAGCCCCAAACAGCCCCTCTCTCAGCCCTAGCTTTGCATCCCTCCCTCATTCCATTGGGAAGAGCGCATAGGCTCGAGATTGGACATCTTTGGTGTTTCTACAGCAGTGTACAGTTCAGCCCAACACTTGGTCTTCAGAGGTCTTGTGTTTGGCTTATCGTCAGTCACACCATCAGTCTCTTTAAAGATAATAAAGCAAATACTATCTCAGTAATGGGATAGGGGGCCCTTCAGTGGGTAATTCCATACCCCATACGGTGTACATTTCTCATCTCTCTCTCTCATATCTCTCATAAGTTTGAAGTATTAAAGTGGATTGCTAAACTCGCGAAACTCAAGATACAGAAGACGGTGTGAGCATTTGTGTGACAGGATCCTCCAATACGAATACTTCCGCTGCATGTTACATTGGTATCAGATTCAGCTTGTCCACACACACTGTATCCTAGCGTGAGGGCATCCTTGGATGGTCAGATTGCGTTTCGACACGACCACCGACTTCAGCATCATGTCTACAGAAGAGAGCTCATCATCCGGAAGACGTCTCCCCCGAAGGAGACCTTGCTCTTCCGACTACCGTAGACACCATAGCTCTTCTTAGAGCTCAGAACCAACTACTCATGGAGCGTCTCCAACTCTTAGAGGCAGCAGCAGCACGTCCTCCTCCGCCTCCAGTAGCCCCCGACTACATCTCCCTCTTCTTTTAGATGCAACAACAAAGGAGAGAAGACGAGGCCCGAAGGAGAGAAGAAAAGCAGAAGCAAAAGCTAGAAAGCAACAAGAAAAAGCAGAAAGCCGAGACTATGAGGAAGCCCAACGCAGAATCGACGAAGGCCAGCGTCAGGTTGAACTCGCCACTCGGGAGCACCCACGAGAGCTCGATCGATAACGTATGTTACTCGAGCACCAAAGGAAAAAGGAGGCCATTCATCTTAGATACCAGCACCTCTCTTCAACATCCCCTGCCTCAGGTGCCATCAGCCAGCAGTTTTTGCAGCATCGACTACCGTCATTTGCACTCAACCAAATTTCAGTAAGTATGATGGTAAAGTGTGATCATTTAGCAGTAAATCAATTTATTCATTAATTTACTGCTCATTTTCCATTAGCTAGGATCATAGATCCTCAAGATAGAGTCCACATAACAGCTCCCCATCTCATTGGTGAGACAGTCACTTGGTGGCAGCATTGGTCTAATCTTTATACAGACCAGACCACAAGTGTCACAGCTTTTAGCGGGGATACCGTTGTCCATGACCTGAAGACCAGATTCCTCCCGCTCTAGTACATGACCGGTCTGGCAGATGAGTTCTATGGACTCAGATAGAACGGATTCCCAGTGCTTCAGTTTTCCAGAAAGGTTATTACTTTAGCACAGCAGTTAGGATTATCTGCCAGGCCAAGATGGAGCAATTCATTCGTGGATTGGATCCTAACATTCGGTTCACAGTTTGTAACTTTGAACCCAATACATATGACCGGGCTTTGACTCTCGCTCAGAATGAAGAAATGAAGATGAACGAAGGCAAGCCCAAGCAATCATCACAATCCAATACCAAACCCCAACTGGGGCAGGGTAATTCGTCTTCTAAAGACACTAAGATAGACAACAGTCCTAGCTCTAGTTCAAGAGGTAAGGAATCCAAGCCTAAAAAACCCCCGAGGAAAAGGCTAAAGCAGGCATCACTGGAGGCTATCTTCATCCAGAGGAGTAGAGATAATATCAATCAGAAAACCGATGTTTTTTATGTCATACCATTGGGCATGGTAAGAAGGATTTGTTGGGTGTTGGACTCACACACTCACACACACAAACCTGCACATTAGGGTTAGGTGCAGGGTAGAGAAGCTCACACACAGAAATGAGAGAGAGAGAGAGAGCCAAAAGTGTGGTATCCACAAAATGCAAGTCAACCCTTGCATGTGTGCCACATCCATATAATATAGAAGTACAAAATATTATATGTTAGAGTGTCCTTTCACACTTGATGTCCGAGGGGAAAAACCACATGGAAAAAAGTACCCTTGGTTAAGCCCTGTTCACACATAGCACTACCATAAGTGAGCATATGCCTACAAATCCCCCCTGTAGTGGAAGTGTGAACCTGTACAAGGTAGCAAATCACTCTCTGTATGAGAGTAAGCCCAAAGCTTTGCGGAAAGCTTCAAACTTTTCTCGAGGTAAAGCCTTTGTGAATAGATCTGCAACATTATCCTGTGTAGGGCAATAAGATAAACTGATCTCCCGTGCATGTAGCCTCTCTCTGACATAGTGATAATGAATCTCTATGTGCTTGGTACGTGCATGAAATACTGGATTTCGTGCCACGGCCATAGCACTCTGGCTATCAGTGAGAATGGTGGTGGGTGTCTGCTGACACTCACGAAGATCAGCCAATAGTCTCCTCAACCATACACAATCTACTGTAGCTGTAAAGACTGCCCTGTACTCAGCCTCACAAGTAGATGTAGCAACAGTGGGTTGCTTTTTACTCAACCAAGATATGCATGAACTGCCAAGAAAAAAACAATTCCCACTGGTGGATTGCCTGGTATCATAATCACCAGCCCAATCTGAATCACTGTATGCATAAAGCTGCAAGCTGCCCCCCCTGGGATAGAACAAACCAAGATCCACGGTACCCTTAAGATAACGAAAAATGCGTTTGACTGCTTGCCAATGCTTTGTGCCTGGGCTGTGCATGAATTTGCTCAACAAAGACACCCCAAAAGATATGTCTGGCCTCGTGTTACACAAGTAAATGAGGCATCCCACTGCCTGGCTATAAAGGCCGGCCTCAAAAGGCTCTCCAATATCATGCATAGTAAGCCTTACACCTGGTTCTACCGGAGTAGAAATGGGCTTACATTCATCCATGCGAAACCTTTTTAGCAAACTTTTTATGTACTTAGTTTGCTGCATAACAATGCCATCATCTGTATGCATAAACTGTATGCCGAGATAGTAGTGTAAAGGCCCCAAATCTGACATATCAAATTCAGCTTTCAAATCAGCTTTGAAATCTGAAATTTGTGCTTTGCTTGTACCTGTAATGAGCATGTCATCTACATACAAGATAACTATGAGAATATCGGCATCGGTTTTCTTCACATATAATGTGCTTTCAGCTGGACTATTCTCATAACCTTGGCTGGTTAGATGAGCATGTATCTTATCATACCAAGCTCTTGGAGCTTGTTTTAACCCATACAATGCTTTGTGCAACCTGCATACTTTATGTTCCTCACCAAGAACTACAAAACCAATGGGCTGATTTACATATACTTCCTCCTGTAAATCCCCATTTAAGAATGCAGTTTTGATATCCAATTGATGCACTTTCCATCCTTTATGGGCAGCCAATGCAATCACTGATCTTATTGTGGTCATTCTCGAAGTAGGAGCAAAAGTCTCTTCATAATCTATTCCCTTTTTTTGGGAGTAGCCTTTAGCGACAAGTCTTGCTTTGTACCTGTCAATAGTACCATCAGATTTTCTTTTGACTTTGTACACCCACTTTGTGCCAATTACATGCTTGCCTTTAGGCAATTCCACAAGATCCCATGTATTATTCTTCATGATAGAAGAAATTTCATCTTGCATAGCTTGCAACCAATGCTCATTCTCATGTGCTTCTTCATAAGAAGAAGGCTCTTCTGAATCAAAGAGACCACCCATTGCGAATACAGACTCCCCACGATGTGCATTCAAAGCATGGCTGGAACTAGCCCTTGTTCTACCTGTGCGTGGAGCTGCAAGTTTGCTTTCTTGCAACGTTTTCAGCAACCATCTTGGCACTGACTTGGCTGTGTCTATGGCTGTTTGCTCTTCCCTGACAAGATCTTCCACTTCTTCTACAGAAGGGGGCTGAATGGCTGGCTGGTCCACATGTTCTACATGTGGATTTTCTTGTGTAGGGGCTGGCTGATCTGAATCCCCCCTAATTGCAATGGGTAAAAGTCCATCAAACATGTCCTGTAAGCCTGTATCATTGCTTTTATACAAGCTTACCAATGGCTGTTCTGAATTTTCAGCAAATACCACATCTCTACTCACAAAAATCCTTCGTGTAGTTGGATTATAAAGACGGTATCCTTTGCTTTCATTGCTGTAGCCCACAAAAATGCATTTAATTGCTTTGTCATCAAGCTTTGTTCGGAGTTGTTCTGGCACATGTGCGTATGCCAAACACCCAAATGTACGCATATAATCCACTGTTGGCTTTCGGCTATATCAAGCCTCAAATGGTGTTATGGTTTTCAAAGCTTTTGTTGGACACCTGTTCAACACATGAGTTGCACACATTATAGCTTCCATCCAGAATTTGTGAGGCAACTTTTGTGCTTTCACCGTGCATCTTGCCATCTCCATGAGAGATCTATTTTTCCTCTCAGCTACACCATTCTGCTGCGGTGTATAAGGCACAGTACATTGGTGTTTGATGCCCTTTTGAAGCATATAATCTTTGAATGCATTTGACATGTATTCTCCACCTCTATCTGAGCGAAGTGTTTGGACTTTACATGCACACATATTTTCAGCCATTGCTACAAAGTGTCGAAAGCATGTAAACACATCTTCTTTCGCTTTCAAAGGATAAGCCCAAGCAAACCTGGAGTAGTCATCAATGAATGTGACGAAGTAAAGATGCCCCCCTATGGATGGTGTCCGCATTGGACCACATACATCACTATGTATGAGCTGTAATTTACTTTCAGCTCTAACAGCTCCATCTTTGGGGAATGGTTTTCGATGCATCTTTCCCAAAATACACCCCTCACATACATGTCTTGGCAGAGACTCGAGAGGCGGCATATTATCAACCATATGATGCTTTTGCAAAAGCATCAAGCTCTGAAAATTTACATGCCCAAAACGAGCATGCCATAGCTCTGCATCATGCATAGCAGGAGTGTGGGCAGCCACTGTATTTGCATCATAAGTGCGCTTGTCATAGCTGTCCAGCTTATACAAGCCTTTGTATCGTGTTCCAGAAGTGACTATTTCATAACCCTTTGATGGGTCTTTTACCAAACACTTCCCATCTTCAAATTCAACCTTTAAACCTTGGTCGTTTATGGCTGAGACGGAGAGCAGATTTTTCTTTATTCCTGGAACATACAATACATTTTTCATACATATATTGGCACCATTGGCTGCAATAAGTATGACATTACCAATTCCCTTTACTGGATATGTGGTATGATCTGCACATGATACAGTGCGGCCATTTGAAGCATAAACCAAGTGCTGAAATACATCTTTGCATGAAGTGATGTGGCTCGAAGCACCACTATCAAAATACCATGATGCATTCTGTCTGTCAAATGCAATGCAAGACATATCAGTGTCCGAAGCACTTGGTGTGTCACTAGTGCATGTGACCAAAAAAGTGTACTCTTCCTGGATTACATTAGCTGATTGCTTTGCTTTGTCATCCGAAGAGTCTGCTACTGCATTGCCTGCTTCTTTCTTTTTCTCTTTTGCAATCCTTTTCCTACATTCACTGATGTAGTGTCCAAGCTTATGGCAGTAGTGACATTTGCCCTTCTTTTTGGGCTTGTTTGCATCCCCTTTGTCAGACTTTTCACCACTAGAAGAGGGCTGTCCATGACCAGCCTTGCTAGACTGTTGTCCCCCATGCTTAAAGCTCTTTGCTTTACCCTTATCCTTGGCTGTAAATGCCTTTTCTCCACCACGGTTGCTCGATATGTTTGCTCTTGTTTGCTCTTCCTGCAAGAGTAAACCCACGAGCTCTTCAAAAGTGACGGGATCACCACCTCCTCTCATCGAGAGGTTGAGAGAGGTGTGAAAGCCCAAGTAGGAAGGCGGTAAAGAATGAAGAGTGTTGGTGACCATCTGTCTATCTGGGATAACCTCATCAATGTTGAGCAATTGTTCCTGCAAATCTTTCACTTTGGTGAGATGATCTGCCATAGAGTCACCCTCATCCATAGAAAGAAGATCCAATTGCCTCTTCAAGTAGGCAACTCTTGCCTCGTTGCGTACCTGATACATTGCTTCCAATGTGTCCCATGCAAGCTTCAATGTCTTGCATGAACGAATGTGCGGAATAATAGTCCTTTTCACTGAAAGGGCTATCAATGACATGGCCTGTGCATCTCTAGAGTCCCATCTTTTCTGCTCTTGTGTGGGAGCAGGATCTACATCAGGAGCTCTTTGAGCACCTCCCCTTTGAGGCGTGGCTGGTTGAATGGTATGTGGGCGTGTGTCATCACCACACACGATGCCCCAAAGCCCTTTGGCTACCAGCAAATTACGGATCATAAAACTCCAGAGGGAGTAGTTAGATCCATCCAGCTTGTCCTCCTGGGTGAGCACACCAAATACATCTGTAGCATTCTGTGCCATGTCAACAAAGTATAACTGCAAGCAAACCAAGCACCAATGTGCACTGCCAGGCAACTAAATGTCCTGTGCAAATGTATGCCTGCAAACCAAAGCAAGTGTAAACCTGCACCAAATTGTCCAATTACACTCAATGTGTATACATACGTGACAAATCGCAGCTGTAATGCCCAATTACATGCTCCAATCAGAAAATCCCCAATTTTTATGCACTCCAATCGCTTCAATGTGTATCTAAATGGCCAATTTTCAAAAAAGCCCCAAATTTCTGCAAATGTAAGAGCTTCAATTTGCCAATTTTGACCTCAATTTTGAAAACCCCCAAATTTCTGCAAATAAGAGAGGTTCAATTTGCTGATTTTGACCTCAATTTCAAAAACCCCCAAATTGCAGGCAAAGCAAAATGCCCAATTTTTTTAATTTGTCCTGAAATTGAGAAATCCCCCAATTTGCCTGAATCCACCACCTGCAATCTGTCAAATCTTCCTTGGTTTTCTTTGTTTATTTTTTTTTTTTTCTGTTTGCTGAAACAAAGTTACCTGGGCAGCAATGATGCATAGCCAGGGAAGTTGAAGCACGGAAGTACAGTCGAGAAGAGACCTGGGAGTCGGTGCAGGTGGAGAGTCAACGAGCTGCAGGCGTGTATCTGTAGCCGGATGAAGACATGAAGAGAGTGTCGAGGAGCTGTCGGCAGGTAGACTCTTCTGTCGACGGGCAGCAGCCAGGTGGAAGCGAAGGTGAAACGCGTAGAGGCGAATGGCAGGTGAAGGCGTTGGAGTCGGACAAGAGTGAGGCCAGCGCTGGAGTCGTGAGCTAACGCGAATGGCCTGTAACGGCCGAGCAGTGGAGCCGTTACGATGGCTGTGGGCAGCCGACGGGGAGAAAAGCAGAGGGGCGCTGGGCGCTGCTGGGCACGGTGGTGTCGGGCGAGCGAGAGGTGATGAGGCGCTGGGAGGCCTGGAACTGAACGGCGACTGCGGGTGAGAGCAGGCGGCGACTGGAACGAAGACGTGCCGGAAGGGAGCACCACCAGACGCCGGACTTGGTCGACGGCCGGAATGGAAAGGTGTTGACGTCGACCGGCTGGGGGCTCTAACGGAGGAACGGAACCGACAGGCAATGGGCGGGTGGAGCTGACGGGACTACGCCGGCCGTCGATGGCGGGCCTGGGCTGGCGGCGCTGACGGGAGTACGCCGGCTGTCAATGGCGGTGCCGCCCGCGAGTTGGGCGGCGGTGGTGGGCTCCCCAGTAGTGCCGCCCGATTCTAGTGGCTGGAGGGAGGAGCGTCGACGGAATCCGACGGACGGAAAAACGCAGGCGACGGAATTTTGCAACCTGCGGACGGCATTTCGCAGAAATTTTTCCAGCAGCAGTTTTCCAAGGCCAGCTCCCAGCTCCCAGCTCTGATACCAAATGTTGGGTGTTGGACTCACACACTCACACACACAAACCTGCACATTAGGGTTAGGTGCAGGGTAGAGAAGCTCACACACAGAAATGAGAGAGAGAGAGAGAGAAATGAAATGAAATGAAATGTAATGAAATGTTATATTAACGTCTTCAAAAGGCCATAATGACCTATGAGACCAAAAGTTACATCATGGTGGATCTGATACAATGTCTGGATAAAAAAACCCAGAAAATGAAAAATAAAGATGATACTACTGGCACCTAGAAAATGAAACTGGAACTGGAAGGTACACTATGGAGGTACCTCCATCTCATAATATGTGCCGCATCGGACACTGGCGGATCTCCTCAATATCCTCTGTGGTCAGCACCCTGACTGGGTGTCTCGCATGCCTCGCAAGAATAATCCGAATCTGCCGCTGCAACCTCCGTCTATGCTGGGATGCCCTCCTCCGTGGTCGTGGGCGTCTGGACCACCCAAGCTCAATCGCACAAAAGTGTGGTATCCACAAAATGCAAGTCAACCCTTGCATGTGTGCCACATCCATATAATATAGAAGTACAAAATATTATATGTTAGAGTGTCCTTTCACACTTGATGTCCAAGGGGAAAAACCACATGGGAAAAAGTGCCCTTGGTTAAGCCCTGTTCACACATAGCACTACCATAAGTGAGCATATGCCTACAGGATTGTCCAAAAAGGCAAGCGGAGCAACCCTCCAAAGAGCCTTCTGCCATAGTTGCGGCAGTATCCCCCGCTCCTCCAGACCCGCCTGCTACCACAAACGTAGTTCAGATCTTACCTTCTATGCATCCCATGCCATCCATGGTACTTGATGCTACGCACGAGGGTGAGACAACAACCACACAGAAAAGCTTGATCTGAGCTTATGGCTCTCCCAAGGGCCTGCCAAGGGCCGCCAGTTCATAATCCTTTTTGACATGGGCAATTCTGAGGACGCCATCTCTCCCCGGTTGGCTACCAACATGAGTTGTACCTTACTGCCCTATCATTTGGAGGTAGATGGGTTTACACCTCGTCTCCGCACCCACATATCTTAACAGGCACAGCAGTTTTCTTTTTAGGTTCAAAAGGCCTCATTCCAACGAGATTGCATTGTCTCTCCTCTTTTGGGATGTGACATAATCTTAGGAATCCAATGGTTTCGTCAGTATGAACCTATTCCCAATTGGGGGTAGGACACCTTTATTATCTCTAAAGGTTTTCCTAAGCCTGTCATGATTCGGGGAGATAGGACCATTCTTGGCATTCCTATGATTTCTCATCTCCAGGCCCGACGAGCTATCCGCAAGGGAGCGGAAGAAGCATTGATTTATGCTTAGATAGCTTCTATCTCATCGATAACCGCTGTCTCATCTTCTTCAGTCCCTCAGTTGGCAGATCTCCTTTCTCATTCACACATTTTTAAGGATGATCTCCCACCCAGTATCCAACCCTCTCGTCCTATGGATCTTCATATCGATTTGGTCCCTAGGGCAGAATCTCCTAGCAAGTTTCCCTCTTGTCTTTCCAAGACTTTCAAAGGCAAGCTAGAACACCAGTCAGTTCTCACACATTTGAAACCCGTTCCTTATGGACGCATTTTCACAGTCATCACAGACCACCAAGCACTTAAGTGGCTCCCGACGATGCCAAATGCCCAGTGGAGTGCTCAGCACACTAGACAGGGTCAGCTCTTCCACCAGGTTGGAGGAATGATCAAGTACATCCCTGGTCCGCATAATCCAGTAGCAGATGTTCTTAGTAGAAAGACTAGCATCCAGACCATTCAAGAGTCTTACCATTCTCAACATCTCTGGAAAAAATTTAAAAAGCATAGAAGATCAGTATGTCGATTCCACAGAGTTTGGTACTCAACCCAATTTGGCTCTCAGTTTTGAGCCTGGCCATTATTCAGTTCATAGACAGGCAAGTAAGTTTAGACGAGATGTCCACTTCAAGGAAGGGGATTGGGTCTATTTGCGTATCATGAAACAAAGATTGAAACAAGTGGGCAAACGTTCTCCCAAGCTTTCATTCCGTAGTTTTGGCCCTTTTCCAATAGTTAAGAAGTTAAGTGACGTCTCCATGAAGTTAAAGTTACCTACCAGTTGGACAATGCATGATGTTTTCCATGTTTCTTGGCTAAAACCATATGTTGGACCAGAAGTGTTTGATGTTTCAGATGAACAACAGCCAAACATGGCAGACAAAGCAGAAGTCATCGAGCCCAAGCAGATCCTTCTTCATCGTTGGAAATATGGTTCCGGTCGACGGATACGTCAGTTCTATACGAAATTCCAAGATCGAGGCACCCACAAAGCCGTATGGCTAGATGAGGAGTTCTTTCAAGAGTACCCCCAGTTGTTGGCGGACTACTTGGAAGCCATGAGGGAATATCACATGCACTCTGCACTGTAGTGCATGGTGACAAACTGGCTCATCATCAGCAGTGTAACATTTGTATAGTATTAGTTCCATTTAGGATGATATCTGTCGTACGTCATGACCCCATTGTAATCCTCACTCCAGGATAAGTCAGACACGAGCTACGTAGGTCATTCTCAGCCATAGCAAGTCAATCAGTCAGTCAGTCTAAGTCCCTTAACCCACTTAAAGAGACGCATTCATGCATATACAGTCAGTATAAACCTTAGGGTTTGCATTAGAAAGCATCCTGCATATTGCACATCATTCATGCATAGCATCTAGACCATTGCAGGAACCCCAGATATCATCCACTATTTATCAAGGATTTTTCTGGTATTTTTCCCATCATTTTCAGTATTTAATATTTATGGAGCAGTCAGCCAGCATCTAGTGCCAACCAACTAGCTACATTACTAGTATAAATAGAAGGGATTGCTCCATTCTCTCATTTATCTCATAATTCAGCAAAGGAGCAATCAAGCGGTTGTCATCCTCAGTCTAAGGAGCATAAGCGATTGCAATTTCAGCCACCTTTCTTCAGCGTTTGTCTCCTACAGCCCTAGGTGCCTCAAACGCATGAGCATACAGCCATCTACATCAGTAAAACGCATCAGTTCAGCATTCAGCCTTGCGTTTTCTATATGCACACAGTTTTCAGCATTCATCATATCATCGTTTTGCTCCAGCCACTTGGTGAAGGTAAAACGCAGCATTCATATTCATTTACAACATTCATACTCAGTCTAGAATAGTCCCAAACAGCCCCTCTCTCAGCCCTAGCTTTGCATCCCTCCCTCATTCCATTGGGAAGAGTGCATAGGCTCGAGATTGGACATCTTTGGTGTTTCTACACAGTAGTGTACAGTTCAGCCCAACACTTGGTCTTCAGAGGTCTTGCGTTTGGCTTATCGTCAGTCACACCGTCAGTCTCTTTAAAGATAATAAAGCAAATATTATCTCGGTAACGGGATAGGGGGCCCTTCAGTGGGTAATTCGGGACCCCATACGGTGTACAGTTCTCATCTCTCTCTCTCTCATATCTCTCATAAGTTTGAAGTATTAAAGTGGATTGCTAAACTCGCGAAACTCAGGATACAGAAGACGGTGTGAGCATTTGTTTGATAGGATCCTCCAATACGAATACTTCCGCTGCATGTTACATTGGCCCCTAGCTTGGGGTGGTTCGAAGCATAGAACCTACAGTTGGGAGGTGAGATAGCCTGCACCCCTCTTAGGGGGTTTGTACTAATCATTTGTTTTTTGTGTAGGAGATCCGAGAGCGACCTAAACACATAAGGTATCGTGATGCATGGAAGGAGGATTCTCTATGCTTTTGTGTCTATGCTTTTGTGTTAAGGTTGATTTGATGCATACGCCATGCCTAAGTTTTTATCTCAGGACAAAAGCTTATGCTTTTTAGGGCTCTGCTGACATGTTAAGTTACATGAATTCTGTGAGCGGGGGAACAAAGAGAATCATGCACGTAGGGATGTGTAGAAGACCCTTATGAAACCCTAGTTTTCCCTCTAGTTTAACTCCTTGCAGAGCTGCAATTATGTACTCAGATGATACCCTTGACATGTTTTGTAAACATGTGAGCAAGGTTTTATTTGCGGAGCCCTGAATCTGTAGCAAAAGGTTGGTTGCAGCCTGTGCGCAGACGGTTCATGTGGGCAGCAGACTGGGTATCATGCAAAGAAAAGCATGAGAAACCAGCTTCCTATAGAACAGCAGCAGGGCAGGCATGCACATCAGACAGTAAGGGGAAGAGTGGCTAGCAGAGGAGCAGTCAAGGCACCATCCGGGTACAGACAGCGGGCTGTTGTGTGCTAACTGAGCAGGCCGCCAGGAGAGGAGAGGGTGTGTTAATATTTCGGGAGTTTTTCTTCTCTTAAAAAAAAGAAAAGAAAAACCTTCTAAATAAGTCAACTTTTGCTGTTTTTGGGGTTCTAAATGCACGTTTTTTTTTTTTTTGGAAAAAAGCTGGTTGACTCCTTTGTTCAAGCATGGGACTAAAGCGCTGGGAGGCAGATTTCGCAACCCTCCTCTTGTACACGGAACAAGGGTAGGTTTCCCTCGCCAATATTCTCAGATTTACACACGTAAAGTGTGTTTGTCCCTCCCCCTTTTTTGTGATTTGCAGAATCAGCATGTATTTTATTATGACCTTGTAGCAGCAGAAGGATCCTTTTTCTCCTTATCCATGGCAAAGATTACTTCCCTTACATTCTCAGATGATCTTTTTGATCATGAGAAAGAGCAGATCACTACTAGGGAACTTAGTGAGGATGACAACGGATGGCCGTTTGAGAATAAGATAGGCACTTGGGTTCTGCAGTTATGGTCACGACGGGAGCACTTGTTCATTGTGGCCTCTCACACATTTGTCGGTGAGGAGGAGCAGATACACAAGGAAAGCATGCATTGGCAAGCATTATGTTTTTATAGCATAAGCCAATGGGGAAGCTTGGTTTCCTTCTATAGAATATATTCTTTAGGATATATTGTGCTGCCTTGCCTCCCCCCACCCCACCCCACCAAACCCTTACCTCATCACGCAAGCATTAATCCTTCGCCATCGTACTTTTGGGGTGGTCGTTTGGGGAGTGACTTGATCCAAGTAGATTTCCATTTGGAGCGGAATAGTTTTCCTTCATGATTCCTTCCAGATACCTCCGGGCTGTTTTCCCTCGTCACGGAGTTCTGTGGGCTATATATACCCATGACAAGCAGTATAGGTCGAAGGAGAGTTGTTTGAGTATGTAGCGAAAAGCAAATCTCTTGATAGCTAATTAATTTGTATGCGCTCGTAATGTTTTAGCTGAACAACTTGGATCAGAATTCTGTCAACCACGAGAGGATGTGAAGGATCGATAGCATGACTCCGATAGTGCTATGTATACCATGCACTTACTAATTTTATTTTGCTCGCAGAGTTGACACGATCAACAGTTCCTTCATGCATCCAGGAATAACACTAGTTAGTCTTGGATAGATAAGACGCCAATCAAGATGCCTCGACAAAGGAATTTCGTCAGGCATTTGCTTTGATAGCAATCCAAGTGTCACAGCTGAGTGTTAGTGATGCCCACATTTGTGACTACTTGTAGTTGTTACTTTCTTGTACGATCATTGATCTTGCCTATTTTGACTTACCAATAGTAACCTTAGATCATGTATTTGATCGAGCACATTTCTTGGATGTCATGCACAAGGTCTCAGGGACGGTTTATTCAGTGATCTTTTGACAAAGAGTTTCCGGCTTTAAGCTAGGGAATTCAGTGTAGCTTCATGTGGGTAGTTATCTTCCGATGAGTTTGACTCTCAAGGGAAGCATTTCTTGACTTTTGTTGAGAAGATTACATTGATGAAGTTTCTCTATGGCCATGGATAACTGTCATGTGCATGAAAGATGCCATGGACATTCTCAGATGCTGGTCCAAAAGAGGCTGGTCCAAAAGAGGCAACCAGAAAAAGAGTATAAGAACCAAATAGAGCTAGGACTTGGAGCACAAGGTGCAGTGTTGGACTGGAGAATGGACTTGGATCCCTGTCGGCTGCATGGCAGAGCTGTCGGCTGAACCAGATAAGACTCCAAGAGCTGTCGGCTAAGGCGGCTGCCGGCGCATATGCGTTTATAGATTTTATGATTATTTTGTCCAGTGGGCTGGCTGACCGTTAGCCAACACTCCAAGAAGTCCAAGAGGGTATAAAAGGCCAAGGTGCTCATTGTGTAGATTCATTCATTCCTTTATGGAGCGGATCATTAGGGTCCAAGTGGGGACTAGACTTTTGGGTGTTTATCACCTTTTTTACAAGGCAGCCTAGGGCTGTGGACTGAGTACCTTTTTGTGCTATATTAATATACTGAATTTCCAGCATCTCTCTCTCTCTCTACTCTCTCTTCATGTCTGCGTTTTGCATCAGATTGTTTCCAAGAGTGTTTAGGGCTGAAAGAAGACCCCCAGAGCTTCCCCGTGTTACATTGGTATCAGAGCATCAGGCTCAGCAAAGCTAAACACTGATTTAGTCCCATATGATGGTCTGCAGGTCCAAGGTATAGGAAAGTACACGGATACGAAGCCCAAGGCAAGGAACACAGAATCGGGAAGAGCTCCCAAGAGGTTTGTTGGTGGTGTTCCACAAAGCCAGAGGGGATGGCAGTCCTATGAGCCAGATAGGTTTTCGGGCAACGGTCCCAAGGGAGGATTATCCTCCAAGGGGTGATGTGAGAGTGCCAGACTCATTTCTCAGGAATGAAGACCAAGACAGTGTTCAGAGTTAGGGCAAGAATGGATTGTGGACTAGATGGAACAGATGCATAGATCTTATTCTGAGACAGAGTGGTTTTGGAGACCGGGCCGAGCTTTCAAAGAAAAGGGTTGCCAGGGATGGATGGACAGAGGGACTTCGGGAAAAGATTGGGATGATGACAATCATCGAAGAACAGTTTGGAATCCCGTCGTCAAGTTTAGCAGAGGGGGATGTCATGTGCATGAAAGATGCCATGGACATTCTCAGATGCTGGTCCAGAAGAGGTAGCCAGAAAAAGAGTAAGAACGAAATAGAGCTAGGACTTGGAGCACAAGGTGCAGTGTTTGACTGGAGAATGGACTTGGATCCCTGTCGGCTGCATGGCAGAGCTGTCGGCCGAACCAAATAAGACTCCAGGAGCTGTCGGCTGAGGCGGCTACTAGCGCATATGCGTTTATAGATTTTATGATTATTTTGTCCAGTGGGCTGGCCGACTGCTGGTCGGCCAGCACTCCAAGAAGTCCAAGAGGGTATAAAAGGCCAAGGTGCTCATTGTGTAGATTCATTCATTCCTTTATGGGGTGGATCATTAGGGTCCAAGTGGGGACTAGACTTTTGGGTGTTTATCACCTTTTTTACTAGGCAGCCTAGGGCTGTGGACTGAGTACCTTTTTGTACTATATTAATATACTGAATTTCCAGCATATGTCTCTCTCTACTCTCTCTTCATGTCTGCATTTTGCATCAGATTGTTTCCAGGCGTGTTTAGGGCTGAAAGAAGACCCCCAGAGCTTCTGCGTGTTACAATAACTTATTGTTGTTAGCATCTTGAGGATGGGCCATTGTGCCACATTTTTCTTGAGGTGCACTAGGTTTACTGGTGATTATACTGGCACTTTTACAATGTGCAGATTTGGATTCTATAGAGTAGAGATCCCTTTATAGACCTAGATTCAAGTTTATCTTACGAAGTTGGATCGATACTCGGTTTTAAAACTAGAGATGTTACCCGAGGGAGACATGATATGCAGATGTGTGATATACACAGCATAGATGGTATGCCCTATCCTTGATTTTCCAGATGCCTTTGGCTCAAATATGTACTCTAGCCCAGGATCATAGCAAATGTTGGATGACATTTGTTGTGTTGTTCTTGCATGCTGTAATGGTAGCAGGTTTCCTTAGGGTGCATTTTGGATGCACCTTTGTTTCACCTCACATTTCGAGATGAGAGAGGCTATCACTTATTGCATGTAAGATGGGATCTGTCCCTCCAGTAGGGCAAGCGAGAGAGAGTCATGCCGAGGGAGAGCTCCTCCGTGTGTGTGTGTAGAAGATGAGCCCATGATGTTCTTTTATATTAAAAATTAAAAAGTATACTTATGCTTTTATTTATGAGAAAACTCACTTATGGGATAAATAATACTTGCTTTCTTCACACTTTATGGACAACAGTGATGATTTTAAACCTTGTGCCCCTTCCTTCTTAGAATCCCACGAACAATGTGGATTTTGTGCATTCAAACACGTGTATCCTGTACTCAAACATCCACCTAGATGTCCAAGATGCCCGGAACCCATCTGTGCATGACGAGGCCCAAAAATAGATAACCTCCCATTCCCAAAGCTTGTCCATAAATCCATACCCAAATAATATATACCTAGATGAATCCAGGAACATGCCCAAATTCACCTTTTAGGAACGTGCATGTTATATACTCATGGTAGTCAACCCACAAGACTATATAACTATCAACTCCATTATGCATAGTATGGACTATATACTACGACATCCCCACTAACGTCATCAGTGCCCAATAGTGGGTGTAGAACTCTGTATCAAGATACGCTCTCACACACGCACTCCACACACACACACACACACACACACACACACACACACACACACACACATAAGAGCATATATTCATACAAAGCCCTTCGTACCGAGTTCCTGTCAAACCTCCGAAGATGAGGGTAGACTAAGCCATAATGAAGCCTAGCACTAAGGGAAGTAGCAAATAGAAAGAATTAGTACAGCAAATAAGTAGTTGATAGGGCAAATACACTGCTAAAGATAGAAAGAATTAGCACAATATCAACTGGCCGCAACTCGAACAAAAACTTCACAATGTGAAATCTGCATGTCCGCTAATACGGCTGAATTATATACCTAGATGAATCCAAGAACATGACCAAATTCACCTTTTAGGAACGTGCATGTTATATACTCATGATAGTCAACCCACAAGACTATAAACGATCAACTCCATTATGCATAGTATGGACTAGATACTACGACATCCCCACTAACGTCATCAGTGCCCAACTCCATACCCAAATAATAATATGTCCAGCCAAACTTTAATGATGCATGAACACAGCATCTTATAAATGTTGTAAGTCTCTTTATATGCTAAAGGTCCCATGCTACTTCCGCTCAAAAGCCATCTTTCGGACCAAACTTTGCCAGTAAATGCTCTAGCTTTCTGTTCTGGAAAACCCCCGTTCACACCTTGGTTTCAGACAATGTGCGAAACACTGTTCAAGACTGATGAGGGGACCAAATTGGTGACAACACCCCCCCCTCCTCTCTGCGCATTCCAACGTTGCCCCCATGTTCACTCCTCTGCCCGTCCCCTTCTCTGCGCGCTCCTCTGCTCCCTCCCCCCGCTCCTCTCTGCGCAGCTCAGCGCCTCCCCCTCTTCCTTCGTTTCACGCCCGCCCCCCCCCCCCTCCCTCCTTTTCCATCCTCCTCTTCGTTTCTCCACCTCTCCTCTTTCTCCCCTTGTTAAAAGACATGGTGTGAGCTTAGTTATTCAATGAATCAAGCAATGCACAAGATCATCATATAAACAATCTCACACCATTAAAGCAACACATGCCACCACTTAGATGTTAATGAAGCATAGCCATTGAGCAATGGAGTATACTCAAGGTCACCACAAATGCATCACATAGACAAATACCAATGAAGAGAGCAAAAAGAGGGTATTTTCACAAAGGACCACTTAGTATATTGATCACTAAGCAAGTACACAAAGTATTGGAACTATACTCTCCACTTAGCTATCTCTAGCTCTCTAATGTGTGAGTAGTGGCCCCAAAATTTATAGACTCATGAGAGGGAGACACCTAGAGCCTTGATTCTCTCCATCTCCCTATGATTTCTCACCTGACTCACCTGAAAGGTGATGCCCCAATCAAAGGAAGATAACTACTAGACCTACAACCAGTTACTCTAGTAATTTGAGCCTTCTAACCTTAGAACAAACCACTCTAAGGTATCACTAAGGAAACACACTAAGAATGGATGCTAGATCACATATTTCTAACACCCTCCCTTGATCACATATTTTTAACACCCTCCCTTGATCAAGCATCCATACCACACAGAGTGTGCTTGGATCAACTCTATCACTAAGATAACAAATTTTCCCCACGAGCTACAAGATGTCATACAAACTACTAGAATAATGAGTTGGAGAAGTTTGTTTTTGCAATAGTAGCACGTTTGAGGAGCCTTGGTCTTCTTGTCCTTGCCTGTAGCTGAGTAGGCATGCTCCACTGGAACTGATGGTGAAGGAGCCAATGCTTTGGAAGCCTCCATGCAAGTTTCCTCTAAAATGAGGACAGAAATCACTGAGGCTAATGTTTGATTGTTTTGATTGGCTATGACTGAGACACACTGCTCATAGCAAGGAGGCATGCTGGAAAGCAACACATAGATAGCCTCCTCCTTATCAATAGTCACACCTACACCACTAAGTTGATCAATCATACAACGGATGTCATTTACATGAGCAGCAATACTAGTTTTATCATCCTTTTCCATCCGATAAAGCTTCTTCCTTAAGAAGAATCTAACAATTGCATTTGTTTGCCCAAAGATAGACTTGAGCCAAAGCCATGCTTCATTCGAAGTCTTTGCAGAACTGACTTGATGAATCTAGCTATCACCAAGTCCACAAATAATGAGAGACAATGACTTTGAGTCTAAAGTGGTCCACTTAGAGATAAGATCTAGATCTCGACTTGGTCTTTTCTTAGTTCCATTTACCACTCCCCACATGTCTTTCTCAATCTGGCACATTTGCATTTTAATGCACCTAGTGTGGTACTTGGAGCCATCAAATTTGTCGGTTTTGTCAAAAAAAATTCCCACCATGGTTGCCATGGTACTCAACCTGGCAGTGACACAATGTTACACAAACAAGTCCTTTATAGCTCTAGGACTTTACAATGGAGCTTGGCTCTTTTACTCAAGGATCCCTTCACCAAACAAATGAAGGTGTGTGCACATGAATTGTGACCACCCCTGATAGTGTGAATTTGTCTGGGTTTTGAACTTTGTCTTAGATTCTTTGGCTAGTGCAAGTTGGGCTTTAGTTTTTTTTGTAAAAACCTTGGCATTTGACTGGCACCACTCACACTTGGATCCTTCAACTTCTTGTCACTAAGCGACGCAATATGACATACAATGTGCTCTTTATAGTGTTAGAGCATTTTACAAAATGTTGATCACAAAGGAATGCAATGCCCACTTAGATGGTTGTAGCTAAGGCCAATGAGAGAGCCCTCACAAAGAGACTATGTAAATATGCCTTGTGCCCTTTTGAAATTAACACATAATTATCACCAAGATAAATGTCTTTTTTTTTAACTTTCCCTCGTAAAGCCCCAAGGTAATGAAGGCAATGGGCAATCACCCAATTGGACCCTCCAAATTTTACCTTTCTACACAATGTTTCTGTCACTCAGAAAAAACAGCAAGATGCACCTTCATAAATGTTATTACGCATTAAGTTTAGTGTTGAGAAAGGCCTTTGGAATGTTGATGATGACTTGAAGGAGATCTCTGAGCTCAGCTTCAATGCTTGGATGCAATCAAACTCCCTTCACAATGCTCTCACCACCACTACTTGCTCTTCACACAAAAAATTCTTTCACATAGAGATTCCTTTCTCCTAATGCTCATTCACACCTACAATGGTGTGCCCCACTAAGTGATAATCCCTTCCTTAATCCCTTATTGTGCCACTCACTAAGAGAATGAGAGGAATAGATGAGATAATGATTTCAAGATAGGATCCACAAAGAGGTTATGCTCACATAGAGACCTACATACACATGTAAACTATTTTGACTCCTTCCTCTTCACTCCAATGTGCCACTCAATGAAGTGATGAATCAGCCCCAAAATGCAACAAATGCAACACTTTCTTCTTCACTCCAATGTGCCACTCAATGAAGTGATGAATCAACAACAAATGCAACAAGGAGTCACTCACAAAGAATACCACTCAATGTTAATAGAGAATGCTACCCACAATCACAAAGATGTATCTATCAACTCATGAAAGATTACACTCCCATGGAAAGGAGCTCTAATACCATGCTAAAAGACATGGTGTGAGCTTAGTTATTGAATGAATCAAGAAATGCACAATATCATCACATAAACAATCTCACACCATTAAAGCAACACATGCCACCACTTAGATGTTAATGAAGTGTAACCAATGAACAATGGAGTATACTCAAGGTCACCACAAATGCATCACATAGACAAATACCAATGAAGAGAGCAAAGAGAGAGTATTTCCACAAAGGACCACTTAGTATATTGATCACTAAGCAAGTACACAAAGTATGGGCGCTATACTCGCCACTTAGCTATCTCTAGCTCTCGAATGTGTGAGTAGTGGCGCCTGAATTTATAAAATCATGAGAGGGAGACGCCTAGAGCCCTTGATTCTCTCCATCCCCTATGATTTCTCACCTGACTCACCTAAAAGGTGATGCCCCAATCAAAGGAAGATAACTACTAGACCTACACCCAGTTACTCTAGTAATTTGAACCTTCTAACCTTAGAACAAACCACTCTAAGGTATCACTAAGGAAACAACTAAGAATGGATGCTACATCACATATTTCTAACACCCCTCCCATGCAGGTTGGTGCTTCCTGGCTTTTGGGATTTTCAGCTTTAGTCGGCAAGCTTCGGCCTATTTTGGTCTTCACCCTCATGAGGACTCCATTGCAACCGCTCCGTCATCCCCCGACCGAGGCCGTTGTTGCTTGCATTTCCTTCTCCGAAGAGGATCTTCAAGTTCTTGCCACGACTGTTGTCTCACTTGAGGCCTCCACCCTGGTCTGCAAAATTGTTGGTAGCCACCCTGCGCGCACACAGCTCACGGATCTTTTACAAGCTAGCCTCATTGGTGAACCTGCAAAGATCACCCATATTCACCCTCTAGGGCACGGATACTACCAGTTGGAGATTGACTCACCATCGACGTTGTGAGGTGAAAAAAAAAAGAAAAAAGACCACGCCTCTATAGCCCTTCACCTCCCAAACCTTGGATAAAACACACGAACGGGGGCACCACCAGCCACCGGCTGGAACACTTCTCACTGTTCACCACCCACCCACACCAGAAAGACAGCTCAAAACCATGATAGACAATTGATTATCCAGCAAAAACATATACTGCACCATCCCCATTTCAAACAAACTCAACAATTACACCCAAAACCAAGACTCTGGCTTGGATTTACTGCCAAGGGAATTCACCCTTGCGTCTAACAACCAAGCCTCTGTCTCCCGGTCTCTGCTTCTCTTTAGAGGGCGCCCCACCAGCATCCCTCAACTTCCTCTGCAGCCCAGCTACTCTTTGTTCAGCTGCTACCTGCCAAGTGTCGTAGGCGAGCCCCACTTGTCTCCAGCCCACACATCAGCACCTCTACTGCAGCCAACACAAAACACCCGAGGCACTCTTTCTCTTCAGAGGGCGCCCCACCAGCAACCCTCCTTCACTGCTTCACTTTGTCCCCTCTCTTCTTTTCGCTGCACACATCCACGTTGTCCACCAGAGCGCTTCACCAAGGCCGTCGCCAGCCACACCTACCTCAATGTGCATACATACACCCAATGGCAACTGCTAACCTCCTTGCAATAGCACACACAATGTCTGCACCCTTTGCACCTATCTCTGCGCTCCAGCCACGCTCACACCAGAGGTCTCCCGGTACATCACTCGGCAGCTGCTACCCCTTGCGCCTGCACGCTCACCCGAGAGCCCCCTCGCTCCAGGCGGCAACTCACTTCCCTGCCTCTGTCTCTGCTGAATCACCCCAGCCGGCTCTAACAAAGCGGCCACTACCCGCGACCTCAAACAACCCCAACCCGTCTCTTTACACAGACGGCAACTCCACACTTCCCGTTTGCTCTCCACGCTCGCCAGGGGGCCTCCCTGTCCTTGCGCCTGCACTTTCACCCCATGGTCGGCGCCATCCTTTAGAGGCGGCTCCACTCCACGCTAAAACGGCTTCACTCTTCGTCGACGTCGTCGACGTCCTCTACAGCCCTCTCTTTGCACCTGTCAGCAGAACCACCAGAGAGCCCCCTCGCTTCAACGAGACGGCCACCCTTTTTACACAACCCCACTCGCTTCTTCTTCGCCAACCTTCCAGACATCTCCTTTCACGTGCTGGCGAAGGCGTTGGCTACAAAGCTAGCCTCCACATGGCTCCTTACAAGCTGGCCACATCGATGGTTATATTTTTTTTATATTTTTCTTAAGCCTCAAGGATGGCTACAATCACTCTTCATTACCTTGCTTCATCTAAACATGCGGCGCCCACGACTTCCCTTCCAGTGTGCAAGAACTGCCTACAAGCTTCCATCAGTTGCATCATGACTTACCAAAATACGACCAATTTCCCATGCTCCAAAGGCGGCCTCTCCTTCGAATCGGTCGGTGCCCTGCATTTGGCAACCACCCGCACACCATACTGTTGCAATAAAAAACTTCCAAATCTCCAGCATCTGCTCCCAAAAAAAACAACACGCATATACCAGCTCACTGCAAAACCATTCAGTTGTACATTTGCCAGGGCATTCAGTGCAAAGTTTATTCACACACCATGCATTCCATATGTACACAAGCCCAAAACAACTTTCAGATTTTCACCTGACATACTTTGCCAACCCCCCAGCCTGCTAGAGCATTCATGCTCAGCAGAAAACAAGAACTTGCTTTCATATTCCTGGATCAAACGGCCAAAGTTGTATCACCCAACTTAACATCATAGCATACCACATCCACCCACCTAGGTCAAAGAGCATCCTTTTAAATTCACCATGCCAGCATAAAGGCTCTTGAAAGAACAAGGACTGATCAATACACTGCCACCACTTGAGAAGATAAGCACCCTCAACATCTGCATGCAAACCATGTCCTAAACGCATAGACCACCATTCAACTTTAACATCCAAGAGTACCTGTTTTGACCATATATCCATCTTTTTCATTGAAAGCTTCTCCTTTATCACCACACCATTCTCACCCATGGCAGCTAAAAACCCCTTTGTAACATCCTCATCACACATCCTGTCCTCTTTGTCCAAAACTTTGGTTGATTCCTGCTTCAAAGCATCACATAAGTGATAACCCACAATGCATAGACTCATCTGTCTAACCTGTTGTATGGCAGCACTCATCATCAAATTCAAGACCACTTGTGAACACCATCCTCTAACCAAAGCATACAAGGGAGCATCATCTTTCCTGTCCAAAGTCACATCAAAGCAATCATCCATAACATTCTTGTCTATGCCCATCCAGGTTTCATCTTCATGCATAAGATCCATATCACTTGGCTCATCAGACAAGGAAACATCCACAGCATCAATCACATTCTCACAATCATAAACATGCTCATCCAAGAAGTCCGCAATGACCTGCTCCTCTTCATTCTTCAAAGCAATCAGCTCATGGTCCACATCTTGTCCACACATATAAGCACTCACATCATCATCCTCAAGTGAAAAGCTCTCTACCCTGTCCTCCTTGGTAATGGTTTGTATAGAAGAATCATCAAAACAAATATCATTATAAAAAGCATCTTTTTCATTGGCCAAAAGAACCTGCTTATCCTCCCACATGGGTGTGTCATCACACATATGTTCAACATCCGCAGCCACAATCAAGTCATCACCAAAAGAGCATTCCAAATCACTTTCCACAACAGCATCGACATACGATTGCAAGGACATCTCTTCCTCTACACAAATTGGCACCTCCATCACTTCATTCGGCATAATACCGTCTTCGTCGACAACCCCGCTTTCCAAAAACGATGGCTTCTCTTCAAGACCTATCAAGCACTCCTTTTGCTTTGGCTTTTTAACCTGTATGGAATCCTCATTCGGACACCCTTTCAACCACGAAAAGAACCCTGACGGCTTATCAAGCATACATTTATTCACCTGCTTTGGCCTTGAAGGCATTCCTTCTTGCAAAAAACATTTGGCATCCTTTCCAGCATTAAAGAGATCCTCATGCACACCCTCTGAATGCATACCGAGCTCTGCCATCTTCTTCATCTTCCACTCCTTGTCCCTTGCAATCTGCACAGCATCCTCAAACGTTTTGGGTTTCTTCCCTTCGACCTTGAGCTTCAACGCAGGAAGCAAACCACTTACGAACAATCCTTTCTTCACAAACATCGGGGGAGCCTCATTCCACAAAGAAAAGCACCATCGATCCCACAACCCTATGAACACATGCAAAAAATCATCCACGTTTTGTCCTTGTCCCTGTCGCAAATCATTGAGTTCCTGCCATAGCACACTCGAGTCTTCAACTCGCTGGAACCGCTCCAAAAGAGCCTCTGTCAACCTGTCTAATGTCAAAACACTAGGTGGTACAGCCTTAGCTTCCTTTGCTTCAAAACCTTTGAGCCAATCTCTAGCATCACTCTTCAAAAAGATCCTCAAAAGTTTCAACACCTGCTCTTCATTATCAACAAGGTTGCTAATGCACGCAACCTCAAACCTCTCAAGAAAATCTGCTACATCTTCATTAGAACCACCAAAAAACTCCGGATACGACATCATTTTTATCCCCAAGCTTCACCTTCGGACCAAGAAAAACACTGGAAACACCTTCCTTCAATCTCTTACTCTGGGGCATACACCCTCTTGAGCAAGAGAAATATACCTGAGCTCTCCTCAGTGGAACAATCCCTGAGCTCTCCTCAGTGGGGGCACCAGAAAGCATGTGAGGTGAAAAAAAAAGAAAAAAGACCACGCCTCTATAGCCCTTCACCTCCCAAACCTTGGATAAAACACACGAACGGGGGCACCACCAGCCACCGGCTGGAACACTTCTCACTGTTCACCACCCACCCACACCAGAAAGACAGCTCAAAACCACGATAGACAATTGATTATCCAGCAAAAACATACACAGCACCATCCCCATTTCAAACAAACTCAACAATTACACCCAAAACCAAGACTCTGGCTTGGATTTACTGCCAAGGGAATTCACCCTTGCGTCTGACAACCAAGCCTCTGTCTCCCAGTCTCTGCTTCTCTTTAGAGGGCGCCCCACCAGCAACCCTCAACTTCCTCTGCAGCCTGGCTACTCTTTGTTCAGTTGCTACCTGCCAAGTGTCGTAGGCGAGCCCCACTTGTCTCCAGCCCACACATCAGCACCTCTACTGCAGCCAACACAAAACACCCAAGGCACTCTTTCTCTTCAGAGGGCGCCCCACCAGCAACCCTCCTTCACTGCTTCACTTTGTCCCCTCTCTTCTTTTCGCTGCACACATCCACGCTGTCCACCAGAGCGCTTCACCAAGGCCGTCGCCAGCCACACCTGTCTTCAGCACTACCAGCCACCTCTGCAGCTGCTTTACGTGCCAATGACAAACAAAAAAAGGCCACCTTCTCTGCTGCGCTCCCTTCGTCAGACCGCTTCTCCTCTTTGCTGCCCCTCTGTCTTCGCCTGCAGCCAGCCTCTCTCTGCTGACGACCAGCCCCTCTCTTCACACAGGCGGTTCCCTTTAACCACAGGCGGCTCCCCTTTGCACCTATCTCTGCGCTCCAGCCACGCTCACACCAGAGGTCTCCCGGTACATCACTCCGCAGCTGCTACCCCTTGCGCCTGCACGCTCACCCGAGAGCCCCCTCGCTCCAGGCGGCAACTCACTTCCCTGCCTCTGTCTCTGCTGAATCACCCCAGCCGGCTCTAACAAAGCGGCCACTACCCGCGACCTCAAACAACCCCAACCCGTCTCTTCACACAGACGGCAACTCCACACTTCCCGTTTGCTCTCCACGCTCGCCAGGGGGCCTCCCTGTCCTTGCGCCTGCACTTTCACCCCATGGTCGGCGCCATCCTTCAGAGGCAGCTCCACTCCACGCTAAAACGGCTTCACTCTTCGTCGACGTCCTCTACAACCCTCTCTTTGCGCCTGTCAGCAGAACCACCAGAGAGCCCCCTCGCTTCAACGAGGCGGCCACCCTTTTTACACAACCCCACTCGCTTCTTCTTCGCCAACCTTCCAGACATCTCCTTTCACGTGCTGGCGAAGGCGTTGGCTACAAAGCTAGCCTCCACGTGGCTCCTTACAAGCTGGCCACATCGATGGTTATATTTTTATTTTATTTTTCTTAAGCCTCAAGGATGGCTACAATCACTCTTCAATACCTTGCTTCATCTAAACATGCAGCGCCCACGACTTCCCTTCCAGTGTGCAAGAACTGCCTACAAGCTTCCATCAGTTGCATCATGACTTACCAAAATACGACCAATTTCCCATGCTCCAAAGGCGGCCTCTCCTTCGAATCGGTCGGTGCCCTGCATTTGGCAACCACCCGCACACCATACTGTTGCAATAAAAAACTTCCAAATCTCCAGCATCTGCTCCCAAAAAAAACAACACGCATATACCAGCTCACTGCAAAACCATTCAGTTGTACATTTGCCAGGGCATTCAGTGCAAAGTTTATTCACACACCATGCATTCCATATGTACACAAGCCCAAAACAACTTTCAGATTTTCACCTGACAACGTCAGACCGAATCATGCAACTGAGTCCCCTTGCATTGCGTACGGGGCAGGCCTTCTTTGCATGGTGGCAGCACTGCTTCAATCCAATGTCTGACCCATTAGCTGGCATTTCAGGCTTGCCAATGACAGTCTGCCTCCCAGGCCTTAGAAAGGAGTACCTTCCTCTTATCCCGATGATTGGGGTGGTGCCATCAGGAGAGTGATGGAGTCCCCCCCCCACCGCTTCCTCGGCCCTCGCGTGGGCGGCTGGGATTCCATCCCTCCGCATCTGTGTGGCCTCGCCAGAGTCTGTACCACATTGTATATCTATTCCTAGCCTCCAAGCAACCCCATATAGCAGCACGTGGAGTATTCAAGCCTTCCAAGACAATGCTTCATTTGTAGGCAAATGGGTCATTTAGCCAGAGCTTGCCCTCGGCGGCAATCCAGGAGACCGCCTCCAGTGGTTCCTCCCCCCCGTTTCTCGTGTTGATCCTCACCAGGGGATAGGGAGAGAGGCAGGCCCTCAGGCAGTAGAGCACCAGGCCCCGACTTCGGGTGACCCAGCTGCCGACGAGTGGTGGACGGTTGGCCTGCGCCCAAGCCGTTAGATGACCACCAGAGCTGAGCACCACCTCCGCACGCGCCAAGCGGGTAGATCTCAAGAGGATTCGGTTCTGTCAAAGAACCGTTATGAGCATTTATCTCAGCATTTCCCCGTTGGTGACGCATCCTCTCTAGTCAGGGAGGGCCCCTCCGGCCCCACCAATATGGCGACCCCCCCAAGTGTTCTAAGAGGTCGGTGGGCCTCTCTGAGCCCCCGACGGGCCCCTCCCCACAGCTTTCCTCTCCGATGGATCTCTCACAGCAACACCCCTCCCCGGCCTCTCCGCCCCTCTGCCCTCCCTCACCGCCTCCCCCACCCCCTCTCCCAGCCTCGACACACCAACTCTACCCACCACAGTTCACTCCGCCCCACCTTTATCATCCAAGCCTCATCTGCCTCTCCAGAGCTCTCTCTCGTCGCCCCCCAACAGCCCCTGACCCAGAATGGAGCCAACCAGCAGGATCCGTCCGTCGCTTGATTCACCGATTTTTTGAGCCAGCAGAGATGACCATTGTCGCCTCCTTGGGGAGGGCTGTCTCGCCAGAGTCCCCAAGTGGGACCCCTAAGATCCTGGGACAACCTATCGACTATAGTTTCTTTCGATGTCTGCCGCCGACAGAGGGGACCAACTTGTTTGAGGAGACAATAGCCCCTCTTCGGGTATGTGTGGTTTTTCACCACTCTAGGCCCTCTACGCCAAATAATGGCACGATGATCTTCTCTTTCCCCTTGAGTGCAGCCTCAGGGACACAGTGGGATCCTGAGTTGGTGGCAGCTACCATCCAAGGTCAGGTAGTCGAGCTCTCCCACCATCTCCATGATCTTCACATCACCGACATTCTCACCCATTTTTGGCCTCTAGCTAGGATGGAGCTTGGAGGTTCAGCCCATCAAGGCCAGGACGGGGAGATGGTAGTCTCCAGCCTGGAGGGGTTGCTTTTTGTATTCATGCATACTTCTGCTGCAGTACCTCTTCCCCCCTCTTACAGATACCTCCACTGAGATTGATGGAATCCAGAGTATGCATATGTGTGAGCTCTTACAGAGTGGCGTCACATGGAGGACAGGATTAGTGCCCACCTGGCACGCCTTTGCCCCCGCACGGATTGTGATTATTCACCGTCTAAACCCTCGCCCAAGATTCTTGGAGTGGAGGGTAGTTCCGCTAGTGCCGCATCACACAGAGATTGATATGTGGATTCTTTAATGGAACATTCAAGGTTTAGGGAGGCCTCAATGCTTTCAGAGACAAGGCATCCTACAAGACGAGCTTCAGAGAGCCATTGTCATGACCCTGTGAAAGTGGAACAGCATAAGTGTGAGCATGGTGGTTTGTGAGCAAGATAAATTTTTAAAGATGCATACTTGGGTGTCCGGACCAAAGTAATATGTGTGGACAACCCCAAGTGTGAAGGGCCAAGGTATTAAATTTTATAAGGTTTATAAACCTTGGGTGGCCCTTAGTTTTTAAAAACTTTAAGTGAGGGCCACTAGGATAATTATGGAGGGGGACTACTCTACTTTTAGAGTACACGCCTCCCTCTCCATCTCTCTCTTTCTCTCTCTCTTGCTTTTTGGAGGAGGAGTCGACTGGCTGCGTAGAGAACAGGGTGGAACTGGTTGCCTGCAGGAAGCCGTACACACGAGTGCTACAGGTACAGTACTATATGGACAGCCGGTGCATCATAGTTGTACACGTGTGCTGTAGGTACTATCTGGCTGCGCTGCCTGGAGAGAGACTGGCTGGCGCATCACACAGGCGGGTACATCTGTCCTGCTGTGCAGGCATCGCATCAGTCGCGTGTGTTGCACGTGCTGACCTGTACGGACAGGTACAGGCGGGTACTGACAGTCCTGTCTAGCAGGTAGTACAGGCGGGTACAGTTCAGTCCTGTACAGCTAGTACAGGCGGCGCATCACAAGGACAGCTGCAAGTGCATACGGGTATAGTCAGGTTTCGTCCGGTTGCTGTTGACTGGCTGACGTAGGCAACTGCAGGTACGGTTCTGAGGCGGTTGCAGGGAGAATAGTACAGACAGGTACACACGTGTGCTGCAAGTACAAACCTGTACGGACAGGTGCACACGTGTGCTGCAAAGTTGCTGACACAGGCGGCTGCAAGTACAGACTGGTACGGTCAATCCCTCAAGTGCAGAACTGCGCATAACAGTTGGTAAACTTTGAACATATCTTTCTCTCTTTCTTTCCACTGGCTCATGTCTGCTACAGAGTTGTTTCTTCTGGCCCTTTGTGAGAGGAGGGGTATGGCAGTTTGAAGGGTGGAAACAGAGTTGGACAGTGGATTTGTACTTGGGCTGAGTTTGAAGCCATGAACATGGAACAGCCAGATGCGTGCTCAAGGCTGCCCTGTTGTATTGTCTTGGTTGATTAGAGGAGACTACAGTGTGTTCCTTTTGTGGGACACAGACCTGTATGTGATTCCTCTATGCTAAGAGGTCTTGAGGGCTGCCAGATTGGACATGTAGGTTTACTTTCCTTAACTGGCTTTGTTGTACTCAGTTAAACTTTCCATTGAATTTGAATAAAGAAATACCGAAAGGGGCGCCAAGTTTTGGGGCCAACAGGTGTCGTTTTCCTTTTTGTTCTGGAGCATTCTAGCTCCTGTTCATTTGTTATTTGTCTGGACTACAATTGGATAGGTGACTGCTAGTCTACCGCACTTTGGTTTCTACCAGAGGCCGGTTTCAAGGTTCCGTTGCCGGGACCCATCATCAACTTTCTTAAGGGGGTGAGCTCGTGGTTGTCTCGAGAAAAGTCATTGCTGAAAGATTCAGCAATATGTCAGACACAAAAGATGAATATTTTTATGATGAAGAGCAGAAGATGCACAATATGAGGATGTAACACAGCCAGAAGACATGCCTAGTAAAGAGGAAGATGATGCTCAGTTTAAAAATCGTTTGGCAGGGTAATGGATGTGTTTATGCAGCTCACTCAAAGTGAGAAGTTTGCTGAATTTATGAGATCCCGTTCTGAGCCTGAAAAGAAGAAGAAAGTGCGTTCTAAGAACCCACCTCAGGGCAATAGTGGTGCCTTCCCATAGGATCCTTCTTTTGGACAGTTTTCGAACATGCAAAACACTTTTGGTGCAAACTCTTAGAATTCCTTTTTCGGACATCCATCTATTTCATAGCAGTCTATGCATCCAGGCTATTTTGGTGGTGGTTCTGTGTTCCAATCCATGACTGGGGTTATGGCATGGGTATGCCAGGGAATTTTGGAGCTAGTTTTCAGCCTGGTATGCAAGGGAATATGTATGGTGGTATGCTGTCCGGAATGCAAGGAAATATGTTTGGGAGCATGCAGCCCGGAATGCAAGGAAACATGTATGGGGGCATGCAGCCCGGTATGCATAGTGGTATGTTTGGAAACATGGCTGGAATGTATGGAATGCCAGGTGTGGGAACTGGCAATATTGACCCTATGATGGGCATGAATGCCGGGGGTAGCAATCTTGTGAAGCCACTTCCTTACAATAATCTAACACCTATGGGTAAGGCGAAGGATTATAAGGAAGGGGGAGCTGCATTAAAATTTGACACGTTCAGTGGGGCCAAAGATAAGCTAAAGGCACTTACCTTTTTACAGCAGTTTGATGCTGCTTTTTCTGGTGGAAATTACACGGAATCCTCTAAGGTGAGAAAAGCTGCGACTTTTCTCAAGGGCAATGCATTGCAGTGGTGGTCCACTCTTTTTGTTGTCCAGTGTAATGCATGTGGAAACAGCATTGGGGCAGTTCTCATGCAGGAAGGACATGTGATAGCCAATGAGAGTCTTATATTACAGAATGCCGAGAAGCATTGCAGGTTTATGAGAAAGAGATGTTGGCTGTAATTCATGCTCTTTCTACATGGAAACACTATTTGCTTGGGGCTGATTTCACTGTGCAGACAGATCATCACACCTTGCGTTATTTCCTCACGCAAACTAAACTTTCTGAGAAGCATATGCGATGGGCCAACTTTTTGTCTATGTTTCACTTCCAGATTGTGCATGTGGAAGGCAAAAAGAATGTTGTGGCAGATGCTTTGTCACGCAAGCCACAGGTCTCAACAAGTTCACTTGCTTATCATCATGAGCTTGATGACATGAAAGAGCAGTATGCCCATGATGAGGATTTTGGAAGGCTCTATGATCAGATGTCTGAGGGTCAGCAGTATGATCATTATACTCTCAAGGATGGTTTTTTGTTGATGCATGGTAGATTGTGTGTTACCAGGCAATTACGACTCAAGGTTATGATTGAAAGTCATGCTCCACCGTATGCAGGTCATAGAGGTATTGACGCCACGGTAAAAGCAGTTGAGACTTTTTTTTTAGTGGCCGACCTTGAGAAGAGATGTTGATGCTTTTGTTAGGCAATGCATCGTATGTCAGAAGGTGAAGTTTGACCGTCAAAAGACACCAGGGTTACTTCAACCTTTACCTATTCCAGATAGACCATGGAAGAGCATTGCCATGGATTTTATATTTGATCTTCCAAGGACACAAACGGGGATTGATGGCATTTAGACTATCGTATGCAGGTTCAGTAAGCAGGCTCATTTCATTCCTGTGCGTAAGACGATCAAAGTTGATCATATGTGGTGAAGTTGTTCATGGTGGCGAACATCTTCAAGTATCATGGCTTGCCTTCATCTATCATCAATGACCGTGATCCACGGATAACGAGTTTATTCTAGAGAGGGTTGTTTGACAACATGGGTACAACTCTCAAGTTTTCATCTTCGTTTCATCCACAAACAGATGGTCAATCGGAAGAGGCTAATTCTACAGTGTTAGATCTTCTTAAGTGTTATGTGTCAGAGCACAAGCAACAATGGGAAAAGTATCTTCCTTTGGTGGAGTTTGCTTATAACAACACCGTCCATACCTCGACGGGCAAGGCGTCTTTTGAGATTGTGGAAGGAGGGAAGAAGGTACCACCTATTTTGCACACAAAGGATAAGATCTTTGAGGCTGATCAGTATGTGGAGAACATGGATGAAGCTTATCGGAGAGTTAAGTTGGCACTCCAGAAAACTCAGCAAAAGCAAAAGAAAGCAGCAGACCGTCACAGACGTGCATTAGAGTTCGCATTGGGTGATTGGGTTCTATTGCGATTTGAAAAAGCTAGGCTCAAGAAAATGAAGGGTAAGGAGCGCTTATTCCCTAAGTTGAGCATGCGCTATTATGTGTTGGGTTTTATGATGTGTATGCACCCAGAGGAGTGCTAGTGATCATCAGTAGATTACTGGGGCACTTTTTACTTCAGTTTTAGTGGAGGTTTTTTTCCCCAGTTTAGCTCAGTTTCACTTATATGCAGTTTATAAGTGTTTTGGTCCACCCGGCACATTTATGGCCGGACATGTGAACACTTATCTTTAGGGTCACTATCATGTGGCTATTGTACTTCACTTTTTTATCATTGAAGCATACTGAAGTCGTGTTCTCTCTTATCTTGGTTTCCACGCCTGCTTGAACCTGTGTAAACCCTAACCCTAACCCTCCATTGCCTTCAATTGGTATCAGAGCATTGAAGCTCTGCATTGCCCTGCCCGTACACTGCCAAGCTTTTGTTGCTGCTGCCCGTACAGCATCCGTACATCCAGTCAAGCGCCGCCTACAACTTCTGTACCTGGTCGCCTTCAGTCGGGTACTGCACGCCGCCTACAACTTCTGTACCTGGTCACCTTCAGTCGGGTACTGCACGTCGCCTTCAGTCGGGTACTGCAACAGGCGTCGCCTACAGTTACTGTACCTGCCCGTACAGTCAAGCGCAGCCACCATCACCTGTGCGCCTTCAGCTACATCTGTGCGACTGCTGCCCGTACACTTGCTTCCGTACCTGGCGACTGTACAAACCTGCGCATTCTGTACCTAACGTGTACCTGCTCGCCCAACACAGTACTGTGCCTGCCCGTACAGTAAGCGCTACCTGCACAGTACTTCCACCTACATCAGTCCTGTGAAGTACAGTCATTTGTACTTGCACTTTGGTGATCAGTACCTGCAGAAATACCACAACCTACACAGTCATTCAGTGGTAAGCATTAAAATTCAGTTTTTGGGCATTTTTATTTTCTCTGTGAAAAATGTACAGGCACAACAGGCAGATTTTCTAGCAAAGAACAATACAGGTTTTTTGCACAGTTTGGGTGCAGCAAATTTGGGCATTTTTGGGGCATTTTGGCATTGTGTACACCATTTGCTGCTCTACTCAGTCATTGGTGCATTGAGCTCCACATTTAGAGGATTGAGAGTGCAGGCATATTTGGGTGAACTGTATTCAGTGGAGTACAGTTGTTATCAGGGTTTCTGCTATTGGGTTTTTTGGTAAACAGGTACAACATTGTGCGTAAAGCATAATGGCAAATCAACAGCAAAGTGATGTATTCACATATTTGTCTAAGGAAGACAAATTGGATGGCACGAACTACTCCTTGTGGAGTTTTATGCTGAAAAATGTGCTTGTGGCAAAAGGTCTTTGGGATTTTGTTAGTGGTGATGAACCACGTCCAGGTCCATTGGCTCCAGAGACTCCTCCCCAAGGGGGTGCTCGTGGACGAGGACAACAGGTACAGGCTCCAGGACAGCCATTGCCTGTTCAGAGAACAAATGCTCAAAAGACATGGGATGCCAGGGATGCACAAGCTTTGTCACTCATTGCATTGTCAGTTCAGAGGTCCATTATACCTCATATTCGTTCTGCTGGCTCTTCACAGAATGCATGGGTGACTTTGGAGCAGATGTATGCTACTCGTAATGAGGCTAGGATCTCATTTTTGAAAAGAGAGCTAGAAAATCAGAAGATGAATGAAGGAGATGATATGTCTAGCCACTTAAACAAGCTGCAGGATTTGAGACAGCAACTCATCAATGTGGATGAGATTATTCCTGAGACACAGCTTGTGTCCACCATCTTGCACTCTTTGCCAAGATCTTACTTGGCTTTTCATACCTCTTTGAACCTCAGCATGAGGAATGCTGTTGAACCCCTCAAGTATCAGGAACTTGTTGCTCTCTTACTACAAGAGGAGCAAATGAGGAAGAATATGAATATGAACACAAATGCTGAACAAGCATTTACTGCAGGTCAAAAGGGGAAAGGAAAAACTCAGCCAAAGAGTGCAAATCAAAACTCAGGTAATGGTGGTTCTTCACAGGATACCAAGAAAGGTGATGGACAGCCCAAGAAGAAGGGCAAATGTCATTACTGTAAGAAGCCAGGTCACTACATCACGGAATGTCGGAAGAGGATTGCCAAAGAGAAGGCAAAGGAAGCTGGGATGTCTGTTAATGATGCTTCTAAAGCTCCTCCAGAGACTGCTTCTTTTGTTGAGGACAGGGATTACTGTTTTTATACATGCAGCTATGATGCCTCTTGGTCTTCACAGGCACTCAGTTTGACAGAGCATGCATGTACTTGGTATTTTGATAGTGGTGCCTCAAAGCATATCACATCTCGCAGGGATTTGTTTAGTCATGTTGGCCCTGCCCCTGTTGGCAAAACTGTTGAGTGTGCCAACAATGCTTCATATCCAGTTCGTGGCATTGGGGAGATTCAACTCACAGCCATTGATGGCTCTATTCTCCACCTTACAGATGCCTTATATGTACCAGGGATAAAGAAGAATTTGTTGTCCATTTCTTCTCTAGCACATTGTGGAATGCAAGTCCACTTTGATGATGATAAATGCATGGTCAGAGACAAAGCTAATGCCTTGACCTTGATGCTTACTAGTACACTATGTCATGGACTTTATCAGTTGGATGCATTTCAGCCAGTAGATTAGTTTGCTTATAATGCATTCACTCTTACTCCAGCTATGGTTGATGCGGAGTTATGGCATGCTCGCATGGGGCATGTAAATTTTGGTAGTCTTATGCTTATGCAGCGACATAATATGTTTACAGATCTACCTCTCATGGAGAAGCCTCCAGATCACATTTGTGAAGGATGTATTTTGGGAAAAATGCACAGGTTTTCCTTCCCACGTGATCAAGCTCTAAGAGCAACTGCAAAGTTGCAACTTATACACAGTGATCTTTGTGGTCCCATGCAGACGAAGTCATTAGGTGGTTGCTTTTATTTTGCAACATTTATTGATGACTTCTCTCGTGTATGCTGGGTCTATCCTTTGACACAGAAATCACAGGTATATGATGCATTTTTGGCCTTTGTAGCACTTGCTGAGACAGAGTCAGGATGCAAGGTGAAGACTCTCCGTTCTGACCGAGGGGGGGAATATATGTTACATATGCTGAATTCCTTTCTTGGGAGTAGAGGTATAAAACATCAGTATACTACTCCTTACACTCCACAGCAGAATGGGGTTGCAGAAAGGAAGAATCGGTCACTCATGGAGATGGCCAGATGTATGCTAAAGGCAAAAAGACTACCACATATCTTTTGGGTGGAAGCAGTAATGTGTGCTTGTCATATTTTGAATCGATGTCCCACAAAGGCATTGGTTTCTATTACTCCTTTTGAGGCTTGGCATGGCCGCAAGCCTTCTGTATCGCATTTTCGTATCTTTGGGTGTCTTGCATATGCACACATACCCAAAGAGTTGAGGAGGAAGCTGGATGATAAAGCCACAAAATGCATTTTTGTTGGGTATAGCCGTGAGAGCAAGGGCTACAGGTTATATGACCCACTATCCAGGAAGATATTCATCAGTCGGGATGTGATTTTTGATGAAAAATCAGAAATATCCATGGCTGGTTATGAGGCAAATCAGGCTGAAAATGATGTGTTTGAAGGTCTACTACCCATGGAGTTTCATTCCACAGTTGGTGATCCAACTCATGAGGGTACTGGACAGCCAGCAAATGATGTAGGTGGTGCAGAAATTCAGCAGCCAAATGAGCCAGAAGCTGAACCAAATATGGGACAGCAGGCACCACAGGTCAGACATATACCTAGATGGTATTTGAGGACATTACAGGACAGCCATTTAGAGGGTCCTCTTGCTGGTCGTACTCGTAGGGAAACAAGGACCAATGAGCATGCACACATCATGGATTTGAATCTGGTTATGGCAGCCAGTTTACAGGATGATGATGAGCCTGATTCATTTGTGGATGCACGAGATAATGTGCATTGGAACAAAGCCATGCAGGATGAGCTTGATTCTATTAAAAAGAATCAAACATGGGATTTGGTTGATCTGCCCAAAGGCAAGAAAGCAATTGGTACTAAATGGGTCTATAAGTTGAAAAGACATGCAGATGGATCCATTGACAGGTACGAAGCCCGTCTAGTTGCAAAGGGCTATGCACAGAAGAAGGGCATTGATTATGAGGAGACATTTGCTCCTACATCCCGTATGTCGACACTTAGGTGTGTCATTGCATTGGCTGCACATCGTGGTTGGGTTGTTCACCAGTTGGACATAAAGACTGCATTCCTACATGGGGACCTCGAGGAGGAAGTTTATGTATTTCAGCCCATGGGATTTGCAGAACATGGTCATGAGGGGAAAGTATGCAGGCTGAAAAAGGCCTTGTATGGTTTGAAACAAGCTCCACGAGCTTGGTATGCAAAAATAGATGCTTTTCTACTCACTCAGGGATTTGTGAACAGTCCATCAAAGGCCACTCTGTATGTAAAGAAAAAAGAGACAGATCTGCTGGTCATCAGTCTTTATGTGGATGATCTCTTGCTCATGGGATCAAATGATGACAAAATTGCAGCTTTTAAGGAGATACTGCAACAGACATTTGACATGTCTGACTTGGGCCTTGTACATTACTATTTGGGCATACAGTTTGTGCAGGATAACAGAGGCATTGGGTTGTTGCAATCACGCTATGTTACTAAACTTCTGGAGAAGTTTAAATTTCAGGATTGCAAGCCTATTAGTACTCCTATGGAGCCTGGGATGAAACTGTCACTACAAGATGACAGTGTTTCCTTTGATGCCACTACATATGCTCAGGCTGTTGGGTGCCTCATTTACTTGTGTAATACAAGGCCAGATATTCAGTATGCAGTCTCTCAGTTGAGCAGATTCATGCACAGCCCACGGTTGTCACATTGGCAAGCTGTGAAGCGTGTATTCCGTTATTTGCAGGGTACCTTGTCTCTTGGGTTGCTTTATCCTGAGGGGGGTGACATGCAGTTACATGCTTACAGTGATTCAGATTGGGCTGGTGATTTTGATTCCAGACATTCCACTAGTGGAAATTGTTTCTTTCTTGGCTCTTCATGCATTTCTTGGCTAAGCAAGAAACAGACCACAGTGGCCACTTCGTCTTGTGAGGCAGAGTACAGAGCAGCCTACACTACTACTGTTGAGTGTGTTTGGCTGCGTCGTCTTATGACTGATATGGATATTTCAGTGGAGGAGCCTACACCTATCTATACTGATAGTCAGAGTGCCATTGCTGTGGCCAGGAATCCTGTGTTTCATGCTCGCACGAAACACATTGAGATTCACTATCATTTTGTTCGGGAGAGACGCCACGCAGGAGATATCAGTCTGATCTACTGTCCTACAGATCAGAATGTGGCAGACATCTTCACCAAGGCATTACCACGTCCGAAATTTGAAGCATTCCGCAGTGCTTTGAATTTGTTTCCTTTTGGTGGATGATGTACAGTGATCACATATCACTCCAGGGAGGTTTGTTGGGTTTTATGCTGTGTATGCACCCAGAGGAGTGCTAGTGATCATCAGTAGATTACTGGGGCACTTTTTACTTCAGTTAGTGGAGGTTTTTTCCCCCAGTTTAGCTCAGTTTCACTTATATGCAGTTTATAAGTGTTTTGGTCCACCCGGCACATTTATGGCCGGACATGTGAACACTTATCTTTAGGGTCACTATCATGTGGCTATTGTACTTCACTTTTTTATCATTGAAGCATACTAAAGTCGTGTTCTCTCGTATCTTGGTTTCCACGCCTGCTTGAACCTGTGTAAACCCTAACCCTAACCCTCCATTGCCTTCATTATGGACCTTTTCAGGTATTGGAAAAGATTGGTGAGGTGGCCTATCACTTGAAGCTACCAGATCACTAGAGGATTCACAATGCATTTCATGTGAGTCTACTTAGACCTTTCCATGGGGATGTGCCTGAGGGTGTTTCAGATGAGGCTCAGCCGGAAGTTGAGGAACTTGATGAGGTTCTTATTCCAGAGCAGATACTGGCACATAAGGAAAGAAAGGTACGAGGTAAAGTTTCCCGTCGCTATCTTGTGAAGTTCAAGAACTATTCACCGATGGATACGAAGTGGATGGAGGAAGGTGACTTAACAACAGATTCACCTCAGGTTTTGCAGCTCTATCTCGATGCCTTTGAGTTGGAGCCGACTCTTGTTACGGCTCATTCAGGTTCAGCAGAGCATGAGTCTGGAGCACTGCCTGATGCTCAAGAGGGGGGTAGCACCTCCACTCCCTTGATACGGACAGGCTCAGATGACATCTAGAGGTCGCTTGGTGTAGCTTTTGTCTCACCCGAAGGTACTGATGGCTAACAGTACATCTGTTTATGGGACTTCTATGATGTATGTGTACTAGTCACATTGGATGTTGTGGTTGTGTATGGTTCACAGTGGTATACAACTTGGACTACTACTACATCATTGGTTTGCAGTGAATGTTGCTATATATGCATGGCTTAGAGAGATTGGGACGCTGATCTTGCCATATTGTACTTTTCACTTTGTATATTTTGCTGTATCACCAGATTGCAATCGAGGACACTTGCCATTTTTCAAGAGGGGGGTATGTCATGACCCTGTGAAAGCGGAACAGCACAAGTGTGAGCATGGTGGTTGGTGAGCAAGATAAATTTTTAAAGATGCATACTTGGGTGTCCGGACAAAAGTAATATGTGTGGACAACCCCAAGTGTGAAGGGGGACCAAGGTATTAAATTTTATAAGATTTATAAACCTAGTTTTTAAAACTTTAAGGGAGGCCACTAGGATAATTATGGAGGAGGGCTACTCTACTTTTAGAGTACACGCCTCCCTCTCTCTCTCTCTCTCTCTCTCTCTCTCTCGCTTTTTGGAGAAGAAGGAGTCGACTGGCTACGTAGAGAACATGGTGGAACTGGTCGCCTGTAGGAAGCCGTACACACGAGTGCTGCAAGTACAGTTCTGTACGGACAACTGGCGCATCACAGTCGTACACGTGTGCTGCAGATATTATCTGGCTGCGCTGTGTGGAGAGAGATTGGCCAACGCATCACACAGGCGGGTACATCTGTCCTGCTGTGCACGCATCGCATCAGTCACATGTGTTGCAGGTGCTGACCTGTACGGACAGGTACAGGCGGATACTGACAATCCTGTCCAGCAGATACAGGCGGGTACAGTTCAGTCCTGTACAGCTGGTACAGGCGGCGCATCACAAGGGTACAGGCGGCGCATCACAAGGACAGCTGCAAGTGCATACGGGTATAGTCAGGTTCCGTCCGGTTGCTGCTGATTGGCTGACGTAGGCAGCTGCAGGTACAGTTCTGAGACGGCTGCAAGGAGAATAGTACAGACAGGTACACACATGTGCTGCAAGTACAAACCTGTACGGACAGGTGCACATGTGTGCTGCAGAGTTGCTGACACAGGCAACTGCAAGTACAGCTGGTACGGTCAATCCCTCCGGTGCACAACTGCGCATAACAGTTGGTAAACTCTGAACATATCTTTCATGATAGCATGCTTGAGCTGCAAGAAAGCATCCTGTTCTTTGGAAGTCCATTTGAAAGTGGTTTTCTTCTTTGTGAGATCATGTAGAGGGATGGCTATCATAGCAAAATGCCTTATGAAACGCCTATAATACGAACATAATCCCAGAAAACTACGTACTTGATGTACATTTTGCAATTCTGGCCAATTCCGAATGGTCTCTATCTTTGCACAGATCCATTGTAACTCCATCCTTGGATACAATGTGTCCCAAATAATGAATCTCTGAAAGGAAAAACTCACTTTTCTTGGCATTAATGAAAAGTTTATGCTTCCGCAACTCTTCGAACACTGTGACCAAATGAGTTCTATGTTCCTGCTCATTCTTGGAGAAAACCAAGATATCATCAAAGAATACTCCTGTGAATTTGCGATGGGGTCAGAATATCCTATCCATCATACGATTAAACGTGACAGGAGCATTGGTGAGACCAAAAGGCATTACCAAAAATTCATATAATCCAAAGGCTGTCCTGAATGCAGTTTTATGGACATCTTGTGGCACTACTCGTATTTGGTGATAACCACTCTTCAAATCAAGTCGACTAAAACAAGCCGAACCATCAAGCTTATCCAAAATGTCATCAATACGCAGAATTGGGAATCTGTTCTTGATGGTAAGCTTGTTTAAAGCTCTGTAGTCCACACACATGCGGAATGATCCGTCCTTCATTTGAACAGGAAGCACAGGAGTGCAATAAGGTGAGGAACTGAGTTGAACCAAACCTTTCTCTAAAAGCTCATTTACCTGCTTCATGATCTCTTCTTGTTGTGCAACACTTACTCGGTATGCGGGTTTGTTAGGTGGAGAACTACCTAGCACAAGATCTATGCGATGATCTTCGGGCCTTTGGGGAGGTAATTCACCTGGCACTGTATCAGCAAAACAGTCGTTAAATGCATGAAGAAAATTCAGCCTATCATTAGTCATAGCATCCACATTTAGATGACTTGGTACAATGCTATCACGAACAAAAACCAAGTACGCAGAAAGACTTTTTTCATTGCTTTATTACTTTGGATGTGAGATACAAGTGGGATGGAATCCCCTTCTTTGCCAGCATCAATGAAATGCATGTGGCCTTTATGCATAAAAGAAATCATGTTGGTCTTGTACTCTTTGCAGGGCTCAAGCCTATGATGCCACGGCTTGCCCAACAATACATCACATCGATTTAATGGTGCAACCAAGAAATGTTCATTATCAAGGTAGCCCTGGATATGTATGTGCAACTTCCCTATCAATGGGGTAACCTGCACCTCTTTACCAACAAATGCAGCTTCGGCTTCAATCTGAGGTCCCATGTTCTCAACCTCAATACCCAAGGCAGCTGCCGTTTGTATGGAGATGAAGTTATCGGTTGCACAGTCGTCAAACATGAATAAGGCGGGCTGATCCTTGATTTGACCCCAAGCCTTGCATACCATCCGCTCTTTTGCATCATGATTTGTGTTCCCTTGCACATTGGGAACTGCATGTACATTAGCCTTTGTCTGCTTGTCCTCGTGCTTTGGTTTGCAGTCAGGGCATTGTCGAAACATGTGCTCTTTGCTACCACAAGAAAAACATTTTCCCTCCTTGGCATAATGCTCTCTTTGCTCCGGGGTCAAGCCGAATTTGTTCTTCTTTGGGCCCTGATCTTTAGATGAGGTATTTTCAGCTCTACCTCCCTTGTGGGTCTCCCGGAAGTTCTTTTTAGGTGGCTGTCCACCTTTTTGCAGATTTGGGACAGCCTTGTCTTTCCCCTTTGAACCGCCCTGATCCTGCTTAATTTTGAGCACCAATTGCTCCGTAGCAAGAGCAGAGGCTCTGAGCTATTGCAAAGTATGTTTCGGGTGCAATTCAATGCCTGAACGATATGCTGGTTGCAGTCCAGAGCGAAACTTCCTTTTTCTTTCATCCTCAGTGATTTGCATAAAAGGAGTTACCTCTAGCAATACTTTCCAAAACTTGTTAACATACTGTTGCACACTTTCATTATCTCTTTGCTCAAGTCTGTCCCACTTTTGGGTGAGAGTTTGCTCCGCATTTGGTGGCAAAAATTGAGCATAGAATCTATCCTTAAATTCCTTCAGGTGCAAATGGGGTCCTTGGTGATCTTTTCAGTGATCCACCAATGAGCAGCGGTTCCTTTCAAAAACATGCTAGCATGGCGTACTTTAGACTTCTCAGTGAAGTCCTCATCGCTAAAAGCAATGTCAAACTGTGCCACAAATGCTAACACTTTGGAAGCATCATGCTCTCCATGAAAAACATCAAACTTAACAGTTTTGTCACCTGCTTTAAATTCCTTGAGCTTTCTGGCATGAGGCTAATGGTCTTCTCTTTTTCCTTTCCCCTTATCCAACGGGACAGCCCTATCTGCATGGGCATCTGCATGGGCTCCATGGGCCATCATGGAAGTTTCATGAAGCACGGTGGCATGTGCTCCACGAACTTGAGAATCAGATGCATGTAACTCTCCTGCATAAGGCAATGTCTCTCCATGAGACAACTCAGAAGGCAAAGCTCTTCTAGTGGCAGACCTGTCACCCCTACCATGGGATACATGTCTTGAATGCATGTGACCTTCATGCCCTCCATGAGCACTAGCATACATATACCTGTCAGGCTTTGTGCCTTGTGGAGAAGATGCATGACGAGAGGTGATTGTCACCTCTTCCTTTTGCATAAAAGACCTCAACCTTTGAGATGCGAGATCTCCATGCTTCAAGTGAGATGGATTTCTGAATTTCAGCTCTCCGTCTTCCCCCTCTTTGATGTCACCTTTGCGGAGGAGGTAGGCAAGTGCCAACTCCCTTGGCTTCTTGCCCACTTCCCGTGCCATGGACTCAAAAGTCACATCTACCATTGCATCGGCTTTCCTTGCTTCAATGGCACTTTGCACATGGGGATCTTCATGCAAAAATTTTAGCTCTTGCTCTTGTGCCTGCAAAAGCTTTCTCATATGTTCCATTTCAGCCCTCATTGCATCAGGCTCTTCTTCTAGCATGACTGTCTTTCCTCGAGACAGTTGTCCCTTTGAATCACTATCATTAACCCTTTCAAGGGGCTTGTGCCTTCCTCGCAGAGGATCCGAACCACACGAGGGAGATCCGAACCACGCGAGGCACTTGATGGGCCCCTCGAATTAGGCACTTCCAAAGGGTTGCCTTGGCTGTCCATTGTGTTAAGTGTGCTAGAAGCGGGGTGTCCAATACACAGGTTCGTTTCCCCACTAGGAAGAGGGAAACAACCGTGCTCTGATACCAATGAAACCGATCCCGTCAAGTGGGAATAGACTCCGTTGGACACCCACACGCGTAATAGCACAACTTAATATCACAATTTGAAATGGACAACTTAATAACAACTGGAATTTGAAATGAAATGAAATGAAATAGATGGACACCAACACTGGGGCCGGAACGGGCCGACCCCCCCCTCAATATATGATATATTATTGGGAGTATTTAACAAATACAATGCTCCATGGGTTCAAAGAACCAGATGATGTCCATGTACAAATGAATACAGTACCAAAACAAGAGGTTCGGAGTAGATGTTCGAAGTAGAGCGACCACTTGAGTGGTCCAGTCTCTACGGTCCTGTGCCTTCACTGGACTCTGCGGAGAGCGCCCCACTGGTGTTCCAGGACCACGCACAAACAGGTGCTCCCATACTAATGCCTGGCTCTCCCGATCTCGGCACCTTTGGACCGTGGTTCTCCAAAAGCTTGGACTACCCGGCACCGAACGGGTGTTAGCCGTAGAGAGAGAATCCTTTATCAGATTTACAACACAAAGTTCTTTACTTAAATCTGAAATTCACTTACTTGTAGATTGCATATGGAAGACCAATACCCATGGTGTCTGTGTGCAGCTACTTGAGAGGGACACCAAGGTGCAGCAGCATGTCGAGAGGAGTAGCTGCCTGGGGAAAAGTATAGCCTCCTGAAGGAAGGAGATGCCGCCTATGTAAAGGAGACACAACCGCCTACAAAGGAGAAGGAGGCGTAGCCGCCTATGGAGAGGATGAGCAGCCCGCTGGAGATGGAGAAGTAGCCGCCTGTATGCAGAGTACAGCCGCCGGCCGCCTGGCTGTAGGAGCACAGCTGCTGGAGATGAACACACAGCCGCCTGCTGTGGTAGGCAGCGCAGCCTGTATGGTTGCCTAACTGGAGACGCACACACAGCCGCTTGGCTGCAGAGAGGAGATGGAGGCACCTAGTCGCCTGCAGTAGAAAGGCGCAGCCAGCTGGACAGAGGGGGCGTGCGTAGCCTGCTGGAGATGGCAGCCACCTGCTGAAAGAACAGCCGAAGCAGCCTGATGTGCAGCCACCTGGGAGCAGAAGCGCAGCCTGATGAGCAGTAGCGAAGGCACCGCCTGTTGGAGAACATGCGCAAGAGATGGTCGCCGGCTGTTCTCTCTTACAGGTGGGGTGGTCGTTCTTTTATGTAGAGATTGGAGAGGTTAAACCATCCCAGCTGGCTGGCTCCCCACGTTTGCATGGGGACGGCCAGCTTCATGGTGGTGTGGGTAGGTGACCATGCACCCATGTCCCACCCCCACACACACAAAGGTTAAGCGTGGCTCCCCACCTTGGCCCCTATTTGGGTGCCCAAAGTGGGTGCCCACTTTTAAGTGAATGTGAATATACAACCTTATAAAACAAAAAGTTAGAGAAAAAACTATTAAACCAACATGTGCAATACACTTACCACCTGTGCACATGCAACAAAACTTGTCAGAAGACAGAGCAAACTTCATGACTCACTGGCAGGCGTCCCCGCTCAGTAAGTGGCACGCCAAGCAGGCAAACACAAAAATACAAGTCATGCGAAAACAGTTTCAAACATGCAAAACATGAGTGCATGTGCAAATAGTATCATGGACATATCTCCCGTTCATGGAACAAGTACAAAATATCTATCGAGCACAAAAATGGCACGACGTAACACATAAATCCTGGTCTTCCTATGGAGTGACAGTCCCATAGGTAAGACACAGTTCTAGGCACGAGCCTCCCTATGGAGTGAGAGTCCCATAGGTAAGACACGGCACAAATACTGGCTCTTCCATGGCGTGACAATCCCATGGATAGAACACAGTCCAGGTCATACACGGGTGGCACCAGTCTGGCTCCCGTCCATACGACACCATCCTGCTAACACACGGGTGGCATCAGTCGGGCTCCCATCCATGTCAAGCAAGAATACTGGCCTCTTCACATGAGACACCACCCTGTCCTCAAGTGATCGAGACACAAAACTGGAGATGGACCAAATGGTCGGCCAATTGGTGACATCATTGGTGACACTCTGTTGCGTGCACATTGGATGAGGGCTTAGGGGAGTCAACAATTTCTTGCAAGAGGCAGCCCAAAGCCGACTAGAGGGTTTCCGAAAGAAAGAGAGGAGTCTGAGGAGGAGTCTTGCTTCTTTATAGCGGCTACAAGAGAGGTCCCCGGATAGCCAGTGGATCGAGAGTTAGCTTGCCACTGCTTGCACGGAGATTAGATCCATAGAGGAGAGGAGGGTGGAGTATAGGTATCACGCCAGGGCCTCTTTCTAGACTCAGGCCAGCGACAGTCACAGTGGATTTCTTTGAGATAGCCGGTCCCACAAGAGGAGAGACGGTATTTGCAGGTTGTGTGGCCAAGATGGAGCTATTGTTTCAGATCCCCCCCCAAGTGAGAGCCATCACCACAGACTCCTTTCGATCTCTCCTCATAGGTGCCCTAGTATCTCCACAGGTGGTGGATGCAAGCGAAAGGGTCTGGCAACATACGAGGGAGGTGGTTCCCCCTTCTCTTCAGTCATTCTTATTGACACCATTTACTGCTAAGGAGTTAGCAGAGCACTTCCCAGGGGCGGACAGACTTCCAGTCTCCTTTCTTCGCCATTGGGACCTCATGGAAGGTGGCCTTCAAGCTGCCTTCAATGAAATTATGATCACAAGTGCCATGCCAGAGAGGCTCTCAGAGGGCCTGATTCACTTGATTCCCGAGCAGGGTGGTGACAAATTGGAGATCCGATAGTGGAGACCCATCACTCTTCTAGGGACAGCCTATAAGATCTTGGCCAAGGCCATCAGCAAGAGACTTCAGCCTTTTCTCCTAGACTTGATCCACGACACTCAAACCGGCTTTGTTCAGGATCGGAGCATTTTGGACAACATCTTTACCTTCTAGGAGGCGACAGCCTCGACCACGACGCGGCAGCAGGACCTCATTCTGCTACTCCTAGACTTTGAGAAAGCTTATGATATGGTGGATTGGAGCTTTCTAGAGGGCACAATGAGCCAAACAGGATTCCCCACGGAGTGGATTCATGGAGTCTCAGGACTTTACTTAACCTCACATAGCCAGGTTCTCATTCAGGGAGCCCGTGGCAACAAATTCCCCCTGTCCACTCGGTTAGACAGGGCTGTCCTCTAGCACCTTAACCTCTTCCTATTCGTCGCTGAGGCCATGAGTAGTTTTCTTTCCGCCCAAGAGACTGGGCTTTAGGGATTGCATCTTCCGCTCCACACGCAGGAGGAGCTGTTGGACTCCGAGTTTGCAGACGACACATCATCTTTCCTTGCAAGAGATGTGGGGAATCTCCAGGGACTTGCGGAGGTGATCAAGATTTTCTGCCACGCATTAGGAGCACAAATCAACTGGCACAAGTCGTGTGGTTTTTGGGTAAGCTCAGCACTTGCCCCGACTTGGCGACCAGTTGAGGATTTCTAGTGGATCCCGAGGGGCACTCCAGTTCATTATCTCGGTTGCCAAGTTGGCATTGATATCTCTCCTGAGCAACAGCTCGACCCGCTTCTTCTGAGTATTCGGAAGAAGCTTCTATACTGGAGCTCGGCGAGGCTCTCCCTAGTAGGCACAGTGGTGGTGGCGAGACAGGTACTTCTTGCCACCATGTGGTACATCACTTCGTGCCGGGCCTTTTATCGAGCATGTATTGGCCAGATACAGCAATTGATCCAGAACTTCTTATGGGCCGGCAATGATGGGAGGCCAGCCAGGGCCAAGGTGGCATGGAGAGTGATCATTCAGCCACGTCGCAGAGGGGGGCTATGCCTCATCGACCTGGAGGAGGATGGGGGAGGGTGATTGGTTTTCGAGCACAGGGATGGCACATTGATCCAGCACTGGCCAAGGTGGCCAGGGAGAGATTATGACGGCTATGGATATGAGAGTGCAGACCTCTCACGCGCCTTCGGTTGGACTCAGGAGAGTGGACTCATCATGATCCAGCGGATCGGGAGGAGACTCTCAATGCCCCCTTCTTTGCATATACTGTGCGGCTAGGCCACAGGATCCAAATGCCTGAGATAGATGGCACACTAGCAGTAGCAGCACATTGGCAGTCTCGTGGCCTCTCATAGCGTTTCCTTTCAAATTTCTGGAAGAGACTATGGGACAGCTTTTGGCCTAGAAAGATCACCCTCTTTCTTTGGTTGATGGCACATAGGAGTTTGGCAATCGATACTACCGTGCGGTGGCCACCCCCAGGAGTCTCAGAGACATTGCCTTTGGGATTGCCCAAAGGCTTAGCAGATTTGGCAGCGGATTCTCCACATCTTTGCTATGGACAGGGCACCGACCCGGATCATTACATGGGGCACTATCGCTTGGGCCACAGAGGCTAGAGTGGTCACGGCTTAGGAGGAGGATGGGGGAGGGCTAGGCCTTCAGGTCTCTCACCATCATACCAGCCTCGAACATTTGACGTGCTAGATGCAGCGAGGCCATCAAGGGTACCCACACTCCGCTGGCTAAGACCATCAGGAGCATATGTGTTGGAGATACGAGGAAAGGACTTCAACAGTATGAAGACATAGTATGCAGATTGTCAAGAATTTGGAACTCCTTATAGTATGGCCCTTTATTCGAAACCGGATCATTATACTGTTTAGGACGGTTGGCTCTTTTACAAGAGTCGACCCTGTGTTCTGAGGGAGAAGAGATCGGCACCACTCCACGATGCCCATGATTCACTTGTTGGTGGTCATCATGGGATCAACAGTACCGTGGAGAAGTTAGAAAGATCATTTATTGGCCAAAGATGCGGAGGGATGTATACAACCATGTTTCTGCATGTCTTATATGTCAGAAAGTGAGAGTACCTCACACAAAATAGGCATGGCTGCTTCAGCCATTGCCCGCTCTTGAGGGTCCTTTTCATGACATTTCGATGGATTTCTTTGGACCACTTCCCACATCTATTGGATCTCAGAATACTCAGTGTATGACGATAGTTGACAGATTCAATAAAATTAAAAAAAATCGGGAAAAAACAATTAGTTAAAGAAAAAACAGTCACAAAGGGCTAGATACAACCAGGAAGGGCTAAATACAAACTTGCCTCATTGAAGGGCGGGAATCAAATAATCGTAAGGGGAAGAGACGCTTCGCCTCTGGCTGGTCGCTCTGTGAGGAGAAGGCTACCTCAAAGGGGGGAGGAAACAACCACATAGGTGGTCTGTAATGCCAAATGGGGTCACCGCCTGTATCTGTGAGGAAAGGGCCAGGCTTCCAAAGTCTCAAGAAAGGTTCTCGTCGCTTCCGCATGCGGTCAGAACCTCCTTGTAACTTCCCCCACTAACTGCGGAGGGTGTGAATGATATCAAGCCAAGTGGACTCCTGTACTGTCTCAATACTACCTTTTCGACTAAGAGCATCTGCTATAGGGTTGTGCTTACCAGTACATACTCAATCATTCCACCAAACTGTTGGAACAACTGACACCACCGGTGTTGTCTATCGCTCCACTGGACACTTGGCATAGTCTGTAACCACTTCAAGGCCTGGTGGTCTGTCTTCACAGTAAATTCCCTTCCATAAGAAAAGGTTACCACTATTTCAAGGTTGTGCTAACCCCTAACAACTCTTTGTCGTAGACATAATAATTTTTTTCTGCATCATTCAACTTCCTGCTATAATACGCCACAGGTCTTCCTTCTTGTTGCAATATTGCTCCAATGCCAAGATTACTAGCATCGGTGAACACCTCGAAGGGATCATCCCATGATGCAAGTTTGAGGAGTGGTGCTTTGGAAGCCGCCTTTTGTAGAGCAAAGAATGCCTCTAAAGCGCAAAGAATGCCTCTAAAGCCTTTCTTGTGACTGAGACTTTGTCTTCTAGTCTTCACTCCCTTGAGCAAATCTGTCAATGGTGTTAGAAAACCGATCCATATGCGAGCTATACGCTTGGCAAAGGCCCACGAAGGATCGTATCTCTTGGGTTGTCTCCGGAACATCCCAATCGAGGATTGCCTTTATCTTCTCCAGGTCAAGGCAAATTCCGTCGGAACCAATCACGTAGCCCAGATACTAGACTTCTTGAACTCCAAATATGCTCTTCTTCACATTGATGTAGAGTTCATTATCTCACAAAATCTGCAAGCCCTTCTGCACATCCTTCTCGTGGTGTTCTGCAGTGTGGCAGAAAAATAAGAATATCATCCAAAAAAATGAATAGACATATACCGATGAGCACGGCAAAGACTCGGGACATCATCTTGTTGAAGGTCGCCGGTGCATTGGTTAAGCCAAAAGGCATGACCACAAACTCATAATGACCTCGTTCTATTCGAAAGGCCGTCTTTGGGATATCAGCTTCGAAGATTATGACTTGATGATAGCCACTTTTGAGGTCGATCTTGGTGAAGTACTTAGCACCGTTGAGTCTTTCGAGGACATACTCTATCCTTGGCATGGGGAACTTGTTCTTGATTGTGAACTTGTTCAAGGCTCGGTAATCCACATAGATGTGTGGTCTTATCTTTCTTTTGCACAAAAAGAATCGGTGAAGCGAATGGAGATGATGAAGGCCTAATGAAACCAAACCTAAGCACCTGCGCGAGTTGCATCTCCAACTCAGCTTCCAACGCCTTGGAAAGACCATACAGAAACTTACTGGGTGGCTCAGCTCTAGGTACCAAATCGATACGATGGTCTTCAGTACGAGAGTGTGGGGGTCTAGGTGGGAGATCATCCCGCAACATGATGTCTTGAAACTGCTGGAGGAGTCCTGTCATTTGTGACTCTAATGGAGTCATCGTGGATGTTGATATCTGGCGTGGGCGGCCATAGATCATCGCACACTCTGCTCCCTTACTGATAGCTCTACTAGCCGCAAGGTGAGAAATGAGAAGAATACCCTGAATGCTCCGATCCCTACGGATGATAGTAGGCTCAGGTAAACCTTCGACGATCGTGAAGGTGTCTAGCCTCCAATCAGAAATGGGTGCATACTGGCAGAACCATTGAATCCCTAGGATCATGTCACACCTGAGGAGGAGCAAGATAATGAAATCCCCCTGAAACTAGGCCTTCGGGACTATGAAGGAAAACAGTTGAACTTTCTGGGTGATATAGGTACGCACGCCGGGAGTGAACCCGTCCACGTCCAAATGATAAGGCACTAGGGCACATCTCATCTTGGTCGCCAATTGCAAAGAGATGGCATCTTTTGAACTACCCATGTTGAAGAGAAGAACAAATTGTTTCCCCTTCATTGTGCCATATCTGATAAGACCTTTCTGAAGCTCTTCAACTCCACCCTCCTTATCATCAAATACCACTACAGGTACTGCATTCAAAGCAAGCGAGAGCTGAACAACATTGGTGGTTGAGGGTGAGGGTGGAGGAGGTGGTATAGCTATGGTGGTAGCCACTATAAAGGCTTGTTGGTATAGCTACGGCGGTCCCACTATAGAGGCTTGCTGCTTACCTTTTTTCGTTTGCCTGCATGTCCCATGTGGTGGCAAAAAAAAAACAATGCTTCTCTTTGAAGTACCGCTCCTTCTCATCTGACTGGAGGAATCCTCCAATAAGGCCCTCCTTGATCTTTTCTTCAAGAGTCTTCTTGGGTCCATTTTGTGGCTCCTTTCCAGTGGAAGAGCTATTTTGGCCCTTCTTCTTCCGGTCCTTGTTGTTAGGTGCCCCCTTACCTGACTATTGGTTAGACGCCTGGTCTTCTGGGTGCTATGCGTCTGTTGCTGCTGTTGAGCTTTGGGGGTGACTGAAGCGGTCTTGGGCCTTGTTGTTAGGTGCCCCCTGTTGGGTTTTATGCTGTGTATGCACCCAGAGGAGTGCTAGTGATCATCAGTAGGTTACTGGGGCACTTTTTACTTCAGTTAGTGGAGGTTTTTTCCCCCAGTTTAGTTCATTTTCACTTATATGCAGTTTATAAGTGTTTTGGTCCACCCAGCACATTTATGGCCGGTCATGTGAACACTTATCCTTTAGGGGTCACTATCATGTGGCTTGTACTTCACTTTTTTCATCATTGAAGCATACAGAAGTCGTGTTCACTCTTCACCTTGGTTTCCACGCCTGTTTTCTTTCTGTAAACCCTAACCCTAACCCTGTTAAGTCTTCAATTGGTATCAGAGCTGTTGAAGCTCTGCTTAGCACTGCCCGTACACTGCGCCGTACAAGTACTGTTGCTGCCCGTACATCTGTGCGCCGTACAGCAGCTTCAGTACCTTCTGCCCGTATTTCTGAGCACCGTACAGCTGTGCGCCTGCTGCCCGTACACCCATAGTGCGCCGCCTTCAGCTTCAGCTGTGCGCCTTATGCCCGTACATCCAGTCGCACGTCGCCTTCAATCAGGTACTACAACAGGCGTCGCCTGCAGTTACGTACGTGTACCAGCCCCGTACTGTATGCGTACGTGTACAAGCCTCGAACAGTAAGCGCCGCCAGCAAAACGCCGCCTGCTGGTATTCGCCTGCAAGTCGACACCTGCTTCGAAGACTGCGCCTCTGTACAAACCTGCGCAGGACAGTACCTGCTCCGTACCTGCACAGTGCAGTCGAACAGAACCTGCAACGTCAACATTAAACTGCAGTTTTAGTCTTCTGCTTTCGTACATGCTTCCGTACAGCACCTCGACTGATTTGCTGAGTACCTGCACAATACAGAAGTGGTAAGCATTACATATTTTGAATACTGGGCATTCTTATTTTTCTCTGTGAAAAATACACAGGCACAACAAGCAGTTTTTCTATCAAGGAAAATATACAAGCACAACAGGCAGATTTTCTAGCAAGAAAATATACAGATTTTTGCACAGTTTGGGTGCAGCAAATTTGGGCATTTTTGGGGCATTTTGGCATTGTGTACGCCATTTGCTGCTCTACTCAGTCATTGGTGCATTAAGCTGCACATTCTAAGGATTGAGAGTGCAGGCAGATTTGGGTAAACTATATTCAGTGGAGTACAGTTGTTATCAGGGTTTTTGCTATTGGGTTTTTTGGTAAACAGGTACAACATTGTGCGTAAAGCATAATGGCAAATCAACAGCAAAGTGATGTATTCACATATTTGTCTAAGAAAGACAAATTGGATGGCACGAACTACTCCTTGTGGAGTTTTATGTTGAAAAATGTGCTTGTGGCAAAAGGTCTTTGGGATTTTGTTAGTGGTGATGAACCACGTCCAGGTCCATTGGCTCCAGAGACTCCTCCTCAAGGGGGTGCTCGTGGACGAGGACAACAGGTACAGGCTCCAGGACAGCCATTGCCTGTTCAGAGAACAAATGCTCAAAAGACATGGGATGCCAGGGATGCACAAGCATTGTCACTCATTGCATTGTCAGTTCAGAGGTCCATTATACCTCATATTCGTTCAGCTGGCACTTCACAGAATGCATGGGTGACTTTGGAGCAGATGTATGCTGCTCGTAATGAGGCTAGGATCTCATTTTTGAAAAGAGAGCTGGAAAATCAGAAAATGAATGAAGGAGATGATATGTCTAGCCACTTAAACAAGCTGCAGGATTTGAGAGAGCAACTCATCAATGTGGATGAGATTATTTCTGAGACACAGCTTGTGTCCACCATTTTGCACTCTTTGCCAAGATCTTACTTGGCTTTCCATACCTCTTTGAACCTCAGCATGAGGAATGCTGTTGAACCCCTCAAGTATCAGGAACTTGTTGCTCTCTTACTACAAGAGGAGCAAATGAGGAAGAATATGAATATGAACACAAATGCTGAACAAGCATTTACTACAGGTCAAAAGGGGAAAGGGAAATCTCAGCCAAAGAGTGCAAATCAAAATTCAGGTGATGGTGGTTCTTCACAGGATACCAAGAAAGGTGATGGACAGCCCAAGAAGAAGGGAAAATGTCATTACTGTAAGAAGCCAGGTCACTACATCACGGAATGTAGGAAGAGGATTGCCAAAGAGAAGGCAAAGGAAGCTGGGATGTCTGTTAATGATGCTCCTAAAGCTCCTCCAGAGACTGCTTCTTTTGTTGAGGACAGAGATTACTGTTTTTTTACATGCAGCTATGATGCCTCTTGGTCTACACAGGCACTCAGTTTGACAGAGCATGCATGTACTTGGTATTTTGATAGTGGTGCCTCAAAGCATATCACATCTCGCAGGGATTTGTTTAGTCATGTTGGCCCTGCCCCTGTTGGCAAAACTGTTCAGTGTGCCAACAATGCTTCATATCCAGTGTGTGGCATTGGGGAGATTCAGCTTACAGCCATTGATGGCTCCATTCTCCGCCTTACAGATGCCTTATATGTACCAGGGATAAAGAAGAATTTGTTGTCCATTTCTTCTTTAGCACATTGTGGAATGCAAGTCCATTTTGATGATGATAAATGCATGGTCAGAGACAAAGCAAATGCCTTGACCTTGATGCTTACTGGTACATTATGTCATGGACTTTATGAGTTGGATGCATTTCAGCCAGTGGATCAGTCTGCTTATCATGCATTCACTCTTACTCCAGCTATGGTTGATGCGGAGTTATGGCATGCTCGCATGGGGCATGTAAATTTTGGTAGTCTTATGCTTATGCAGCGACATAATATGTTTACAGATCTACCTCTCATGGAGAAGCCTCCAGATCACATTTGTGAAGGATGTATTTTGGGAAAAATGCACAGGTTTTCCTTCCCACGTGATCAGGCTCTAAGAGCAACTGCAAAGTTGCAACTTATACACAGTGATCTTTGTGGTCCCATGCAGACAAAGTCATTAGGTGGTTGCTTTTATTTTGCAACATTTATTGATGACTTCTCTCGTATATGCTGGGTCTATCCTTTGACACAGAAATCACAGGTATATGATGCATTTTTGGCCTTTGTAGCACTTGCTGAGACAGAGTCTGGATGCAAGGTGAAGACTCTCCGTTCTGACCGAGGGGGGGAATATATGTCACATGTGCTGAATTCCTTTCTTGGGAGTAGAGGTATAAAACATCAGTATACTACTCCTTACACTCCACAGCAGAATGGGGTTGCAGAAAGGAAAAATCGGTCACTCATGGAGATGGCCAGATGTATGCTAAAGGCAAAAAGACTACCACATATCTTTTGGGTGGAAGCAGTAATGTGTGCTTGTCATATTTTGAATCGATGTCCCACAAAGGCATTGGTTTCTATTACTCCTTTTGAGGCTTGGCATGGCCGCAAGCCTTCTGTATCACATTTTCGTATCTTTGGGTGTCTTGCATATGCACACATACCCAAAGAGTTGAGGAGGAAGCTTGATGATAAAGCCACAAAATGCATTTTTGTTGGGTATAGCCGTGAGAGCAAGGGCTACAGGTTATATGACCCACTATCCAGGAAGATATTCATCAGTCGGGATGTGATTTTTGATGAAAAATCAGAATTATCCATGGCTGGTTATGAGGCAAATCAGGCTGAAAATGATGTGTTTGAAGGTCTACTACCCATGGAGTTTCATTCCACAGTTGGTGATCCAACTTATGAGGGTACTGGACAGCCAGAAAATGATGTAGGTGGTGCAGAAATTCAGCAGCCAAATCAGCAAGAAGCTGAACCAAATATGGGACAGCAGGCACCACAGGTTAGACATATACCTAGATGGTATTTGAGGACATTACAGGACAGCCATTTAGAAGGTCCTCTTGCTGGTCGTACTCGTAGGGAGACAAGGACCAATGAGCATGCACACATCATGGATTTGAATCTGGTTATGGCAGCCAGTTTACAGGATGATGATGAGCCTGATTCATTCGTGGATGCACGAGATAATGTGCATTGGAACAAAGCCATGCAGGATGAGATTGATTCTATTAAAAAGAATCAAACATGGGATTTGGTTGATCTGCCCAAAGGCAAGAAAGCCATTGGTACTAAATGGGTCTACAAGTTGAAAAGACATGCAGATGGATCCATTGACAGGTACAAAGCCCGTCTAGTTGCAAAGGGCTATGCACAGAAGAAGGGCATTGATTATGAGGAGACATTTGCTCCTACATCCCGTATGTCGACACTTAGGTGTGTCATTGCATTAGCTGCACATCGTGGTTGGGTTGTTCATCAGTTGGACATAAAGACTGCATTCCTACATGGGGACCTCGAGGAGGAAGTTTATGTATTTCAGCCCATGGGATTTGCAGAACATGGTCATGAGGGGAAGGTATGCAGGCTGAAAAAGGCCTTGTATGGTTTGAAACAAGCTCCACGAGCTTGGTATGCAAAAATAGATGCTTTTCTACTCACTCAGGGATTTGTGAACAGTCCATCAGAGACCACTTTGTATGTGAAGAAAGAAGAGACAGATCTGCTGGTCATCAGTCTTTATGTGGATGATCTCTTGCTCATGGGATCAAATGATGACAAAATTGCAGCATTTAAAGAGATACTGCAACAGACATTTGACATGTCTGACTTGGGCCTTGTACATTACTATTTGGGCATACAGTTTGTGCAGGATAACAGAGGCATTGGGTTGTTGCAATCACGTTATGTTGCTAAACTTCTGGAGAAGTTTAAATTTCAGGATTGCAAGCCTATTAGTACTCCTATGGAGCCTGGGATGAAACTGTCACTACAAGATGACAGTGTTTCCTTTGATGCCACTACATATGCTCAGGCTGTTGGGTGCCTCATATACTTGTGTAATACAAGACCAGATATTCAGTATGCAGTCTCTCAGTTGAGCAGATTCATGCACAGCCCACGGTTGTCACATTGGCAAGCTGTGAAGCGTGTATTCCGTTATTTGCAGGGTACCTTGTCTCTTGGGTTGCTTTATCCTGAGGGGGGTGACATGCAGTTACATGCTTACAGTGATTCAGATTGGGCTGGTGATTTTGATACCAGACATTCCACTAGTGGGAATTGTTTCTTCCTTGGCGCTTCATGCATTTCTTGGCTAAGCAAGAAACAGACCACAGTGGCCACTTCATCTTGTGAGGCAGAGTACAGAGCAGCCTACACTACTACTGTTGAGTGTGTTTGGCTGCGTCGTCTTATGACTGATATGGATATTTCAGTGGAGGAGCCTACACCTATCTATACTGATAGTCAGAGTGCCATTGCTCTGGCCAGGAATCCTGTGTTTCATGCTCGCACGAAACACATTGAGATTCACTATCATTTTGTTCGGGAGAGACTCCAGGCAGGAGATATCAGTCTGATCTACTGTCCTACAGATCAGAACGTGGCAGACATCTTCACCAAGGCATTACCACGTCCGAAATTTGAAGCATTCCGCAATGCTTTGAATTTGTTTCCTTTTGGTGGACAAGAGAGAGAAAGAAAGAAAGAAAGAAAGATTTTATTAATGTCTTCCAAAAGACCGAACTCAGCCTATGAGACAACTAAAATGATGCTCAATGTATTAGAACCACCCAAGTACATACTTTTATAGGCATCAAGCCTTATCTTTTGACCAAAACCAAATAAGGGTTGTTCACACCCAAAGAGGTTGCTCACACCAACTAGCTATAAAATACAACAGTCTGTGTTGCAGCCATGCATTTCTCACTTGTGAGCTCCAAAACATGAGACATCTTAGAAATTACCCCAAGCACATCTTATATAGGGGTAACGGAAGCAGGTTGGAGAGTAGAACTGGTCAGCCAGCTACACTATAACTGGTCGGCCAGCTACACGACCTGAAAATCCCTCATTATGTTAAACAGTTTCCTAGATAAGAACAGGAAGAGGAGGGTCATATAAGGCAGATCGACAGGATCTCTGTGAAAGTTAAAACCAAATAACGCAGAGCGGTTTATCAGAGCTGAAGAAGACTCACCTCTTTGAGAGCACGTCTCCTCCCGTGCATGTACAATGAAGGCAGTAGTGTTTCAATGGCGAGAGCTGAACGAATGGGTACTATGCTGTGATACCCACAGCAAGAACTGTACAACATTGTGTATGGACAGAAAGCAGAAAGGAAAAAAGAAGATCACTGCTGAATATCACCAGAAAAGGTAGTACATCACGTGGAGCAGCATGAGGGAAGTCCCGTAGATGCTGCCTATCACTGCAAAAGCTGAAAAGATGGATGATAATGAGGCTACGCCTAGCCACCTTTATCTAGGTGGGAGAGGAGCTGGTCGGCCAGTAGAAAATCAAAGGACTGGCGGACAATGCAAAAAATGCTGAAATGATGCCTAAAAATAGCAAAAAATATGTAGTGCCTAGATGCATATGCAGGGCTTCAAATGGAACCAGATACAAGCATGAATGTGCATGGAAAAGTCCATCTGGGGATGAAATAATTTCCAACACCTCCTCTTCAGCGCCAGATGGGTGGAGCAACTCTGGCACGCTGCAAAAAATCCTCCAAAAGAGTCTGGAAGGAACAACCTCCTCATAAAAGGCACAAAGCTCGCGAAGATATGGTACATCTGAATACCGAGAAGGTCTCTGGAAGAAGCCACGAGAAGATCGAGAAGACGAAACACCACGATCAATCTGGAGAGAGAAGCCCTCAGGAGATGGAACCATAGATGGCTCCGAAAAATGTGGTACCTCCTTTGCATCTGCAACAAGTATTGGAACCAAAGTAGAATCCTCCTTTGAAGAAGAAGGAAATGAAACAACCACTGGAACAGATGGATCATCAGTGATAGCTGAATTTGCCAGGGTCGAAGTAGGAACAAGCTCCAAGATAGTGGAAGATGCCTCCTGAATATGTGAGGATATCTCATCCACCTGCTCTGTAGAAGAACCACTATCCTCTTCTGAAAGAGATGAGAGAAAATCTACAATAATAGCATCAACATGTAACAGCACAAGAGAAGGAAGATACTTGTAACTTGGTTGAACACAATGCTAATCAATACACTTAAATACACTAAGATTTGAAGGACACTTGCTCAAATACAAGAAGTAAATTGCTGAATTGACAAGAGACACACAATGAGCCAGAACGGCCAACCCCTCCCTTGAGTAAATTGTATTACTATTGGAGAAATTCAATACATAGCTTCACAGGCATCCATTGCCAAATCCTCCATGCCAATGCATATGAAATTCAGCATTTAGAAAACAATGGTATGTGGATGTAGATCACCAAGGAGCTGCCTTGATGCCCGGCCCGACTTCAGTGCCCATATTCTCTACCATTGGCTCTATGTTCTACCAAGCAAGGTAGCAACATCTTCGAGAGCACATAGGACAAGAGAAATACTACACAAGGCGGCTAAACAAGGAGTCCTGCCCTTCTACTGAATAAGTAATGACAACATATTGTCCAATTAGCTTACCACTCTTCATAGAAGTTGTTGCAAGCGGAAGCCTTCGCGTTGGAAGCTTTAGAAGTGTTGATATCTTCGATTTGCCGCAATCCTTCGAACCAAAGGTCTTCAAGAGGATAAAGGGAACCTTGGGAAAGCTTCCCCTATGGTTCAATTTGAGAAAGGAAGGCTGAAATCAGGGTTTTCAGCAAAAAGACCAGAAATTACAGCAAAAATGAGAGCTGTTTTGCTGAATTTCAGACATTGGGAGTGAGTAGGAGAGTGATTAGCACTTGGAAACACTCTTGGAAGCTTGGAAAACACCCTAGCAAGTTGGGTATGGCTATGGAGAGCTTGGAAATGGAGAGAAATGATGGAAAAACAGAGTTTTCAACCTCCAAAAATCCTCATGAAGAGAGAACACGAATTTTCTCTTAATCAGTAAGTGCATTGGGGTCCAATCAGGTGAAGGGACATGGGGAGATGCCCATTTATGAGTAAAAAGGGAGGATCAGGTCCTGGACATTGAGTCTTGTCCGCCTCGAGACTTCACTGAGTGTGAACTTGGAAGCGGTCATAATTTATAAGTGACTTTTGGGTACCCAAACTTTAATGAAGTGGGAACGCACTCACTTATAAATATTGGCTAAGTCCTAAGGGCTATTTGAGCCTAGATTGGGTAATACTTACCACCTGTTCACATGCCACACAACCATGTCAGCAGACAGTTTCACACGCACGGTTCACGGGCGGGCGTCCCCTTACCCGGAACTACACATTGGTCAAGCAGGCATGAAAATAGCATGCAATTTCAATTGCAAGCAAACACATAAAGATGCTATGCAATGCAGCATTGGCATGAGCAATTTCTGTTCATGAAACCATATAAGATCAGGCGTTTCCAGGCAAGTATATGCGATACCAGACCCAGTGGAAAGCCAATCCTCCAGGCGTTTCCGGGCATGTACACAAAGGCACAAGTCCCAGCAGAAAGCCAAGTCCTCCAGATATTCCGGGCATGATAACGTCAAGTCCCAGCGGAATATCATATCCAACTATACAGCATGACACGTGTCAATCACATGCATAGGCACATTCCATAAGCCATGGACACCAATCCAATATGTACATAGTGTGAAAGCAAGAGTGAACCATTCGGATGGCCAAATGGTGACATTCCCCCCCGCTTCTAAACAGTTGTCCACAACTGAAATGCATCCAAATATGTCTGAAGCACATGCGGGCAATCTTTGAAGAACTCTTCATCTACCCATTTAGCATCAATGGGAAGATAGTTCTTAAACTTCACAAGGTAACGCCTCACAACTTTGCCTGTAGCAAGCTTGCGTTCCTTGTGATACACAATCTGCTCTGGCTGCAAGATCTCCTCAAGCTCATCCACTTCTAGTGGATCCTCAATGACCATTTCACTGGGCTCCGGCCCTACATACTTGCGAAGGAGACTCACATGAAAAGCATTGTGTATGTGCCAATGACTAGGTAATGCCAATCTGAAAGCCACTTCATTGATCTTCTCGATCACTCGAAAAGGCCCATAGTACCTGGTTGCAAGCTTAGGATATGCACCCTCTTTGCGAGGCCTCTTTGCAAGTCTTGCTTTCTCAAATTTTAGCAATACCCAATCATTCTCTTTAACATCCAATTGCCTTCTATGCTTGTCGGCAGCCTTTTTATGCTTGTCCTTGTGACCTTGCAATGGCTGTCCGCACTTGAGCAAAAGCAATATCCAAATCTCTTACATACTCATCAGTTGCAAATATCTCATCCTTTGTGCGAAGGATGGGTGGCAAAACCACCTTACCATAAACAATCTCAAACGGGGCCTTTCCCGTAGATGCATGCACTGTGTTGTTGTATGCAAATTCCACAAGCGGTAAGTACTTCTCCCAAGAAGACTTCTGATCCGCCACATAACATTTCAAGAGATCCAACACGGCTGAATTTGCAGCCTCACTTTGCCCATCCGTTTGAGGGTGATATGAGAAGTCCAATTTGGTGCCCATATTATCAAATAAGGCCCGCCAAAAGAGACTTGTAGTCCTAGATCTCTATCCCCCACAATGGACTTCGGCATTCCATGATGTTTGAACACTTGTGCAAGATATATTTTAACCATATGCTCAGCTTTGATGGTCTTTTTGATCGGCAAGAAATGAGCTTGCTTGCTAAACCTGTCCACAATTGTCCAAATTACATCATTACCCTGTTGGGTACGTGGCAAGTCCATAATGAAATCCATTGTAATACTTTTCCATGGCTGCGTGGGAATAGGCAATGGCTGAAGCAAACCTGGTGCCTTTTGCCTATCAAATTTGACCTTTTGACAGGTGATACATGCACGTACATGTGCCTCTATGTCCTTCCGCATACCTGGCCAAAAGAAATACCGCTCAATCATGTGCGTAGTAGGCATTATGCCTCTATGACCAGCATATGGAGGAGCATGGCACTCATCCAAAACCTTTTGTCTCATGTCAAACACCACACATAGGCATTTATCTTTCATGAGATAACCCTCTTTGATCACATATGAGGCATGTGCATGACCAGCCATCAAATCAGCCCAAATAGTGGCAAAATCAGCATCAGAACTCACTCTTCTTTGCATTTATGAAGAGTTTATGCTTATGGAGCTCTTCAAAAACAATAGCCAAATGAGCTTTATGCTCTTCTTTGGTCTTCGAGAAAACTAGGATGTCATCAAAGAAGACACCTGTAAATTTCCTGTACCCATGGAATATGCGATCCATCATTCTATTGAATGTAGCCGGGGCATTTGTAAGACCAAAAGGCATAACAAGATACTCATAAAGCCCAAATGCTGTCCTGAAAGCAGTTTTGTGTACATCCTCAAGCACTACACGCACTTGATGATATCCACTCTTGAGATCAATTCGGCTAAAGCATGCCGATCCATCCAACTTGTCAAGAATGTCGTCTATGTGTGGAATCGGAAACCGATTCTTGATGGTAAGCTTATTCAAAGCTCTATAATCCACACACATACGAAAGGATCCATCCTTCTTTTGAACCAAGAGGACGGGTGAACAATATGGAGAAGAGCTTGACTGAACCAAACCCTTCTCAAGAAGCTCATTTACTTGCTTCATGATCCCCTCTTTTTGGGATACACTTACACGATAGACTAGCCTATTAGGTGGTGAGCTACCCGGCACAAGATCAATGCGATGATCTTCCGGTCGTACAGGTGGTAACTCATTTGGTAACTCATCAACAAAACATTCATTGTGCTCTTGCAAAAATTTCAGCCTATCATTACAAAGAGTATTTACATGTACATCATTTTCCTCAACAGGATCTCGTACAAAAATCAAGTACGCAAAAATACTCTTTTTCATTACTTTCTTGATTTATCCACTTTATGAGCATCTCAGGGGATGGGTTTATACATCGACCGCGGTACATGGATGTATACATGCCACACAGCTCTCGTGTTGCTATTGGACAGCTACGAGTCTCATCACATCAGCTAGAGATAGAGGCTGGGAGAGCGGCACGGGTTCCTAGATCTGAGCGGATATGCAGATTGTGCCGCGAGGAGGTGGAGACTGAGGATCACTTTGTATGTAGATGTAGAGCCCACCAGGGGGTCAGAGATAGATATGCAGGATTGTTTGAGGAGCACTCTTCACTACATCAGTTGATGGAGGCCTCGGACCAGCGACAACTTGGCAGACTACTACTAGAGCTTCATAGTTCTCGAGAGAGACTCCTCCAGACACCCGCTCCCACTAGGGGTGGGAGACAGTCCCAGCTCACAGATTTCTTCCAGAGAGCTATGCTAGTGCCAACTGATGTACAGCGTGGGGTGACCGCACAGAGAGCAGAGGAATTGAGAGCTAGGAGGAGACCTAGACAGACTGGACATAGAGCACCCCGACTCCGGCACCGAGAGATAGCAGCTATCCGAATGAGACACCAGATGGAGACACAGGAGAGGCTAGCTCACTTTCATTCAGACTCAGGGTACATGTTCATGCCATTCACAGCCTCAGCATCGGCGATGTATGATATCTTATATCCCTCTTATGGCACCGGATGGAGTTAGACATAGATATGCATAGCATGCTTGTACTACCCCTTCAGCATATAGAGATGCATCTTGCCTTAGCACTCCATCCACATCCCCTTGAAGGTGCTGTGTTTTCATTGAAGTGCTGCGTTTTCTTCTTCAGTGCCTCTACTTCATCAGCAATCTCCCTCTTCTTGTGCTCCTGCCCCTTGCAAGTTGCGCCTAGTGCCAAGGTGCATCCTTGAAGGTCCTGCGTTTTACTTATTTGAGAAATTTGCAGCGTGTTGCTGGTGTTTGGTAGCTGTTTTTTTCTGTTCAGACAGCAGTGGAGTTGCTTTCTTCACGTGTGGTGCAGCCCGACAAGCGGCCCCGACAGCCCGGCTTCTTCCTTGGCTTCCCCTCCCTCCAGTTGGTTGTTTCCGGTACATTTTGGTGGGCTGTTTTGGTGCTGCCCAGCTCCTTTCTCTCTCAAATTTGAGAGGGGGCTGGTTGCTCCTCATGCTTCTATCACCAGCTTGGACATTTTCCAGTATGAAAGGGGTCTGGTGGACTCCAAGATGTCTAAATATTTGGAAAGTACAAGCTTTGGGAATGGGGGATTATCTTAGAATACAAAGGACCACACTGCTATTTTTTGGCCCGAGTCCGATGGAAATTCTGTTCGCATCATTACATCTGGAATTGAGCAGATACCAAGAGTTAGCAAACAGCCTATGACAGAATGTCTACTAGCTGGGATATTTTTAGAGGTAAAGATTATGGGAGAACCCATCTCTTAGATTGGGACATGTGGCAAGAAAGTGGATCAAAGTGAGCCAAGTGGATCAAAGTGAGACAAGTGGCCTCACACTTGTCACTCCAACTATTGAGTGGCTCTCCACTTGTCATTGTAGCCTTGTCTTGCCATTTTGGCTCATGGGAGGCCCAAATCTATAAATTGGAGCCCTCCCTCTTCATTAACGGAGGCTCTCTTGCTGCACACTGGCCTCTACCACCACAGGCTGCCCTAATGATGGCTACTCTCTTTCTCTCTCTCACACGGACAGAGATTACCAGACTTATCAGGCAGGACTTGATTCAGCTGGACACTAGGAGGACATGGATACAGCCGACACAGGAGCTTGGTACGAAGATGGCTTTCTATAGAGATCATCTTCTCCAGCTCACGCAGGATGGGTTTGTGATTAGACCCAGCTACATGGATACTCATCTTTCTCATGGGATACGGTGTGCTATTGGTCAGACGCGCACATCCTCACACCAGCTAGAGATTGAGACTGGCAGATTCAGAGGAGTACCAGCTGAGGCCAAGATTTGTCAGCTGTGCCAGATGGAGCCAGAGACAGAGTTATATTACATATGTCACTGTCCAGTATATTATGAGATACGAGGCCATTTTCACTGCCTATTTAGAGAGGGTTTCGAACCACTTTCTAGAGTCATGAGATACCAGGATCAGAGATGCCTCGGATTATACTGCTGGAGCTTCGTAGACATAGAGAGGGTCTCTTGAGAGGGAGGGGATCAGAGAGGGAGAGACACCTACAGAGGCAGATTACAGACTTCTTTCGACCAGAGATTGAGCAGTCAGGCCAGCAGGCATTGCAGCTAGCCCCAGAGTATAGCCGCACTAGAGGTACACTGATTGATCGGGCTATAGAGCTGGGGCGGTCCAAGCGCCCCAAGATGAGAGGCCCATCTCGACACCGGCGGAGACTACAACAAAGGATCAGGACCATACTGGCACGGCATGGGAGACGTCCAGTCAGAGTACTCACCATGGAGGACATTGAGGATATCCGCCATCGACCGATGAGAGACATCTTTGGATAGTGATGTGTATGATGCTTACCTTTGTTGCTGGAGTTTTCCTCCCATATGTTATCCATTAGGAGCTCCTAGTACCGTACTTTTCCTCATAGTTGTTTCAGTTTCAGTTAGTTGTTTAGTTGTTTTTAGCTTTTCTTACACAGGCATTGTATCAGATCCACCAATTGTTGTAACCTTTTTGGTCTCATAGGTCATTTTGGTTTTCTGAAGACGTTAATATATCATTTCATTTCATTTCTCTCTTGAAGGCTGCCCATGAAGAATACCGACTGTTGGGGATTGTTTTGGAGGCTTCCATCGCGAAGAAATACTGAAGGCAAGGGTATTTAATCATTTATTATGATTTCTAGTCATTGTACTTGCTGTACCAACCACTGTACTGACTGTACCAATCCTTGTACTTGCTGTACTTGCTAGTACCAACCACTACACCAACTGTACCAGCCATTGTACCTGTTGTACCAGCATTTGTACTTGCTGTACCTACTGTTCTAGCCACCGTACCGACTGTACCAACCACTGTGCCGGTTGTACCAACCATTGTACCGACTGTACCAACCATTGTACTTGTGCCGGCTGAATGGAGAGATGTACTTGCTGTACCAACTCTATTGCGTGAAGACCCGTGGTTTTTGGGGAAGAATCAATACCCACATTTAATATGCATTGATGGTATCAACAAGTGTGTCAAAGGCCCTAGTCCCCCGGGCACCCGCCGCGAGTTTCAGCTTCACTCCATTGGAAAGTGCTCGAGAGAAGTCTGAGAGTGCTGAGATTTGCGGGTTTTTTTTTTGTGTGATGTTTGTTGTTGTTGTGGATATGGCTCCCCCCCTGTCAGAACAAGGAGGACAAGTTGGATGGAACCAACTACGCTCAGTGGAAGTTGAATATGCGGATTTGGTTCATTCATAAGGGTTTGTCGGAGATTGTTCAAGGTAGTGAGAAGAAGCCCGAGCGTCCTCAAAACTCGAGGCATTGGACCCCTTGCGGAATTACAAGACTAGGAGGATCATGATTCAAAGGTGCACTCAGTGCTTGTGAAGACCATTACGAAGGAGGTCTCACCGGCTGTGCAAACTCTTGCCAGTGCACATCAAGTTTGGACCAAGTTGGACGATCTCTACGCTCGAAATTCCTCGATGAGGGCAGTAACTCTGCAAGGGCAACTCTATAGTCTGGTATTTCCTAATGGTAGTTCTACCATGACTAGTTACTGGCTATGGGTGTTGTCTTGTCCTCTACTCAGTTGGTTCCACTTACCCTCACCAAGCTTCCTCTGGAGTACGAGGTGGTTTCTCAGGCTTTGAGCTGCCAAGTCACAAGTCAACTCAATTTTGATGACCTCAGCTTCCTTCTCTTGGAAGAAGAGTCCGTCCTCGTTTCGCAGGGGAAGATCAAGGTGTCTCCTAATGGTCAAGATCAAGCACTTAATACAGTTCAGAAGAAAGGTCGTAGTCGTTGCTACTCATGTGGGAAGAAAGGACATTTGTCTAAAGACTAATTGTCCAAGAAGAAGGAAAAGGCAAGGGCAAGTCTTCATCCCAGAAGAAAGACAAAGACAGGAAACAAGAGAGTGATTCAAATACTTCTAGTGACTCATCTAGGACTCCTAGAGCGATTCCGGCCCGAAAGGACCAAGATGGAGTTCTTCTCTAGTTATATAGATTGTTTCCCCTCATGTGCTTCCAACCAGAGGAGGCTTGTGGGCGGGAGAGGGGGTTGTTAGCAGCTCCATTTCTAGTGCAAGGGAATCGTGAGTCGGAGTTCCAAGCATTAAAAATTTGGCAAGACAAGGTCAACTTTGGGAGCTATGAACTAGATGTGTTCCAGGTTCATTGCTTTTGGTGTAGTAGAGACTATGGACACAATGTGTTCCGAGTTCATTGTTTGAGGTTTTGGGACGTGATGTGTTCACAGTCCACAGGAGGGGGATTATGGGTGTGGTTCGTCTGACAACTCATCATTCTATATACTTGCAAAGTTCAATGCACATTGGTGTGGGAATTCGAAGCCAAGCAGATTTATTTGTTGTTCACGGTGGCATTTTGTTTCGAAGGCAAGTGCTCTTTCCAAGGTGTATCCGATATACTGCGCAATACTGGAGTGTTCATGGTTGCATCTTCATCAGCTTATCTTCTTCAGACTTTTGCACACTATGAGCTGTAGAGGGGGTGTTAGAATATTGTGCATCTCTGTGGTGTGGGAACTGGACCTTTTATTTGGCACACTTGTATTTTGTCATGTTTTACTAGGTCGTAGGCCAGTCAACCAGCTTCATGTGCAGTCCGCCAGCTACTTGGCTACTTAGCCTCCTTATATAAAGGCCTCCTCCCCTCATCACTCTTGTATCACATCCTGAAGCACATTATTTAATGCTTAGTTGCTAGCTATGACCATTGTCTACCTCTTGCTAATCAAAAGGTGGTCTTGTCAACAATCGCACTCTCTCTCTCTCTCTCTCTCTCTCTCTCTCTCTCTCTCTCTTTTGTCTAATGCTTCTGCATGTGCATACTCAACACCCTCCTCTTCCCGTTTAGACCTTAGCGTCAAGCAGAAAGTTCTTCCTAGTGTTCAATTCGGCCTTATTAGATTAGCATCATGGCTAATCGTTCCCCCGGGCCAGGCGAACCATTAATTTCACAAAAAAAGAGTTTGTGACCCTCTTCACCGAGATTGAAAAAGACACCAAAATGACCCTCATTGCCAAAATCTTTGGGTCATATCCATCCCATCTCTGGGCCTGCGACGACTGGGTACTTGCAGCATTGCCCTCTGACTTCGCACTCTACTTCAAAGATGTAAGGTTGCTTGGGAGAGGTTTCTTCCAAGTGGACTTCGATGTTAAGGAAGTAGCCTCAGAGGTGCTGAAGGGCAGCCCATTCCCAGTAGGCTTGAGAAAGATGTTCTTCCTACTATACACCAGCTATTTCGACCATGTTGAAGACCAGAAATCCTCCTCCTTGTGCAAAAAGTGTCATTTCTCTACTTGTGTTCAGTACTCAGCAGCAGTAAATAAGTTCAATGAGTGTGAAGCTTGGAATAAGAAGGATATGCTTACCACTTAAATCCAGTAGGTTGAAAAAGGCCGGGTAATTGCTAATGTTGGTTATGAAGGTGATGGCACACCAGATTCTCTCGTACTCCATACGGCTGCACCTGATTACACACAATCTGGTGACAGGGTTCACGTACTTCACTGCAAGATAAACACCCAACATGCACGAATGTCATTGTCACAAATAAGAAAATTACAAAGACAAACTTTGAAGTGGTGACTCTGATCATTACAGGTACATTGCCTACAAGCAAGCAACATGAAATTTCTCTCTTTGCCACAAGTCACCACTTGGCGTGATACCCTTTTGCCACTTGTATCGCATTGCATCCATGCCCTCCTCGTGCACCAGTGTTGCAAAGGGTGAAATGCATAAATTATCACACTTACACAAGTGTGAT